>NC_081324.1:30241602-31697852 GCF_026419965.1 Kogia breviceps
ATGTCTGTGCTTCGCAGACTGCAAACTAGCTTCTCCATTCGAAGAGAACACGCACGGATTGGGAAGTCTCTGTTCTCTGGGAGATGTGTGTGGTGCTACTGCCCCGGTGTATGGGGTGGCTCACTGGCCACTAGCAATGTTTCTGCTCGCCACTGTGGGGCAAACTCTGTTCAGCTAAGCTCACTTGGGAAGTACAAGTGCTAGAGTTCCTTTCTGGGGCACCATCAAGAGATCACATTCGTTGCATGCGGGTACTGCTTTCTTCCAAAGCTGTGCATTCGCAGCCAGCTTCAAGGTGTTCCTTTTGTGGATAGACTCTGGTGGAGAGGCCGCTGGAGAAGGCCTCTGCTTCCATGCCCTTTGAGAAGGCTGCTTTGAGGAACCTCTTACCGTAGCCTCTGCCAAGTACAGCCTTCTGCCTCTCTCCAATACTGACTTACTTCTGACAGTTTATCTTTCCGTTTGAGAAACGAAGAGCCCTTTTCCTGCAGGGAAAAATGTCCGTTTTCTGTTCTTCTTTTGCACACGGTGACGTGCCATCAGGGCTGGTGTTAGCCCTTTACCACTCGAGGGAGGGCAGCTTCCCATTCACTTTGGAGATGGCACTCCTGCAGCGCTGTGGGCCATGACTGTGCTTCGCAGATTGCAAACTACCCTCTCCATTCGAAGAGAACACGCAAGGATTGGGAAGTCTCTGTTCTCTGGGAGATGTGTGTGGTGCTACTGCCCCGGTGTATGGGGTGGCTCACTGGCCACTAGCAATGTTTCTGTTCGCCACTGTGGGGCAAACGTTGGGCAGCTAAGCTCACTTGGGAAGTACAAGTGCCAGAGTTCCTTTCTTGGGCACCATCAAGGGATCACATTCATAGCATGCGGGTACTGCTCTCCTCCACAGCTGTGCATTCGCAGCCAGCTTCAAGGTGTTCCTATGGTGGATAGACTCTGGTGGAGAGGCCGCTGGAGAAGCCCTCTGCTTCTATGCCCTTTGAGAAGGCTGCTTTGAGGAACCTCTTACCCTAGCCTCTGCCAAGTACAGCCTTCTGCCTCTCTCCAATACTGACTTACTTCTGACAGCTTGTCTTTCCGTTTGAGAAACCGAGAGCAGTTTTCCTGCAGGGAAAAATGTTCGTTTTCTATTCTTCTTTTGCACACGGTGACGTGCCATCAGGCTGGTGTTAGGCCTTTACCCACTCGAGGGAGGGCAGCTTCCCATTCACTTTGGAGATGGCACTCCTGCAGCGCTTTGGGCCATGACTGTGCTTCACAGACTGCAAACTAGACTCTCCATTCGAAGAGAACACGCACGGATTGGGAAGTCTTTGTTCTCTGGGAGATGTGTGCGGTGCTACTGCCCCGGTGTATGGGGTGGCTCACTAGCCACTAGCAATGTTTCTGCTCGCCACTGTGTGTCAAACTTTGTGCAGCTAAGCTCACTTGGGAAGTACAAGTGCCAGAGTTCCTTTCTGGGGCACCATCAAGAGATAACATTCGTAGCATGCGGGTACTGCTTTCCTCCTAACCTGTGCATTCGCAGCCAGATTCAAGGTGTTCTATTGTGAATAGACTCCGGTGGAGAGACCGCTGGAGAAGGCCTCTGCTTCTATGCCCTTTGAGAAGGCTGCTTTGAGGAACATCTTACCCTAGCCTCTGCCAAGTACAGCCTTCTGCCTCTCTCCAATACTGACTTACTTCTGACAGCTTGTCTTTCCGTTTGAGAAACCAAGAGCCCTTTTTCCTGCAGGGTAAAATGTCCGTTTTCTGTTCTTCATTTGCACACGGTGACGTGCCTTCAGGGCTGTTGGTAGGACTTTACGCACTCGAGGGAGGCAGCTTCCCATTCACTTTGGAGATGGCACTCCTGCAGCGCTGTGGGTCATGACTGTGCTTCGCAGACTGTAAACTAGCCTCTCCATTCGCAGAGAACACGCACGGATTTGGAAGTCTCTGTTTTCTCGGAGATGTGTGTGGTGTTACTGCCCCGGTGTATGGGGTGGCTCACTGGCCACTAGCAATGTTTCTGCTCGCCAGTGTGGGGCAAACTCTGTTCAGCTAAGCTCACTTGGTTAGTACAAGTACCAGAGTTCCTTTCTGGGGCACCATCAAGGGATCACATTCGTAGCATGGGGGTATTGCTCTCCTCCTAAACTGTGCATTCGAAGCCAGCTTCAAGGTGTTCCTTTTGTGGATAGACTCTGGTGGAGAGGCCGCTGGAGAAGGCCTCTGCTTCTATGCCCTTTGAGAAGGCTGCTTTGAGGAACCTCTTACCCTAGCCTCTGCCAAGTACAGCCTTCTGCCTCTCTCCAATACTGACTTACTTCTGACAGCTTGTCTTTCCGTTTGAGAAACCGAGAGCCGTTTTCCTGCAGGGAAAAATGTTTGTTTTCTGTTCTTCTTTTGCACACGGTGACGTGCCATCAGGGTTGGTGTTAGCCCTTTACCCACTCGAGGGAGGGCAGCGTCCCATTCACTTTGGAGATGGCACTCCTGCAGCGCTGTGGGCCATGACTGTGCTTCGCAGATTGCAAACTACCCTCTCCATTCGAAGAGAACACGCAAGGATTGGGAAGTCTCTGTTCTCTGGGAGATGTGTGTGGTGCTACTGCCCCGGTGTATGGGGTGGCTCACTGGCCACTAGCAATGTTTCTGTTCGCCACTGTGGGGCAAACGTTGGGCAGCTAAGCTCACTTGGGAAGTACAAGTGCCAGAGTTCCTTTCTTGGGCACCATCAAGGGATCACATTCATAGCATGCGGGTACTGCTCTCCTCCTAAGCTGTGCATTCGCAGCCAGCTTCAAGGTGTTCCTATGGTGGATAGACTCTGGTGGAGAGGCCGCTGGAGAAGGCCTCTGCTTCTATGCCCTTTGAGAAGGCTGCTTTGAGGAACCTCTTACCCTAGCCTCTGCCAAGTACAGCCTTCTGCCTCTCTCCAATACTGACTTACTTCTGACAGCTTGTCTTTCCGTTTGAGAAACCAAGAGCCCTTTTCCTGCAGGGAAAAATGTCCGTTTTCTGTTCTTTTTTGGCACACGGTGACGTGCCTTCATGGCTGGTGTTAGGCTTTTACTCACTCGAGGGAGGGCAGCTTCCCATTCAATTTGGAGATGGCACTCCTGCAGCGCTTTGGGCCATGACTGTGCTTCGCAGACTGTAAACTACCCTCTCCATTCGAAGAGAACACGCACGGATTGGGAAGTCTCTGTTCTCTGGGAGATGTGTGTGTGCTACTGTCCCGGTGTAAGGGGTGTCTCACTGGCCACTAGCAATGTTTCTGCTCGCCACTGTGTGTCAAACTTTGTGCAGCTAAGCTCACTCGGGAAGTACAAGTGCCAGAGTTCCTTTCTGGGGCACCATCAAGAGATCACATTCGCAGCATGCGGGTACTGCTCTCCTCCTAAGCTGTGCATTCGCAGCCAGCTTCAAGGTGTTCCTTTGTGGATACACTCTGGTGGAAAGGCGGCTGGAGAAGGCCTCTTCTTCTATGCCCTTTGAGAAGGCTGCTTTGAGGAACCTCTTACCTTAGCCTCTGCCAAGTACAGCCTTCTGCCTCTCTCCAATACTGACTTACTTCTGGCAGCTTGTCTTTCCGTTTGAAAAGCCAAGAGCCCTTTTCCTGCAGGGAAAAATGTCCGTTTTCTGTTCTTCTTTGGCACACGGTGACGTGCCTTCATGGCTGGTGTTAGGCTTTTACCCACTCGAGGGAGGGCAGCTTCCCATTCAATTTGGAGATGGCACTCCTGCAGCGCTGTGGGCCATGACTGTGCTTCGCAGACTGTAAACTACCCTCTCCATTCGAAGAGAACACGCACGGATTGGGAAGTCTCTGTTCTCTGGGAGATGTGTGTGTGCTACTGTCCCGGTGTAAGGGGTGGTTCACTGGCCACTAGCAATGTTCCTGCTCGCCAGTGTGGGGCAAACGTTGTGCAGCTAAGCTCACTTGGGAAGTACAAGTGCCAGAGTTCCTTTCTGGGGCACCATCAAGGGATCACATTCGTAGCATGCGGGTACTGCTTTCCTCCTAAGCTGTGCATTCGCAGCCAGATTCAAGGTGTTCTTTTGTGGATAGACTCTGGTGGAGAGGCCGCTGGAGAAGGCCTTTGCTTCTATGCCCTTTGAGAAGGCTGCTTTGAGGAACCTCTTACCCTAGCCTCTGCCAAGTACAGCCTTCTGCCTCTCTCCAATACTGACTTACTTCTGAGAGCTTGTCTTTCCGTTTGAGAAACCGAGAGCCGTTTTCCTGCAGGAAAAATGTTCGTTTTCTGTTCTTCTTTTGCACACGGTGACGTGCCATCAGGGCAGGTGTTAGGCCTTTACCCACTCGAGGGAGGGCAGCTTCCCATTCACTTTGGAGATGGCACTCCTGCAGCGCTGTGGGCCATGACTGTGCTTCGCAGACTGCAAACTAACCTCTCCATTCGAAGAGAACACGCACGGATTGGGAAGTCTCTGTTCTCTGGGAGATGTGTGTGGTGCTACTGCCCCGGTGTATGGGGTGGCTCACTGGCCACTAGCAATGTTTCTGCTCGCCACTGTGGGGCAAACGTTGTGCAGCTAAGCTCACTTGGGAGTACAAGTGCCAGAGTTCCTTTCTGGGGCACCATCCAGAGATCACATTCGTTGCATGCGGGTACTGCTTTCTTCCAAAGCTGTGCATTCAAAGCCAGCTTCAAGGTGTTCCTTTTGTGGATAGACTCTGGTGGAGAGGCCGCTGGAGAAGGCCTCTGCTTCTATGCCCTTTGAGAATGCTGCTTTGAGGAACCTCTTACCCTAGCCTCTGCCAAGTACAGCCTTCTGCCTCTCTCCAATACTGACTTACTTCTGACAGTTTATCTTTCCGTTTGAGAAACGAAGAGCCCTTTTCCTGCAGGGAAAAATATCCGTTTTCTGTTCTTCTTTTGCACACGGTGACGTTCTTTCAGGGATGGTGTTAGGCCTTTACTCACTCAAGGGAGGGCAGCTTCCCATTCACTTTGGAGATGGCACTCCTGCAGCGCTGTGGGCCATGACTGTGCTTCGAAGACTGCAAACTACCCTCTCCATTCGAAGAGAACACGCACGGATTGGGAAGTCTCTGTTCTCTGGGAGATGTGTGTGGTGTTACTGCCCCGGTGAATGGGGTGGCTCACTGGCCACTAGCAATGTTTCTGCTCGCCCGTGTGGGGCAAACTCTGTTCAGCTAAGCTCACTTGGGAAGTACAAGTGCCAGAGTTCCTTTCTGGGGCACCATCAAGAGATCACATTCGTAGCATGTGGGTACTGCTCTCCTCCTACGCTGTGCATTCGCAGCCAGCTTCAAGGTGTTCCTTTTGTAGATAGACTCTGGTGGAGAGGCCGCCGGAGAAGGCCTCTGCTTCTATGCCCTTTGAGAAGGCTGCTTTGAGGAACCTCTTACCCTAGCCTCTGCCAAGTACAGCCTTCTGCCCCTCTCTAATACTGACTTACTTCTGACAGCTTGTCTTTCCGTTTGAGAAACCAAGAGCCCTTTTCATGCAGGGAAAAATATTCGTTTTCTGTTCTTCTTTTGCACACGGTGACGTGCCATCAGGGCTGGTGTTAGGCCGTTACCCACTCGAGGGAGGGCAGCTTCCCATTCACTTTGGAGATGGCACTGCTGCAGCGCTGTGGGCCATGACTGTGCTTCGCAGACTGCAAACTACCCTCTCCATTCGAAGAGAACACTCACGGATTGGGAAGTCTCTGTTCTCTGGGAGATGTGTGTGGTGCTACTGCCCCGGTGTATGGGGTGTCTCACTGGCCACTAGCAATGTTTCTGCTCGCCACTGTGGGGCAAACTCTGTTCAGCTAAGCTCACTAAGGAAGTAAAAGTGCCAGAGTTCCTTTCTGGGGCACCATCAAGGGATCACATTCGTAGCATGGGGGTATTGCTCTCCTCCTAAACTGTGCATTCGAAGCCAGCTTCAAGGTGTTCCTTTTGTGGATAGACTCTGGTGGAGAGGCCGCTGGAGAAGGCCTCTGCTTCTATGCCCTTTGAGAAGGCTGCTTTGAGGAACCTCTTACCCTAGCCTCTGCCAAGTACAGCCTTCTGCCTCTCTCCAATACTGACTTACTTCTGACAGCTTTTCTTTCCGTTTGAGAAACCAAGAGCCCTTTTCCTGCAGGGAAAAATGTCCGTTTTCTGTTCTTCTTGTGCACACGGTGACGTGCTTTCAGGGATGGTGTTAGGCCTTTATCCACTCGAGGGAGGGCAGCTTCCCATACACTTTGGAGATGGCACTCTTTCAGCGCTGTGGGCCATGTCTGTGCTTCGCAGACTGCAAACTACCTCTCCATTCGAAGAGAACACGCACGGATTGGGAAGTCTCTGTTCTCTGGGAGATGTGTGTGGTGCTACTGCCCCGGTGTATGGGGTGGCTCACTGGCCACTAGCAATGTTTCTGCTCGCCACTGTGGGGCGAACTCTGTTCAGCTAAGCTCACTTGGGAAGTACAAGTGCTAGAGTTCCTTTCTGGGGCACCATCAAGAGATCACATTCGTAGCATGCGGGTACTGCTCTCCTCCTCAGCTGTGCATTCGCAGCCAGCTTCAAGGTGTTCCTTTGGTGGATAGACTCTGGTGGAGAGGCCGCTGGAGAAGCCTCTGCTTCTATGCCCTTTGAGAAGGCTGCTTTGAGGAATCTCTTACCCTAGCTTCTGCCAAGTACAGCCTTCTGCCTCTCTCCAATATTGACTTACTTCTGACAGCTTGTCTTTCCGTTTGAGAAACCAAGAGCCCTTTTCCTGCAGGGAAAAATGTCCGTTTTCTGTTCTTCTTTTGCACACGGTGACGTGCTTTCAGGGATGGTGTTAGGCCTTTACCCACTCGAGGAAGGGCAGCTTCCCATTCACTTTGGAGATGGCACTCTTGCAGCGCTGTGGGCCATGTCTGTGCTTCGCAGACTGCAAACTACCTCTCCATTCGAAGAGAACACGCACGGATTGGGAAGTCTCTGTTCTCTGGGAGATGTGTGTGGTGTTACTGCCCCGGTGTATGGGGTGGTTCACTGGCCACTAGCAAAGTTTCTGCTCGCCAGTGTGGGGCAAACGTTGTGCAGCTAAGCTCACTTGGGAAGTACAAGTGCCAGAGTTCCTTTCTGGGGCACCATCAAGACATCACATTCGTAGCCTGCGGGTACTGCTTTCCTCCTAAGCTGTGCATTCGCAGCCAGATTCAAGGTGCTCTTTTGTGGATAGACTCTGGTGGAGAGTCCGCTGGAGAAGGCCTCTGCTTCTATGCCCTTTGAGAAGGCTGCTTTGAGGAACCTCTTACCCTAGCCTCTGCCAAGTACAGCCTTCTGCCTCTCTCCAATACTGACTTACTTCTGACAGCTTGTCTTTCCGTTTGAGAAACCAAGAGCCCGTTTCCTGAAGGAAAAAATGTCCGTTTTCTGTTCTTCATTGGCACACGGTGACGTGCCTTCAGGGCTGGGGTTAGCCCTTTACCCACTCGAGGGAGGGCAGCTTCCCATTCACTTTGGAGATGGCACTCCTGCAGCGCTGTGGGCCATGACTGTGCTTCGCAGACTGAAAACTACCCTCTCCATTCGAAGAGAACACGCACGGATTGGGAAGTCTCTTTTCTCTGGGAGATGTGTGTGGTGCTACTGCCCCGGTGTATGGGGCGGTTCACTGGCCACTAGCAATGTTTCTGCTCGCCAGTGTGGGGCAAACGTTGTGCAGCTAAGCTCACTTGGGAAGTACAAGTGCCAGAGTTCCTTTCTGGGGCACCATCCAGAGATCACATTCGTTGCATGCGGGTACTGCTTTCTTCCAAAGCTGTGCATTCGCAGCCAGCTTCAAGGTGTTCCTTTTGTGGATAGACTCTGGTGGAGAGGCCGCTGGAGAAGGCCTCTGCTTCCATGCCCTTTGAGAAGGCTGCTTTGAGGAACCTCTTACCGTAACCTCTGCCAAGTACAGCCTTCTGCCTCTCTCCAATACTGACTTACTTCTGACAGTTTGTCTTTCCGTTTGAGAAACCAAGAGCCCTTTTCCTGCAGGGAAAAATGTCCGTTTACTGTTCTTCTTTTGCACACGGTGACGTTTCTTCACGGCTGGTGTTAGGCCTTTACCCACTCGAGGGAGGGCAGCTTCCCATTCATTTTGGAGATGGCACTCCTGCAGCGCTGTGGGCCATGACTGTGCTTCGCAGACTGCAAACTACACTCTCCATTCGAAGAGAACACGCACGGATTGGGAAGTCTGTGTTCTCTGGGAGTTGTGTGTGGTGCTACTGCCCCGGTGTATGGGGTGTCTCACTGGGCCCTAGCAATGTTTCTGCTCGCCACTGTGGGGCAAACTCTGTTCAGCTAAGCTCACTAAGGAAGTAAAAGTGCCAGAGTTCTTTTCTGGGGCACCATCAAGGGATCACATTCGTAGCATGGGGGTATTGCTCTCCTCCTAAACTGTGCATTCGAAGCCAGCTTCAAGGTGTTCCTTTTGTGGATAGACTCTGGTGGAGAGGCCGCTGGGGAAGCCCTCTGCTTCTATGCCCTTTGAGAAGGCTGCTTTGAGGAACCTCTTACCCTAGCCTCTGCCAAGTACAGCCTTCTGCCTCTCTCCAATACTGACTTACTTCTGACCGCTTGTCTCTCCGTTTGAGAAACCAAGAGCCCTTTTCCTGCAGGGAAAAATGTCCGTTTTCTGTTCTTCTTTTGCACACGGTGACGTGCCATCAGGGCTGGTGTTAGGCCTTTACCCACTCGAGGGAGGGCAGCTTCCCATTCACTTTGGAGATGGCACTCTTGCAGCGCTGTGGGCCATGTCAGTGCTTCGCAGACTGCAAACTACCTCTCCATTCGAAGAGAACACGCACGGATTGGGAAGTCTCTGTTCTCTGGGAGATGTGTGTGGTGCTACTGCCCCGGTGTATGGGGTGGTTCACTGGCCACTAGCAATGTTTCTGCTCGCCAGTGTGGGGCAAACGTTGTGCAGCTAAGCTCACTTGGTAAGTACAAGTGCCAGAGTTCCTTTCTGGGGCACCATCAAGAGATCACATTCGTAGCATGCGGGTACTGCTTTCCTCCTAAGCTGTGCATTCGCAGCCAGATTCAAGGTGTTCTTTTGTGTATAGACTCTGGTGGAGAGGCCGCTGGAGAAGGCCTTTGCTTCTATGCCCTTTGAGAAGGCTGCTTTGAGGAACCTCTTACCCTAGCCTCGGCCAAGTACAGCCTTCTGCCTCTCTCCAATACTGACTTACTTCTGACAGCTTGTCTTTCAGTTTGAGAAACCAAGAGCCCTTTTCATGCAGGGAAAAATATTCGTTTTCTGTTCTTCTTTTGCACACGGTGACGTGCCATCAGGGCTGGTGTTAGGCCTTTACCCACTCGAGGGAGGGCCCCTTCCCATTCACTTTGGAGATGGCACTGCTGCAGCGCTGTGGGCCATGACTGTGCTTCGCAGACTGCAAACTACCCTCTCCATTCGAAGAGAACACTCACGGATTGGGAAGTCTCTGTTCTCTGGGAGATGTGTGTGGTGCTACTGCCCCGGTGTATGGGGTGTCTCACTGGCCACTAGCAATGTTTCTGCTCGCCACTGTGGGGCAAACTCTGTTCAGCTAAGCTCACTAAGGAAGTAAAAGTGCCACAGTTCCTTTCTGGGGCACCATCAAGGGATCACATTCGTAGCATGGGGGTATTGCTCTCCTCCTAAACTGTGCATTCGAAGCCAGCTTCAAGGTGTTCCTTTTGTGGATAGAGTCTGGTGGAGAGGCCGCTGGAGAAGGCCTCTGCTTCTATGCCCTTTGAGAAGGCTGCTTTGAGGAACCTCTTACCCTAGCCTCTGCCAAGTACAGCCTTCTGCCTCTCTCCAATACTGACTTACTTCTGACAGCTTGTCTTTCCGTTTGAGAAACCAAGAGCCCTTTTCCTGCAGGGTAAAATGTCCGTTTTCTGTTCTTCTTGTGCACACGGTGACGTGCTTTCAGGGATGGTGTTAGGCCTTTATCCACTCGAGGGAGGGCAGCTTCCCATACACTTTGAAGATGGCACTCTTTCAGCGCTGTGGGCCATGTCTGTGCTTCGCAGACTGCAAACTACCTCTCCATTCGAAGAGAACACGCACGGATTGGGAAGTCTCTGTTCTCTGGGAGATGTGTGTGGTGCTACTGCCCCGGTGTATGGGGTGGCTCACTGGCCACTAGCAATGTTTCTGCTCGCCACTGTGGGGCGAACTCTGTTCACCTAAGCTCACTTGCGAAGTACAAGTGCTAGAGTTCCTTTCTGGGGCACCATCAAGAGATCACATTCGTAGCATGCGGGTACTGCTCTCCTCCTCAGCTGTGCATTCGCAGCCAGCTTCAAGGTGTTCCTTTGGTGGATAGACTCTTGTGGAGAGGCCGCTGGAGAAGCCTCTGCTTCTATGCCCTTTGAGAAGGCTGCTTTGAGGAATCTCTTACCCTAGCTTCTGCCAAGTACAGCCTTCTGCCTCTCTCCAATATTGACTTACTTCTGACAGTTTGTCTTTCCGTTTGAGAAACCAAGAGCCCTTTTCCTGCAGGGAAAAATGTCCGTTTTCTGTTCTTCTTGTGCACACGGTGACGTGCTTTCAGGGATGGTGTTAGGCCTTTACCCACTCGAGGAAGGGCAGCTTCCCATTCACTTTGGAGATGGCACTCTTGCAGCGCTGTGGGCCATGTCTGTGCTTCGCAGACTGCAAACTACCTCTCCATTCGAAGAGAACACGCACGGATTGGGAAGTCTCTGTTCTCTGGGAGATGTGTGTGGTGCTACTGCCCCGGTGTATGGGGTGGTTCACTGGCCACTAGCAAAGATTCTGCTCGCCAGTGTGGGGCAAACGTTGTGCAGCTAAGCTCACTTGGGAAGTACAAGTGCCAGAGTTCCTTTCTGGGGCACCATCAAGAGATCACATTCGTAGCATGCGGGTACTGCTTTCCTCCTAAGCTGTGCATTCGCAGCCAGATTCAAGGTGTTCTTTTGTGTATAGACTCTGGTGGAGAGTCCGCTGGAGAAGGCCTCTGCTTCTACGCCCTTTGAGAAGGCTGCTTTGAGGAACCTCTTACCCTAGCCTCTGCCAAGTACAGCCTTCTGCCTCTCTCCAATACTGACTTACTTCTGACAGCTTGTCTTTCCGTTTGAGAAACCAAGAGCCCGTTTCCTGAAGGGAAAAATGTCCGTTTTCTGTTCTTCATTGGCACACGGTGACGTGCCTTCAGGGCTGGGGTTAGCCCTTTACCCACTCGAGGGAGGGCAGCTTCCCATTCACTTTGGAGATGGCACTCCTGCAGCGCTGTGGGCCATGACTGTGCTTCACAGACTGCAAACTTCCCTCTTCATTCGAAGAGAACACGCACGGATTGGGAAGTCTCTGTTCTCTGGGAGATGTGTGTGGTGCTACTGCCCCGGTGTATGGGGCGGTTCACTGGCCACTAGCAATGTGTCTGCTCGCCAGTGTGGGGCAAACGTTGTGCAGCTAAGCTCACTTGGGAAGTACAAGTGCCAGAGTTCCTTTCTGGCGCACCATCAAGAGATCACATTCGTAGCATGCGGGTACTGTTTCCTCCTAAGCTGTGCATTCGCAGCCAGCTTCAAGGTGTTCCTTTTGTGTATAGACTCTGGTGGAGAGGCCGTGGGAGAAGGTCTCGGCTTCTATGCCCTTTGAGAAGCCTGCTTTGAGGAACCTCTTACCCTAGCCTCTGCCAAGTACAGCCTTCTGCCTCTCTCCAATACTGACTTACTTCTGATAGCTTGTCTTTCCGTTTGAGAAACCGAGAGCCGTTTTCCTGCAGGGAAAAATATTCGTTTTCTGTTCTTCTTTTGCACACGGTGACGTTTCTTCACGGCTGGTGTTAGGCCTTTACCCACTCGAGGGAGGGCAGCTTCCCATTCACTTTGGAGATGGCACTCCTGCAGCGCTGTGGGCCATGACTGTGCTTCGCAGACTGCAAACTACACTCTCCATTCGAAGAGAACACGCACGGATTGGGAAGTCTGTGTTCTCTGGGAGATGTGTGTGGTGCTACTGCCCCGGTGTATGGGGTGTCTCACTGGCCACTAGCAATGTTTCTGCTCGCCACTGTGGGGCAAACTCTGTTCAGCTAAGCTCACTAAGGAAGTAAAAGTGCCAGAGTTCCTTTCTGGGGCACCATCAAGGGATCACATTCGTAGCATGGGGGTATTGCTCTCCTCCTAAACTGTGCATTCGAAGCCAGCTTCAAGGTGTTCCTTTTGTGGATAGACTCTGTTGGAGAGGCCGCTGGGGAAGCCCTCTGCTTCTATGCCCTTTGAGAAGGCTGCTTTGAGGAAACTCTTACCCTAGCCTCTGCCAAGTACAGCCTTCTGCCTCTCTCCAATACTGACTTACTTCTGACCGCTTGTCTCTCCGTTTGAGAAACCAAGAGCCCTTTTCCTGCAGGGAAAAATGGACGTTTTCTGTTCTTCTTTTGCACACGGTGACGTGTCTTCACCGCTGTTGTTAGGCCTTTACCCACTCGAGGGAGGGCAGCTTCCCATTCACTTTGGAAATGGCACTCTTGCAGCGCTGTGTGCCATATCTGTGCTTCGCAGACTGCAAACTACCTTCTCCATTCTAAGACAACACGCACGGATTGGGAAGTCTCTGTTCTCTGGGAGATGTGTGTTGTGCTACTGCCCCGGTGTATGGTGTGGCTCACTGGCCAGTAGCAATGTTTCTGCTCGCCACTGTGGGGTAAACGTTGTGCAGCTAAGCTCACTTGGGAAGTACAAGTGCCAGAGTTCCTTTCTGGGGCACCATCAAGAGATCACATTCGTAGCATGCGGGTACTGCTTTCCTCCTCAGCTGTGCATTCTCAGCCAGCTTCAAGGTGTTCCTTTGGTGGATAGACTCTGGTGGAGATGCCGCTGGAGAAGCCTCTGCTTCTATGCCCTTTGAGAAGGCTGCTTTGAGGAATCTCTTACCCTAGGTTCTGCCAAGTACAGCCTTCTGCCTCTCTCCAATATTGACGTACTTCTGACAGCTTGTCTTTCCGTTTGAGAAACCAAGAGCCCTTTTCCTGCAGGGAAAAATGTCCGTTTTCTGTTCTTCTTTTGCACACGGTGACGTGCTTTCAGGGATGGTGTTAGGCCTTTACCCACTCGAGGGAGGGCAGCTTCCCATTCACTTTGGAGATGGCACTCTTGCAGCGCTGTGGGCCATGTCTGTGCTTCGAAGACTGCAAACTAACCTCTCCATTCGAAGAGAACACGCACGGATTGGGAAGTCTGTGTTCTCTGGGAGATGTGTGTGGTGCTACTGCCCCGGTGTATGGGGTGGTTCACTGGCCACTAGCAATGTTTCTGCTCGCCAGTGTGGGGCAAACGTTGTGCAGCTAAGCTCACTTGGGAAGTACAAGTGCTAGAGTTCCTTTCTGGGGCACCATCAAGAGATCACATTCGTAGCATGCGGGTACTGTTTCCTCCTAAGCTGTGCATTCGCAGCCAGCTTCAAGGTGTTCCTTTTGTGTATAGACTCTGGTGGAGAGTCCGCTGGAGAAGGCCTCTGCTTCTACGCCCTTTGAGAAGGCTGCTTTGAGGAACCTCTTACCCTAGCCTCTGCCAAGTACAGCCTTCTGCCTCTCTCCAATACTGACTTACTTCTGACAGCTTGTCTTTCCGTTTGAGAAACCAAGAGCCCGTTTCCTGAAGGGAAAAATGTCCGTTTTCTGTTCTTCATTGGCACACGGTGACGTGCCTTCAGGGCTGGGGTTAGCCCTTTACCCACTCGAGGGAGGGCAGCTTCCCATTCACTTTGGAGATGGCACTCCTGCAGCGCTGTGGGCCATGACTGTGCTTCACAGACTGCAAACTTCCCTCTTCATTCGAAGAGAACACGCACGGATTGGGAAGTCTCTGTTCTCTGGGAGATGTGTGTGGTGCTACTGCCCCGGTGTATGGGGCGGTTCACTGGCCACTAGCAATGTGTCTGCTCGCCAGTGTGGGGCAAACGTTGTGCAGCTAAGCTCACTTGGGAAGTACAAGTGCCAGAGTTCCTTTCTGGGGCACCATCAAGAGATCACATTCGTAGCATGCGGGTACTGTTTCCTCCTAAGCTGTGCATTCGCAGCCAGCTTCAAGGTGTTCCTTTTGTGTATAGACTCTGGTGGAGAGGCCGTGGGAGAAGGTCTCGGCTTCTATGCCCTTTGAGAAGGCTGCTTTGAGGAACCTCTTACCCTAGCCTCTGCCAAGTACAGCCTTCTGCCTCTCTCCAATACTGACTTACTTCTGATAGCTTGTCTTTCCGTTTGAGAAACCGAGAGCCGTTTTCCTGCAGGGAAAAATATTCGTTTTCTGTTCTTCTTTTGCACACGGTGACGTTTCTTCACGGCTGGTGTTAGGCCTTTACCCACTCGAGGGAGGGCAGCTTCCCATTCACTTTGGAGATGGCACTCCTGCAGCGCTGTGGGCCATGACTGTGCTTCGCAGACTGCAAACTACACTCTCCATTCGAAGAGAACACGCACGGATTGGGAAGTCTGTGTTCTCTGGGAGATGTGTGTGGTGCTACTGCCCCGGTGTATGGGGTGTCTCACTGGCCACTAGCAATGTTTCTGCTCGCCACTGTGGGGCAAACTCTGTTCAGCTAAGCTCTCTAAGGAAGTAAAAGTGCCAGAGTTCCTTTCTGGGGCACCATCAAGGGATCACATTCGTAGCATGGGGGTATTGCTCTCCTCCTAAACTGTGCATTCGAAGCCAGCTTCAAGGTGTTCCTTTTGTGGATAGACTCTGTTGGAGAGGCCGCTGGGGAAGCCCTCTGCTTCTATGCCCTTTGAGAAGGCTGCTTTGAAGAAACTCTTACCCTAGCCTCTGCCAAGTACAGCCTTCTGCCTCTCTCCAATACTGACTTACTTCTGACCGCTTGTCTCTCCGTTTGAGAAACCAAGAGCCCTTTTCCTGCAGGGAAAAATGGACGTTTTCTGTTCTTCTTTTGCACACGGTGACGTGTCTTCACCGCTGTTGTTAGGCCTTTACCCACTCGAGGGAGGGCAGCTTCCCATTCACTTTGGAAATGGCACTCTTGCAGCGCTGTGTGCCATATCTGTGCTTCGCAGACTGCAAACTACCGTCTCCATTCTAAGACAACACGCACGGATTGGGAAGTCTCTGTTCTCTGGGAGATGTGTGTTGTGCTACTGCCCCGGTGTATGGTGTGGCTCACTGGCCAGTAGCAATGTTTCTGCTCGCCACTGTGGGGTAAACGTTGTGCAGCTAAGCTCACTTGGGAAGTACAAGTGCCAGAGTTCCTTTCTGGGGCACCATCAAGAGATCACATTCGTAGCATGCGGGTACTGCTTTCCTCCTCAGCTGTGCATTCGCAGCCAGCTTCAAGGTGTTCCTTTGGTGGATAGACTCTGGTGGAGATGCCGCTGGAGAAGCCTCTGCTTCTATGCCCTTTGAGAAGGCTGCTTTGAGGAATCTCTTACCCTAGGTTCTGCCAAGTACAGCCTTCTGCCTCTCTCCAATATTGACGTACTTCTGACAGCTTGTCTTTCCGTTTGAGAAACCAAGAGCCCTTTTCCTGCAGGGAAAAATGTCCGTTTTCTGTTCTTCTTTTGCACACGGTGACGTGCTTTCAGGGATGGTGTTAGGACTTTACCCACTCGAGGGAGGGCAGCTTCCCATTCACTTTGGAGATGGCACTCTTGCAGCGCTGTGGGCCATGTCTGTGCTTCGAAGACTGCAAACTAACCTCTCCATTCGAAGAGAACACGCACGGATTGGGAAGTCTGTGTTCTCTGGGAGATGTGTGTGGTGCTACTGCCCCGGTGTATGGGGTGGTTCACTGGCCACTAGCAATGTTTCTGCTCGCCAGTGTGGGGCAAACGTTGTGCAGCTAAGCTCACTTGGGAAGTACAAGTGCTAGAGTTCCTTTCTGGGGCACCATCAAGAGATCACATTCGTAGCATGCGGGTACTGTTTCCTCCTAAGCTGTGCATTCGCAGCCAGCTTCAAGGTGTTCCTTTTGTGTATAGACTCTGGTGGAGAGGCCGCTGGAGAAGGTCTCTGCTTCTATGCCCTTTGAGAAGGCTGCTTTGAGGAACCTCTTACCCTAGCCTCTGCCAAGTACAGCCTTCTGCCTCTCTCCAATACTGACTTACTTCTGACAGCTTGTCTTTCCGTTTGAGAAACCGAGAGCCGTTTTCCTGCAGGGAAAAATGTTCGTTTTCTGTTCTTCTTTTGCACACGGTGACGTGCCATCAGGGCTGGTGTTAGGCCTTTACCCACTCGAGGGAGGGCAGCTTCCCATTCACTATGGAGATGGCACTCCTGCAGCGCTGTGGGCCATGACTGTGCTTCGCAGACTGCAAACTACCCTCTCCATTCGAAGAGAACACGCACGGATTGGGAAGTCTCTGTTCTCTGGGAGATGTGTGTGGTGCTACTGCCCCGGTGTATGGGGTGGCTCACTGACCACTAGCAATGTTTCTGCTCGCCACTGTGGGGCAAACGTTGTGCAGCTAAGCTCACTTGGGAAGTACAAGTGCCAGAGTTCCTTTCTGGGGCACCATCCAGAGATCACATTCGTTGCATGCGGGTACTGCTTTCTTCCAAAGCTGTGCATTCGCAGCCAGCTTCAACGTGTTCCTTTTGTGGATAGACTCTGGTGGAGAGGCCGTTGGAGAAGGCCTCTGCTTCCATGCCCTTTGAGAAGGCTGCTTTGAGGAACCTCTTACCGTAGCCTCTGCCAAGTACAGCCTTCTGCCTCTCTCCAATACTTACTTACTTCTGACAGTTTATCTTTCCGTTTGAGAAACGAAGAGCCCTTTTCCTGCAGGGAAAAATGTCCGTTTTCTGTTCTTCTTTTGCACACGGTGAAGTTTCTTCTCGGCTGGTGTTAGGCCTTTACCCACTCGAGGGAGGGCAGCTTCCCATACACTTTGGAGATGGCACTCTTGCAGCGCTGTGGGCCATGTCTGTGCTTCGCAGACTGCAAACTACCTCTCCATTCGAAGAGAACACGCACGGATTGGGAAGTCTCTGTTCTCTGGGAGATGTGTGTGGTGCTACTGCCCCGGTGTATGGGGTGGCTCACTGGCCACTAGCAATGTTTCTGCTCGCCACTGTGGGGCGAACTCTGTTCACCTAAGCTCACTTGCGAAGTACAAGTGCTAGAGTTCCTTTCTGGGGCACCATTAAGAGATCACATTCGTAGCATGCGGGTACTGCTCTCCTCCTCAGCTGTGCATTCGCAGCCAGCTTCAAGGTGTTCCTTTGGTGGATAGACTCTGGTGGAGAGGCCGCTGGAGAAGGCCTCTGCTTCTATGCCCTTTGAGAAGTCTGCTTTGAGGAATCTCTTACCCTAGCTTCTGCCAAGTACAGCCTTCTGCCTCTCTCCAATATTGACTTACTTCTGACAGCTTGTCTTTCCGTTTGAGAAACCAAGAGCCCTTTTCCTGCAGGGAAAAATGTCCGTTTTCTGTTCTTCTTGTGCACACGGTGACGTGTCTTCACCACTGTTGTTAGGCCTTTACCCACTCGAGGGAGGGCAGCTTCCCATTCACTTTGGAGATGGCACTCTTGCAGCGCTGTGGGCCATGTCTGTGCTTCGCAGACTGCAAACTACCTCTCCATTCGAAGAGAACACGCACGGATTGGGAAGTCTCTGTTCTCTGGGAGATGTGTGTGGTGCTACTGCCCCGGTGTATGGGGTGGTTCACTGGCCACTAGCAATGTTTCTGCTCGCCAGTGTGGGGCAAACGTTGTGCAGCTAAGCTCACTTGGGAAGTACAAGTGCCAGAGTTCCTTTCTGGGGCACCATCAAGAGATCACATTCGTAGCATGCGGGTACTGCTTTCCTCCTAAGCTGTACATTCGCAGCCAGATTCAAGGTGTTCTTTTGTGGATAGACTCTGGTGGAGAGGCCGATGGAGAAGGCCTCTGCTTCTATGCCCTTTGAGAAGGCTGCTTTGAGGAACCTCTTACCCTAGCCTCTGCCAAGTACAGCCTTCTGCCTCTCTCCAATACTGACTTACTTCTGACAGCTTGTCTTTCCGTTTGAGAAACCAAGAGCCCGTTTCCTGCAGGGACAAATGTCCGTTTTCTGTTCTTCTTGTGAACACGGTGACGTGCCATCAGGGCTGGTGTTAGGCCTTTACCCACTCGAGGGAGGGCAGCTTCCCATTCACTTTGGAGATGGCACTCCTGCAGCGCTGTGGGCCATGACTGTGCTTCGCAGACTGCAAACTACCCTCTCCATTCGAAGAGAACACGCACGGATTGGGAAGTCTCTGTTCTCTGGGAGATGTGTGTGGTGCTACTGCCCCGGTGTATGGGGTGGCTCACTGGCCACTAGCAATGTTTCTGCTCGCCACTGTGGGGCAAACGTTGTGCAGCTAACCTCACTCGGGAAGTACAAGTGCCAGAGTTCCTTTCTGGGGCACCATCCAGATTTCACATTCGTTGCATGCGGTTACTGCTTTCTTCCAAAGCTGTGCATTCGCAGCCAGCTTCAAGGTGTTCCTTTTGTGGATAGACTCTGGTGGAGAGGCCGCTGGAGAAGGCCTCTGCTTCCATGCCCTTTGAGAAGGCTGCTTTGAGGAACCTCTTACCATAGCCTCTGCCAAGTACAGCCTTCTGCCTCTCTCCAATACTGACTTACTTCTGACAGTTTATCTTTCCGTTTGAGAAACGAAGAGCCCTTTTCCTGCAGGGAAAAATGTCCGTTTTCTGTTCTTCTTTTGCACACGGTGACGTTTCTTCTCGGCTGGTGTTAGGCCTTTACCCACTCGAGGGAGGGCAGCTTCCCATTCACTTTGGAGATGGCACTCCTGCAGCGCTGTGGGCCATGACTGTGCTTCGCAGACTGCAAACTTCACTCTCCATTCGAAGAGAACACGCACGGATTGGGAAGTCTGTGTTCTCTGGGAGATGTGTGTGGTGCTACTGCCCCGGTGTATGGGGTGTCTCACTGGCCACTAGCAATGTTTCTGCTCGCCACTGTGGGGCAAACTCTGTTCAGCTAAGCTCACTAAGGAAGCAAAAGTGCCAGAGTTCCTTTCTGGGGCACCATCAAGGGATCACATTCGTAGCATGTGGGTATTGCTCTCCTCCTAAACTGTGCATTCGAAGCCAGCTTCAAGGTGTTCCTTTTGTGGATAGACTCTGGTGGAGAGGCCGCTGGGGAAGCCCTCTGCTTCTATGCCCTTTCAGAATACTGCTTTGAGGAACCTCTTACTCTAGCCTCTGCCAAGTACAGCCTTCTGCCTCTCTCCAATACTGACTTACTTCTGACCGCTTGTCTTTCCGTTTGAGAAACCAAGAGCCCTTTTCCTGCAGGGAAAAATGTCCGTTTTCTGTTCTTCTTTTGCACACGGTGACGTGTCTTCACCGCTGTTGTTAGGCCTTTACCCACTCGAGGGAGGGCAGCTTCCCATTCACTTTGGAGATGGCACTCTTGCAGCGCTGTGGGCCATATCTGTGCTTCGCAGACTGCAAACTACCTTCTCCATTCGAAGACAACATGCACGGATTGGGAAGTCTCTGTTCTCTGGGAGATGTGTGTGGTGCTACTGCCCCAGTGTATGGGGTGGCTCACTGGCCAGTAGCAATGTTTCTGCTCACCACTGTGGGGTAAACGTTGTGCAGCTAAGCTCACTTGGGAAGTACAAGTGCCAGAGTTCCTTTCTGGGGCACCATCAAGAGATCACATTCGTAGCATGCGGGTACTGCTTTCCTCCTAAGCTGTGCATTCGCAGCCAGATTCAAGGTGTTCTTTTGTGGATAGACTCTGGTGGAGAGGCCGCTGGAGAAGCCTCTGCTTCTATGCCCTTTGAGAAGGCTGCTTTGAGGAACCTCTTACCCTAGCTTCTGCCAAGTACAGCCTTCTGCCTCTCTCCAATATTGACTTACTTCTGACAGCTTGTCTTTCCGTTTGAGAAACCAAGAGCCCTTTTCCTGCAGGGAAAAATGTCCGTTTTCTGTTCTTCTTTTGCACACGGTGACGTGCTTTCAGGGATGGTGTTAGGCCTTTACCCACTCGAGGAAGGGCAGCTTCCCATTCACTTTGGAGATGGCACTCTTGCAGTGCTGTGGGCCATGTCTGTGCTTCGCAGACTGCAAACTACCTCTCCATTCGAAGAGAACACGCACGGATTGGGAAGTCTCTGTTCTCTGGGAGATGTGTGTGGTGCTACTGCCCCGGTGTATGGGGCGGTTCACTGGCCACTAGCAATGTTTCTGCTCGCCAGTGTGGGGCAAACGTTGTGCAGCTAAGCTCACTTGGGAAGTACAAGTGCCAGAGTTCCTTTCTGGGGCACCATCAAGAGATCACATTCGTAGCATGCGGGTACTGTTTCCTCCTAAGCTGTGCATTCGCAGCCAGCTTCAAGGTGTTCCTTTTGTGGATACACTCTGGTGGAGACGCCGCAGGAGAAGGTCTCTGCTTCTATGCCCTTTGAGAAGGCTGCTTTGAGGAACCTCTTACCCTAGCCTCTGCCAAGTACAGCCTTCTGCCTCTCTCCAATACTGACTTACTTCTGAGAGCTTGTCTTTCCGTTTGAGAAACCGAGAGCCCGTTTCCTGAAGGGAAAAATGTTCGTTTTCTGTTCTTCTTTTGCACACGGTGACGTGCCTTCAGGGCTGGGGTTAGCCCTTTACCCACTCGAGGGAGGGCAGCTTCCCATTCACTTTGGAGATGGCACTCCTGCAGCGCTGTGGGCCATGACTGTGCTTCGCAGACTGCAAACTTCCCTCTTCATTCGAAGAGAACACGCACGGATTGGGAAGTCTCTGTTCTCTGAGAGATGTGTGTGGTGCTACTGCCCCGGTGTATGGGGTGTCTCACTGGCCACTAGCAATGTTTCTGCTCGCCACTGTGGGGCAAACTCTGTTCACCTAAGCTCACTTGGGAAGTACAAGTGCCAGAGTTCCTTTCTGGGGCACCATCAAGAGATCACATTCGTAGCATGCGGGTACTGTTTCCTCCTAAGCTGTGCATTCGCAGCCAGCTTCAAGGTGTTCCTTTTGTGTATAGACTCTGGTGGAGAGGCCGTGGGAGAAGGTCTCGGCTTCTATGCCCTTTGAGAAGGCTGCTTTGAGGAACCTCTTACCCTAGCCTCTGCCAAGTACAGCCTTCTGCCTCTCTCCAATACTGACTTACTTCTGAGAGCTTGTCTTTCCGTTTGAGAAACCGAGAGCCGTTTTCCTGCAGGGAAAAATATTCGTTTTCTGTTCTTCTTTTGCACACGGTGACGTGTCATCAGGGCTGGTGTTAGGCCTTTACCCACTCGAGGGAGGGCAGCTTCCCATTCACTTTGGAGATGGCACTCCTGCAGCGCTGTGGGCCATGACTGTGCTTCGCAGACTGCAAACTACACTCTCCATTCGAAGAGAACACGCACGGATTGGGAAGTCTGTGTTCTCTGGGAGATGTGTGTGGTGCTACTGCCCCGGTGTATGGGGTGTCTCACTGGCCACTAGCAATGTTTCTGCTCGCCACTGTGGGGCAAACTCTGTTCAGCTAAGCTCACTAAGGAAGTAAAAGTGCCAGAGTTCCTTTCTGGGGCACCATCAAGGGATCACATTCGTAGCATGGGGGTATTGCTCTCCTCCTAAACTGTGCATTCGAAGCCAGCTTCAAGGTGTTCCTTTGGTGGATAGACTCTGGTGGAGAGGCCGCTGGGGAAGCCCTCTGCTTCTATGCCCTTTGAGAAGGCTGCTTTGAGGAAACTCTTACCCTAGCCTCTGCCAAGTACAGCCTTCTGCCTCTCTCCAATACTGACTTACTTCTGACCGCTTGTCTCTCCGTTTGAGAAACCAA
The DNA here is from genome assembly GCF_026419965.1 of Kogia breviceps. Lineage (NCBI taxonomy): Eukaryota > Metazoa > Chordata > Mammalia > Artiodactyla > Physeteridae > Kogia > Kogia breviceps. Next base: position 30,263,328 of record NC_081324.1, read on the forward strand.
GAGCCCTTTTCCTGCAGGGAAAAATGGACGTTTTCTGTTCTTCTTTTGCACACGGTGACGTGTCTTCACCGCTGTTGTTAGGCCTTTACCCACTCGAGGGAGGGCAGCTTCCCATTCACTTTGGAAATGGCTCTCTTGCAGCGCTGTGGGCCATATCTGTGCTTCGCAGACTGCAAACTACCTTCTCCATTCTAAGACAACACGCACGGATTGGGAAGTCTCTGTTCTCTGGGAGATGTGTGTTGTGCTACTGCCCCGGTGTATGGTGTGGCTCACTGGCCAGTAGCAATGTTTCTGCTCGCCACTGTGGGGTAAACGTTGTGCAGCTAAGCTCACTTGGGAAGTACAAGTGCCAGAGTTCCTTTCTGGGGCACCATCAAGAGATCACATTCGTAGCATGCGGGTACTGCTTTCCTCCTCAGCTGTGCATTCGCAGCCAGCTTCAAGGTGTTCCTTTGGTGGATAGACTCTGGTGGAGAGGCCGCTGGAGAAGCCTCTGCTTCTATGCCCTTTGAGAAGGCTGCTTTGAGGAATCTCTTACCCTAGCTTCTGCCAAGTACAGCCTTCTGCCTCTCTCCAATATTGACGTACTTCTGACAGCTTGTCTTTCCGTTTGAGAAACCAAGAGCCCTTTTCCTGCAGGGAAAAATGTCCGTTTTCTGTTCTTCTTGTGCACACGGTGACGTGCTTTCAGGGATGGTGTTAGGCCTTTACCCACTCGAGGGAGGGCAGCTTCCCATTCACTTTGGAGATGGCACTCTTGCAGCGCTGAGGGCCATGTCTGTGCTTCGAAGACTGCAAACTAACCTCTCCATTCGAAGAGAACACGCACGGATTGGGAAGTCTGTGTTCTCTGGGAGATGTGTGTGGTGCTACTGCCCCGGTGTATGGGGTGGTTCACTGGCCACTAGCAATGTTTCTGATCGCCAGTGTGGGGCAAACGTTGTGCAGCTAAGCTCACTTGGGAAGTACAAGTGCTAGAGTTCCTTTCTGGGGCACCATCAAGAGATCACATTCGTAGCATGCGGGTACTGTTTCCTCCTAAGCTGTGCATTCGCAGCCAGCTTCAAGGTGTTCCTTTTGTGTATAGACTCTGGTGGAGAGGCCGCTGGAGAAGGTCTCTGCTTCTATGCCCTTTGAGAAGGCTGCTTTGAGGAACCTCTTACCCTAGCCTCTGCCAAGTACAGCCTTCTGCCTCTCTCCAATACTGACTTACTTCTGACAGCTTGTCTTTCCGTTTGAGAAACCAAGAGCCCGTTTCCTGCAGGGACAAATGTCCGTTTTCTGTTCTTCTTGTGAACACGGTGACGTGCCATCAGGGCTGGTGTTAGGCCTTTACCCACTCGAGGGAGGGCAGCTTCCCATTCACTTTGGAGATGGCACTCCTGCAGCGCTGTGGGCCATGACTGTGCTTCGCAGACTGCAAACTACCCTCTCCATTCGAAGAGAACACGCACGGATTGGGAAGTCTCTGTTCTCTGGGAGATGTGTGTGGTGCTACTGCCCCGGTGTATGGGGTGGCTCACTGGCCACTAGCAATGTTTCTGCTCGCCACTGTGGGGCGAACGTTGTGCAGCTAACCTCACTCGGGAAGTACAAGTGCCAGAGTTCCTTTCTGGGGCACCATCCAGATTTCACATTCGTTGCATGCGGTTACTGCTTTCTTCCAAAGCTGTGCATTCGCAGCCAGCTTCAAGGTGTTCCTTTTGTGGATAGACTCTGGTGGAGAGGCCGCTGGAGAAGGCCTCTGCTTCCATGCCCTTTGAGAAGGCTGCTTTGAGGAACCTCTTACCATAGCCTCTGCCAAGTACAGCCTTCTGCCTCTCTCCAATACTGACTTACTTCTGACAGTTTATCTTTCCGTTTGAGAAACGAAGAGCCCTTTTCCTGCAGGGAAAAATGTCCGTTTTCTGTTCTTCTTTTGCACACGGTGACGTTTCTTCTCGGCTGGTGTTAGCCCTTTACCCACTCGAGGGAGGGCAGCTTCCCATTCACTTTGGAGATGGCACTCCTGCAGCGCTGTGGGCCATGACTGTGCTTCGCAGACTGCAAACTACACTCTCCATTCGAAGAGAACACGCACGGATTGGGAAGTCTGTGTTCTCTGGGAGATGTGTGTGGTGCTACTGCCCCGGTGTATGGGGTGTCTCACTGGCCACTAGCAATGTTTCTGCTCGCCACTGTGGGGCAAACTCTGTTCAGCTAAGCTCACTAAGGAAGCAAAAGTGCCAGAGTTCCTTTCTGGGGCACCATCAAGGGATCACATTCGTAGCATGTGGGTATTGCTCTCCTCCTAAACTGTGCATTCGAAGCCAGCTTCAAGGTGTTCCTTTTGTGGATAGACTCTGGTGGAGAGGCCGCTGGGGAAGCCCTCTGCTTCTATGCCCTTTCAGAATACTGCTTTGAGGAACCTCTTACTCTAGCCTCTGCCAAGTACAGCCTTCTGCCTCTCTCCAATACTGACTTACTTCTGACCGCTTGTCTTTCCGTTTGAGAAACCAAGAGCCCTTTTCCTGCAGGGAAAAATGTCCGTTTTCTGTTCTTCTTTTGCACACGGTGACGTGTCTTCACCGCTGTTGTTAGGCCTTTACCCACTCGAGGGAGGGCAGCTTCCCATTCACTTTGGAGATGGCACTCTTGCAGCGCTGTGGGCCATATCTGTGCTTCGCAGACTGCAAACTACCTTCTCCATTCGAAGACAACATGCACGGATTGGGAAGTCTCTGTTCTCTGGGAGATGTGTGTGGTGCTACTGCCCCAGTGTATGGGGTGGCTCACTGGCCAGTAGCAATGTTTCTGCTCACCACTGTGGGGTAAACGTTGTGCAGCTAAGCTCACTTGGGAAGTACAAGTGCCAGAGTTCCTTTCTGGGGCACCATCAAGAGATCACATTCGTAGCATGCGGGTACTGCTTTCCTCCTAAGCTGTGCATTCGCAGCCAGATTCAAGGTGTTCTTTTGTGGATAGACTCTGGTGGAGAGGCCGCTGGAGAAGCCTCTGCTTCTATGCCCTTTGAGAAGGCTGCTTTGAGGAACCTCTTACCCTAGCTTCTGCCAAGTACAGCCTTCTGCCTCTCTCCAATATTGACTTACTTCTGACAGCTTGTCTTTCCGTTTGAGAAACCAAGAGCCCTTTTCCTGCAGGGAAAAATGTCCGTTTTCTGTTCTTCTTTTGCACACGGTGACGTGCTTTCAGGGATGGTGTTAGGCCTTTACCCACTCGAGGAAGGGCAGCTTCCCATTCACTTTGGAGATGGCACTCTTGCAGTGCTGTGGGCCATGTCTGTGCTTCGCAGACTGCAAACTACCTCTCCATTCGAAGAGAACACGCACGGATTGGGAAGTCTCTGTTCTCTGGGAGATGTGTGTGGTGCTACTGCCCCGGTGTATGGGGCGGTTCACTGGCCACTAGCAATGTTTCTGCTCGCCAGTGTGGGGCAAACGTTGTGCAGCTAAGCTCACTTGGGAAGTACAAGTGCCAGAGTTCCTTTCTGGGGCACCATCAAGAGATCACATTCGTAGCATGCGGGTACTGTTTCCTCCTAAGCTGTGCATTCGCAGCCAGCTTCAAGGTGTTCCTTTTGTTGATACACTCTGGTGGAGACGCCGCAGGAGAAGGTCTCTGCTTCTATGCCCTTTGAGAAGGCTGCTTTGAGGAACCTCTTACCCTAGCCTCTGCCAAGTACAGCCTTCTGCCTCTCTCCAATACTGACTTACTTCTGAGAGCTTGTCTTTCCGTTTGAGAAACCGAGAGCCCGTTTCCTGAAGGGAAAAATGTTCGTTTTCTGTTCTTCTTTTGCACACGGTGACGTGCCTTCAGGGCTGGGGTTAGCCCTTTACCCACTCGAGGGAGGGCAGCTTCCCATTCACTTTGGAGATGGCACTCCTGCAGCGCTGTGGGCCATGACTGTGCTTCGCAGACTGCAAACTTCCCTCTTCATTCGAAGAGAACACGCACGGATTGGGAAGTCTCTGTTCTCTGAGAGATGTGTGTGGTGCTACTGCCCCGGTGTATGGGGTGTCTCACTGGCCACTAGCAATGTTTCTGCTCGCCACTGTGGGGCAAACTCTGTTCACCTAAGCTCACTTGGGAAGTACAAGTGCCAGAGTTCCTTTCTGGGGCACCATCAAGAGATCACATTCGTAGCATGCGGGTACTGTTTCCTCCTAAGCTGTGCATTCGCAGCCAGCTTCAAGGTGTTCCTTTTGTGTATAGACTCTGGTGGAGAGGCCGTGGGAGAAGGTCTCGGCTTCTATGCCCTTTGAGAAGGCTGCTTTGAGGAACCTCTTACCCTAGCCTCTGCCAAGTACAGCCTTCTGCCTCTCTCCAATACTGACTTACTTCTGACAGCTTGTCTTTCCGTTTGAGAAACCAAGAGCCCGTTTCCTGAAGGGAAAAATGTCCGTTTTCTGTTCTTCATTGGCACACGGTGACGTGCCTTCAGGGCTGGGGTTAGCCCTTTACCCACTCGAGGGAGGGCAGCTTCCCATTCACTTTGGAGATGGCACTCCTGCAGCGCTGTGGGCCATGACTGTGCTTCGCAGACTGCAAACTACACTCTCCATTCGAAGAGAACACGCACGGATTGGGAAGTCTGTGTTCTCTGGGAGATGTGTGTGGTGCTACTGCCCCGGTGTATGGGGTGTCTCACTGGCCACTAGCAATGTTTCTGCTCGCCACTGTGGGGCAAACTCTGTTCAGCTAAGCTCACTAAGGAAGTAAAAGTGCCAGAGTTCCTTTCTGGGGCACCATCAAGGGATCACATTCGTAGCATGGGGGTATTGCTCTCCTCCTAAACTGTGCATTCGAAGCCAGCTTCAAGGTGTTCCTTTGGTGGATAGACTCTGGTGGAGAGGCCGCTGGGGAAGCCCTCTGCTTCTATGCCCTTTGAGAAGGCTGCTTTGAGGAAACTCTTACCCTAGCCTCTGCCAAGTACAGCCTTCTGCCTCTCTCCAATACTGACTTACTTCTGACCGCTTGTCTCTCCGTTTGAGAAACCAAGAGCCCTTTTCCTGCAGGGAAAAATGGACGTTTTCTGTTCTTCTTTTGCACACGGTGACGTGTCTTCACCGCTGTTGTTAGGCCTTTACCCACTCGAGGGAGGGCAGCTTCCCATTCACTTTGGAAATGGCTCTCTTGCAGCGCTGTGGGCCATATCTGTGCTTCGCAGACTGCAAACTACCTTCTCCATTCTAAGACAACACGCACGGATTGGGAAGTCTCTGTTCTCTGGGAGATGTGTGTTGTGCTACTGCCCCGGTGTATGGTGTGGCTCACTGGCCAGTAGCAATGTTTCTGCTCGCCACTGTGGGGTAAACGTTGTGCAGCTAAGCTCACTTGGGAAGTACAAGTGCCAGAGTTCCTTTCTGGGGCACCATCAAGAGATCACATTCGTAGCATGCGGGTACTGCTTTCCTCCTCAGCTGTGCATTCGCAGCCAGCTTCAAGGTGTTCCTTTGGTGGATAGACTCTGGTGGAGAGGCCGCTGGAGAAGCCTCTGCTTCTATGCCCTTTGAGAAGGCTGCTTTGAGGAATCTCTTACCCTAGCTTCTGCCAAGTACAGCCTTCTGCCTCTCTCCAATATTGACGTACTTCTGACAGCTTGTCTTTCCGTTTGAGAAACCAAGAGCCCTTTTCCTGCAGGGAAAAATGTCCGTTTTCTGTTCTTCTTGTGCACACGGTGACGTGCTTTCAGGGATGGTGTTAGGCCTTTACCCACTCGAGGGAGGGCAGCTTCCCATTCACTTTGGAGATGGCACTCTTGCAGCGCTGAGGGCCATGTCTGTGCTTCGAAGACTGCAAACTAACCTCTCCATTCGAAGAGAACACGCACGGATTGGGAAGTCTGTGTTCTCTGGGAGATGTGTGTGGTGCTACTGCCCCGGTGTATGGGGTGGTTCACTGGCCACTAGCAATGTTTCTGATCGCCAGTGTGGGGCAAACGTTGTGCAGCTAAGCTCACTTGGGAAGTACAAGTGCTAGAGTTCCTTTCTGGGGCACCATCAAGAGATCACATTCGTAGCATGCGGGTACTGTTTCCTCCTAAGCTGTGCATTCGCAGCCAGCTTCAAGGTGTTCCTTTTGTGTATAGACTCTGGTGGAGAGGCCGCTGGAGAAGGTCTCTGCTTCTATGCCCTTTGAGAAGGCTGCTTTGAGGAACCTCTTACCCTAGCCTCTGCCAAGTACAGCCTTCTGCCTCTCTCCAATACTGACTTACTTCTGAGAGCTTGTCTTTCCGTTTGAGAAACCGAGAGCCGTTTTCCTGTAGGGAAAAATGTTCGTTTTCTGTTCTTCTTTTGCACACGGTGACGTGCCATCAGGGCTGGTGTTAGGCCTTTACCCACTCGAGGGAGGGCAGCTTCCCATTCACTATGGAGATGGCACTCCTGCAGCGCTGTGGGCCATGACTGTGCTTCGCAGACTGCAAACTACCCTCTCCATTCGAAGAGAACACGCACGGATTGGGAAGTCTCTGTTCTCTGGGAGATGTGTGTGGTGCTACTGCCCCGGTGTATGGGGTGGCTCACTGACCACTAGCAATGTTTCTGCTCGCCACTGTGGGGCAAACGTTGTGCAGCTAAGCTCACTTGGGAAGTACAAGTGCCAGAGTTCCTTTCTGGGGCACCATCCAGAGATCACATTCGTTGCATGCGGGTACTGCTTTCTTCCAAAGCTGTGCATTCGCAGCCAGCTTCAAGGTGTTCCTTTTGTGGATAGACTCTGGTGGAGAGGCCGTTGGAGAAGGCCTCTGCTTCCATGCCCTTTGAGAAGGCTGCTTTGAGGAACCTCTTACCGTAGCCTCTGCCAAGTACAGCCTTCTGCCTCTCTCCAATACTTACTTACTTCTGACAGTTTATCTTTCCGTTTGAGAAACGAAGAGCCCTTTTCCTGCAGGGAAAAATGTCCGTTTTCTGTTCTTCTTTTGCACACGGTGAAGTTTCTTCTCGGCTGGTGTTAGGCCTTTACCCACTCGGGGGAGGGCAGCTTCCCATTCACTTTGGAGATGGCACTCCTGCAGCGCTGTGGGCCATGACTGTGCTTCGCAGACTGCAAACTACACTCTCCATTCGAAGAGAACACTCACGGATTGGGAAGTCTGTGTTCTCTGGGAGATGTGTGTGGTGCTACTGCACCGGTGTATGTGGTGGCTCACTGGCCACTAGCAATGTTTCTGCTCGCCACTGTGGGGCAAACTCTGTTCAGCTAAGCTCACTTGGGAAGTACAAGTGCTAGAGTTCCTTTCTGGGGCACCATCAAGAGATCACATTCGTAGCATGCGGGTACTGCTCTCCTCCTAATCTGTGCATTCGCAGCCAGCTTCAAGGTGTTCCTTTGGTGGATAGACTCTGGTGGAGAGGCCGCTGGAGAAGGCCTCTGCTTCTATGCCCTTTGAGAAGGCTGCTTTGAGGAATCTCTTACCCTAGCTTCTGCCAAGTACAGCCTTCTGCCTCTCTCCAATATTGACTTACTTCTGACAGCTTGTCTTTCCGTTTGAGAAACCAAGAGCCCTTTTCCTGCAGGGAAAAATGTCCGTTTTCTGTTCTTCTTGTGCTCACGGTGACGGGCTTTCAGGGATGGTGTTAGGCCTTTACCCACTCGAGGGAGGGCAGCTTCCCATACACTTTGGAGATGGCACTCTTGCAGCGCTGTGGGCCATGTCTGTGCTTCGCAGACTGCAAACTACCTCTCCATTCGAAGAGAACACGCACGGATTGGGAAGTCTCTGTTCTCTGGGAGATGTGTGTGGTGCTACTGCCCCGGTGTATGGGGTGGCTCACTGGCCACTAGCAATGTTTCTGCTCGCCACTGTGGGGCGAACTCTGTTCACCTAAGCTCACTTGCGAAGTACAAGTGCTAGAGTTCCTTTCTGGGGCACCATCAAGAGATCACATTCGTAGCATGCGGGTACTGCTCTCCTCCTCAGCTGTGCATTCGCAGCCAGCTTCAAGGTGTTCCTTTGGTGGATAGACTCTGGTGGAGAGGCCGCTGGAGAAGCCTCTGCTTCTATGCCCTTTGAGAAGGATGCTTTGAGGAATCTCTGACCCTAGCTTCTGCCAAGTACAGCCTTCTGCCTCTCTCCAATATTGACTTACTTCTGACAGCTTGTCTTTCCGTTTGAGAAACCAAGAGCCCTTTTCCTGCAGGGAAAAATGTCCGTTTTCTGTTCTTCTTGTGCACACGGTGACGTGCTTTCAGGGATGGTGTTAGGCCTTTACCCACTCGAGGGAGGGCAGCTTCCCATTCACTTTGGAGATGGCACTCCTGCAGCGCTGTGGGCCATGACTGTGCTTCGCAGACTGCAAACTACCCTCTCCATTCGAAGAGAACACGCACGGATTGGGAAGTCTCTTTTCTCTGGGAGATGTGTGTGGTGCTACTGCCCCGGTGTATGGGGCTGTTCACTGGCCACTAGCAATGTTTCTGCTCGCCAGTGTGGGGCAAACGTTGTGCAGCTAAGCTCACTTGGGAAGTACAAGTGCCAGAGTTCCTTTCTGTGGCACCATCAAGAGATCACATTCGTAGCATGCGGGTACTGTTTCCTCCTAAGCTGTGCATTCGCAGCCAGCTTCAAGGTGTTCCTTTTGTGGATACACTCTGGTGGAGACGCCGCAGGAGAAGGTCTCTGCTTCTATGCCCTTTGAGAAGGCTGCTTTGTGGAACCTCTTACCCTAGCCTCTGCCAAGTACAGCCTTCTGCCTCTCTCCAATACTGACTTACTTCTGAGAGCTTGTCTTTCCGTTTGAGAAACCGAGAGACGTTTTCCTGCAGGGAAAAATGTTCGTTTTCTGTTCTTCTTTTGCACACGGTGACGTGCCATCAGGGCTGGTGTTAGGCCTTTACCCACTCGAGGGAGGGCAGCTTCCCATTCACTTTGGAGATGGCACTCCTGCAGCGCTGTGGGCCATGACTGTGCTTCGCAGACTGCAAACTACACTCTCCATTCGAAGAGAACACGCACGGATTGGGAAGTCTGTGTTCTCTGAGAGATGTGTGTGGTGCTACTGCCCCGGTGTATGGGGTGTCTCACTGGCCACTAGCAATGTTTCTGCTCGCCACTGTGGGGCAAACTCTGTTCACCTAAGCTCACTAAGGAAGTAAAAGTGCGAGAGTTCTTTTCTGGGGCACCATCAAGGGATCACATTCGTAGCATGGGGGTATTGCTCTCCTCCTAACCTGTGCATTCGCAGCCAGATTCAAGGTGTTATTTTGTGAATAGACTCCGGTGGAGAGACCGCTGGAGAAGGCCTCTGCTTCTATGCCCTTTGAGAAGGCTGCTTTGAGGAACCTCTTACCCTAGCCTCTGCCAAGTACAGCCTTCTGCCTCTCTCCAATACTGACTTACTTCTGACAGCTTGTCTTTCCGTTTGAGAAAACAAGAGCCCGTTTCCTGCAGGGAAAAATGTCCGTTTTCTGTTCTTCTTGTGCACACGGTGACGTGATTTCAGGGGTGGTGTTAGGCCTTTACCCACTCGAGGGAGGGCAGCTTCCCATACACTTTGGAGATGGCACTCTTGCAGCGCTGTGGGCCATGTCTGTGCTTCGCAGACTGCAAACTAACCTCTCCATTCGAAGAAAACACGCACGGATTGGGAAGTCTGTGTTCTCTGGGAGATGTGTGTGGTGCTACTGCCCCGGTGTATGAGGTGGCTAACTGGCCACTAGCAATGTTTCTGCTCGCCACTGTGGGGCAAACTCTGTTCAGCTAAGCTCACTTGGGAAGTACAAGTGCTAGAGTTCCTTTCTGGGGCACCATCAAGAGATCACATTCGTAGCATGCGGGTAGTGCTCCCCTCCTCAGCTGTGCATTCGCAGCCAGCTTCAAGGTGTTCCTTTGGTGGATAGACTCTGGTGGAGAGGCCGCTGGAGAAGCCTCTGCTTCTATGCCCTTTGAGAAGGCTGCTTTGTGGAATCTCTTACCCTAGCTTCTGCCAAGTACAGCCTTCTGCCTCTCTCCAATATTGACTTACTTCTGACAGCTTGTCTTTCCGTTTGAGAAACCAAGAGCCCTTTTCCTGCAGGGAAAAATGTCCGTTTTCTGTTCTTCTTTTGCACACGGTGACGTGCTTTCAGGGATGGTGTTAGGCCTTTACCCACTCGAGGGAGGGCAGCTTCCCATTCACTTTGGAGATGGCACTCTTGCAGCGCTGTGGGCCATGACTGTGCTTCGCAGACTGCAAACTACCTCTCTATTCGAAGAGAACACGCACGGATTGGGAAGTCTCTGTTCTCTGGGAGATGTGTGTGGTGCTACTGCCCCGGTGTATGGGGTGGTTCACTGGCCACTAGCAATGTTTCTGCTCGCCAGTGTGGGGCAAACGTTGTGCAGCTAAGCTCCCTTGGGAAGTACAAGTGCCAGAGTTCCTTTCTGGGGCACCATCAAGAGATCACATTCGTAGCATGCGGGTACTGCTTTCCTCCTAAGCTGTGCATTCGCAGCCAGATTCAAGGTGTTCTTTTGTTTATAGACTCTGGTGGAGAGGCCGCTGGAGAAGGTCTCTGCCTCTATGCCCTTTGAGAAGGCTGCTTTGAGGAACCTCTTTCCCTAGCCTCTGCCAAGTACAGCCTTCTGCCTCTCTCCAATACTGACTTACTTCTGAGAGCTTGTCTTTCCGTTTGAGAAACCGAGAGCCGTTTTCCTGCCGGGAAAAATGTTCGTTTTCTGTTCTTCTTTTGCACACGGTGACGTGCCATCAGGGCTGGTGTTAGGCCTTTACCCACTCGAGGGAGGGCAGCTTCCCATTCACTTTGGAGATGGCACTACTGCAGCGCTGTGGGCCATGACTGTGCTTCGCAGACTGCAAACTACCCTCTCCATTCGAAGAGAACACGCACGGATTGAGAAGTCTCTGTTCTCTGGGAGATGTGTGTGGTGCTACTGCCCCGGTGTATGGGGTGGCTCACTGGCCAGTAGCAATGTTTCTGCTCGCCACTGTGGGGTAAACGTTGTGCAGCTAAGCTCACTTGGGAAGTACAAGTGCCAGAGTTCCTTTCTGGGGCACCATCAAGAGATCACATTCGTAGCATGCGGGTACTGCTTTCCTCCTAAGCTGTGCATTCGCAGCCAGATTCAAGGTGTTCTTTTGTGGATAGACTCTGGTGGAGAGGCCGCTGGAGAAGGCCTCTGCTTCTATGCCCTTTGAGAAGGCTGCTTTGAGGAACCTCTTACCCTAGCCTCTGCCAAGTACAGCCTTCTGCCTCTCTCCAATACTGACTTACTTCTGACAGCTTGTCTTTCCGTTTGAGAAACCAAGAGCCCGTTTCCTGCAGGGAAAAATGTCCGTTTTCTTTTCTTCATTGGCACACGGTGACGTGCCTTCAGGGCTGGTGTTAGCCCTTTACCCACTCGAGGGAGGGCAGCTTCCCATTCACTTTGGAGATGGCACTCTTGCAGCGCTGTGGGCCATGACTGGGCTTCGCAGACTGCAAACTAACCTCTCCATTCGAAGAGAACACGCACGGATTGGGAAGTCTCTGTTCTCTGGTAGATGTGTGTGGTGCTACTGCCCCGGTGTATGGGGTGGCTCACTGGCCACTAGCAATGTTTCTGCTCGCCACTGTGGGGCAAACTCTGTTCAGCTAAGCTCACTTGGGAAGTACAAGTGCTAGAGTTCCTTTCTGGGGCCCCATCAAGAGATCACATTCGTAGCATGCGGGTACTGCTCTCCTCCTAAGCTGTGCATTCGCAGCCAGCTTCAAGGTGTTCCTTTGGTGGATAGACTCTGGTGGAGAGGCCGCTGGAGAAGGCCTCTGCTTCTATGCCCTTTGAGAAGGCTGCTTTGAGGAATCGCTTACCCTAGCTTCTGCCAAGTACATCCTTCTGCTTCTCTCCAATACTGACTTACTTCTGACAGCTTGTCTTTCCGTTTGAGAAACCAAGAGCCCTTTTCCTGCAGGGAAAAATGTCCGTTTTCTGTTCTTCTTGTGCACACGGTGACGTGCTTTCAGGGCTGGTGTTAGGCCTTTACCCACTCGAGGGAGGGCACCTTCCCATACACTTTGGAGATGGCACTCTTGCAGCGCTGTGGGCCATGTCTGTGCTTCGCAGACTGCAAACTACCTCTCCATTCGAAGAGAACATGCACGGATTGGGAAGTCTCTGTTCTCTGGGAGATGTGTTTGGTGCTACTGCCCCGGTGTAAGGGGTGGCTCACTGGCCACTAGCAATGTTTCTGCTCGCCACTGTGGGGAGAACTCTGTTCAGCTAAGCTCACTTGGGAAGTACAAGTGCTAGAGTTCCTTTCTGGGGCACCATCAAGAGATCACATTCGTAGCATGCGGGTACTGCTCTCCTCCTCAGCTGTGCATTCGCAGCCAGCTTCAAGGTGTTCCTTTGGTGGATAGACTCTGGTGGAGAGGCCGCTGGAGAAGCCTCTGCTTCTATGCCCTTTGAGAAGGCTGCTTTGAGGAATTTCTTACCCTAGCTTCTGCCAAGTACAGCCTTCTGCCTCTCTCCAATATTGACTTACTTCTGACAGCTTGTCTTTCCGTTTGAGAAACCAAGAGCCCTTTTCCTGCAGGGAAAAATGTCCGTTTTCTGTTCTTCTTTTGCACACGGTGACGTGCTTTCAGGGATGGTGTTAGGCCTTTACCCACTCGAGGGAGGGCAGCTTCCCATTCACTTTGGAGATGGCACTCTTGCAGCGCTGTGGGCCATGTCTGTGCTTCACAGACTGCAAACTACCTCTCCATTCGAAGAGAACACGCACGGATTGGGAAGTCTCTGTTCTCTGGGAGATGTGTGTGGTGCTACTGCCCCGGTGTATGGGGTGGTTCACTGGCCACTATCAATGTTTCTGCTCGCCAGTGTGGGGCAAACGTTGTGCAGCTAAGCTCACTTGGGAAGTACAAGTGCCAGAGTTCCTTTCTGGGGCACCATCAAGAGATCACATTCGTAGCATGCGGGTACTGCTTTCCTCCTAAGCTGTGCATTCGCAGCCAGATTCAAGGTGTTCTTTTGTGTATAGACTCTGGTGGAGAGGCCGCTGGAGAAGGTCTCTGCCTCTATGCCCTTTGAGAAGGCTGCATTGAGGAACCTCTTTCCCTAGCCTCTGCCAAGTACAGCCTTCTGCCTCTCTCCAATACTGACTTACTTCTGAGAGCTTGTCTTTCCGTTTGAGAAACCGAGAGCCGTTTTCCTGCAGGGAAAAATGTTTGTTTTCTGTTCTTCTTTTGCACACGGTGACGTGCCATCAGGGCTGGTGTTAGGCCTTTACCCACTCGAGGGAGGGCAGCTTCCCATTCACTTTGGAGATGGCACTACTGCAGCGCTGTGGGCCATGACTGTGCTTCGCAGACTGCAAACTACCCTCTCCATTCGAAGAGAACACGCACGGATTGGGAAGTCTCTGTTCTCTGGGAGATGTGTGTGGTGCTACTGCCCCGGTGTATGGGGTGGCTCACTGGCCACTAGCAATGTTTCTGCTCGCCACTGTGGGGCAAACGTTGTGCAGCTAAGCTCACTTGGGAAGTACAAGTGCCAGAGTTCCTTTCTGGGGCACCATCCAGAGATCACATTCGTTGCATGCGGGTACTGCTTTCTTCCAAAGCTGTGCATTCGCAGCCAGCTTCAAGGTGTTCCTTTTGTGGATAGACTCTGGTGGCGAGGCCGATGGAGAAGGCCTCTGCTTCCATGCCCTTTGAGAAGGCTGCTTTGAGGAACCTCTTACCATAGCCTCTGCCAAGTACAGCCTTCTGCCTCTCTCCAATACTGACTTACTTCTGACAGTTTATCTTTCCGTTTGAGAAACGAAGAGCCCTTTTCCTGCAGGGAAAAATGTCCGTTTTCTGTTCTTCTTTTGCACACGGTGACGTTTCTTCTCGGCTGGTGTTAGGCCTTTACCCACTCGAGGGAGGGCAGCTTCCCATTCACTTTGGAGATGGCACTCCTGCAGCGCTGTGGGCCATGACTGTGCTTCGCAGACTGCAAACTACACTCTCCATTCGAAGAGAACACGCACGGATTGGGAAGTCTGTGTTCTCTGGGAGATGTGTGTGGTGCTACTGCACCGGTGTATGGGGTGTCTCACTGGCCACTAGCAATGTTTCTGCTCGCCACTGTGGGGCAAACTCTGTTCAGCTAAGCTCACTAAGGAAGTAAAAGTGCCAGAGTTCCTTTCTGGGGCACCATCAAGGGATCACATTCGTAGCATGGGGGTATTGCTCTCCTCCTAAACTGTGCATTCGAAGCCAGCTTCAAGGTGTTCTTTTGTGGATAGACTCTGGTGGAGAGGCCGCTGGGGAAGCCCTCTGCTTCTATGCCCTTTGAGAAGACTGCTTTGAGGAACCTCTTACCCTAGCCTCTACCAAGTACAGCCTTCTGCCTCTCTCCAATACTGACTTACTTCTGACCGCTTGTCTCTCCGTTTGAGAAACCAAGAGCCCTTTTCCTGCAGGGAAAAATGTCCGTTTTCTGTTCTTCTTTTGCACACGGTGACGTGTCTTCACCGCTGTTGTTAGGCCTTTACCCACTCGAGGGAGGGCAGCTTCCCATTCACTTTGGAGATGGCACTCTTGCAGCGCTGTGGGCCATGTCTGTGCTTCGCAGACTGCAAACTAACCTCTCCATTCGAAGAGAACACGCACGGATTGGGAAGTCTGTGTTCTCTGGGAGATGTGTGTGGTGCTACTGCCCCGGTGTATGGGGTGTCTCACTGGCCACTAGCAATGTTTCTGCTCGCCACTGTGGGGCAAACTCTGTTCAGCTAAGCTCACTTGGGAAGTACAAGTGCTAGAGTTCCTTTCTGGGGCCCCATCAAGAGATCACATTCGTAGCATGCGGGTACTGCTCTCCTCCTAAGCTGTGAATTCGCAGCCAGCTTCAAGGTGTTCCTTTGGTGGATAGACTCTGGTGGAGAGGCCGCTGGAGCAGGCCTCTGCTTCTATGCCCTTTGAGAAGGCTGCTTTGAGGAATCGCTTACCCTAGCTTCTGCCAAGTACAGCCTTCTGCTTCTCTCCAATACTGACTTACTTGTGACAGCTTGTCTTTCCGTTTGAGAAACCAAGAGCCCTTTTCCTGCAGGGAAAAATGTCCGTTTTCTGTTCTTCTTGTGCTCACGGTGACGTGCTTTCAGGGCTGGTGTTAGGCCTTTACCCACTCGAGGGAGGGCAGCTTCCCATACACTTTGGAGATGGCACTCTTGCAGCGCTGTGGGCCATGTCTGTGCTTCGCAGACTGCAAACTACCTCTCCATTCGAAGAGAACACGCACGGATTGGGAAGTCTCTGTTCTCTGGGAGATGTGTTTGGTGCTACTGCCCCGGTGTATGGGGTGGCTCACTGGCCACTAGCAATGTTTCTGCTCGCCACTGTGGGGCGAACTCTGTTCAGCTAAGCTCAATTGGGAAGTACAAGTGCTAGAGTTCCTTTCTGGGGCACCATCAAGAGATCACATTCGTAGCATGCGGGTACTGCTCTCCTCCACAGCTGTGCATTCGCAGCCAACTTCAAGGTGTTCCTTTGGTGGATAGACTCTGGTGGAGAGGCCGCTGGAGAAGCCTCTGCTTCTATGCCCTTTGAGAAGGCTGCTTTGAGGAATCTCTTACCCTAGCTTCTGCCAAGTACAGCCTTCTGCCTCTCTCCAATATTGACTTACTTCTGACAGCTTGTCTTTCCGTTTGAGAAACCGAGAGCCGTTTTCCTGCAGGGAAAAATGTTTGTTTTCTGTTCTTCTTTTGCACACGGTGACGTGCCATCAGGGCTGGTGTTAGGCCTTTACCCACTCGAGGGAGGGCAGCTTCCCATTCACTTTGTAGATGGCACTACTGCAGCGCTGTGGGCCATGACTGTGCTTCGCAGACTGCAAACTACCCTCTCCATTCGAAGAGAACACGCACGGATTGGGAAGTCTCTGTTCTCTGGGAGATGTGTGTGGTGCTACTGCCCCGGTGTATGGGGTGGCTCACTGGCCACTAGCAATGTTTCTGCTCGCCACTGTGGGGCAAACGTTGTGCAGCTAAGCTCACTTGGGAAGTACAAGTGCCAGAGTTCCTTTCTGGGGCACCATCCAGAGATCACATTCGTTGCATGCGGGTACTGCTTTCTTCCAAAGCTGTGCATTCGCAGCCAGCTTCAAGGTGTTCCTTTTGTGGATAGACTCTGGTGGCGAGGCCGATGGAGAAGGCCTCTGCTTCCATGCCCTTTGAGAAGGCTGCTTTGAGGAACCTCTTACCATAGCCTCTGCCAAGTACAGCCTTCTGCCTCTCTCCAATACTGACTTACTTCTGACAGTTTATCTTTCCGTTTGAGAAACGAAGAGCCCTTTTCCTGCAGGGAAAAATGTCCGTTTTCTGTTCTTCTTTTGCACACGGTGACGTTTCTTCTCGGCTGGTGTTAGGCCTTTACCCACTCGAGGGAGGGCAGCTTCCCATTCACTTTGGAGATGGCACTCCTGCAGCGCTGTGGGCCATGACTGTGCTTCGCAGACTGCAAACTACACTCTCCATTCGAAGAGAACACGCACGGATTGGGAAGTCTGTGTTCTCTGGGAGATGTGTGTGGTGCTACTGCACCGGTGTATGGGGTGTCTCACTGGCCACTAGCAATGTTTCTGCTCGCCACTGTGGGGCAAACTCTGTTCAGCTAAGCTCACTAAGGAAGTAAAAGTGCCAGAGTTCCTTTCTGGGGCACCATCAAGGGATCACATTCGTAGCATGGGGGTATTGCTCTCCTCCTAAACTGTGCATTCGAAGCCAGCTTCAAGGTGTTCTTTTGTGGATAGACTCTGGTGGAGAGGCCGCTGGGGAAGCCCTCTGCTTCTATGCCCTTTGAGAAGACTGCTTTGAGGAACCTCTTACCCTAGCCTCTACCAAGTACAGCCTTCTGCCTCTCTCCAATACTGACTTACTTCTGACCGCTTGTCTCTCCGTTTGAGAAACCAAGAGCCCTTTTCCTGCAGGGAAAAATGTCCGTTTTCTGTTCTTCTTTTGCACACGGTGACGTGTCTTCACCGCTGTTGTTAGGCCTTTACCCACTCGAGGGAGGGCAGCTTCCCATTCACTTTGGAGATGGCACTCTTGCAGCGCTGTGGGCCATGTCTGTGCTTCGCAGACTGCAAACTAACCTCTCCATTCGAAGAGAACACGCACGGATTGGGAAGTCTGTGTTCTCTGGGAGATGTGTGTGGTGCTACTGCCCCGGTGTATGGGGTGGCTCACTGGCCACTAGCAATGTTTCTGCTCGCCACTGTGGGGCAAACTCTGTTCAGCTAAGCTCACTTGGGAAGTACAAGTGCTAGAGTTCCTTTCTGGGGCCCCATCAAGAGATCACATTCGTAGCATGCGGGTACTGCTCTCCTCCTAAGCTGTGAATTCGCAGCCAGCTTCAAGGTGTTCCTTTGGTGGATAGACTCTGGTGGAGAGGCCGCTGGAGAAGGCCTCTGCTTCTATGCCCTTTGAGAAGGCTGCTTTGAGGAATCGCTTACCCTAGCTTCTGCCAAGTACAGCCTTCTGCTTCTCTCCAATACTGACTTACTTGTGACAGCTTGTCTTTCCGTTTGAGAAACCAAGAGCCCTTTTCCTGCAGGGAAAAATGTCCGTTTTCTGTTCTTCTTGTGCTCACGGTGACGTGCTTTCAGGGCTGGTGTTAGGCCTTTACCCACTCGAGGGAGGGCAGCTTCCCATACACTTTGGAGATGGCACTCTTGCAGCGCTGTGGGCCATGTCTGTGCTTCGCAGACTGCAAACTACCTCTCCATTCGAAGAGAACACGCACGGATTGGGAAGTCTCTGTTCTCTGGGAGATGTGTTTGGTGCTACTGCCCCGGTGTATGGGGTGGCTCACTGGCCACTAGCAATGTTTCTGCTCGCCACTGTGGGGCGAACTCTGTTCAGCTAAGCTCAATTGGGAAGTACAAGTGCTAGAGTTCCTTTCTGGGGCACCATCAAGAGATCACATTCGTAGCATGCGGGTACTGCTCTCCTCCTCAGCTGTGCATTCGCAGCCAACTTCAAGGTGTTCCTTTGGTGGATAGACTCTGGTGGAGAGGCCGCTGGAGAAGCCTCTGCTTCTATGCCCTTTGAGAAGGCTGCTTTGAGGAATCTCTTACCCTAGCTTCTGCCAAGTACAGCCTTCTGCCTCTCTCCAATATTGACTTACTTCTGACAGCTTGTCTTTCCGTTTGAGAAACCAAGAGCCCATTTCCTGCAGGGAAAAATGTCCGTTTTCTGTTCTTCTTTTGCACACGGTGACGTGCTTTCAGGGATGGTGTTAGGCCTTTACCCACTCGAGGGAGGGCAGCTTCCCATTCACTTTGGAGATGGCACTCTTGCAGCGCTGTGGGCCATGTCTGTGCTTCACAGACTGCAAACTACCTCTCCATTCGAAGAGAACACGCACGGATTGGGAAGTCTCTGTTCTCTGGGAGATGTGTGTGGTGCTACTGCCCCGGTGTATGGGGTGGTTCACTGGCCACTAGCAATGTTTCTGCTCGCCAGTGTGGGGCAAACGTTGTGCAGCTAAGCTCACTTGGGAAGTACAAGTGCCAGAGTTCCTTTCTGGGGCACCATCAAGAGATCACATTCGCAGCATGCGGGTACTGCTTTCCTCCTAAGCTGTGCATTCGCAGCCAGATTGAAGGTGTTCTTTTGTGGATAGACTCTGGTGGAGAGGCCGCTGGAGAAGGCCTCTGCTTCTATGCCCTTTGAGAAGGCTGCTTTGAGGAACCTCTTACCCTAGCCTCTGCCAAGTACAGCCTTCTGCCTCTCTCCAATACTGACTTACTTCTGACAGCTTGTCTTTCCGTTTGAGATTCCAAGAGCCCGTTTCCTGCAGGGAAAAATGTCCGTTTTCTGTTCTTCATTGGCACACGGTGACGTGCCTTCAGGGCTGGGGTTAGGCCTTTACCCACTCGAGGGAGGGCAGCTTCCCATTCACTTTGGAGATGGCTCTCCTGCAGCGCTGTGGGCCATGACTGTGCTTCGCAGACTGCAAACTTCCCTCTTCATTCGAAGAGAACACGCACGGATTGGGAAGTCTCTGTTCTCTGGGAGATGTGTGTGGTGCTACTGCCCCGCTGTTTGGGGTGGCTCACTGGCCACTAGCAATGTTTCTGCTCGCCACTGTGGGGTAAACGTTGTGCAGCTAAGCTCACTTGGGAAGTACAAGTGCCAGAGTTCCTTTCTGGGGCACCATCAAGACATAACATTCGTTGCATGCGGGTACTGCTTTCTTCCAAATCTGTGCATTCGCAGCCAGCTTCAAGGTGTTCCTTTTGTGGATAGACTCTGGTGGAGAGGCCGCTGGAGAAGGCCTCTGCTTCCATGCCCTTTGAGAAGGCTGCTTTGAGGAACCTCTTACCGTAGCCTCTGCCAAGTACAGCCTTCTGCCTCTCTCCAATACTGACTTACTTCTGACCTCTTGTCTCTCCGTTTGAGAAACGAAGAGCCCTTTTCCTGCAGGGAAAAATGTACGTTTTCTGTTCTTTTGCACACGGTGACGTGTCTTCAACGCTGTTGTTAGGCCTTTACCCACTCGAGGGAGGGCAGCTTCCCATTCACTTTGGAGATGGCACTCTTGCAGCGCTCTGGGCCATATCTGTGCTTCGCAGACTGCAAACTACCTTCTCCATTCGAAGACAACACGCACGGATTGGGAAGTCTCTGTTCTCTGGGAGATGTGTGTTGTGCTACTGCCCCGGTGTATGGGGTGGCTCACTGGCCAGTAGCAATGTTTCTGCTCGCCACTGTGGGGTAAACGTTGTGCAGCTAAGCTCACTTGGGAAGTACAAGTGCCAGAGTTCCTTTCTGGGGCACCATCAAGAGATCACATTCGTAGCATGCGGGTACTGCTTTCCTCCTAAGCTGTGCATTCGCAGCCAGATTCAAGGTGTTCTTTTGTGGATAGACTCTGGTGGAGAGGCCGCTGGAGAAGGTCTCTGCTTCTATGCCCTTTGAGAAGGCTGCTTTGAGGAACCTCTTACCCTAGCCTCTGCCAAGTACAGCCTTCTGCCTCTCTCCAATACTGACTTACTTCTGACAGCTTGTCTTTCCGTTTGAGAAACCAAGAGCCCGTTTCCTGCAGGGAATAATGTCCGTTTTCTGTTCTTCATTGGCACACGGTGACGTGCCTTCAGGGCTGGGGTTAGCCCTTTACCCACTCGAGGGAGGGCAGCTTCCCATTCACTTTGGAGATGGCACTCCTGCAGCGCTGTGGGCCATGACTGTGCTTCGCAGACTGCAAACTAGCCTCTCCATTCGAAAAGAACACGCACGGATTGGGAAGTCTGTGTTCTCTGGGAGATGTGTGTGGTGCTACTGCCCCGGGTATGGGGAGGCTCACTGGCCACTAGCAATGTTTCTGCTCGCCACAGTGGGGCAAACGTTGTGCAGCTAAGCTCACTTGGGAAGTACAAGTGCCAGAGTTCCTTTCTGGGGCACCATCAAGAGATCACATTCGTAGCATGCGGGTACTGTTTCCTCCTAAGCTGTGCATTCGCAGCCAGCTTCAAGGTGTTCCTTTTGTGTATAGACTCTGGTGGAGAGGCCGCTGGAGAAGGTCTCTGCTTCTATGCCCTTTGAGAAGGCTGCTTTGAGGAACCTCTTACCCTAGCCTCTGCCAAGTACATCCTTCTGCCTCTCTCCAATACTGACTTACTTCTGACAGCTTGTCTTTCCGTTTGAGAAACCGAGAGACGTTTTCCTGCAGGGAAAAATGTTCGTTTTCTGTTCTTCTTTTGCACACGGTGACGTGCCATCAGGGCTGGTGTTAGGCCTTTACCCACTCGAGGGAGGGCAGCTTCCCATTCACTTTGGAGATGGCACTCCTGCAGCGCTGTGGGCCATGACTGTGCTTCGCAGACTGCAAACTAGCCTCTCCATTCGAAGAGAACACGCACGGATTGGGAAGTCTGTGTTCTCTGGGAGATGTGTGTGGTGCTACTGCCCCGGGTATGGGGAGGCTCACTGGCCACTAGCAATGTTTCTGCTCGCCACAGTGGGGCAAACGTTGTGCAGCTAAGCTCACTTGGGAAGTACAAGTGCCAGAGTTCCTTTCTGGGGCACCATCAAGAGATCACATTCGTAGCATGCGTGTACTGCTTTCCTCCTAAGCTGTGCATTCGCAGCCAGCTTCAAGGTGTTCCTTTTGTGGACAGACTCTGGGGGAGAGGCCGCTGGAGAAGCCTCTGCTTCTATGCCCTTTGAGAATGCTGCTTTGAGGAACCTCTTACCCTAGCCTCTGCCAAGTACAGCCTTCTGCCTCTCTCCAATACTGACTTACTTCTGACAGCTTGTCTTTCCGTTTGAGAAACCAAGAGCCCGTTTCCTGCAGGGAAAAATGTCCGTTTTCTGTTCTTCTTGTGCACACGGTGACGTGCTTTCAGGGATGGTGTTAGGCCTTTACCCACTCGAGGGAGGGCAGCTTCCCATTCACTTTGGAGATGGCACACTTGCAGCGCTGTGGGCCATGTCTGTGCTTCGCAGACTGCAAACTAGCCTCTCCATTCGAAGAGAACACGCACGGATTGGGAAGTCTGTGTTCTCTGGGAGATGTGTGTGGTGCTACTGCCCCGGTGTATGGGGTGGCTCACTGGCCACTAGCAATGTTTCTGCTCGCCACTGTGGGGCAAACTCTGTTCAGATAAGCTCACTTGGGAAGTACAAGTGCTAGAGTTCCTTTCTGGGGCACCATCAAGAGATCACATTCGTAGCATGCGGGTACTGCTCTCCTCCTAAGCTGTGCATTCGAAGCCAGCTTCAAGGTGTTCCTTTGGTGGATAGACTCTGGTGGAGAGACCGCTGGAGAAGCCTCTGCTTCTATGCCCTTTGAGAAGGCTGCTTTGAGGAATTTCTTACCCTAGCTTCTGCCAAGTACAGCCTTCTGCCTCTCTCCAATATTGACTTACTTCTGACAGCTTGTCTTTCCGTTTGAGAAACCAAGAGCCCGTTTCCTTCAGGGAAAAATGTCCGTTTTCTGTTCTTCTTTTGCACACGGTGACGTGCTTTCAGGGATGGTGTTAGGCCTTTACCCACTCGAGAGAGGGCAGCTTCCCATTCACTTTGGAGATGGCACTCTTGCAGCGCTGTGGGCCATGTCTGTGCTTCACAGACTGCAAACTACCTCTCCATTCGAAGAGAACACGCACGGATTGGGAAGTCTCTGTTCTCTGGGAGATGTGTGTGGTGCTACTGCCCCGGTGTATGGGGTGGTTCACTGGCCACTATCAATGTTTCTGCTCGCCAGTGTGGGGCAAACGTTGTGCAGCTAAGCTCACTTGGGAAGTACAAGTGCCAGAGTTCCTTTCTGGGGCACCATCAAGAGATCACATTCGTAGCATGCGGGTACTGCTTTCCTCCTAAGCTGTGCATTCGCAGCCAGATTCAAGGTGTTCTTTTGTGTATAGACTGTGGTGGAGAGGCCGCTGGAGAAGGTCTCTGCCTCTATGCCCTTTGAGAAGGCTGCTTTGAGGAACCTCTTTCCCTAGCCTCTGCCAAGTACAGCCTTCTGCCTCTCTCCAATACTGACTTACTTCTGAGAGCTTGTCTTTCCGTTTGAGAAACCGAGAGCCGTTTTCCTGCAGGGAAAAATGTTTGTTTTCTGTTCTTCTTTTGCACACGGTGACGTGCCATCAGGGCTGGTGTTAGGCCTTTACCCACTCGAGGGAGGGCAGCTTCCCATTCACTTTGGAGATGGCACTACTGCAGCGCTGTGGGCCATGACTGTGCTTCGCAGACTGCAAACTACCTTCTCCATTCGAAGAGAACACGCACGGATTGGGAAGTCTCTGTTCTCTGGGAGATGTGTGTGGTGCTACTGCCCCGGTGTATGGGGTGGCTCACTGGCCACTAGCAATGTTTCTGCTCGCCACTGTGGGGCAAACGTTGTGCAGCTAAGCTCACTTGGGAAGTACAAGTGCCAGAGTTCCTTTCTGGGGCACAATCCAGAGATCACATTCGTTGCATGCGGGTACTGCTTTCTTCCAAAGCTGTGCATTCGCAGCCAGCTTCAAGGTGTTCCTTTTGTGGATAGACTCTGGTGGAGAGGCCGATGGAGAAGGCCTCTGCTTCCATGCCCTTTGAGAAGGCTGCTTTGAGGAACCTCTTACCATAGCCTCTGCCAAGTACAGCCTTCTGCCTCTCTCCAATACTGACTTACTTCTGACAGTTTATCTTTCCGTTTGAGAAACGAAGAGCCCTTTTCCTGCAGGGAAAAATGTCCGTTTTCTGTTCTTCTTTTGCACACGGTGACGTTTCTTCTCGGCTGGTGTTAGGCCTTTACCCACTCGAGGGAGGGCCGCTTCCCATTCACTTTGGAGATGGCACTCCTGCAGCGCTGTGGGCCATGACTGTGCTTCGCAGACTGCAAACTACACTCTCCATTCGAAGAGAACACGCACGGATTGGGAAGTCTGTGTTCTCTGGGAGATGTGTGTGGTGCTACTGCTCCGGTGTATGGGGTGTCTCACTGGCCACTAGCAATGTTTCTGCTCGCCACTGTGGGGCAAACTCTGATCAGCTAAGCTCACTAAGGAAGTAAAAGTGCCAGAGTTCCTTTCTGGGGCACCATCAAGGGATCACATTCGTAGCATGGGGGTATTGCTCTCCTCCTAAACTGTGCATTCGAAGCCAGCTTCAAGGTGTTCTTTTGTGGATAGACTCTGGTGGAGAGGCCGCTGGGGAAGCCCTCTGCTTCTATGCCCTTTGAGAAGACTGCTTTGAGGAACCTCTTACCTTAGCCTCTACCAAGTACAGCCTTCTGCCTCTCTCCAATACTGACTTACTTCTGACCGCTTGTCTCTCCGTTTGAGAAATCAAGAGCCCTTTTCCTGCAGGGAAAAATGTCCGTTTTCTGTTCTTCTTTTGCACACGGTGACGTGTCTTCACCGCTGTTGTTAGGCCTTTACCCACTCGAGGGAGTGCAGCTTCCCATTCACTTTGGAGATGGCAATCTTGCAGCGCTGTGGGCCATGTCTGTGCTTCGCAGACTGCAAACTACCTTCTCCATTCGAAGAGAACACGCACGGATTGGGAATTCTCTGTTCTCTTGGAGATGTGTGTGGTGCTACTGCCCCGGTGTATGGGGTGGTTCACTGACCACTAACAATGTTTCAGCTCGCCAGTGTGGGGCAAACTCTGTTCAGCTAAGCTCACTTGGGAAGAACAAGTGCCAGAGTTCCTTTCTGTGGCACCATCAAGAGATCACATTTGTAGCATGCGGGTACTGCTTTCCTCCTAAGCTGTGCATTCGCAGCCAGATTCAAGGTGTTCTTTTGTGGATAGATTCTGGTGGAGAGGCCGCTGGAGAAGGCCTCTGCTTCTATGCCCTTTGAGAAGGCTGCTTTAAGGAACCTCTTACCCTAGCCTCTGCCAAGTACAGCCTTCTGCCTCTCTCCAATACTGACTTACTTCTGACAGCTTGTCTTTCCGTTTGAGAAACCAAGAGCCCTTTTCCTGCAGGGAAAAATGTCCGTTTTATGTTCTTCTTTTGCACACGGTGACGTGCCTTCAGGGCTGGTGTTAGCTCTTTACCCACTCGAGGGAGGGCAGCTTCCCATTCACTTTAGAGATGGCACTCCTGCAGCGCTGTGGGCCATGACTGTGCTTCGCAGACTGCAAACTACACTCTCCATTCGAAGAGAACACGCACGGATTGGGAAGTCTCTGTTCTCTGGGAGATGTGTGTGGTGCTACTGCCCCGGTGTATGGGGTGGTTCACTGGCCACTAGCAATGTTTCTGCTCGCCAGTGTGGGGCACACTTTGTGCAGTTAAGCTCACTTGGGAAGTACAAGTGCCAGAGTTCCTTTCTGGGGCACCATCAAGAGATCACATTCGTAGCATGCGGGTACTGTTTCCTCCTAAGCTGTGCATTCGCAGCCAGCTTCAAGGTGTTCCTTTTGTGGACAGACTATGGGGGAGAGGCCGCTGGAGAAGCCTCTGCTTCTATGCCCTTTGAGAAGGCTGCTTTGAGGAACTTCTTACCCTAGCCTCTGCCAAGTACAGCCTTCTGCCTCTCTCCAATACTGACTTACTTCTGACAGCTTGTCTTTCCGTTTGAGAAACCAAGAGCCCGTTTACTGCAGGGAAAAATGTCCGTTTTCTGTTCTTCTTGTGCACACGGTGACGTGCTTTCAGGGATGGTGTTAGGCCTTTACCCACTCGAGGGAGGGCAGCGTCCCATTCACTTTGGAGATGGCACTCTTGCAGCGCTCTGGGCCATGTCTGTGCTTCGCAGACTGCAAACTACCCTCTCCATTCGAAGAGAACACGCACGGATTGGGAAGTCTCTGTTCTCTGGGAGATGTGTGTGGTGCTACTGCCCCGGTGTATGGGGTGGCTCACTTACCACTAGCAATGTTTCTGCTCGCCACTGTGGGGCAAACTCTGTTCAGCTAAGCTCACTTGGGAAGTACAAGTGCTAGAGTTCCTTTCTGGGGCACCATCAAGAGATCACATTCGTAGCATGCGGGTACTGTTCTCCTCCTAAGCTGTGCATTCGCAGCCAGATTCAAAGTGTTCCTTTTGTGGACAGACTCTGGTGGAGAGGCCGCTGGAGAAGCCTCTGCTTCTATGCCCTTTGAGAAGGCTGCTTTGAGGAACCTCTTACCCTAGCCTCTGCCAAGTACAGCCTTCTGCCTCTCTCCAATACTGACTTACTTCTGACAGTTTGTCTTTCCGTTTGAGAAACCGAGAGCCGTTTTCCTGCAGGGAAAAATGTTCGTTTTCTGTTCTTCTTTTGCACACGGTGACGTGCCATCAGGGTTGGTGTTAGGCCTTTACCCACTCGAGGGAAGGCAGCTTCCCATTCACTTTGGAGATGGCACTCTTGCAGCGCTGTGGGCCATGTCTGTGCTTCGCAGACTGCAAACTTCCCTCTTCATTCGAAGAGAACACGCACGGATTGGGAAGTCTCTGTTCTCTGGGAGATGTGTGTGGTGCTACTGCCCCGCTGTTTGGGGTGGCTCACTGGCCACTAGCAATGTTTCTGCTCGCCACTGTGGGGTAAACGTTGTGCAGCTAAGCTCACTTGGGAAGTACAAGTGCCAGAGTTCCTTTCTGGGGCACCATCAAGACATAACATTCGTTGCATGCGGGTACTGCTTTCTTCCAAATCTGTGCATTCGCAGCCAGCTTCAAGGTGTTCCTTTTGTGGATAGACTCTGGTGGAGAGGCCGCTGGAGAAGGCCTCTGCTTCCATGCCCTTTGAGAAGGCTGCTTTGAGGAACCTCTTACCGTAGCCTCTGCCAAGTACAGCCTTCTGCCTCTCTCCAATACTGACTTACTTCTGACCTCTTGTCTCTCCGTTTGAGAAACGAAGAGCCCTTTTCCTGCAGGGAAAAATGTACGTTTTCTGTTCTTTTGCACACGGTGACGTGTCTTCAACGCTGTTGTTAGGCCTTTACCCACTCGAGGGAGGGCAGCTTCCCATTCACTTTGGAGATGGCACTCTTGCAGCGCTCTGGGCCATATCTGTGCTTCGCAGACTGCAAACTACCTTCTCCATTCGAAGACAACACGCACGGATTGGGAAGTCTCTGTTCTCTGGGAGATGTGTGTTGTGCTACTGCCCCGGTGTATGGGGTGGCTCACTGGCCAGTAGCAATGTTTCTGCTCGCCACTGTGGGGTAAACGTTGTGCAGCTAAGCTCACTTGGGAAGTACAAGTGCCAGAGTTCCTTTCTGGGGCACCATCAAGAGATCACATTCGTAGCATGCGGGTACTGCTTTCCTCCTAAGCTGTGCATTCGCAGCCAGATTCAAGGTGTTCTTTTGTGGATAGACTCTGGTGGAGAGGCCGCTGGAGAAGGTCTCTGCTTCTATGCCCTTTGAGAAGGCTGCTTTGAGGAACCTCTTACCCTAGCCTCTGCCAAGTACAGCCTTCTGCCTCTCTCCAATACTGACTTACTTCTGACAGCTTGTCTTTCCGTTTGAGAAACCAAGAGCCCGTTTCCTGCAGGGAATAATGTCCGTTTTCTGTTCTTCATTGGCACACGGTGACGTGCCTTCAGGGCTGGGGTTAGCCCTTTACCCACTCGAGGGAGGGCAGCTTCCCATTCACTTTGGAGATGGCACTCCTGCAGCGCTGTGGGCCATGACTGTGCTTCGCAGACTGCAAACTAGCCTCTCCATTCGAAAAGAACACGCACGGATTGGGAAGTCTGTGTTCTCTGGGAGATGTGTGTGGTGCTACTGCCCCGGGTATGGGGAGGCTCACTGGCCACTAGCAATGTTTCTGCTCGCCACAGTGGGGCAAACGTTGTGCAGCTAAGCTCACTTGGGAAGTACAAGTGCCAGAGTTCCTTTCTGGGGCACCATCAAGAGATCACATTCGTAGCATGCGGGTACTGTTTCCTCCTAAGCTGTGCATTCGCAGCCAGCTTCAAGGTGTTCCTTTTGTGTATAGACTCTGGTGGAGAGGCCGCTGGAGAAGGTCTCTGCTTCTATGCCCTTTGAGAAGGCTGCTTTGAGGAACCTCTTACCCTAGCCTCTGCCAAGTACATCCTTCTGCCTCTCTCCAATACTGACTTACTTCTGACAGCTTGTCTTTCCGTTTGAGAAACCGAGAGACGTTTTCCTGCAGGGAAAAATGTTCGTTTTCTGTTCTTCTTTTGCACACGGTGACGTGCCATCAGGGCTGGTGTTAGGCCTTTACCCACTCGAGGGAGGGCAGCTTCCCATTCACTTTGGAGATGGCACTCCTGCAGCGCTGTGGGCCATGACTGTGCTTCGCAGACTGCAAACTAGCCTCTCCATTCGAAGAGAACACGCACGGATTGGGAAGTCTGTGTTCTCTGGGAGATGTGTGTGGTGCTACTGCCCCGGGTATGGGGAGGCTCACTGGCCACTAGCAATGTTTCTGCTCGCCACAGTGGGGCAAACGTTGTGCAGCTAAGCTCACTTGGGAAGTACAAGTGCCAGAGTTCCTTTCTGGGGCACCATCAAGAGATCACATTCGTAGCATGCGTGTACTGCTTTCCTCCTAAGCTGTGCATTCGCAGCCAGCTTCAAGGTGTTCCTTTTGTGGACAGACTCTGGGGGAGAGGCCGCTGGAGAAGCCTCTGCTTCTATGCCCTTTGAGAATGCTGCTTTGAGGAACCTCTTACCCTAGCCTCTGCCAAGTACAGCCTTCTGCCTCTCTCCAATACTGACTTACTTCTGACAGCTTGTCTTTCCGTTTGAGAAACCAAGAGCCCGTTTCCTGCAGGGAAAAATGTCCGTTTTCTGTTCTTCTTGTGCACACGGTGACGTGCTTTCAGGGATGGTGTTAGGCCTTTACCCACTCGAGGGAGGGCAGCTTCCCATTCACTTTGGAGATGGCACACTTGCAGCGCTGTGGGCCATGTCTGTGCTTCGCAGACTGCAAACTAGCCTCTCCATTCGAAGAGAACACGCACGGATTGGGAAGTCTGTGTTCTCTGGGAGATGTGTGTGGTGCTACTGCCCCGGTGTATGGGGTGGCTCACTGGCCACTAGCAATGTTTCTGCTCGCCACTGTGGGGCAAACTCTGTTCAGATAAGCTCACTTGGGAAGTACAAGTGCTAGAGTTCCTTTCTGGGGCACCATCAAGAGATCACATTCGTAGCATGCGGGTACTGCTCTCCTCCTAAGCTGTGCATTCGAAGCCAGCTTCAAGGTGTTCCTTTGGTGGATAGACTCTGGTGGAGAGACCGCTGGAGAAGCCTCTGCTTCTATGCCCTTTGAGAAGGCTGCTTTGAGGAATTTCTTACCCTAGCTTCTGCCAAGTACAGCCTTCTGCCTCTCTCCAATATTGACTTACTTCTGACAGCTTGTCTTTCCGTTTGAGAAACCAAGAGCCCGTTTCCTTCAGGGAAAAATGTCCGTTTTCTGTTCTTCTTTTGCACACGGTGACGTGCTTTCAGGGATGGTGTTAGGCCTTTACCCACTCGAGAGAGGGCAGCTTCCCATTCACTTTGGAGATGGCACTCTTGCAGCGCTGTGGGCCATGTCTGTGCTTCACAGACTGCAAACTACCTCTCCATTCGAAGAGAACACGCACGGATTGGGAAGTCTCTGTTCTCTGGGAGATGTGTGTGGTGCTACTGCCCCGGTGTATGGGGTGGTTCACTGGCCACTATCAATGTTTCTGCTCGCCAGTGTGGGGCAAACGTTGTGCAGCTAAGCTCACTTGGGAAGTACAAGTGCCAGAGTTCCTTTCTGGGGCACCATCAAGAGATCACATTCGTAGCATGCGGGTACTGCTTTCCTCCTAAGCTGTGCATTCGCAGCCAGATTCAAGGTGTTCTTTTGTGTATAGACTGTGGTGGAGAGGCCGCTGGAGAAGGTCTCTGCCTCTATGCCCTTTGAGAAGGCTGCTTTGAGGAACCTCTTTCCCTAGCCTCTGCCAAGTACAGCCTTCTGCCTCTCTCCAATACTGACTTACTTCTGAGAGCTTGTCTTTCCGTTTGAGAAACCGAGAGCCGTTTTCCTGCAGGGAAAAATGTTTGTTTTCTGTTCTTCTTTTGCACACGGTGACGTGCCATCAGGGCTGGTGTTAGGCCTTTACCCACTCGAGGGAGGGCAGCTTCCCATTCACTTTGGAGATGGCACTACTGCAGCGCTGTGGGCCATGACTGTGCTTCGCAGACTGCAAACTACCTTCTCCATTCGAAGAGAACACGCACGGATTGGGAAGTCTCTGTTCTCTGGGAGATGTGTGTGGTGCTACTGCCCCGGTGTATGGGGTGGCTCACTGGCCACTAGCAATGTTTCTGCTCGCCACTGTGGGGCAAACGTTGTGCAGCTAAGCTCACTTGGGAAGTACAAGTGCCAGAGTTCCTTTCTGGGGCACAATCCAGAGATCACATTCGTTGCATGCGGGTACTGCTTTCTTCCAAAGCTGTGCATTCGCAGCCAGCTTCAAGGTGTTCCTTTTGTGGATAGACTCTGGTGGAGAGGCCGATGGAGAAGGCCTCTGCTTCCATGCCCTTTGAGAAGGCTGCTTTGAGGAACCTCTTACCATAGCCTCTGCCAAGTACAGCCTTCTGCCTCTCTCCAATACTGACTTACTTCTGACAGTTTATCTTTCCGTTTGAGAAACGAAGAGCCCTTTTCCTGCAGGGAAAAATGTCCGTTTTCTGTTCTTCTTTTGCACACGGTGACGTTTCTTCTCGGCTGGTGTTAGGCCTTTACCCACTCGAGGGAGGGCCGCTTCCCATTCACTTTGGAGATGGCACTCCTGCAGCGCTGTGGGCCATGACTGTGCTTCGCAGACTGCAAACTACACTCTCCATTCGAAGAGAACACGCACGGATTGGGAAGTCTGTGTTCTCTGGGAGATGTGTGTGGTGCTACTGCTCCGGTGTATGGGGTGTCTCACTGGCCACTAGCAATGTTTCTGCTCGCCACTGTGGGGCAAACTCTGATCAGCTAAGCTCACTAAGGAAGTAAAAGTGCCAGAGTTCCTTTCTGGGGCACCATCAAGGGATCACATTCGTAGCATGGGGGTATTGCTCTCCTCCTAAACTGTGCATTCGAAGCCAGCTTCAAGGTGTTCTTTTGTGGATAGACTCTGGTGGAGAGGCCGCTGGGGAAGCCCTCTGCTTCTATGCCCTTTGAGAAGACTGCTTTGAGGAACCTCTTACCTTAGCCTCTACCAAGTACAGCCTTCTGCCTCTCTCCAATACTGACTTACTTCTGACCGCTTGTCTCTCCGTTTGAGAAATCAAGAGCCCTTTTCCTGCAGGGAAAAATGTCCGTTTTCTGTTCTTCTTTTGCACACGGTGACGTGTCTTCACCGCTGTTGTTAGGCCTTTACCCACTCGAGGGGGTGCAGCTTCCCATTCACTTTGGAGATGGCAATCTTGCAGCGCTGTGGGCCATGTCTGTGCTTCGCAGACTGCAAACTACCTTCTCCATTCGAAGAGAACACGCACGGATTGGGAATTCTCTGTTCTCTTGGAGATGTGTGTGGTGCTACTGCCCCGGTGTATGGGGTGGTTCACTGACCACTAACAATGTTTCAGCTCGCCAGTGTGGGGCAAACTCTGTTCAGCTAAGCTCACTTGGGAAGAACAAGTGCCAGAGTTCCTTTCTGTGGCACCATCAAGAGATCACATTTGTAGCATGCGGGTACTGCTTTCCTCCTAAGCTGTGCATTCGCAGCCAGATTCAAGGTGTTCTTTTGTGGATAGATTCTGGTGGAGAGGCCGCTGGAGAAGGCCTCTGCTTCTATGCCCTTTGAGAAGGCTGCTTTAAGGAACCTCTTACCCTAGCCTCTGCCAAGTACAGCCTTCTGCCTCTCTCCAATACTGACTTACTTCTGACAGCTTGTCTTTCCGTTTGAGAAACCAAGAGCCCTTTTCCTGCAGGGAAAAATGTCCGTTTTATGTTCTTCTTTTGCACACGGTGACGTGCCTTCAGGGCTGGTGTTAGCTCTTTACCCACTCGAGGGAGGGCAGCTTCCCATTCACTTTAGAGATGGCACTCCTGCAGCGCTGTGGGCCATGACTGTGCTTCGCAGACTGCAAACTACACTCTCCATTCGAAGAGAACACGCACGGATTGGGAAGTCTCTGTTCTCTGGGAGATGTGTGTGGTGCTACTGCCCCGGTGTATGGGGTGGTTCACTGGCCACTAGCAATGTTTCTGCTCGCCAGTGTGGGGCACACTTTGTGCAGTTAAGCTCACTTGGGAAGTACAAGTGCCAGAGTTCCTTTCTGGGGCACCATCAAGAGATCACATTCGTAGCATGCGGGTACTGTTTCCTCCTAAGCTGTGCATTCGCAGCCAGCTTCAAGGTGTTCCTTTTGTGGACAGACTATGGGGGAGAGGCCGCTGGAGAAGCCTCTGCTTCTATGCCCTTTGAGAAGGCTGCTTTGAGGAACTTCTTACCCTAGCCTCTGCCAAGTACAGCCTTCTGCCTCTCTCCAATACTGACTTACTTCTGACAGCTTGTCTTTCCGTTTGAGAAACCAAGAGCCCGTTTCCTGCAGGGAAAAATGTCCGTTTTCTGTTCTTCTTGTGCACACGGTGACGTGCTTTCAGGGATGGTGTTAGGCCTTTACCCACTCGAGGGAGGGCAGCGTCCCATTCACTTTGGAGATGGCACTCTTGCAGCGCTCTGGGCCATGTCTGTGCTTCGCAGACTGCAAACTACCCTCTCCATTCGAAGAGAACACGCACGGATTGGGAAGTCTCTGTTCTCTGGGAGATGTGTGTGGTGCTACTGCCCCGGTGTATGGGGTGGCTCACTTACCACTAGCAATGTTTCTGCTCGCCACTGTGGGGCAAACTCTGTTCAGCTAAGCTCACTTGGGAAGTACAAGTGCTAGAGTTCCTTTCTGGGGCACCATCAAGAGATCACATTCGTAGCATGCGGGTACTGTTCTCCTCCTAAGCTGTGCATTCGCAGCCAGATTCAAAGTGTTCCTTTTGTGGACAGACTCTGGTGGAGAGGCCGCTGGAGAAGCCTCTGCTTCTATGCCCTTTGAGAAGGCTGCTTTGAGGAACCTCTTACCCTAGCCTCTGCCAAGTACAGCCTTCTGCCTCTCTCCAATACTGACTTACTTCTGACAGTTTGTCTTTCCGTTTGAGAAACCGAGAGCCGTTTTCCTGCAGGGAAAAATGTTCGTTTTCTGTTCTTCTTTTGCACACGGTGACGTGCCATCAGGGTTGGTGTTAGGCCTTTACCCACTCGAGGGAAGGCAGCTTCCCATTCACTTTGGAGATGGCACTCTTGCAGCGCTGTGGGCCATGTCTGTGCTTCGCAGACTGCAAACTACCTTCTCCATTCGAAGAGAACACGCACCGATTGGGAAGTCTCTTTTCTCTGGGAGATGTGTGTGGTGCTACTGCCCCGGTGTATGGGGCGGTTCACTGGCCACTAGCAATGTTTCTGCTCGCCAGTGTGGGGCCAACGTTGTGCAGCTAAGCTCACTTAGGAAGTACAAGTGCCAGAGTTCCTTTCTGGGGCACCATCAAGAGATCACATTCGTAGCATGCGGGTACTGTTTCCTCCTAAGCTGTGCATTCGCAGCCAGCTTCAAGGTGTTCCTTTTGTGTATAGACTCTGGTGGAGAGGCCAATGGAGAAGGCCTCTGCTTCCATGTCCTTTGAGAAGGCTGCTTTGTGGAACCTCTTAGCGTAGCCTCTGCCAAGTACAGCCTTCTGCCTCTCTCCAATACTGACTTCCTTCTGACAGCTTGTCTTTCCGTTTGAGAAACCAAGAGCCCTTTTCCTGCAGGGAAAAATGTCCGTTTTCTGTTCTTCTTTTGCACACGGTGACGTTTCTTAACGGCTGGTGTTAGGCCTTTACCCACTCGAGGGAGGGCAGGTTCCCATTCACTTTGGAGATGGCACTCCTGCAGTGCTGTGGGCCATGACTGTGCTTCGCAGACTGCAAACTAACCTCTCCATTCGAAGAGAACACGCACGGATTGGGAAGTCTCTGTTCTCTGGGAGATGTGTGTGGTGCTACTGCCCCGGGGTATGGGGTGTCTCACTGGCCACTAGCAATGTTTCTGCTCGCCACTGTGGGGCAAACTCTGTTCAGCTAAGCTCACTAAGGAAGTAAAAGTGCCAGAGTTCTTTTCTGGGGCACCATCAAGGGATCACATTCGTAGCATGGGGGTATTGCTCTCCTCCTAAACTGTGCATTCGAAGCCAGCTTCAAGGTGTTCCTTTTGTGGATAGACTCTGGTGGAGAGGCCGCTGGAGAAGGCCTCTGCTTCTATGCCCTTTGAGAAGGGTGCTATGAGGAACCTCTTACCCTAGCCTCTGCCAAGTACAGCCTTCTGCCTCTCTCCAATACTGACTTACTTCTGACAGCTTGTCTTTCCGTTTGAGAAACCAAGAGCCCGTTTCCTGCAGGGAAAAATGTCCGTTTTCTGGTCTTCATTGGCACACGGTGACGTGCCTTCAGGGCTGGTGTTAGCCCTTTACCCACTCGAGGGAGGGCAGCTTCCCATTCACTTTGGAGATGGCACTCCTGCAGCGCTGTGGGCCATGACTGTGCTTCGCAGACTGCAAACTACACTCTCCATTCGAAGAGAACACGCACGGATTGGGAAGTCTGTGTTCTCTGGGAGATGTGTGTGGTGCTACTGCCCCGGTGTATGGGGCGGTTCACTGGCCACTAGCAATGTTTCTGCTCGCCAGTGTGGGGCAAACGTTGTGCAGCTAAGCTCACTTGGGAAGTACAAGTGCCAGAGTTCCTTTCTGGGGCACCATCAAGAGATAACATTCGTAGCATGCGGGTACTGCTTTCCTCCTAACCTGTGCATTCGCAGCCAGATTCAAGGTGTGCTTTTGTGAATAGACTCCGGTGGAGAGACAGCTGGAGAAGGCCTCTGCTTCTATGCCCTTTGAGAAGGCTGCTTTGAGGAACCTCTTACCCTAGCCTCTGCCAAGTACATCCTTCTGCCTCTCTCCAATACTGACTTACTTCTGACAGCTTGTCTTTCCGTTTGAGAAACCAAGAGCCCGTTTCCTGCAGGGAAAAATGTCCGTTTTCTGTTCTTCTTGTGCACACGGTGACGTGCTTTCAGGGATGGTGTTAGGCCTTTACCCACTCGAGGGAGAGCAGCTTCCCATTCACTTTGGAGATGGCACTCTTGCAGCGCTGTGGGCCATGTCTGTTCTTCGCAGACTGCAAACTACCTCTCCATTCGAAGAGAACACGCACGGATTGGGTAGTCTCTGTTCTCTGGGAGATGTGTGTGGTGCTACTGCCCCGGTGTATGGGGTGGTTCACTGGCCACTAGCAATGTTTCTGCTCGCCAGTGTGCGGCAAACGTTGTGCAGCTAAGCTCACTTGGGAAGTACAAGTGCCAGAGTTCCTTTCTGGGGCACCATCAAGAGATCACATTCGTAGCATGCGAGTAATGTTTCCTCCAAAGCTGTGCATTCGCAGCCAGATTCAAGGTGTTCCTTTTGTGTATAGACTCTGGTGGAGAGGCCGCTGGAGAAGGCCTCTGCTTCCATGCCCTTTGAGAAGGCTGCTTTAAGGAACCTCTTACCGTAGCCTCTGCCAAGTACAGCCTTCTGCCTCTCTCCAATACTGACTTACTTCTGACAGTTTGTCTTTCCGTTTGAGAAACGAAGAGCCCTTTTCCTGCAGGGAAAAATGTCCGTTTTCTGTTCTTCTTTTGCACACGGTGACGTTTCTTCACGGCTGGTGTTAGGCCTTTACCCACTCGAGGGAGGGCAGGTTCCCATTCACTTTGGAGATGGCACTCCTGCAGCGCTGTGGGCCATGACTGTGCTTCGCAGACTGCAAACTAGCCTCTCCTTTTGAAGAGAACACGCACGGATTGGGAAGTCTGTGTTCTCTGGGAGATGTGTGTGGTGCTACTGCCCCGGTGTATTGGGTGTCTCACTGGCCACTAGCAATGTTTCTGCTCGCCAGTGTGGGGCAAACTCTGTTCAGCTAAGCTCACTAAGGAAGTACAAGTGCCAGAGTTCCTTTCTGGGGCACCATCAAGAGATAACATTCGTAGCATGCGGGTACTGCTTTCCTCCTAACCTGTGCTTTCGCAGTCAGATTCAAGGTGTTCTTTTGTGAATAGACTCCGATGGAGAGACCGCTGGAGAAGTCCTCTGCTTCTATGCCCTTTGAGAAGGCTGCTTTGAGGAACCTCTTACCCTAGCCTCTGCCAAGTACAGCCTTCTGCCTGTCTCCAATACTGACTTACTTCTGACAGCTTGTCTTTCCGTTTGAGAAACCAAGAGCCCGTTTCCTGCAGGGAAAAATGTCCGTTTTCTGTTCTTCTTGTGCACACGGTGACGTGCTTTCAGGGATGGTGTTAGGCCTTTACCCACTCGAGGGAGGGCAGCTTCCCATTCACTTTGGAGATGGCACTCTTGCAGCGCTGTGGGCCATGTCTGTGCTTCGCAGACTGCAAACTACACTCTCCATTCGAAGAGAACACGCACGGATTGGGAAGTCTGTGTTCTCTGGGAGATGTGTGTGGTGCTACTGTCCCGGTGTATGGGGTGGCTCACTGGCCACTAGCAATGTGTCTGCTCGCCACTGTGGGGCAAAGTCTGTTCAGCTAAGCTCACTTGGGAAGTACAAGTGCTAGAGTTCCTTTCTGGGGCACCATCAAGAGATCACATTCGTAGCATGCGGGTACTGCTCTCGTCCTTAGCTGTGCATTCGCAGCCAGCTTCAAGGTGGTCCTTTGGTGGATAGACTCTGGTGGAGAGGCCGCTGGAGAAGCCACTGCTTCTATGCCCTTTGAGAAGGCTGCTTTGAGGAACCTCTTACCCTAGCCTCTGCCAAATACAGCCTTCTGCCTCTCTCCAATACTGACTTACTTCTGACAGCTTGTCTTTCCGTTTGAGAAACCAAGAGCCCTTTTCCTGCAGGGAAAAATGTCCGTTTTCTGTTCTTCTTGTGCACACGGTGACGTGCTTTCAGGGATGGTGTTAGGCCTTTACCCACTCGAGGGAGGGCAGGTTCCCATTCACTTTGGAGATGGCACTCCTGCAGCGCTGTGGGCCATGACTGTGCTTCGAAGACTGCAAACTACCCTCTCCATTCGAAGAGAACACGCATGAATTGGGAAGTCTCTGTTCTCTGGGAGATGTGTGTGGTGCTACTGCCCCGCTGTATGCGGTGGCTCACTGGCCACTAGCAATGTTTCTGCTCGCCAGTGTGGGGCAAACGTTGTGCAGCTAAGCTCACTTGGGAAGTACAAGTGCCAGAGTTCCTTTCTGGGGCACCATCCAGAGATCACATTCGTTGCATGCGGGTACTGCTTTCTTCCAAAGCTGTGCATTCGCAGCCAGCTTCAAGGTGTTCCTTTTGTGGATAGACTCTGGTGGAGAGGACGCTGGAGAAGGCCTCTGCTTCCATGCCCTTTGAGAAGGCTCCTTTGAGGAACCTCCTACTCTAGCCTCTGCCAAGTACAGCCTTCTGCCTCTCTCCAATACTGACTTACTTCTGACAGTTTGTCTTTCCGTTTGAGAAACCAAGAGCCCTTTTCCTGCAGGGAAAAATGTCCGTTTTCTGTTCTTCTTTTGCACACGGTGACGTTTCTTCACGGCTGCTGTTAGGCCTTTACCCACTCGAGGGAGGGCAGCTTCCCATTCATTTTGGAGATGGCACTCCTGCAGCGCTGTGGGCCATGACTGTGCTTCGCAGACTGCAAACTACACTCTCCATTCGAAGAGAACACGCACGGATTGGGAAGTCTGTGTTCTCTGGGAGATGTGTGTGGTGCTACTGCCCCGGTGTATGGGGTGGCTCACTGGCCAGTAGCAATGTTTCTGCTCGCCACTGTGAGGTAAACGTTGTGCAGCTAAGCTCACTTGGGAAGTACAAGTGCCAGAGTTCCTTTCTGGGGCACCATCAAGAGATCACATTCGTAGCATGCGGGTACTGCTTTCCTCATAAGCTGTGCATTCGCAGCCAGATTCAAGGTGTTCTTTTGTGGATAGACTCTGGTGGAGAGGCCGCTGGAGAAGGCCTCTGCTTCTATGCCCTTTGAGAAGGCTGCTTTGAGGAACCTCTTACCCTAGCCTCTGCCAAGTACATCCTTCTGCCTCTCTCCAATACTGACTTACTTCTGACAGCTTGTCTTTCCATTTGAGAAACCAAGAGCCCGTTTCCTGCAGGGAAAAATGTCCGTTTTCTGTTCTACATTGGCACACGGTGACGTGCCTTCAGGGCTGGTGTTAGCCCTTTACCCACTCGAGGGAGGGCAGCTTCCCATTCACTTTGGAGATGGCACTCCTGCAGCGCTGTGGGCCATGACTGTGCTTCGCAGACTGCAAACTACACTCTCCATTCGAAGAGAACACGCACGGATTGGGAAGTCTCTGTACTCTGGGAGATGTGTGTGGTGCTACTGCCCCGGTGTATGGGGTGGTTCACTGGCCACTAGCAATGTTTCTGCTCGCCAGTGTGGGGGAAACGTTGTGCAGCTAAGCTCACTTGGGAAGTACAAGTGCCAGAGTTCCTTTCTGGGGCACCATCAAGAGATAACATTCGTAGCATGCGGGTACTGCTTTCCTCCTAACCTGTGCATTCGCAGCCAGATTCAAGGTGTTCATTTGTGAATAGACTCCGGTGGAGAGACGGCTGGAGAAGGCCTCTGCTTCTATGCCCTTTGAGAAGGCTGCTTTGAGGAACCTCTTACCCTAGCCTCTGCCAAGTACATCCTTCTGCCTCTCTCCAATACTGACTTACTTCTGACAGCTTGTCTTTCCGTTTGAGAAACCAAGAGCCCTTTTCCTGCAGGGAAAAATGTCCGTTTTCTGTTCTTCTTTTGCACACGTTGACGTGCTTTCAGGGATGGTGTAAGGCCTTTACCCACTCGAGGGAGGGCAGCTTCCCATTCACTTTGGAGATGGCACTCTTGCAGCGCTGTGGGCCATGTCTGTTCTTCGCAGACTGCAAACTACCTCTCCATTCGAAGAGAACACGCACGGATTGGGAAGTCTCTGTTCTCTGGGAGATGTGTGTGGTGCTAATGCCCCGGTGTATGGGGTGGCTCACTGGCCACTAGCAATGTTTCTGCTCGCCACTGTGCGGCAAACGTTGTGCAGCTAAGCTCACTTGGGAAGTACAAGTGCCAGAGTACCTTTCTGGGGCACCATCAAGAGATCGCATTCGTAGCATGCGGGTAATGTTTCCTCCTAAGCTGTGCATTCGCAGCCAGATTCAAGGTGTTCCTTTTGTGGATAGACTCTGGGGGAGAAGCCGCTGGAGAAGCCTCTGCTTCCATGCCCTTTGAGAAGGCTGCTTTGAGGAACCTCTTACCCTAGCCTCTGCCAAGTACAGCCTTCTGCCTCTCTCCAATACTGACTTACTTCTGACAGTTTGTCTTTCCGTTTGAGAAAACAAGAGCCCGTTTCCTGCAGGGAAAAATGTCCGTTTTCTGTTCTTCTTGTGCACACGGTGACGTGCTTTCAGGGATGGTGTTAGGCCTTTACCCACTCGAGGGAGGGCAGCTTCCCATTCACTTTGGAGATGGCAATCCTGCAGCGCTGTGGGCCATGACTGTGCTTCGCAGACTGCAAACTACACTCTCCATTCGAAGAGAACATGCACGGATTGGGAAGTCTCTGTTCTCTGGGAGATGTGTGTGGTGCTACTGCCCCGGTGTATGGGGTGGTTCACTGGCCACTAGCAATGTTTCTGCTCGCCAGTGTGGGGCAAACGTTGTGCAGCTAAGCTCACTTGGGAAGTACAAGTGCCAGAGTTCCTTTCTGGGGCACCATCAAGAGATCACATTCGTAGCATGCGGGTACTGCTTTCCTCCTAATCTGTGCATTCGCAGCCAGATTCAAGGTGTTCCTTTTGTGGACAGACTCTGGGGGAGAGGCCGCTGGAGAAGCCTCTGCTTCTATGCCCTTTGAGAAGGCTGCTTTGAGGAACCTCTTACCCTAGCCTCTGCCAAGTACAGCCTTCTGCCTCTCTCCAATACTGACTTACTTCTGAGAGCTTGTCTTTCCGTTTGAGAAACCGAGAGCCCTTTTCCTGCAGGGAAAAATGTTCGTTTTCTGTTCTTCTTTTGCACACGGTGACGTGCCATCAGGGCTGGTGTTAGGCCTTTACCCACTCGAGGGAGGGCAGCTTCCCATAAACTTTGGAGATGGCACTCTTGCAGCGCTGTGGGCCATGTCTGTGCTTCGCAGACTGCAAACTACCTTCTCCATTCGAAGAGAACATGCACGGATTGGGAAGTCTCTGTTCTCTGGGAGATGTGTGTGGTGCTACTGCCCCGGTGTATGGGGTGGTTCACTGGCCACTAGCAATGTTTCTGCTCGCCAGTGTGGGGCAAACCTTGTGCAGCTAAGCTCACTTGGTAAGTACAAGTGCTAGAGTTCCTTTCTGGGGCACCATCAAGAGATCACATTCGTAGCATGTGGGTACTGTTTCCTCCTAAGCTGTGCATTCGCAGCCAGCTTCAAAGTGTTCCTTTTGTGTATAGACTCTGGTGGAGAGGCCGCTGGAGAAGGTCTCTGCTTCTATGCCCTTTGAGAAGGCTGCTTTGAGGAACCTCTTACCCTAGCCTCTGCCAAGTACAGCCTTCTGCCTCTCTCCAATACTGACTTATTTCTGACAGCTTGTCTTTCCGTTTGAGAAACCGAGAGCCGTTTTCCTGCAGGGAAAAATGTTCGTTTTCTGTTCTTCTTTTGCACACGGTGACGTGCCATCAGGGCTGGTGTTAGGCCTTTACCCACTCGAGGGAGGGCAGCTTCCCATTCACTTTGGAGATGGCACTCCTGCAGCGCTGTGGGCCATGACTGTGCTTCGCAGACTGCAAACTACACTCTCCATTCGAAGAGAACACGCACGGATTGGGAAGTCTCTGTTCTCTGGGAGATGTGTGTGGTGCTACTGCCCCGGTGTATGGGGTGGTTCACTGGCCACTAGCAATGTTTCTGCTCGCCAGTGTGGGGCAAACTTTGTGCAGCTAAGCTCACTTGGGAAGTACAAGTGCCAGAGTTTCTTTCTGGGGCACCATCAAGAGATCACATTCGTAGCATGCGGGTACTGCTTTCCTCCTAAGCTGTGCATTCGCAGCCAGCTTCAAGGTGTTCCTTTTGTGGACAGACTCTGGGGGAGAGGCCGCTGGAGAAGCCTCTGCTTCTATGCCCTTTGAGAAGGCTGCTTTGAGAAACCTCTTACCCTAGCCTCTGCCAAGTACAGCCTTCTGCCTCTCTCCAATACTGACTTACTTCTGACAGCTTGTCTTTCCGTTTGAGAAACCAAGAGCCCTTATCCTGCAGGGAAAAATGTCCGTTTTCTGTTCTTCTTGTGCACACGGTGACGTGCTTTCAGGGATGGTGTTAGGCCTTTACCCACTCGAGGGAGGGCAGCTTCCCATTCACTTTAGAGATGGCACTCCTGCAACGCTGTGGGCCATGACTGTGCTTCGCAGACTGCAAACTACCCTCTCCATTTGAAGAGAACACGCATGGATTGGGAAGTCTCTGTTCTCTGGGAGATGTGTGTGGTGCTACTGCCCCGGTGTATGGGGTGGCTCACTGGCCACTAGCAATGTTTCTGCTCGCCACTGTGGGGCAAACGTTGTGCAGCTAAGCTCACTTGGGAAGTACAAGTGCCAGAGTTCCTTTCTGGGGCACCATCCAGAGATCACATTCGTTGCATGCGGGTACTGCTTTCTTCCAAAGCTGTGCATTCGCAGCCAGCTTCAAGGTGTTCCTTTTGTGGATAGACTCTGGTGGAGAGGACGCTGGAGAAGGCCTCTGCTTCCATGCCCTTTGAGAAGGCTCCTTTGAGGAACCTCCTACTCTAGCCTCTGCCAAGTACAGCCTTCTGCCTCTCTCCAATACTGACTTACTTCTGACAGCTTGTCTTTCCGTTTGAGAAACCAAGAGCCCGTTTCCTGCAGGGAAAAATGTCCGTTTTCTGGTCTTCATTGGCACACGGTGACGTGCCTTCAGGGCTGGTGTTAGCCCTTTACCCACTCGAGGGAGGGCAGCTTCCCATTCACTTTGGAGATGGCACTCCTGCAGCGCTGTGGGCCATGACTGTGCTTCGCAGACTGCAAACTACACTCTCCATTCGAAGAGAACACGCACGGATTGGGAAGTCTCTGTTCTCTGGGAGATGTGTGTGGTGCTACTGCCCCGGTGTATGGGGTGGTTCACTGGCCACTAGCAATGTTTCTGCTCGCCAGTGTGGGGCAAACGTTGTGCAGCTAAGCTCACTTGGGAAGTACAAGTGCCAGAGTTCCTTTCTGGGGCACCATCAAGAGATAACATTCG
Source organism: Kogia breviceps (assembly GCF_026419965.1). Classification (NCBI taxonomy): domain Eukaryota; kingdom Metazoa; phylum Chordata; class Mammalia; order Artiodactyla; family Physeteridae; genus Kogia; species Kogia breviceps. Next base: position 30,304,962 of record NC_081324.1, read on the forward strand.
TAGCATGCGGGTACTGCTCTCCTCCTAAGCTGTGCATTCGCAGCCAGATTTAAGGTGTTCCTTTGGTGGATAGACTCTGGTGGAGAGGCCGCTGGAGGAGCCTCTGCTTCTATGCCCTTTGAGAAGGCTGCTTTGAGGAATCTCTTACCCTAGCTTCTGCCAAGTACAGCCTTCTGCCTCTCTCCAATATTGACTTACTTCTGACTGCTTGTCTTTCCGTTTGAGAAACCAAGAGCCCTTTTCCTGCAGGGAAAAATGTCCGTTTTCTGTTCTTCTTTTGCACACGTTGACGTGCTTTCAGGGATGGTGTAAGGCCTTTACCCACTCGAGGGAGGGCAGCTTCCCATTCACTTTGGAGATGGCACTCCTGCAGCGCTGTGGGCCACGACTGTGCTTCGCAGACTGCAAACTTCCCTCTTCATTCGAAGAGAATACGCACGGATTGGGAAGTCTCTGTTCTCTGGGAGATGTGTGTGGTGCTACTGCCCCGGTGTATGGGGTGGTTCACTGGCCACTAGCAATGTTTCTGCTCGCCAGTGTGGGGCAAACGTTGTGCAGCTAAGCTCACTTGGGAAGTACAAGTGCCAGAGTTCCTTTCTGGGGCACCATCCAGAGATCACATTCGTTGCATGCGGGTACTGCTTTCCTCCAAAGCTGTGCATTCGCAGCCAGCTTCAAGGTGTTCCTTTTGTGGATAGACTCTGGGGGAGAAGCCGCTGGAGAAGCCTCTGCTTCTATGCCATTTGAGAAGGCTGCTTTGAGGAACCTCTTACCCTAGCCTCTGCCAAGTACAGCCTTCTGCCTCTCTCCAATACTGACTTACTTCTGACAGTTTGTCTTTCCGTTTGAGAAAACAAGAGCCCGTTTCCTGCAGGGAAAAATGTCCGTTTTCTGTTCTTCTTGTGCACACGGTGACGTGCTTTCAGGGATGGTGTTAGGCCTTTACCCACTCGAGGGAGGGCAGCTTCCCATTCACTTTGGAGATGGCACTCCTGCAGCGCTGTGGGCCATGACTGTGCTTCGCAGACTGCAAACTACACTCTCCATTCGAAGAGAACATGCACGGATTGGGAAGTCTCTGTTCTCTGGGAGATGTGTGTGGTGCTACTGCCCCGGTGTATGGGGTGGTTCACTGGCCACTAGCAATGTTTCTGCTCGCCAGTGTGGGGCAAACGTTGTGCAGCTAAGCTCACTTGGGAAGTACAAGTGCCAGAGTTCCTTTCTGGGGCACCATCAAGAGATCACATTCGTAGCATGCGGGTACTGCTTTCCTCCTAATCTGTGCATTCGCAGCCAGATTCAAGGTGTTCCTTTTGTGGACAGACTCTGGGGGAGAGGCCGCTGGAGAAGCCTCTGCTTCTATGCCCTTTGAGAAGGCTGCTTTGAGGAACCTCTTACCCTAGCCTCTGCCAAGTACAGCCTTCTGCCTCTCTCCAATACTGACTTACTTCTGAGAGCTTGTCTTTCCGTTTGAGAAACCGAGAGCCCTTTTCCTGCAGGGAAAAATGTTCGTTTTCTGTTCTTCTTTTGCACACGGTGACGTGCCATCAGGGCTGGTGTTAGGCCTTTACCCACTCGAGGGAGGGCAGCTTCCCATAAACTTTGGAGATGGCACTCTTGCAGCGCTGTGGGCCATGTCTGTGCTTCGCAGACTGCAAACTACCTTCTCCATTCGAAGAGAACATGCACGGATTGGGAAGTCTCTGTTCTCTGGGAGATGTGTGTGGTGCTACTGCCCCGGTGTATGGGGTGGTTCACTGGCCACTAGCAATGTTTCTGCTCGCCAGTGTGGGGCAAACCTTGTGCAGCTAAGCTCACTTGGTAAGTACAAGTGCTAGAGTTCCTTTCTGGGGCACCATCAAGAGATCACATTCGTAGCATGTGGGTACTGTTTCCTCCTAAGCTGTGCATTCGCAGCCAGCTTCAAAGTGTTCCTTTTGTGTATAGACTCTGGTGGAGAGGCCGCTGGAGAAGGTCTCTGCTTCTATGCCCTTTGAGAAGGCTGCTTTGAGGAACCTCTTACCCTAGCCTCTGCCAAGTACAGCCTTCTGCCTCTCTCCAATACTGACTTATTTCTGACAGCTTGTCTTTCCGTTTGAGAAACCGAGAGCCGTTTTCCTGCAGGGAAAAATGTTCGTTTTCTGTTCTTCTTTTGCACACGGTGACGTGCCATCAGGGCTGGTGTTAGGCCTTTACCCACTCGAGGGAGGGCAGCTTCCCATTCACTTTGGAGATGGCACTCCTGCAGCGCTGTGGGCCATGACTGTGCTTCGCAGACTGCAAACTACACTCTCCATTCGAAGAGAACACGCACGGATTGGGAAGTCTCTGTTCTCTGGGAGATGTGTGTGGTGCTACTGCCCCGGTGTATGGGGTGGTTCACTGGCCACTAGCAATGTTTCTGCTCGCCAGTGTGGGGCAAACTTTGTGCAGCTAAGCTCACTTGGGAAGTACAAGTGCCAGAGTTTCTTTCTGGGGCACCATCAAGAGATCACATTCGTAGCATGCGGGTACTGCTTTCCTCCTAAGCTGTGCATTCGCAGCCAGCTTCAAGGTGTTCCTTTTGTGGACAGACTCTGGGGGAGAGGCCGCTGGAGAAGCCTCTGCTTCTATGCCCTTTGAGAAGGCTGCTTTGAGAAACCTCTTACCCTAGCCTCTGCCAAGTACAGCCTTCTGCCTCTCTCCAATACTGACTTACTTCTGACAGCTTGTCTTTCCGTTTGAGAAACCAAGAGCCCTTTTCCTGCAGGGAAAAATGTCCGTTTTCTGTTCTTCTTGTGCACACGGTGACGTGCTTTCAGGGATGGTGTTAGGCCTTTACCCACTCGAGGGAGGGCAGCTTCCCATTCACTTTAGAGATGGCACTCCTGCAACGCTGTGGGCCATGACTGTGCTTCGCAGACTGCAAACTACCCTCTCCATTTGAAGAGAACACGCATGGATTGGGAAGTCTCTGTTCTCTGGGAGATGTGTGTGGTGCTACTGCCCCGGTGTATGGGGTGGCTCACTGGCCACTAGCAATGTTTCTGCTCGCCACTGTGGGGCAAACGTTGTGCAGCTAAGCTCACTTGGGAAGTACAAGTGCCAGAGTTCCTTTCTGGGGCACCATCCAGAGATCACATTCGTTGCATGCGGGTACTGCTTTCTTCCAAAGCTGTGCATTCGCAGCCAGCTTCAAGGTGTTCCTTTTGTGGATAGACTCTGGTGGAGAGGACGCTGGAGAAGGCCTCTGCTTCCATGCCCTTTGAGAAGGCTCCTTTGAGGAACCTCCTACTCTAGCCTCTGCCAAGTACAGCCTTCTGCCTCTCTCCAATACTGACTTACTTCTGACAGTTTGTCTTTCCGTTTGAGAAACCAAGAGCCCTTTTCCTGCAGGGAAAAATGTCCGTTTTCTGTTCTTCTTTTGCACACGGTGACGTTTCTTCACGGCTGGTGTTAGGCCTTTACCCACTCGAGGGAGGGCAGCTTCACATTCACTTTGGAGATGGCACTCCTGCAGCGCTGTGGGCCATGACTGTGCTTCGCAGACTGCAAACTACACTCTCCATTCGAAGAGAACACGCACGGATTGGGAAGTCTGTGTTCTCTGGGAGATGTGTGTGGTTCTACTGCCCCGGTGTATGGGGTGTCTCACTGGCCACTAGCAATGTTTCTGCTCTCCACTGTGGGGCGAACTCTGTTCAGCTAAGCTCACTAAGGAAGTAAAAGTGCCAGAGTTCCTTTCTGGGGCACCATCAAGGGATCACATTCGTAGCATGGGGGTATTGCTCTCCTCCTAAACTGTGCATTCGAAGCCAGCTTCAAGGTGTTCCTTTTGTGGATAGACTCTGGTGGAGAGGCCGCTGGGGAAGCCCTCTGCTTCTATGCCCTTTGAGAAGGCTGTTTGAGGAACCACTTACCCTAGCCTCTGCCAAGTACAGCCTTCTGCCTATCTCCAATACTGACTTACTTCTGACCGCTTGTCTCTCCGTTTCAGAAACCAAGAGCCCTTTTCCTGCAGGGAAAAATGTCCGTTTTCTGTTCTTCTTTTGCACACGGTGACGTGTCTTCACCGCTGTTGTTAGGCCTTTACCCACTCGAGGGAGGGCAGCTTCCCATTCACTTTGGAGATGGCACTCTTGCAGCGCTGTGGGCCATATCTGTGCTTCGCAGACTGCAAACTACCTTCTCCATTCGAAGAGAACACGCACGGATTGGGAAGTCTCTGTTCTCTGGGAGATGTGTGTTGTGCTACTGCCCCGGTGTATGGGGTGGCTCACTGGCCAGTAGCAATGTTTCTGCTCGCCACTGTGAGGTAAACGTTGTGCAGCTAAGTTCACTTGGGAAGTACAAGTGCCAGAGTTCCTTTCTGGGGCACCATCAAGAGATCACATTCGTAGCATGCGGGTACTGCTTTCCTCCTAAGCTGTGCATTCGCAGCCAGATTCAAGGTGTTCTTTTGTGGATAGACTCTGGTGGAGAGGCCGCTGGAGAAGGCCTCTGCTTCTATGCCTTTTGAGAAGGCTGCTTTGAGGAACCTCTTACCCTAGCCTCTGCCAAGTACAGCCTTCTGCCTCTCTCCAATACTGAATTACTTCTGACAGCTTGTCTTTCCATTTGAGAAACCAAGAGCCCGTTTCCTGCAGGGAAAAATGTCCGTTTTCTGTTCTTCATTGGCACACGGTGACGTGCCTTCAGGGCTGGTGTTCGCCCTTTACCCACTCGAGGGAGGGCAGCTTCCCATTCACTTTGGAGATGGCACTCCTGCAGCGCTGTGGGCAATGACTGTGCTTCGCAGACTGCAAACTACACTCTCCATTCGAAGAGAACACGCACGGATTGGGAAGTCTCTGTACTCTGGGAGATGTGTGTGGTGCTACTGCCCCGGTGTATGGGGTGGTTCACTGGCCACTAGCAATGTTTCTGCTCGCCAGTGTGGGGCAAACGTTGTGCAGCTAAGCTCACTTGGGAAGTACAAGTGCCAGAGTTCCTTTCTGGGGCACCATCAAGAGATAACATTCGTAGCATGCGGGTACTGCTTTCCTCCTAACCTGTGCATTCGCAGCCAGATTCAAGGTGTTCTTTTGTGAATAGACTCCGGTGGAGAGACCGCTGGAGAAGGCCTCTGCTTCTATGCCCTTTGAGAAGGGTGCTTTGAGGAACCTCTTACCCTAGCCTCTGCCAAGTACATCCTTCTGCCTCTCTCCAATACTGGCTTACTTCTGACAGCTTGTCTTTCCGTTTGAGAAACCAAGAGCCCGTTTCCTGCAGGGAAAAATGTCCGTTTTCTGTTCTTCTTGTGCACACGGTGACGTGCTTTCAGGGATGGTGTTAGGCCTTTACCCACTCGAGGGAGGGCAGCTTCCCATTCACTTTGGAGATGGCACTCTTGCAGCGCTGTGGGCCATGTCTGTGCTTCGCAGACTGCAAACTAACTCTCCATTCGAAGAGAACACGCACGGATTGGGAAGTCTCTGTTCTCTGGGAGATGTGTGTGGTGCTACTGCCCCGGTGTATGGGGTGGTTCACTGGCCACTAGCAATGTTTCTGCTCGCCAGTGTGCGGCAAACGTTGTGCAGCTAAGCTCACTTGGGAAGTACAAGTGCCAGAGTTCCTTTCTGGGGCACCATCAAGAGATCACATTCGTAGCATGCGGGTAATGTTTCCTCCTAAGCTGTGCATTCGTAGCCAGATTCAAGGTCTTCCTTTTGTGTATAGACTCTGGTGGAGAGGCCGCTGGAGAAGGCCTCTGCTTCCATGCCCTTTGAGAAGGCTGCTTTAAGGAACCTCTTACCGTACCCTCTGCCAAGTACAGCCTTCTGCCTCTCTCCAATACTGACTTACTTCTGACATCTTGTCTTTCCATTTGAGAAACCAAGAACCCGTTTCCTGCAGGGAAAAATGTCCGTTTTCTGTTCTTCATTGGCACACGGTGACGTTTCTTCACGGCTGGTGTTAGCCCTTTACCCACTCGAGGGAGGGCAGCTTCCCATTCACTTTGGAGATGGCACTCCTGCAGCGCTGTGGGCCATGACTGTGCTTCGCAGACTGCAAACTACACTCTCCATTCGAAGAGAACACGCACGGATTGGGAAGTCTGTGTTCTCTGGGAGATGTGTATGGTGCTACTGCCGCGGTGTATTGGGTGTCTCAGTGGCCACTAGCAATGTTTCTGCTCGCCACTGTGGGTCAAACTCTGTTCAGCTAAGCTCACTAAGGAAGTACAAGTGCCAGAGTTCCTTTCTGGGGCAACATCAAGGGATCACATTCGTAGCATGCGGGTACTGCTTTCCTCCTAACCTGTGCTTTCGCAGCCAGATTCAAGGTGTTCTTTTGTGGATAGACTCTGGTGGAGAGGCCGCTGGAGAAGGCCTCTGCTTCTATGCCCTTTTAGAAGGCTGCTTTGAGGAACCTCTTACCCTAGCCTCTGCCAAGTACAGCCTTCTGCCTCTCTCCAATACTGACTTACTTCTGACAGCTTGTCTTTCCGTTTGAGAAACCAAGAGCCCTTTTCCTGCAGGAAAAAATGTCTGTTTTCTGTTCTTCATTGGCACACGGTGACGTGCCTTCAGGGCTGTTGTTAGGCCTTTACCCACTCGAGGGAGGGCAGCTTCCCATTCACTTTGGAGATGGCACTCCTGCAGCGCTGTGGGCCATGACTGTGCTTCGCAGACTGCAAACTACACTCTCCATTCGAAGAGAACACGCACGGATTGGGAAGTCTCTGTTCTCTGGGAGATGTGTGTGGTGCTACTGCCCCGGTGTATGGGGTCGTTCACTGGCCACTGGCAATGTTTCTGCTCGCCAGTGTGGGGCAAACTTTGTGCAGCTAAGCTCACTTGGGAAGTACAAGTGCCAGAGTTCCTATCTGGGGCACCATCAAGAGATCACATTCGTAGCATGCGGGTACTGATTTCCTCCTAACCTGTGCATTCGCAGCCAGCTTCAAGGTGTTCCTTTTGTGGACAGACTCTGGGGGAGAGGCCGCTGGAGAAGCCTCTGCTTCTATGCCCTATGAGAGGGCTGCTTTGAGGAACCTCTTACCCTAGCCTCTGCCAAGTACAGCCTTCTGCCTCTCTCCAATACTGACTTACTTCTGACAGGTTGTCTTTCCGTTTGAGAAAACAAGAGCCCGTTTCCTGCAGGGAAAAATGTCCGTTTTCTGTTCTTCTTGTGCACACGGTGACGTGCTTTCAGGGATGGTGTTAGGCCTTTACCCACTCGAGGGAGGGCAGCTTCCCATTCACTTTGGAGATGGCACTCTTGCAGCGCTGTGGGCCATGTCTGTGCTTCGCAGACTGCAAACTAACTTCTCCATTCGAAGAGAACACGCACGGATTGGGAAGTCTGTGTTCTCAGGGAGATGTGTGTGGTGCTACTGCCCGGTGTATGGGGTGGCTCACTGGCCACTAGCAATGTTTCTGCTCGCCACTGTGGGGCAAACTCTGTTCAGCTAAGCTTACTTGGGAAGTACAAGTGCTAGAGTTCCTTTCTGGGGCACCATCAAGAGATCACATTCGTAGCATGCGGGTACTGTTTCCTCCTAAGCTGTGCATTCGCAGCCAGCTTCAAGGTGTTCCTTTTGTGTATAGACTCTGGTGGAGAGGCCGCTGGAGAAGGTCTCTGCTTCTATGCCCTTTGAGAAGGCTGCTTTGAGGAACCTCTTACCCTAGCCTCTGCCAAGTACAGCCTTCTGCCTCTCTCCAATACTGACTTACTTCTGACAGTTTGTCTTTCCGTTTGAGAAACCAAGAGCCCTTTTCCTGCAGGGAAAAATGTCCGTTTTCTGTTCTTCTTTTGCACACGGTGACGTTTCTTCACGGCTGGTGTTAGGCCTTTACCCACTCGAGGGAGGGCAGCTTCCCATTCACTTTGGAGATGGCACTCCTGCAGCGCTGTGGGCCATGACTGTGCTTCGCAGACTGCAAACTACACTCTACATTCGAAGAGAACACGCACGGATTGGGAAGTCTGTCTTCTCTGGGAGATGTGTGTGGTGCTACTGCCCCGGTGTATGGGGTGTCTCACTGGCCTCTAGCAATGTTTCTGCTCGCCACTGTGGGGCAAACTCTGTTCAGCTAAGCTCACTAAGGAAGTAAAAGTGTCAGAGTTCCTTTCTGGGGCACCATCAAGGGATCACATTCGTAGCATGGGGGTATTGCTCTGCTCCTAAACTGTGCATTCGAAGCCAGCTTCAAGGTGTTCCTTTTGTGGATAGACTCTGGTGGAGAGGCCGCTGGGGAAGCCTCTGCTTCTATGCCCTTTGAGAAGGCTGCTTTGAGGAACCTCTTACCCTAGCCTCTGCCAAGTACAGCCTTCTGCCTCTCTCCAATACTGACTTACTTCTGACAGGTTGTCTTTCCGTTTGAGAAAACAAGAGCCCGTTTCCTGCAGGGAAAAATGTCCGTTTTCTGTTCTTCTTGTGCACACGGTGACGTGCTTTCAGGGATGGTGTTAGGCCTTTACCCACTCGAGGGAGGGCAGCTTCCCATTCACTTTGGAGATGGCACTCCTGCAGCGCTGTGGGCCATGACTGTGCTTCGCAGACTGCAAACTACCCTCTCCATTCGAAGAGAACACGCATGGATTGGGAAGTCTCTGTTCTCTGGGAGATGTGTGTGGTGCTACTGCCCCGCTGTATGGGGTGGCTCACTGGCCACTAGCAATGTTTCTGCTCGCCACTGTGGGGCAAACGTTGTGCAGCTAAGCTCACATGGGAAGTACAAGTGCCAGAGTTCCTTTCTGGGGCACCATCCAGAGATCACATTCGTTGCATGCGGGTACTGCTTTCTTCCCAAGCTGTGCATTCGCAGCCAGCTTCAAGGTGTTCCTTTTGTGGATAGACTCTGGTGGAGAGGCCGCTGGAGAAGGCCTCTGCTTCCATGCACTTTGAGAAGGCTGCTTTGAGGAACCTCTTACCCTAGCCTCTGCCAAGTACAGCCTTCTGCCTCTCTCCAATACTGACTTACTACTGACAGTTTGTCTTTCCGTTTGAGAAACCAAGAGCCCTTTTCCTGCAGGGAAAAATGTCCGTTTTCTGTTCTTCTTTTGCACACGGTGACGTTTCTTCACGGCTGGTGTTAGCCCTTTACCCACTCGAGGGAGGGCAGCTTCCCATTCACTTTGGAGATGGCACTCTTGCAGCGCTGTGGGCCATATCTGTGCTTCGCAGACTGCAAACTACCTTCTCCATTCGAAGACAACACGCACGGATTGGGAAGTCTCTGTTCTCTGGGAGATGTGTGTTGTGCTACTGCCCCGGTGTATGGGGTGGCTCACTGGCCAGTAGCAATGTTTCTGCTCGCCACTGTGGGGTAAACGTTGTGCAGCTAAGCTCACTTGGGAAGTACAAGTGCCAGAGTTCCTTTCTGGGGCACCATCAAGAGATCACATTCGTAGCATGCGGGTAATGCTTTCCTCCTAAGCTGTGCATTCGCAGCCAGATTCAAGGTGTTCTTTTGTGGATAGACTCTGGTGGAGAGGCCGCTGGAGAAGGCCTCTGCTTCTATGCCCTTTGAGAAGGCTGCTTTGAGGAACCTCTTACCCTAGCCTCTGCCAAGTACAGCCTTCTGCCTCTCTCCAATACTGACTTACTACTGACAGTTTGTCTTTCCGTTTGAGAAACCAAGAGCCCTTTTCCTGCAGGGAAAAATGTCCGTTTTCTGTTCTTCTTTTGCACACGGTGACGTTTCTTCACGGCTGGTGTTAGGCCTTTACCCACTCGAGGGAGGGCAGCTTCCCATTCACTTTGGAGATGGCACTCCTGCAGCGCTGTGGGCCATGACTGTGCTTCGCAGACTGCAAACTACACTCTCCATTCGAAGAGAACACGCACGGATTGGGAAGTCTGTCTTCTCTGGGAGATGTGTGTGGTGCTACTGCCCCGGTGTATGGGGTGTCTCACTGGCCTCTAGCAATGTTTCTGCTCGCCACTGTGGGGCAAACTCTGTTCAGCTAAGCTCACTAAGGAAGTAAAAGTGTCAGAGTTCCTTTCTGGGGCACCATCAAGGGATCACATTCGTAGCATGGGGGTATTGCTCTCCTCCTAAACTGTGCATTCGAAGCCAGCTTCAAGGTGTTCCTTTTGTGGATAGACTCTGGTGGAGAGGCCCCTGGGGAAGCCTCTGCTTCTATGCCCTTTGAGAAGGCTGCTTTCAGGAACCTCTTACCCTACCCTCTGCCAAGTACAGCCTTCTACCTCTCTCCAATACTGACTTACTTCTGACAGGTTGTCTTTCCGTTTGAGAAAACAAGAGCCCGTTTCCTGCAGGGAAAAATGTCCGTTTTCTGGTCTTCATTGGCACACGGTGACGTGCCTTCAGGGCTGGTGTTAGCCCTTTACCCACTCGAGGGAGGGCAGCTTCCCATTCACTTTGGAGATGGCACTCCTGCAGCGCTGTGGGCCATGACTGTGCTTCGCAGACTGCAAACTACACTCTCCATTCGAAGAGAACACGCACGGATTGGGAAGTCTCTGTTCTCTGGTAGATGTGTGTTGTGCTACTGCCCCGGTGTATGGGGTGGTTCACTGGCCACTAGCAATGTTTCTGCTCGCCAGTGTGGGGCAAACGTTGTGCAGCTAAGCTCAGTTGGGAAGTACAAGTGCCAGAGTTCCTTTCTGGGGCACCATCCAGAGATAACATTCGTAGCATGCGGGTACTGCTTTCCTCCTAACCTGTGCATTCGCAGCCAGATTCAAGGTGTTCTTTTGTGAATAGACTCCGGTGGAGAGACCGCTGGAGAAGGCCTCTGCTTCCATTCCCTTTGAGAAGGCTGCTTTGAGGAACCTCTTACCCTAGCCTCTGCCAAGTACAGCCTTCTGCCTCTCTCCAATACTGACTTACTTCTGAGAGCTTGTCTTTCCGTTTGAGAAACCAAGAGTCCTTATCCTGCAGGGAAAAATGTCCGTTTTCTGTTCTTCTTTTGCACACGGTGACGTTTCTTCACGGCTGGTGTTAGGCCTTTACCCACTCGAGGGAGGGCAGCTTCCCATTCACTTTGGAGATGGCACTCCTGCAACGCTGTGGGCCATGACTGTGCTTCGCAGACTGCAAACTACACTCTCCATTCGAAGAGAACACGCACGGATTGGGAAGTCTGTGTTCTCTGGGAGATGTGTGTGGTGCTACTGCCCCGGTGTATGGGGTGTCTCACTGGCCACTAGCAATGTTTCTGCTCGCCACTGTGGGGCAAACTCTGTTCAGCTAATCTCACTAAGGAAGTAAAAGTGCCAGAGTTCCTTTCTGGGGCACAATCAAGGGATCACATTCGTAGCATGGGGGTATTGCTCTCCTCCTAAACTGTGCATTTGAAGCCAGCTTCAAGGTGTTCCTTTTGTGGATAGACTCTAGTGGAGAGGCCGCTGGGGAAGCCCTCTGCTTCTATGCCCTTTGAGAAGGCTGCTTTCAGGAACCTCTTACACTACCCTCTGCCAAGTACAGCCTTCTGCCTCTCTCCAATACTGACTTACTTCTGACCGCTTGTCTCTCCGTTTGAGAAACCAAGAGCCCTTTTCCTGCAGGGAAAAATGTCCGTTTTCTGTTCTTCTTTTGCACACGGTAACGTGTCTTCACCGCTGTTGTTAGGCCTTTGCCCACTCGAGGGAGGGCAGCTTCCCATTCACTTTGGAGATGGCACTCTTGCAGCGCTGTGGGCCATGTCTGTGCTTCGCAGACTGCAAACTAGCCTCTCCATTCGAAGAGAACACGCACGGATTGGGAAGTCTCTGTTCTCTGGGAGATGTGTGTGGTGCTACTGCCCCGGTGTATGGGGTGGCTCACTGGCCACTAGCAATGTTTCTGCTCGCCACTGTGGGGCAAACGTTGTGCAGCTAAGCTCACTTGGGAAGTACAAGTGCCAGAGTTCCTTTCTGGGGCACCATCCAGAGATCACATTCGTTGCATGCGGGTACTGCTTTCTTCCAAAGCTGTGCATTCGCAGCCAGCTTCAAGGTGATCCTTTTGTGGATAGACTCTGGTGGAGAGGCCGCTGGAGAAGGCCTCTGCTTCCATGCCCTTTGAGAAGGCTGCTTTGAGGAACCTCTTTCCCTAGCCTCTGCCAAGTACAGCCTTCTGCCTCTCTCCAAAATTGACTTACTTCTGACAGTTTGTCTTTCCGTTTGAGAAACCAAGAGCCCGTTTCCTGCAGGGAAAAATGTCCGTTTTCTGTTCTTCATTGGCACACGGTGACGTGCCTTCAGGGCTGGTGTTAGCCCTTTACCCACTCGAGGGAGGGCAGCTCCCCATTCACTTTGGAGATGGCACTCCTGCAGCGCTGTGGGCCATGACTGTGCTTCGCAGACTGCAAACTACACTCTCCATTCGAAGAGAACACGCACGGATTGGGAAGTCTCTGTTCTCTGGTAGATGTGTGTTGTGCTACTGCCCCGGTGTATGGGGTGGTTCACTGGCCACTAGCAATGTTTCTGCTCGCCAGTGTGGGGCAAACGTTGTGCAGCTAAGCTCAGTTGGGAAGTACAAGTGCCAGAGTTCCTTTCTGGGGCACCATCAAGAGGTAACATTCGTAGCATGCGGGTACTGCTTTCCTACTAACCTGTGCATTCGCAGCCAGATTCAAGGTGTTCTTTTGTGAATAGACTCCGGTGGAGAGACCGCTGGAGAAGGCCTCTGCTTCTATGCCCTTTGAGAAGGCTGCTTTGAGTAACCTCTTACCCTAGCCTCTGCCAAGTACAGCCTTCTGCCTCTCTCCAATACTGACTTACTTCTGACAGCTTGTCTTTCCATTTGAGAAACCAAGAGCCCGTTTCCTGCAGGGAAAAATGTCCGTTTTCTGTTCTTCTTGTGCACACGGTGACGTGCTTTCAGGAAAGGTGTTAGGCCTTTACCCACTCGAGGGAGGGCAGCTTCCCATTCACTTTGGAGATGGCACTCCTGCATCGCTGTGGGCTATGTATGTGCTTCACAGACTGCAAACTACCTCTCCATTCGAAGAGAACACGCACGGATTGGGAAGTCTCTGTTCTCTGGGAGATGTGTGTGGTGCTACTGCCCCGGTGTATGGGGTGTCTCACTGGCCACTAGCAATGTTTCTGCTCGCCACTGTGGGGCAAACTCTGTTCAGCTAAGCTCACTAAGGAAGTAAAAGTGCCAGAGTTCCTTTCTGGGGCACCATCAAGGGATCACATTCGTAGCATGGGGGTATTGCTCTCCTCGTAAACTGTGCATTCGCAGCCAGCTTCAAGGTGTTCCTTTTGTGGATAGACTCTGGTGGAGAGGCCGCTGGGGAAGCCCTCTGCTTCTATGCCCTTTGAGAAGGCTGCTTTGAGGAACCTCTTACCCTAGCCTCTGCCAAGTACAGCCTTCTGCCTCTCTCCAATACTGACTTACTTCTGACCGCTTGTCTCTCCATTTGAGAAACCAAGAGCCCTTTTCCTGCAGGGAAAAATGTCCGTTTTCTGTTCTTCTTTTGCACACGGTGACGTTTCTTCACGGCTGGTGTTAGGCCTTTACCCACTCGAGGGAGGGCAGCTTCCCATTCACTTTGGAGATGGCACTCCTGCATCGCTGTGGGCCATATCTGTGCTTCGCAGACTGCAAACTACACTCTCCATTCGAAGAGAACACGCACGGATTGGGAAATCTCTGTTCTCTGGGAGATGTGTGTGGTGCTACTGCCCCGGTGTATGGGGTGGTTCACTGGCCACTAGCAAGGTTTCTGCTCGCCAGTGTGGGGCAAACGTTGTGCAGCTAAGCTCACTTGGGAAGTACAAGTGCCAGAGTTCCTTTCTGGGGCACCATCAAGAGATCACATTCGTAGCATGCGGGTACTGCTTTCCTCCTAAGCGGTGCATTCGCAGCCAGCTTCAAGGTGTTCTTTTGTGGATAGACTCTGGTGGAGAGGCCGCTGGAGAAGGCCTCTGCCTCTATGCCCTTTGAGAAGGCTGCTTTGAGGAACCTCTTACCCTAGCCTCTGCCAAGTACAGCCTTCTGCCTCTCTCCAATACTGACTTACGTCTGACAGCTTGTCTTTCCGTTTGAGAAACCAAGAGCCCGTTTCCTGCAGGGAAAAATGTCCGTTTTCTGTTCTTCATTGGCACACGGTGACGTGCCATCAGGCCTGGTGTTAGCCCTTTACCCACTCGAGGGAGGGCAGCTTCCCATTCACTTTGGAGATGGCACTCCTGCATCGCTGTGGGCCATGACTGAGCTTCGCAGACTGCAAACTACACTCTCCATTCGAAGAGAACACGCACGGATAGGGAAATCTCTGTTCTCTGGGAGATGTGTGTGGTGCTACTGCCCCGGTGTATGGGGTGGTTCACTGGCCACTAGCAATGTTTCTGCTCGCCAGTGTGGGGCAAACGTTGTGCAGCTAAGCTCACTTGGGAAGTACAAGTGCCAGAGTTCCTTTCTGGGGCACCATCCAGAGATCACATTCGTTGCATGCGGGTTCTGCTTTCTTCCAAAGCTGTGCTTTCGCAGCCAGCTTCAAGGTGTTCCTTTTGTGGATAGACTCTTGTGGAGAGGCCGCTGGAGAAGGCCTCTGCTTCCATGCCCTTTGAGAAGGCTGCTTTGAGGAACCTCTTACCGTAGCCTCTGCCAAGTACAGCCTTCTGCCTCTCTCCAATACTGACTTACTTCTGACAGTTTGTCTTTCCGTTTGAGAAACCAAGAGCCCTTTTCCTGCAGGGAAAAATGTCCGTTTTCTGTTCTTCTTTTGCACACGGTGACGTTTCTTCACGGCTGGTGTTAGGCCTTTACCCACTCGAGGGAGGGCAGCTTCCCATTCACTTTGGAGATGGCACTCCTGCAGCGCTGTGGGCCATGACTGTGCTTCGCAGACTGCAAACTACACTCTCCATTCGAAGAGAACACGCACGGATTGGGAAGTCTGTGTTCTCTGGGAGATGTGTGTGGTGCTACTGCCCCGGTGTATGGGGTGTCTCACTGGCCACTAGCAATGTTTCTGCTCGCCACTGTGGGGCAAACTCTGTTCAGCTAAGCTCACTAAGGAAGTAAAAGTGCCAGAGTTCCTTTCTGGGGCACCATCAAGGGATCACATTCGTAGCATGGGGGTATTGCTCTCCTCCTAAACTGTGCATTCGAAGCCAGCTTCAAGGTGTTCCTTTTGTGGATAGACTCTGGTGGAGAGGCCGCTGGAGAAGGCCTCTGCTTCTGTGCCCTTTGAGAAGGCTGCTTTGAGGAACCTCTTACCCTAGCCTCTGCCAAGTACAGCCTTCTGCCTCTGTCCAATACTGACTTACTTCCGACCGCTTGTCTCTCCGTTTGAGAAACCAAGAGCCCTTTTCCTGCAGGGAAAAATGTCCGTTTTCTGTTCTTCTTTTGCACACGGTGACGTGTCTTCACCGCTGTTGTTAGGCCTTTACCCACTCGAGGGAGGGCAGCTTCCCATTCACTTTGGAGATGGCACTCTTGCAGCGCTGTGGGCCATATCTGTGCTTCGCAGACTGCAAACTACCTTCTCCATTCGAAGACAACACGCACGGATTGTGAAGTCTCTGTTCTCTGGGAGATGTGTGTTGTGCAACTGCCCCGGTGTATGGGGTGGCTCACTGGCCAGTAGCAATGTTTCTGCTCGCCACTGTGGGGCAAACTCTGTTCAGCTAAGCTCACTAAGGAAGTAAAAGTGCCAGAGTTCTTTTCTGGGGCACCATCAAGAGATCACATTCGTAGCATGCGGGCACTGCTTTCCTCCTAAACTGTGCATTCGCAGCCAGATTCAAGGTGTTCTTTTGTGGATAGACTCTGGTGGAGAGGCCGCTGGAGAAGGCCTCTGCTTCTATGCCCTTTGAGAAGGCTGCTTTGAGGAACCTCTTACCCTAGCCTCTGCCAAGTACAGCCTTCTGCCTCTCTCCAATACTGACTTACTTCTGACAGCTTGACTTTCCTTTTGAGAAACCAAGAGCCCGTTTCCTGCAGGGAAAAATGTCCGTTTTCTGTTCTTCATTGGCACACGGTGACGTGCCTTCAGGGCTGGTGTTAGCCCTTTACCCACTCGAGGTAGGGCAGCTTCCCATTCACTTTAGAGATGGCACTCCTGCAGCGCTGTGGGCCATGACTGTGCTTCGCAGACTGCAAACTACACTCTCCATTCGAAGAGAACACGCACGGATTGGGAAGTCTCTGTTCTCTGGGAGATGTGTGAGGTGCTACTGCCCCGGTGTATGGGGTGGCTCCCTGGCCACTAGCAATGTTTCTGCTCGCCAGTGTGGGGCAAACTTTGTGCAGCTAAGCTCACTTGGGAAGTACAAGTGCAAGAGTTCCTTTCTGGGGCACCATCAAGAGATAACATTCGTAGCATGCGGGTACTGCTTTCCTCCTAACATTTGCATTCGCAGGCAGATTCAAGGTGTTCTTTTGTGAATAGACTCCGGTTGAGAGACCACTGGAGAAGGCCTCTGCTTCTATGCCCTTTGAGAAGGCTGCTTTGAGGAACCTCTTACCCTAGCCTCTGCCAAGTACAGCCTTCTGCCTCTCTCCAATACTGACTTACTTCTGACAGCTTGTCTTTCCGTTTGAGAAACCAAGAGCCCGTTTCCTGCAGGGAAAAATGTCCGTTTTCTGTTCTTCTTGTGCACACGGTGACGTGCTTTCAGGGATGGTGTTAGGCCTTTACCCACTCGAGGGAGGGCAGCTTCCCATTCACTTTGGAGGTGGCACACTTGCAGCGCTGTGGGCCATGTCTGTGCTTCGCAGACTGCAAACTAACCTCTCCATTCGAAGAGAACACGCACGGATTGGGAAGTCTGTGTTCTCAGGGAGATGTGTGTGGTGCTACTGCCCGGGTGTATGGGGTGGCTCACTGGCCACTAGCAATGTTTCTGCTCGCCACTGTGGGGCAAACTCTGTTCAGCTAAGCTCACTTGGGAAGTACAAGTGCTAGAGTTCCTTTCTGGGGCACCATCAAGAGATCACATTCGTAGCATGCGGGTACTGCTCTCCTCCTAAGCTGTGCATTCGCAGCCAGCTTCAAGGTGTTCCTTTGGTGGATAGACTCTGGTGGAGAGGCCGCTGGAGAAGGCCTCTGCTTCTATGCCCTTTGAGAAGGCTGCTTTGAGGAATCTCTTACCCTAGCTTCTGCCAAGTACAGCCTTCTGCCTCTCTCCAATATTAACTTACTTCTGACAGCTTGTCTTTCCGTTTGAGAAACCAAGAGCCCTTTTCCTGCAGGGAAAAATGTCCGTTTTCTGTTCTTCTTGTGCACACGGTGATGTGCTTTCAGGGATGGTGTTAGGCCTTTACCCCCTCGAGGGAGGGCAGCTTCCTATTCACTTTGGAGATGGCACTCTTGCAGCGCTGTGGGCCATGTCTGTGCTTCGCAGACTGCAAACTACCTCTCCATTCGAAGAGAACACGCACGGATTGGGAAGTCTCTGTTCTCTGGGAGATGTGTGTGGTGCTACTGCCCCGCTGTATGGGGTGGCTCACTGGCCACTAGCAATGTTTCTGCTCGCCACTGTGGGGCAAACGTTGTGCAGCTAAGCTCACTTGGGAAGTACAAGTGCCAGAGTTCCTTTCTGGGGCACCATCCAGAGATCACATTCGTTGCATGCGGGTACTGCTTTCTTCCAAAGCTGTGCATTCGCAGCCAGCTTCAAGGTGTTCCTTTTGTGGATAGACTCTGGTAGAGAGGCCGCTGGAGAAGGCCTCTGCTTCCATGCCCTTTGAGAAGGCTGCTTTGAGGAACCTCTTTCCCTAGCCTCTCCCAAGTACAGCCTTCTGCCTCTCTCCAATATTGACTTACTTCTGACAGTTTGTCTTTCCGTTTGAGAAACCAAGAGCCCTTTTCCTGCAGGGAAAAATGTCCGTTTTCTGTTCTTCTTTTGCACACGCTGACGTTTCTTCACGGCTGGTGTTAGGCCTTTACCCACTCGAGGGAGGGCAGCTTCTCATTCACTTTGGAGATGGCACTCTTGCAGCGCTGTGGGCCATATCTGTGCTTCGCAGACTGCAAACTACCTTCTCCATTCGAAGACAACACGCACGGATTGGGAAGTCTGTGTTCTCTGGGAGATGTGTTTGGTGCTACTGCCCCGGTGTATGGGGTGGCTCACTGGCCAGTAGCAATGTTTCTGCTCGCCACTGTGGGGTAAACGTTGTGCAGCTAAGCTCACTTGGGAAGTACAAGTGCCAGAGTTCCTTTCTGGGGCACCATCAAGAAATCACATTCGTAGCATGCGGGTACTGCTTTCCTCCTAAGCTGTGCATTCGCAGCCAGATTCAAGGTGTTCTTTTGTGGATAGACTCTGGTGGAGAGGCCGCTGGAGAAGGCCTCTGCTTCTATGCCCTTAGAGAAGGCTGCTTTGAGGAACCTCTTACCCTAGCCTCTGCCAAGTACATCCTTCTGCCTCTCTCCAATACTGCCTTACTTCTGACAGCTTGTCTTTCCGTTTGAGAAACCAAGAGCCCGTTTCCTGCAGGGAAAAATGTCCGTTTTCTGTTCTTCATTGGCACACGGTGACGTGCCTTCAGGGCTGGTGTTAGCCCTTTACCCACTCGAGGGAGGGCAGCTCCCCATTCACTTTGGAGATGGCACTCCTGCAGCGCTGTGGGCCATGACTGTGCTTCGCAGACTGCAAACTACCTTCTCCATTCGAAGACAACACGCACGGATTGTGAAGTCTCTGTTCTCTGGGAGATGTGTGTTGTGCAACTGCCCCGGTGTATGGGGTGGCTCACTGGCCTGTAGCAATGTTTCTGCTCGCCACTGTGGGGCAAACTCTGTTCAGCTAAGCTCACTAAGGAAGTAAAAGTGCCAGAGTTCCTTTCTGGGGCACCATCAAGAGATCACATTCGTAGCATGCGGGCACTGCTTTCCTCCTAAACTGTGCATTCGCAGCCAGATTCAAGGTGTTCTTTTGTGGATAGACTCTGGTGGAGAGGCCGCTGGAGAAGGCCTCTGCTTCTATGCCCTTTGAGAAGGCTGCTTTGAGGAACCTCTTACCCTAGCCTCTGCCAAGTACAGCCTTCTGCCTCTCTCCAATACTGACTTACTTCTGACAGCTTGACTTTCCGTTTGAGAAACCAAGAGCCCGTTTCCTGCAGGGAAAAATGTCCGTTTTCTGTTCTTCATTGGCACACGGTGACGTGCCTTCAGGGCTGGTGTTAGCCCTTTACCCACTCGAGGTAGGGCAGCTTCCCATTCACTTTAGAGATGGCACTCCTGCAGCGCTGTGGGCCATGACTGTGCTTCGCAGACTGCAAACTACACTCTCCATTCGAAGAGAACACGCACGGATTGGGAAGTCTCTGTTCTCTGGGAGATGTGTGAGGTGCTACTGCCCCGGTGTATGGGGTGGCTCCCTGGCCACTAGCAATGTTTCTGCTCGCCAGTGTGGGGCAAACTTTGTGCAGCTAAGCTCACTTGGGAAGTACAAGTGCAAGAGTTCCTTTCTGGGGCACCATCAAGAGATAACATTCGTAGCATGCGGGTACTGCTTTCCTCCTAACATTTGCATTCGCAGGCAGATTCAAGGTGTTCTTTTGTGAATAGACTCCGGTGGAGAGACCACTGGAGAAGGCCTCTGCTTCTATGCCCTTTGAGAAGGCTGCTTTGAGGAACCTCTTACCCTAGCCTCTGCCAAGTACAGCCTTCTGCCTCTCTCCAATACTGACTTACTTCTGACAGCTTGTCTTTCCGTTTGAGAAACCAAGAGCCCGTTTCCTGCAGGGAAAAATGTCCGTTTTCTGTTCTTCTTGTGCACACGGTGACGTGCTTTCAGGGATGGTGTTAGGCCTTTACCCACTCGAGGGAGGGCAGCTTCCCATTCACTTTGGAGGTGGCACTCTTGCAGCGCTGTGGGCCATGTCTGTGCTTCGCAGACTGCAAACGAACCTCTCCATTCGAAGAGAACACGCACGGATTGGGAAGTCTGTGTTCTCAGGGATATGTGTGTGGTGCTACTGCCCGGGTGTATGGGGTGGCTCACTGGCCACTAGCAATGTTTCTGCTCGCCACTGTGGGGCAAACTCTGTTCAGCTAAGCTCACTTGGGAAGTACAAGTGCTAGAGTTCCTTTCTGGGGCACCATCAAGAGATCACATTCGTAGCATGCGGGTACTGCTCTCCTCCTAAGCTGTGCATTCGCAGCCAGCTTCAAGGTGTTCCTTTGGTGGATAGACTCTGGTGGAGAGGCCGCTGGAGAAGGCCTCTGCTTCCATGCCCTTTGAGAAGGCTGCTTTGAGGAACCTCTTTCCCTAGCCTCTGCCAAGTACAGCCTTCTGCCTCTCTCCAATATTGACTTACTTCTGACAGTTTGTCTTTCCGTTTGAGAAACCAAGAGCCCTTTTCCTGCAGGGAAAAATGTCCGTTTTCTGTTCTTCTTTTGCACACGCTGACGTTTCTTCACGGCTGGTGTTAGGCCTTTACCCACTCGAGGGAGGGCAGCTTCCCATTCACTTTTGAGATGGCACTCTTGCAGCGCTGTGGGCCATATCTGTGCTTCGCAGACTGCAAACTACCTTCTCCATTCGAAGACAACACGCACGGATTGGGAAGTCTGTGTTCTCTGGGAGATGTGTGTGGTGCTACTGCCCCGGTGTATGGGGTGGCTCACTGGCCAGTAGCAATGTTTCTGCTCGCAACTGTGGGGTAAAAGTTGTGCAGCTAAGCTCACTTGGGAAGTACAAGTGCCAGAGTTCCTTTCTGGGGCACCATCAAGAAATCACATTCGTAGCATGCGGGTACTGCTTTCCTCCTAAGCTGTGCATTCGCAGCCAGATTCAAGGTGTTCTTTTGTGGATAGACTCTGGTGGAGAGGCCGCTGGAGAAGGCCTCTGCTTCTATGCCCTTAGAGAAGGCTGCTTTGAGGAACCTCTTACCCTAGCCTCTGCCAAGTACATCCTTCTGCCTCTCTCCAATACTGCCTTACTTCTGACAGCTTGTCTTTCCGTTTGAGAAACCAAGAGCCCGTTTCCTGCAGGGAAAAATGTCCGTTTTCTGTTCTTCATTGGCACACGGTGACGTGCCTTCAGGGCTGGTGTTAGCCCTTTTCCCACTCGAGGGAGGGCAGCTCCCCATTCACTTTGGAGATGGCACTCCTGCAGCGCTGTGGGCCATGACTGTGCTTCGCAGACTGCAAACTACACTCTCCATTCGAAGAGAACACGCACGGATTGGGAAGTCTCTGTTCTCTGGTAGATGTGTGTTGTGCTACTGCCCCGGTGTATGGGGTGGTTCACTGGCCACTAGCAATGTTTCTGCTCGCCAGTGTGGGGCAAATGTTGTGCAGCTAAGCTCACTTGGGAAGTACAAGTGCCAGAGTTCCTTTCTGGGGCACCATCAAGAGATAACATTCGTAGCATGCGGGTACTGCTTTCCTACTAACCTGTGCATTCGTAGCCAGATTCAAGGTGTTCTTTTGTGAATAGACTCCGGTGGAGAGACCGCTGGAGAAGGCCTCTGCTTCTATGCCCTTTGAGAAGGCTGCTTTGAGGAACCTCTTACCCTAGCCTCTGCCAAGTACAGCCTTCTGCCTCTCTCCAATACTGACTTACTTCTGACAGCTTGTCTTTCCATTTGAGAAACCAAGAGCCCGTTTCCTGCAGGGAAAAATGTCCGTTTTCTGTTCTTCTTGTGCACACGGTGACGTGCTTTCAGGAATGGTGTTTGGCCTTTACCCACTCGAGGGAGGGCAGCTTCCCATTCACTTTGGAGATGGCACTCCTGCATCGCTGTGGGCTATGTCTGTGCTTCACAGACTGCAAACTACCTCTCCATTCGAAGAGAACACGCACGGATTGGGAAGTATCGGTTCTCTGGGAGATGTGTGTGGTGCTACTGCCCCGGTGTATGGGGTGTCTCACTGGCCACTAGCAATGTTTCTGCTCGCCACTGTGGGGCAAACTCTGTTCAGCTAAGCTCACTAAGGAAGTAAAAGTTCCAGAGTTCCTTTCTGGGGCACCATCAAGGGATCACATTCGTAGCATGGGGGTATTGCTCTCCTCGTAAACTGTGCATTCGAAGCCAGCTTCAAGGTGTTCCTTTTGTGGATAGACTCTGGTGGAGAGGCCGCTGGGGAAGCCCTCTGCTTCTATGCCCTTTGAGAAGGCTGCTTTGAGGAACCTCTTACCCTAGCCTCTGCCAAGTACAGCCTTCTGCCTCTCTCCATTACTGACTTACTTCTGACCGCTTGTCTCTCCATTTGAGAAACCAAGAGCCATTTTCCTGCAGGGAAAATTGTCCGTTTTCTGTTCTTCTTTTGCACACGGTGACGTTTCTTCACGGCTGGTGTTAGGCCTTTACCCACTCGAGGGAGGGCAGCTTCCCATTCACTTTGGAGATGGCACTCCTGCATCGCTGTGGGCCATATCTGTGCTTCGCAGACTGCAAACTACACTCTCCATTCGAAGAGAACACGCACGGATTGGGAAATCTCTGTACTCTGGGAGATGTGTGTGGTGCTACTGCCCCGGTGTATGGGGTGGTTCACTGGCCACTAGCAAGGTTTCTGCTCGCCAGTGTGGGGCAAACGTTGTGCAGCTAAGCTCACTTGGGAAGTACAAGTGCCAGAGTTCCTTTCTGGGGCACCATCAAGAGATCACATTCGTAGCATGCGGGTACTGCTTTCCTCCTAAGCGGTGCATTCGCAGCCAGCTTCAAGGTGTTCTTTTGTGGATAGACTCTGGTGGAGAGGCCGCTGGAGAAGGCCTCTGCTTCTATGCCCTTTGAGAAGGCTGCTTTGAGGAACCTCTTACCCTAGCCTCTGCCAAGTACAGCCTTCTGCCTCTCTCCAATACTGACTTACGTCTGACAGCTTGTCTTTCCGTTTGAGAAACCAAGAGCCCGTTTCCTGCAGGGAAAAATGTCCGTTTTCTGTTCTTCATTGGCACACGGTGACGTGCCATCAGGCCTGGTGTTAGCCCTTTACCCACTCGAGGGAGGGCAGCTTCCCATTCACTTTGGAGATGGCACTCCTGCATCGCTGTGGGCCATGACTGTGCTTCGCAGACTGCAAACTACACTCTCCATTCGAAGAGAACACGCACGGATTGGGAAATCTCTGTTCTCTGGGAGATGTGTGTGGTGCTACTGCCCCGGTGTATGGGGTGGTTCACTGGCCACTAGCAATGTTTCTGCTCGCCAGTGTGGGGCAAACGTTGTGCAGCTAAGCTCACTTGGGAAGTACAAGTGCCAGAGTTCCTTTCTGGGGCACCATCCAGAGATCACATTCGTTGCATGCGGGTTCTGCTTTCTTCCAAAGCTGTGCTTTCGCAGCCAGCTTCAAGGTGTTCCTTTTGTGGATAGACTCTTGTGGAGAGGCCGCTGGAGAAGGCCTCTGCTTCCATGCCCTTTGAGAAGGCTGCTTTGAGGAACCTCTTACCGTAGCCTCTGCCAAGTACAGCCTTCTGCCTCTCTCCAATACTGACTTACTTCTGACAGTTTGTCTTTCCGTTTGAGAAACCAAGAGCCCTTTTCCTGCAGGGAAAAATGTCCGTTTTCTGTTCTTCTTTTGCACATGGTGACGTTTCTTCACGGCTGGTGTTAGGCCTTTACCCACTCGAGGGAGGGCAGCTTCCCATTCACTTTGGAGATGGCACTCCTGCAGCGCTGTGGGCCATGACTGTGCTTCGCAGACTGCAAACTACACTCTCCATTCGAAGAGAACACGCACGGATTGGGAAGTCTGTGTTCTCTGGGAGATGTGTGTGGTGCTACTGCCCCGGTGTATGGGGTGTCTCACTGGCCACTAGCAATGTTTCTGCTCGCCACTGTGGGGCAAACTCTGTTCAGCTAAGCTCACTAAGGAAGTAAATGTGCCAGAGTTCCTTTCTGGGGCACCATCAAGGGATCACATTCGTAGCATGGTGGTATTGCTCTCCTCCTAAACTGTGCATTCGAAGCCAGCTTCAAGGTGTTCCTTTTGTGGATAGACTCTGGTGGAGAGGCCGCTGGAGAAGGCCTCTGCTTCTGTGCCCTTTGAGAAGGCTGCTTTGAGGAACCTCTTACCCTAGCCTCTGCCAAGTACAGCCTTCTGCCTCTGTCCAATACTGACTTACTTCTGACCGCTTGTCTCTCCGTTTGAGAAACCAAGAGCCCTTTTCCTGCAGGGAAAAATGTCCGTTTTCTGTTCTTCTTTTGCACACGGTGACGTGTCTTCACCGCTGTTGTTAGGCCTTTACCCACTCGAGGGAGGGCAGCTTCCCATTCACTTTGGAGATGGCACTCTTGCAGCGCTGTGGGCCATATCTGCGCTTCGCAGACTGCAAACTACCTTCTCCATTCGAAGACAACACGCACGGATTGTGAAGTCTCTGTTCTCTGGGAGATGTGTGTTGTGCAACTGCCCCGGTGTATGGGGTGGCTCACTGGCCAGTAGCAATGTTTCTGCTCGCCACTGTGGGGCAAACTCTGTTCAGCTAAGCTCACTAAGGAAGTAAAAGTGCCAGAGTTCCTTTCTGGGGCACCATCAAGAGATCACATTCGTAGCATGCGGTACTGCTTTCCTCCTAAGCTGTGCATTCGCAGCCAGATTCAATGTGTTCTTTTGTGGATAGACTCTGGTGGAGAGGCCGCTGGAGAAGGCCTCTGCTTCTATGCCCTTTGAGAAGGCTGCTTTGAGGAACCTCTTACCCTAGCCTCTGCCAAGTACAGCCTTCTGCCTCTCTCCAATACTGACTTACTTCTGACAGCTTGACTTTCCGTTTGAGAAACCAAGAGCCCGTTTCCTGCAGGGAAAAATGTCCGTTTTCTGTTCTTCATTGGCACACGGTGACGTGCCTTCAGGGTTGGTGTTAGCCCTTTACCCACTCGAGGTAGGGCAGCTTCCCATTCACTTTAGAGATGGCACTCCTGCAGCGCTGTGGGCCATGACTGTGCTTCGCAGACTGCAAACTACACTCTCCATTCGAAGAGAACACGCACGGATTGGGAAGTCTCTGTTCTCTGGGAGATGTGTGAGGTGCTACTGCCCCGGTGTATGGGGTGGCTCCCTGGCCACTAGCAATGTTTCTGCTCGCCAGTGTGGGGCAAACTTTGTGCAGCTAAGCTCACTTAGGAAGTACAAGTGCAAGAGTTCCTTTCTGGGGCACCATCAAGAGATAACATTCGTAGCATGCGGGTACTGCTTTCCTCCTAACATTTGCATTCGCAGGCAGATTCAAGGTGTTCTTTTGTGAATAAACTCCGGTGGAGAGACCACTGGAGAAGGCCTCTGCTTCTATGCCCTTTGAGAAGGCTGCTTTGAGGAACCTCTTACCCTAGCCTCTGCCAAGTACAGCCTTCTGCCTCTCTCCAATACTGACTTACTTCTGACAGCTTGTCTTTCCGTTTGAGAAACCAAGAGCCCGTTTCCTGCAGGGAAAAATGTCCGTTTTCTGTTCTTCTTGTGCACACGGTGACGTGCTTTCAGGGATGGTGTTAGGCCTTTACCCACTCGAGGGAGGGCAGCTTCCCATTCACTTTGGAGGTGGCACTCTTGAAGCGCTGTGGGCCATGTCTGTGCTTCGCAGACTGCAAACTAACCTCTCCATTCGAAGAGAACACGCACGGATTGGGAAGTCTGTGTTCTCAGGGAGATGTGTGTGGTGCTACTGCCCGGGTGTATGGGGTGGCTCACTGGCCACTAGCAATGTTTCTGCTCGCCACTGTGGGGCAAACTCTGTTCAGCTAAGCTCACTTGGGAAGTACAAGTGCTAGAGTTCCTTTCTGGGGCACCATCAAGAGATCACATTCGTAGCATGCGGGTACTGCTCTCCTCCTAAGCTGTGCATTCGCAGCCAGCTTCAAGGTGTTCCTTTGGTGGATAGACTCTGGTGTAGAGGCCGCTGGAGAAGCCTCTGCTTCTATGCCCTTTGAGAAGACTGCTTTGAGGAATCTCTTACCCTAGCTTCTGCCAAGTACAGCCTTCTGCCTCTCTCCAATACTGACTTACTTCTGACAGCTTATCTTTCCGTTTTCGAAACCAAGAGCCCTTTTCCTGCAGGGAAAAATGTCCGTTTTCTGTTCTTCTTTTGCACACGGTGACGTGATTTCAGGGATGATGTTAGGCCTTTACCCACTCGAGGGAGGGCAGCTTCCCATTCACTTTGGAGATGGCACTCTTGCAGCGCTGTGGGCTATGTCTGTGCTTCACAGACTGCAAACTACCTCTCCATTCGAAGAGAACACGCACGGATTGGGAAGTCTCTGTTCTCTGGGAGATGTGTGTGGTGCTACTGCCCCGGTGTATGGGGTGGTTCACTGGCCACTAGCAATGTTTCTGCTCGCCAGTGTGGGGCAAACGTTGTGCAGCTAAGCTCACTTGGGAAGTACAAGTGCGAGAGTTCCTTTCTGGGGCACCATCAAGAGATCACATTCGTAGCATGCGGATACTGCTTTCCTCCTAAGCTGTGCATTCGCAGCCAGATTCAAGGTGTTCATTTTGTGGATAGACTCTGGTGGAGAGGCCGCTGGAGAAGGCCTCTGCTTCTATGCCCTTTGAGAAAGCTGCCTTGAGGAACCTCTTACCCTAGCCTCTGCCAAGTACAGCCTTCTGCCTCTCTCCAATACTGACTTACTTCTGACAGCTTGTCTTTCCGTTTGAGAAACCAAGAGCCCGTTTCCTGCAGGGAAAAATGTCCGTTTTCTGTTCTTCTTGTGCACACGGTGACGTGCTTTCAGGGATGGTGTTAGGCCTTTACCCACTCGAGGGAGGGCAGCTTCCCATTCACTTTGGAGATGGCACTCTTGCAGCGCTGTGGGCCATGTCTGTGCTTCGCAGACTGCAAACTAACCTCTCCATTCGAAGAGAACACGCACGGATTGGGAAGTCTGTGTTCTCTGGGAGATGTGTGTGATGCTACTGCCCCGGTGTATGGGGTGGCTCACTGGCCACTAGCAATGTTTCTGCTCGCCACTGTGGGGCAAACTCTGTTCAGCTAAGCTCACTTGGGAAGTACAAGTGCTAGAGTTCCTTTCTGGGGCACCATCAAGAGATCACATTCGTAGCATGCGGGTACTGCTCTCCTCCTAAGCTGTGCATTCGCAGCCAGCTTCAAGGTGTTCCTTTGGTGGATAGACTCTGGTGGAGAGGCCGCTGGAGAAGGCCTCTGCTTCCATGCCCTTTGAGAAGGCTGCTTTGAGGAACCTCTTACCCTAGCCTCTGCCAAGTACAGCCTTGTGCCTCTCTCCAATATTGACTTACTTCTGACAGCTTGTCTTTCCGTTTGAGAAACCAAGAGCCCTTTTCCTGCAGGGAAAAATGTCCGTTTTCTGTTCTTCTTGTGCACACGGTGACGTGCTTTCAGGGATGGTGTTAGGCCTTTACCCCCTCGAGGGAGGGCAGCTTCCCATTCACTTTGGAGATGGCACTCCTGCATCGCTGTGGGCCATATCTGTGCTTCGCAGACTGCAAACTACCTCTCCATTCGAAGAGAACACGCACGGATTGGGAAGTCTGTGTTCTCTGGGAGATGTGTGTGGTGCTACTGCCCCGGTGTATGGGGTGGTTCACTGGCCACTAGCAAGGTTTCTGCTCGCCAGTGTGGGGCAAACGTTGTGCAGCTAAGCTCACTTGGGAAGTACAAGTGCCAGAGTTCCTTTCTGGGGCACCATCAAGAGATCACATTCGTAGCATGCGGGTACTGCTTTCCTCCTAAGCGGTGCATTCGCAGCCAGATTCAAAGTGTTCTTTTGTGGATAGACTCTGGTGGAGAGGCCGCTGGAGAAGGCCTCTGCTTCTATGCCCTTTGAGAAGGCTGCTTTGAGGAATCTCTTACCCTAGCTTCTGCCAAGTACAGCCTTCTGCCTCTCTCCAATATTAACTTACTTCTGACAGCTTGTCTTTCCGTTTGAGAAACCAAGAGCCCTTTTCCTGCAGGGAAAAATGTCCGTTTTCTGTTCTTCTTGTGCACACGGTGACGTGCTTTCAGGGATGGTGTTAGGCCTTTACCCCCTCGAGGGAGGGCAGCTTCCCATTCACTTTGGAGATGGCACTCTTGCAGCGCTGTGGGCCATGTCTGTGCTTCGCAGACTGCAAACTACCTCTCCATTCGAAGAGAACACGCACGGATTGGGAAGTCTCTGTTCTCTGGGAGATGTGTGTGGTGCTACTGCCCCCGTGTATGGGGTGGTTCACTGGCCACTAGCAATGTTTCTGCTCGCCACTGTGGGGCGAACTCTGTTCAGCTAAGCTCACAAGGGAAGTACAAGTGCTAGAGTTCCTTTCTGGGCCACCATCAAGAGATCACATTCGTAGCATGCGGGTACTGCTCTCCTCCTCAGCTGTGCATTCGCAGCCAGCTTCAAGGTGTTCCTTTGGTGGATAGACTCTGGTGGAGAGGCCGCTGGAGAAGCCTCTGCTTCTATGCCCTTTGAGAAGGCTGCTTTGAGGAATCTCTTACCCTAGCTTCTGCCAAGTACAGCCTTCTGCCTCTCTCCAATATTGACTTACTTCTGACAGCTTGTCTTTCCGTTTGAGAAACCAAGAGCCCTTTTCCTGCAGGGAAAAATGTCCGTTTTCTGTTCTTCTTTTGCACACGGTGACGTTTCTTCACGGCTGGTGTTAGGCCTTTACCCACTCGAGGGAGGGCAGCTTCCCATTCACTTTGGAGATGGCACTCCTGCATCGCTGTGGGCCATATCTGTGCTTCGCAGACTGCAAACTACGCTCTCCATTCGAAGACAACACGCACGGATTGGGAAGTCTGTGTTCTCTGGGAGATGTGTGTGGTGCTACTGCCCCGGTGTATGGGGTGGTTCACTGGCCACTAGCAAGGTTTCTGCTCGCCAGTGTGGGGCAAACGTTGTGCAGCTAAGCTCACTTGGGAAGTACAAGTGCCAGAGTTCCTTTCTGGGGCACCATCAAGAGATCACATTCGTAGCATGCGGGTACTGCTTTCCTCCAAGCGGTGCATTCGCAGCCAGATTCAAGGTGTTCTTTTGTGGATAGACTCTGGTGGAGAGGCCGCTGGAGAAGGCCTCTGCTTCTATGCCCTTTGAGAAGGCTGCTTTGAGGAACCTCTTACCCTAGCCTCTGCCAAGTACAGCCTTCTGCCTCTCTCCAATACTGACTTACGTCTGACAGCTTGTCTTTCCGTTTGAGAAACCAAGAGCCCGTTTCCTGCAGGGAAAAATGTCCGTTTTCTGTTCTTCATTGGCACACGGTGACGTGCCTTCAAGGCTGGTGTTAGCCCTTTACCCACTCGAGGGAGGGCAGCTTCCCATTCACTTTGGAGATGGCACTCCTGCAGCGCTGTGGGCCATGACTGTGCTTCGCAGACTGCAAACTACACTCTCCATTCGAAGAGAATACGCACGGATTGGGAAGTCTCTGTTCTCTGGGAGATGTGTGTGGTGCTACTGCCCCGGTGTATGGGGTGGTTCACTGGCCACTAGCAATGTTTCTGCTCGCCAGTGTGGGGCAAACGTTGTGCAGCTAAGCTCACTTGGGAAGTACAAGTGCCAGAGTTCCTTTCTGGGGCACCATCAAGAGATAACGTTCGTAGCATGCGGGTACTGCTTTCCTCCTAACCTGTGCATTCGCATCCAGATTCAAGGTGTTCTTTTGTGAATAGACTCCGGTGGAGAGACCGCTGGAGAAGGCCTCTGCTTCTATGCCCTTTGAGAAGGCTGCTTTGAGGAACCTCTTACCCTAGCCTCTGCCAAGTACAGCCTTCTGCCTCTCTCCAATACTGACTTACTTCTGACAGCTTGTCTTTCCGTTTGAGAATCCAAGAGCCCGTTTCCTGCAGGGAAAAATGTCCGTTTTGTGTTCTTCTAGTGCACACGGTGACGTGCTTTCAGGGATGGTGTTAGGCCTTTACCCACTCGAGGGAGGGCAGCTTCCCATTCACTTTGGAGATGGCACTCTTGCAGCGCTGTGGGCCATGTCTGTGCTTCGCAGACTGCCAACTACCTCTCCATTCGAAGAGAACACGCACGGATTGGGAAGTCTGTGTTCTCTGGGAGATGTGTGTGGTGCTACTGCCCCGGTGTATGGGGTGTCTCACTGGCCACTAGCAATGTTTCTGCTCGCCACTGTGGGGCAAACTCTGTTCAGCTAAGCTCACTAAGGAAGTAAAAGTGCCAGAGTTCCTTTCTGGGGCACCATCAAGGGATCACATTCGTAGCATGCGGGTACTGCTCTCCTCCTAAGCTGTGCATTCGCAGCCAGCTTCAAGGTGTTCCTTTGGTGGATAGACTCTGGTGGAGAGGCCGCTGGAGAAGGCCTCTGCTTCTATGCCCTTTGAGAAGGCTGCTTTGAGGAATCTCTTACCCTAGCTTCTGCCAAGTACAGCCTTCTGCCTCTCTCCAATATTAACTTACTTCTGACAGCTTGTCTTTCCGTTTGAGAAACCAAGAGCCCTTTTCCTGCAGGGAAAAATGTCCGTTTTCTGTTCTTCTTGTGCACACGGTGATGTGCTTTCAGGGATGGTGTTAGGCCTTTACCCCCTCGAGGGAGGGCAGCTTCCTATTCACTTTGGAGATGGCACTCTTGCAGCGCTGTGGGCCATGTCTGTGCTTCGCAGACTGCAAACTACCTCTCCATTCGAAGAGAACACGCACGGATTGGGAAGTCTCTGTTCTCTGGGAGATGTGTGTGGTGCTACTGCCCCCGTGTATGGGGTGGTTCACTGGCCACTAGCAATGTTTCTGCTCGCCACTGTGGGGCGAACTCTGTTCAGCTAAGCTCACTTGGGAAGTACAAGTGCTAGAGTTCCTTTCTGGGGCACCATCAAGAGATCACATTCGTAGCATGCGGGTACTGCTCTCCTCCTAAGCTGTGCATTCGCAGCCAGCTTCAAGGTGTTCCTTTGGTGGATAGACTCTGGTGGAGAGGCCGCTGGAGAAGGCCTCTGCTTCCATGCCCTTTGAGAAGGCTGCTTTGAGGAACCTCTTACCCTAGCCTCTGCCAAGTACAGCCTTGTGCCTCTCTCCAATATTGACTTACTTCTGACAGCTTGTCTTTCCGTTTGAGAAACCAAGAGCCCTTTTCCTGCAGGGAAAAATGTCCGTTTTCTGTTCTTCTTTTGCACACGGTGACGTTTCTTCACGGCTGTTGTTAGGCCTTTACCCACTCGAGGGAGGGCAGCTTCCCATTCACTTTGGAGATGGCACTCCTGCAGCGCTGTGGGCCATGACTGTGCTTCGCAGACTGCAAACTACACTCTCCATTCGAAGAGAACACGCACGGATTGGGAAGTCTGTGTTCTCTGGGAGATGTGTGTGGTGCTACTGCCCCGGTGTATAGGGTGTCTCACTGGCCACTAGCAATGTTTCTGCTCGCCACTGTGGGGCAAACTCTGTTCAGCTAAGCTCACTAAGGAAGTAAAAGTGCCAGAGTTCCTTTCTGGGGCACCATCAAGTGATCACATTCGTAGCATGGGGGTATTGCTCTCCTCCTAAACTGTGCATTCGAAGCCAGCTTAAAGGTGTTCCTTTTGTGGATAGACTCTGGTGGAGAGGCCGCTGGGGAAGCCCTCTGCTTCTATGCCCTTTGAGAAGGCTGCTTTGAGGATCCTCTTACCCTAGCCTCTGCCAAGTACAGCCTTCTGCCTCTCTCCAATACTGACTTACTTCTGACCCCTTGTCTCTCCATTTGAGAAACCAAGAGCCCTTTTCCTGCAGGGAAAAATGTCCGTTTTCTGTTCTTCTTTTGCACACGGTGACGTTTCTTCACGGCTGGTGTTAGGCCTTTACCCACTCGAGGGAGGGCAGCTTCCCATTCACTTTGGAGATGGCACTCCTGCATCGCTGTGGGCCATATCTGTGCTTCGCAGACTGCAAACTACGCTCTCCATTCGAAGACAACACGCACGGATTGGGAAGTCTGTGTTCTCTGGGAGATGTGTGTGGTGCTACTGCCCCGGTGTATGGGGTGGTTCACTGGCCACTAGCAAGGTTTCTGCTCTCCAGTGTGGGGCAAACGTTGTGCAGCTAAGCTCACTTGGGAAGTACAAGTGCCAGAGTTCCTTTCTGGGGCACCATCAAGAGATCACATTCGTAGCATGCGGGTACTGCTTTCCTCCTAAGCGGTGCATTCGCAGCCAGATTCAAGGTGTTCTTTTGTGGATAGACTCTGGTGGAGAGGCCGCTGGAGAAGGCCTCTGCTTCTATGCCCTTTGAGAAGGCTGCTTTGAGGAATCTCTTACCCTAGCTTCTGCCAAGTACAGCCTTCTGCCTCTCTCCAATATTAACTTACTTCTGACAGCTTGTCTTTCCGTTTGAGAAACCAAGAGCCCTTTTCCTGCAGGGAAAAATGTCCGTTTTCTGTTCTTCTTGTGCACACGGTGACGTGCTTTCAGGGATGGTGTTAGGCCTTTACCCCCTCGAGGGAGGGCAGCTTCCCATTCACTTTGGAGATGGCACTCTTGCAGCGCTGTGGGCCATGTCTGTGCTTCGCAGACTGCAAACTACCTCTCCATTCGAAGAGAACACGCACGGATTGGGAAGTCTCTGTTCTCTGGGAGATGTGTGTGGTGCTACTGCCCCCGTGTATGGGGTGGTTCACTGGCCACTAGCAATGTTTCTGCTCGCCACTGTGGGGCGAACTCTGTTCAGCTAAGCTCACTTGGGAAGTACAAGTGCTAGAGTTCCTTTCTGGGGCACCATCAAGAGATCACATTCGTAGCATGCGGGTACTGCTCTCCTCCTCAGCTGTGCATTCGCAGCCAGCTTCAAGGTGTTCCTTTGGTGGATAGACTCTGGTGGAGAGGCCGCTGGAGAAGCCTCTGCTTCTATGCCCTTTGAGAAGGCTGCTTTGAGGAATCTCTTACCCTAGCTTCTGCCAAGTACAGCCTTCTGCCTCTCTCCAATATTGACTTACTTCTGACAGCTTGTCTTTCCGTTTGAGAAACCAAGAGCCCTTTTCCTGCAGGGAAAAATGTCCGTTTTCTGTTCTTCTTTTGCACACGGTGACGTGATTTCAGGGATGGTGTTAGGCCTTTACCCACTCGAGGGAGTGCAGCTTCCCATTCACTTTGGAGATGGCACTCTTGCAGCGCTGTGGGCTATATCTGTGCTTCACAGACTGCAAACTACCTCTCCTTTCGAAGAGAACACGCACGGATTGGGAAGTCTCTGTTCTCTGGGAGATGTGTGTGGTGCTACTGCCCCGGTGTATGGGGTGGTTCACTGGTCACTAGCAATATTTCTGCTCGCCAGTGTGGGGCAAACGTTGTGCAGCTAAGCTCACTTGGGAAGTACAAGTGCCAGAGTTCCTTTCTGGGGCACCATCAAGAGATCACATTCGTAGCATGCGGGTACTGCTTTCCTCCTAAGCGGTGCATTCGCAGCCAGATTCAAGGTGTTCTTTTGTGGATAGACTCTGGTGGAGAGGCCGCTGGAGAAGGCCTCTGCTTCTATGCCCTTTGAGAAGGCTGCTTTGAGGAACCTCTTACCCTAGCCTCTGCCAAGTACAGCCTTCTGCCTCTCTCCAATATTGACTTACTTCTGAAAGCTTGTCTTTCCGTTTGAGAAACCAAGAGCCCGTTTCCTGCAGGGAAAAATGTCCGTTTTCTGTTCTTCATTGGCACACGGTGACGTGCCTTCAGGGCTGGTGTTAGCCCTTTACCCACTCGAGGGAGGGCAGCTTCCCATTCACTTTGGAGATGGCACTCCTGCAGCGCTGTGGGCCATGACTGTGCTTCGCAGACTGCAAACTACACTCTCCATTCGAAGAGAATACGCACGGATTGGGAAGTCTCTGTTCTCTGGGAGATGTGTGTGGTGCTACTGCCCCGGTGTATGGGGTGGTTCACTGGCCACTAGCAATGTTTCTGCTCGCCAGTGTGGGGCAAACGTTGTGCAGCTAAGCTCACTTGGGAAGTACAAGTGCCAGAGTTCCTTTCTGGGGCACCATCAAGAGATAACGTTCGTAGCATGCGGGTACTGCTTTCCTCCTAACCTGTGCATTCGCAGCCAGATTCAAGGTGTTCTTTTGTGAATAGACTACGGTGGAGAGACCGCTGGAGAAGGCCTCTGCTTCTATGCCCTTTGAGAAGGCTGCTTTGAGGAACCTCTTACCCTAGCCTCTGCCAAGTACAGCCTTCTGCCTCTCTCCAATACTGACTTACTTCTGAAAGCTTGTCTTTCCGTTTGAGAAACCAAGAGCCCGTTTCCTGCAGGGAAAAATGTCCGTTTTCTGTTCTTCTTGTGCACACGGTGACGTGCTTTCAGGGATGGTGTTAGGCCTTTACCCCCTCGAGGGAGGGCAGCTTCCCATTCACTTTGGAAATGGCACTCTTGCAGCGCTGTGGGCCATGTCTGTGCTTCGCAGACTGCAAACTACCTCTCCATTCGAAGAGAACACGCACGGATTGGGAAGTCTCTGTTCTCTGGGAGATGTGTGTGGTGCTACTGC
This sequence comes from Kogia breviceps, assembly GCF_026419965.1. Lineage (NCBI taxonomy): Eukaryota > Metazoa > Chordata > Mammalia > Artiodactyla > Physeteridae > Kogia > Kogia breviceps. The sequence continues at coordinate 30,339,201 of NC_081324.1, forward strand.
CCCCGTGTATGGGGTGGTTCACTGGCCACTAGCAATGTTTCTGCTCGCCACTGTGGGGCGAACTCTGTTCAGCTAAGCTCACTTGGGAAGTACAAGTGCTAGAGTTCCTTTCTGGAGCACCATCAAGAGATCACATTTGTAGCATGCGGGTACTGCTCTCCTCCTCAGCTGTGCATTCGCAGCCAGCTTCAAGGTGTTCCTTTGGTGGATAGACTCTGGTGGAGAGGCCGCTGGAGAAGCCTCTGCTTCTATGCCCTTTGAGAAGGCTGCTTTGAGGAATCTCTTACCCTAGCTTCTGCCAAGTACAGCCTTCTGCCTCTCTCCAATATTGACTTACTTCTGACAGCTTGTCTTTCCGTTTGAGAAACCAAGAGCCCTTTTCCTGCAGGGAAAAATGTCCGTTTTCTGTTCTTCTTTTGCACACGGTGACGTGCTTTCAGGGATGGTGTTAGGCCTTTACCCACTCGAGGGAGGGCAGCTTCCCATTCACTTTGGAGATGGCACTCCTGCAGCGCTGTGGGCCATGACTGTGCTTCGCAGACTGCAAACTACACTCTCCATTCGAAGAGAACACGCACGGATTGGGAAGTCTCTGTTCTCTGGGAGAAGTGTGTGGTGCTACTGCCCCGGTGTATGGGGTGGTTCACTGGCCACTAGCAATGTTTCTGCTCGCCAGTGTGGGGCAAACGTTGTGCAGCTAAGCTCACTTGGGAAGTACAAGTGCCAGAGTTCCTTTCTGGGGCACCATCAAGAGATAACGTTCGTAGCATGCGGGTACTGCTTTCCTCCTAACCTGTGCATTCGCAGCCAGATTCAAGGTGTTCTTTTGTGAATAGACTCCGGTGGAGAGACCGCTGGAGAAGGCCTCGGCTTCTATGCCCTTTGAGAAGGCTGCTTTGAGGAACCTCTTACCCTAGCCTCTGCCAAGTACAGCCTTCTGCCTCTCTCCAATACTGACTTACTTCTGACAGCTTGTCTTTCCGTTTGAGAAACCAAGAGCCCGTTTCCTGCAGGGAAAAATGTCCGTTTTCTGTTCTTCTTGTGCACACGGTGACGTGCTTTCAGGGATGGTGTTAGGCCTTTACCCACTCGAGGGAGGGCAGCTTCCCATTCACTTTGGAGATGGCACTCTTGAAGCGCTGTGGGCCATGTCTGTGCTTCGCAGACTGCAAACTACCTCTCCATTCGAAGAGAACACGCACGGATTGGGAAGTCTCTGTTCTCTGGGAGATGTGTGTGGTGATACTGCCCCGGTGTATGGGGTGGTTCACTGGCCACTAGCAATGTTTCTGCTCGCCACTGTGGGGCAAACGTTGTGCAGCTAAGCTCACTTGGGAAGTACAAGTGCCAGAGTTCCTTTCTGGGTCACCATCAAGAGATCACATTCGTAGCATGCGGGTACTGTTTCCTCCTAAGCTGTGCATTCGCAGCCAGCTTCAAGGTGTTCCTTTTGTGTATAGACTCTGGTGGAGAGGCCGCTGGATAAGGTCTCTGCTTCTATGCCCTTTGAGAAGGGTGCTATGAGGAACCTCTTACCCTAGCCTCTGCCAAGTACAGCCTTCTGCCTCTCTCCAATACTGACTTACTTCTGAGAGCTTGTCTTTCTGTTTGAGAAACCGAGAGCCGTTTTCCTGCAGGGAAAAATGTTCGTTTTCTGTTCTTCTTTTGCACACGGTGACGTGCCATCAGGGCTGGTGTTAGGCCTTTACCCACTCGAGGGAGGGCAGCTTCCCATTCACTTTGGAGATGGCACTCCTGCAGCGCTGTGGGCCATGACTGTGCTTCGCAGACTGCAAACTACCCTCTCCATTCGAAGAGAACACGCACGGATTGGGAAGTCTCTGTTCTCTGGGAGATGTGTGTGGTGCTACTGCCCCGGTTTATGGGGTGGCTCACTGGCCACTAGCAATGTTTCTGCTCGCCAGTGTGGGGCAAACGTTGTGCAGCTAAGCTCACTTGGGAAGTACAAGTGCCAGAGTTCCTTTCTGGGGCAACATCCAGAGATCACATTCGTTGCATGCGGCTACTGTTTTCTTCCAAAGCTGTGCATTCGCAGCCAGCTTCAAGGTGTTCCTTTTGTGGATAGAGTCTGGTGGAGAGGCCGCTGGAGAAGGCCTCTGCTTCCATGCCCTTTGAGAAGGCTGCTTTAAGGAACCTCTTACCGTAGCCTCTGCCAAGTACAGCCTTCTGCCTCTCTCCAATACTGACTTACTTCTGACAGTTTGTCTTTCCGTTTGAGAAACGAAGAGCCATTTTCCTGCAGGGAAAAATGTCCGTTTTCTCTTCTTCTTTTGCACACGGTGAGGTTTCTTCACGGCTGGTGTTAGGCCTTTACCCACTCGAGGGAGGGCAGGTTCCCATTCACTTTGAAGATGGCACTCCTGCAGCGCTGTGGGCCATGACTGTGCTTCGCAGACTGCAAACTAGCCTCTCCATTCGAAGAGAACACGCACGGATTGGGAAGTCTGTGTTCTCTGGGAGATGTGTGTGGTGCTACTGCCCCAGTGTATGGGGTCTCTCACTGTCCACTAGCAATGTTTCTGCTCGCCACTGTGGGGCAAACTATGTTCAGCTAAGCTCACTTGGGAAGTACAAGTGCCAGAGTTCCTTTCTGGGGCACCATCAAGAGATCACATTGGTAGCATGCGGGTACTGCTTTCCTCCTAAGCTGTGCATTCGCAGCCAGATTCAAGGTGTTCTTTTGTGAATAGACTCCGGTGGAGAGACCGCTGGAGAAGGCCTCTGCTCCTATGCCCTTTGAGAAGGCTGCTTTGAGGAACCTCTTACCCTAGCCTCTGCCAAGTACAGCCTTCTGCCTCTCTCCAATACTGACTTACTTCTGAAAGCTTTTCTTTCCGTTTGAGAAACCAAGAGCCCGTTTCCTGCAGGGAAAAATGTCCGTTTTCTGTTCTTCTTGTGCACACGGTGACGTGTTTCAGGGATGGTGTTAGGCCTTTACCCACTCGAGGGAGGGCAGCTTCCCATTCACTTTGGAGATGGCACTCTTGCAGCGCTGTGGGCCATGTCTGTGCTTCGCAGACTGCAAACTAACCTCTCCATTCGAAGAGAACACGCACGGATTGGGAAGTCTGTGTTCTCAGGGAGATGTGTGTGGTGCTACTGCCCGGGTGTATGGGGTGGCTCACTGGCCACTAGCAATGTTTCTGCTCGCCACTGTGGGGCAAACTCTGTTCAGCTAAGCTCACTTGGGAAGTACAAGTGCTAGAGTTCCTTTCTGGGGCACCATCAAGAGATCACATTCGTAGCATGCGGGTACTGCTCTCCTCCTAAACTGTGCATTCGCAGCCAGTTTCAAGGTGTTCCTTTGGTGGATAGACTCTGGTGGAGAGGCCGCTGGAGAAGGCCTCTGCTTCTATGCCCTTTGAGAAGGCTGCTTTGAGGAATCTCTTACCCTAGCTTCTGCCAAGTACAGCCTTCTGCCTCTCTCCAATATTAACTTACTTCTGACAGCTTGTCTTTCCGTTTGAGAAACCAAGAGCCCTTTTCCTGCAGTGAAAAATGTCCGTTTTCTGTTCTTCTTGTGCACACGGTGACGTGCTTTCAGGGATGGTGTTAGGCCTTTACCCCCTCTAGGGAGGGCAGCTTCCCATTCACTTTGGAAATGGCACTCTTGCAGCGCTGTGGGCCATGTCTGTGCTTCGCAGACTGCAAACTACCTCTCCATTCGAAGAGAACACGCACGGATTGGGAAGTCTCTGTTCTCTGGGAGATGTGTGTGGTGCTACTGCCCCCGTGTATGGGGTGGTTCACTGGCCACTAGCAATGTTTCTGCTCGCCACTGTGGGGCGAACTCTGTTCAGCTAAGCTCACTTGGGAAGTACAAGTGCTAGAGTTCCTTTCTGGAGCACCATCAAGAGATCACATTCGTAGCATGCGGGTACTGCTCTCCTCCTCAGCTGTGCATTCGCAGCCAGCTTCAAGGTGTTCCTTTGGTGGACAGACTCTGGTGGAGAGGCCGCTGGAGAAGCCTCTGCTTCTATGCCCTTTGAGAAGGCTGCTTTGAGGAATCTCTTACCCTAGCTTCTGCCAAGTACAGCCTTCTGCCTCTCTCCAATATTGACTTACTTCTGACAGCTTGTCTTTCCGTTTGAGAAACCAAGAGCCCTTTTCCTGCAGGGAAAAATGTCCGTTTTCTGTTCTTCTTTTGCACACGGTGACGTGCTTTCAGGGATGGTGTTAGGCCTTTACCCACTCGAGGGAGGGCAGCTTCCCATTCACTTTGGAGATGGCACTCTTGCAGCGCTGTGGGCTATATCTGTGCTTCACAGACTGCAAACTACCTCTCCATTCGAAGAGAACACGCACGGATTGGGAAGTCTCTGTTCTCTGGGAGATGTGTGTGGTGCTACTGCCCCGGTGTATGGGGTGGTTCACTGGTCACTAGCAATGTTTCTGCTCGCCAGTGTGGGGCAAACGTTGTGCAGCTAAGCTCACTTGGGAAGTACAAGTGCGAGAGTTCCTTTCTGGGGCACCATCAAGAGATCACATTCGTAGCATGCGGGTACTGCTTTCCTCCTAAGCTGTGCATTCGCAACCAGATTCAAGGTGTTCTTTTGTGGATAGACTCCGGTGGAGAGACCGCTGGAGAAGGCCTCTGCTCCTATGCCCTTTGAGAAGGCTGCTTTGAGGAACCTCTTACCCTAGCCTCTGCCAAGTACAGCCTTCTGCCTCTCTCCAATACTGACTTACTTCTGAAAGCTTGTCTTTCCGTTTGAGAAACCAAGAGCCCGTTTCCTGCAGGGAAAAATGTCCGTTTTCTGTTCTTCTTGTGCACACGGTGATGTGTTTCAGGGATGGTGGTAGGCCTTTACCCACTCGAGGGAGGGCAGCTTCCCATTCACTTTGGAGATGGCACTCTTGCAGCGCTGTGGGCCATGTCTGTGCTTCGCAGACTGCAAACTAACCTCTCCATTCGAAGAGAACACGCACGGATTGGGAAGTCTGTGTTCTCTGGGAGATGTGTGTGGTGCTACTGCCCCGGTGTATGGGGTGGCTCACTGGCCACTAGCAATGTTTCTGCTCGCCACTGTGGGGCAAACTCTGTTCAGCTAAGCTCACTTGGGATGTACAAGTGCTAGAGTTCCTTTCTGGGTCACCATCAAGAGATCACATTCGTAGCATGCGGGTACTGCTCTCCTCCTAAGCTGTGCATTCGCAGCCAGCTTCAAGGTGTTCCTTTGGTGGATAGACTCTGGTGGAGAGGCCGCTGGAGAAGGCCTCTGCTTCTATGCCCTTTGAGAAGGCTGCTTTGAGGAATCTCTTACCCTATCCTCTGCCAAGTACAGCCTCCTGCCTCTCTCCAATACTGACTTACTTCTGACAGCTTGTCTTTCCGTTTGAGAAACCAAGAGCCCTTTTCCTGCAGGGAAAAATGTCCGTTTTCTGTTCTTCTTGTTCACACGGTGACGTGCTTTCAGGGATGGTGTTAGGCCTTTACCCACTCGAGGGAGGGCAGCTTCCCATTCACTTTGGAGATGGCACTCTTGCAGCGCTGTGGGCTATGTCTGTGCTTCACAGACTGCAAACTACCTCTCCATACGAAGAGAACACGCACGGATTGGGAAGTCTCTGTTCTCTGGGAGATGTGTGTGGTGCTACTGCCCCGGTGTATGGGGTGGTTCACTGGCCACTAGCAATGTTTCTGCTCACCAGTGTGGGGCAAACGTTGTGCAGCTAAGCTCACTTTGGAAGAACAAGTGCCAGAGTTCCTTTCTGGGGCACCATCAAGAGATCACATTCGTAGCATGCGGATACTGCTTTCCTCCTAAGCTGTGCATTCGCAGCCAGATTCAAGGTGTTCTTTTGTGGATAGACTCTGGTGGAGAGGCCGCTGGAGAAGGCCTCTGCTTCCATGCCCTTTGAGAAGGCTGCTTTGAGGAACCTCTTACCGTAGCCTCTGCCAAGTACAGCCTTCTGCCTCTCTCCAATACTGACTTACTTCTGACAGTTTGTCTTTCCGTTTGAGAAACCAAGAGCCCTTTTCCTGCAGGGAAAAATGTCCGTTTTCTGTTCTTCTTGTGCACACGGTGACGTTTCTTCACGGCTGGTGTTAGGCCTTTACCCACTCGAGGGAGGGCAGCTTCCCATTCACTTTGGAGATGGCACTCCTGCAGCGCTGTGGGCCATGACTGTGCTTCGCAGACTGCCAACTACACTCTCCATTCGAAGAGAACACGCACGGATTGGGAAGTCTGTGTTCTCTGGGAGATGTGTGTGGTGCTACTGCCCCGGTGTATGGGGTGTCTCACTGGCCACTAGCAATGTTTCTGCTCGCCACTGTGGGGCAAACTCTGTTCAGCTAAGCTCACTAAGGAAGTAAAAGTGCCAGAGTTCCTTTCTGGGGCACCATCAAGGGATCACATTCGTAGGATGGGGGTATTGCTCTCCTCCTAAACTGTGCATTCGAAGCAAGCTTCAAGGTGTTCCTTTTGTGGATAGACTCTGGTGGAGAGGCGGCTGGGGAAGCCCTCTGCTTCTATGCCCTTTGAGAAGGCTGCTTTGAGGAACCTCTTACCCTAGCCTCTGCCAAGTACAGCCTTCTGCCTCTCTCCAATACTGACTTACTTCTGACCGCTTGTCTCTCCATTTGAGAAACCAAGAGCCCTTTTTCTGCAGGGAAAAATGTCCGTTTTCTGTTCTTCTTTTGCACACGGTGACGTTTCTTCACGGCTGGTGTTAGGCCTTTACCCACTCGAGGGAGGGCAGCTTCCCATTCACTTTGGAGATGGCACTCCTGCAGCGCTGTGGGCCATGACTGTGCTTCGCAGACTGCAAACTACACTCTCCATTCGAAGAGAACACGCACGGATTGGGAAGTCTCTGTTCTCTGGGAGAAGTGTGTGGTGCTACTGCCCCGGTGTATGGGGTGGTTCACTGGCCACTAGCAATGTTTCTGCTCGCCAGTGTGGGGCAAACGTTGTGCAGCTAAGCTCACTTGGGAAGTACAAGTGCCAGAGTTCCTTTCTGGGGCACCATCAAGAGATAACGTTCGTAGCATGCGGGTACTGCTTTCCTCCTAACCTGTGCATTCGCAGCCAGATTCAAGGTGTTCTTTTGTGAATAGACTCCGGTGGAGAGACCGCTGGAGAAGGCCTCGGCTTCTATGCCCTTTGAGAAGGCTGCTTTGAGGAACCTCTTACCCTACCCTCTGCCAAGTACAGCCTTCTGCCTCTCTCCAATACTGACTTACTTCTGACAGCTTGTCTTTCCGTTTGAGAAACCAAGAGCCCGTTTCCTGCAGGGAAAAATGTCCGTTTTCTGTTCTTCTTGTGCACACGGTGACGTGCTTTCAGGGATGGTGTTAGGCCTTTACCCACTCGAGGGAGGGCAGCTTCCCATTCACTTTGGAGATGGCACTCTTGAAGCGCTGTGGGCCATGTCTGTGCTTCGCAGACTGCAAACTACCTCTCCATTCGAAGAGAACACGCACGGATTGGGAAGTCTCTGTTCTCTGGGAGATGTGTGTGGTGATACTGCCCCGGTGTTTGGGGTGGTTCACTGGCCACTAGCAATGTTTCTGCTCGCCACTGTGGGGCAAACGTTGTGCAGCTAAGCTCACTTGGGAAGTACAAGTGCCAGAGTTCCTTTCTGGGTCACCATCAAGAGATCACATTCGTAGCATGCGGGTACTGTTTCCTCCTAAGCTGTGCATTCGCAGCCAGCTTCAAGGTGTTCCTTTTGTGTATAGACTCTGGTGGAGAGGCCGCTGGATAAGGTCTCTGCTTCTATGCCCTTTGAGAAGGGTGCTTTGAGGAACCTCTTACCCTAGCCTCTGCCAAGTACAGCCTTCTGCCTCTCTCCAATACTGACTTACTTCTGAGAGCTTGTCTTTCTGTTTGAGAAACCGAGAGCCGTTTTCCTGCAGGGAAAAATGTTCGTTTTCTGTTCTTCTTTTGCACACGGTGACGTGCCATCAGGGCTGGTGTTAGGCCTTTACCCACTCGAGGGAGGGCAGCTTCCCATTCACTTTGGAGATGGCACTCCTGCAGCGCTGTGGGCCATGACTGTGCTTCGCAGACTGCAAACTACCCTCTCCATTCGAAGAGAACACGCACGGATTGGGAAGTCTCTGTTCTCTGGGAGATGTGTGTGGTGCTACTGCCCCGGTTTATGGGGTGGCTCACTGGCCACTAGCAATGTTTCTGCTCGCCAGTGTGGGGCAAACGTTGTGCAGCTAAGCTCACTTGGGAAGTACAAGTGCCAGAGTTCCTTTCTGGGCCAACATCCAGAGATCACATTCGTTGCATGCGGCTACTGTTTTCTTCCAAAGCTGTGCATTCGCAGCCAGCTTCAAGGTGTTCCTTTTGTGGATAGAGTCTGGTGGAGAGGCCGCTGGAGAAGGCCTCTGCTTCCATGCCCTTTGAGAAGGCTGCTTTAAGGAACCTCTTACCGTAGCCTCTGCCAAGTACAGCCTTCTGCCTCTCTCCAATACTGACTTACTTCTGACAGTTTGTCTTTCCGTTTGAGAAACGAAGAGCCATTTTCCTGCAGGGAAAAATGTCCGTTTTCTCTTCTTCTTTTGCACACGGTGAGGTTTCTTCACGGCTGGTGTTAGGCCTTTACCCACTCGAGGGAGGGCAGGTTCCCATTCACTTTGAAGATGGCACTCCTGCAGCGCTGTGGGCCATGACTGTGCTTCGCAGACTGCAAACTAGCCTCTCCATTCGAAGAGAACACGCACGGATTGGGAAGTCTGTGTTCTCTGGGAGATGTGTGTGGTGCTACTGCCCCGGTGTATGGGGTCTCTCACTGTCCACTAGCAATGTTTCTGCTCGCCACTGTGGGGCAAACTATGTTCAGCTAAGCTCACTTGGGAAGTACAAGTGCCAGAGTTCCTTTCTGGGGCACCATCAAGAGATCACATTGGTAGCATGCGGGTACTGCTTTCCTCCTAAGCTGTGCATTCGCAGCCAGATTCAAGGTGTTCTTTTGTGAATAGACTCCGGTGGAGAGACCGCTGGAGAAGGCCTCTGCTCCTATGCCCTTTGAGAAGGGTGCTTTGAGGAACCTCTTACCCTAGCCTCTGCCAAGTACAGCCTTCTGCCTCTCTCCAATACTGACTTACTTCTGAAAGCTTTTCTTTCCGTTTGAGAAACCAAGAGCCCGTTTCCTGCAGGGAAAAATGTCCGTTTTCTGTTCTTCTTGTGCACACGGTGACGTGTTTCAGGGATGGTGTTAGGCCTTTACCCACTCGAGGGAGGGCAGCTTCCCATTCACTTTGGAGATGGCACTCTTGCAGCGCTGTGGGCCATGTCTGTGCTTCGCAGACTGCAAACTAACCTCTCCATTCGAAGAGAACACGCACGGATTGGGAAGTCTGTGTTCTCAGGGAGATGTGTGTGGTGCTACTGCCCGGGTGTATGGGGTGGCTCACTGGCCACTAGCAATGTTTCTGCTCGCCACTGTGGGGCAAACTCTGTTCAGCTAAGCTCACTAAGGAAGTAAAAGTGCCAGAGTTCCTTTCTGGGGCACCATCAAGGGATCACATTCGTAGGATGGGGGTATTGCTCTCCTCCTAAACTGTGCATTCGAAGCAAGCTTCAAGGTGTTCCTTTTGTGGATAGACTCTGGTGGAGAGGCCGCTGGGGAAGCCCTCTGCTTCTATGCCCTTTGAGAAGGCTGCTTTGAGGAACCTCTTACCCTAGCCTCTGCCAAGTACAGCCTTCTGCCTCTCTCCAATACTGACTTACTTCTGACCGCTTGTCTCTCCATTTGAGAAACCAAGAGCCCTTTTCCTGCAGGGAAAAATGTCCGTTTTCTGTTCTTCTTTTGCACACGGTGACGTTTCTTCACGGCTGGTGTTAGGCCTTTACCCATTCGAGGGAGGGCAGCTTCCCATTCACTTTGGAGATGGCACTCCTCCATCGCTGTGGGCCATATCTGTGCTTCGCAGACTGCAAACTACACTCTCCATTCGAAGACAACACGCACGGATTGGGAAGTCTCTGTTCTCTGGGAGATGTGTGTGGTGCTACTGCCCCGGTGTATGGGGTCTCTCACTGTCCACTAGCAATGTTTCTGCTCGCCACTGTGGGGCAAACTATGTTCAGCTAAGCTCACTTGGGAAGTACAAGTGCCAGAGTTCCTTTCTGGGGCACCATCAAGAGATCACATTGGTAGCATGCGGGTACTGCTTTCCTCCTAAGCTGTGCATTCGCAGCCAGATTCAAGGTGTTCTTTTGTGAATAGACTCCGGTGGAGAGACCGCTGGAGAAGGCCTCTGCTCCTATGCCCTTTGAGAAGGGTGCTTTGAGGAACCTCTTACCCTAGCCTCTGCCAAGTACAGCCTTCTGCCTCTCTCCAATACTGACTTACTTCTGAAAGCTTTTCTTTCCGTTTGAGAAACCAAGAGCCCGTTTCCTGCAGGGAAAAATGTCCGTTTTCTGTTCTTCTTGTGCACACGGTGACGTGTTTCAGGGATGGTGTTAGGCCTTTACCCACTCGAGGGAGGGCAGCTTCCCATTCACTTTGGAGATGGCACTCTTGCAGCGCTGTGGGCCATGTCTGTGCTTCGCAGACTGCAAACTAACCTCTCCATTCGAAGAGAACACGCACGGATTGGGAAGTCTGTGTTCTCAGGGAGATGTGTGTGGTGCTACTGCCCGGGTGTATGGGGTGGCTCACTGGCCACTAGCAATGTTTCTGCTCGCCACTGTGGGGCAAACTCTGTTCAGCTAAGCTCACTAAGGAAGTAAAAGTGCCAGAGTTCCTTTCTGGGGCACCATCAAGGGATCACATTCGTAGGATGGGGGTATTGCTCTCCTCCTAAACTGTGCATTCGAAGCAAGCTTCAAGGTGTTCCTTTTGTGGATAGACTCTGGTGGAGAGGCCGCTGGGGAAGCCCTCTGCTTCTATGCCCTTTGAGAAGGCTGCTTTGAGGAACCTCTTACCCTAGCCTCTGCCAAGTACAGCCTTCTGCCTCTCTCCAATACTGACTTACTTCTGACCGCTTGTCTCTCCATTTGAGAAACCAAGAGCCCTTTTCCTGCAGGGAAAAATGTCCGTTTTCTGTTCTTCTTTTGCACACGGTGACGTTTCTTCACGGCTGGTGTTAGGCCTTTACCCATTCGAGGGAGGGCAGCTTCCCATTCACTTTGGAGATGGCACTCCTCCATCGCTGTGGGCCATATCTGTGCTTCGCAGACTGCAAACTACACTCTCCATTCGAAGACAACACGCACGGATTGGGAAGTCTCTGTTCTCTGGGAGATGTGTGTGGTGCTACTGCCCCGGTGTATGGGGTGGTTCACTGGCCACTAGCAAGGTTTGTGCTCCCCAGTGTGGGGCAAACGTTGTGCAGCTAAGCTCACTTGGGAAGTACAAGTGCCAGAGTTCCTTTCTGGGGCACCATCAAGAGATAACGTTCGTAGCATGCGGGTACTGCTTTCCTCCTAACCTGTGCATTCGCAGCCAGATTCAAGGTGTTCTTTTGTGAATAGACTCCGGTGGAGAGACCGCTGGAGAAGGCCTCGGCTTCTATGCCCTTTGAGAAGGCTGCTTTGAGGAACCTCTTACCCTAGCCTCTGCCAAGTACAGCCTTCTGCCTCTCTCCAATACTGACTTACTTCTGACAGCTTGTCTTTCCGTTTGAGAAACCAAGAGCCCGTTTCCTGCAGGGAAAAATGTCCGTTTTCTGTTCTTCTTGTGCACACGGTGACGTGCTTTCAGGGATGGTGTTAGGCCTTTACCCACTCGAGGGAGGGCAGCTTCCCATTCACTTTGGAGATGGCACTCTTGAAGCGCTGTGGGCCATGTCTGTGCTTCGCAGACTGCAAACTACCTCTCCATTCGAAGAGAACACGCACGGATTGGGAAGTCTCTGTTCTCTGGGAGATGTGTGTGGTGATACTGCCCCGGTGTATGGGGTGGTTCACTGGCCACTAGCAATGTTTCTGCTCGCCACTGTGGGGCAAACGTTGTGCAGCTAAGCTCACTTGGGAAGTACAAGTGCCAGAGTTCCTTTCTGGGTCACCATCAAGAGATCACATTCGTAGCATGCGGGTACTGTTTCCTCCTAAGCTGTGCATTCGCAGCCAGCTTCAAGGTGTTCCTTTTGTGTATAGACTCTGGTGGAGAGGCCGCTGGATAAGGTCTCTGCTTCTATGCCCTTTGAGAAGGGTGCTTTGAGGAACCTCTTACCCTAGCCTCTGCCAAGTACAGCCTTCTGCCTCTCTCCAATACTGACTTACTTCTGAGAGCTTGTCTTTCTGTTTGAGAAACCGAGAGCCGTTTTCCTGCAGGGAAAAATGTTCGTTTTCTGTTCTTCTTTTGCACACGGTGACGTGCCATCAGGGCTGGTGTTAGGCCTTTACCCACTCGAGGGAGGGCAGCTTCCCATTCACTTTGGAGATGGCACTCCTGCAGCGCTGTGGGCCATGACTGTGCTTCGCAGACTGCAAACTACCCTCTCCATTCGAAGAGAACACGCACGGATTGGGAAGTCTCTGTTCTCTGGGAGATGTGTGTGGTGCTACTGCCCCGGTTTATGGGGTGGCTCACTGGCCACTAGCAATGTTTCTGCTCGCCAGTGTGGGGCAAACGTTGTGCAGCTAAGCTCACTTGGGAAGTACAAGTGCCAGAGTTCCTTTCTGGGGCAACATCCAGAGATCACATTCGTTGCATGCGGCTACTGTTTTCTTCCAAAGCTGTGCATTCGCAGCCAGCTTCAAGGTGTTCCTTTTGTGGATAGAGTCTGGTGGAGAGGCCGCTGGAGAAGGCCTCTGCTTCCATGCCCTTTGAGAAGGCTGCTTTAAGGAACCTCTTACCGTAGCCTCTGCCAAGTACAGCCTTCTGCCTCTCTCCAATACTGACTTACTTCTGACAGTTTGTCTTTCCGTTTGAGAAACGAAGAGCCATTTTCCTGCAGGGAAAAATGTCCGTTTTCTCTTCTTCTTTTGCACACGGTGAGGTTTCTTCACGGCTGGTGTTAGGCCTTTACCCACTCGAGGGAGGGCAGGTTCCCATTCACTTTGAAGATGGCACTCCTGCAGCGCTGTGGGCCATGACTGTGCTTCGCAGACTGCAAACTAGCCTCTCCATTCGAAGAGAACACGCACGGATTGGGAAGTCTGTGTTCTCTGGGAGATGTGTGTGGTGCTACTGCCCCGGTGTATGGGGTCTCTCACTGTCCACTAGCAATGTTTCTGCTCGCCACTGTGGGGCAAACTATGTTCAGCTAAGCTCACTTGGGAAGTACAAGTGCCAGAGTTCCTTTCTGGGGCACCATCAAGAGATCACATTGGTAGCATGCGGGTACTGCTTTCCTCCTAAGCTGTGCATTCGCAGCCAGATTCAAGGTGTTCTTTTGTGAATAGACTCTGGTGGAGAGACCGCTGGAGAAGGCCTCTGCTCCTATGCCCTTTGAGAAGGGTGCTTTGAGGAACCTCTTACCCTAGCCTCTGCCAAGTACAGCCTTCTGCCTCTCTCCAATACTGACTTACTTCTGAAAGCTTTTCTTTCCGTTTGAGAAACCAAGAGCCCGTTTCCTGCAGGGAAAAATGTCCGTTTTCTGTTCTTCTTGTGCACACGGTGACGTGTTTCAGGGATGGTGTTAGGCCTTTACCCACTCGAGGGAGGGCAGCTTCCCATTCACTTTGGAGATGGCACTCTTGCAGCGCTGTGGGCCATGTCTGTGCTTCGCAGACTGCAAACTAACCTCTCCATTCGAAGAGAACACGCACGGATTGGGAAGTCTGTGTTCTCAGGGAGATGTGTGTGGTGCTACTGCCCGGGTGTATGGGGTGGCTCACTGGCCACTAGCAATGTTTCTGCTCGCCACTGTGGGGCAAACTCTGTTCAGCTAAGCTCACTAAGGAAGTAAAAGTGCCAGAGTTCCTTTCTGGGGCACCATCAAGGGATCACATTCGTAGGATGGGGGTATTGCTCTCCTCCTAAACTGTGCATTCGAAGCAAGCTTCAAGGTGTTCCTTTTGTGGATAGACTCTGGTGGAGAGGCCGCTGGGGAAGCCCTCTGCTTCTATGCCCTTTGAGAAGGCTGCTTTGAGGAACCTCTTACCCTAGCCTCTGCCAAGTACAGCCTTCTGCCTCTCTCCAATACTGACTTACTTCTGACCGCTTGTCTCTCCATTTGAGAAACCAAGAGCCCTTTTCCTGCAGGGAAAAATGTCCGTTTTCTGTTCTTCTTTTGCACACGGTGACGTTTCTTCACGGCTGGTGTTAGGCCTTTACCCATTCGAGGGAGGGCAGCTTCCCATTCACTTTGGAGATGGCACTCCTCCATCGCTGTGGGCCATATCTGTGCTTCGCAGACTGCAAACTACACTCTCCATTCGAAGACAACACGCACGGATTGGGAAGTCTCTGTTCTCTGGGAGATGTGTGTGGTGCTACTGCCCCGGTGTATGGGGTGGTTCACTGGCCACTAGCAAGGTTTCTGCTCCCCAGTGTGGGGCAAACGTTGTGCAGCTAAGCTCACTTGGGAAGTACAAGTGCCAGAGTTCCTTTCTGGGGCACCATCAAGAGATCACATTCGTAGCATGCGGGTACTGCTTTCCTCCTAAGCGGTGCATTCGCAGCCAGATTCAAGGTGTTCTTTTGTGGATAGACTGTGGTGGAGAGGCCGCTGGAGAAGGCCTCTGCTTCTATGCCCTTTGAGAAGGCTGCTTTGAGGAACCTCTTACCCTAGCCTCTGCCAAGTACAGCCTTCTGCCTCTCTCCAATACTGACTTACGTCTGACAGCTTGTCTTTCCGTTTGAGAACCAAGAGCCCGTTTCCTGCAGGGAAAAATGTCCGTTTTCTGTTCTTCATTGGCACACGGTGACGTGCCTTCAGGGCTGGTGTTAGCCCTTTACCAACTCGAGGGAGGGCAGCTTCCCATTCACTTTGGAGATGGCACTCTTGAAGCGCTGTGGGCCATGTCTGTGCTTCGCAGACTGCAAACTACCTCTCCATTCGAAGAGAACACGCACGGATTGGGAAGTCTCTGTTCTCTGGGAGATGTGTGTGGTGCTACTGCCCCGGTGTATGGGGTGGTTCACTGGCCACTAGCAATGTTTCTGCTCGCCACTGTGGGGCAAACGTTGTGCAGCTAAGCTCACTTGGGAAGTACAAGTGCTAGAGTTCCTTTCTGGGTCACCATCAAGAGATCACATTCGTAGCATGCGGGTACTGTTTCCTCCTAAGCTGTGCATTCGCAGCCAGCTTCAAGGTGTTCCTTTTGTGTATAGACTCTGGTGGAGAGGCCGCTGGAGAAGGTCTCTGCTTCTATGCCCTTTGAGAAGGCTGCTTTGAGGAACCTCTTACCCTAGCCTCTGCCAAGTACAGCCTTCTGCCTCTCTCCAATACTGACTTACTTCTGACAGCTTGTCTTTCTGTTTGAGAAACCTAGAGCCGTTTTCCTGCAGGGAAAAATGTTCGTTTTCTGTTCTTCTTTTGCACACGGTGACGTGCCATCAGGGCTGGTGTTAGGCCTTTACCCACTCGAGGGAGGGCAGCTTCCCATTCAATTTGGAGATGGCACTCCTGCAGCGCTGTGGGCCATGACTGTGCTTCGCAGACTGCAAACTACCCTCTCCATTCGAAGAGAACACGCACGGATTGGGAAGTCTCTGTTCTCTGGGAGATGTGTGTGGTGCTACTGCCCCGGTGTATGGGGTGGCTCACTGGCCACTAGCAATGTTTCTGCTCGCCAGTGTGGGGCAAACGTTGTGCAGCTAAGCTCACTTGGGAAGTACAAGTGCCAGAGTTCCTTTCTGGGGCAACATCCAGAGATCACATTCGTTGCATGCGGCTACTGTTTTCTTCCAAAGCTCTGCATTCGCAGCCAGCTTCAAGGTGTTCCTTTTGTGGATAGAGTCTGGTGGAGAGGCCGCTGGAGAAGGCCTCTGCTTCCATGCCCTTTGAGAAGGCTGCTTTAAGGAACCTCTTACCGTAGCCTCTGCCAAGTACAGCCTTCTGCCTCTCTCCAATACTGACTTACTTCTGACAGTTTGTCTTTCCGTTTGAGAAACGAAGAGCCCTTTTCCTGCAGGGAAAAATGTCCGTTTTCTCTTCTTCTTTTGCACACGGTGAGGTTTCTTCACGGCTGGTGTTAGGCCTTTACCCACTCGAGGGAGGGCAGGTTCCCATTCACTTTGGAGACGGCACTCCTGCAGCGCTGTGGGCCATGACTGTGCTTCGCAGACTGCAAACTAGCCTCTCCATTCGAAGAGAACACGCACGGATTGGGAAGTCTGTGTTCTCTGGGAGATGTGTGTGGTGCTACTGCCCCAGTGTATGGGGTGTCTCACTGGCCACTAGCAATGTTTCTGCTCGCCACTGTGGGGCAAACTCTGTTCAGCTAAGCTCACTTGGGAAGTACAAGTGCCAGAGTTCCTTTCTGGGGCACCATCAAGAGATCACATTGGTAGCATGCGGGTACTGCTTTCCTCCTAAGCTGTGCATTCGCAGCCAGATTCAAGGTGTTCTTTTGTGAATAGACTCCGGTGGAGAGACCGCTGGAGAAGGCCTCTGCTCCTATGCCCTTTGAGAAGGCTGCTTTGAGGAACCTCTTACCCTAGCCTCTGCCAAGTACAGCCTTCTGCCTCTCTCCAATACTGACTTACTTCTGAAAGCTTGTCTTTCCGTTTGAGAAACCAAGAGCCCGTTTCCTGCAGGGAAAAATGTCCGTTTTCTGTTCTTCTTGTGCACACGGTGACGTGTTTCAGGGATGGTGTTAGGCCTTTACCCACTCGAGGGAGGGCAGCTTCCCATTCACTTTGGAGATGGCACTCTTGCAGCGCTGTGGGCCATGTCTGTGCTTCGCAGACTGCAAACTAACCTCTCCATTCGAAGAGAACACGCACGGATTGGGAAGTCTGTGTTCTCTGGGAGATGTGTGTGGTGCTACTGCCCCGGTGTATGGGGTGGCTCACTGGCCACTAGCAATGTTTCTGCTCGCCACTGTGGGGCAAACTCTGTTCAGCTAAGCTCACTTGGGAAGTACAAGTGCTAGAGTTCCTTTCTGGGTCACCATCAAGAGATCACATTCGTAGCATGCGGGTACTGCTCTCCTCCTAAGCTGTGCATTCGCAGCCAGCTTCAAGGTGTTCCTTTGGTGGATAGACTCTGGTGGAGAGGCCGCTGGAGAAGGCCTCTGCTTCTATGCCCTTTGAGAAGGCTGCTTTGAGGAACCTCTTACCCTAGCCTCTGCCAAGTACAGCCTTCTGCCTCTCTCCAATATTGACTTACTTCTGACAGCTTGTCTTTCCGTTTGAGAAACCAAGAGCCCTTTTCCTGCAGGGAAAAATGTCCGTTTTCTGTTCTTCATTGGCACACGGTGACGTGCCTTCAGGGCTGGTGTTAGCCCTTTACCCACTCGAGGGAGGGCAGCTTCCCATTCACTTTGGAGATGGCACTCCTGCAGCGCTGTGGGCCATGACTGTGCTTCGCAGACTGCAAACTACACTCTCCATTCGAAGAGAACACGCACGGATTGGGAAGTCTCTGTTCTCTGGGAGATGTGTGTGGTGCTACTGCCCCGGTGTATGGGGTGGTTCACTGGCCACTAGCAATGTTTCTGCTCGCCAGTGTGGGGCAAACGTTGTGCAGCTAAGCTCACTTGGGAAGTACAAGTGCCAGAGTTCCTTTCTGGGGCACCATCAAGAGATAACGTTCGTAGCATGCGGGTACTGCTTTCCTCCTAACCTGTGCATTCGCAGCCAGATTCAAGGTGTTCTTTTGTGAATAGACTCCGGTGGAGAGACCGCTGGAGAAGGCCTCTGCTTCTATGCCCTTTGAGAAGGCTGCTTTGAGGAACCTCTTACCCTAGCCTCTGCCAAGTACAGCCTTCTGCCTCTCTCCAATACTGACTTACTTCTGAAAGCTTGTCTTTCCGTTTGAGAAACCAAGAGCCCGTTTCCTGCAGGGAAAAATGTCCGTTTTCTGTTCTTCTTGTGCACACGGTGACGTGCTTTCAGGGATGGTGTTAGGCCTTTACCCACTCGAGGGAGGGCAGCTTCCTATTCACTTTGGAGATGGCACTCTTGCAGCGCTGTGGGCCATGTCTGTGCTTCGCAGACTGCAAACTAACCTCTCCATTCGAAGAGAACACGCACGGATTGGGAAGTCTGTGTTCTCTGGGAGATGTGTGTGGTGCTACTGCCCCGGTGTATGGGGTGGCTCACTGGCCACTAGCAATGTTTCTGCTCGCCACTGTGGGGCAAACTCTGTTCAGCTAAGCTCACTTGGGAAGTACAAGTGCTAGAGTTCCTTTCTGGGTCACCATCAAGAGATCACATTCGTAGCATGCGGGTACTGCTCTCCTCCTAAGCTGTGCATTCGCAGCCAGCTTCAAGGTGTTCCTTTGGTGGATAGACTCTGGTGGAGAGGCCGCTGGAGAAGGCCTCTGCTTCTATGCCCTTTGAGAAGGCTGCTTTGAGGAACCTCTTACCCTAGCCTCTGCCAAGTACAGCCTTCTGCCTCTCTCCAATATTGACTTACGTCTGACAGCTTGTCTTTCCGTTTGAGAAACCAAGAGCCCTTTTCCTGCAGGGAAAAATGTCCGTTTTCTGTTCTTCTTGTGCACACGGTGACGTGCTTTCAGGGATGGTGTTAGGCCTTTACCCACTCGAGGGAGGGCAGCTTCCCATTCACTTTGGAGATGGCACTCTTGCAGCGCTGTGGGCTATGTCTGTGCTTCACAGACTGCAAACTACCTCTCCATACGAAGAGAACACGCACAGATTGGGAAGTCTCTGTTCTCTGGGAGATGTGTGTGGTGCTACTGCCCCGGTGTATGGGGTGGTTCACTGGCCACTAGCAATGTTTCTGCTCGCCAGTGTGGGGCAAAGGTTGTGCAGCTAAGCTCACTTTGGAAGAACAAGTGCCAGAGTTCCTTTCTGGGGCACCATCAAGAGATCACATTCGTAGCATGCGGATACTGCTTTCCTCCTAAGCTGTGCATTCGCAGCCAGATTCAAGGTGTTCTTTTGTGGATAGACTCTGGTGGAGAGGCCGCTGGAGAAGGCCTCTGCTTCCATGCCCTTTGAGAAGGCTGCTTTGAGGAACCTCTTACCGTAGCCTCTGCCAAGTACAGCCTTCAGCCTCTCTCCAATACTGACTTACTTCTGACAGTTTGTCTTTCCGTTTGAGAAACCAAGAGCCCTTTTCCTGCAGGGAAAAATGTCCGTTTTCTTTTCTTCTTTTGCACACGGTGACGTTTCTTCACGGCTGGTGTTAGGCCTTTACCCACTCGAGGGAGGGCAGCTTCCCATTCACTTTGGAGATGGCACTCCTGCATCGCTGTGGGCCATATCTATGCTTCGCAGACTGCAAACTACACTCTCCATTCGAAGACAACACGCACGGATTGGGAAGTCTCTGTTCTCTGGGAGATGTGTGTGGTGCTACTGCCCCGGTGTATGGGGTGGTTCACTGGCCACTAGCAAGGTTTCTGCTCCCCAGTGTGGGGCAAACGTTGTGCAGCTAAGCTCACTTGGGAAGTACAAGTGCCAGAGTTCCTTTCTGGGGCACCATCAAGAGATCACATTCGTAGCATGCGGGAACTGCTTTCCTCCTAAGCGGTGCATTCGCAGCCAGATTCAAGGTGTTCTTTTGTGGATAGACTGCGGTGGAGAGGCCGCTGGAGAAGGCCTCTGCTTCTATGCCCTTTGAGAAGGCTGCTTTGAGGAACCTCTTACCCTAGCCTCTGCCAAGTACAGCCTTCTGCCTCTCTCCAATACTGACTTACGTCTGACAGCTTGTCTTTCCGTTTGAGAAACCAAGAGCCCGTTTCCTGCAGGGAAAAATGTCCGTTTTCTGTTCTTCATTGGCACACGGTGACGTGCCTTCAGGGCTGGTGTTAGCCCTTTACCCACTCGAGGGAGGGCAGCTTCCCATTCACTTTGGAGATGGCACTCCTGCAGCGCTGTGGGCCATGACTGTGCTTCGCAGACTGCAAACTACACTCTCCATTCGAAGAGAACACGCACGGATTGGGAAGTCTCTGTTCTCTGGGAGATGTGTGTGGTGCTACTGCCCCGGTGTATGGGGTGGTTCACTGGCCACTAGCAATGTTTCTGCTCGCCAGTGTGGGGCAAACGTTGTGCAGCTAAGCTCACTTGGGAAGTACAAGTGCCAGAGTTCCTTTCTGGGGCACCATCAAGAGATAACGTTCGTAGCATGCGGGTACTGCTTTCCTCCTAACCTGTGCATTCGCAGCCAGATTCAAGGTGTTCTTTTGTGAATAGACTCCGGTGGAGAGACCGCTGGAGAAGGCCTCTGCTCCTATGCCCTTTGAGAAGGCTGCTTTGAGGAACCTCTTACCCTAGCCTCTGCCAAGTACAGCCTTCTGCCTCTCTCCAATACTGACTTACTTCTGAAAGCTTGTCTTTCCGTTTGAGAAACCAAGAGCCCGTTTCCTGCAGGGAAAAATGTCCGTTTTCTGTTCTTCTTGTGCACACGGTGACGTGTTTCAGGGATGGTGTTAGGCCTTTACCCACTCGAGGGAGGGCAGCTTCCCATTCACTTTGGAGATGGCACTCTTGCAGCGCTGTGGGCCATGTCTGTGCTTCGCAGACTGCAAACTAACCTCTCCATTCGAAGAGAACACGCACGGATTGGGAAGTCTGTGTTCTCTGGGAGATGTGTGTGGTGCTACTGCCCCGGTGTATGGGGTGGCTCACTGGCCACTAGCAATGTTTCTGCTCGCCACTGTGGGGCAAACTCTGTTCAGCTAAGCTCACTTGGGAAGTACAAGTGCTAGAGTTCCTTTCTGGGTCACCATCAAGAGATCACATTCGTAGCATGCGGGTACTGCTCTCCTCCTAAGCTGTGCATTCGCAGCCAGCTTCAAGGTGTTCCTTTGGTGGATAGACTCTGGTGGAGAGGCCGCTGGAGAAGGCCTCTGCTTCTATGCCCTTTGAGAAGGCTGCTTTGAGGAACCTCTTACCCTAGCCTCTGCCAAGTACAGCCTTCTGCCTCTCTCCAATATTGACTTACTTCTGACAGCTTGTCTTTCCGTTTGAGAAACCAAGAGCCCTTTTCCTGCAGGGAAAAATGTCCGTTTTCTGTTCTTCTTGTGCACACGGTGACGTGCTTTCAGGGATGGTGTTAGGCCTTTACCCACTCGAAGGAGGGCAGCTTCCCATTCACTTTGGAGATGGCACTCTTGCAGCGCTGTGGGCTATGTCTGTGCTTCACAGACTGCAAACTACCTCTCCATACGAAGAGAACACGCACAGATTGGGAAGTCTCTGTTCTCTGGGAGATGTGTGTGGTGCTACTGCCCCGGTGTATGGGGTGGTTCACTGGCCACTAGCAATGTTTCTGCTCGCCAGTGTGGGGCAAAGGTTGTGCAGCTAAGCTCACTTTGGAAGAACAAGTGCCAGAGTTCCTTTCTGGGGCACCATCAAGAGATCACATTCGTAGCATGCGGATACTGCTTTCCTCCTAAGCTGTGCATTCGCAGCCAGATTCAAGGTGTTCTTTTGTGGATAGACTCTGGTGGAGAGGCCGCTGGAGAAGGCCTCTGCTTCCATGCCCTTTGAGAAGGCTGCTTTGAGGAACCTCTTACCGTAGCCTCTGCCAAGTACAGCCTTCAGCCTCTCTCCAATACTGACTTACTTCTGACAGTTTGTCTTTCCGTTTGAGAAACCAAGAGCCCTTTTCCTGCAGGGAAAAATGTCCGTTTTCTTTTCTTCTTTTGCACACGGTGACGTTTCTTCACGGCTGGTGTTAGGCCTTTACCCACTCGAGGGAGGGCAGCTTCCCATTCACTTTGGAGATGGCACTCCTGCATCGCTGTGGGCCATATCTATGCTTCGCAGACTGCAAACTACACTCTCCATTCGAAGACAACACGCACGGATTGGGAAGTCTCTGTTCTCTGGGAGATGTGTGTGGTGCTACTGCCCCGGTGTATGGGGTGGTTCACTGGCCACTAGCAAGGTTTCTGCTCCCCAGTGTGGGGCAAACGTTGTGCAGCTAAGCTCACTTGGGAAGTACAAGTGCCAGAGTTCCTTTCTGGGGCACCATCAAGAGATCACATTCGTAGCATGCGGGTACTGCTTTCCTCCTAAGCGGTGCATTCGCAGCCAGATTCAAGGTGTTCTTTTGTGGATAGACTGTGGTGGAGAGGCCGCTGGAGAAGGCCTCTGCTTCTATGCCCTTTGAGAAGGCTGCTTTGAGGAACCTCTTACCCTAGCCTCTGCCAAGTACAGCCTTCTGCCTCTCTCCAATACTGACTTACGTCTGACAGCTTGTCTTTCCGTTTGAGAAACCAAGAGCCCGTTTCCTGCAGGGAAAAATGTCCGTTTTCTGTTCTTCATTGGCACACGGTGACGTGCCTTCAGGGCTGGTGTTAGCCCTTTACCCACTCGAGGGAGGGCAGCTTCCCATTCACTTTGGAGATGGCACTCCTGCAGCGCTGTGGGCCATGACTGTGCTTCGCAGACTGCAAACTACACTCTCCATTCGAAGAGAACACGCACGGATTGGGAAGTCTCTGTTCTCTGGGAGATGTGTGTGGTGCTACTGCCCCGGTGTATGGGGTGGTTCACTGGCCACTAGCAATGTTTCTGCTCGCCAGTGTGGGGCAAACGTTGTGCAGCTAAGCTCACTTGGGAAGTACAAGTGCCAGAGTTCCTTTCTGGGGCACCATCAAGAGATAACGTTCGTAGCATGCGGGTACTGCTTTCCTCCTAACCTGTGCATTCGCAGCCAGATTCAAGGTGTTCTTTTGTGAATAGACTCCGGTGGAGAGACCGCTGGAGAAGGCCTCTGCTTCTATGCCCTTTGAGAAGGCTGCTTTGAGGAACCTCTTACCCTAGCCTCTGCCAAGTACAGCCTTCTGCCTCTCTCCAATACTGACTTACTTCTGAAAGCTTGTCTTTCCGTTTGAGAAACCAAGAGCCCGTTTCCTGCAGGGAAAAATGTCCGTTTTCTGTTCTTCTTGTGCACACGGTGACGTGCTTTCAGGGATGGTGTTAGGCCTTTACCCACTCGAGGGAGGGCAGCTTCCTATTCACTTTGGAGATGGCACTCTTGCAGCGCTGTGGGCCATGTCTGTGCTTCGCAGACTGCAAACTAACCTCTCCATTCGAAGAGAACACGCACGGATTGGGAAGTCTGTGTTCTCTGGGAGATGTGTGTGGTGCTACTGCCCCGGTGTATGGGGTGGCTCACTGGCCACTAGCAATGTTTCTGCTCGCCACTGTGGGGCAAACTCTGTTCAGCTAAGCTCACTTGGGAAGTACAAGTGCTAGAGTTCCTTTCTGGGTCACCATCAAGAGATCACATTCGTAGCATGCGGGTACTGCTCTCCTCCTAAGCTGTGCATTCGCAGCCAGCTTCAAGGTGTTCCTTTGGTGGATAGACTCTGGTGGAGAGGCCGCTGGAGAAGGCCTCTGCTTCTATGCCCTTTGAGAAGGCTGCTTTGAGGAACCTCTTACCCTAGCCTCTGCCAAGTACAGCCTTCTGCCTCTCTCCAATATTGACTTACTTCTGACAGCTTGTCTTTCCGTTTGAGAAACCAAGAGCCCTTTTCCTGCAGGGAAAAATGTCCGTTTTCTGTTCTTCTTGTGCACACGGTGACGTGCTTTCAGGGATGGTGTTAGGCCTTTACCCACTCGAGGGAGGGCAGCTTCCCATTCACTTTGGAGATGGCACTCTTGCAGCGCTGTGGGCTATGTCTGTGCTTCACAGACTGCAAACTACCTCTCCATACGAAGAGAACACGCACAGATTGGGAAGTCTCTGTTCTCTGGGAGATGTGTGTGGTGCTACTGCCCCGGTGTATGGGGTGGTTCACTGGCCACTAGCAATGTTTCTGCTCGCCAGTGTGGGGCAAAGGTTGTGCAGCTAAGCTCACTTTGGAAGAACAAGTGCCAGAGTTCCTTTCTGGGGCACCATCAAGAGATCACATTCGTAGCATGCGGATACTGCTTTCCTCCTAAGCTGTGCATTCGCAGCCAGATTCAAGGTGTTCTTTTGTGGATAGACTCTGGTGGAGAGGCCGCTGGAGAAGGCCTCTGCTTCCATGCCCTTTGAGAAGGCTGCTTTGAGGAACCTCTTACCGTAGCCTCTGCCAAGTACAGCCTTCAGCCTCTCTCCAATACTGACTTACTTCTGACAGTTTGTCTTTCCGTTTGAGAAACCAAGAGCCCTTTTCCTGCAGGGAAAAATGTCCGTTTTCTTTTCTTCTTTTGCACACGGTGACGTTTCTTCACGGCTGGTGTTAGGCCTTTACCCACTCGAGGGAGGGCAGCTTCCCATTCACTTTGGAGATGGCACTCCTGCATCGCTGTGGGCCATATCTATGCTTCGCAGACTGCAAACTACACTCTCCATTCGAAGACAACACGCACGGATTGGGAAGTCTCTGTTCTCTGGGAGATGTGTGTGGTGCTACTGCCCCGGTGTATGGGGTGGTTCACTGGCCACTAGCAAGGTTTCTGCTCCCCAGTGTGGGGCAAACGTTGTGCAGCTAAGCTCACTTGGGAAGTACAAGTGCCAGAGTTCCTTTCTGGGGCACCATCAAGAGATCACATTCGTAGCATGCGGGTACTGCTTTCCTCCTAAGCGGTGCATTCGCAGCCAGATTCAAGGTGTTCTTTTGTGGATAGACTGTGGTGGAGAGGCCGCTGGAGAAGGCCTCTGCTTCTATGCCCTTTGAGAAGGCTGCTTTGAGGAACCTCTTACCCTAGCCTCTGCCAAGTACAGCCTTCTGCCTCTCTCCAATACTGACTTACGTCTGACAGCTTGTCTTTCCGTTTGAGAAACCAAGAGCCCGTTTCCTGCAGGGAAAAATGTCCGTTTTCTGTTCTTCATTGGCACACGGTGACGTGCCTTCAGGGCTGGTGTTAGCCCTTTACCCACTCGAGGGAGGGCAGCTTCCCATTCACTTTGGAGATGGCACTCCTGCAGCGCTGTGGGCCATGACTGTGCTTCGCAGACTGCAAACTACACTCTCCATTCGAAGAGAACACGCACGGATTGGGAAGTCTCTGTTCTCTGGGAGATGTGTGTGGTGCTACTGCCCCGGTGTATGGGGTGGTTCACTGGCCACTAGCAATGTTTCTGCTCGCCAGTGTGGGGCAAACGTTGTGCAGCTAAGCTCACTTGGGAAGTACAAGTGCCAGAGTTCCTTTCTGGGGCACCATCAAGAGATAACGTTCGTAGCATGCGGGTACTGCTTTCCTCCTAACCTGTGCATTCGCAGCCAGATTCAAGGTGTTCTTTTGTGAATAGACTCCGGTGGAGAGACCGCTGGAGAAGGCCTCTGCTTCTATGCCCTTTGAGAAGGCTGCTTTGAGGAACCTCTTACCCTAGCCTCTGCCAAGTACAGCCTTCTGCCTCTCTCCAATACTGACTTACTTCTGAAAGCTTGTCTTTCCGTTTGAGAAACCAAGAGCCCGTTTCCTGCAGGGAAAAATGTCCGTTTTCTGTTCTTCTTGTGCACACGGTGACGTGCTTTCAGGGATGGTGTTAGGCCTTTACCCACTCGAGGGAGGGCAGCTTCCCATTCACTTTGGAGATGGCACTCTTGCAGCGCTGTGGGCCATGTCTGTGCTTCGCAGACTGCAAACTAACCTCTCCATTCGAAGAGAACACGCACGGATTGGGAAGTCTGTGTTCTCTGGGAGATGTGTGTGGTGCTACTGCCCCGGTGTATGGGGTGGCTCACTGGCCACTAGCAATGTTTCTGCTCGCCACTGTGGGGCAAACTCTGTTCAGCTAAGCTCACTTGGGAAGTACAAGTGCTAGAGTTCCTTTCTGGGTCACCATCAAGAGATCACATTCGTAGCATGCGGGTACTGCTCTCCTCCTAAGCTGTGCATTCGCAGCCAGCTTCAAGGTGTTCCTTTGGTGGATAGACTCTGGTGGAGAGGCCGCTGGAGAAGGCCTCTGCTTCTATGCCCTTTGAGAAGGCTGCTTTGAGGAACCTCTTACCCTAGCCTCTGCCAAGTACAGCCTTCTGCCTCTCTCCAATATTGACTTACTTCTGACAGCTTGTCTTTCCGTTTGAGAAACCAAGAGCCCTTTTCCTGCAGGGAAAAATGTCCGTTTTCTGTTCTTCTTGTGCACACGGTGACGTGCTTTCAGGGATGGTGTTAGGCCTTTACCCACTCGAGGGAGGGCAGCTTCCCATTCACTTTGGAGATGGCACTCTTGCAGCGCTGTGGGCTATGTCTGTGCTTCACAGACTGCAAACTACCTCTCCATACGAAGAGAACACGCACAGATTGGGAAGTCTCTGTTCTCTGGGAGATGTGTGTGGTGCTACTGCCCCGGTGTATGGGGTGGTTCACTGGCCACTAGCAATGTTTCTGCTCGCCAGTGTGGGGCAAAGGTTGTGCAGCTAAGCTCACTTTGGAAGAACAAGTGCCAGAGTTCCTTTCTGGGGCACCATCAAGAGATCACATTCGTAGCATGCGGATACTGCTTTCCTCCTAAGCTGTGCATTCGCAGCCAGATTCAAGGTGTTCTTTTGTGGATAGACTCTGGTGGAGAGGCCGCTGGAGAAGGCCTCTGCTTCCATGCCCTTTGAGAAGGCTGCTTTGAGGAACCTCTTACCGTAGCCTCTGCCAAGTACAGCCTTCTGCCTCTCTCCAATACTGACTTACTTCTGACAGTTTGTCTTTCCGTTTGAGAAACCAAGAGCCCTTTTCCTGCAGGGAAAAATGTCCGTTTTCTGTTCTTCATTGGCACACGGTGACGTGCCTTCAGGGCTGGTGTTAGCCCTTTACCCACTCGAGGGAGGGCAGCTTCCCATTCACTTTGGAGATGGCACTCCTGCAGCGCTGTGGGCCATGACTGTGCTTCGCAGACTGCAAACTACACTCTCCATTCGAAGAGAACACGCACGGATTGGGAAGTCTCTGTTCTCTGGGAGATGTGTGTGGTGCTACTGCCCCGGTGTATGGGGTGGTTCACTGGCCACTAGCAAGGTTTCTGCTCCCCAGTGTGGGGCAAACGTTGTGCAGCTAAGCTCACTTGGGAAGTACAAGTGCCAGAGTTCCTTTCTGGGGCACCATCAAGAGATCACATTCGTAGCATGCGGGTACTGCTTTCCTCCTAAGCGGTGCATTCGCAGCCAGATTCAAGGTGTTCTTTTGTGGATAGACTGTGGTGGAGAGGCCGCTGGAGAAGGCCTCTGCTTCTATGCCCTTTGAGAAGGCTGCTTTGAGGAACCTCTTACCCTAGCCTCTGCCAAGTACAGCCTTCTGCCTCTCTCCAATACTGACTTACGTCTGACAGCTTGTCTTTCCGTTTGAGAAACCAAGAGCCCGTTTCCTGCAGGGAAAAATGTCCGTTTTCTGTTCTTCATTGGCACACGGTGACGTGCCTTCAGGGCTGGTGTTAGCCCTTTACCCACTCGAGGGAGGGCAGCTTCCCATTCACTTTGGAGATGGCACTCCTGCAGCGCTGTGGGCCATGACTGTGCTTCGCAGACTGCAAACTACACTCTCCATTCGAAGAGAACACGCACGGATTGGGAAGTCTCTGTTCTCTGGGAGATGTGTGTGGTGCTACTGCCCCGGTGTATGGGGTGGTTCACTGGCCACTAGCAATGTTTCTGCTCGCCAGTGTGGGGCAAACGTTGTGCAGCTAAGCTCACTTGGGAAGTACAAGTGCCAGAGTTCCTTTCTGGGGCACCATCAAGAGATAACGTTCGTAGCATGCGGGTACTGCTTTCCTCCTAACCTGTGCATTCGCAGCCAGATTCAAGGTGTTCTTTTGTGAATAGACTCCGGTGGAGAGACCGCTGGAGAAGGCCTCTGCTTCTATGCCCTTTGAGAAGGCTGCTTTGAGGAACCTCTTACCCTAGCCTCTGCCAAGTACAGCCTTCTGCCTCTCTCCAATACTGACTTACTTCTGAAAGCTTGTCTTTCCGTTTGAGAAACCAAGAGCCCGTTTCCTGCAGGGAAAAATGTCCGTTTTCTGTTCTTCTTGTGCACACGGTGACGTGCTTTCAGGGATGGTGTTAGGCCTTTACCCACTCGAGGGAGGGCAGCTTCCCATTCACTTTGGAGATGGCACTCTTGCAGCGCTGTGGGCCATGTCTGTGCTTCGCAGACTGCAAACTAACCTCTCCATTCGAAGAGAACACGCACGGATTGGGAAGTCTCTGTTCTCTGGGAGATGTGTGTGGTGCTACTGCCCCGGTGTATGGGGTGGCTCACTGGCCACTAGCAATGTTTCTGCTCGCCACTGTGGGGCAAACTCTGTTCAGCTAAGCTCACTTGGGAAGTACAAGTGCTAGAGTTCCTTTCTGGGTCACCATCAAGAGATCACATTCGTAGCATGCGGGTACTGCTCTCCTCCTAAGCTGTGCATTCGCAGCCAGCTTCAAGGTGTTCCTTTGGTGGATAGACTCTGGTGGAGAGGCCGCTGGAGAAGGCCTCTGCTTCTATGCCCTTTGAGAAGGCTGCTTTGAGGAACCTCTTACCCTAGCCTCTGCCAAGTACAGCCTTCTGCCTCTCTCCAATATTGACTTACTTCTGACAGCTTGTCTTTCCGTTTGAGAAACCAAGAGCCCTTTTCCTGCAGGGAAAAATGTCCGTTTTCTGTTCTTCTTGTGCACACGGTGACGTGCTTTCAGGGATGGTGTTAGGCCTTTACCCACTCGAGGGAGGGCAGCTTCCCATTCACTTTGGAGATGGCACTCTTGCAGCGCTGTGGGCTATGTCTGTGCTTCACAGACTGCAAACTACCTCTCCATACGAAGAGAACACGCACAGATTGGGAAGTCTCTGTTCTCTGGGAGATGTGTGTGGTGCTACTGCCCCGGTGTATGGGGTGGTTCACTGGCCACTAGCAATGTTTCTGCTCGCCAGTGTGGGGCAAAGGTTGTGCAGCTAAGCTCACTTTGGAAGAACAAGTGCCAGAGTTCCTTTCTGGGGCACCATCAAGAGATCACATTCGTAGCATGCGGATACTGCTTTCCTCCTAAGCTGTGCATTCGCAGCCAGATTCAAGGTGTTCTTTTGTGGATAGACTCTGGTGGAGAGGCCGCTGGAGAAGGCCTCTGCTTCCATGCCCTTTGAGAAGGCTGCTTTGAGGAACCTCTTACCGTAGCCTCTGCCAAGTACAGCCTTCTGCCTCTCTCCAATACTGACTTACTTCTGACAGTTTGTCTTTCCGTTTGAGAAACCAAGAGCCCTTTTCCTGCAGGGAAAAATGTCCGTTTTCTGTTCTTCATTGGCACACGGTGACGTGCCTTCAGGGCTGGTGTTAGCCCTTTACCCACTCGAGGGAGGGCAGCTTCCCATTCACTTTGGAGATGGCACTCCTGCAGCGCTGTGGGCCATGACTGTGCTTCGCAGACTGCAAACTACACTCTCCATTCGAAGAGAACACGCACGGATTGGGAAGTCTCTGTTCTCTGGGAGATGTGTGTGGTGCTACTGCCCCGGTGTATGGGGTGGTTCACTGGCCACTAGCAATGTTTCTGCTCGCCAGTGTGGGGCAAACGTTGTGCAGCTAAGCTCACTTGGGAAGTACAAGTGCCAGAGTTCCTTTCTGGGGCACCATCAAGAGATAACGTTCGTAGCATGCGGGTACTGCTTTCCTCCTAACCTGTGCATTCGCAGCCAGATTCAAGGTGTTCTTTTGTGTATAGACTCCGGTGGAGAGACCGCTGGAGAAGGCCTCTGCTTCTATGCCCTTTGAGAAGGCTGCTTTGAGGAACCTCTTACCCTAGCCTCTGCCAAGTACAGCCTTCTGCTTCTCTCCAATACTGACTTACGTCTGACAGCTTGTCTTTCCGTTTGAGAAACCAAGAGCCCGTTTCCTGCAGGGAAAAATGTCCGTTTTCTGTTCTTCATTGGCACACGGTGACGTGCCTTCAGGGCTGGTGTTAGCCCTTTACCCACTCGAGGGAGGGCAGCTTCCCATTCACTTTGGAGATGGCACTCCTGCAGCGCTGTGGGCCATGACTGTGCTTCGCAGACTGCAAACTACACTCTCCATTCGAAGAGAACACGCACGGATTGGGAAGTCTCTGTTCACTGGGAGATGTGTGTGGTGCTACTGCCCCGGTGTATGGGGTGGTTCACTGGCCACTAGCAATGTTTCTGCTCGCCAGTGTGGGGCAAACGTTGTGCAGCTAAGCTCACTTGGGAAGTACAAGTGCCAGAGTTCCTTTCTGGGGCACCATCAAGAGATAACGTTCGTAGCATGCGGGTACTGCTTTCCTCCTAAGCGGTGCATTCGCAGCCAGATTCAAGGTGTTCTTTTGTGAATAGACTCCGGTGGAGAGACCGCTGGATAAATCCTCTGCTTCTATGCCCTTTGAGAAGGCTGCTTTGAGGAACCTCTTACCCTAGCCTCTGCCAAGTACAGCCTTCTGCCTCTCTCCAATACTGACTTACTTCTGAAAGCTTGTCTTTCCGTTTGAGAAACCAAGAGCCCGTTTCCTGCAGGGAAAAATGTCCGTTTTCTGTTCTTCTTGTGCACACGGTGACGTGCTTTCAGGGATGGTGTTAGGCCTTTACCCACTCGAGGGAGGGCAGCTTCCCATTCACTTTGGAGATGGCACTCTTGCAGCGCTGTGGGCCATGTCTGTGCTTCGCAGACTGCAAACTAACCTCTCCATTCGAAGAGAACACGCACGGATTGGGAAGTCTCTGTTCTCTGGGAGATGTGTGTGGTGCTACTGCCCCGGTGTATGGGGTGGCTCACTGGCCACTAGCAATGTTTCTGCTCGCCACTGTGGGGCAAACTCTGTTCAGCTAAGCTCACTTGGGAAGTACAAGTGCTAGAGTTCCTTTCTGGGTCACCATCAAGAGATCACATTCGTAGCATGCGGGTACTGCTCTCCTCCTAAGCTGTGCATTCGCAGCCAGCTTCAAGGTGTTCCTTTGGTGGATAGACTCTGGTGGAGAGGCCGCTGGAGAAGGCCTCTGCTTCTATGCCCTTTGAGAAGGCTGCTTTGAGGAACCTCTTACCCTAGCCTCTGCCAAGTACAGCCTTCTGCCTCTCTCCAATATTGACTTACTTCTGACAGCTTGTCTTTCCGTTTGAGAAACCAAGAGCCCTTTTCCTGCAGGGAAAAATGTCCGTTTTCTGTTCTTCTTGTGCACACGGTGACGTGCTTTCAGGGATGGCGTTAGGCCTTTACCCACTCGAGGGAGGGCAGCTTCCCATTCACTTTGGAGATGGCACTCTTGCAGCGCTGTGGGCTATGTCTGTGCTTCACAGACTGCAAACTACCTCTCCATACGAAGAGATCACGCACAGATTGGGAAGTCTCTGTTCTCTGGGAGATGTGTGTGGTGCTACTGCCCCGGTGTATGGGGTGGTTCACTGGCCACTAGCAATGTTTCTGCTCGCCAGTGTGGGGCAAAGGTTGTGCAGCTAAGCTCACTTTGGAAGAACAAGTGCCAGAGTTCCTTTCTGGGGCACCATCAAGAGATCACATTCGTAGCATGCGGATACTGCTTTCCTCCTAAGCTGTGCATTCGCAGCCAGATTCAAGGTGTTCTTTTGTGGATAGACTCTGGTGGAGAGGCCGCTGGAGAAGGCCTCTGCTTCCATGCCCTTTGAGAAGGCTGCTTTGAGGAACCTCTTACCGTAGCCTCTGCCAAGTACAGCCTTCTGCCTCTCTCCAATACTGACTTACTTCTGACAGTTTGTCTTTCCGTTTGAGAAACCAAGAGCCCTTTTCCTGCAGGGAAAAATGTCCGTTTTCTGTTCTTCTTTTGCACACGGTGACGTTTCTTCACGGCTGGTGTTAGGCCTTTACCCACTCGAGGGAGGGCAGCTTCCCATTCACTTTGGAGATGGCACTCCTGCATCGCTGTGGGCCATATCTATGCTTCGCAGACTGCAAACTACACTCTCCATTCGAAGACAACACGCACGGATTGGGAAGTCTCTGTTCTCTGGGAGATGTGTGTGGTGCTACTGCCCCGGTGTATGGGGTGGTTCACTGGCCACTAGCAAGGTTTCTGCTCCCCAGTGTGGGGCAAACGTTGTGCAGCTAAGCTCACTTGGGAAGTACAAGTGCCAGAGTTCCTTTCTGGGGCACCATCAAGAGATCACATTCGTAGCATGCGGGTACTGCTTTCCTCCTAAGCGGTGCATTCGCAGCCAGATTCAAGGTGTTCTTTTGTGGATAGACTCTGGTGGAGAGGCCGCTGGAGAAGGCCTCTGCTTCTATGCCCTTTGAGAAGGCTGCTTTGAGGAACCTCTTACCCTAGCCTCTGCCAAGTACAGCCTTCTGCCTCTCTCCAATACTGACTTACGTCTGACAGCTTGTCTTTCCGTTTGAGAAACCAAGAGCCCGTTTCCTGCAGGGAAAAATGTCCGTTTTCTGTTCTTCATTGGCACACGGTGACGTCCCTTCAGGGCTGGTGTTAGCCCTTTACCCACTCGAGGGAGGGCAGCTTCCCATTCACTTTGGAGATGGCACTCCTGCAGCGCTGTGGGCCATGACTGTGCTTCGCAGACTGCAAACTACACTCTCCATTCGAAGAGAACACGCACGGATTGGGAAGTCTCTGTTCTCTAGGAGATGTGTGTGGTGCTACTGCCCCGGTGTATGGGGTGGTTCACTGGCCACTAGCAATGTTTCTGCTCGCCAGTGTGGGGCAAACGTTGTGCAGCTAAGCTCACTTGGGAAGTACAAGTGCCAGAGTTCCTTTCTGGGGCACCATCAAGAGATAACGTTCGTAGCATGCGGGTACTGCTTTCCTCCTAACCTGTGCATTCGCAGCCAGATTCAAGGTGTTCTTTTGTGAATAGACTCCGGTGGAGAGACCGCTGGAGAAGGCCTCTGCTTCTATGCCCTTTGAGAAGGCTGCTTTGAGGAACCTCTTACCCTAGCCTCTGCCAAGTACAGCCTTCTGCCTCTCTCCAATACTGACTTACTTCTGAAAGCTTGTCTTTCCGTTTGAGAAACCAAGAGCCCGTTTCCTGCAGGGAAAAATGTCCGTTTTCTGTTCTTCTTGTGCACACGGTGACGTGCTTTCAGGGATGGTGTTAGGACTTTACCCACTCGAGGGAGGGCAGCTTCCCATTCACTTTGGAGATGGCACTCTTGCAGCGCTGTGGGCCATGTCTGTGCTTCGCAGACTGCAAACTAACCTCTCCATTCGAAGAGAACATGCACGGATTGGGAAGTCTGTGTTCTCTGGGAGATGTGTGTGGTGCTACTGCCCCGGTGTATGGGGTGGCTCACTGGCCACTAGCAATGTTTCTGCTCGCCACTGTGGGGCAAACTCTGTTCAGCTAAGCTCACTTGGGAAGTACAAGTGCTAGAGTTCCTTTCTGGGTCACCATCAAGAGATCACATTCGTAGCATGCGGGTACTGCTCTCCTCCTAAGCTGTGCATTCGCAGCCAGCTTCAAGGTGTTCCTTTGGTGGATAGACTCTGGTGGAGAGGCCGCTGGAGAAGGCCTCTGCTTCTATGCCCTTTGAGAAGGCTGCTTTGAGGAACCTCTTACCCTAGCCTCTGCCAAGTACAGCCTTCTGCCTCTCTCCAATATTGACTTACTTCTGACAGCTTGTCTTTCCGTTTGAGAAACCAAGAGCCCTTTTCCTGCAGGGAAAAATGTCCGTTTTCTGTTCTTCTTGTGCACACGGTGACGTGCTTTCAGGGATGGTGTTAGGCCTTTACCCACTCGAGGGAGGGCAGCTTCCCATTCACTTTGGAGATGGCACTCTTGCAGCGCTGTGGGCTATGTCTGTGCTTCACAGACTGCAAACTACCTCTCCATACGAAGAGAACACGCACAGATTGGGAAGTCTCTGTTCTCTGGGAGATGTGTGTGGTGCTACTGCCCCGGTGTATGGGGTGGTTCACTGGCCACTAGCAATGTTTCTGCTCGCCAGTGTGGGGCAAAGGTTGTGCAGCTAAGCTCACTTTGGAAGAACAAGTGCCAGAGTTCCTTTCTGGGGCACCATCAAGAGATCACATTCGTAGCATGCGGATACTGCTTTCCTCCTAAGCTGTGCATTCGCAGCCAGATTCAAGGTGTTCTTTTGTGGATAGACTCTGGTGGAGAGGCCGCTGGAGAAGGCCTCTGCTTCCATGCCCTTTGAGAAGGCTGCTTTGAGGAACCTCTTACCGTAGCCTCTGCCAAGTACAGCCTTCTGCCTCTCTCCAATACTGACTTACTTCTGACAGTTTGTCTTTCCGTTTGAGAAACCAAGAGCCCGTTTCCTGCAGGGAAAAATGTCCGTTTTCTGTTCTTCATTGGCACACGGTGACGTGCCTTCAGGGCTGGTGTTAGCCCTTTACCCACTCGAGGGAGGGCAGCTTCCCATTCACTTTGGAGATGGCACTCCTGCAGCGCTGTGGGCCATGACTGTGCTTCGCAGACTGCAAACTACACTCTCCATTCGAAGAGAACACGCACGGATTGGGAAGTCTCTGTTCTCTGGGAGATGTGTGTGGTGCTACTGCCCCGGTGTATGGGGTGGTTCACTGGCCACTAGCAATGTTTCTGCTCGCCAGTGTGGGGCAAACGTTGTGCAGCTAAGCTCACTTGGGAAGTACAAGTGCCAGAGTTCCTTTCTGGGGCACCATCAAGAGATAACGTTCGTAGCATGCGGGTACTGCTTTCCTCCTAACCTGTGCATTCGCAGCCAGATTCAAGGTGTTCTTTTGTGAATAGACTCCGGTGGAGAGACCGCTGGAGAAGGCCTCTGCTTCTATGCCCTTTGAGAAGGCTGCTTTGAGGAACCTCTTACCCTAGCCTCTGCCAAGTACAGCCTTCTGCCTCTCTCCAATACTGACTTACGTCTGACAGCTTGTCTTTCCGTTTGAGAAACCAAGAGCCCGTTTCCTGCAGGGAAAAATGTCCGTTTTCTGTTCTTCATTGGCACACGGTGACGTGCCTTCAGGGCTGGTGTTAGCCCTTTACCCACTCGAGGGAGGGCAGCTTCCCATTCACTTTGGAGATGGCACTCCTGCAGCGCTGTGGGCCATGACTGTGCTTCGCAGACTGCAAACTACATTCTCCATTCGAAGAGAACACGCACGGATTGGGAAGTCTCTGTTCTCTGGGAGATGTGTGTGGTGCTACTGCCCCGGTGTATGGGGTGGTTCACTGGCCACTAGCAATGTTTCTGCTCGCCAGTGTGGGGCAAACGTTGTGCAGCTAAGCTCACTTGGGAAGTACAAGTGCCAGAGTTCCTTTCTGGGGCACCATCAAGAGATAACGTTCGTAGCATGCGGGTACTGCTTTCCTCCTAACCTGTGCATTCGCAGCCAGATTCAAGGTGTTCTTTTGTGAATAGACTCTGGTGGAGAGGCCGCTGGAGAAGGCCTCTGCTTCCATGCCCTTTGAGAAGGGTGCTTTGAGGAACCTCTTACCGTAGCCTCTGCCAAGTACAGCCTTCTGCCTCTCTCCAATACTGACTTACTTCTGACAGTTTGTCTTTCCGTTTGAGAAACCAAGAGCCCTTTTCCTGCAGGGAAAAATGTCCGTTTTCTGTTCTTCTTTTGCACACGGTGACGTTTCTTCACGGCTGGTGTTAGGCCTTTACCCACTCGAGGGAGGGCAGCTTCCCATTCACTTTGGAGATGGCACTCCTGCATCGCTGTGGGCCATATCTATGCTTCGCAGACTGCAAACTACACTCTCCATTCGAAGACAACACGCACGGATTGGGAAGTCTCTGTTCTCTGGGAGATGTGTGTGGTGCTACTGCCCCGGTGTATGGGGTGGTTCACTGGCCACTAGCAAGGTTTCTGCTCCCCAGTGTGGGGCAAACGTTGTGCAGCTAAGCTCACTTGGGAAGTACAAGTGCCAGAGTTCCTTTCTGGGGCACCATCAAGAGATAACGTTCGTAGCATGCGGGTACTGCTTTCCTCCTAAGCGGTGCATTCGCAGCCAGATTCAAGGTGTTCTTTTGTGGATAGACTCTGGTGGAGAGGCCGCTGTAGAAGGCCTCTGCTTCTATGCCCTTTGAGAAGGCTGCTTTGAGGAACCTCTTACCCTAGCCTCTGCCAAGTACAGCCTTCTGCCTCTCTCCAATACTGACTTACGTCTGACAGCTTGTCTTTCCGTTTGAGAAACCAAGAGCCCGTTTCCTGCAGGGAAAAATGTCCGTTTTCTGTTCTTCATTGGCACACGGTGACGTGCCTTCAGGGCTGGTGTTAGGCCTTTACCCACTCGAGGGAGGGCAGGTTCCCATTCACTTTGGAGATGGCACTCCTGCAGCGCTGTGGGCCATGACTGTGCTTCGCAGACTGCAAACTAGCCTCTCCATTCGAAGAGAACACGCACGGATTGGGAAGTCTGTGTTCTCTGGGAGATGTGTGTGGTGCTACTGCCCCGGTGTATGGGGTGTCTCACTGTCCACTAGCAATGTTTCTGCTCGCCACTGTGGGGCAAACTCTGTTCAGCTAAGCTCACTTGGGAAGTACAAGTGCCAGAGTTCCTTTCTGGGGCACCATCAAGAGATCACATTGGTAGCATGCGGGTACTGCTTTCCTCCTAAGCTGTGCATTCGCAGCCAGATTCAAGGTGTTCTTTTGTGGATAGACTCTGGTGGAGAGGCCGCTGGAGAAGGCCTCTGCTTCCATGCCCTTTGAGAAGGCTGCTTTGAGGAACCTCTTACCGTAGCCTCTGCCAAGTACAGCCTTCTGCCTCTCTCCAATACTGACTTACTTCTGACAGTTTGTCTTTCCGTTTGAGAAACCAAGAGCCCTTTTCCTGCAGGGAAAAATGTCCGTTTTCTGTTCTTCTTTTGCACACGGTGACGTTTCTTCACGGCTGGTGTTAGGCCTTTACCCACTCGAGGGAGGGCAGCTTCCCATTCACTTTGGAGATGGCACTCCTGCAGCGCTGTGGGCCATGACTGTGCTTCGCAGACTGCCAACTACACTCTCCATTCAAAGAGAACACGCACGGATTGGGAAGTCTGTGTTCTCTGGGAGATGTGTGTGGTGCTACTGCCCCGGTGTATGGGGTGTCTCACTGGCCACTAGCAATGTTTCTGCTCGCCACTGTGGGGCAAACTCTGTTCAGCTAAGCTCACTAAGGAAGTAAAAGTGCCAGAGTTCCTTTCTGGGGCACCATCAAGGGATCACATTCGTAGGATGGGGGTATTGCTCTCCTCCTAAACTGTGCATTCGAAGCAAGCTTCAAGGTGTTCCTTTTGTGGATAGACTCTGGTGGAGAGGCCGCTGGAGAAGGTCTCTGCTTCTATGCCCTTTGAGAAGGCTGCTTTGAGGAACCTCTTACCCTAGCCTCTGCCAAGTACAGCCTTCTGCCTCTCTCCAATACTGACTTACTTCTGACCGCTTGTCTCTCCATTTGAGAAACCAAGAGCCCTTTTCCTGCAGGGAAAAATGTCCGTTTTCTGTTCTTCTTTTGCACACGGTGACGTGCCATCAGGGCTGGTGTTAGGCCTTTACCCACTCGAGGGAGGGCAGCTTCCCATTCACTTTGGAGATGGCACTCCTGCATCGCTGTGGGCCATATCTGTGTTTCGCAGACTGCAAACTACACTCTCCATTCGAAGACAACACGCATGGATTGGGAAGTCTGTGTTCTCTGGGAGATGTGTGTGGTGCTACTGCCCCCGTGTATGGGGTGGTTCACTGGCCACTAGCAAGGATTCTGCTCCCCAGTGTGGGGCAAACGTTGTGCAGCTAAGCTCACTTGGGAAGTACAAGTGCCAGAGTTCCTTTCTGGGGCACCATCAAGAGATCACATTCGTAGCATGCGGGTACTGCTTTCCTCCTAAGCGGTGCATTCGCAGCCAGATTCAAGGTGTTCTTTTGTGGATAGACTCTGGTGGAGAGGCCGCTGGAGAAGGCCTCTGCTTCTATGCCCTTTGAGAAGGCTGCTTTGAGGAACCTCTTACCCTAGCCTCTGCCAAGTGCAGCCTTCTGCCTCTCTCCAATACTGACTTACGTCTGACAGCTTGTCTTTCCGTTTGAGAAACCAAGAGCCCGTTTCCTGCAGGGAAAAATGTCCGTTTTCTGTTCTTCATTGGCCCACGGTGACGTGCCTTCAGGGCTGGTGTTAGCCCTTTACCCACTCGAGGGAGGGCAGCTTCCCATTCACTTTGGAGATGGCACTCCTGCAGCGCTGTGGGCCATGACTGTGCTTCGCAGACTGCAAACTACACTCTCCATTCGAAGAGAACACGCACGGATTGGGAAGTCTCTGTTCTCTGGGAGATGTGTGTGGTGCTACTGCCCCGGTGTATGGGGTGGCTCACTGGCCACTAGCAATGTTTCTGCTCGCCAGTGTGGGGCAAACGTTGTGCAGCTAAGCTCACTTGGGAAGTACAAGTGCCAGAGTTCCTTTCTGGGGCACCATCAAGAGATAACGTTCGTAGCATGCGGGTACTGCTTTCCTCCTAACCTGTGCATTCGCAGCCAGATTCAAGGTGTTCTTTTGTGAATAGACTCCGGTGGAGAGACCGCTGGAGAAGGCCTCTGCTTCTATGCCCTTTGAGAAGGCTGCTTTGAGGAACCTCTTACCCTAGCCTCTGCCAAGTACAGCCTTCTGCCTCTCTCCAATACTGACTTACTTCTGACAGCTTGTCTTTCCGTTTGAGAAACCAAGAGCCCGTTTCCTGCAGGGAAAAATGTCCGTTTTCTGTTCTTCTTGTGCACACGGTGACGTGTTTCAGGGATGGTGTTAGGCCTTTACCCACTCGAGGGAGGGCAGCTTCCCATTCACTTTGGAGATGGCACTCTTGCAGCGCTGTGGGCCATGTCTGTGCTTCGCAGACTGAAAACTAACCTCTCCATTCGAAGAGAACACGCACGGATTGGGAAGTCTGTGTTCTCTGGGAGATGTGTGTGGTGCTACTGCCCCGGTGTATGGGGTGGCTCACTGGCCACTAGCAATGTTTCTACTCGCCACAGTGGGGCAAACACTGTTCAGCTAAGCTCACTTGGGAAGTACAAGTGCTAGAGTTCCTTTCTGGGTCACCATCAAGAGATCACATTCGTAGCATGCGGATACTGCTTTCCTCCTAAGCTGTGCATTCGCAGCCAGATTCAAGGTGTTCTTTTGTGGATAGACTCTGGTGGAGAGGCCGCTGGAGAAGGCCTCTGCTTCCATGCCCTTTGAGAAGGCTGCTTTGAGGAACCTCTTACCGTAGCCTCTGCCAAGTACAGCCTTCTGCCTCTCTCCAATACTGACTTACTTCTGACAGTTTGTCTTTCCGTTTGAGAAACCAAGAGCCCTTTTCCTGCAGGGAAAAATGTCCGTTTTCTGTTCTTCTTTTGCACACGGTGACGTTTCTTCACGGCTGGTGTTAGGCCTTTACCCACTCGAGGGAGGGCAGCTTCCCATTCACTTTGGAGATGGCACTCCTGCAGCGCTGTGGGCCATGACTGTGCTTCGCAGACTGCAAACTACACTCTCCATTCGAAGAGAACACGCACGGATTGGGAAGTCTCTGTTCTCTGGGAGATGTGTGTGGTGCTACTGCCCCGGTGTATGGGGTGTCTCACTGGCCACTAGCAATGTTTCTGCTCGCCAGTGTGGGGCAAACTCTGTTCAGCTAAGCTCACTAAGGAAGTAAAAGTGCCAGAGTTCCTTTCTGGGGCACCATCAAGGGATCACATTCGTAGCATGGGGGTATTGTTCTCCTCCTCAGCTGTGCATTCGCAGTCAGCTTCAAGGTGTTCCTTTACTGTATAGACTCTGGTGGAGAGGCCGCTGGAGAAGGTCTCTGCTTCTATGCCCTTTGAGAAGGCTGCTTTGAGGAACCTCTTACCCTAGCCTCTGCCAAGTACAGCCTTCTGCCTCTCTCCAATACTGACTTACTTCTGACAGCTTGTCTTTCCGTTTGAGAAACCGACAGCCGATTTCCTGCAGGGAAAAATGTTCGTTTTCTGTTCTTCTTTTGCACACGGTGACGTGCCATCAGGGCTGGTGTTAGGCCTTTACCCACTCGAGGGAGGGCAGCTTCCCATTCACTTTGGAGATGGCACTCCTGCAGCGCTGTGGGCCATGACTGTGCTTCGCAGACTGCAAACTACCCTCTCCATTCGAAGAGAACACGCACGGATTGGGAAGTCTCTGTTCTCTGGGAGATGTGTGTGGTGCTACTGCCCCGGTGTATGGGGTGGCTCACTGGCCACTAGCAATGTTTCTGCTCGCCACTGTGGGGCAAACGTTGTGCAGCTAAGCTCACTTGGGAAGTACAAGTGCCAGAGTTCCTTTCTGGGGCACCATCCAGAGATCACATTCGTTGCATGCGGGTACTGCTTTCTTCCAAAGCTGTGCATTCGCAGCCAGCTTCAAGGTGTTCCTTTTGTGGATAGACTCTGGTGGAGAGGCCGCTGGAGAAGGCCTCTGCTTCCATGCCCTTTGAGAAGGCTGCTTTGAGGAACCTCTTACCCTAGCCTCTGCCAAGTACAGCCTTCTGCCTCTCTCCAATACTGACTTACTTCTGACAGTTTGTCTTTCCGTTTCAGAAACCAAGAGCCCTTTTCCTGCAGGGAAAAATGTCCGTTTTCTGTTCTTCTTTTGCACACGGTGACGTTTCTTCACGGCTGGTGTTAGGCCTTTACCCACTCGAGGGAGGGCAGCTTCCCATTCACTTTGGAGACGGCACTCCTGCAGCGCTGTGGGCCATGACTGTGCTTCGCAGACTGCAAACTACCCTCTCCATTCGAAGAGAACACGCACGGATTGGGAAGTCTCTGTTCTCTGGGAGATGTGTGTGGTGCTACTGCCCCGGTGTATGGGGTGGCTCACTGGCCACTAGCAATGTTTCTGCTCGCCAGTGTGGGGCAAACGTTGTGCAGCTAAGCTCACTTGGGAAGTACAAGTGCCAGAGTTCCTTTCTGGGGCAACATCCAGAGATCACATTCGTTGCATGCGGCTACTGTTTTCTTCCAAAGCTGTGCATTCGCAGCCAGCTTCAAGGTGTTCCTTTTGTGGATAGAGTCTGGTGGAGAGGCCGCTGGAGAAGGCCTCTGCTTCCATGCCCTTTGAGAAGGCTGCTTTAAGGAACCTCTTACCGTAGCCTCTGCCAAGTACAGCCTTCTGCCTCTCTCCAATACTGACTTACTTCTGACAGTTTGTCTTTCCGTTTGAGAAACGAAGAGCCCTTTTCCTGCAGGGAAAAATGTCCGTTTTCTCTTCTTCTTTTGCACACGGTGAGGTTTCTTCACGGCTGGTGTTAGGCCTTTACCCACTCGAGGGAGGGCAGGTTCCCATTCACTTTGGAGATGGCACTCCTGCAGCGCTGTGGGCCATGACTGTGCTTCGCAGACTGCAAACTAGCCTCTCCATTCGAAGAGAACACGCACGGATTGGGAAGTCTGTGTTCTCTGGGAGATGTGTGTGGTGCTACTGCCCCGGTGTATGGGGTGTCTCACTGTCCACTAGCAATGTTTCTGCTCGCCACTGTGGGGCAAACTCTGTTCAGCTAAGCTCACTTGGGAAGTACAAGTGCCAGAGTTCCTTTCTGGGGCACCATCAAGAGATCACATTGGTAGCATGCGGGTACTGCTTTCCTCCTAAGCTGTGCATTCGCAGCCAGATTCAAGGTGTTCTTTTGTGAATAGACTCCGGTGGAGAGACCGCTGGAGAAGGCCTCTGCTCCTATGCCCTTTGAGAAGGCTGCTTTGAGGAACCTCTTACCCTAGCCTCTGCCAAGTACAGCCTTCTGCCTCTCTACAATACTGACTTACTTCTGAAAGCTTGTCTTTCCGTTTGAGAAACCAAGAGCCCGTTTCCTGCAGGGAAAAATGTCCGTTTTCTGTTCTTCTTGTGCACACGGTGACGTGTTTCAGGGATGGTGTTAGGCCTTTACCCACTCGAGGGAGGGCAGCTTCCCATTCACTTTGGAGATGGCACTCTTGCAGCGCTGTGGGCCATGTCTGTGCTTCGCAGACTGCAAACTAACCTCTCCATTCGAAGAGAACACGCACGGATTGGGAAGTCTGTGTTCTCTGGGAGATGTGTGTGGTGCTACTGCCCCGGTGTATGGGGTGGCTCACTGGCCACTAGCAATGTTTCTGCTCGCCACTGTGGGGCAAACTCTGTTCAGCTAAGCTCACTTGGGAAGTACAAGTGCTAGAGTTCCTTTCTGGGTCACCATCAAGAGATCACATTCGTAGCATGCGGGTACTGCTCTCCTCCTAAGCTGTGCATTCGCAGCCAGCTTCAAGGTGTTCCTTTGGTGGATAGACTCTGGTGGAGAGGCCGCTGGAGAAGGCCTCTGCTTCTATGCCCTTTGAGAAGGCTGCTTTGAGGAACCTCTTACCCTAGCCTCTGCCAAGTACAGCCTTCTGCCTCTCTCCAATATTGACTTACTTCTGACAGCTTGTCTTTCCGTTTGAGAAACCAAGAGCCCTTTTCCTGCAGGGAAAAATGTCCGTTTTCTGTTCTTCTTGTGCACACGGTGACGTGCTTTCAGGGATGGTGTTAGGCCTTTACCCACTCGAGGGAGGGCAGCTTCCGATTCACTTTGGAGATGGCACTCTTGCACGGCTGTGGGCTATGTCTGTGCTTCACAGACTGCAAACTACCTCTCCATACGAAGAGAACACGCACGGATTGGGAAGTCTCTGTTCTCTGGGAGATGTGTGTGGTGCTACTGCCCCGGTGTATGGGGTGGTTCACTGGCCACTAGCAATGTTTCTGCTCGCCAGTGTGGGGCAAACGTTGTGCAGCTAAGCTCACTTTGGAAGTACAAGTGCCAGAGTTCCTTTCTGGGGCACCATCAAGAGATCACATTCGTAGCATGCGGATACTGCTTTCCTCCTAAGCTGTGCATTCGCAGCCAGATTCAAGGTGTTCTTTTGTGGATAGACTCTGGTGGAGAGGCCGCTGGAGAAGGCCTCTGCTTCCATGCCCTTTGAGAAGGCTGCTTTGAGGAACCTCTTACCGTAGCCTCTGCCAAGTACAGCCTTCTGCCTCTCTCCAATACTGACTTACTTCTGACAGTTTGTCTTTCCGTTTGAGAAACCAAGAGCCGTTTTCCTGCAGGGAAAAATGTCCGTTTTCTGTTCTTCTTTTGCACACGGTGACGTTTCTTCACGGCTGGTGTTAGGCCTTTACCCACTCGAGGGAGGGCAGCTTCCCATTCACTTTGGAGATGGCACTCCTGCAGCGCTGTGGGCCATGACTGTGCTTCGCAGACTGCAAACTACACTCTCCATTCGAAGAGAACACGCACGGATTGGGAAGTCTGTGTTCTCTGGGAGATGTGTGTGGTGCTACTGCCCCGGTGTATGGGGTGTCTCACTGGCCACTAGCAATGTTTCTGCTCGCCACTGTGGGGCAAACTCTGTTCAGCTAAGCTCACTAAGGAAGTAAAAGTGCCAGAGTTCCTTTCTGGGGCACCATCAAGGGATCACATTCGTAGCATGGTGGTATTGCTCTCCTCCTAAACTGTGCATTCGAAGCAAGCTTCAAGGTGTTCCTTTTGTGGATAGACTCTGGTGGAGAGGCCGCTGGAGAAGGTCTCTGCTTCTATGCCCTTTGAGAAGGCTGCTTTGAGGAACCTCTTACCCTAGCCTCTGCCAAGTACAGCCTTCTGCCTCTCTCCAATACTGACTTACTTCTGACCGCTTGTCTCTCCATTTGAGAAACCAAGAGCCCTTTTCCTGCAGGGAAAAATGTCCGTTTTCTGTTCTTCTTTTGCACACGGTGACGTGCCATCAGGGCTGGTGTTAGGCCTTTACCCAATCGAGGGAGGGCAGCTTCCCATTCACTTTGGAGATGGCACTCCTGCAGCGCTGTGGGCCATATCTGTGTTTCGCAGACTGCAAACTACACTCTCCATTCGAAGACAACACGCACGGATTGGGAAGTCTGTGTTCTCTGGGAGATGTGTGTGGTGCTACTGCCCCCGTGTATGGGGTGGTTCACTGGCCAC
This sequence comes from Kogia breviceps, assembly GCF_026419965.1. Taxonomy (NCBI): domain Eukaryota; kingdom Metazoa; phylum Chordata; class Mammalia; order Artiodactyla; family Physeteridae; genus Kogia; species Kogia breviceps. The sequence goes on from NC_081324.1 coordinate 30,382,979, forward strand.
TAGCAAGGTTTCTGCTCCCCAGTGTGGGGCAAACGTTGTGCAGCTAAGCTCACTTGGGAAGTACAAGTGCCAGAGTTCCTTTCTGGGGCACCATCAAGAGATCACATTCGTAGCATGCGGGTACTGCTTTCCTCCTAAGCGGTGCATTCGCAGCCAGATTCAAGGTGTTCTTTTGTGGATAGACTCTGGTGGAGAGGCCGCTGGAGAAGGCCTCTGCTTCTATGCCCTTTGAGAAGGCTGCTTTGAGGAACCTCTTACCCTAGCCTCTGCCAAGTGCAGCCTTCTGCCTCTCTCCAATACTGACTTACGTCTGACAGCTTGTCTTTCCGTTTGAGAAACCAAGAGCCCGTTTCCTGCAGGGAAAAATGTCCGTTTTCTGTTCTTCATTGGCACACGGTGACGTGCCTTCAGGGCTGGTGTTAGCCCTTTACCCACTCGAGGGAGGGCAGCTTCCCATTCACTTTGGAGATGGCACTCCTGCAGCGCTGTGGGCCATGACTGTGCTTCGCAGACTGCAAACTACACTCTCCATTCGAAGAGAACACGCACGGATTGGGAAGTCTCTGTTCTCTGGGAGATGTGTGTGGTGCTACTGCCCCGGTGTATGGGGTGGCTCACTGGCCACTAGCAATGTTTCTGCTCGCCAGTGTGGGGCAAACGTTGTGCAGCTAAGCTCACTTGGGAAGTACAAGTGCCAGAGTTCCTTTCTGGGGCACCATCAAGAGATAACGTTCGTAGCATGCGGGTACTGCTTTCCTCCTAACCTGTGCATTCGCAGCCAGATTCAAGGTGTTCTTTTGTGAATAGACTCCGGTGGAGAGACCGCTGGAGAAGGCCTCTGCTTCTATGCCCTTTGAGAAGGCTGCTTTGAGGAACCTCTTACCCTAGCCTCTGCCAAGTACAGCCTTCTGCCTCTCTCCAATACTGACTTACTTCTGACAGCTTGTCTTTCCGTTTGAGAAACCAAGAGCCCGTTTCCTGCAGGGAAAAATGTCCGTTTTCTGTTCTTCTTGTGCACACGGTGACGTGTTTCAGGGATGGTGTTAGGCCTTTACCCACTCGAGGGAGGGCAGCTTCCCATTCACTTTGGAGATGGCACTCTTGCAGCGCTGTGGGCCATGTCTGTGCTTCGCAGACTGAAAACTAACCTCTCCATTCGAAGAGAACACGCACGGATTGGGAAGTCTGTGTTCTCTGGGAGATGTGTGTGGTGCTACTGCCCCGGTGTATGGGGTGCCTCACTGGCCACTAGCAATGTTTCTACTCGCCACAGTGGGGCAAACACTGTTCAGCTAAGCTCACTTGGGAAGTACAAGTGCTAGAGTTCCTTTCTGGGTCACCATCAAGAGATCACATTCGTAGCATGCGGATACTGCTTTCCTCCTAAGCTGTGCATTCGCAGCCAGATTCAAGGTGTTCTTTTGTGGATAGACTCTGGTGGAGAGGCCGCTGGAGAAGGCCTCTGCTTCCATGCCCTTTGAGAAGGCTGCTTTGAGGAACCTCTTACCGTAGCCTCTGCCAAGTACAGCCTTCTGCCTCTCTCCAATACTGACTTACTTCTGACAGTTTGTCTTTCCGTTTGAGAAACCAAGAGCCCTTTTCCTGCAGGGAAAAATGTCCGTTTTCTGTTCTTCTTTTGCACACGGTGACGTTTCTTCACGGCTGGTGTTAGGCCTTTACCCACTCGAGGGAGGGCAGCTTCCCATTCACTTTGGAGATGGCACTCCTGCAGCGCTGTGGGCCATGACTGTGCTTCGCAGACTGCAAACTACACTCTCCATTCGAAGAGAACACGCACGGATTGGGAAGTCTCTGTTCTCTGGGAGATGTGTGTGGTGCTACTGCCCCGGTGTATGGGGTGTCTCACTGGCCACTAGCAATGTTTCTGCTCGCACCTGTGGGGCAAACTCTGTTCAGCTAAGCTCACTAAGGAAGTAAAAGTGCCAGAGTTCCTTTCTGGGGCACCATCAAGGGATCACATTCGTAGCATGGGGGTATTGCTCTCCTCCTAAACTGTGCATTCGAAGCCAGCTTCAAGGTGTTCCTATTGTGGATAGACTCTGGTGGAGAGGCCGCTGGGGAAGCCCTCTGCTTCTATGCCCTTTGAGAAGGCTGCTTTGAGGAACCTCTTACCCTAGCCTCTGCCAAGTACAGCCTTCTGCCTCTCTCCAATACTGACTTACTTCTGAAAGCTTGTCTTTCCGTTTGAGAAACCAAGAGCCCGTTTCCTGCAGGGAAAAATGTCCGTTTTCTGTTCTTCTTGTGCACACGGTGACGTGCTTTCAGGGATGGTGTTAGGCCTTTACCCACTCGAGGGAGGGCAGCTTCCCATTCACTTTGGAGATGGCACTCTTGCAGCGCTGTGGGCCATGTCTGTGCTTCGCAGACTGCAAACTAACCTCTCCATTCGAAGAGAACACGCACGGATTGGGAAGTCTGTGTTCTCTGGGAGATGTGTGTGGTGCTACTGCCCCGGTGTATGGGGTGGCTCACTGGCCACTAGCAATGTTTCTGCTCGCCACTGTGGGGCAAACTCTGTTCAGCTAAGCTCACTTGGGAAGTACAAGTGCTAGAGTTCCTTTCTGGGTCACCATCAAGAGATCACATTCGTAGCATGCGGGTACTGCTCTCCTCCTAAGCTGTGCATTCGCAGCCAGCTTCAAGGTGTTCCTTTGGTGGATAGACTCTGGTGGAGAGGCCGCTGGAGAAGGCCTCTGCTTCTATGCCCTTTGAGAAGGCTGCTTTGAGGAACCTCTTACCCTAGCCTCTGCCAAGTACAGCCTTCTGCCTCTCTCCAATATTGACTTACTTCTGACAGCTTGTCTTTCCGTTTGAGAAACCAAGAGCCCTTTTCCTGCAGGGAAAAATGTCCGTTTTCTGTTCTTCTTGTGCACACGGTGACGTGCTTTCAGGGATGGTGTTAGGCCTTTACCCACTCGAGGGAGGGCAGCTTCCCATTCACTTTGGAGATGGCACACTTGCAGCGCTGTGGGCTATGTCTGTGCTTCACAGACTGCAAACTACCTCTCCATACGAAGAGAACACGCACGGATTGGGAAGTCTCTGTTCTCTGGGAGATGTGTGTGGTGCTACTGCCCCGGTGTATGGGGTGGTTCACTGGCCACTAGCAATGTTTCTGCTCGCCAGTGTGGGGCAAACGTTGTGCAGCTAAGCTCACTTTGGAAGTACAAGTGCCAGAGTTCCTTTCTGGGGCACCATCAAGAGATCACATTCGTAGCATGCGGATACTGCTTTCCTCCTAAGCTGTGCATTCGCAGCCAGATTCAAGGTGTTCTTTTGTGGATAGACTCTGGTGGAGAGGCCGCTGGAGAAGGCCTCTGCTTCCATGCCCTTTGAGAAGGCTGCTTTGAGGAACCTCTTACCGTAGCCTCTGCCAAGTACAGCCTTCTGCCTCTCTCCAATACTGACTTACTTCTGACAGTTTGTCTTTCCGTTTGAGAAACCAAGAGCCCTTTTCCTGCAGGGAAAAATGTCCGTTTTCTGTTCTTCTTTTGCACACGGTGACGTTTCTTCACGGCTGGTGTTAGGCCTTTACCCACTCGAGGGAGGGCAGCTTCCCATTCACTTTGGAGATGGCACTCCTGCAGCGCTGTGGGCCATGACTGTGCTTCGCAGACTGCAAACTACACTCTCCATTCGAAGAGAACACGCACGGATTGGGAAGTCTCTGTTCTCTGGGAGATGTGTGTGGTGCTACTGCCCCGGTGTATGGGGTGTCTCACTGGCCACTAGCAATGTTTCTGCTCGCCAGTGTGGGGCAAACTCTGTTCAGCTAAGCTCACTAAGGAAGTAAAAGTGCCAGAGTTCCTTTCTGGGGCACCATCAAGGGATCACATTCGTAGCATGGGGGTATTGCTCTCCTCCTCAGCTGTGCATTCGCAGTCAGCTTCAAGGTGTTCCTTTACTGTATAGACTCTGGTGGAGAGGCCGCTGGAGAAGGTCTCTGCTTCTATGCCCTTTGAGAAGGCTGCTTTGAGGAACCTCTTACCCTAGCCTCTGCCAAGTACAGCCTTCTGCCTCTCTCCAATACTGACTTACTTCTGACAGCTTGTCTTTCCGTTTGAGAAACCGACAGCCGATTTCCTGCAGGGAAAAATGTTCGTTTTCTGTTCTTCTTTTGCACACGGTGACGTGCCATCAGGGCTGGTGTTAGGCCTTTACCCACTCGAGGGAGGGCAGCTTCCCATTCACTTTGGAGATGGCACTCCTGCAGCGCTGTGGGCCATGACTGTGCTTCGCAGACTGCAAACTACCCTCTCATTTCGAAGAGAACACGCACGGATTGGGAAGTCTCTGTTCTCTGGGAGATGTGTGTGGTGCTACTGCCCCGGTGTATGGGGTGGCTCACTGGCCACTAGCAATGTTTCTGCTCGCCACTGTGGGGCAAACGTTGTGCAGCTAAGCTCACTTGGGAAGTACAAGTGCCAGAGTTCCTTTCTGGGGCACCATCCAGAGATCACATTCGTTGCATGCGGGTACTGCTTTCTTCCAAAGCTGTGCATTCGCAGCCAGCTTCAAGGTGTTCCTTTTGTGGATAGACTCTGGTGGAGAGGCCGCTGGAGAAGGCCTCTGCTTCCATGCCCTTTGAGAAGGCTGCTTTGAGGAACCTCTTACCCTAGCCTCTGCCAAGTACAGCCTTCTGCCTCTCTCCAATACTGACTTACTTCTGACAGTTTGTCTTTCCGTTTCAGAAACCAAGAGCCCTTTTCCTGCAGGGAAAAATGTCCGTTTTCTGTTCTTCTTTTGCACACGGTGACGTTTCTTCACGGCTGGTGTTAGGCCTTTACCCACTCGAGGGAGGGCAGCTTCCCATTCACTTTGGAGACGGCACTCCTACAGCGCTGTGGGCCATGACTGTGCTTCGCAGACTGCAAACTACCCTCTCCATTCGAAGAGAACACGCACGGATTGGGAAGTCTCTGTTCTCTGGGAGATGTGTGTGGTGCTACTGCCCCGGTGTATGGGGTGGCTCACTGGCCACTAGCAATGTTTCTGCTCGCCAGTGTGGGGCAAACGTTGTGCAGCTAAGCTCACTTGGGAAGTACAAGTGCCAGAGTTCCTTTCTGGGGCAACATCCAGAGATCACATTCGTTGCATGCGGCTACTGTTTTCTTCCAAAGCTGTGCATTCGCAGCCAGCTTCAAGGTGTTCCTTTTGTGGATAGAGTCTGGTGGAGAGGCCGCTGGAGAAGGCCTCTGCTTCCATGCCCTTTGAGAAGGCTGCTTTAAGGAACCTCTTACCGTAGCCTCTGCCAAGTACAGCCTTCTGCCTCTCTCCAATACTGACTTACTTCTGACAGTTTGTCTTTCCGTTTGAGAAACGAAGAGCCCTTTTCCTGCAGGGAAAAATGTCCGTTTTCTCTTCTTCTTTTGCACACGGTGAGGTTTCTTCACGGCTGGTGTTAGGCCTTTACCCACTCGAGGGAGGGCAGGTTCCCATTCACTTTGGAGATGGCACTCCTGCAGCGCTGTGGGCCAGGACTGTGCTTCGCAGACTGCAAACTAGCCTCTCCATTCGAAGAGAACACGCACGGATTGGGAAGTCTGTGTTCTCTGGGAGATGTGTGTGGTGCTACTGCCCCGGTGTATGGGGTGTCTCACTGTCCACTAGCAATGTTTCTGCTCGCCACTGTGGGGCAAACTCTGTTCAGCTAAGCTCACTTGGGAAGTACAAGTGCCAGAGTTCCTTTCTGGGGCACCATCAAGAGATCACATTGGTAGCATGCGGGTACTGCTTTCCTCCTAAGCTGTGCATTCGCAGCCAGATTCAAGGTGTTCTTTTGTGAATAGACTCCGGTGGAGAGACCGCTGGAGAAGGCCTCTGCTCCTATGCCCTTTGAGAAGGCTGCTTTGAGGAACCTCTTACCCTAGCCTCTGCCAAGTACAGCCTTCTGCCTCTCTACAATACTGACTTACTTCTGAAAGCTTGTCTTTCCGTTTGAGAAACCAAGAGCCCGTTTCCTGCAGGGAAAAATGTCCGTTTTCTGTTCTTCTTGTGCACACGGTGACGTGTTTCAGGGATGGTGTTAGGCCTTTACCCACTCGAGGGAGGGCAGCTTCCCATTCACTTTGGAGATGGCACTCTTGCAGCGCTGTGGGCCATGTCTGTGCTTCGCAGACTGCAAACTAACCTCTCCATTCGAAGAGAACACGCACGGATTGGGAAGTCTGTGTTCTCTGGGAGATGTGTGTGGTGCTACTGCCCCGGTGTATGGGGTGGCTCACTGGCCACTAGCAATGTTTCTGCTCGCCACTGTGGGGCAAACTCTGTTCAGTTAAGCTCACTTGGGAAGTACAAGTGCTAGAGTTCCTTTCTGGGTCACCATCAAGAGATCACATTCGTAGCATGCGGGTACTGCTCTCCTCCTAAGCTGTGCATTCGCAGCCAGCTTCAAGGTTTTCCTTTGGTGGATAGACTCTGGTGGAGAGGCCGCTGGAGAAGGCCTCTGCTTCTATGCCCTTTGAGAAGGCTGCTTTGAGGAACCTCTTACCCTAGCCTCTGCCAAGTACAGCCTTCTGCCTCTCTCCAATACTGACTTACTTCTGACAGTTTGTCTTTCCGTTTGAGAAACCAAGAGCCCTTTTCCTGCAGGGAAAAATGTCCGTTTTCTGTTCTTCTTTTGCACACGGTGACGTTTCTTCACGGCTGGTGTTAGGCCTTTACCCACTCGAGGGAGGGCAGCTTCCCATTCACTTTGGAGATGGCACTCCTGCAGCGCTGTGGGCCATGACTGTGCTTCGCAGACTGCCAACTACACTCTCCATTCGAAGAGAACACGCACGGATTGGGAAGTCTGTGTTCTCTGGGAGATGTGTGTGGTGCTACTGCCCCGGTGTATGGGGTGTCTCACTGGCCACTAGCAATGTTTCTGCTCGCCACTGTGGGGCAAACTCTGTTCAGCTAAGCTCACTAAGGAAGTAAAAGTGCCAGAGTTCCTTTCTGGGGCACCATCAAGGGATCACATTCGTAGGATGGGGGTATTGCTCTCCTCCTAAACTGTGCATTCGAAGCAAGCTTCAAGGTGTTCCTTTTGTGGATAGACTCTGGTGGAGAGGCCGCTGGAGAAGGTCTCTGCTTCTATGCCCTTTGAGAAGGCTGCTTTGAGGAACCTCTTAGCCTAGCCTCTGCCAAGTACAGCCTTCTGCCTCTCTCCAATACTGACTTACTTCTGACCGCTTGTCTCTCCATTTGAGAAACCAAGAGCCCTTTTCCTGCAGGGAAAAATGTCCGTTTTCTGTTCTTCTTTTGCACACGGTGACGTGCCATCAGGGCTGGTGTTAGGCCTTTACCCAATCGAGGGAGGGCAGCTTCCCATTCACTTTGGAGATGGCACTCCTGCATCGCTGTGGGCCATATCTGTGTTTCGCAGACTGCAAACTACACTCTCCATTCGAAGACAACACGCACGGATTGGGAAGTCTGTGTTCTCTGGGAGATGTGTGTGGTGCTACTGCACCCGTGTATGGGGTGGTTCACTGGCCACTAGCAAGGTTTCTGCTCCCCAGTGTGGGGCAAACGTTGTGCAGCTAAGCTCACTTGGGAAGTACAAGTGCCAGAGTTCCTTTCTGGGGCACCATCAAGAGATCACATTCGTAGCATGCGGGTACTGCTTTCCTCCTAAGCGGTGCATTCGCAGCCAGATTCAAGGTGTTCTTTTGTGGATAGACTCTGGTGGAGAGGCCGCTGGAGAAGGCCTCTGCTTCTATGCCCTTTGAGAAGGCTGCTTTGAGGAACCTCTTACCCTAGCCTCTGCCAAGTGCAGCCTTCTGCCTCTCTCCAATACTGACTTACGTCTGACAGCTTGTCTTTCCGTTTGAGAAACCAAGAGCCCGTTTCCTGCAGGGAAAAATGTCCGTTTTCTGTTCTTCATTGGCACACGGTGACGTGCCTTCAGGGCTGGTGTTAGCCCTTTACCCACTCGAGGGAGGGCAGCTTCCCATTCACTTTGGAGATGGCACTCCTGCAGCGCTGTGGGCCATGACTGTGCTTCGCAGACTGCAAACTACACTCTCCATTCGAAGAGAACACGCACGGATTGGGAAGTCTCTGTTCTCTGGGAGATGTGTGTGGTGCTACTGCCCCGGTGTATGGGGTGGCTCACTGGCCACTAGCAATGTTTCTGCTCGCCAGTGTGGGGCAAACGTTGTGCAGCTAAGCTCACTTGGGAAGTACAAGTGCCAGAGTTCCTTTCTGGGGCACCATCAAGAGATAACGTTCGTAGCATGCGGGTACTGCTTTCCTCCTAACCTGTGCATTCGCAGCCAGATTCAAGGTGTTCTTTTGTGAATAGACTCCGGTGGAGAGACCGCTGGAGAAGGCCTCTGCTTCTATGCCCTTTGAGAAGGCTGCTTTGAGGAACCTCTTACCCTAGCCTCTGCCAAGTACAGCCTTCTGCCTCTCTCCAATACTGACTTACTTCTGACAGCTTGTCTTTCCGTTTGAGAAACCAAGAGCCCGTTTCCTGCAGGGAAAAATGTCCGTTTTCTGTTCTTCTTGTGCACACGGTGACGTGTTTCAGGGATGGTGTTAGGCCTTTACCCACTCGAGGGAGGGCAGCTTCCCATTCACTTTGGAGATGGCACTCTTGCAGCGCTGTGGGCCATGTCTGTGCTTCGCAGACTGAAAACTAACCTCTCCATTCGAAGAGAACACGCACGGATTGGGAAGTCTGTGTTCTCTGGGAGATGTGTGTGGTGCTACTGCCCCGGTGTATGGGGTGGCTCACTGGCCACTAGCAATGTTTCTACTCGCCACAGTGGGGCAAACACTGTTCAGCTAAGCTCACTTGGGAAGTACAAGTGCTAGAGTTCCTTTCTGGGTCACCATCAAGAGATCACATTCGTAGCATGCGGATACTGCTTTCCTCCTAAGCTGTGCATTCGCAGCCAGATTCAAGGTGTTCTTTTGTGGATAGACTCTGGTGGAGAGGCCGCTGGAGAAGGCCTCTGCTTCCATGCCCTTTGAGAAGGCTGCTTTGAGGAACCTCTTACCGTAGCCTCTGCCAAGTACAGCCTTCTGCCTCTCTCCAATACTGACTTACTTCTGACAGTTTGTCTTTCCGTTTGAGAAACCAAGAGCCCTTTTCCTGCAGGGAAAAATGTCCGTTTTCTGTTCTTCTTTTGCACACGGTGACGTTTCTTCACGGCTGGTGTTAGGCCTTTACCCACTCGAGGGAGGGCAGCTTCCCATTCACTTTGGAGATGGCACTCCTGCAGCGCTGTGGGCCATGACTGTGCTTCGCAGACTGCAAACTACACTCTCCATTCGAAGAGAACACGCACGGATTGGGAAGTCTCTGTTCTCTGGGAGATGTGTGTGGTGCTACTGCCCCGGTGTATGGGGTGTCTCACTGGCCACTAGCAATGTTTCTGCTCGCACCTGTGGGGCAAACTCTGTTCAGCTAAGCTCACTAAGGAAGTAAAAGTGCCAGAGTTCCTTTCTGGGGCACCATCAAGGGATCACATTCGTAGCATGGGGGTATTGCTCTCCTCCTAAACTGTGCATTGGAAGCCAGCTTCAAGGTGTTCCTATTGTGGATAGACTCTGGTGGAGAGGCCGCTGGGGAAGCCCTCTGCTTCTATGCCCTTTGAGAAGGCTGCTTTGAGGAACCTCTTACCCTAGCCTCTGCCAAGTACAGCCTTCTGCCTCTCTCCAATACTGACTTACTTCTGAAAGCTTGTCTTTCCGTTTGAGAAACCAAGAGCCCGTTTCCTGCAGGGAAAAATGTCCGTTTTCTGTTCTTCTTGTGCACACGGTGACGTGTTTCAGGGATGGTGTTAGGCCTTTACCCACTCGAGGGATGGCAGCTTCCCATTCACTTTGGAGATGGCACTCTTGCAGCGCTGTGGGCCATGTCTGTGCTTCGCAGACTGCAAACTAACCTCTCCATTCGAAGAGAACACGCACGGATTGGGAAGTCTGTGTTCTCTGGGAGATGTGTGTGGTGCTACTGCCCCGGTGTATGGGGTGGCTCACTGGCCACTAGCAATGTTTCTGCTCGCCACTGTGGGGCAAACTCTGTTCAGCTAAGCTCACTTGGGAAGTACAAGTGCTAGAGTTCCTTTCTGGGTCACCATCAAGAGATCACATTTGTAGCATGCGGGTACTGCTCTCCTCCTAAGCTGTGCATTCGCAGCCAGCTTCAAGGTGTTCCTTTGGTGGATAGACTCTGGTGGAGAGGCCGCTGGAGAAGGCCTCTGCTTCTATGCCCTTTGAGAAGGCTGCTTTGAGGAACCTCTTACCCTAGCCTCTGCCAAGTACAGCCTTCTGCCTCTCTCCAATATTGACTTACTTCTGACAGCTTGTCTTTCCGTTTGAGAAACCAAGAGCCCTTTTCCTGCAGGGAAAAATGTCCGTTTTCTGTTCTTCTTGTGCACACGGTGACGTGCTTTCAGGGATGGTGTTAGGCCTTTACCCACTCGAGGGAGGGCAGCTTCCCATTCACTTTGGAGATGGCACTCTTGCAGCGCTGTGGGCTATGTCTGTGCTTCACAGACTGCAAACTACCTCTCCATACGAAGAGAACACGCACGGATTGGGAAGTCTCTGTTCTCTGGGAGATGTGTGTGGTGCTACTGCCCCGGTGTATGGGGTGGTTCACTGGCCACTAGCAATGTTTCTGCTCGCCAGTGTGGGGCAAACGTTGTGCAGCTAAGCTCACTTTGGAAGTACAAGTGCCAGAGTTCCTTTCTGGGGCACCATCAAGAGATCACATTCGTAGCATGCGGATACTGCTTTCCTCCTAAGCTGTGCATTCGCAGCCAGATTCAAGGTGTTCTTTTGTGGATAGACTCTGGTGGAGAGGCCGCTGGAGAAGGCCTCTGCTTCCATGCCCTTTGAGAAGGCTGCTTTGAGGAACCTCTTACCGTAGCCTCTGCCAAGTACAGCCTTCTGCCTCTCTCCAATACTGACTTACTTCTGACAGTTTGTCTTTCCGTTTGAGAAACCAAGAGCCCTTTTCCTGCAGGGAAAAATGTCCGTTTTCTGTTCTTCTTTTGCACACGGTGACGTTTCTTCACGGCTGGTGTTAGGCCTTTACCCACTCGAGGGAGGGCAGCTTCCCATTCACTTTGGAGATGGCACTCCTGCAGCGCTGTGGGCCATGACTGTGCTTCGCAGACTGCCAACTACACTCTCCATTCGAAGAGAACACGCACGGATTGGGAAGTCTGTGTTCTCTGGGAGATGTGTGTGGTGCTACTGCCCCGGTGTATGGGGTGTCTCACTGGCCACTAGCAATGTTTCTGCTCGCCACTGTGGGGCAAACTCTGTTCAGCTAAGCTCACTAAGGAAGTAAAAGTGCCAGAGTTCCTTTCTGGGGCACCATCAAGGGATCACATTCGTAGGATGGGGGTATTGCTCTCCTCCTAAACTTTGCATTCGAAGCAAGCTTCAAGGTGTTCCTTTTGTGGATAGACTCTGGTGGAGAGGCCGCTGGAGAAGGTCTCTGCTTCTATGCCCTTTGAGAAGGCTGCTTTGAGGAACCTCTTACCCTAGCCTCTGCCAAGTACAGCCTTCTGCCTCTCTCCAATACTGACTTACTTCTGACCGCTTGTCTCTCCATTTGAGAAACCAAGAGCCCTTTTCCTGCAGGGAAAAATGTCCGTTTTCTGTTCTTCTTTTGCACACGGTGACGTGCCATCAGGGCTGGTGTTAGGCCTTTACCCAATCGAGGGAGGGCAGCTTCCCATTCACTTTGGAGATGGCACTCCTGCATCGCTGTGGGCCATATCTGTGTTTCGCAGACTGCAAACTACACTCTCCATTCGAAGACAACACGCACGGATTGGGAAGTCTGTGTTCTCTGGGAGATGTGTGTGGTGCTACTGCCCCCGTGTATGGGGTGGTTCACTGGCCACTAGCAAGGTTTCTGCTCCCCAGTGTGGGGCAAACGTTGTGCAGCTAAGCTCACTTGGGAAGTACAAGTGCCAGAGTTCCTTTCTGGGGCACCATCAAGAGATCACATTCGTAGCATGCGGGTACTGCTTTCCTCCTAAGCGGTGCATTCGCAGCCAGATTCAGGGTGTTCTTTTGTGGATAGACTCTGGTGGAGAGGCCGCTGGAGAAGGCCTCTGCTTCTATGCCCTTTGAGAAGGCTGCTTTGAGGAACCTCTTACCCTAGCCTCTGCCAAGTGCAGCCTTCTGCCTCTCTCCAATACTGACTTACGTCTGACAGCTTGTCTTTCCGTTTGAGAAACCAAGAGCCCGTTTCCTGCAGGGAAAAATGTCCGTTTTCTGTTCTTCATTGGCACACGGTGACGTGCCTTCAGGGCTGGTGTTAGCCCTTTACCCACTCGAGGGAGGGCAGCTTCCCATTCACTTTGGAGATGGCACTCCTGCAGCGCTGTGGGCCATGACTGTGCTTCGCAGACTGCAAACTACACTCTCCATTCGAAGAGAACACGCACGGATTGGGAAGTCTCTGTTCTCTGGGAGATGTGTGTGGTGCTACTGCCCCGGTGTATGGGGTGGCTCACTGGCCACTAGCAATGTTTCTGCTCGCCAGTGTGGGGCAAACGTTGTGCAGCTAAGCTCACTTGGGAAGTACAAGTGCCAGAGTTCCTTTCTGGGGCACCATCAAGAGATAACGTTCGTAGCATGCGGGTACTGCTTTCCTCCTAACCTGTGCATTCGCAGCCAGATTCAAGGTGTTCTTTTGTGAATAGACTCCGGTGGAGAGACCGCTGGAGAAGGCCTCTGCTTCTATGCCCTTTGAGAAGGCTGCTTTGAGGAACCTCTTACCCTAGCCTCTGCCAAGTACAGCCTTCTGCCTCTCTCCAATACTGACTTACTTCTGACAGCTTGTCTTTCCGTTTGAGAAACCAAGAGCCCGTTTCCTGCAGGGAAAAATGTCCGTTTTCTGTTCTTCTTGTGCACACGGTGACGTGTTTCAGGGATGGTGTTAGGCCTTTACCCACTCGAGGGAGGGCAGCTTCCCATTCACTTTGGAGATGGCACTCTTGCAGCGCTGTGGGCCATGTCTGTGCTTCGCAGACTGAAAACTAACCTCTCCATTCGAAGAGAACACGCACGGATTGGGAAGTCTGTGTTCTCTGGGAGATGTGTGTGGTGCTACTGCCCCGGTGTATGGGGTGGCTCACTGGCCACTAGCAATGTTTCTACTCGCCACAGTGGGGCAAACACTGTTCAGCTAAGCTCACTTGGGAAGTACAAGTGCTAGAGTTCCTTTCTGGGTCACCATCAAGAGATCACATTCGTAGCATGCGGATACTGCTTTCCTCCTAAGCTGTGCATTCGCAGCCAGATTCAAGGTGTTCTTTTGTGGATAGACTCTGGTGGAGAGGCCGCTGGAGAAGGCCTCTGCTTCCATGCCCTTTGAGAAGGCTGCTTTGAGGAACCTCTTACCGTAGCCTCTGCCAAGTACAGCCTTCTGCCTCTCTCCAATACTGACTTACTTCTGACAGTTTGTCTTTCCGTTTGAGAAACCAAGAGCCCTTTTCCTGCAGGGAAAAATGTCCGTTTTCTGTTCTTCTTGTGCACACGGTGACGTTTCTTCACGGCTGGTGTTAGGCCTTTACCCACTCGAGGGAGGGCAGCTTCCCATTCACTTTGGAGATGGCACTCCTGCAGCGCTGTGGGCCATGACTGTGCTTCGCAGACTGCAAACTACACTCTCCATTCGAAGAGAACACGCACGGATTGGGAAGTCTCTGTTCTCTGGGAGATGTGTGTGGTGCTACTGCCCCGGTGTATGGGGTGTCTCACTGGCCACTAGCAATGTTTCTGCTCGCACCTGTGGGGCAAACTCTGTTCAGCTAAGCTCACTAAGGAAGTAAAAGTGCCAGAGTTCCTTTCTGGGGCACCATCAAGGGATCACATTCGTAGCATGGGGGTATTGCTCTCCTCCTAAACTGTGCATTCGAAGCCAGCTTCAAGGTGTTCCTATTGTGGATAGACTCTGGTGGAGAGGCCGCTGGGGAAGCCCTCTGCTTCTATGCCCTTTGAGAAGGCTGCTTTGAGGAACCTCTTACCCTAGCCTCTGCCAAGTACAGCCTTCTGCCTCTCTCCAATACTGACTTACTTCTGAAAGCTTGTCTTTCCGTTTGAGAAACCAAGAGCCCGTTTCCTGCAGGGAAAAATGTCCGTTTTCTGTTCTTCTTGTGCACACGGTGACGTGCTTTCAGGGATGGTGTTAGGCCTTTACCCACTCGAGGGAGGGCAGCTTCCCATTCACTTTGGAGATGGCACTCTTGAAGCGCTGTGGGCCATGTCTGTGCTTCGCAGACTGCAAACTACCTCTCCATTCGAAGAGAACACGCACGGATTGGGAAGTCTCTGTTCTCTGGGAGATGTGTGTGGTGCTACTGCCCCGGTGTATGGGGTGGTTCACTGGCCACTAGCAATGTTTCTGCTCGCCACTGTGGGGCAAACGTTGTGCAGCTAAGCTCACTTGGGAAGTACAAGTGCTAGAGTTCCTTTCTGGGTCACCATCAAGAGATCACATTCGTAGCATGCGGGTACTGTTTCCTCCTAAGCTGTGCATTCGCAGCCAGCTTCAAGGTGTTCCTTTTGTGTATAGACTCTGGTGGAGAGGCCGCTGGAGAAGGTCTCTGCTTCTATGCCCTTTGAGAAGGCTGCTTTGAGGAACCTCTTACCCTAGCCTCTGCCAAGTACAGCCTTCTGCCTCTCTCCAATACTGACTTACTTCTGAGAGCTTGTCTTTCTGTTTGAGAAACCGAGAGCCGTTTTCCTGCAGGGAAAAATGTTCGTTTTCTGTTCTTCTTTTGCACACGGTGACGTGCCATCAGGGCTGGTGTTAGGCCTTTACCCACTCGAGGGAGGGCAGCTTCCCATTCACTTTGGAGATGGCACTCCTGCAGCGCTGTGGGCCATGACTGTGCTTCGCAGACTGCAAACTACCCTCTCCATTCGAAGAGAACACGCACGGATTGGGAAGTCTCTGTTCTCTGGGAGATGTGTGTGGTGCTACTGCCCCGGTGTATGGGGTGGCTCACTGGCCACTAGCAATGTTTCTGCTCGCCAGTGTGGGGCAAACGTTGTGCAGCTAAGCTCACTTGGGAAGTACAAGTGCCAGAGTTCCTTTCTGGGGCAACATCCAGAGATCACATTCGTTGCATGCGGCTACTGTTTTCTTCCAAAGCTGTGCATTCGCAGCCAGCTTCAAGGTGTTCCTTTTGTGGATAGAGTCTGGTGGAGAGGCCGCTGGAGAAGGCCTCTGCTTCCATGCCCTTTGAGAAGGCTGCTTTAAGGAACCTCTTACCGTAGCCTCTGCCAAGTACAGCCTTCTGCCTCTCTCCAATACTGACTTACTTCTGACAGTTTGTCTTTCCGTTTGAGAAACGAAGAGCCCTTTTCCTGCAGGGAAAAATGTCCGTTTTCTCTTCTTCTTTTGCACACGGTGAGGTTTCTTCACGGCTGGTGTTAGGCCTTTACCCACTCGAGGGAGGGCAGGTTCCCATTCACTTTGGAGATGGCACTCCTGCAGCGCTGTGGGCCATGACTGTGCTTCGCAGACTGCAAACTAGCCTCTCCATTCGAAGAGAACACGCACGGATTGGGAAGTCTGTGTTCTCTGGGAGATGTGTGTGGTGCTACTGCCCCGGTGTATGGGGTGTCTCACTGTCCACTAGCAATGTTTCTGCTCGCCACTGTGGGGCAAACTCTGTTCAGCTAAGCTCACTTGGGAAGTACAAGTGCCAGAGTTCTTTTCTGGGGCACCATCAAGAGATCACATTGGTAGCATGCGGGTACTGCTTTCCTCCTAAGCTGTGCATTCGCAGCCAGATTCAAGGTGTTCTTTTGTGAATAGACTCCGGTGGAGAGACCGCTGGAGAAGGCCTCTGCTCCTATGCCCTTTGAGAAGGCTGCTTTGAGGAACCTCTTACCCTAGCCTCTGCCAAGTACAGCCTTCTGCCTCTCTCCAATACTGACTTACTTCTGAAAGCTTGTCTTTCCGTTTGAGAAACCAAGAGCCCGTTTCCTGCAGGGAAAAATGTCCGTTTTCTGTTCTTCTTGTGCACACGGTGACGTGTTTCAGGGATGGTGTTAGGCCTTTACCCACTCGAGGGAGGGCAGCTTCCCATTTACTTTGGAGATGGCACTCTTGCAGCGCTGTGGGCCATGTCTGTGCTTCGCAGACTGCAAACTAACCTCTCCATTCGAAGAGAACACGCACGGATTGGGAAGTCTGTGTTCTCTGGGAGATGTGTGTGGTGCTACTGCCCCGGTGTATGGGGTGGCTCACTGGCCACTAGCAATGTTTCTACTCGCCACAGTGGGGCAAACACTGTTCAGCTAAGCTCACTTGGGAAGTACAAGTGCTAGAGTTCCTTTCTGGGTCACCATCAAGAGATCACATTCGTAGCATGCGGATACTGCTTTCCTCCTAAGCTGTGCATTCGCAGCCAGATTCAAGGTGTTCTTTTGTGGATAGACTCTGGTGGAGAGGCCGCTGGAGAAGGCCTCTGCTTCCATGCCCTTTGAGAAGGCTGCTTTGAGGAACCTCTTACCGTAGCCTCTGCCAAGTACAGCCTTCTGCCTCTCTCCAATACTGACTTACTTCTGACAGTTTGTCTTTCCGTTTGAGAAACCAAGAGCCCTTTTCCTGCAGGGAAAAATGTCCGTTTTCTGTTCTTCTTTTGCACACGGTGACGTTTCTTCACGGCTGGTGTTAGGCCTTTACCCACTCGAGGGAGGGCAGCTTCCCATTCACTTTGGAGATGGCACTCCTGCAGCGCTGTGGGCCATGACTGTGCTTCGCAGACTGCCAACTACACTCTCCATTCGAAGAGAACACGCACGGATTGGGAAGTCTCTGTTCTCTGGGAGATGTGTGTGGTGCTACTGCCCCGGTGTATGGGGTGTCTCACTGGCCACTAGCAATGTTTCTGCTCGCCAGTGTGGGGCAAACTCTGTTCAGCTAAGCTCACTAAGGAAGTAAAAGTGCCAGAGTTCCTTTCTGGGGCACCATCAAGGGATCACATTCGTAGCATGGGGGTATTGCTCTCCTCCTAAACTGTGCATTCGAAGCCAGCTTCAAGGTGTTCCTATTGTGGATAGACTCTGGTGGAGAGGCCGCTGGGGAAGCCCTCTGCTTCTATGCCCTTTGAGAAGGCTGCTTTGAGGAACCTCTTACCCTAGCCTCTGCCAAGTACAGCCTTCTGCCTCTCTCCAATACTGACTTACTTCTGAAAGCTTGTCTTTCCGTTTGAGAAACCAAGAGCCCGTTTCCTGCAGGGAAAAATGTCCGTTTTCTGTTCTTCTTGTGCACACGGTGACGTGCTTTCAGGGATGGTGTTAGGCCTTTACCCACTCGAGGGAGGGCAGCTTCCCATTCACTTTGGAGATGGCACTCTTGAAGCGCTGTGGGCCATGTCTGTGCTTCGCAGACTGCAAACTACCTCTCCATTCGAAGAGAACACGCACGGATTGGGAAGTCTCTGTTCTCTGGGAGATGTGTGTGGTGCTACTGCCCCGGTGTATGGGGTGGTTCACTGGCCACTAGCAATGTTTCTGCTCGCCACTGTGGGGCAAACGTTGTGCAGCTAAGCTCACTTGGGAAGTACAAGTGCTAGAGTTCCTTTCTGGGTCACCATCAAGAGATCACATTCGTAGCATGCGGGTACTGTTTCCTCCTAAGCTGTGCATTCGCAGCCAGCTTCAAGGTGTTCCTTTTGTGTATAGACTCTGGTGGAGAGGCCGCTGGAGAAGGTCTCTGCTTCTATGCCCTTTGAGAAGGCTGCTTTGAGGAACCTCTTACCCTAGCCTCTGCCAAGTACAGCCTTCTGCCTCTCTCCAATACTGACTTACTTCTGAGAGCTTGTCTTTCTGTTTGAGAAACCGAGAGCCGTTTTCCTGCAGGGAAAAATGTTCGTTTTCTGTTCTTCTTTTGCACACGGTGACGTGCCATCAGGGCTGGTGTTAGGCCTTTACCCACTCGAGGGAGGGCAGCTTCCCATTCACTTTGGAGATGGCACTCCTGCAGCGCTGTGGGCCATGACTGTGCTTCGCAGACTGCAAACTACCCTCTCCATTCGAAGAGAACACGCACGGATTGGGAAGTCTCTGTTCTCTGGGAGATGTGTGTGGTGCTACTGCCCCGGTGTATGGGGTGGCTCACTGGCCACTAGCAATGTTTCTGCTCGCCAGTGTGGGGCAAACGTTGTGCAGCTAAGCTCACTTGGGAAGTTCAAGTGCCAGAGTTCCTTTCTGGGGCAACATCCAGAGATCACATTCGTTGCATGCGGCTACTGTTTTCTTCCAAAGCTGTGCATTCGCAGCCAGCTTCAAGGTGTTCCTTTTGTGGATAGAGTCTGGTGGAGAGGCCGCTGGAGAAGGCCTCTGCTTCCATGCCCTTTGAGAAGGCTGCTTTAAGGAACCTCTTACCGTAGCCTCTGCCAAGTACAGCCTTCGGCCTCTCTCCAATACTGACTTACTTCTGACAGTTTGTCTTTCCGTTTGAGAAACGAAGAGCCCTTTTCCTGCAGGGAAAAATGTCCGTTTTCTCTTCTTCTTTTGCACACGGTGAGGTTTCTTCACGGCTGGTGTTAGGCCTTTACCCACTCGAGGGAGGGCAGGTTCCCATTCACTTTGGAGATGGCACTCCTGCAGCGCTGTGGGCCATGACTGTGCTTCGCAGACTGCAAACTAGCCTCTCCATTCGAAGAGAACACGCACGGATTGGGAAGTCTGTGTTCTCTGGGAGATGTGTGTGGTGCTACTGCCCCGGTGTATGGGGTGTCTCACTGTCCACTAGCAATGTTTCTGCTCGCCACTGTGGGGCAAACTCTGTTCAGCTAAGCTCACTTGGGAAGTACAAGTGCCAGAGTTCCTTTCTGGGGCACCATCAAGAGATCACATTGGTAGCATGCGGGTACTGCTTTCCTCCTAAGCTGTGCATTCGCAGCCAGATTCAAGGTGTTCTTTTGTGAATAGACTCCGGTGGAGAGACCGCTGGAGAAGGCCTCTGCTCCTATGCCCTTTGAGAAGGCTGCTTTGAGGAACCTCTTACCCTAGCCTCTGCCAAGTACAGCCTTCTGCCTCTCTACAATACTGACTTACTTCTGAAAGCTTGTCTTTCCGTTTGAGAAACCAAGAGCCCGTTTCCTGCAGGGAAAAATGTCCGTTTTCTGTTCTTCTTGTGCACACGGTGACGTGCTTTCAGGGATGGTGTTAGGCCTTTACCCACTCGAGGGAGGGCAGCTTCCCATTCACTTTGGAGATGGCACTCTTGCAGCGCTGTGGGCCATGTCTGTGCTTCGCAGACTGCAAACTAACCTCTCCATTCGAAGAGAACACGCACGGATTGGGAAGTCTGTGTTCTCTGTGAGATGTGTGTGGTGCTACTGCCCCGGTGTATGGGGTGGCTCACTGGCCACTAGCAATGTTTCTGCTCGCCACTGTGGGGCAAACTCTGTTCAGCTAAGCTCACTAAGGAAGTAAAAGTGCCAGAGTTCCTTTCTGGGGCACCATCAAGGGATCACATTCGTAGCATGGGGGTATTGCTCTCCTCCTAAACTGTGCATTCGAAGCAAGCTTCAAGGTGTTCCTTTTGTGGATAGACTCTGGTGGAGAGGCCGCTGGAGAAGGTCTCTGCTTCTATGCCCTTTGAGAAGGCTGCTTTGAGGAACCTCTTACCCTAGCCTCTGCCAAGTATAGCCTTCTGCCTCTCTCCAATACTGACTTACTTCTGACCGCTTGTCTCTCCATTTGAGAAACCAAGAGCCCTTTTCCTGCAGGGAAAAATGTCCGTTTTCTGTTCTTCTTTTGCACACGGTGACGTGCCATCAGGGCTGGTGTTAGGCCTTTACCCACTCGAGGGAGGGCAGCTTCCCATTCACTTTGGAGATGGCACTCCTGCATCGCTGTGGGCCATATCTGTGTTTCGCAGACTGCAAACTACACTCTCCATTCGAAGACAACACGCACGGATTGGGAAGTCTGTGTTCTCTGGGAGATGTGTGTGGTGCTACTGCCCCCGTGTATGGGGTGGTTCACTGGCCACTAGCAAGGTTTCTGCTCCCCAGTGTGGGGCAAACGTTGTGCAGCTAAGCTCACTTGGGAAGTACAAGTGCCAGAGTTCCTTTCTGGGGCACCATCAAGAGATCACATTCGTAGCATGCGGGTACTGCTTTCCTCCTAAGCGGTGCATTCGCAGCCAGATTCAAGGTGTTCTTTTGTGGATAGACTCTGGTGGAGAGGCCGCTGGAGAAGGCCTCTGCTTCTATGCCCTTTGAGAAGGCTGCTTTGAGGAACCTCTTACCCTAGCCTCTGCCAAGTGCAGCCTTCTGCCTCTCTCCAATACTGACTTACGTCTGACAGCTTGTCTTTCCGTTTGAGAAACCAAGAGCCCGTTTCCTGCAGGGAAAAATGTCCGTTTTCTGTTCTTCATTGGCACACGGTGACGTGCCTTCAGGGCTGGTGTTAGCCCTTTACCCACTCGAGGGAGGGCAGCTTCCCATTCACTTTGGAGATGGCACTCCTGCAGCGCTGTGGGCCATGACTGTGCTTCGCAGACTGCAAACTACACTCTCCATTCGAAGAGAACACGCACGGATTGGGAAGTCTCTGTTCTCTGGGAGATGTGTGTGGTGCTACTGCCCCGGTGTATGGGGTGGTTCACTGGCCACTAGCAATGTTTCTGCTCGCCAGTGTGGGGCAAACGTTGTGCAGCTAAGCTCACTTGGGAAGTACAAGTGCCAAAGTTCCTTTCTGGGGCACCATCAAGAGATAACGTTCGTAGCATGCGGGTACTGCTTCCTCCTAACCTGTGCATTCGCAGCCAGATTCAATGTGTTCTTTTGTGAATAGACTCCGGTGGAGAGACCGCTGGAGAAGGCCTCTGCTTCTATGCCCTTTGAGAAGGCTGCTTTGAGGAACCTCTTACCCTAGCCTCTGCGAAGTACAGCCTTCTGCCTCTCTCCAATACTGACTTACTTGTGACAGCTTGTCTTTCCGTTTGAGAAACCAAGAGCCCGTTTCCTGCAGGGAAAAATGTCCGTTTTCTGTTCTTCTTGTGCACACGGTGACGTGCTTTCAGGGATGGTGTTAGGCCTTTACCCACTCGAGGGAGGGCAGCTTCCCATTCACTTTGGAGATGGCACTCTTTAAGCGCTGTGGGCCATGTCTGTGCTTCGCAGACTGCAAACTACCTCTCCATTCGAAGAGAACACGCACGGATTGGGAAGTCTGTGTTCTATGGGAGATGTGTGTGGTGCTACTGCCCCGGTGTATGGGGTGGTTCACTGGCCACTAGCAATGTTTCTGCTCGCCACTGTGGGGCAAACGTTGTGCAGCTAAGCTCACTTGGGAAGTACAAGTGCGAGAGTTCCTTTCTGGGGCAGCATCAAGAGATCACATTCGTAGCATGCGGATACTGCTTTCCTCCTAAGCTGTGCATTCGCAGCCAGATTCAGTGTGTTCTTTTGTGGATAGACTCTGCTGGAGAGGCGGCTGGAGAAGGCCTCTGCTTCTATTCCCTTTGAGAAGGCTGCCTTGAGGAACCTCTTACCCTAGCCTCTGCCAAGTACAGCCTTCTGCCTCTCTCCAATACTGACTTACTTCTGACAGTTTGTCTTTCCGTTTGAAAAACCAAGAGCCCTTTCCTGCAGGGAAAAATGTCCGTTTTCTGTTCTTCATTGGCACACGGTGACGTGCCTTCAGGGCTGGTTTTAGCCCTTTACCACTCGAGGGAGGGTAGCTACCCATTCACTTTGGAGATGGCACTCTTGCAGCGCTGTGGGCCATGTCTGTGCTTCGCAGACTGCAAACTAGCCTCTCCATTCGAAGAGAACACGCACGGATTGGGAAATCTCTGTTCTCTGGGTAATGTGTGTGGTGCTACTGCCCCGGTGTATGGGGTGGCTCACTGGCCACTAGCAATGTTTCTGCTCGCCACTGTGGGGCAAACTCTGTTCAGCTAATCTCACTTGGGAAGTACAAGTGCTAGAGTTCCTTTCTGGGGCACCATCAAGAGATCACATTCGTAGCATGCGGGTACTGCTCTCCTCCTCAGCTGTGCATTCGCAGCCAGCTTCAAGGTGTTCCTTTTGTGTATAGACTCTGGTGGAGAGGCCGCTGGAGAAGGTCTCTGCTTCTATGCCCTTTGAGAAGGCTGCTTTGAAGAACCTCTTACCCTAGCCTCTGCCAAGTACAGCCTTCTGCCTCTCTCCAATACTGACTTACTTCTGACAGCTTGTCTTTCCGTTTGAGAAACCGAAAGCCGATTTCCTGCAGGGAAAAATGTTCGTTTTCTGTTCTTCTTTTGCACACGGTGACGTGCCATCAGGGCTGGTGTTAGGCCTTTACCCACTCGAGGGAGGGCAGCTTCCCATTCACTTTGGAGATGGCACTCCTGCAGCGCTGTGGGCCATGACTGTGCTTCGCAGACTGCAAACTACCCTCTCCATTCGAAGAGAACACGCACGGATTGGGAAGTCTCTGTTCTCTGGGAGATGTGTGTGGTGCTACTGCCCCGGTGTATGGGGTGGCTCACTGGCCACTAGCAATGTTACTGCTCGCCACTGTGGGGCAAACGTTGTGCAGCTAAGCTCACTTGGGAAGTACAAGTGCCAGAGTTCCTTTCTGGGGCACCATCCAGAGATCACATTCGTTGCATGCGGGTACTGCTTTCTTCCAAAGCTGTGCATTCGCAGCCAGCTTCAAGGTGTTCCTTTTGTGGATAGACTCTGGTGGAGAGGCCGCTGGAGAAGGCCTCTGCTTCCATGCCCTTTGAGAAGGCTGCTTTGAGGAACCTCTTACCCTAGCCTCTGCCAAGTACAGCCTTCTGCCTCTCTCCAATACTGACTTACTTCTGACAGCTTGTCTTTCCGTTTGAGAAACCAAGAGCCCTTTTCCTGCAGGGAAAAATGTCCGTTTTCTGTTCTTCTTTTGCACACGGTGACGTTTCTTCACGGCTGGTGTTAGGCCTTTACCCACTCGAGGGAGGGCAGCTTCCCATTCACTTTGGAGATGGCACTCCTGCAGCGTTATGGGCCATGACTGTGCTTCGCAGACTGCAAACTACACTCTCCATTCGAAGAGAACACGCACGGATTGGGAAGTCTGTGTTCTCTGGGAGATGTGTGTGGTGCTACTGCCCTGGTGTATGGGGTGTCTCACTGGCCACTAGCAATGTTTCTGCTCGCCACTGTGGGGCAAACTCTGTTCAGCTAAGCTCACTAAGGAAGTAAAAGTGCCAGAGTTCCTTTCTGGGGCACCATCAAGGGATCACATTCGTAGCATGGGGGTATTGCTCTCCTCCTAAACTGTGCATTCGCAGCCAGATTCAAGGTGTTCCTTTTGTGGATAGACTCTGGTGGAGAGGCCGCTGGAGAAGGCCTGTGCTTCCATGCCCTTTGAGAAGGCTGCTTTGAGGAACCTCTTACCGTAGCCTCTGCCAAGTACAGCCTTCTGCCCCTCTCCAATACTGACTTACTTCTGACAGTTTGTCTTTCCGTTTGAAAAACCAAGAGCCCTTTTCCTGCAGGGAAAAATGTCCGTTTTCTGTTCTTCATTTGCACACGGTGACGTGCCTTCAGGGCTGGTGTTAGCCCTTTACCTACTCGAGGGAGGGTAGCTACCCATTCACTTTGGAGATGGCACTCTTGCAGCGCTGTGGGCCATGTCTGTTCTTCGCAGACTGAAAACTAGCCTCTCCATTCGAAGAGAACACGCACGGATTGGGAAATCTCTGTTCTCTGGGAGATGTGTGTGGTGCTACTGCCCCGGTGTAGGGGGTGGCTCACTGGCCGCTAGCAATGTTTCTGCTCGCCACTGTGGGGCAAACTCTGTTCAGCTAATCTCACTTGGGAAGTACAAGTGCTAGAGTTCCTTTCTGGGGCACCATCAAGGGATCACATTCGTAGCATGCGGGTACTGCTTTCCTCCTAAGCGGTGCATTCGCAGCCAGATTCAATGTGTTCTTTTCTGGATAGACTCTGGTGGAGAGGCCGCTGGAGAAGGCCTCTGCTTCTATGCCCTTTGAGAAGGCTGCTTTGAGGAACCTCTTACCCTAGCCTCTGCCAAGTACAGCCTTCTGCCTCTCTCCAATACTGACTTACTTCTGACAGCTTGTCTTTCCGTTTGAGAAACCAAGAGCCCGTTTCCTGTAGGGAAAAATGTCCGTTTTCTGTTCTTCTTGTGCACACGGTGACGTGCTTTCAGGGATGGTGTTAGGCCTTTACCCAGTCGAGGGAGGGCAGCTTCCCATTCACTTTGGCGATGGCACTCTTGCAGGCGCTGTGGGCCATGTCTGTGCTTCGCAGACTGCAAACTAACCTCTCCATTCGAAGAGAACACGCACGGATTGGGAAGTCTGTGTTCTCTGGGAGATGTGTGTGGTGCTACTGCCCCGGTGTATGGGGTGTCTCACTGGCCACTAGCAATGTTTCTGCTCGCCACTGTGGGGCAAACTCTGTTCAGCTAAGCTCACTAAGGAAGTAAAAGTGCCAGAGTTCCTTTCTGGGGCACCATCAAGGGATCACATTCGTAGCATGGGGGTATTGCTCTCCTCCTAAACTGTGCATTCGAAGCCAGCTTCAAGGTGTTCCTTTTGTGGATAGACTCTGGTGTAGAGGCCGCTGGGGAAGACCTCTGCTTCTATGCCCTTTGAGAAGGCTGCTTTGAGGAACCTCTTACCCTAGCCTCTGCCAAGTACAGCCTTCTGCCTCTCTACAATACTGACTTACTTCTGAAAGCTTGTCTTTCCGTTTGAGAAACCAAGAGCCCGTTTCCTGCAGGGAAAAATGTCCGTTTTCTGTTCTTCTTGTGCACACGGTGACGTGCTTTCAGGGATGGTGTTAGGCCTTTACCCACTCGAGGGAGGGCAGCTTCCCATTCACTTTGGAGATGGCACTCTTGCAGCGCTGTGGGCCATGTCTGTGCTTCGCAGACTGCAAACTAACCTCTCCATTCGAAGAGAACACGCACGGATTGGGAAGTCTGTGTTCTCTGTGAGATGTGTGTGGTGCTACTGCCCCGGTGTATGGGGTGGCTCACTGGCCACTAGCAATGTTTCTGCTCGCCACTGTGGGGCAAACTCTGTTCAGCTAAGCTCACTAAGGAAGTAAAAGTGCCAGAGTTCCTTTCTGGGGCACCATCAAGGGATCACATTCGTAGCATGGGGGTATTGCTCTCCTCCTAAACTGTGCATTCGAAGCAAGCTTCAAGGTGTTCCTTTTGTGGATAGACTCTGGTGGAGAGGCCGCTGGAGAAGGTCTCTGCTTCTATGCCCTTTGAGAAGGCTGCTTTGAGGAACCTCTTACCCTAGCCTCTGCCAAGTATAGCCTTCTGCCTCTCTCCAATACTGACTTACTTCTGACCGCTTGTCTCTCCATTTGAGAAACCAAGAGCCCTTTTCCTGCAGGGAAAAATGTCCGTTTTCTGTTCTTCTTTTGCACACGGTGACGTGCCATCAGGGCTGGTGTTAGGCCTTTACCCACTCGAGGGAGGGCAGCTTCCCATTCACTTTGGAGATGGCACTCCTGCATCGCTGTGGGCCATATCTGTGTTTCGCAGACTGCAAACTACACTCTCCATTCGAAGACAACACGCACGGATTGGGAAGTCTGTGTTCTCTGGGAGATGTGTGTGGTGCTACTGCCCCCGTGTATGGGGTGGTTCACTGGCCACTAGCAAGGTTTCTGCTCCCCAGTGTGGGGCAAACGTTGTGCAGCTAAGCTCACTTGGGAAGTACAAGTGCCAGAGTTCCTTTCTGGGGCACCATCAAGAGATCACATTCGTAGCATGCGGGTACTGCTTTCCTCCTAAGCGGTGCATTCGCAGCCAGATTCAAGGTGTTCTTTTGTGGATAGACTCTGGTGGAGAGGCCGCTGGAGAAGGCCTCTGCTTCTATGCCCTTTGAGAAGGCTGCTTTGAGGAACCTCTTACCCTAGCCTCTGCCAAGTGCAGCCTTCTGCCTCTCTCCAATACTGACTTACGTCTGACAGCTTGTCTTTCCGTTTGAGAAACCAAGAGCCCGTTTCCTGCAGGGAAAAATGTCCGTTTTCTGTTCTTCATTGGCACACGGTGACGTGCCTTCAGGGCTGGTGTTAGCCCTTTACCCACTCGAGGGAGGGCAGCTTCCCATTCACTTTGGAGATGGCACTCCTGCAGCGCTGTGGGCCATGACTGTGCTTCGCAGACTGCAAACTACACTCTCCATTCGAAGAGAACACGCACGGATTGGGAAGTCTCTGTTCTCTGGGAGATGTGTGTGGTGCTACTGCCCCGGTGTATGGGGTGGTTCACTGGCCACTAGCAATGTTTCTGCTCGCCAGTGTGGGGCAAACGTTGTGCAGCTAAGCTCACTTGGGAAGTACAAGTGCCAAAGTTCCTTTCTGGGGCACCATCAAGAGATAACGTTCGTAGCATGCGGGTACTGCTTCCTCCTAACCTGTGCATTCGCAGCCAGATTCAATGTGTTCTTTTGTGAATAGACTCCGGTGGAGAGACCGCTGGAGAAGGCCTCTGCTTCTATGCCCTTTGAGAAGGCTGCTTTGAGGAACCTCTTACCCTAGCCTCTGCGAAGTACAGCCTTCTGCCTCTCTCCAATACTGACTTACTTGTGACAGCTTGTCTTTCCGTTTGAGAAACCAAGAGCCCGTTTCCTGCAGGGAAAAATGTCCGTTTTCTGTTCTTCTTGTGCACACGGTGACGTGCTTTCAGGGATGGTGTTAGGCCTTTACCCACTCGAGGGAGGGCAGCTTCCCATTCACTTTGGAGATGGCACTCTTTAAGCGCTGTGGGCCATGTCTGTGCTTCGCAGACTGCAAACTACCTCTCCATTCGAAGAGAACACGCACGGATTGGGAAGTCTGTGTTCTATGGGAGATGTGTGTGGTGCTACTGCCCCGGTGTATGGGGTGGTTCACTGGCCACTAGCAATGTTTCTGCTCGCCACTGTGGGGCAAACGTTGTGCAGCTAAGCTCACTTGGGAAGTACAAGTGCGAGAGTTCCTTTCTGGGGCAGCATCAAGAGATCACATTCGTAGCATGCGGATACTGCTTTCCTCCTAAGCTGTGCATTCGCAGCCAGATTCAGTGTGTTCTTTTGTGGATAGACTCTGCTGGAGAGGCGGCTGGAGAAGGCCTCTGCTTCTATTCCCTTTGAGAAGGCTGCCTTGAGGAACCTCTTACCCTAGCCTCTGCCAAGTACAGCCTTCTGCCTCTCTCCAATACTGACTTACTTCTGACAGTTTGTCTTTCCGTTTGAAAAACCAAGAGCCCTTTCCTGCAGGGAAAAATGTCCGTTTTCTGTTCTTCATTGGCACACGGTGACGTGCCTTCAGGGCTGGTTTTAGCCCTTTACCACTCGAGGGAGGGTAGCTACCCATTCACTTTGGAGATGGCACTCTTGCAGCGCTGTGGGCCATGTCTGTGCTTCGCAGACTGCAAACTAGCCTCTCCATTCGAAGAGAACACGCACGGATTGGGAAATCTCTGTTCTCTGGGTAATGTGTGTGGTGCTACTGCCCCGGTGTATGGGGTGGCTCACTGGCCACTAGCAATGTTTCTGCTCGCCACTGTGGGGCAAACTCTGTTCAGCTAATCTCACTTGGGAAGTACAAGTGCTAGAGTTCCTTTCTGGGGCACCATCAAGAGATCACATTCGTAGCATGCGGGTACTGCTCTCCTCCTCAGCTGTGCATTCGCAGCCAGCTTCAAGGTGTTCCTTTTGTGTATAGACTCTGGTGGAGAGGCCGCTGGAGAAGGTCTCTGCTTCTATGCCCTTTGAGAAGGCTGCTTTGAAGAACCTCTTACCCTAGCCTCTGCCAAGTACAGCCTTCTGCCTCTCTCCAATACTGACTTACTTCTGACAGCTTGTCTTTCCGTTTGAGAAACCGAAAGCCGATTTCCTGCAGGGAAAAATGTTCGTTTTCTGTTCTTCTTTTGCACACGGTGACGTGCCATCAGGGCTGGTGTTAGGCCTTTACCCACTCGAGGGAGGGCAGCTTCCCATTCACTTTGGAGATGGCACTCCTGCAGCGCTGTGGGCCATGACTGTGCTTCGCAGACTGCAAACTACCCTCTCCATTCGAAGAGAACACGCACGGATTGGGAAGTCTCTGTTCTCTGGGAGATGTGTGTGGTGCTACTGCCCCGGTGTATGGGGTGGCTCACTGGCCACTAGCAATGTTACTGCTCGCCACTGTGGGGCAAACGTTGTGCAGCTAAGCTCACTTGGGAAGTACAAGTGCCAGAGTTCCTTTCTGGGGCACCATCCAGAGATCACATTCGTTGCATGCGGGTACTGCTTTCTTCCAAAGCTGTGCATTCGCAGCCAGCTTCAAGGTGTTCCTTTTGTGGATAGACTCTGGTGGAGAGGCCGCTGGAGAAGGCCTCTGCTTCCATGCCCTTTGAGAAGGCTGCTTTGAGGAACCTCTTACCCTAGCCTCTGCCAAGTACAGCCTTCTGCCTCTCTCCAATACTGACTTACTTCTGACAGCTTGTCTTTCCGTTTGAGAAACCAAGAGCCCTTTTCCTGCAGGGAAAAATGTCCGTTTTCTGTTCTTCTTTTGCACACGGTGACGTTTCTTCACGGCTGGTGTTAGGCCTTTACCCACTCGAGGGAGGGCAGCTTCCCATTCACTTTGGAGATGGCACTCCTGCAGCGTTATGGGCCATGACTGTGCTTCGCAGACTGCAAACTACACTCTCCATTCGAAGAGAACACGCACGGATTGGGAAGTCTGTGTTCTCTGGGAGATGTGTGTGGTGCTACTGCCCTGGTGTATGGGGTGTCTCACTGGCCACTAGCAATGTTTCTGCTCGCCACTGTGGGGCAAACTCTGTTCAGCTAAGCTCACTAAGGAAGTAAAAGTGCCAGAGTTCCTTTCTGGGGCACCATCAAGGGATCACATTCGTAGCATGGGGGTATTGCTCTCCTCCTAAACTGTGCATTCGCAGCCAGATTCAAGGTGTTCCTTTTGTGGATAGACTCTGGTGGAGAGGCCGCTGGAGAAGGCCTGTGCTTCCATGCCCTTTGAGAAGGCTGCTTTGAGGAACCTCTTACCGTAGCCTCTGCCAAGTACAGCCTTCTGCCCCTCTCCAATACTGACTTACTTCTGACAGTTTGTCTTTCCGTTTGAAAAACCAAGAGCCCTTTTCCTGCAGGGAAAAATGTCCGTTTTCTGTTCTTCATTTGCACACGGTGACGTGCCTTCAGGGCTGGTGTTAGCCCTTTACCTACTCGAGGGAGGGTAGCTACCCATTCACTTTGGAGATGGCACTCTTGCAGCGCTGTGGGCCATGTCTGTTCTTCGCAGACTGAAAACTAGCCTCTCCATTCGAAGAGAACACGCACGGATTGGGAAATCTCTGTTCTCTGGGAGATGTGTGTGGTGCTACTGCCCCGGTGTAGGGGGTGGCTCACTGGCCGCTAGCAATGTTTCTGCTCGCCACTGTGGGGCAAACTCTGTTCAGCTAATCTCACTTGGGAAGTACAAGTGCTAGAGTTCCTTTCTGGGGCACCATCAAGGGATCACATTCGTAGCATGCGGGTACTGCTTTCCTCCTAAGCGGTGCATTCGCAGCCAGATTCAATGTGTTCTTTTCTGGATAGACTCTGGTGGAGAGGCCGCTGGAGAAGGCCTCTGCTTCTATGCCCTTTGAGAAGGCTGCTTTGAGGAACCTCTTACCCTAGCCTCTGCCAAGTACAGCCTTCTGCCTCTCTCCAATACTGACTTACTTCTGACAGCTTGTCTTTCCGTTTGAGAAACCAAGAGCCCGTTTCCTGTAGGGAAAAATGTCCGTTTTCTGTTCTTCTTGTGCACACGGTGACGTGCTTTCAGGGATGGTGTTAGGCCTTTACCCAGTCGAGGGAGGGCAGCTTCCCATTCACTTTGGCGATGGCACTCTTGCAGGCGCTGTGGGCCATGTCTGTGCTTCGCAGACTGCAAACTAACCTCTCCATTCGAAGAGAACACGCACGGATTGGGAAGTCTGTGTTCTCTGGGAGATGTGTGTGGTGCTACTGCCCCGGTGTATGGGGTGTCTCACTGGCCACTAGCAATGTTTCTGCTCGCCACTGTGGGGCAAACTCTGTTCAGCTAAGCTCACTAAGGAAGTAAAAGTGCCAGAGTTCCTTTCTGGGGCACCATCAAGGGATCACATTCGTAGCATGGGGGTATTGCTCTCCTCCTAAACTGTGCATTCGAAGCCAGCTTCAAGGTGTTCCTTTTGTGGATAGACTCTGGTGTAGAGGCCGCTGGGGAAGACCTCTGCTTCTATGCCCTTTGAGAAGGCTGCTTTGAGGAACCTCTTACCCTAGCCTCTGCGAAGTACAGCCTTCTGCCTCTCTCCAATACTGACTTACTTGTGACAGCTTGTCTTTCCGTTTGAGAAACCAAGAGCCCGTTTCCTGCAGGGAAAAATGTCCGTTTTCTGTTCTTCTTGTGCACACGGTGACGTGCTTTCAGGGATGGTGTTAGGCCTTTACCCACTCGAGGGAGGGCAGCTTCCCATTCACTTTGGAGATGGCACTCTTTAAGCGCTGTGGGCCATGTCTGTGCTTCGCAGACTGCAAACTACCTCTCCATTCGAAGAGAACACGCACGGATTGGGAAGTCTGTGTTCTATGGGAGATGTGTGTGGTGCTACTGCCCCGGTGTATGGGGTGGTTCACTGGCCACTAGCAATGTTTCTGCTCGCCACTGTGGGGCAAACGTTGTGCAGCTAAGCTCACTTGGGAAGTACAAGTGCGAGAGTTCCTTTCTGGGGCAGCATCAAGAGATCACATTCGTAGCATGCGGATACTGCTTTCCTCCTAAGCTGTGCATTCGCAGCCAGATTCAATGTGTTCTTTTGTGGATAGACTCTGCTGGAGAGGCGGCTGGAGAAGGCCTCTGCTTCTATTCCCTTTGAGAAGGCTGCCTTGAGGAACCTCTTACCCTAGCCTCTGCCAAGTACAGCCTTCTGCCTCTCTCCAATACTGACTTACTTCTGACAGTTTGTCTTTCCGTTTGAAAAACCAAGAGCCCTTTCCTGCAGGGAAAAATGTCCGTTTTCTGTTCTTCATTGGCACACGGTGACGTGCCTTCAGGGCTGGTTTTAGCCCTTTACCACTCGAGGGAGGGTAGCTACCCATTCACTTTGGAGATGGCACTCTTGCAGCGCTGTGGGCCATGTCTGTGCTTCGCAGACTGCAAACTAGCCTCTCCATTCGAAGAGAACACGCACGGATTGGGAAATCTCTGTTCTCTGGGTAATGTGTGTGGTGCTACTGCCCCGGTGTATGGGGTGGCTCACTGGCCACTAGCAATGTTTCTGCTCGCCACTGTGGGGCAAACTCTGTTCAGCTAATCTCACTTGGGAAGTACAAGTGCTAGAGTTCCTTTCTGGGGCACCATCAAGAGATCACATTCGTAGCATGCGGGTACTGCTCTCCTCCTCAGCTGTGCATTCGCAGCCAGCTTCAAGGTGTTCCTTTTGTGTATAGACTCTGGTGGAGAGGCCGCTGGAGAAGGTCTCTGCTTCTATGCCCTTTGAGAAGGCTGCTTTGAAGAACCTCTTACCCTAGCCTCTGCCAAGTACAGCCTTCTGCCTCTCTCCAATACTGACTTACTTCTGACAGCTTGTCTTTCCGTTTGAGAAACCGAAAGCCGATTTCCTGCAGGGAAAAATGTTCGTTTTCTGTTCTTCTTTTGCACACGGTGACGTGCCATCAGGGCTGGTGTTAGGCCTTTACCCACTCGAGGGAGGGCAGCTTCCCATTCACTTTGGAGATGGCACTCCTGCAGCGCTGTGGGCCATGACTGTGCTTCGCAGACTGCAAACTACCCTCTCCATTCGAAGAGAACACGCACGGATTGGGAAGTCTCTGTTCTCTGGGAGATGTGTGTGGTGCTACTGCCCCGGTGTATGGGGTGGCTCACTGGCCACTAGCAATGTTTCTGCTCGCCAGTGTGGGGCAAACGTTGTGCAGCTAAGCTCACTTGGGAAGTACAAGTGCCAGAGTTCCTTTCTGGGGCACCATCCAGAGATCACATTCGTTGCATGCGGGTACTGCTTTCTTCCAAAGCTGTGCATTCGCAGCCAGCTTCAAGGTGTTCCTTTTGTGGATAGACTCTGGTGGAGAGGCCGCTGGAGAAGGCCTCTGCTTCCATGCCCTTTGAGAAGGCTGCTTTGAGGAACCTCTTACCCTAGCCTCTGCCAAGTACAGCCTTCTGCCTCTCTCCAATACTGACTTACTTCTGACAGCTTGTCTTTCCGTTTGAGAAACCAAGAGCCCTTTTCCTGCAGGGAAAAATGTCCGTTTTCTGTTCTTCTTTTGCACACGGTGACGTTTCTTCACGGCTGGTGTTAGGCCTTTACCCACTCGAGGGAGGGCAGCTTCCCATTCACTTTGGAGATGGCACTCCTGCAGCGTTATGGGCCATGACTGTGCTTCGCAGACTGCAAACTACACTCTCCATTCGAAGAGAACACGCACGGATTGGGAAGTCTGTGTTCTCTGGGAGATGTGTGTGGTGCTACTGCCCTGGTGTATGGGGTGTCTCACTGGCCACTAGCAATGTTTCTGCTCGCCACTGTGGGGCAAACTCTGTTCAGCTAAGCTCACTAAGGAAGTAAAAGTGCCAGAGTTCCTTTCTGGGGCACCATCAAGGGATCACATTCGTAGCATGGGGGTATTGCTCTCCTCCTAAACTGTGCATTCGCAGCCAGATTCAAGGTGTTCCTTTTGTGGATAGACTCTGGTGGAGAGGCCGCTGGAGAAGGCCTGTGCTTCCATGCCCTTTGAGAAGGCTGCTTTGAGGAACCTCTTACCGTAGCCTCTGCCAAGTACAGCCTTCTGCCCCTCTCCAATACTGACTTACTTCTGACAGTTTGTCTTTCCGTTTGAAAAACCAAGAGCCCTTTTCCTGCAGGGAAAAATGTCCGTTTTCTGTTCTTCATTTGCACACGGTGACGTGCCTTCAGGGCTGGTGTTAGCCCTTTACCTACTCGAGGGAGGGTAGCTACCCATTCACTTTGGAGATGGCACTCTTGCAGCGCTGTGGGCCATGTCTGTTCTTCGCAGACTGAAAACTAGCCTCTCCATTCGAAGAGAACACGCACGGATTGGGAAATCTCTGTTCTCTGGGAGATGTGTGTGGTGCTACTGCCCCGGTGTAGGGGGTGGCTCACTGGCCGCTAGCAATGTTTCTGCTCGCCACTGTGGGGCAAACTCTGTTCAGCTAATCTCACTTGGGAAGTACAAGTGCTAGAGTTCCTTTCTGGGGCACCATCAAGGGATCACATTCGTAGCATGCGGGTACTGCTTTCCTCCTAAGCGGTGCATTCGCAGCCAGATTCAATGTGTTCTTTTGTGGATAGACTCTGGTGGAGAGGCCGCTGGAGAAGCCTCTGCTTCTATGCCCTTTGAGAAGGCTGCTTTGAGGAACCTCTTACCCTAGCCTCTGCCAAGTACAGCCTTCTGCCTCTCTCCAATACTGACTTACTTCTGACAGCTTGTCTTTCCGTTTGAGAAACCAAGAGCCCGTTTCCTGTAGGGAAAAATGTCCGTTTTCTGTTCTTCTTGTGCACACGGTGACGTGCTTTCAGGGATGGTGTTAGGCCTTTACCCAGTCGAGGGAGGGCAGCTTCCCATTCACTTTGGCGATGGCACTCTTGCAGGCGCTGTGGGCCATGTCTGTGCTTCGCAGACTGCAAACTAACCTCTCCATTCGAAGAGAACACGCACGGATTGGGAAGTCTGTGTTCTCTGGGAGATGTGTGTGGTGCTACTGCCCCGGTGTATGGGGTGTCTCACTGGCCACTAGCAATGTTTCTGCTCGCCACTGTGGGGCAAACTCTGTTCAGCTAAGCTCACTAAGGAAGTAAAAGTGCCAGAGTTCCTTTCTGGGGCACCATCAAGGGATCACATTCGTAGCATGGGGGTATTGCTCTCCTCCTAAACTGTGCATTCGAAGCCAGCTTCAAGGTGTTCCTTTTGTGGATAGACTCTGGTGTAGAGGCCGCTGGGGAAGCCCTCTGCTTCTATGCCCTTTGAGAAGGCTGCTTTGAGGAACCTCTTACCCTAGCCTCTGCCAAGTACAGCCTTCTGCCTCTCTCCAATACTGACTTACTTCTGACCGCTTGTCTCTCCGTTTGAGAAACCAAGAGCCCTTTTCCTGCAGGGAAAAATGTCCGTTTTCTGTTCTTCTTGTGCACACGGTGACGTGTCTTCACCGCTGTTGTTAGGCCTTTACCCACTCGAGGGAGGGCAGCTTCCCATTCCCTTTGGAGATGGCACTCTTGCAGCGCTGTGGGCCATATCTGTGCTTCGCAGACTGCAAACTACCTTCTCCATTCGAAGACAACACGCACGGATTGGTAAGTCTCTGTTCTCTGGGAGATGTGTGTTGTGCTACTGCCCCGGTGTATGGGGTGGCTCACTGGCCAGTAGCAATGTTTCGGCTCGCCACTGTGGGGTAAACGTTGTGCAGCTAAGCTCACTTGGGAAGTACAAGTGCCAGAGTTCCTTTCTGGGGCACCATCAAGAGATCACATTCGTAGCATGCGGGTACTGCTTTCCTCCTAAGCGGTGCATTCGCAGCCAGATTCAAGGTGTTCTTTTGTGGATAGACTCTGGTGGAGAGGCCGCTGGAGAAGGCCTCTGCTTCTATGCCCTTTGAGAAGGCTGCTTTGAGGAACCTCTTACCCTAGCCTCTGCCAAGTACAGCCTTCTGCCTCTCTCCAATACTGACTTACTTCTGACAGCTTGTCTTTCCGTTTGAGAAACCAAGAGCCCGTTTCCTGCAGGGAAAAATGTCCGTTTTCTGTTCTTCTTGTGCACACGGTGACGTGCTTTCAGGGATGGTGTTAGGCCTTTACCCAGTCGAGGGAGGGCAGCTTCCCATTCACTTTGGAGATGGCACTCTTGCAGCGCTGTGGGCCATGTCTGTGCTTCGCAGACTGCAAACTAACCTCTCCATTCGAAGAGAACACGCACGGTTTGGGAAGTCTCTGTTCTCTGGGAGATGTGTGTGGTGCTACTGCCCCGGTGTATGGGGTGGCTCACTGGCCACTAGCAATGTTTCTGCTCGCCACTGTGGGGCAAACGTTGTGCAGCTAAGCTCACTTGGGAAGTACAAGTGCCAGAGTTCCTTTCTGGGGCACCATCCAGAGATCACATTCGTTGCATGCGGGTACTGCTTTCTTCCAAAGCTGTGCATTCGCAGCCAGCTTCAAGGTGTTCCTTTTGTGGATAGACTCTGGTGGAGAGGCCGCTGGAGAAGGCCTCTCCTTCCATGCCCTTTGAGAAGGCTGCTTTGAGGAACCTCTTACCCTAGCCTCTGCCAAGTACAGCCTTCTGCCTCTCTCCAATACTGACTTACTTCTGACAGCTTGTCTTTCCGTTTGAGAAACCAATCGCCCTTTTCCTGCAGGGAAAAATGTCCGTTTTCTGTTCTTCTTTTGCACACGGTGACGTTTCTTCACGGCTGGTGTTAGGCCTTTACCCACTCGAGGGAGGGCAGCTTCCCATTCACTTTGGAGATGGCACTCCTGCATCGCTGTGGGCCATATCTATGCTTCGCAGACTGCAAACTACACTCTCCATTCGAAGACAACACGCACGTATTGGGAAGTCTCTGTTCTCTGGGAGATGTGTGTGGTGCTACTGCCCCGGTGTATGGGGTGTCTCACTGGCCACTAGCAATGTTTCTGCTCGCCACTGTGGGGCAAACTCTGTTCACCTAAGCTCACTAAGGAAGTAAAAGTGCCAGAGTTCCTTTCTGGGGCACCATCAAGGGATCACATTCGTAGCATGGGGGTATTGCTCTCCTCCTAAACTGTGCATTAAAAGCCAGCTTCAAGGTGTTCCTTTTGTGGATAGACTCTGGTGGAGAGGCCGCTGGGAAAGCCGTCTGCTTCTATGCCCTTTGAGAAGGCTGCTTTCAGGAACCTCTTACCCTAGCCTCTGCCAAGTACAGCCTTCTGCCTCTCTCCAATACTGAATTACTTCTGACCGCTTGTCTCTCCGTTTGAGAAACCAAGAGCCCGTTTCCTGCAGGGAAAAATGTCCGTTTTCTGTTCTTCTTTTGCACACGGTGACGTGTCATCACCGCG
The DNA here is from genome assembly GCF_026419965.1 of Kogia breviceps. Classification (NCBI taxonomy): domain Eukaryota; kingdom Metazoa; phylum Chordata; class Mammalia; order Artiodactyla; family Physeteridae; genus Kogia; species Kogia breviceps. The sequence goes on from NC_081324.1 coordinate 30,419,030, forward strand.
GTTGTTAGGCCTTTACCCACTCGAGGGAGGGCAGCTTCCCATTCACTTTGGAGATGGCACTCTTGCAGCGCTGTGGGCCATATCTGTGCTTCGCAGACTGCAAACTACCTTCTCCATTCGAAGACAACACGCACGGATTGGGAAGTCTCTGTTCTCTGGGAGATGTGTGTGGTGCTACTGCCCCGGTGTATGGGGTGGCTCACTGGCCAGTAGCAATGTTTCTGCTCGCCACTGTGGGGTAAACGTTGTGCAGCTAAGCTCACTTGGGAAGTACAAGTGCCAGAGTTCCTTTCTGGGGCACCATCAAGAGATCACATTCGTAGCATGCGGGTACTGTTTCCTCCTAAGCTGTGCATTCGCAAACAGCTTCAAGGTGTTCCTTTTGTGGATAGACTCTGGTGGAGAGGCCGCTGGAGAAGGCCTCTCCTTCCATGCCCTTTGAGAAGGCTGCTTTGAGGAACCTCTTACCCTAGCCTCTGCCAAGTACAGCCTTCTGCCTCTCTCCAATACTGACTTACTTCTGACAGCTTGTCTTTCCGTTTGAGAAACCAAGAGCCCGTTACCTGCAGGGAAAAATGTCCGTTTTCTGTTCTTCTTTTGCACACGGTGACGTGCCTTCAGGGCTGGTGTTAGGCCTTTACCCACTCGAGGGAGGGCAGCTTCCCATTCACTTTGGAGATGGCACTCTTGCAGCGCTGTGGGCTATGTCTGTGCTTCACAGACTGCAAACTACCTCTCCATTCGAAGACAACACGCACGGATTGGGAAGTCTCTGTTCTCTGGGAGATGTGTGTGGTGCTACTGCCCCGGTGTATGGGGTGGTTCACTGGCCACTAGCAATGTTTCTGCTCGCCAGTGTGGGGCAAACGTTGTGCAGCTAAGCTCCCTTGGGAAGTACAAGTGCGAGAGTTCCTTTCTGGGGCAGCATCAAGAGATCACATTCGTAGCATGCGGATACTGCTTTCCTCCTAAGCTGTGCATTCGCAGCCAGATTCAAGGTGTTCTTGTGTGGATAGACTCTGCTGGAGAGGCGGCTGGAGAAGGCCTCTGCTTCTATGCCCTTTGAGAAGGCTGCCTTGAGGAACCTCTTACCCTAGCCTCTGCCAAGTACAGCCTTCTGCCTCTCTCCAATACTGACTTATTTCTGACAGTTTGTCTTTCCGTTTGAAAAACCAAGAGCCCTTTCCTGCAGGGAAAAATGTCCGTTTTCTGTTCTTCATTGGCACACGGTGACGTGCCTTCAGGGCTGGTGTTAGCCCTTTACCCACTCGAGGGTGGGTAGCTACCCATTCACTTTGGAGATGGCACTCTTGCAGCGCTGTGGGCCATGTCTGTGCTTCGCAGACTGCAAACTAGCCTCTCCATTCGAAGAGAACACGCACGGATTGGGAAATCTCTGTTCTCTGGGAGATGTGTGTGGTGCTACTGCCCCGGTGTATGGGGTGGCTCACTGGCCACTAGCAATGTTTCTGCTCGCCACTGTGGTGCAAACTCTGTTCAGCTAATCTCACTTGGGAAGTACAAGTGCTAGAGTTCCTTTCTGGGGCACCATCAAGTGATCACATTCATAGCATGCGGGTACTGTTTCCTCCGAAGCTGTGCATTCGCAGCCAGCTTCAAGGTGTTCCTTTTGTGTATAGACTCTGGTGGAGAGGCCGCTGGAGAAGGTCTCTGCTTCTATGCCCTCTGAGAAGGCTTCTTTGAGGAACCTCTTACCCTAGCCTCTGCCAAGTACAGCCTTCTGCCTCTCTCCAATACTGACTTACTTCTGACAGCTTGTCTTTCCGTTTGAGAAACCGAGAGCCCTTTTCCTGCAGGGAAAAATGTTCGTTTTCTGTTCTTCTTTTGCACACGGTGACGTGCCATCAGGGCTGGTGTTAGGCCTTTACCCACTCGAGGGAGGGCAGCTTCCCATTCACTTTGGAGATGGCACTCCTGCAGCGCTGTAGGCCATGACTGTGCTTCGCAGGCTGCAAACTACACTCTCCATTCGAAGACAACACGCACGGATTGGGAAGTCTCTGTTCTCTGGGAGATGTGTGTTGTGCTACTGCCCCGGTGTATGGGGTGGCTCACTGGCCACTAGCAATGTTTCTGCTCGCCACTGTGGGGTAAACGTTGTGCAGCTAAGCTCACTTGGGAAGTACAAGTGCCAGAGTTCCTTTCTGGGGCACCATCAAGAGATCACATTCGTAGCATGCGGGTACTGCTTTCCTCCTAAGCTGTGCATTCGCAGCCAGATTCAAGGTGTTCTTTTGTGGATAGACTCTGGTGGAGAGGCCGCTGGAGAAGGCCTCTGCTTCTATGCCCTTTGAGAAGGCTGCTTTGAGGAACCTCTTACCCTAGCCTCTGCCAAGTACAGCCTTCTGCCTCTCTCCAATACTGACTTACTTCTGACAGCTTGTCTTTCCATTTGAGAAACCAAGAGCCCGTTTCCTGCAGGGAAAAATGTCCGTTTTCTGTTCTTCATTGGCACACGGTGACGTGCCTTCAGGGCTGGTGTTAGCCCTTTACCCACTCGAGGGAGGGTAGCTACCCATTCACTATGGAGATGGCACTCTTGCAGCGCTGTGGGCCATGTCTGTGCTTCGCAGACTGCAAACTAGCCTCTCCATTCGAAGAGAACACGCACGGATTGGGAAGTCTGTGTTCTCTGGGAGATGTGTGTGGTGCTACTGCCCCGGTGTATGGGGTGGCTCACTGGCCACTAGCAATGTTTCTGCTCGCCACTGTAAGGGAAACTCTGTTCAGCTAATCTCACTTGGGAAGTACAAGTGCTAGAGTTCCTTTCTGGGGCACCATCAAGAGATCACATTGGTAGCATGCGGGTACTGTTTCCTCCTAAGCTGTGCATTCGCAGCCAGCTTCAAGGTGTTCCTTTTGTGTATAGACTCTGGTGGAGAGGCCGCTGGAGAAGGTCTCTGCTTCTATGCCCTTTGAGAAGGCTGCTTTGAGGAACCTCTTACCCTAGCCTCTGCCAAGTACAGCCTTCTGCCTCTCTCCAATACTGACTTACTTCTGACAGCTTGTCTTTCCGTTTGAGAAACCGAGAGCCGTTTTCCTGCAGGGAAAAATGTTCGTTTTCTGTTCCTCTTTTGCACACGGTGACGTGCCATCAGGGCTGGTGTTAGGCCTTTACCCACTCGAGGGAGGGCAGCTTCCCATTCACTTTGGAGATGGCACTCCTGCAGCGCTGTGGGCCATGACTGTGCTTCGCAGGCTGCAAACTACCCTCTCCATTCGAAGAGAACACGCACGGATTGGGAAGTCTCTGTTCTCTGGGAGATGTGTGTGGTGCTACTGCCCCGGTGTATGGGGTGGTTCACTGGCCACTAGCAATGTTTCTCCTCGCCAGTGTGGGGCAAACGTTGTGCAGCTAAGCTCACTTGGGAAGTACAAGTGCGAGAGTTCCTTTCTGGGGCAGCATCAAGAGATCACATTCGTAGCATGCGGATACTGCTTTCCTCCTAAGCTGTGCATTCGCAGCCAGATTCAAGGTGTTCTTTTGTGGATAGACTCTGGTGGAGAGGCCGCTGGAGAAGGCCTCTGCTTCTATGCCCTTTGAGAAGGCTGCCTTGAGGTACCTCTTACCCTAGCCTCTGCCAAGTACAGCCTTCTGCCTCTCTCCAATACTGACTTACTTCTGACAGCTTGTCTTTCCGTTTGAGAAACCAAGAGCCCGTTTCCTGCAGGGAAAAATGTCCGTTTTCTGTTCTTCATTGGCACACGGTGACGTGCCTTCAGGGCTGGTGTTAGCCCTTTACCCACTCGAGGGAGGGCAGCTTCCCATTCACTTTGGAGATGGCACTCCTGCAGCGCTGTGGGCCATGACTGTGCTTCGCAGACTGCAAACTACACTCACCATTCGAAGAGAACACGCACGGATTGGGAAGACTGTGTTCTCTGGGAGATGTGTGTGGTGCTACTGCCCCGCTGTATGGGGTGGTTCACTGGCCACTAGCAATGTTTCTGCTCGCCAGTGTGGGGCAAACTTTGTGCAGCTAAGCTCACTTGGGAAGTACAAGTGCTAGAGTTCCTTTCTGGGGCGCCATCCAGAGATAACATTCGTTGCATGCGGGTACTGCTTTCTTCCAAAGCTGTGCATTCGCAGCCAGCTTCAAGGTGTTCCTTTTGTGGATAGACTCTGGTGGAGAGGCCGCTGGAGAAGGCCTGTGCTTCCATGCCCTTTGAGAAGGCTGCTTTGAGGAACCTCTTACCGTAGCCTCTGCCAAGTACAGCCTTCTGCCCCTCTCCAATACTGACTTACTTCTGACAGTTTGTCTTTCCGTTTGAAAAACCAAGAGCCCTTTTCCTGCAGGGAAAAATGTCCGTTTTCTGTTCTTCATTTGCACACGGTGACGTGCCTTCAGGGCTGGTGTTAGCCCTTTACCCACTCGAGGGAGGGTAGCTACCCATTCACTTTGGAGATGGCACTCTTGCAGCGCTGTGGGCCATGTCTGTTCTTCGCAGACTGAAAACTAGCCTCTCCATTCGAAGAGAACACGCACGGATTGGGAAATCTCTGTTCTCTGGGAGATGTGTGTGGTGCTACTGCCCCGGTGTATGGGGTGGCTCACTGGCCGCTAGCAATGTTTCTGCTCGCCACTGTGGGGCAAACTCTGTTCAGCTAATCTCACTTGGGAAGTACAAGTGCTAGAGTTCCTTTCTGGGGCACCATCAAGGGATCACATTCGTAGCATGCGGGTACTGCTTTCCTCCTAAGCGGTGCATTCGCAGCCAGATTCAAGGTGTTCTTTTGTGGATAGACTCTGGTGGAGAGGCCGCTGTAGAAGGCCTCTGCTTCTATGCCCTTTGAGAAGGCTGCTTTGAGGAACCTCTTACCCTAGCCTCTGCCAAGTACAGCCTTCTGCCTCTCTCCAATACTGACTTACTTCTGACAGCTTGTCTTTCCGTTTGAGAAAACAAGAGCCCGTTTCCTGTAGGGAAAAATGTCCGTTTTCTGTTCTTCTTGTGCACACGGTGACGTGCTTTCAGGGATGGTGTTAGGCCTTTACCCAGTCGAGGGAGGGCAGCTTCCCATTCACTTTGGCGATGGCACTCTTGCAGCGCTGTGGGCCATGTCTGTGCTTCGCAGACTGCAAACTAACCTCTCCATTCGAAGAGAACACGCACGGATTGGGAAGTCTCTGTGCTCTGTGAGATGTGTGTGGTGCTACTGCCCCGGTGTATGGGGTGGCTCACTTACCACTAGCAATGTTTCTGCTCGCCAGTGTGGGGCAAACGTTGTGCAGCTAAGCTCACGTGGGAAGTACAAGTGCCAGAGTTCCTTTCTGGGGCACCATCCAGAGATCACATTCGTGGCATGCGGGTACTGCTTTCTTCCAAAGCTGTGCATTCGCAGCCAGCTTCAAGGTGTTCCTTTTGTGGATAGACTCTGGTGGAGAGGCCGCTGGAGAAGGCCTCTGCTTCCATGCCCTTTGAGAAGGCTGCTTTGAGGAACCTCTTACCCTAGCCTCTGCCAAGTACAGCCTTCTGCCTCTCTCCAATACTGACTTACTTCTGACAGTTTGTCGTTCCGTTTGAGAAACCAAGAGCCCTTTTCCTGCAGGGAAAAATGTCCGTTTTCTGTTCTTCTTTTGCACACGGTGACGTTTCTTCACGGCTGGTGTTAGGCCGTTACCCACTCGAGGGAGGGCAGCTTCCCATTCACTTTGGAGATGGCACTCCTGCAGCGCTGTGGGCCATGACTGTGCTTCGCAGACTGCAAACTACACTCTCCATTCGAAGAGAACACGCACGGATTGGGAAGTCTGTGTTCTCTGGGAGATGTGTGTGGTGCTACTGCCCCGGTGTATGGGGTGTCTCACTGGCCACTAGCAATGTTTCTGCTCGCCACTGTGGGGCAAACTCTGTTCAGCTAAGCTCACTAAGGAAGTAAAAGTGCCAGAGTTCCTTTCTGGGGCACCATCAAGGGATCACATTCGTAGCATGGGGGTATTGCTCTCCTCCTAAACTGTGCATTCGAAGCCAGCTTCAAGGTGTTCCTTTTGTGGATAGACTCTGGTGGAGAGGCCGCTGGGGAAGCCCTCTGCTTCTATGCCCTTTGAGAAGGCTGCTTTGAGGAACCTCTTACCCTAGCCTCTGCCAAGTACAGCCTTCTGCCTCTCTCCAATACTGACTTACTTCTGACCGCTTGTCTCTCCGTTTGAGAAACCAAGAGCCCTTTTCCTGCAGGGAAAAATGTCCGTTTTCTGTTCTTCTTGTGCACACGGTGACGTGTCTTCACCGCTGTTGTTAGGCCTTTACCCACTCGAGGGAGGGCAGCTTCCCATTCACTTTGGAGATGGCACTCTTGCAGCGCTGTGGGCCATATCTGTGCTTCGCAGACTGCAAACTAACCTCTCCATTCGAAGAGAACACGCACGGTTTTGGAAGTCTGTGTTCTCTGGGAGATGTGTGTGGTGCTACTGCCCCGGTGTATGGGGTGGCTCACTGGCCACTAGCAATGTTTCTGCTCGCCACTGTGGGGGCAAACTCTGTTCAGCTAAGCTCACTTGGGAAGTACAAGTGCTAGAGTTCCTTTCTGGGGCCCCATCAAGAGATCACATTCGTAGCATGCGGGTACTGCTCTCCTCCTAAGCTGTGCATTCGCAGCCAGCTTCAAGGTGTTCCTTTGGTGGATAGACTCTGGTGGAGAGGCCGCTGGAGAAGCCTCTGCTTCTATGGCCTTTGAGAAGGCTGCTTTGAGGAACCTCTTACCCTAGCCTCTGCCAAGTACAGCCTTCTGCCTCTCTCCAATACTGACTTAATTCTGACAGCTTGTCTTTCCGTTTGAGAAACCAAGAGCCCTTTTCCTGCAGGGAAAAATGTCCGTTTTCTGTTCTTCTTGTGCACACAGTGACGTGCTTTCAGGGATCGTGTTAGGCCTTTACCCACTCGATGGAGGGCAGCTTCCCATTCACTTTGGAGATGGCACCCTTGCAGCGCTGTGGGCCATGTCTGTGCTTCGCAGACTGCAAACTACCTCTCCATTCGAAGAGAACACGCACGGAATGGGAAGTCTCTGTTCTCTGGGAGATGTGTGTGGTGCTACTGCCCCAGTGTTTGGGGTGGTTCACTGGCCACTAGCAATGATTCTGCTCGCCAGTGTGGGGCAAACGTTGTGCAGCTAAGCTCATTTGGGAAGTACAAGTGCCAGAGTTCCTTTCTGGGGCACCAACAAGAGATCACATTCGTAGCATGCGGGTACTGCTTTCCTCCTAAGCGGTGCATTCGCAGCCAGATTCAAGGGGTTCTTTTGTGGATAGACTCTGGTGGAGAGGCCGCTGGAGAAGGCCTCTGCTTCTATGCCCTTTGAGAAGGCTGCTTTGAGGAACCTCTTACCCTAGCCTCTGCCAAGTACAGCCTTCTGCCTCTCTCCAATACTGACTTACTTCTGACAGCTTGTCTTTCCGTTTGAGAAACCAAGAGCCCGTTTCCTGCAGGGAAAAATGTCCGTTTTCTGTTCTTCATTGGCACGCGGTGACGTGCCTTCAGGGCTGGTGTTAGCCCTTTACCCACTCGAGGGAGGGCAGCTACCCATGCACTTTGGAGATGGCACTCTTGCAGCGCTGTGGGCCATGTCTGTGCTTCGCAGACTGCAAACTAGCCTCTCCATTCGAAGAGAACTCGCACGGATTGGGAAGCATCTGTTCTCTGGGAGATGTGTGTGGTGCTACTGCCCCGGTGTATGGGGTGGCTCACTGGCCACTAGCAATGTTTCTGCTCGCCACTGTAAGGGAAACTCTGTTCAGCTAATCTCACTTGGGAAGTACAAGTGCTAGAGTTCATTTCTGGGGCACCATCAAGAGATCACATTCGTAGCATGCGGGTACTGTTTCCTCCTAAGCTGTGCATTCGCAGCCAGCTTCAAGGTGTTCCTTTTGTGTATAGACTCTGGTGGAGAGGCCGCTGGAGAAGGTCTCTGCTTCTATGCCCTTTGAGAAGGCTGCTTTGAGGAACCTCTTACCCTAGCCTCTGCCAAGTACAGCCTTCTGCCTCTCTCCAATACTGACTTACTTCTGACAGCTTGTCTTTCCGTTTGAGAAACCGAGAGCCGTTTTCCTGCAGGGAAAAATGTTCGTTTTCTGTTCTTCTTTTGCACACGGTGACGTGCCATCAGGGCTGGTGTTAGGCCTTTACCCACTCGAGGGAGGGCAGCTTCCCATTCACTTTGGAGATGGCACTCCTGCAGCGCTGTGGGCCATGACTGTGCTTCGCAGGCTGCAAACTACCCTCTCCATTCGAAGAGAACACGCACGGATTGGGAAGTCTCTGTTCTCTGGGAGATGTGTGTGGTGCTACTGCCCCGGTGTATGGGGTGGCTCACTGGCCACTAGCAATGTTTCTGCTCGCCACTGTGGGGCAAATGTTGTGCAGCTAAGCTCACTTGGGAAGTACAAGTGCCAGAGTTCCTTTCTGGGGCACCATCCAGAGATCACATTCGTGGCATGCGGGTACTGCTTTCTTCCAAAGCTGTGCATTCGCAGCCAGCTTCAAGGTGTTCCTTTTGTGGATAGACTCTGGTGGAGAGGCCGCTGGAGAAGGCCTCTGCTTCCATGCCCTTTGAGAAGGCTGCTTTGAGGAACCTCTTACCCTAGCCTCTGCCAAGTACAGCCTTCTGCCTCTCTCCAATACTGACTTACTTCTGACAGTTTGTCTTTCCGTTTGAGAAAACAAGAGCCCTTTTCCTGCAGGGAAAAATGTCCGTTTTCTGTTCTTCTTTTGCACACGGTGACGTTTCTTCACGGCTGGTGTTAGGCCTTTACCCACTCGAGGGAGGGCAGCTTCCCATTCACTTTGGAGATGGCACTCCTGCAGCGCTGTGGGCCATGACTGTGCTTCGCAGACTGCAAACTACACTCTCCATTCGAAGAGACCACGCACGGATTGGGAAGTCTGTGTTCTCTGGGAGATGTGTGTGGTGCTACTGCCCCGGTGTATGGGGTGTCTCACTGGCCACTAGCAATGTTTCTGCTCGCCACTGTGGGGCAAACTCTGTTCAGCTAAGCTCACTAAGGAAGTAAAAGTGCCAGAGTTCCTTTCTGGGGCACCATCAAGGGATCACATTCGTCGCATGGGGGTATTGCTCTCCTCCTAAACTGTGCATTCGAAGCCAGCTTCAAGGTGTTCCTTTTGTGGATAGACTCTGGTGGAGAGGCCGCTGGGGAAGCCCTCTGCTTCTATGCCCTTTGAGAAGGCTGCTTTGAGGAACCTCTTACCCTAGCCTCTGCCAAGTACAGCCTTCTGCCTCTCTCCAATACTGATTTACTTCTGACCGCTTGTCTCTCCGTTTGAGAAACCAAGAGCCCTTTTCCTGCAGGGAAAAATGTCCGTTTTCTGTTCTTCTTGTGCACACGGTGACGTGTCTTCACCGCTGTTGTTAGGCCTTTACCCACTCGAGGGAGGGCAGCTTCCCATTCACTTTGGAGATGGCACTCTTGCAGCGCTGTGGGCCATATCTGTGCTTCGCAGACTGCAAACTAACCTCTCCATTCGAAGAGAACACGCACGGTTTGGGAAGTCTGTGTTCTCTGGGAGATGTGTGTGGTGCTACTGCCCCGGTGTATGGGGTGGCTCACTGGCCACTAGCAATGTTTCTGCTCGCCACTGTGGGGCAAACTCTGTTCAGCTAAGCTCACTTGGGAAGTACAAGTGCTAGAGTTCCTTTCTGGGGCCCCATCAAGAGATCACATGCGTAGCATGCGGGTACTGCTCTCCTCCTAAGCTGTGCATTCGCAGCCAGCTTCAAGGTGTTCCTTTGGTGGATAGACTCTGGTGGAGAGGCCGCTGGAGAAGCCTCTGCTTCTATGACCTTTGAGAAGGCTGCTTTGAGGAACCTCTTACCCTAGCCTCTGCCAAGTACAGCCTTCTGCCTCTCTCCAATACTGACTTACTTCTGACAGCTTGTCTTTCCGTTTGAGAAACCAAGAGCCCTTTTCCTGCAGGGAAAAATGTCCGTTTTCTGTTCTTCTTGTGCACACGGTGACGTGCTTTCAGGGATCGTGTTAGGCCTTTACCCACTCGATGGAGGGCAGCTTCCCATTCACTTTGGAGATGGCACCCTTGCAGCGCTGTGGGCCATGTCTGTGCTTCGCAGACTGCAAACTACCTCTCCATTCGAAGAGAACACGCACGGAATGGGAAGTCTCTGTTCTCTGGGAGATGTGTGTGGTGCTACTGCCCCAGTGTTTGGGTTGGTTCACTGGCCACTAGCAATGATTCTGCTCACCAGTGTGGGGCAAACGTTGTGCAGCTAAGCTCATTTGGGAAGTACAAGTGCCAGAGTTCCTTTCTGGGGCACCAACAAGAGATCACATTCGTAGCATGCGGGTACTGCTTTCCTCCTAAGCGGTGCATTCGCAGCCAGATTCAAGGGGTTCTTTTGTGGATAGACTCTGGTGGAGAGGCCGCTGGAGAAGGCCTCTGCTTCTATGCCCTTTGAGAAGGCTGCTTTGAGGAACCTCTTACCCTAGCCTCTGCCAAGTACAGCCTTCTGCCTCTCTCCAATACTGACTTACTTCTGACAGCTTGTCTTTCCGTTTGAGAAACCAAGAGCCCGTTTCCTGCAGGGAAAAATGTCCGTTTTCTGTTCTTCATTGGCACGCGGTGACGTGCCTTCAGGGCTGGTGTTAGCCCTTTACCCACTCGAGGGAGGGCAGCTACCCATGCACTTTGGAGATGGCACTCTTGCAGCGCTGTGGGCCATGTCTGTGCTTCGCAGACTGCAAACTAGCCTCTCCATTCGAAGAGAACTCGCACGGATTGGGAAGCATCTGTTCTCTGGGAGATGTGTGTGGTGCTACTGCCCCGGTGTATGGGGTGGCTCACTGGCCACTAGCAATGTTTCTGCTCGCCACTGTAAGGGAAACTCTGTTCAGCTAATCTCACTTGGGAAGTACAAGTGCTAGAGTTCATTTCTGGGGCACCATCAAGAGATCACATTCGTAGCATGCGGGTACTGTTTCCTCCTAAGCTGTGCATTCGCAGCCAGCTTCAAGGTGTTCCTTTTGTGTATAGACTCTGGTGGAGAGGCCGCTGGAGAAGGTCTCTGCTTCTATGCCCTTTGAGAAGGCTGCTTTGAGGAACCTCTTACCCTAGCCTCTGCCAAGTACAGCCTTCTGCCTCTCTCCAATACTGACTTACTTCTGACAGCTTGTCTTTCCGTTTGAGAAACCGAGAGCCGTTTTCCTGCAGGGAAAAATGTTCGTTTTCTGTTCTTCTTTTGCACACGGTGACGTGCCATCAGGGCTGGTGTTAGGCCTTTACCCACTCGAGGGAGGGCAGCTTCCCATTCACTTTGGAGATGGCACTCCTGCAGCGCTGTGGGCCATGACTGTGCTTCGCAGGCTGCAAACTACCCTCTCCATTCGAAGAGAACACGCACGGATTGGGAAGTCTCTGTTCTCTGGGAGATGTGTGTGGTGCTACTGCCCCGGTGTATGGGGTGGCTCACTGGCCACTAGCAATGTTTCTGCTCGCCACTGTGGGGCAAATGTTGTGCAGCTAAGCTCACTTGGGAAGTACAAGTGCCAGAGTTCCTTTCTGGGGCACCATCCAGAGATCACATTCGTGGCATGCGGGTACTGCTTTCTTCCAAAGCTGTGCATTCGCAGCCAGCTTCAAGGTGTTCCTTTTGTGGATAGACTCTGGTGGAGAGGCCGCTGGAGAAGGCCTCTGCTTCCATGCCCTTTGAGAAGGCTGCTTTGAGGAACCTCTTACCCTAGCCTCTGCCAAGTACAGCCTTCTGCCTCTCTCCAATACTGACTTACTTCTGACAGTTTGTCTTTCCGTTTGAGAAAACAAGAGCCCTTTTCCTGCAGGGAAAAATGTCCGTTTTCTGTTCTTCTTTTGCACACGGTGACGTTTCTTCACGGCTGGTGTTAGGCCTTTACCCACTCGAGGGAGGGCAGCTTCCCATTCACTTTGGAGATGGCACTCCTGCAGCGCTGTGGGCCATGACTGTGCTTCGCAGACTGCAAACTACACTCTCCATTCGAAGAGACCACGCACGGATTGGGAAGTCTGTGTTCTCTGGGAGATGTGTGTGGTGCTACTGCCCCGGTGTATGGGGTGTCTCACTGGCCACTAGCAATGTTTCTGCTCGCCACTGTGGGGCAAACTCTGTTCAGCTAAGCTCACTAAGGAAGTAAAAGTGCCAGAGTTCCTTTCTGGGGCACCATCAAGGGATCACATTCGTCGCATGGGGGTATTGCTCTCCTCCTAAACTGTGCATTCGAAGCCAGCTTCAAGGTGTTCCTTTTGTGGATAGACTCTGGTGGAGAGGCCGCTGGGGAAGCCCTCTGCTTCTATGCCCTTTGAGAAGGCTGCTTTGAGGAACCTCTTACCCTAGCCTCTGCCAAGTACAGCCTTCTGCCTCTCTCCAATACTGATTTACTTCTGACCGCTTGTCTCTCCGTTTGAGAAACCAAGAGCCCTTTTCCTGCAGGGAAAAATGTCCGTTTTCTGTTCTTCTTGTGCACACGGTGACGTGTCTTCACCGCTGTTGTTAGGCCTTTACCCACTCGAGGGAGGGCAGCTTCCCATTCACTTTGGAGATGGCACTCTTGCAGCGCTGTGGGCCATATCTGTGCTTCGCAGACTGCAAACTAACCTCTCCATTCGAAGAGAACACGCACGGTTTGGGAAGTCTGTGTTCTCTGGGAGATGTGTGTTGTGCTACTGCCCCGGTGTATGGGGTGGCTCACTGGCCACTAGCAATGTTTCTGCTCGCCACTGTGGGGCAAACTCTGTTCAGCTAAGCTCACTTGGGAAGTACAAGTGCTAGAGTTCCTTTCTGGGGCCCCATCAAGAGATCACATGCGTAGCATGCGGGTACTGCTCTCCTCCTAAGCTGTGCATTCGCAGCCAGCTTCAAGGTGTTCCTTTGGTGGATAGACTCTGGTGGAGAGGCCGCTGGAGAAGCCTCTGCTTCTATGACCTTTGAGAAGGCTGCTTTGAGGAACCTCTTACCCTAGCCTCTGCCAAGTACAGCCTTCTGCCTCTCTCCAATACTGACTTACTTCTGACAGCTTGTCTTTCCGTTTGAGAAACCAAGAGCCCTTTTCCTGCAGGGAAAAATGTCCGTTTTCTGTTCTTCTTGTGCACACGGTGACGTGCTTTCAGGGATCGTGTTAGGCCTTTACCCACTCGATGGAGGGCAGCTTCCCATTCACTTTGGAGATGGCACCCTTGCAGCGCTGTGGGCCATGTCTGTGCTTCGCAGACTGCAAACTACCTCTCCATTCGAAGAGAACACGCACGGAATGGGAAGTCTCTGTTCTCTGGGAGATGTGTGTGGTGCTACTGCCCCAGTGTTTGGGGTGGTTCACTGGCCACTAGCAATGATTCTGCTCACCAGTGTGGGGCAAACGTTGTGCAGCTAAGCTCATTTGGGAAGTACAAGTGCCAGAGTTCCTTTCTGGGGCACCAACAAGAGATCACATTCGTAGCATGCGGGTACTGCTTTCCTCCTAAGCGGTGCATTCGCAGCCAGATTCAAGGTGTTCTTTTGTGGATAGACTCTGGTGGAGAGGCCGCTGGAGAAGGCCTCTGCTTCTATGCCCTTTGAGAAGGCTGCTTTGAGGAACCTCTTACCCTAGCCTCTGCCAAGTACAGCCTTCTGCCTCTCTCCAATACTGACTTACTTCTGACAGCTTGTCTTTCCGTTTGAGAAACCAAGAGCCCGTTTCCTGCAGGGAAAAATGTCCGTTTTCTGTTCTTCATTGGCACGCGGTGACGTGCCTTCAGGGCTGGTGTTAGCCCTTTACCCACTCGAGGGAGGGCAGCTACCCATTCACTTTGGAGATGGCACTCTTGCAGCGCTGTGGGCCATGTCTGTGCTTCGCAGACTGCAAACTAGCCTCTCCATTCGAAGAGAACTCGCACGGATTGGGAAGCATCTGTTCTCTGGGAGATGTGTGTGGTGCTACTGCCCCGGTGTATGGGGTGGCTCACTGGCCACTAGCAATGTTTCTGCTCGCCACTGTAAGGGAAACTCTGTTCAGCTAATCTCACTTGGGAAGTACAAGTGCTAGAGTTCATTTCTGGGGCACCATCAAGAGATCACATTCGTAGCATGCGGGTACTGTTTCCTCCTAAGCTGTGCATTCGCAGCCAGCTTCAAGGTGTTCCTTTTGTGTATAGACTCTGGTGGAGAGGCCGCTGGAGAAGGTCTCTGCTTCTATGCCCTTTGAGAAGGCTGCTTTGAGGAACCTCTTACCCTAGCCTCTGCCAAGTACAGCCTTCTGCCTCTCTCCAATACTGACTTACTTCTGACAGCTTGTCTTTCCGTTTGAGAAACCGAGAGCCGTTTTCCTGCAGGGAAAAATGTTCGTTTTCTGTTCTTCTTTTGCACACAGTGACGGGCCATCAGGGCTGGTGTTAGGCCTTTACCCACTCGAGGGAGGGCAGCTTCCCATTCACTTTGGAGATGGCACTCCTGCAGCGCTGTGGGCCATGACTGTGCTTCGCAGGCTGCAAACTACCCTCTCCATTCGAAGAGAACACGCACGGATTGGGAAGTCTGTGTTCTCTGGGAGATGTGTGTGGTGCTACTGCCCCGGTGTATGGGGTGGCTCACTGGCCACTAGCAATGTTTCTGCTCGCCACTGTGGGGCAAACTCTGTTCAGCTAAGCTCACTTGGGAAGTACAAGTGCTAGAGTTCCTTTCTGGGGCACCATCAAGAGATCACATTCGTAGCATGCGGGTACTGCTCTCCTCCTAAGCTGTGCATTCGCAGCCAGCTTCAAGGTGTTCCTTTGGTGGATAGACTCTGGTGGAGAGGCCGCTGGAGAAGCCTCTGCTTCTATGCCCTTTGTGAAGGCTGCTTTGAGGAACCTCTTACCCTAGCCTCTGCCAAGTACAGCCTTCTGCCTCTCTCCAATACTGACTTACTTCTGACAGCTTGTCTTTCCGTTTGAGAAACCGAGAGCCGTTTTCCTGCAGGGAAAAATGTTCGTTTTCTGTTCTTCTTTTGCACACGGTGACGTGCCATCAGGGCTGGTGTTAGCCCTTTACCCACTCGAGGGAGGGCAGCTTCCCATTCACTTTGGAGATGGCACTCCTGCAGCGCTGTGGGCCATGACTGTGCTTCGCAGGCTGCAAACTACCCTCTCCATTCGAAGAGAACACGCACGGATTGGGACGTCTCTGTTCTCTTGGAGATGTGTGTGGTGCTACTGCCCCGGTGTATGGGGTGGCTCACTTACCACTAGCAATGTTTCTGCTCGCCAGTGTGGGGCAAACGTTGTGCAGCTAAGCTCACTTGGGAAGTACAAGTGCCAGAGTTCTTTCTGGGGCACCATCCAGAGATCACATTCGTTGCATGCGGGTACTGCTTTCTTCCAAAGCTGTGCATTCGCAGCCAGCTTCAAGGTGTTCCTTTTGTGGATAGACTCTGGTGGAGAGGCCGCTGGAGAAGGCCTCTGCTTCCATGCCCTTTGAGAAGGCTGCTTTGAGGAACCTCTTACCCTAGCCTCTGCCAAGTACAGCCTTCTGCCTCTCTCCAATACTGACTTACTTCTGACCGCTTGTCTCTCCGTTTGAGAAACCAAGAGCCCTTTTCCTGCAGGGAAAAATGTCCGTTTTCTGTTCTTCTTTTGCACACGGTGACGTGTCTTCACCGCTGTTGTTAGGCCTTTACCCACTCGAGGGAGGGCAGCTTCCCATTCACTTTGGAGATGGCACTCTTGCAGCGCTGTGGGCCATATCTGTGCTTCGCAGACTGCAAACTACCTTCTCCATTCGAAGACAACACGCACGGATTGGGAAGTCTCTGTTCTCTGGGAGATGTGTGTTGTGCTACTGCCCCGGTGTATGGGGTGGCTCACTGGCCAGTAGCAATGTTTCTGCTCGCCACTGTGGGGTAAACGTTGTGCAGCTAAGCTCACTTGGGAAGTACAAGTGCCAGAGTTCCTTTCTGGGGCACCATCAAGAGATCACATTCGTAGCATGCGGGTACTGTTTCCTCCTTAGCTGTGCATTCGCAGCCAGCTTCAAGGTGTTCCTTTTGTGGATAGACTCTGGTGGAGAGGCCGCTGGAGAAGGTCTCTGCTTCTATGCCCTCTGAGAAGGCTGCTTTGAGGAACCTCTTACCCTAGCCTCTGCCAAGTACAGCCTTCTGCCTCTCTCCAATACTGACTTACTTCTGACAGCTTGTCTTTCCGTTTGAGAAACCAAGAGCCCTTTTCCTGCAGGGAAAAATGTCCGCTTTCTGTTCTTCTTTTGCACACGGTGACGTGCCATCAGGGCTGGTGTTAGGCCTTTACCCACTCGAGGGAGGGCAGCTTCCCATTCACTTTGGAGATGGCACTCTTGCAGCGCTATGGGCTATGTCTGTGCTTCACAGACTGCAAACTACCTCTCCATTCGAAGAGAACACGCACGGATTGGGAAGTCTCTGTTCTCTGGGAGATGTGTGTGGTGCTACTGCCCCGGTGTATGGGGGGGTTCACTGGCCAATAGCAATGTTTCTGCTCGCCAGTGTGGGGCAAACGTTGTGCAGCTAAGCTCACTTGGGAAGTACAAGTGCGAGAGTTCCTTTCTGGGGCAGCATCAAGAGATCACATTCGTAGCATATGGATACTGCTTTCCTCCTAAGCTGTGCATTCGCAGCCAGATTCAAGGTGTTCTTTTGTGGATAGACTCTGCTGGAGAGGCCGCTGGAGAAGGCCTCTGCTTCTATGCCCTTTGAGAAGGCTGCCTTGAGGAACCTCTTACCCTAGCCTCTGCCAAGTACAGCCTTCTGCCTCTCTCCAATACTGACTTACTTCTGACAGCTTGTCTTTCCGTTTGAGAAACCAAGAGCCCGTTACCTGCAGGGAAAAATGTCCGTTTTCTGTTCTTCTTTTGCACACGGTGACGTGCCTTCAGGGCTGGTGTTAGGCCTTTACCCACTCGAGGGAGGGCAGCTTCCCATTCACTTTGGAGATGGCACTCTTGCAGCGCTGTGGGCTATGTCTGTGCTTCACAGACTGCAAACTACCTCTCCATTCGAAGACAACACGCACGGATTGGGAAGTCTCTGTTCTCTGGGAGATGTGTGTGGTGCTACTGCCCCGGTGTATGGGGTGGTTCACTGGCCACTAGCAATGTTTCTGCTCGCCAGTGTGGGGCAAACGTTGTGCAGCTAAGCTCCCTTGGGAAGTACAAGTGCGAGAGTTCCTTTCTGGGGCAGCATCAAGAGATCACATTCGTAGCATGCGGATACTGCTTTCCTCCTAAGCTGTGCATTCGCAGCCAGATTCAAGGTGTTCTTTTGTGGATAGACTCTGCTGGAGAGGCGGCTGGAGAAGGCCTCTGCTTCTATGCCCTTTGAGAAGGCTGCCTTGAGGAACCTCTTACCCTAGCCTCTGCCAAGTACAGCCTTCTGCCTCTCTCCAATACTGACTTACTTCTGACAGTTTGTCTTTCCGTTTGAAAAACCAAGAGCCCTTTCCTGCAGGGAAAAATGTCCGTTTTCTGTTCTTCATTGGCACACGGTGACGTGCCTTCAGGGCTGGTGTTAGCCCTTTACCCACTCGAGGGAGGGTAGCTACCCATTCACTTTGGAGATGGCACTCTTGCAGCGCTGTGGGCCATGTCTGTGCTTCGCAGACTGCAAACTAGCCTCTCCATTCGAAGAGAACACGCACGGATTGGGAAATCTCTGTTCTCTGGGAGATGTGTGTGGTGCTACTGCCCCGGTGTATGGGGTGGCTCACTGGCCACTAGCAATGTTTCTGCTCGCCACTGTGGTGCAAACTCTGTTCAGCTAATCTCACTTGGGAAGTACAAGTGCTAGAGTTCCTTTCTGGGGCACCATCAAGAGATCACATTCATAGCATGCGGGTACTGTTTCCTCCTAAGCTGTGCATTCGCAGCCAGCTTCAAGGTGTTCCTTTTGTGTATAGACTCTGGTGGAGAGGCCGCTGGAGAAGGTCTCTGCTTCTATGCCCTCTGAGAAGGCTGCTTTGAGGAACCTCTTACCCTAGCCTCTGCCAAGTACAGCCTTCTGCCTCTCTCCAATACTGACTTACTTCTGACAGCTTGTCTTTCCGTTTGAGAAACCGAGAGCCCTTTTCCTGCAGGGAAAAATGTTCGTTTTCTGTTCTTCTTTTGCACACGGTGACGTGCCATCAGGGCTGGTGTTAGGCCTTTACCCACTCGAGGGAGGGCAGCTTCCCATTCACTTTGGAGATGGCACTCCTGCAGCGCTGTGGGCCATGACTGTGCTTCGCAGGCTGCAAACTACCCTCTCCATTCGAAGAGAACCCGCACGGATTGGGAAGTCTCTGTTCTCTGGGAGATGTGTGTGGTGCTACTGCCCCGGTGTATGGGGTGGCTCACTGGCCACTAGCAATGTTTCTGCTCGCCAGTGTGGGGCAAATGTTGTGCAGCTAAGCTCACTTGGGAAGTACAAGTGCCAGAGTTCCTTTCTGGGGCACCATCCAGAGATCACATTCGTTGCATGCGGGTACTGCTTTCTTCCAAAGCTGTGCATTCGCAGCCAGCTTCAAGGTGTTCCTTTTGTGGATAGACTCTGGTGGAGAGGCCGCTGGAGAAGGCCTCTGCTTCCATGCCCTTTGAGAAGGCTGCTTTGAGGAACCTCTTACCCTAGCCTCTGCCAAGTACAGCCTTCTGCCTCTCTCCAATACTGACTTACTTCTGACAGTTTGTCTTTCCGTTTGAGAAACCAAGAGCCATTTTCCTGCAGGGAAAAATGTCCGTTTTCTGTTCTTCTTTTGCACACGGTGACGTTTCTTCACGGCTGGTGTTAGGCCTTTACCCACTCGAGGGAGGGCAGCTTCCCATTCACTTTGGAGATGGCACTCCTGCAGCGCTGTAGGCCATGACTGTGCTTCGCAGGCTGCAAACTACACTCTCCATTCGAAGACAACACGCACGGATGGGAAGTCTCTGTTCTCTGGGAGATGTGTGTGGTGCTACTGCCCCGCTGTATGGGGTGGCTCACTGGCCACTAGCAATGTTTCTGCTCGCCACTGTGGGGTAAACGTTGTGCAGCTAAGCTCACTTGGGAAGTACAAGTGCCAGAGTTCCTTTCTGGGGCAGCATCAAGAGATCACATTCATAGCATGCGGATACTGCTTTCCTCCTAAGCTGTGCATTCGCAGCCAGATTCAAGGTGTTCTTTTGTGGATAGACTCTGGTGGAGAGGCCGCTGGAGAAGGCCTCTGCTTCTATGCCCTTTGAGAAGGCTGCCTTGAGGAACCTCTTACCCTAGCCTCTGCCAAGTACAGCCTTCTGCCTCTCTCCAATACTGACTTACTTCTGACAGCTTGTCTTTCCGTTTGAGAAACCAAGAGCCCGTTTCCTGCAGGGAAAAATGTCCGTTTTCTGTTCTTCTTGTGCACACGGTGACGTGCCTTCAGGGCTGGTGTTAGCCCTTTACCCACTCGAGGGAGGGCAGCTTCCCATTCACTTTGGAGATGGCACTCCTGCAGCGCTGTGGGCCATGACTGTGCTTCGCAGACTGCAAACTACACTCACCATTCGAAGAGAACACGCACGGATTGGGAAGACTGTGTTCTCTGGGAGATGTGTGTGGTGCTACTGCCCCGCTGTATGGGGTGGTTCACTGGCCACTAGCAATGTTTCTGCTCGCCAGTGTGGGGCAAACTTTGTGCAGCTAAGCTCACTTGGGAAGTACAAGTGCTAGAGTTCCTTTCTGGGGCGCCATCCAGAGATAACATTCGTTGCATGCGGGTACTGCTTTCTTCCAAAGCTGTGCATTCGCAGCCAGCTTCAAGGTGTTCCTTTTGTGGATAGACTCTGGTGGAGAGGCCGCTGGAGAAGGCCTGTGCTTCCATGCCCTTTGAGAAGGCTGCTTTGAGGAACCTCTTACCGTAGCCTCTGCCAAGTACAGCCTTCTGCCCCTCTCCAATACTGACTTACTTCTGACAGTTTGTCTTTCCGTTTGAAAAACCAAGAGCCCTTTTCCTGCAGGGAAAAATGTCCGTTTTCTGTTCTTCATTTGCACACGGTGACGTGCCTTCAGGGCTGGTGTTAGCCCTTTACCCACTCGAGGGAGGGTAGCTACCCATTCACTTTGGAGATGGCACTCTTGCAGCGCTGTGGGCCATGTCTGTTCTTCGCAGACTGAAAACTAGCCTCTCCATTCGAAGAGAACACGCACGGATTGGGAAATCTCTGTTCTCTGGGAGATGTGTGTGGTGCTACTGCCCCGGTGTATGGGGTGGCTCACTGGCCGCTAGCAATGTTTCTGCTCGCCACTGTGGGGCAAACTCTGTTCAGCTAATCTCACTTGGGAAGTACAAGTGCTAGAGTTCCTTTCTGGGGCACCATCAAGGGATCACATTCGTAGCATGCGGGTACTGCTTTCCTCCTAAGCGGTGCATTCGCAGCCAGATTCAAGGTGTTCTTTTGTGGATAGACTCTGGTGGAGAGGCCGCTGGAGAAGGCCTCTGCTTCTATGCCCTTTGAGAAGGCTGCTTTGAGGAACCTCTTACCCTAGCCTCTGCCAAGTACAGCCTTCTGCCTCTCTCCAATACTGACTTACTTCTGACAGCTTGTCTTTCCGTTTGAGAAACCAAGAGCCCGTTTCCTGTAGGGAAAAATGTCCGTTTTCTGTTCTTCTTGTGCACACGGTGACGTGCTTTCAGGGATGGTGTTAGGCCTTTACCCAGTCGAGGGAGGGCAGCTTCCCATTCACTTTGGCGATGGCACTCTTGCAGCGCTGTGGGCCATGTCTGTGCTTCGCAGACTGCAAACTAACCTCTCCATTCGAAGAGAACACGCACGGATTGGGAATTCTCTGTGCTCTGTGAGATGTGTGTGGTGCTACTGCCCCGGTGTATGGGGTGGCTCACTTACCACTAGCAATGTTTCTGCTCGCCAGTGTGGGGCAAACGTTGTGCAGCTAAGCTCACTTGGGAAGTACAAGTGCCAGAGTTCCTTTCTGGGGCACCATCCAGAGATCACATTCGTGGCATGCGGGTACTGCTTTCTTCCAAAGCTGTGCATTCGCAGCCAGCTTCAAGGTGTTCCTTTTGTGGATAGACTCTGGTGGAGAGGCCGCTGGAGAAGGCCTCTGCTTCCATGCCCTTTGAGAAGGCTGCTTTGAGGAACCTCTTACCCTAGCCTCTGCCAAGTACAGCCTTCTGCCTCTCTCCAATACTGACTTACTTCTGACAGTTTGTCTTTCCGTTTGAGAAAACAAGAGCCCTTTTCCTGCAGGGAAAAATGTCCGTTTTCTGTTCTTCTTTTGCACACGGAGACGTTTCTTCACGGCTGGTGTTAGGCCTTTACCCACTCGAGGGAGGGCAGCTTCCCATTCACTTTGGAGATGGCACTCCTGCAGCGCTGTGGGCCATGACTGTGCTTCGCAGGCTGCAAACTACCCTCTCCATTCGAAGAGAACACGCACGGATTGGGAAGTCTCTGTTCTCTGGGAGATGTGTGTGGTGCTACTGCCCCGGTGTATGGGGTATCTCACTGGCCACTAGCAATGTTTCTGCTCGCCACTGTGGGGCAAACTCTGTTCAGCTAAGCTCACTAAGGAAGTAAAAGTGCCAGAGTTCCTTTCTGGGGCACCATCAAGGGATCACATTCGTCGCATGGGGGTATTGCTCTCCTCCTAAACTGTGCATTCGAAGCCAGCTTCAAGGTGTTCCTTTTGTGGATAGACTCTGGTGGAGAGGCCGCTGGGGAAGCCCTCTGCTTCTATGCCCTTTGAGAAGGCTGCTTTGAGGAACCTCTTACCCTAGCCTCTGCCAAGTACAGCCTTCTGCCTCTCTCCAATACTGACTTACTTCTGACCGCTTGTCTCTCCGTTTGAGAAACCAAGAGCCCTTTTCCTGCAGGGAAAAATGTCCGTTTTCTGTTCTTCTTGTGCACACGGTGACGTGTCTTCACCGCTGTTGTTAGGCCTTTACCCACACGAGGGAGGGCAGCTTCCCATTCACTTTTGAGATGGCACTCTTGCAGCGCTGTGGGCCATATCTGTGCTTCGCAGACTGCAAACTAACCTCTCCATTCGAAGAGAACACGCACGGTTTGGGAAGTCTGTGTTCTCTGGGAGATGTGTGTGGTGATACTGCCCCGGTGTATGGGGTGGCTCACTGGCCACTAGCAATGTTTCTGCTCGCCACTCTGGGGCAAACTCTGTTCAGCTAAGCTCACTTGGGAAGTACAAGTGCTAGAGTTCCTTTCTGGGGCCCCATCAAGAGATCACATTCGTAGCATGCGGGTACTGCTCTCCTCCTAAGCTGTGCATTCGCAGCCAGCTTCAAGGTGTTCCTTTGGTGGATAGACTCTGGTGGAGAGGCCGCTGGAGAAGCCTCTGCTTCTATGGCCTTTGACAAGGCTGCTTTGAGGAACCTCTTACCCTAGCCTCTGCCAAGTACAGCCTTCTGCCTCTCTCCAATACTGACTTACTTCTGACAGCTTGTCTTTCCGTTTGAGAAACCAAGAGCCCTTTTCCTGCAGGGAAAAATGTCCGTTTTCTGTTCTTCTTGTGCACACGGTGACGTGCTTTCAGGGATCGTGTTAGGCCTTTACCCACTCGATGGAGGGCAGCTTCCCATTCACTTTGGAGATGGCACCCTTGCAGCGCTGTGGGCCATGTCTGTGCTTCGCAGACTGCAAACTACCTCTCCATTCGAAGAGAACACGCACGGAATGGGAAGTCTCTGTTCTCTGGGAGATGTGTGTGGTGCTACTGCCCCAGTGTTTGGGGTGGTTCACTGGCCACTAGCAATGATTCTGCTCGCCAGTGTGGGGCAAACGTTGTGCAGCTAAGCTCATTTGGGAAGTACAAGTGCCAGAGTTCCTTTCTGGGGCACCAACAAGAGATCACATTCGTAGCATGCGGGTACTGCTTTCCTCCTAAGCGGTGCATTCGCAGCCAGATTCAAGGTGTTCCTTTTGTGGATAGACTCTGCTGGAGAGGCGGCTGGAGAAGGTCTCTGCTTCTATGCCCTTTGAGAAGGCTGCCTTGAGGAACCTCTTACCCTAGCCTCTGCCAAGTACAGCCTTCTGCCTCTCTCCAATACTGACTTACTTCTGACAGTTTGTCTTTCCGTTTGAAAAACCAAGAGCCCGTTTCCTGCAGGGAAAAATGTCCGTTTTCTGTTCTTCATTGGCACACGGTGACGTGCCTTCAGGGCTGGTGTTAGCCCTTTACCCACTCGAGGGAGGGTAGCTACCCATTCACTTTGGAGATGGCACTCTTGCAGCGCTGTGGGCCATGTCTGTGCTTCGCAGACTGCAAACTAACCTCTCCATTCGAAGAGAACACGCACGGATTGGGAAATCTCTGTTCTCTGGGAGATGTGTGTGGTGCTACTGCCCCGGTGTATGGGGTGGCTCACTGGCCACTAGCAATGTTTCTGCTCGCCACTGTGGTGCAAACTCTGTTCAGCTAATCTCACTTGGGAAGTACAAGTGCTAGAGTTCCTTTCTGGGGCACCATCAAGAGATCACATTCATAGCATGCGGGTACTGTTTCCTCCTAAGCTGTGCATTCGCAGCCAGCTTCAAGGTGTTCCTTTTGTGTATAGACTCTGGTGGAGAGGCCGCTGGAGAAGGTCTCTGCTTCTATGCCCTCTGAGAAGGCTGCTTTGAGGAACCTCTTACCCTAGCCTCTGCCAAGTACAGCCTTCTGCCTCTCTCCAATACTGACTTACTTCTGACAGCTTGTCTTTCCGTTTGAGAAACCGAGAGCCCTTTTCCTGCAGGGAAAAATGTTCGTTTTCTGTTCTTCTTTTGCACACGGTGACGTGCCATCAGGGCTGGTGTTAGGCCTTTACCCACTCGAGGGAGGGCAGCTTCCCATTCACTTTGGAGATGGCACTCCTGCAGCGCTGTGGGCCATGACTGTGCTTCGCAGGCTGCAAACTACCCTCTCCATTCGAAGAGAACCCGCACGGATTGGGAAGTCTCTGTTCTCTGGGAGATGTGTGTGGTGCTACTGCCCCGGTGTATGGGGTGGCTCACTGGCCACTAGCAATGTTTCTGCTCGCCAGTGTGGGGCAAATGTTGTGCAGCTCAGCTCACTTGGGAAGTACAAGTGCCAGAGTTCCTTTCTGGGGCACCATCCAGAGATCACATTCGTTGCATGCGGGTACTGCTTTCTTCCAAAGCTGTGCATTCGCAGCCAGCTTCAAGGTGTTCCTTTTGTGGATAGACTCTGGTGGAGAGGCCGCTGGAGAAGGCCTCTGCTTCCATGCCCTTTGAGAAGGCTGCTTTGAGGAACCTCTTACCCTAGCCTCTGCCAAGTACAGCCTTCTGCCTCTCTCCAATACTGACTTACTTCTGACAGTTTGTCTTTCCGTTTGAGAAACCAAGAGCCATTTTCCTGCAGGGAAAAATGTCCGTTTTCTGTTCTTCTTTTGCACACGGTGACGTTTCTTCACGGCTGGTGTTAGGCCTTTACCCACTCGAGGGAGGGCAGCTTCCCATTCACTTTGGAGATGGCACTCCTGCAGCGCTGTAGGCCATGACTGTGCTTCGCAGGCTGCAAACTACACTCTCCATTCGAAGACAACACGCACGGATGGGAAGTCTCTGTTCTCTGGGAGATGTGTGTGGTGCTACTGCCCCGCTGTATGGGGTGGCTCACTGGCCACTAGCAATGTTTCTGCTCGCCACTGTGGGGTAAACGTTGTGCAGCTAAGCTCACTTGGGAAGTACAAGTGCCAGAGTTCCTTTCTGGGGCACCATCAAGAGATCACATTCGTAGCATGCGGGTACTGCTTTCCTCCTAAGCTGTGCATTCGCAGCCAGATTCAAGGTGTTCTTTTGTGGATAGACTCTGGTGGAGAGGCCGCTGGAGAAGGCCTCTGCTTCTATGCCCTTTGAGAAGGCTGCTTTGAGGAACCTCTTACCCTAGCCTCTGCCAAGTACAGCCTTCTGCCTCTCTCCAATACTGACTTACTTCTGACAGCTTGTCTTTCCATTTGAGAAACCAAGAGCCCGTTTCCTGCAGGGAAAAATGTCCGTTTTCTGTTCTTCATTGGCACACGGTGACGTGCCTTCAGGGCTGGTGTTAGCCCTTTACCCACTCGAGGGAGGGTAGCTACCCATTCACTACGGAGATGGCACCCTTGCAGCGCTGTGGGCCATGTCTGTGCTTCGCAGACTGCAAACTAGCCTCTCCATTCGAAGAGAACACGCACGGATTGGGAAGTCTGTGTTCTCTGGGAGATGTGTGTGGTGCTACTGCCCCGGTGTATGGGGTGGCTCACTGGCCACTAGCAATGTTTCTACTCGCCACTGTAAGGGAAACTCTGTTCAGCTAATCTCACTTGGGAAGTACAAGTGCTAGAGTTCCTTTCTGGGGCACCATCAAGAGATCACATTCGTAGCATGCGGGTACTGTTTCCTCCTAAGCTGTGCATTCGCAGCCAGCTTCAAGGTGTTCCTTTTGTGTATAGACTCTGGTGGAGAGGCCGCTGGAGAAGGTCTCTGCTTCTATGCCCTTTGAGAAGGCTGCTTTGAGGAACCTCTTACCCTAGCCTCTGCCAAGTACAGCCTTCTGCCTCTCTCCAATACTGACTTACTTCTGACAGCTTGTCTTTCCGTTTGAGAAACCGAGAGCCGTTTTCCTGCAGGGAAAAATGTTCGTTTTCTGTTCTTCTTTTGCACACGGTGACGTGCCATCAGGGCTGGTGTTAGCCCTTTACCCACTCGAGGGAGGGCAGCTTCCCATTCACTTTGGAGATGGCACTCCTGCAGCGCTGTGGGCCATGACTGTGCTTCGCAGGCTGCAAACTACCCTCTCCATTCGAAGAGAACACGCACGGATTGGGAAGTCTCTGTTCTCTGGGAGATGTGTGTGGTGCTACTGCCCCGGTGTATGGGGTGGTTCACTGGCCACTAGCAATGTTTCTGCTCGCCAGTGTGGGGCAAACGTTGTGCAGCTAAGCTCACTTGGGAAGTACAAGTGCGAGAGTTCCTTTCTGGGGCAGCATCAAGAGATCACATTCGTAGCATGCGGATACTGCTTTCCTCCTAAGCTGTGCATTCGCAGCCAGATTCAAGGTGTTCTTTTGTGGATAGACTCTGGTGGAGAGGCCGCTGGAGAAGGCCTGTGCTTCCATGCCCTTTGAGAAGGCTGCTTTGAGGAACCTCTTACCGTAGCCTCTGCCAAGTACAGCCTTCTGCCCCTCTCCAATACTGACTTACTTCTGACAGTTTGTCTTTCCGTTTGAAAAACCAAGAGCCCTTTTCCTGCAGGGAAAAATGTCCGTTTTCTGTTCTTCATTTGCACACGGTGACGTGCCTTCAGGGCTGGTGTTAGCCCTTTACCCACTCGAGGGAGGGTAGCTACCCATTCACTTTGGAGATGGCACTCTTGCAGCGCTGTGGGCCATGTCTGTTCTTCGCAGACTGAAAACTAGCCTCTCCATTCGAAGAGAACACGCACGGATTGGGAAATCTCTGTTCTCTGGGAGATGTGTGTGGTGCTACTGCCCCGGTGTATGGGGTGGCTCACTGGCCGCTAGCAATGTTTCTGCTCGCCACTGTGGGGCAAACTCTGTTCAGCTAATCTCACTTGGGAAGTACAAGTGCTAGAGTTCCTTTCTGGGGCACCATCAAGGGATCACATTCGTAGCATGCGGGTACTGCTTTCCTCCTAAGCGGTGCATTCGCAGCCAGATTCAAGGTGTTCTTTTGTGGATAGACTCTGGTGGAGAGGCCGCTGGAGAAGGCCTCTGCTTCTATGCCCTTTGAGAAGGCTGCTTTGAGGAACCTCTTACCCTAGCCTCTGCCAAGTACAGCCTTCTGCCTCTCTCCAATACTGACTTACTTCTGACAGCTTGTCTTTCCGTTTGAGAAACCAAGAGCCCGTTTCCTGCAGGGAAAAATGTCCGTTTTCTGTTCTTCTTGTGCACACGGTGATGTGCTTTCAGGGATGGTGTTAGGCCTTTACCCAGTCGAGGGAGGGCAGCTTCCCATTCACTTTGGCGATGGCACTCTAGCAGCGCTGTGGGCCATGTCTGTGCTTCGCAGACTGCAAACTACCTCTCCATTCGAAGAGAACACGCACGGAATGGGAAGTCTCTGTTCTCTGGGAGATGTGTGTGGTGCTACTGCCCCGGTGTATGGGGTGGCTCACTGGCCACTAGCAATGTTTCTGCTCGCCACTGTAAGGGAAACTCTGTTCAGCTAATCTCACTTGGGAAGTACAAGTGCTAGAGTTCCTTTCTGGGGCACCATCAAGAGATCACATTCGTAGCATGCGGGTACTGTTTCCTCCTAAGCTGTGCATTCGCAGCCAGCTTCAAGGTGTTCCTTTTGTGTATAGACTCTGGTGGAGAGGCCGCTGGAGAAGGTCTCTGCTTCTATGCCCTTTGAGAAGGCTGCTTTGAGGAACCTCTTACCCTAGCCTCTGCCAAGTACAGCCTTCTGCCTCTCTCCAATACTGACTTACTTCTGACAGCTTGTCTTTCCGTTTGAGAAACCGAGAGCCGTTTTCCTGCAGGGAAAAATGTTCGTTTTCTGTTCTTCTTTTGCACACGGTGACCTGCCATCAGGGCTGGTGTTAGGCCTTTACCCACTCGAGGGAGGGCAGCTTCCCATTCACTTTGGAGATGGCACTCCTGCAGCGCTGTGGGCCATGACTGTTCTTCGCAGGCTGCAAACTACCCTCTCCATTCGAAGAGAACACGCACGGATTGGGAAGTCTCTGTTCTCTGGGAGATGTGTGTGGTGCTACTGCCCCGGTGTATGGGGTGGCTCACTGGCCACTAGCAATGTTTCTGCTCGCCAGTGTGGGGCAAATGTTGTGCAGCTAAGCTCACTTGGGAAGTACAAGTGCCAGAGTTCCTTTCTGGGGCACCATCCAGAGATCACATTCGTTGCATGCGGGTACTGCTTTCTTCCAAAGCTGTGCATTCGCAGCCAGCTTCAAGGTGTTCCTTTTGTGGATAGACTCTGGTGGAGAGGCCGCTGGAGAAGGCCTCTGCTTCCATGCCCTTTGAGAAGGCTGCTTTGAGGAACCTCTTACCCTAGCCTCTGCCAAGTACAGCCTTCTGCCTCTCTCCAATACTGACTTACTTCTGACAGTTTGTCTTTCCGTTTGAGAAACCAAGAGCCCTTTTCCTGCAGGGAAAAATGTCCGTTTTCTGTTCTTCATTTGCACACGGTGACGTGCCTTCAGGGCTGGTGTTAGCCCTTTACCCACTCGAGGGAGGGCAGCTTCCCATTCACTTTGGAGATGGCACTCCTGCAGCGCTGTGGGCCATGACTGTGCTTCGCAGACTGCAAACTACACTCTCCATTCGAAGAGAACACGCACGGATTGGGAAGTCTGTGTTTTCTGGGAGATGTGTGTGGTGCTACTGCCCCGGTGTATGGGGTGTCTCACTGGCCACTAGCAATGTTTCTGCTCGCCAATGTGGGGCAAACTCTGTTCAGCTAAGCTCACTAAGGAAGTAAAAGTGCCAGAGTTCCTTTCTAGGGCACCATCAAGGGATCACATTCGTAGCATGGAGGTATTGCTCTCCTCCTAAACTGTGCATTCGAAGCCAGCTTCAAGGTGTTCCTTTTGTGGATAGACTCTGGTGGAGAGGCCGCTGGGGAAGCCCTCTGCTTCTATGCCCTTTGAGAAGGCTGCTTTGAGGAACCTCTTACCCTAGCCCCTGCCAAGTACAGCCTTCTGCCTCTCTCCAATAGTGACTTACTTCTGACCGCTTGTCTCTCCGTTTGAGAAACCAAGAGCCCTTTTCCTGCAGGGAAAAATGTCCGTTTTCTGTTCTTCTTTTGCACACGGTGACGTGCCATCAGGGCTGGTGTTAGGCCTTTACCCACTCGAGGGAGGGCAGCTTCCCATTCACTTTGGAGATGGCACTCCTGCAGCGCTGTGGGCCATGACTGTGCTTCGCAGGCTGCAAACTACCCTCTCCATTCGAAGAGAACACGCACGGATTGGGAAGTCTCTGTTCTCTGGGAGATGTGTGTGGTGCTACTGCCCCGGTGTATGGGGTGGCTCACTGGCCACTAGCAATGTTTCTGCTCGCCAGTGTGGGGCAAATGTTGTGCAGCTCAGCTCACTTGGGAAGTACAAGTGCCAGAGTTCCTTTCTGGGGCACCATCCAGAGATCACATTCGTTGCATGCGGGTACTGCTTTCTTCCAAAGCTGTGCATTCGCAGCCAGCTTCAAGGTGTTCCTTTTGTGGATAGACTCTGGTGGAGAGGCCGCTGGAGAAGGCCTCTGCTTCCATGCACTTTGAGAAGGCTGCTTTGAGGAACCTCTTACCCTAGCCTCTGCCAAGTACAGCCTTCTGCCTCTCTCCAATACTGACTTACTTCTGACAGTTTGTCTTTCCGTTTGAGAAACCAAGAGCCATTTTCCTGCAGGGAAAAATGTCCGTTTTCTGTTCTTCTTTTGCACACGGTGACGTTTCTTCACGGCTGGTGTTAGGCCTTTACCCACTCGAGGGAGGGCAGCTTCCCATTCACTTTGGAGATGGCACTCCTGCAGCGCTGTAGGCCATGACTGTGCTTCGCAGGCTGCAAACTACACTCTCCATTCGAAGACAACACGCACGGATGGGATGTCTCTGTTCTCTGGGAGATGTGTGTGGTGCTACTGCCCCGCTGTATGGGGTGGCTCACTGGCCACTAGCAATGTTTCTGCTCGCCACTGTGGGGTAAACGTTGTGCAGCTAAGCTCACTTGGGAAGTACAAGTGCCAGAGTTCCTTTCTGGGGCACCATCAAGAGATCACATTCGTAGCATGCGGGTACTGCTTTCCTCCTAAGCTGTGCATTCGCAGCCAGATTCAAGGTGTTCTTTTGTGGATAGACTCTGGTGGAGAGGCCGCTGGAGAAGGCCTCTGCTTCTATGCCCTTTGAGAAGGCTGCTTTGAGGAACCTCTTACCCTAGCCTCTGCCAAGTACAGCCTTCTGCCTCTCTCCAATACTGACTTACTTCTGACAGCTTGTCTTTCCATTTGAGCAACCAAGAGCCCGTTTCCTGCAGGGAAAAATGTCCGTTTTCTGTTCTTCATTGGCACACGGTGACGTGCCTTCAGGGCTGGTGTTAGCCCTTTACCCACTCGAGGGAGGGTAGCTACCCATTCACTACGGAGATGGCACCCTTGCAGCGCTGTGGGCCATGTCTGTGCTTCGCAGACTGCAAACTAGCCTCTCCATTCGAAGAGAACACGCACGGATTGGGAAGTCTGTGTTCTCTGGGAGATGTGTGTGGTGCTACTGCCCCGGTGTATGGGGTGGCTCACTGGCCACTAGCAATGTTTCTGCTCGCCACTGTAAGGGAAACTCTGTTCAGCTAATCTCACTTGGGAAGTACAAGTGCTAGAGTTCCTTTCTGGGGCACCATCAAGAGATCACATTCGTAGCATGCGGGTACTGTTTCCTCCTAAGCTGTGCATTCGCAGCCAGCTTCAAGGTGTTCCTTTTGTGTATAGACTCTGGTGGAGAGGCCGCTGGAGAAGGTCTCTGCTTCTATGCCCTTTGAGAAGGCTGCTTTGAGGAACCTCTTACCCTAGCCTCTGCCAAGTACAGCCTTCTGCCTCTCTCCAATACTGACTTACTTCTGACAGCTTGTCTTTCCGTTTGAGAAACCGAGAGCCGTTTTCCTGCAGGGAAAAATGTTCGTTTTCTGTTCTTCTTTTGCACACGGTGACGTGCCATCAGGGCTGGTGTTAGCCCTTTACCCACTCGAGGGAGGGCAGCTTCCCATTCACTTTGGAGATGGCACTCCTGCAGCGCTGTGGGCCATGACTGTGCTTCGCAGGCTGCAAACTACCCTCTCCATTCGAAGAGAACACGCACGGATTGGGAAGTCTCTGTTCTCTGGGAGATGTGTGTGGTGCTACTGCCCCGGTGTATGGGGTGGTTCACTGGCCACTAGCAATGTTTCTGCTCGCCAGTGTGGGGCAAACGTTGTGCAGCTAAGCTCACTTGGGAAGTACAAGTGCGAGAGTTCCTTTCTGGGGCAGCATCAAGAGATCACATTCGTAGCATGCGGATACTGCTTTCCTCCTAAGCTGTGCATTCGCAGCCAGATTCAAGGTGTTCTTTTGTGGATAGACTCTGGTGGAGAGGCCGCTGGAGAAGGCCTCTGCTTCTATGCCCTTTGAGAAGGCTGCCTTGAGGAACCTCTTACCCTAGCCTCTGCCAAGTACAGCCTTCTGCCTCTCTCCAATACTGACTTACTTCTGACAGCTTGTCTTTCCGTTTGAGATACCAAGAGCCCGTTTCCTGCAGGGAAAAATGTCCGTTTTCTGTTCTTTATTGGCACACGGTGACGTGCCTTCAGGGCTGGTGTTAGCCCTTTACCCACTCGAGGGAGGGCAGCTTCCCATTCACTTTGGAGATGGCACTCCTGCAGCGCTGTGGGCCATGACTGTGCTTCGCAGACTGCAAACTACACTCACCATTCGAAGAGAACACGCACGGATTGGGAAGACTGTGTTCTCTGGGAGATGTGTGTGGTGCTACTGCCCCGCTGTATGGGGTGGTTCACTGGCCACTAGCAATGTTTCTGCTCGCCAGTGTGGGGCAAACTTTGTGCAGCTAAGCTCACTTGGGAAGTACAAGTGCTAGAGTTCCTTTCTGGGTCGCCATCCAGAGATAACATTCGTTGCATGCGGGTACTGCTTTCTTCCAAAGCTGTGCATTCGCAGCCAGCTTCAAGGTGTTCCTTTTGTGGATAGACTCTGGTGGAGAGGCCGCTGGAGAAGGCCTGTGCTTCCATGCCCTTTGAGAAGGCTGCTTTGAGGAACCTCTTACCGTAGCCTCTGCCAAGTACAGCCTTCTGCCCCTCTCCAATACTGACTTACTTCTGACAGTTTGTCTTTCCGTTTGAAAAACCAAGAGCCCTTTTCCTGCAGGGAAAAATGTCCGTTTTCTGTTCTTCATTTGCACACGGTGACGTGCCTTCAGGGCTGGTGTTAGCCCTTTACCCACTCGAGGGAGGGTAGCTACCCATTCACTTTGGAGATGGCACTCTTGCAGCGCTGTGGGCCATGTCTGTTCTTCGCAGACTGAAAACTAGCCTCTCCATTCGAAGAGAACACGCACGGATTGGGAAATCTCTGTTCTCTGGGAGATGTGTGTGGTGCTACTGCCCCGGTGTATGGGGTGGCTCACTGGCCGCTAGCAATGTTTCTGCTCGCCACTGTGGGGCAAACTCTGTTCAGCTAATCTCACTTGGGAAGTACAAGTGCTAGAGTTCCTTTCTGGGGCACCATCAAGGGATCACATTCGTAGCATGCGGGTACTGCTTTCCTCCTAAGCGGTGCATTCGCAGCCAGATTCAAGGTGTTCTTTTGTGGATAGACTCTGGTGGAGAGGCCGCTGGAGAAGGCCTCTGCTTCTATGCCGTTTGAGAAGGCTGCTTTGAGGAACCTCTTACCCTAGCCTCTGCCAAGTACAGCCTTCTGCCTCTCTCCAATACTGACTTACTTCTGACAGCTTGTCTTTCCGTTTGAGAAACCAAGAGCCCGTTTCCTGCAGGGAAAAATGTCCGTTTTCTGTTCTTCTTGTGCACACGGTGATGTGCTTTCAGGGATGGTGTTAGGCCTTTACCCAGTCGAGGGAGGGCAGCTTCCCATTCACTTTGGCGATGGCACTCTTGCAGCGCTGTGGGCCATGTCTGTGCTTCGCAGACTGCAAACTACCTCTCCATTCGAAGAGAACACGCACGGAATGGGAAGTCTCTGTTCTCTGGGAGATGTGTGTGGTGCTACTGCCCCGGTGTATGGGGTGGCTCACTGGCCACTAGCAATGTTTCTGCTCGCCACTGTAAGGGAAACTCTGTTCAGCTAATCTCACTTGGGAAGTACAAGTGCTAGAGTTCCTTTCTGGGGCACCATCAAGAGATCACATTCGTAGCATGCGGGTACTGTTTCCTCCTAAGCTGTGCATTCGCAGCCAGCTTCAAGGTGTTCCTTTTGTGTATAGACTCTGGTGGAGAGGCCGCTGGAGAAGGTCTCTGCTTCTATGCCCTTTGAGAAGGCTGCTTTGAGGAACCTCTTACCCTAGCCTCTGCCAAGTACAGCCTTCTGCCTCTCTCCAATACTGACTTACTTCTGACAGCTTGTCTTTCCGTTTGAGAAACCGAGAGCCGTTTTCCTGCAGGGAAAAATGTTCGTTTTCTGTTCTTCTTTTGCACACGGTGACCTGCCATCAGGGCTGGTGTTAGGCCTTTACCCACTCGAGGGAGGGCAGCTTCCCATTCACTTTGGAGATGGCACTCCTGCAGCGCTGTGGGCCATGACTGTTCTTCGCAGGCTGCAAACTACCCTCTCCATTCGAAGAGAACACGCACGGATTGGGAAGTCTCTGTTCTCTGGGAGATGTGTGTGGTGCTACTGCCCCGGTGTATGGGGTGGCTCACTGGCCACTAGCAATGTTTCTGCTCGCCAGTGTGGGGCAAATGTTGTGCAGCTAAGCTCACTTGGGAAGTACAAGTGCCAGAGTTCCTTTCTGGGGCACCATCCAGAGATCACATTCGTTGCATGCGGGTACTGCTTTCTTCCAAAGCTGTGCATTCGCAGCCAGCTTCAAGGTGTTCCTTTTGTGGATAGACTCTGGTGGAGAGGCCGCTGGAGAAGGCCTCTGCTTCCATGCCCTTTGAGAAGGCTGCTTTGAGGAACCTCTTACCCTAGCCTCTGCCAAGTACAGCCTTCTGCCTCTCTCCAATACTGACTTACTTCTGACAGTTTGTCTTTCCGTTTGAGAAACCAAGAGCCCTTTTCCTGCAGGGAAAAATGTCCGTTTTCTGTTCTTCATTTGCACACGGTGACGTGCCTTCAGGGCTGGTGTTAGCCCTTTACCCACTCGAGGGAGGGCAGCTTCCCATTCACTTTGGAGATGGCACTCCTGCAGCGCTGTGGGCCATGACTGTGCTTCGCAGACTGCAAACTACACTCTCCATTCGAAGAGAACACGCACGGATTGGGAAGCCTGTGTTTTCTGGGAGATGTGTGTGGTGCTACTGCCCCGGTGTATGGGGTGTCTCACTGGCCACTAGCAATGTTTCTGCTCGCCAATGTGGGGCAAACTCTGTTCAGCTAAGCTCACTAAGGAAGTAAAAGTGCCAGAGTTCCTTTCTAGGGCACCATCAAGGGATCACATTCGTAGCATGGAGGTATTGCTCTCCTCCTAAACTGTGCATTCGAAGCCAGCTTCAAGGTGTTCCTTTTGTGGATAGACTCTGGTGGAGAGGCCGCTGGGGAAGCCCTCTGCTTCTATGCCCTTTGAGAAGGCTGCTTTGAGGAACCTCTTACCCTAGCCCCTGCCAAGTACAGCCTTCTGCCTCTCTCCAATAGTGACTTACTTCTGACCGCTTGTCTCTCCGTTTGAGAAACCAAGAGCCCTTTTCCTGCAGGGAAAAATGTCCGTTTTCTGTTCTTCTTTTGCACACGGTGACGTGTCTTCACCGCTGTTGTTAGGCCTTTACCCACTCGAGGGAGGGCAGCTTCCCATTCACTTTGGAGATGGCACTCTTGCAGCGCTGTGGGCCATATCTGTGCTTCGCAGACTGCAAACTACCCTCTCCATTCGCAGACAACACGCACGGATTGGGAAGTCTCTGTTCTCTGGGAGATGTGTGTTGTGCTACTGCCCCGGTGTATGGGGTGGCTCACTGGCCAGTAGCAATGTTTCTGCTCGCCACTGTGGGGTAAACGTTGTGCAGCTAAGCTCACTTGGGAAGTACAAGTGCCAGAGTTCCTTTCTGGGGCACCATCAAGAGATCACATTCGTAGCATGCGGGTACTGCTTTCCTCCTAAGCGGTGCATTCGCAGCCAGATTCAAGGTGTTCTTTTGTGGATAGACTCTGGTGGAGAGGCCGCTGGAGAAGGCCTCTGCTTCTATGCCCTTTGAGAAGGCTGCTTTGAGGAACCTCTTACCCTAGCCTCTGCCAAGTACAGCCTTCTGCCTCTCTCCAATACTGACTTACTTCTGACAGCTTGTCTTTCCGTTTGAGAAACCAAGAGCCCGTTTCCTGCAGGGAAAAATGTCCGTTTTCTGTTCTTCTTGTGCACACGGTGACGTGCTTTCAGGGATGGTGTTAGGCCTTTACCCAGTCGAGGGAGGGCAGCTTCCCATTCACTTTGGAGATGGCACTCTTGCAGCGCTGTGGGCCATGTCTGTGCTTCGCAGACTGCAAACTAACCTCTCCATTCGAAGAGAACACGCACGGATTGGGAAGTCTGTGTTCTCTGGGAGATGTGTGTGGTGCTACTGCCCCGGTGTATGGGGTGGCTCACTGGCCACTAGCAATGTTTCTGCTCGCCACTGTGGGGCAAACTCTGTTCAGCTAAGCTCACTTGGGAAGTACAAGTGCTAGAGTTCCTTTCTGGGGCACCATCAAGAGATCACATTCGTAGCATGCGGGTACTGCTCTCCTCCTAAGCTGTGCATTCGCAGCCAGCTTCAAGGTGTTCCTTTGGTGGATAGACTCTGGTGGAGAGGCCGCTGGAGAAGCCTCTGCTTCTATGCCCTTTGAGAAGGCTGCTTTGAGGAACCTCTTACCCTAGCCTCTGCCAAGTACAGCCTTCTGCCTCTCTCCAATACTGACTTACTTCTGACAGCTTGTCTTTCCGTTTGAGAAACCGAGAGCCGTTTTCCTGCAGGGAAAAATGTTCGTTTTCTGTTCTTCTTTTGCACACGGTGACGTGCCATCAGGGCTGGTGTTAGGCCTTTACCCACTCGAGGGAGGGCAGCTTCCCATTCACTTTGGAGATGGCACTCCTGCAGCGCTGTGGGCCATGACTGTGCTTCGCAGGCTGCAAACTACCCTCTCCATTCGAAGAAAACACGCACGGATTGGGAAGTCTCTGTGCTCTGGGAGATGTGTGTGGTGCTACTGCCCCGGTGTATGGGGTGGCTCACTTACCACTAGCAATGTTTCTGCTCGCCAGTGTGGGGCAAACGTTGTGCAGCTAAGCTCACTTGGGAAGTACAAGTGCCAGAGTTCCTTTCTGGGGCAACATCCAGAGATCACATTCGTTGCATGCGGGTACTGCTTTCTTCCAAAGCTGTGCATTCGCAGCCAGCTTCAAGGTGTTCCATTTGTGGATAGACTCTGGTGGAGAGGCCGCTGGAGAAGGCCTCTGCTTCCATGCCCTTTGAGAAGGCTGCTTTGAGGAACCTCTTACCCTAGCCTCTGCCAAGTACAGCCTTCTGCCTCTCTCCAATACTGACTTACTTCTGACAGTTTGTCTTTCCGTTTGAGAAACCAAGAGCCCTTTTCCTGCAGGGAAAAATGTCCGTTTTCTGTTCTTCTTTTGCACACGGTGACGTTTCTTCACGGCTGGTGTTAGGCCTTTACCCACTCGAGGGAGGGCAGCTTCCCATTCACTTTGGAGATGGCACTCCTGCAGCGCTGTGGGCCATGACTGTGCTTCGCAGACTGCAAACTACACTCTCCATTCGAAGAGAACACGCACGGATTGGGAAGTCTGTGTTCTCTGGGAGATGTGTGTGGTGCTACTGCCCCGGTGTATGGGGTGTCTCACTGGCCACTAGCAATGTTTCTGCTCGCCACTGTGGGGCAAACTCTGTTCAGCTAAGCTCACTAAGGAAGTGAAAGTGCCAGAGTTCCTTTCTGGGGCACCATCAAGGGATCACATTCGTAGCACGGGGGTATTGCTCTCCTCCTAAACTGTGCATTCGAAGCCAGCTTCAAGGTGTTCCTTTTGTGGATAGACTCTGGTGGAGAGGCCGCTGGGGAAGCCCTCTGCTTCTATGCCCTTTGAGAAGGCTGCTTTCAGGAACCTCTTACCCTAGCCTCTGCCAAGTACAGCCTTCTGCCTCTCTCCAATACTGACTTACTTCTGACCGCTTGTCTGTCCGTTTGAGAAACCAAGAGCCCGTTTCCTGCAGGGAAAAATTTCCGTTTTCTGTTCTTCTTGTGCACACGGTGACGTGCTTTCAGGGATGGTGTTAGGCCTTTACCCAGTCGAGGGAGGGCAGCTTCCCATTCACTTTGGAGATGGCACTCTTGCAGCGCTGTGGGCCATGTCTGTGCTTCGCAGACTGCAAACTAACCTCTCCATTCGAAGAGAACACGCACGGATTGGGAAGTCTGTGTTCTCTGGGAGATGTGTGTGGTGCTACTGCCCCGGTGTATGGGGTGGCTCACTGGCCACTAGCAATGTTTCTGCTCGCCACTGTGGGGCAAACTCTGTTCAGCTAAGCTCACTTGGGAAGTACAAGTGCTAGAGTTCCTTTCTGGGGCACCATCAAGAGATCACATTCGTAGCATGCGGGTACTGCTCTCCTCCTAAGCTGTGCATTCGCAGCCAGCTTCAAGGTGTTCCTTTGGTGGATAGACTCTGGTGGAGAGGCCGCTGGAGAAGCCTCTGCTTCTATGCCCTTTGAGAAGGCTGCTTTGAGGAACCTCTTACCCTAGCCTCTGCCAAGTACAGCCTTCTGCCTCTCTCCAATACTGACTTACTTCTGACAGCTTGTCTTTCCGTTTGAGAAACCGAGAGCCGTTTTCCTGCAGGGAAAAATGTTCGTTTTCTGTTCTTCTTTTGCACACGGTGACGTGCCATCAGGGCTGGTGTTAGGCCTTTACCCACTCGAGGGAGGGCAGCTTCCCATTCACTTTGGAGATGGCACTCCTGCAGCGCTGTGGGCCATGACTGTGCTTCGCAGGCTGCAAACTACCCTCTCCATTCGAAGAAAACACGCACGGATTGGGAAGTCTCTGTGCTCTGGGAGATGTGTGTGGTGCTACTGCCCCGGTGTATGGGGTGTCTCACTGGCCACTAGCAATGTTTCTGCTCGCCACTGTGGGGCAAACTCTGTTCAGCTAAGCTCACTAAGGAAGTAAAAGTGCCAGAGTTCCTTTCTGGGGCACCATCAAGGGATCACATTCGTAGCACGGGGGTATTGCTCTCCTCCTAAACTGTGCATTCGAAGCCAGCTTCAAGGTGTTCCTTTTGTGGATAGACTCTGGTGGAGAGGCCGCTGGGGAAGCCCTCTGCTTCTAAGCCCTTTGAGAAGGCTGCTTTCAGGAACCTCTTACCCTAGCCTCTGCCAAGTACAGCCTTCTGCCTCTCTCCAATACTGACTTACTTCTGACCGCTTGTCTGTCCGTTTGAGAAACCAAGAGCCCGTTTCCTGCAGGGAAAAATGTCCGTTTTCTGTTCTTCTTGTGCACACGGTGACGTGCTTTCAGGGATGGTGTTAGGCCTTTACCCAGTCGAGGGAGGGCAGCTTCCCATTCACTTTGGAGATGGCACTCTTGCAGCGCTGTGGGCCATGTCTGTGCTTCGCAGACTGCAAACTAACCTCTCCATTCGAAGAGAACACGCACGGATTGGGAAGTCTGTGTTCTCTGGGAGATGTGTGTGGTGCTACTGCCCCGGTGTATGGGGTGGCTCACTGGCCACTAGCAATGTTTCTGCTCGCCACTGTGGGGCAAACTCTGTTCAGCTAAGCTCACTTGGGAAGTACAAGTGCTAGAGTTCCTTTCTGGGGCACCATCAAGAGATCACATTCGTAGCATGCGGGTACTGTTTCCTCCTAAGCTGTGCATTCGCAGCCAGCTTCAAGGTGTTCCTTTTGTGTATAGACTCTGGTGGAGAGGCCGCTGGAGAAGGTCTCTGCTTCTATGCCCTTTGAGAAGGCAGATTTGAGGAACCTCTTACCCTAGCCTCTGCCAAGTACAGCCTTCTGCCTCTCTCCAATACTGACATACTTCTGACAGCTTGTCTTTCCGTTTGAGAAATCGAGAGCCGTTTTCCTGCAGGGAAAAATGTCCGTTTTCTGTTCTTCTTTTGCACACGGTGACGTGTCTTCACCGCTGTTGTTAGGCCTTTACCCAATCGAGGGAGGGCAGCTTCCCATTCACTTTGGAGATGGCACTCTTCCAGCGCTGTGGGCCATGACTGTGCTTCGCAGGCTGCAAACTACCCTCTCCATTCGAAGAGAACACGCACGGATTGGGAAGTCTCTGTTCTCTGGGAGATGTGTGTGGTGCTACTGCCCCGGTGTATGGGGTGGCTCACTGGCCACTAGCAATGTTTCTGCTCGCCACTGTGGGGCAAACTCTGTTCAGCTAAGCTCACTTGGGAAGTACAAGTGCCAGAGTTCCTTTCTGGGGCACCATCAAGAGATCACATTCGTAGCATGTGAGTACTGCTTTCCTCCTAAGCGGTGCATTCGCAGCCAGATTCAAGGTGTTCTTTTGTGGATAGACTCTGGTGGAGAGGCCGCTGTGGAAGCCCTCTGCTTCTATGCCCTTTGAGAAGGCTGCTTTGAGGAACCTCTTACCGTAGCCTCTGCCAAGTACAGCCTTCTGCCTCTCTCCAATACTGACTTACTTCTGACAGCTTGTCTTTCCGTTTGAGAAACCAAGAGCCCGTTTCCTGCAGGGAAAAATGTCCGTTTTCTGTTCTTCTTGTGCACACGGTGACGTGCTTTCAGGGATGGTGTTAGGCCTTTACCCAGTCGAGGGAGGGCAGCTTCCCATTCACTTTGGAGATGGCACTCTTGCAGCGCTGTGGGCCATGTCTGTGCTTCGCAGACTGCAAACTAACCTCTCAATTCGAAGAGAACACGCACGGATTGGGAAGTCTGTGTTCTCTGTGAGATGTGTGTGGTGCTACTGCCCCGGTGTATGGGGTTGCTCACTGGCCACTAGCAATCTTTCTGCTCGCCAGTGTGGGGCAAACTCTGTTCAGCTAAGCTCACTTGGGAAGTACAAGTGCTAGAGTTCCTTTCTGGGGCACCATCAAGAGATCACATTCGTAGCATGCTGGTACTGCTCTCCTCATAAGCTGTGCATTCGCAGCCAGCGTCAAGGTGTTCCTTTGGTGGATAGACTCTGGTGGAGAGGCCGCTGGAGAAGCCTCTGCTTCTATGCCCTTTGAGAAGGCTGCTTTGAGGAACCTCTTACCCTAGCCTCTGCCAAGTACAGCCTTCTGCCTCTCTCCAATACTGACTTACTTCTGACAGCTTGTCTTTCCGTTTGAGAAACCAAGAGCCCTTTTCCTGCAGGGAAAAATGTCCGTTTTCTGTTCTTCTTGTGCACACGGTGACGTTCTTTCAGGGATGGTGTTGGCCTTTACCCACTCGAGGGAGGGCAGCTTCCCATTCACTTTGGAGATGGCACCCTTGCAGCGCTGTGGGCCATGTCTGTGCTTCGCAGACTGCAAACTAGCCTCTCCATTCGAAGAGAACACGCACGGATTGGGAAGTCTCTGTTCTCTGTGAGATGTGTGTGGTGCTACTGCCCCGGTGTATGGGGTGGCTCACTGGCCACTAGCAATGTTTCTGCTCGCCACTGTAAGGGAAACTCTGTTCAGCTAATCTCACATGGGAAGTACAAGTGCTAGAGTTCCTTTCTGGGGCACAATCAAGAGATCACATTCGTAGCATGCGGGTACTGTTTCCTCCTAAGCTGTGCATTCGCAGCCAGCTTCAAGGTGTTCCTTTTGTGTATAGACTCTGGTGGAGAGGCCGCTGGAGAAGGCCTCTGCTTCCATGCCCTTTGAGAAGGCTGCTTTGAGGAACCTCTTACCGTAGCCTCTGCCAAGTACAGCCTTCTGCCTCTCTCCAATACTGACTTACTTCTGACAGCTTGTCTTTCCGTTTGAGAAACCGAGAGCCGTTTTCCTGCAGGGAAAAATGTCCGTTTTCTGTTCTTCTTTTGCACACGGTGACGTGCCATCAGGGCTGGTGTTAGGCCTTTACCCACTCGAGGGAGGGCAGCTTCCCATTCACTTTGGAGATGGCACTCCTGCAGCGCTGTGGGCCATGACTGTGCTTCGCAGGCTGCAAACTACCCTCTCCATTCGAAGAGAACACGCACGGATTGGGAAGTCTCTGTTCTCTGGGAGATGTGTGTGGTGCTACTGCCCCGGTGTATGGGGTGGCTCACTGGCCACTAGCAATGTTTCTGCTCGCCAGTGTGGGGCAAATGTTGTGCAGCTAAGCTCACTTGGGAAGTACAAGTGCCAGAGTTCCTTTCTGGGGCACCATCCAGAGATCACATTCATTGCATGCGGGTACTGCTTTCTTCCAAAGCTGTGCATTCGCAGCCAGCTTCAAGGTGTTCCTTTTGTGGATAGACTCTGGTGGAGAGGCCGCTGGAGAAGGCCTCTGCATCCATGCCCTTTGAGAAGGCTGCTTTGAGGAACCTCTTACCCTAGCCTCTGCCAAGTACAGCCTTCTGCCTCTCTCCAATACTGACTTACTTCTGACAGTTTGTCTTTCCGTTTGAGAAACCAAGAGCCCTTTTCCTGCAGGGAAAAATGTCCGTTTTCTGTTCTTCTTTTGGACACGGTGACGTTTCTTCACGGCTGGTGTTAGGCCTTTACCCACTCGAGGGAGGGCAGCTTCCCATTCACTTTGGAGATGGCACTCCTGCAGCGCTGTGGGCCATGACTGTGCTTCGCAGGCTGCAAACTACCCTCTCCATTCGAAGAGAACACGCACGGATTGGGAAGTCTCTGTTCTCTGGGAGATGTGTGTTGTGCTACTGCCCCGGTGTATGGGGTGGCTCACTGGCCAGTAGCAATGTTTCTGCTCACCACTGTGGGGTAAACGTTGTGCAGCTAAGCTCACTTGGGAAGTACAAGTGCCAGAGTTCCTTTCTGGGGCACCATCAAGAGATCACATTCGTAGCATGCGGGTACTGCTTTCCTCCTAAGCTGTGCATTCGCAGCCAGCTTCAAGGTGTTCCTTTGGTGGATAGACTCTGGTGGAGAGGCCGCTGGAGAAGCCTCTGCTTCTATGCCCTTTGAGAAGGCTGCTTTGAGGAACCTCTTACCCTAGCCTCTGCCAAGTACAGCTTTCTGCCTCTCTCCAATACTGACTTACTTCTGACAGCTTGTCTTTCCGTTTGAGAAACCAAGAGCCCTTTTCCTGCAGGGAAAAATGTCCGTTTTCTGTTCTTCTTGTGCACACGGTGACGTTCTTTCAGGGATGGTGTTGGCCTTTACCCACTCGAGGGAGGGCAGCTTCCCATTCACTTTGGAGATGGCACCCTTGCAGCGCTGTGGGCCATGTCTGTGCTTCGCAGACTGCAAACTACCTCTCCATTCGAAGAGAACACGCACGGAATGGGAAGTCTCTGTTCTCTGGGAGATGTGTGTGGTGCTACTGCCCCGGTGTTTGGGGTGGTTCACTGGCCACTAGCAATGATTCTGCTCGCCAGTGTGGGGCAAACGTTGTTCAGCTAAGCTCATTTGGGAAGTACAAGTGCCAGAGTTCCTTTCTGGGGCACCATCAAGAGATCACATTCGTAGCATGCGGGTACTGCCCTCCTCCTCAGCTGTGCATTCGCAGCCAGATTCAAGGTGTTTTTTGTGGATAGACTCTGGTGGAGAGGCCGCTGGAGAAGGCCTCTGCTTCTATGCCCTTTGAGAAGGCTGCTTTGAGGAACCTCTTACCCTAGCCTCTGCCAAGTACAGCCTTCTGCCTCTCTCCAATACTGACTTACTTCTGACAGCTTGTCTTTCCGTTTGAGAAACCAAGAGCCCGTTTCCTGCAGGGAAAAATGTCCGTTTTCTGTTCTTCATTGGCACACGGTAACGTGCCTTCAGGGCTGGTGTTAGCCCTTTACCCACT
The DNA here is from genome assembly GCF_026419965.1 of Kogia breviceps. Lineage (NCBI taxonomy): Eukaryota > Metazoa > Chordata > Mammalia > Artiodactyla > Physeteridae > Kogia > Kogia breviceps. The sequence goes on from NC_081324.1 coordinate 30,461,557, forward strand.
CGAGGGAGGGCAGCTACCCATTCACTTTGGAGATGGCACTCTTGCAGCGCTGTGGGCCATGTCTGTGCTTCGCAGACTGCAAACTAGCCTCTCCATTCGAAGAGAACACGCACGGATTGGGAAGTCTCTGTTCTCTGGGAGATGTGTGTGGTGCTACTGCCCCGGTGTATGGGGTGGCTCACTGGCCACTAGCAATGTTTCTGCTCGCCACTGTAAGGGAAACTCTGTTCAGCTAATCTCACTTGGGAAGTACAAGTGCTAGAGTTCCTTTCTGGGGCACCATCAAGAGATCACATTCGTAGCATGCGGGTACTGTTTCCTCCTAAGCTGTGCATTCACAGCCAGCTTCAAGGTGTTCCTTTTGTGTATAGACTATGGTGGAGAGGCCGCTGGAGAAGGTCTCTGCTTCTATGCCCTTTGAGAAGGCTGCTTTGAGGAACCTCTTACCCTAGCCTCTGCCAAGTACAGCCTTCTGCCTCTCTCCAATACTGACTTACTTCTGACAGCTTGTCTTTCCGTTTGAGAAAACGAGAGCCGTTTTCCTGCAGGGAAAAATGTTCGTTTTCTGTTCTTCTTTTGCACACGGTGACGTGACATCAGGGCTGGTGATAGGCCTTTACCCACTCGAGGGAGGGCAGCTTCCCATTCAGTTTGGAGATGGCACTCCTGCAGCGCTGTGGGCCATGACTGTGCTTCGCAGGCTGCAAACTACCCTCTCCATTCGAAGAGAACACGCACGGATTGGGAAGTCTCTGATCTCTGGGAGATGTGTGTGGTGCTACTGCCCCGGTGTATGGGGTGGTTCACTGGCCACTAGCAATTTTTCTGCTCGCCAGTGTGGGGCAAACGTTGTGCAGCTAAGCTCACTTGGGAAGTACAAGTGCCAGAGTTCCTTTCTGGGGCAGCATCAAGAGATCACATTCGTTGCATGCGAGTACTGCTTTCCTCCTAAGCTGTGCATTTGCAGCCAGATTCAAGGTGTTCTTTTGTGGATAGACTCTGCTGGAGAGGCCGCTGGAGAAGGCCTCTGCTTCTATGCCCTTTGAGAAGGCTGCCTTGAGGAACCTCTTACCATAGCCTCTGCCAAGTACAGCCTTCTGCCTCTCTCCAATACTGACTTACTTCTGACAGTTTGTCTTTCCGTTTGAGAAACCAAGAGCCCTTTTCCTGCAAGGAAAAATGTCCGTTTTCTGTTCTTCTTTTGCACACGGTGACGTTTCTTCACGGCTGGTGTTAGGCCTTTACCCACTCGAGGGAGGGCAGCTTCCCATTCACTTTGGAGATGGCACTCCTGCAGCGCTGTGGGCCATGACTGTGCTTCGCAGACTGCAAACTACACTCTCCATTCGAAGAGAACACGCACGGATTGGGAAGTCTGTGTTCTCTGGGAGATGTGTGTGGTGCTACTGCCCCGGTGTATGGGGTGTCTCACTGGCCACTAGCAATGTTTCTGCTCGCCACTGTGGGGCAAACTCTGTTCAGCTAAGCTCACTAAGGAAGTAAAAGTGCCAGAGTTCCTTTCTGGGGCACCATCAAGGGATCACATTCGTAGCATGGGGGTATTGCTCTCCTCCTAAACTGTGCATTCGAAGCCAGCTTCAAGGTGTTCCTTTTGTGGATAGACTCTTTTGGAGAGGCCGCTGGGGAAGCCCTCTGCTTCTATGCCCTTTGAGAAGGCTGCTTTGAGGAACCTCTTACCCTAGCCTCTGCCAAGTACAGCCTTCTGCCTCTCTCCAATACTGACTTACTTCTGACCGCTTGTCTCTCCGTTTGAGAAACCAAGAGCCCTTTTCCTGCAGGGAAAAATGTCCGTTTTCTGTTCTTCTTTTGCACACGGTGACGTGTCTTCACCGCTGTTGTTAGGCCTTTACCCACTCGAGGGAGGGCAGCTTCCCATTCACTTTGGAGATGGCACTCTTGCAGCGCTGTGGGCCATATCTGTGCTTCGCAGACTGCAAACTACCTTCTCTATTCGAAGACAACACGCACGGATTGGGAAGTCTCTGTTCTCTGGGAGATGTGTGTTGTGCTACTGCCCCGGTGTATGGGGTGGCTCACTGGCCAGTAGCAATGTTTCTGCTCACCACTGTGGGGTAAACGTTGTGCAGCTAAGCTCACTTGGGAAGTACAAGTGCCAGAGTTCCTTTCTGGGGCACCATCAAGAGATCACATTCGTAGCATGCGGGTACTGCTTTCCTCCTAAGCGGTGCATTCGCAGCCAGATTCAAGGTGTTCTTTTGTGGATAGACTCTGGTGGAGAGGCCGCTGGAGAAGGCCTCTGCTTCTATGCCCTTTGAGAAGGCTGCTTTGAGGAACCTCTTACCCTAGCCTCTGCCAAATACAGCCTTCTGCCTCTCTCCAATACTGACTTACTTCTGACAGTTTGTCTTTCCGTTTGAGAAACCAAGAGCCCTTTTCCTGCAGGGAAAAATGTCCGTTTTCTGTTCTTCTTTTGCACACGGTGACGTTTCTTCACGGCTGGTGTTAGGCCTTTACCCACTCGAGGGAGGGCAGCTTCCCATTCACTTTGGAGATGGCACTCCTGCAGCGCTGTAGGCCATGACTGTGCTTCGCAGACTGCAAACTACACTCTCCATTCGAAGACAACACGCACGGATTGGGAAGTCTCTGTTCTCTGGGAGATGTGTGTTGTGCTACTGCCCCGGTGTATGGGGTGGCTCACTGGCCAGTAGCAATGTTTCTGCTCGCCACTGTGGGGTAAACGTTGTGCAGCTAAGCTCACTTGGGAAGTACAAGTGCCAGAGTTCCTTTCTGGGGCACCATCAAGAGATCACATTCGTAGCATGCGGGTACTGCTTTCCTCCTAAGCGGTGCATTCGCAGCCAGATTCAAGGTGTTCTTTTGTGGATAGACTCTGGTGGAGAGGCCGCTGGAGAAGGCCTCTGCTTCTATGCCCTTTGAGAAGGCTGCTTTGAGGAACCTCTTACCCTATCCTCTGCCAAGTACAGCCTTCTGCCTCTCTCCAATACTGACTTACTTCTGACAGCTTGTCTTTCCGTTTGAGAAACCAAGAGCCCGTTTCCTGCAGGGAAAAATGTCCGTTTTCTGTTCTTCTTGTGCACACGGTGACGTGCTTTCAGGGATGGTGTTAGGCCTTTACCCAGTCGAGGGAGGGCAGCTTCCCATTCACTTTGGAGATGGCACTCTTGCAGCGCTGTGGGCCATGTCTGTGCTTCGCAGACTGCAAACTAACCTCTCCATTCGAAGAGAACACGCACGGATTGGGAAGTCTGTGTTCTCTGGGAGATGTGTGTGGTGCTACTGCCCCGGTGTATGGGGTGGCTCACTGGCCACTAGCAATGTTTCTGCTCGACACTGTGGGGCAAACTCTGTTCAGCTAAGCTCACTTGGGAAGTACAAGTGCTAGAGTTCCTTTCTGGGGCACCATCAAGAGATCACATTCGTAGCATGCGGGTACTGCTCTCCTCCTAAGCTGTGCATTCGCAGCCAGCTTCAAGGTGTTCCTTTGGTGGATAGACTCTGGTGGAGAGGCCGCTGGAGAAGCCTCTGCTTCTAAGCCCTTTGAGAAGGATGCTTTGAGGAACCTCTTACCCTAGCCTCTGCCAAGTACAGCCTTCTGCCTCTCTCCAATACTGACTTACTTCTGACAGTTTGTCTTTCCGTTTGAGAAACCAAGAGCCCTTTTCCTGCAGGGAAAATTGTCCGTTTTCTCTTCTTCTTTTGCACACGGTGACGTTTCTTCACGGCTGGTGTTAGGCCTTTACCCACTCGAGGGAGGGCAGCTTCCCATTCACTTTGGAGATGGCACTCCTGCAGCGCTGTGGGCCATGACTGTGCTTCGCAGACTGCAAACTACACTCTCCATTCGAAGAGAACACGCACGGATTGGGAAGTCTGTGTTCTCTGGGAGATGTGTGTGGTGCTACTTCCCCGGTGTATGGGGTGTCTCACTGGCCACTAGCAATGTTTCTGCTCGCCACTGTGGGGCAAACTCTGTTCAGCTAAGCTCACTAAGGAAGTAAAAGTGCCAGAGTTCCTTTCTGGGGCACCATCAAGGGATCACATTCGTAGCATGGGGGTATTGCTCTCCTCCTAAACTGTGCATTCGCAGCCAGCTTCAAGGTGTTCCTTTTGTGGATAGACTCTGGTGGAGAGGCCGCTGGGGAAGCCCTCTGCTTCTATGCCCTTTGAGAAGGCTGCTTTGAGGAACCTCTTACCCTAGCCTCTGCCAAGTACAACCTTCTGCCTCTCTCCAATACTGACTTACTTCTGACCGCTTGTCTCTCCGTTTGAGAAACCAAGAGCCCTTTTCCTGCAGGGAAAAATGTCCGTTTTCTGTTCTTCTTGTGCACACGGTGACGTGTCTTCACCGCTGTTGTTAGGCCTTAACCCACTCGAGGGAGGGCAGCTTCCCATTCACTTTTGAGATGGCACTCTTGCAGCGCTGTGGGCCATATCTGTGCTTCGCAGACTGCAAACTACCTTCTCCATTCGAAGACAACACGCACGGATTGGGAAGTCTCTGTTCTCTGGGAGATGTGTGTGGTGCTACTGCCCCGGTGTATGGGGTGGCTCACTGGCCAGTAGCAATGTTTCTGCTCACCACTGTGGGGTAAACGTTGTGCAGCTAAGCTCACTTGGGAAGTACAAGTGCCAGAGTTCCTTTCTGGGGCACCATCAAGAGATCACATTCGTAGCATGCGGGTACTGCTTTCCTCCTAAGCGGTGCATTCGCAGCCAGATTCAAGGTGTTCCTTTTGTGGATAGACTCTGGTGGAGAGGCCGCTGGAGAAGGCCTCTGCTTCTATGCCCTTTGAGAAGGCTGCTTTGAGGAACCTCTTACCCTAGCCTCTGCCAAGTACAGCCTTCTGCCTCTCTCCAATACTGACTTACTTCTGACAGTTTGTCTTTCCGTTTGAGAAACCAAGAGCCCTTTTCCTGCAGGGAAAAATGTCCGTTTTCTGTTCTTCTTTTGCACACGGTGACGTTTCTTCACGGCTGGTGTTAGGCCTTTGCCCACTCGAGGGAGGGCAGCTTCCCATTCACTTTGGAGATGGCACTCCTGCAGCGCTGTAGGCCATGACTGTGCTTCGCAGACTGCAAACTACACTCTCCATTCGAAGACAACACGCACGGATTGGGAAGTCTCTGTTCTCTGGGAGATGTGTGTGGTGCTACTGCCCCGGTGTATGGGGTGGCTCACTGGCCAGTAGCAATGTTTCTGCTCGCCACTGTGGGGTAAACGTTGTGCAGCTAAGCTCACTTGGGAAGTACAAGTGCCAGAGTTCCTTTCTGGGGCACCATCAAGAGATCACATTCGTAGCATGCGGGTACTGCTTTCCTCCTAAGCGGTGCATTCGCAGCCAGATTCAAGGTGTTCTTTTGTGGATAGACTCTGGTGGAGAGGCCGCTGGAGAAGGCCTCTGCTTCTATGCCCTTTGAGAAGGCTGCTTTGAGGAACCTCTTACCCTATCCTCTGCCAAGTACAGCCTTCTGCCTCTCTCCAATACTGACTTACTTCTGACAGCTTGTCTTTCCGTTTGAGAAACCAAGAGCCCGTTTCCTGCAGGGAAAAATTTCCGTTTTCTGTTCTTCTTGTGCACACGGTGACGTGCTTTCAGGGATGGTGTTAGGCCTTTACCCAGTCGAGGGAGGGCAGCTTCCCATTCACTTTGGAGATGGCACTCTTGCAGCGCTGTGGGCCATGTCTGTGCTTCGCAGACTGCAAACTAACCTCTCCATTCGAAGAGAACACGCACGGATTGGGAAGTCTGTGTTCTCTGGGAGATGTGTGTGGTGCTACTGCCCCGGTGTATGGGGTGGCTCACTGGCCACGAGCAATGTTTCTGCTCGACACTGTGGGGCAAACTCTGTTCAGCTAAGCTCACTTGGGAAGTACAAGTGCTAGAGTTCCTTTCTGGGGCACGATCAAGAGATCACATTCGTAGCATGCGGGTACTGCTCTCCTCCTAAGCTGTGCATTCGCAGCCAGCTTCAAGGTGTTCCTTTGGTGGATAGACTCTGGTGGAGAGGCCGCTGGAGAAGCCTCTGCTTCTATGCCCTTTGAGAAGGCTGCTTTGAGGAACCTCTTACCCTAGCCTCTGCCAAGTACAGCCTTCTGCCTCTCTCCAATACTGACTTACTTCTGACAGCTTGTCTTTCCGTTTGAGAAACCAAGAGCCCTTTTCCTGCAGAGAAAAATGTCCGTTTTCTGTTCTTCTTGTGCACACGGTGACGTGCTTTCAGGGATGGTGTTAGGCCTTTAACCACTCGAGGGCGGGCAGCTTCCCATTCACTTTGGAGATGGCACCCTTGCAGCGCTGTGGGCCATGTCTGTGCTTCGCAGACTGCAAACTACCTCTCCATTCGAAGAGAACACGCTCGGATTGGGAAGTCTCTGTTCTCTGTGAGATGTGTGTGGTGCTACTGCCCAGGTGTTTGGGGTGGTTCACTGGCCACTAGCAATGATTCTGCTCGCCAGTGTGGGGCAAACGTTGTGCAGCTAAGCTCATTTGGGAAGTACAAGTGCCAGAGTTCCTTTCTGGGGCACCATCAAGAGATCACATTCGTAGCATGCGGGTACTGCTTTCCTCCTAAGCTGTGCATACGCAGCCAGATTCAAGGTGTTCTTTTGTGGATAGACTCTGGTGGAGAGGCCGCTGGAGAAGGCCTCTGCTTCTATGCCCTTTGAGAAGGCTGCTTTGAGGAACCTCTTACCGTAGCCTCTGCCAAGTACAGCCTTCTGCCTCTCTCCAATACTGACTTACTTCTGACAGCTTGTCTTTCCGTTTGAGAAACCAAGAGCCCGTTTCCTGCAGGGAAAAATGTCCGTTTTCTGTTCTTCATTGGCACACGGTGACGTGCCTTCAGGGCTGGTGTTAGCCCTTTACCCACTCGAGGGAGGGCAGCTACCCATTCACTTTGGAGATGGCACTCTTGCAGCGCTGTGGGCCATGTCTGTGCTTCGCAGACTGCAAACTAGCCTCTCCATTCGAAGAGAACACGCACGGATTGGGAAGTCTCTGTTCTCTGGGAGATGTGTGTGGTGCTACTGCCCCGGTGTATGGGGTGGCTCACTGGCCGCTAGCAATGTTTCTGCTCGCCACTGTGGGGCAAACTCTGTTCAGCTAATCTCACTTGGGAAGTACAAGTGCTAGAGTTCCTTTCTGGGGCACCATCAAGAGATCACATTCGTAGCATGCGGGTACTGTTTCCTCCTAAGCTGTGCATTCGCAGCCAGCTTCAAGGTGTTCCTTTTGTGTATAGACTCTGGTGGAGAGGCCGCTGGAGAAGGTCTCTGCTTCTATGCCCTCTGAGAAGGCTGCTTTGAGGAACCTCTTACCCTAGCCTCTGCCAAGTACAGCCTTCTGCCTCTCTCCAATACTGACTTACTTCTGACAGCATGTCTTTCCGTTTGAGAAACCGAGAGCCGTTTTCCTGCAGGGAATAATGTTCGTTTTCTGTTCTTCTTTTGCACACGGTGACGTGCCATCAGGGCTGGTGTTAGGCCTTTACCCACTCGAGGGAGGGCAGCTTCCCATTCACTTTGGAGATGGCACTCCTGCAGCGCTGTGGGCCATGACTGTGCTTCGCAGGCTGCAAACTACCCTCTCCATTCGAAGAGAACACGCACGGATTGGGAAGTCTCTGTTCTCTGGGAGATGTGTGTGGTGCTACTGCCCCGGTGTATGGGGTGGCTCACTGGCGACTAGCAATATTTCTACTCGCCAGTGGGAGGCAAATGTTGTGCAGCTAAGCTCACTTGGGAAGTACAAGTGCCAGAGTTCCTTTCTGGGGCACCATCCAGAGATCACATTCGTTGCATGCGGGTACTGCTTTCTTCCAAAGCTGTGCATTCGCAGCCAGCTTCAAGTAGTTCCTTTTGTGGATAGACTCTGGTGGAGAGGCCGCTGGAGAAGGCCTCTGATTCCATGCCCTTTGAGAAGGCTGCTTTGAGGAACCTCTTACCCTAGCCTCTGCCAAGTACAGCCTTCTGCCACTCTCCAATACTGACTTACTTCTGACAGTTTGTCTTTCCGTTTGAGAAACCAAGAGCCCTTTTCCTGCAGGGAAAAATGTCCGTTTTCTGTTCTTCTTGTGCACACGGTGACGTTTCTTCACGGCTGGTGTTAGGCCTTTACCCACTCGAGGGAGGGCAGCTTCCCATTCACTTTGGAGATGGCACTCCTGCAGCGCTGTGGGCCATGACTGTGCTTCGCAGACTGCAAACTACACTCTCCATTCGAAGAGAACACGCACGGAATGGGAAGTCTGTGTTCTCTGGGAGATGTGTGTGGTGCTACTGCCCCGGTGTTTGGGGTGGTTCACTGGCCACTAGCAATGTTTCTGCTCGCCAGTGTGGGGCAAACGTTGTTCAGCTAAGCTCATTTGGGAAGTACAAGTGCCAGAGTTCCTTTCTGGGGCACCATCAAGAGATCACATTCGTAGCATGCGGGTACTGCTCTCCTCCTAAGCTGTGCATTCGCAGCCAGATTCAAGGTGTTCTTTTGTGGATAGACTCTGGTGGAGAGGCCGCTGGAGAAGGCCTCTGCTTCTATGCCCTTTGAGAAGGCTGCTTTGAGGAACCTCTTACCCTAGCCTCTGCCAAGTACAGCCTTCTGCCTCTCTCCAATACTGACTTACTTCTGACAGCATGTCTTTCCGTTTGAGAAACCGAGAGCCGTTTTCCTGCAGGGAATAATGTTCGTTTTCTGTTCTTCTTTTGCACACGGTGACGTGCCATCAGGGCTGGTGTTAGGCCTTTACCCACTCGAGGGAGGGCAGCTTCCCATTCACTTTGGAGATGGCACTCCTGCAGCGCTGTGGGCCATGACTGTGCTTCGCAGGCTGCAAACTACCCTCTCCATTCGAAGAGAACACGCACGGATTGGGAAGTCTCTGTTCTCTGGGAGATGTGTGTGGTGCTACTGCCCCGGTGTATGGGGTGGCTCACTGGCGACTAGCAATATTTCTACTCGCCAGTGGGAGGCAAATGTTGTGCAGCTAAGCTCACTTGGGAAGTACAAGTGCCAGAGTTCCTTTCTGGGGCACCATCCAGAGATCACATTCGTTGCATGCGGGTACTGCTTTCTTCCAAAGCTGTGCATTCGCAGCCAGCTTCAAGTAGTTCCTTTTGTGGATAGACTCTGGTGGAGAGGCCGCTGGAGAAGGCCTCTGATTCCATGCCCTTTGAGAAGGCTGCTTTGAGGAACCTCTTACCCTAGCCTCTGCCAAGTACAGCCTTCTGCCACTCTCCAATACTGACTTACTTCTGACAGTTTGTCTTTCCGTTTGAGAAACCAAGAGCCCTTTTCCTGCAGGGAAAAATGTCCGTTTTCTGTTCTTCTTTTGCACACGGTGACGTTTCTTCACGGCTGGTGTTAGGCCTTTACCCACTCGAGGGAGGGCAGCTTCCCATTCACTTTGGAGATGGCACTCCTGCAGCGCTGTGGGCCATGACTGTGCTTCGCAGACTGCAAACTACACTCTCCATTCGAAGAGAACACGCACGGATTGGGAAGTCTGTGTTCTCTGGGAGATGTGTGTGGTGCTACTGCCCCGGTGTTTGGGGTGGTTCACTGGCCACTAGCAATGTTTCTGCTCGCCAGTGTGGGGCAAACGTTGTTCAGCTAAGCTCATTTGGGAAGTACAAGTGCCAGAGTTCCTTTCTGGGGCACCATCAAGAGATCACATTCGTAGCATGCGGGTACTGCTCTCCTCCTAAGCTGTGCATTCGCAGCCAGATTCAAGGTGTTCTTTTGTGGATAGACTCTGGTGGAGAGGCCGCTGGAGAAGGCCTCTGCTTCTATGACCTTTGAGAAGGCTGCTTTGAGGAACCTCTTACCCTAGCCTCTGCCAAGTACAGCCTTCTGCCTCTCTCCAATACTGACTTACTTCTGACAGCTTGTCTTTCCGTTTGAGAAACCAAGAGCCCGTTTCCTGCAGGGAAAAATGTCCGTTTTCTGTTCTTCATTGGCACACGGTGACGTGCCTTCAGGGCTGGTGTTAGCCCTTTACCCACTCGAGGGAGGGCAGCTACCCATTCACTTTGGAGATGGCACTCTTGCAGCGCTGTGGGCCATGTCTGTGCTTCGCAGACTGCAAACTAGCCTCTCCATTCGAAGAGAACACGCACGGATTGGGAAGTCTCTGTTCTCTGGGAGATGTGTGTGGTGCTACTGCCCCGGTGTATGGGGTGGCTCACTGGCCACTAGCAATGTTTCTGCTCGCCACTGTAAGGGAAACTCTGTTCAGCTAATCTCACTTGGGAAGTACAAGTGCTAGAGTTCCTTTCTGGGGCACCATCAAGAGATCACATTCGTAGCATGCGGGTACTGTTTCCTCCTAAGCTGTGCATTCACAGCCAGCTTCAAGGTGTTCCTTTTGTGTATAGACTCTGGTGGAGAGGCCGCTGGAGAAGGTCTCTGCTTCTATGCCCTTTGAGAAGGCTGCTTTGAGGAACCTCTTACCCTAGCCTCTGCCAAGTACAGCCTTCTGCCTCTCTCCAATACTGACTTACTTCTGACAGCTTGTCTTTCCGTTTGAGAAAACGAGAGCCGTTTTCCTGCAGGGAAAAATGTTCGTTTTCTGTTCTTCTTTTGCACACGGTGACGTGACATCAGGGCTGGTGATAGGCCTTTACCCACTCGAGGGAGGGCAGCTTCCCATTCACTTTGGAGATGGCACTCCTGCAGCGCTGTGGGCCATGACTGTGCTTCGCAGGCTGCAAACTACCCTCTCCATTCGAAGAGAACACGCACGGATTGGGAAGTCTCTGATCTCGGGGAGATGTGTGTGGTGCTACTGCCCCGGTGTATGGGGTGGTTCACTGGCCACTAGCAATGTTTCTGCTCGCCAGTGTGGGGCAAACGTTGTGCAGCTAAGCTCACTTGGGAAGTACAAGTGCCAGAGTTCCTTTCTGGGGCAGCATCAAGAGATCACATTCGTTGCATGCGAGTACTGCTTTCCTCCTAAGCGGTGCATTCGCAGCCAGATTCAAGGTGTTCTTTTGTGGATAGACTCTGGTGGAGAGGCCGCTGGAGAAGGCCTCTGCTTCTATGCCCTTTGAGAAGGCTGCTTTGAGGAACCTCTTACCCTAGCCTCTGCCAAGTACAGCCTTCTGCCTCTCTCCAATACTGACTTACTTCTGACAGTTTGTCTTTCCGTTTGAGAAACCAAGAGCCCTTTTCCTGCAGGGAAAAATGTCCGTTTTCTGTTCTTCTTTTGCACACGGTGACGTTTGTTCACGGCTGGTGTTAGGCCTTTACCCACTCGAGGGAGGGCAGCTTCCCATTCACTTTGGAGATGGCACTCCTGCAGCGCTGTGGGCCATGACTGTGCTTCGCAGACTGCAAACTACACTCTCCATTCGAAGACAACACGCACGGATTGGGAAGTCTCTGTTCTCTGGGAGATGTGTGTGGTGCTACTGCCCCGGTGTATGGGGTGGCTCACTGGCCAGTAGCAATGTTTCTGCTCGCCACTGTGGGGTAAACGTTGTGCAGCTGAGCTCACTTGGGAAGTACAAGTGCCAGAGTTCCTTTCTGGGGCACCATCAAGAGATCACATTCGTAGCATGCGGGTACTGCTTTCCTCCTAAGCGGTGCATTCGCAGCCAGATTCAAGGTGTTCTTTTGTGGATAGACTCTGGTGGAGAGGCCGCTGGAGAAGGCCTCTGCTTCTATGCCCTTTGAGAAGGCTGCTTTGAGGAACCTCTTACCCTATCCTCTGCCAAGTACAGCCTTCTGCCTCTCTCCAATACTGACTTACTTCTGACAGCTTGTTTTTCCGTTTGAGAAACCAAGAGCCCGTTTCCTGCAGGGAAAAATGTCCGTTTTCTGTTCTTCTTGTGCACACGGTGACGTGCTTTCAGGGATGGTGTTAGGCCTTTACCCAGTCGAGGGAGGGCAGCTTCCCATTCACTTTGGAGATGGCACACTTGCAGCGCTGTGGGCCATGTCTGTGCTTCGCAGACTGCAAAGAAACCTCTCCATTCGAAGAGAACACGCACGGATTGGGAAGTCTGTGTTCTCTGGGAGATGTGTGTGGTGCTACTGCCCCGGTGTATGGGGTGGCTCACTGGCAACTAGCAATGTTTCTGCTCGACACTGTGGGGCAAACTCTGTTCAGCTAAGCTCACTTGGGAAGTACAAGTGCTAGAGTTCCTTTCTGGGGCACCATCAAGAGATCACATTCGTAGCATGCGGGTACTGCTCTCCTCCTAAGCTGTGCATTCGCAGCCAGCTTCAAGGTGTTCCTTTGGTGGATAGACTCTGGTGGAGAGGCCGCTGGGGAAGCCCTCTGCTTCTATGCCCTTTGAGAAGGCTGCTTTGAGGAACCTCTTACCATAGCCTCTGCCAAGTACAGCCTTCTGCCTCTCTCCAATACTGACTTACTTCTGACCGCTTGTCTCTCCGTTTGAGAAACCAAGAGCCCTTTTCCTGCAGGGAAAAATGTCCGTTTTCTGTTCTTCTTGTGCACACGGTGACGTGTCTTCACCGCTGTTGTTAGGCCTTTACCCACTCGAGGGAGGGCAGCTTCCCATTCACTTTGGAGATGGCACTCTTGCAGCGCTGTGGGCCATATCTGTGCTTCGCAGACTGCAAACTACCTTCTCCATTCGAAGACAACACGCACGGATTGGGAAGTCTCTGTTCTCTGGGAGATGTGTGTTGTGCTACTGCCCCGGTGTATGGGGTGGCTCACTGGCCAGTAGCAATGTTTCTGCTCACCACTGTGGGGTAAACGTTGTGCAGCTAAGCTCACTTGGGAAGTACAAGTGCCAGAGTTCCTTTCTGGGGCACCATCAAGAGATCACATTCGTAGCATGCGGGTACTGTTCTCCTCCTAAGCTGTGCATTCGCAGCCAGCTTCAAGGTGTTCCTTTGGTGGATAGACTCTGGTGGAGAGGCCGCTGGAGAAGCCTCTGCTTCTATGCCCTTTGAGAAGGCTGCTTTGAGGAACCTCTTACCCTAGCCTCTGCCAAGTACAGCCTTCTGCCTCTCTCCAATACTGACTTACTTCTGACAGTTTGTCTTTCCGTTTGAGAAACCAAGAGCCCTTTTCCTGCAGGGAAAAATGTCCGTTTTCTGTTCTTCTTTTGCACACGGTGACGTTTCTTCACGGCTGGTGTTAGTCCTTTGCCCACTCGAGGGAGGGCAGCTTCCCATTCACTTTGGAGATGGCACTCCTGCAGCGCTGTAGGCCATGACTGTGCTTCGCAGACTGCAAACTACACTCTCCATTCGAAGACAACACGCACGGATTGGGAAGTCTCTGTTCTCTGGGAGATGTGTGTGGTGCTACTGCCCCGGTGTATGGGGTGGCTCACTGGCCAGTAGCAATGTTTCTGCTCGCCACTGTGGGGTAAACGTTGTGCAGCTAAGCTCACTTGGGAAGTACAAGTGCCAGAGTTCCTTTCTGGGGCACCATCAAGAGATCACATTCGTAGCATGCGGGTACTGCTTTCCTCCTAAGCGGTGCATTCGCAGCCAGATTCAAGGTGTTCTTTTGTGGATAGACTCTGGTGGAGAGGCCGCTGGAGAAGGCCTCTGCTTCTATGCCCTTTGAGAAGGCTGCTTTGAGGAACCTCTTACCCTAGCCTCTGCCAAGTACAGCCTTCTGCCTCTCTCCAATACTGACTTACTTCTGACAGCTTGTCTTTCCGTTTGAGAAACCAAGAGCCCGTTTCCTGCAGGGAAAAATTTCCGTTTTCTGTTCTTCTTGTGCACACGGTGACGTGCTTTCAGGGATGGTGTTAGGCCTTTACCCAGTCGAGGGAGGGCAGCTTCCCATTCACTTTGGAGATGGCACTCTTGCAGCGCTGTGGGCCATGTCTGTGCTTCGCAGACTGCAAACTAACCTCTCCATTCGAAGAGAACACGCACGGATTGGGAAGTCTGTGTTCTCTGGGAGATGTGTGTGGTGCTACTGCCCCGGTGTATGGGGTGGCTCACTGGCCACGAGCAATGTTTCTGCTCGACACTGTGGGGCAAACTCTGTTCAGCTAAGCTCACTTGGGAAGTACAAGTGCTAGAGTTCCTTTCTGGGGCACCATCAAGAGATCACATTCGTAGCATGCGGGTACTGCTCTCCTCCTAAGCTGTGCATTCGCAGCCAGCTTCAAGGTGTTCCTTTGGTGGATAGACTCTGGTGGAGAGGCCGCTGGAGAAGCCTCTGCTTCTATGCCCTTTGAGAAGGCTGCTTTGAGGAACCTCTTACCCTAGCCTCTGCCAAGTACAGCCTTCTGCCTCTCTCCAATACTGACTTACTTCTGACAGCTTGTCTTTCCGTTTGAGAAACCAAGAGCCCTTTTCCTGCAGGGAAAAATGTCCGTTTTCTGTTCTTCTTGTGCACACGGTGACGTGCTTTCAGGGATGGTGTTAGGCCTTTAACCACTCGAGGGCGGGCAGCTTCCCATTCACTTTGGAGATGGCACCCTTGCAGCGCTGTGGGCCATGTCTGTGCTTCGCAGACTGCAAACTACCTCTCCATTCGAAGAGAACACGCACGGATTGGGAAGTCTCTGTTCTCTGTGAGATGTGTGTGGTGCTACTGCCCCGGTGTTTGGGGTGGTTCACTGGCCACTAGCAATGATTCTGCTCGCCAGTGTGGGGCAAACGTTGTGCAGCTAAGCTCATTTGGGAAGTACAAGTGCCAGAGTTCCTTTCTGGGGCACCATCAAGAGATCACATTCGTAGCATGCGGGTACTGCTTTCCTCCTAAGCTGTGCATACGCAGCCAGATTCAAGGTGTTCTTTTGTGGATAGACTCTGGTGGAGAGGCCGCTGGAGAAGGCCTCTGCTTCTATGCCCTTTGAGAAGGCTGCTTTGAGGAACCTCTTACCGTAGCCTCTGCCAAGTACAGCCTTCTGCCTCTCTCCAATACTGACTTACTTCTGACAGCTTGTCTTTCCGTTTGAGAAACCAAGAGCCCGTTTCCTGCAGGGAAAAATGTCCGTTTTCTGTTCTTCATTGGCACACGGTGACGTGCCTTCAGGGCTGGTGTTAGCCCTTTACCCACTCGAGGGAGGGCAGCTACCCATTCACTTTGGAGATGGCACTCTTGCAGCGCTGTGGGCCATGTCTGTGCTTCGCAGACTGCAAACTAGCCTCTCCATTCGAAGAGAACACGCACGGATTGGGAAGTCTCTGTTCTCTGGGAGATGTGTGTGGTGCTACTGCCCCGGTGTATGGGGTGGCTCACTGGCCGCTAGCAATGTTTCTGCTCGCCACTGTGGGGCAAACTCTGTTCAGCTAATCTCACTTGGGAAGTACAAGTGCTAGAGTTCCTTTCTGGGGCACCATCAAGAGATCACATTCGTAGCATGCGGGTACTGTTTCCTCCTAAGCTGTGCATTCGCAGCCAGCTTCAAGGTGTTCCTTTTGTGTATAGACTCTGGTGGAGAGGCCGCTGGAGAAGGTCTCTGCTTCTATGCCCTCTGAGAAGGCTGCTTTGAGGAACCTCTTACCCTAGCCTCTGCCAAGTACAGCCTTCTGCCTCTCTCCAATACTGACTTACTTCTGACAGCATGTCTTTCCGTTTGAGAAACCGAGAGCCGTTTTCCTGCAGGGAATAATGTTCGTTTTCTGTTCTTCTTTTGCACACGGTGACGTGCCATCAGGGCTGGTGTTAGGCCTTTACCCACTCGAGGGAGGGCAGCTTCCCATTCACTTTGGAGATGGCACTCCTGCAGCGCTGTGGGCCATGACTGTGCTTCGCAGGCTGCAAACTACCCTCTCCATTCGAAGAGAACACGCACGGATTGGGAAGTCTCTGTTCTCTGGGAGATGTGTGTGGTGCTACTGCCCCGGTGTATGGGGTGGCTCACTGGCGACTAGCAATATTTCTACTCGCCAGTGGGAGGCAAATGTTGTGCAGCTAAGCTCACTTGGGAAGTACAAGTGCCAGAGTTCCTTTCTGGGGCACCATCCAGAGATCACATTCGTTGCATGCGGGTACTGCTTTCTTCCAAAGCTGTGCATTCGCAGCCAGCTTCAAGTAGTTCCTTTTGTGGATAGACTCTGGTGGAGAGGCCGCTGGAGAAGGCCTCTGATTCCATGCCCTTTGAGAAGGCTGCTTTGAGGAACCTCTTACCCTAGCCTCTGCCAAGTACAGCCTTCTGCCACTCTCCAATACTGACTTACTTCTGACAGTTTGTCTTTCCGTTTGAGAAACCAAGAGCCCTTTTCCTGCAGGGAAAAATGTCCGTTTTCTGTTCTTCTTTTGCACACGGTGACGTTTCTTCACGGCTGGTGTTAGGCCTTTACCCACTCGAGGGAGGGCAGCTTCCCATTCACTTTGGAGATGGCACTCCTGCAGCGCTGTGGGCCATGACTGTGCTTCGCAGACTGCAAACTACACTCTCCATTCGAAGAGAACACGCACGGATTGGGAAGTCTGTGTTCTCTGGGAGATGTGTGTGGTGCTACTGCCCCGGTGTTTGGGGTGGTTCACTGGCCACTAGCAATGTTTCTGCTCGCCAGTGTGGGGCAAACGTTGTTCAGCTAAGCTCATTTGGGAAGTACAAGTGCCAGAGTTCCTTTCTGGGGCAGCATCAAGAGATCACATTCGTAGCATGCGGGTACTGCTCTCCTCCTAAGCTGTGCATTCGCAGCCAGATTCAAGGTGTTCTTTTGTGGATAGACTCTGGTGGAGAGGCCGCTGGAGAAGGCCTCTGCTTCTATGCCCTTTGAGAAGGCTGCTTTGAGGAACCTCTTACCCTAGCCTCTGCCAAGTACAGCCTTCTGCCTCTCTCCAATACTGACTTACTTCTGACAGCTTGTCTTTCCGTTTGAGAAACCAAGAGCCCGTTTCCTGCAGGGAAAAATGTCCGTTTTCTGTTCTTCATTGGCACACGGTGACGTGCCTTCAGGGCTGGTGTTAGCCCTTTACCCACTCGAGGGAGGGCAGCTACCCATTCACTTTGGAGATGGCACTCTTGCAGCGCTGTGGGCCATGTCTGTGCTTCGCAGACTGCAAACTAGCCTCTCCATTCGAAGAGAACACGCACGGATTGGGAAGTCTCTGTTCTCTGGGAGATGTGTGTGGTGCTACTGCCCCGGTGTATGGGGTGGCTCACTGGCCACTAGCAATGTTTCTGCTCGCCACTGTAAGGGAAAATCTGTTCAGCTAATCTCACTTGGGAAGTACAAGTGCTAGAGTTCCTTTCTGGGGCACCATCAAGAGATCACATTCGTAGCATGCGGGTACTGTTTCCTCCTAAGCTGTGCATTCACAGCCAGCTTCAAGGTGTTCCTTTTGTGTATAGACTCTGGTGGAGAGGCCGCTGGAGAAGGTCTCTGCTTCTATGCCCTTTGAGAAGGCTGCTTTGAGGAACCTCTTACCCTAGCCTCTGCCAAGTACAGCCTTCTGCCTCTCTCCAATACTGACTTACTTCTGACAGCTTGTCTTTCCGTTTGAGAAAACGAGAGCCGTTTTCCTGTAGGGAAAAATGTTCGTTTTCTGTTCTTCTTTTGCACACGGTTACGTGACATCAGGGCTGGTGATAGGCCTTTACCCACTCGAGGGAGGGCAGCTTCCCATTCACTTTGGAGATGGCACTCCTGCAGCGCTGTGGGCCATGACTGTGCTTCGCAGGCTGCAAACTACCCTCTCCATTCGAAGAGAACACGCACGGATTGGGAAGTCTCTGATCTCGGGGAGATGTGTGTGGTGCTACTGCCCCGGTGTATGGGGTGGTTCACTGGCCACTAGCAATGTTTCTGCTCGCCAGTGTGGGGCAAACGTTGTGCAGCTAAGCTCACTTGGGAAGTACAAGTGCCAGAGTTCCTTTCTGGGGCAGCATCAAGAGATCACATTCGTTGCATGCGAGTACTGCTTTCCTCCTAAGCGGTGCATTCGCAGCCAGATTCAAGGTGTTCTTTTGTGGATAGACTCTGGTGGAGAGGCCGCTGGAGAAGGCCTCTGCTTCTATGCCCTTTGAGAAGGCTGCTTTGAGGAACCTCTTACCCTAGCCTCTGCCAAGTACAGCCTTCTGCCTCTCTCCAATACTGACTTACTTCTGACAGTTTGTATTTCCGTTTGAGAAACCAAGAGCCCTTTTCCTGCAGGGAAAAATGTCCGTTTTCTGTTCTTCTTTTGCACACGGTGACGTTTCTTCACGGCTGGTGTTAGGCCTTTACCCACTCGAGGGAGGGCAGCTTCCCATTCACTTTGGAGATGGCACTCCTGCAGCGCTGTGGGCCATGACTGTGCTTCGCAGACTGCAAACTACACTCTCCATTCGAAGACAACACGCACGGATTGGGAAGTCTCTGTTCTCTGGGAGATGTGTGTGGTGCTACTGCCCCGGTGTATGGGGTGGCTCACTGGCCAGTAGCAATGTTTCTGCTCGCCACTGTGGGGTAAACGTTGTGCAGCTAAGCTCACTTGGGAAGTACAAGTGCCAGAGTTCCTTTCTGGGGCACCATCAAGAGATCACATTCGTAGCATGCGGGTACTGCTTTCCTCCTAAGCGGTGCATTCGCAGCCAGATTCAAGGTGTTCTTTTGTGGATAGACTCTGGTGGAGAGGCCGCTGGAGAAGGCCTCTGCTTCTATGCCCTTTGAGAAGGCTGCTTTGAGGAACCTCTTACCCTATCCTCTGCCAAGTACAGCCTTCTGCCTCTCTCCAATACTGACTTACTTCTGACAGCTTGTCTTTCCGTTTGAGAAACCAAGAGCCCGTTTCCTGCAGGGAAAAATGTCCGTTTTCTGTTCTTCTTGTGCACACGGTGACGTGCTTTCAGGGATGGTGTTAGGCCTTTACCCAGTCGAGGGAGGGCAGCTTCCCATTCACTTTGGAGATGGCACTCTTGCAGCGCTGTGGGCCATGTCTGTGCTTCGCAGACTGCAAACTAACCTCTCCATTCGAAGAGAACACGCACGGATTGGGAAGTCTGTGTTCTCTGGGAGATGTGTGTGGTGCTACTGCCCCGGTGTATGGGGTGGCTCACTGGCCACTAGCAATGTTTCTGCTCGACACTGTGGGGCAAACTCTGTTCAGCTAAGCTCACTTGGGAAGTACAAGTGCTAGAGTTCCTTTCTGGGGCACCATCAAGAGATCACATTCGTAGCATGCGGGTACTGCTCTCCTCCTAAGCTGTGCATTCGCAGCCAGCTTCAAGGTGTTCCTTTGGTGGATAGACTCTGGTGGAGAGGCCGCTGGGGAAGCCCTCTGCTTCTATGCCCTTTGAGAAGGCTGCTTTGAGGAACCTCTTACCATAGCCTCTGCCAAGTACAGCCTTCTGCCTCTCTCCAATACTGACTTACTTCTGACCGCTTGTCTCTCCGTTTGAGAAACCAAGAGCCCTTTTCCTGCAGGGAAAAATGTCCGTTTTCTGTTCTTCTTGTGCACACGGTGACGTGTCTTCACCGCTGTTGTTAGGCCTTTACCCACTCGAGGGAGGGCAGCTTCCCATTCACTTTGGAGATGGCACTCTTGCAGCGCTGTGGGCCATATCTGTGCTTCGCAGACTGCAAACTACCTTCTCCATTCGAAGACAACACGCACGGATTGGGAAGTCTCTGTTCTCTGGGAGATGTGTGTTGTGCTACTGCCCCGGTGTATGGGGTGGCTCACTGGCCAGTAGCAATGTTTCTGCTCACCACTGTGGGGTAAACGTTGTGCAGCTAAGCTCACTTGGGAAGTACAAGTGCCAGAGTTCCTTTCTGGGGCACCATCAAGAGATCACATTCGTAGCATGCGGGTACTGTTCTCCTCCTAAGCTGTGCATTCGCAGCCAGCTTCAAGGTGTTCCTTTGGTGGATAGACTCTGGTGGAGAGGCCGCTGGAGAAGCCTCTGCTTCTATGCCCTTTGAGAAGGCTGCTTTGAGGAACCTCTTACCCTAGCCTCTGCCAAGTACAGCCTTCTGCCTCTCTCCAATACTGACTTACTTCTGACAGCTTGTCTTTCCGTTTGAGAAACCAAGAGCCCTTTTCCTGCAGAGAAAAATGTCCGTTTTCTGTTCTTCTTGTGCACACGGTGACGTGCTTTCAGGGATGGTGTTAGGCCTTTAACCACTCGAGGGCGGGCAGCTTCCCATTCACTTTGGAGATGGCACCCTTGCAGCGCTGTGGGCCATGTCTGTGCTTCGCAGACTGCAAACTACCTCTCCATTCGAAGAGAACACGCACGGATTGGGAAGTCTCTGTTCTCTGTGAGATGTGTGTGGTGCTACTGCCCCGGTGTTTGGGGTGGTTCACTGGCCACTAGCAATGATTCTGCTCGCCACTGTAAGGGAAACTCTGTTCAGCTAATCTCACTTGGGAAGTACAAGTGCTAGAGTTCCTTTCTGGGGCACCATCAAGAGATCACATTCGTAGCATGCGGGTACTGTTTCCTCCTAAGCTGTGCATTCACAGCCAGCTTCAAGGTGTTCCTTTTGTGTATAAACTCTGGTGGAGAGGCCGCTGGAGAAGGTCTCTGCTTCTATGCCCTTTGAGAAGGCTGCTTTGAGGAACCTCTTACCCTAGCCTCTGCCAAGTACAGCCTTCTGCCTCTCTCCAATACTGACTTACTTCTGACAGCTTGTCTTTCCGTTTGAGAAAACGAGAGCCGTTTTCCTGCAGGGAAAAATGTTCGTTTTCTGTTCTTCTTTTGCACACGGTGACGTGACATCAGGGCTGGTGATAGGCCTTTACCCACTCGAGGGAGGGCAGCTTCCCATTCACTTTGGAGATGGCACTCCTGCAGCGCTGTGGGCCATGACTGTGCTTCGCAGGCTGCAAACTACCCTCTCCATTCGAAGAGAACACGCACGGATTGGGAAGTCTCTGTTCTCTGGGAGATGTGTGTGGTGCTACTGCCCCGGTGTATGGGGTGGTTCACTGGCCACTAGCAATGTTTCTGCTCGCCAGTGTGGGGCAAACGTTGTGCAGCTAAGCTCACTTGGGAAGTACAAGTGCCAGAGTTCCTTTCTGGGGCAGCATCAAGAGATCACATTCGTTGCATGCGGGTACTGCTTTCCTCCTAAGCTGTGCATTTGCAGCCAGATTCAAGGTGTTCTTTTGTGGATAGACTCTGCTGGAGAGGCCGCTGGAGAAGACCTCTGCTTCTATGCCCTTTGAGAAGGCTGCCTTGAGGAACCTCTTACCATAGCCTCTGCCAAGTACAGCCTTCTGCCTCTCTCCAATACTGACTTACTTCTGACAGTTTGTCTTTCCGTTTGAGAAACCAAGAGCCCTTTTCCTGCAGGGAAAAATGTCCGTTTTCTCTTCTTCTTTTGCACACGGTGACGTTTCTTCACGGCTGGTGTTAGGCCTTTACCCACTCGAGGGAGGGCAGCTTCCCATTCACTTTGGAGATGGCACTCCTGCAGCGCTGTGGGCCATGACTGTGCTTCGCAGGCTGCAAACTACCCTCTCCATTCGAAGAGAACACGCACGGATTGGGAAGTCTCTGTTCTCTGGGAGATGTGTGTGGTGCTACTGCCCCGGTGTATGGGGTGTCTCACTGGCCACTAGCAATGTTTCTGCTCGCCACTGTGGGGCAAACTCTGTTCAGCTAAGCTCACTAAGGAAGTAAAAGTGCCAGAGTTCCTTTCTGGGGCACCATCAAGGGATCACATTCGTAGCATGGGGGTATTGCTCTCCTCCTAAACTGTGCATTCGAAGCCAGCTTCAAGGTGTTCCTTTTGTGGATAGACTCTGGTGGAGAGGCCGCTGGGGAAGCCCTCTGCTTCTATGCCCTTTGAGAAGGCTGCTTTGAGGAACCTCTTACCCTAGCCTCTGCCAAGTACAGCCTTCTGCCTCTCTCCAATACTGACTTACTTCTGACCGCTTGTCTCTCCGTTTGAGAAACCAAGAGCCCTTTTCCTGCAGGGAAAAATGTCCGTTTTCTGTTCTTCTTTTGCACACGGTGACGTGTCTTCACCGCTGTTGTTAGGCCTTTACCCACTCGAGGGAGGGCAGCTTCCCATTCACTTTGGAGATGGCACTCTTGCAGCGCTGTGGGCCATATCTGTGCTTCGCAGACTGCAAACTACCTTCTCCATTCGAAGACAACACGCACGGATTGGGAAGTCTCTGTTCTCTGGGAGATGTGTGTTGTGCTACTGCCCCGGTGTATGGGGTGGCTCACTGGCCAGTAGCAATGTTTCTGCTCACCACTGTGGGGTAAACGTTGTGCAGCTAAGCTCACTTGGGAAGTACAAGTGCCAGAGTTCCTTTCTGGGGCACCATCAAGAGATCACATTCGTAGCATGCGGGTACTGCTTTCCTCCTAAGCGGTGCATTCGCAGCCAGATTCTAGGTGTTCTTTTGTGGATAGACTCTGGTGGAGAGGCCGCTGGAGAAGGCCTCTGCTTCTATGCCCTTTGAGAAGGCTGCTTTGAGGAACCTCTTACCCTAGCCTCTGCCAAGTACAGCCTTCTGCCTCTCTCCAATACTGACTTACTTCTGACAGTTTGTCTTTCCGTTTGAGAAACCAAGAGCCCTTTTCCTGCAGGGAAAAATGTCCGTTTTCTGTTCTTCTTTGGCACACGGTGACGTGCTTTCAGGGATGGTGTTAGGCCTTTACCCAGTCGAGGGAGGGCAGCTTCCCATTCACTTTGGAGATGGCACTCCTGCAGCGCTGTAGGCCATGACTGTGCTTCGCAGACTGCAAACTACACTCTCCATTCGAAGACAACACGCACGGATTGGGAAGTCTCTGTGCTCTGGGAGATGTGTGTTGTGCTACTGCCCCGGTGTATGGGGTGGCTCACTGGCCAGTAGCAATGTTTCTGCTCGCCACTGTGGGGTAAACGTTGTGCAGCTAAGCTCACTTGGGAAGTACAAGTGCCAGAGTTCCTTTCTGGGGCACCATCAAGAGATCACATTCGTAGCATGCTGGTACTGCTTTCCTCCTAAGCGGTGCATTCGCAGCCAGATTCAAGGTGTTCTTTTGTGGATAGACTCTGGTGGAGAGGCCGCTGGAGAAGGCCTCTGCTTCTATGCCCTTTGAGAAGGCTGCTTTGAGGAACCTCTTACCCTATCCTCTGCCAAGTACAGCCTTCTGCCTCTCTCCAATACTGACTTACTTCTGACAGCTTGTCTTTCCGTTTGAGAAACCAAGAGCCCGTTTCCTGCAGGGAAAAATGTCCGTTTTCTGTTCTTCTTGTGCACACGGTGACGTGCTTTCAGGGATGGTGTTAGGCCTTTACCCAGTCGAGGGAGGGCAGCTTCCCATTCACTTTGGAGATGGCACTCTTGCAGCGCTGTGGGCCATGTCTGTGCTTCGCAGACTGCAAACTAACCTCTCCATTCGAAGAGAACACGCACGGATTGGGAAGTCTGTGTTCTCTGGGAGATGTGTGTGGTGCTACTGCCCCGGTGTATGGGGTGGCTCACTGGCCACTAGCAATGTTTCTGCTCGCCACTGTGGGGCAAACTCTGTTCAGCTAAGCTCACTTGGGAAGTACAAGTGCTAGAGTTCCTTTCTGGGGCACCATCAAGAGATCACATTCGTAGCATGCGGGTACTGCTCTCCTCCTAAGCTGTGCATTCGCAGCCAGCTTCAAGGTGTTCCTTTGGTGGATAGACTCTGGTGGAGAGGCCGCTGGAGAAGCCTCTGCTTCTATGCCCTTTGAGAAGGCTGCTTTGAGGAACCTCTTACCCTAGCCTCTGCCAAGTACAGCCTTCTGCCTCTCTCCAATACTGACTTACTTCTGACAGTTTGTCTTTCCGTTTGAGAAACCAAGACCCCTTTTCCTGCAGGGAAAAATGTCCGTTTTCTCTTCTTCTTTTGCACACGGTGACGTTTCTTCACGGCTGGTGTTAGGCCTTTACCCACTCGAGGGAGGGCAGCATCCCATTCACTTTGGAGATGGCACTCCTGCAGCGCTGTGGGCCATGACTGTGCTTCGCAGACTGCAAACTACACTCTCCATTCGAAGAGAACACGCACGGATTGGGAAGTCTGTGTTCTCTGGGAGATGTGTGTGGTGCTACTGCCCCGGTGTATGGGGTGTCTCACTGGCCACTAGCAATGTTTCTGCTCGCAACTGTGGGGCAAACTCTGTTCATCTAAGCTCACTAAGGAAGTAAAAGTGCCAGAGTTCCTTTCTGGGGCACCATCAAGGGATCACATTCGTAGCATGGGGGTATTGCTCTCCTCCTAAACTGTGCATTCGAAGCCAGCTTCAAGGTGTTCCTTTTGTGGATAGACTCTGGTGGAGAGGCCGCTGGGGAAGCCCTCTGCTTCTATGCCCTTTGAGAAGGCTGCTTTGAGGAACCTCTTACCCTAGCCTCTGCCAAGTACAACCTTCTGCCTCTCTCCAATACTGACTTACTTCTGACCGCTTGTCTCTCCGTTTGAGAAACCAAGAGCCCTTTTCCTGCAGGGAAAAATGTCCGTTTTCTGTTCTTCTTGTGCACACGGTGACGTGTCTTCACCGCTGTTGTTAGGTCTTTACCCACTCGAGGGAGGGCAGCTTCCCATTCACTTTGGAGATGGCACTCTTGCAGCGCTGTGGGCCATATCGGTGCTTCGCAGACTGCAAACTACCTTCTCCATTCGAAGACAACACGCACGGATTGGGAAGTCTCTGTTCTCTGGGAGATGTGTGTTGTGCTACTGCCCCGGTGTATGGGGTGGCTCACTGGCCAGTAGCAATGTTTCTGCTCACCACTGTGGGGTAAACGTTGTGCAGCTAAGCTCACTTGGGAAGTACAAGTGCCAGAGTTCCTTTCTGGGGCACCATCAAGAGATCACATTCGTAGCATGCGGGTACTGCTTTCCTCCTAAGCGGTGCATTCGCAGCCAGATTCAAGGTGTTCTTTTGTGGATAGACTCTGGTGGAGAGGCCGCTGGAGAAGGCCTCTGCTTCTATGCCCTTTGAGAAGGCTGCTTTGAGGAACCTCTTACCCTAGCCTCTGCCAAGTACAGCCTTCTGCCTCTCTCCAATACTGACTTACTTCTGACAGTTTGTCTTTCCGTTTGAGAAACCAAGAGCTCTTTTCCTGCAGGGAAAAATGTCCGTTTTCTGTTCTTCTTTTGCACACGGTGACGTTTCTTCACGGCTGGTGTTAGGCCTTTGCCCACTCGACGGAGGGCAGCTTCCCATTCACTTTGGAGATGGCACTCCTGCAGCGCTGTAGGCCATGACTGTGCTTCGCAGACTGCAAACTACACTCTCCATTCGAAGACAACACGCACGGATTGGGAAGTCTCTGTTCTCTGGGAGATGTGTGTTGTGCTACTGCCCCGGTGTATGGGGTGGCTCACTGGCCAGTAGCAATGTTTCTGCTCGCCACTGTGGGGTAAACGTTGTGCAGCTAAGCTCACTTGGGAAGTACAAGTGCCAGAGTTCCTTTCTGTGGCACCATCAAGAGATCACATTCGTAGCATGCGGGTACTGCTTTCCTCATAAGCGGTGCATTCGCAGCCAGATTCAAGGTGTTCTTTTGTGGATAGACTCTGGTGGAGAGGCCGCTGGAGAAGGCCTCTGCTTCTATGCCCTTTGAGAAGGCTGCTTTGAGGAACCTCTTACCCTATCCTCTGCCAAGTACAGCCTTCTGCCTCTCTCCAATACTGACTTACTTCTGACAGCTTGTCTTTCCGTTTGAGAAACCAAGAGCCCGTTTCCTGCAGGGAAAAATGTCCGTTTTCTGTTCTTCTTGTGCACACGGTGACGTGCTTTCAGGGATGGTGTTAGGCCTTTACCCAGTCGAGGGAGGGCAGCTTCCCATTCTCTTTGGAGATGGCACTCTTGCAGCGCTGTGGGCCATGTCTGTGCTTCGCAGACTGCAAACTAACCTCTCCATTCGAAGAGAACACGCACGGATTGGGAAGTCTGTGTTCTCTGGGAGATGTGTGTGGTGCTACAGCCCCGGTGTATGGGGTGGCTCACTGGCCACGAGCAATGTTTCTGCTCGACACTGTGGGGCAAACTCTGTTCAGCTAAGCTCACTTGGGAAGTACAAGTGCTAGAGTTCCTTTCTGGGGCACCATCAAGAGATCACATTCGTAGCATGCGGGTACTGCTCTCCTCCTAAGCTGTGCATTCGCAGCCAGCTTCAAGGTGTTCCTTTGGTGGATAGACTCTGGTGGAGAGGCCGCTGGAGAAGGCCTCTGCTTCTATGCCCTTTGAGAAGGCTGCTTTGAGGAACCTCTTACCCTAGCCTCTGCCAAGTACAGCCTTCTGCCTCTCTCCAATACTGACTTACTTCTGACAGCTTGTCTTTCCGTTTGAGAAACCAAGAGCCCGTTTCCTGCAGGGAAAAATGTCCGTTTTCTGTTCTTCATTGGCACACGGTGACGTGCCTTCAGGGCTGGTGTTAGCCCTTTACCCACTCGAGGGAGGGCAGCTACCCATTCACTTTGGAGATGGCACTCTTGCAG
Organism: Kogia breviceps; assembly: GCF_026419965.1. NCBI lineage: Eukaryota > Metazoa > Chordata > Mammalia > Artiodactyla > Physeteridae > Kogia > Kogia breviceps. The sequence goes on from NC_081324.1 coordinate 30,487,862, forward strand.
CGCTGTGGGCCATGTCTGTGCTTCGCAGACTGCAAACTAGCCTCTCCATTCGAAGAGAACACGCACGGATTGGGAAGTCTCTCTTCTCTGGGAGATGTGTGTGGTGCTACTGCCCCGGTGTATGGGGTGGCTCACTGGCCACTAGCAATGTTTCTGCTCGCCACTGTAAGGGAAACTCTGTTCAGCTAATCTCACTTGGGAAGTACAAGTGCTAGAGTTCCTTTCTGGGGCACCATCAAGAGATCACATTCGTAGCATGCGGGTACTGCTTTCCTCCTAAGCTGTGCATTTGCAGCCAGATTCAAGGTGTTCTTTTGTGGATAGACTCTGCTGGAGAGGCCGCTGGAGAAGGCCTCTGCTTCTATGCCCTTTGAGAAGGCTGCTTTGAGGAACCTCTTACCCTAGCCTCTGCCAAGTACAGCCTTCTGCCTCTCTCCAATACTGACTTACTTCTGACAGTTTGTCTTTCCGTTTGAGAAACCAAGAGCCCTTTTCCTGCAGGGAAAAATGTCCGTTTTCTGTTCTTCTTGTGCACACGGTGACGTGCTTTCAGGGATGGTGTTAGGCCTTTACCCAGTCGAGGGAGGGCAGCTTCCCATTCACTTTGGAGATGGCACTCCTGCAGCGCTGTGGGCCATGACTGTGCTTCGCAGACTGCAAACTACACTCTCCATTCGAAGAGAACACGCACGGATTGGGAAGTCTGTGTTCTCTGGGAGATGTGTGTGGTGCTACTGCCCCGGTGTATGGGGTGGCTCACTGGCCACTAGCAATGTTTCTGCTCGCCACTGTGGGGCAAACTCTGTTCAGCTAAGCTCACTTGGGAAGTACAAGTGCTAGAGTTCCTTTCTGGGGCACGATCAAGAGATCACATTCGTAGCATGCGGGTACTGCTCTCCTCCTAAGCTGTGTATTCGCAGCCAGCTTCAAGGTGTTCCTTTGGTTGATAGACTCTGGTGGAGAGGCTGCTGGAGAAGCCTCTGCTTCTATGCCCTTTGAGAAGGCTGCTTTGAGGAACCTCTTACCCTAGCCTCTGCCAAGTACAGCCTTCTGCCTCTCTCCAATACTGACTTACTTCTGACAGTTTGTCTTTCCGTTTGAGAAACCAAGAGCCCTTTTCCTGCAGGGAAAAATGTCCGTTTTCTCTTCTTCTTTTGCACACGGTGACGTTTCTTCACGGCTGGTGTTAGGCCTTTACCCACTCGAGGGAGGGCAGCTTCCCATTCACTTTGGAGATGGCACTCCTGCAGCGCTGTGGGCCATGACTGTGCTTCGCAGACTGCAAACTACACTCTCCATTCGAAGAGAACACGCACGGATTGGGAAGTCTCTGTTATCTGGGAGATGTGTGTTGTGCTACTGCCCCGGTGTATGGGGTGGCTCACTGGCCAGTAGCAATGTTTCTGCTCACCACTGTGGGGTAAACGTTGTGCAGCTAAGCTCACTTGGGAAGTACAAGTGCCAGAGTTCGTTTCTGGGGCACCATCAAGAGATCACATTCGTAGCATGCGGGTACTGCTTTCCTCCTAAGTGGTGCATTCGCAGCCAGATTCAAGGTGTTCTTTTGTGGATAGACTCTGGTGGAGAGGCCGCTGGAGAAGGCCTCTGCTTCTATGCCCTTTGAGAAGGCTGCTTTGAGGAACCTCTTACCCTAGCCTCTGCCAAGTACAGCCTTCTGCGTCTCTCCAATACTGACTTACTTCTGACAGTTTGTCTTTCCGTTTGAGAAACCAAGAGCCCTTTTCCTGCAGGGAAAAATGTCCGTTTTCTGTTCTTCTTTTGCACACGGTGACGTTTCTTCACGGCTGGTGTTAGGCCTTTACCCACTCGAGGGAGGGCAGCTTCCCATTCACTTTGGAGATGGCACTCCTGCAGCGCTGTGGGCCATGACTGTGCTTCGCAGACTGCAAACTACACTCTCCATTCGAAGAGAACACGCACGGATTGGGAAGTCTGTGTTCTCTGGGAGATGTGTGTGGTGCTACTGCCCCCGTGTATGGGGTGGCTCACTGGCCAGTAGCAATGTTTCTGCTCACCACTGTGGGGTAAACGTTGTGCAGCTAAGCTCACTTGGGAAGTACAAGTGCCAGAGTTCCTTTCTGGGGCACCATCAAGAGATCACATTCGTAGCATGCGGGTAGTGCTTTCCTCCTAAGCTGTGCATTCGCAGCCAGCTTCAAGGTGTTCCTTTGGTGGATAGACTCTGGTGGAGAGGCCGCTGGAGAAGCCTCTGCTTCTATGCCCTTTGAGAAGGCTGCTTTGAGGAACCTCTTACCCTAGCCTCTGCCAAGTACAGCCTTCTGCCTCTCTCCAATACTGACTTACTTCTGACAGCTTGTCTTTCCGTTTGAGAAACCAAGAGCCCGTTTCCTGCAGGGAAAAATGTCCGTTTTCTGTTCTTCTTGTGCACACGGTGACGTGCTTTCAGGGATGGTGTTAGGCCTTTACCCAGTCGAGGGAGGGCAGCTTCCCATTCTCTTTGGAGATGGCACTCTTGCAGCGCTGTGGGCCATGTCTGTGCTTCGCAGACTGCAAACTAACCTCTCCATTCGAAGAGAACACGCACGGATTGGGAAGTCTGTGTTCTCTGGGAGATGTGTGTGGTGCTACAGCCCCGGTGTATGGGGTGGCTCACTGGCCACGAGCAATGTTTCTGCTCGACACTGTGGGGCAAACTCTGTTCAGCTAAGCTCACTTGGGAAGTACAAGTGCTAGAGTTCCTTTCTGGGGCACCATCAAGAGATCACATTCGTAGCATGCGGGTACTGCTCTCCTCCTAAGCTGTGCATTCGCAGCCAGCTTCAAGGTGTTCCTTTGGTGGATAGACTCTGGTGGAGAGGCCGCTGGAGAAGGCCTCTGCTTCTATGCCCTTTGAGAAGGCTGCTTTGAGGAACCTCTTACCCTAGCCTCTGCCAAGTACAGCCTTCTGCCTCTCTCCAATACTGACTTACTTCTGACAGCTTGTCTTTCCGTTTGAGAAACCAAGAGCCCGTTTCCTGCAGGGAAAAATGTCCGTTTTCTGTTCTTCATTGGCACACGGTGACGTGCCTTCAGGGCTGGTGTTAGCCCTTTACCCACTCGAGGGAGGGCAGCTACCCATTCACTTTGGAGATGGCACTCTTGCAGCGCTGTGGGCCATGTCTGTGCTTCGCAGACTGCAAACTAGCCTCTCCATTCGAAGAGAACACGCACGGATTGGGAAGTCTCTCTTCTCTGGGAGATGTGTGTGGTGCTACTGCCCCGGTGTATGGGGTGGCTCACTGGCCACTAGCAATGTTTCTGCTCGCCACTGTAAGGGAAACTCTGTTCAGCTAATCTCACTTGGGAAGTACAAGTGCTAGAGTTCCTTTCTGGGGCACCATCAAGAGATCACATTCGTAGCATGCGGGTACTGCTTTCCTCCTAAGCTGTGCATTTGCAGCCAGATTCAAGGTGTTCTTTTGTGGATAGACTCTGCTGGAGAGGCCGCTGGAGAAGGCCTCTGCTTCTATGCCCTTTGAGAAGGCTGCTTTGAGGAACCTCTTACCCTAGCCTCTGCCAAGTACAGCCTTCTGCCTCTCTCCAATACTGACTTACTTCTGACAGTTTGTCTTTCCGTTTGAGAAACCAAGAGCCCTTTTCCTGCAGGGAAAAATGTCCGTTTTCTGTTCTTCTTGTGCACACGGTGACGTGCTTTCAGGGATGGTGTTAGGCCTTTACCCAGTCGAGGGAGGGCAGCTTCCCATTCACTTTGGAGATGGCACTCCTGCAGCGCTGTGGGCCATGACTGTGCTTCGCAGACTGCAAACTACACTCTCCATTCGAAGAGAACACGCACGGATTGGGAAGTCTGTGTTCTCTGGGAGATGTGTGTGGTGCTACTGCCCCGGTGTATGGGGTGGCTCACTGGCCACTAGCAATGTTTCTGCTCGCCACTGTGGGGCAAACTCTGTTCAGCTAAGCTCACTTGGGAAGTACAAGTGCTAGAGTTCCTTTCTGGGGCACGATCAAGAGATCACATTCGTAGCATGCGGGTACTGCTCTCCTCCTAAGCTGTGTATTCGCAGCCAGCTTCAAGGTGTTCCTTTGGTTGATAGACTCTGGTGGAGAGGCTGCTGGAGAAGCCTCTGCTTCTATGCCCTTGAGAAGGCTGCTTTGAGGAACCTCTTACCCTAGCCTCTGCCAAGTACAGCCTTCTGCCTCTCTCCAATACTGACTTACTTCTGACAGTTTGTCTTTCCGTTTGAGAAACCAAGAGCCCTTTTCCTGCAGGGAAAAATGTCCGTTTTCTCTTCTTCTTTTGCACACGGTGACGTTTCTTCACGGCTGGTGTTAGGCCTTTACCCACTCGAGGGAGGGCAGCTTCCCATTCACTTTGGAGATGGCACTCCTGCAGCGCTGTGGGCCATGACTGTGCTTCGCAGACTGCAAACTACACTCTCCATTCGAAGAGAACACGCACGGATTGGGAAGTCTCTGTTATCTGGGAGATGTGTGTTGTGCTACTGCCCCGGTGTATGGGGTGGCTCACTGGCCAGTAGCAATGTTTCTGCTCACCACTGTGGGGTAAACGTTGTGCAGCTAAGCTCACTTGGGAAGTACAAGTGCCAGAGTTCGTTTCTGGGGCACCATCAAGAGATCACATTCGTAGCATGCGGGTACTGCTTTCCTCCTAAGTGGTGCATTCGCAGCCAGATTCAAGGTGTTCTTTTGTGGATAGACTCTGGTGGAGAGGCCGCTGGAGAAGGCCTCTGCTTCTATGCCCTTTGAGAAGGCTGCTTTGAGGAACCTCTTACCCTAGCCTCTGCCAAGTACAGCCTTCTGCGTCTCTCCAATACTGACTTACTTCTGACAGTTTGTCTTTCCGTTTGAGAAACCAAGAGCCCTTTTCCTGCAGGGAAAAATGTCCGTTTTCTGTTCTTCTTTTGCACACGGTGACGTTTCTTCACGGCTGGTGTTAGGCCTTTACCCACTCGAGGGAGGGCAGCTTCCCATTCACTTTGGAGATGGCACTCCTGCAGCGCTGTGGGCCATGACTGTGCTTCGCAGACTGCAAACTACACTCTCCATTCGAAGAGAACACGCACGGATTGGGAAGTCTGTGTTCTCTGGGAGGTGTGTGGTGCTACTGCCCCCGTGTATGGGGTGGCTCACTGGCCAGTAGCAATGTTTCTGCTCACCACTGTGGGGTAAACGTTGTGCAGCTAAGCTCACTTGGGAAGTACAAGTGCCAGAGTTCCTTTCTGGGGCACCATCAAGAGATCACATTCGTAGCATGCGGGTAGTGCTTTCCTCCTAAGCTGTGCATTCGCAGCCAGCTTCAAGGTGTTCCTTTGGTGGATAGACTCTGGTGGAGAGGCCGCTGGAGAAGCCTCTGCTTCTATGCCCTTTGAGAAGGCTGCTTTGAGGAACCTCTTACCCTAGCCTCTGCCAAGTACAGCCTTCTGCCTCTCTCCAATACTGACTTACTTCTGACAGCTTGTCTTTCCGTTTGAGAAACCAAGAGCCCTTTTCCTGCAGGGAAAAATGTCCGTTTTCTGTTCTTCTTGTGCACACGGTGACGTTCTTTCAGGGATGGTGTTGGCCTTTACCCACTCGAGGGAGGGCAGCTTCCCATTCACTTTGGAGATGGCACCCTTGCAGCGCTGTGGGCCATGTCTGTGCTTCGCAGACTGCAAACTACCTCTCCATTCGAAGAGAACACGCACGGAATGGGAAGTCTCTGTTCTCTGGGAGATGTGTGTGGTGCTACTGCCCCGGTGTTTGGGGTGGTTCACTGGCCACTAGCAATGATTCTGCTCGCCAGTGTGGGGCAAACGTTGTTCAGCTAAGCTCATTTGGGAAGTACAAGTGCCAGAGTTCCTTTCTGGGGCACCATCAAGAGATCACATTCGTAGCATGCGGGTACTGCTCTCCTCCTAAGCTGTGCATTCGCAGCCAGATTCAAGGTGTTCTTTTGTGGATAGACTCTGGTGGAGAGGCCGCTGGAGAAGGCCTCTGCTTCTATGCCCTTTGAGAAGGCTGCTTTGAGGAACCTCTTACCCTAGCCTCTGCCAAGTACAGCCTTCTGCCTCTCTCCAATACTGACTTACTTCTGACAGCTTGTCTTTCCGTTTGAGAAACCAAGAGCCCGTTTCCTGCAGGGAAAAATGTCCGTTTTCTGTTCTTCATTGGCACACGGTGACGAGCCTTCAGGGCTGGTGTTAGCCCTTTACCCACTCGAGGGAGGGCAGCTACCCATTCACTTTGGAGATGGCACTCTTGCAGCGCTGTGGGCCATGTCTGTGCTTCGCAGACTGCAAACTAGCCTCTCCATTCGAAGAGAACACGCACGGATTGGGAAGTCTCTGTTCTCTGGGAGATGTGTGTGGTGCTACTGCCCCGGTGTATGGGGTGGCTCACTGGCCACTAGCAATGTTTCTGCTCGCCACTGTAAGGGAAACTCTGTTCAGCTAATCTCACTTGGGAAGTACAAGTGCTAGAGTTCCTTTCTGGGGCACCATCAAGAGATCACATTCGTAGCATGCGGGTACTGTTTCCTCCTAAGCTGTGCATTCACAGCCAGCTTCAAGGTGTTCCTTTTGTGTATAGACTCTGGTGGAGAGGCCGCTGGAGAAGGTCTCTGCTTCTATGCCCTTTGAGAAGGCTGCTTTGAGGAACCTCTTACCCTAGCCTCTGCCAAGTACAGCCTTCTGCCTCTCTCCAATACTGACTTACTTCTGACAGCTTGTCTTTCCGTTTGAGAAAACGAGAGCCGTTTTCCTGCAGGGAAAAATGTTCGTTTTCTGTTCTTCTTTTGCACACGGTGACGTGACATCAGGGCTGGTGATAGGCCTTTACCCACTCGAGGGAGGGCAGCTTCCCATTCACTTTGGAGATGGCACTCCTGCAGCGCTGTGGGCCATGACTGTGCTTCGCAGGCTGCAAACTACCCTCTCCATTCGAAGAGAACACGCACGGATTGGGAAGTCTCTGATCTCGGGGAGATGTGTGTGGTGCTACTGCCCCGGTGTATGGGGTGGTTCACTGGCCACTAGCAATGTTTCTGCTCGCCAGTGTGGGGCAAACGTTGTGCAGCTAAGCTCACTTGGGAAGTACAAGTGCCAGAGTTCCTTTCTGGGGCACCATCAAGAGATCACATTCGTAGCATGCGGGTACTGCTTTCCTCCTAAGCGGTGCATTCGCAGCCAGATTCAAGGTGTTCTTTTGTGGATAGACTCTGGTGGAGAGGCCGCTGGAGAAGGCCTCTGCTTCTATGCCCTTTGAGAAGGCTGCTTTGAGGAACCTCTTACCCTATCCTCTGCCAAGTACAGCCTTCTGCCTCTCTCCAATACTGACTTACTTCTGACAGCTTGTCTTTCCGTTTGAGAAACCAAGAGCCCGTTTCCTGCAGGGAAAAATGTCCGTTTTCTGTTCTTCTTGTGCACACGGTGACGTGCTTTCAGGGATGGTGTTAGGCCTTTACCCAGTCGAGGGAGGGCAGCTTCCCATTCACTTTGGAGATGGCACTCTTGCAGCGCTGTGGGCCATGTCTGTGCTTCGCAGACTGCAAACTACACTCTCCATTCGAAGACAACACGCACGGATTGGGAAGTCTCTGTTCTCTGGGAGATGTGTGTGGTGCTACTGCCCCGGTGTATGGGGTGGCTCACTGGCCAGTAGCAATGTTTCTGCTCGCCACTGTGGGGTAAACGTTGTGCAGCTGAGCTCACTTGGGAAGTACAAGTGCCAGAGTTCCTTTCTGGGGCACCATCAAGAGATCACATTCGTAGCATGCGGGTACTGCTTTCCTCCTAAGCGGTGCATTCGCAGCCAGATTCAAGGTGTTCTTTTGTGGATAGACTCTGGTGGAGAGGCCGCTGGAGAAGGCCTCTGCTTCTATGCCCTTTGAGAAGGCTGCTTTGAGGAACCTCTTACCCTATCCTCTGCCAAGTACAGCCTTCTGCCTCTCTCCAATACTGACTTACTTCTGACAGCTTGTTTTTCCGTTTGAGAAACCAAGAGCCCGTTTCCTGCAGGGAAAAATGTCCGTTTTCTGTTCTTCTTGTGCACACGGTGACGTGCTTTCAGGGATGGTGTTAGGCCTTTACCCAGTCGAGGGAGGGCAGCTTCCCATTCACTTTGGAGATGGCACACTTGCAGCGCTGTGGGCCATGTCTGTGCTTCGCAGACTGCAAACTAACCTCTCCATTCGAAGAGAACACGCACGGATTGGGAAGTCTGTGTTCTCTGGGAGATGTGTGTGGTGCTACTGCCCCGGTGTATGGGGTGGCTCACTGGCAACTAGCAATGTTTCTGCTCGACACTGTGGGGCAAACTCTGTTCAGCTAAGCTCACTTGGGAAGTACAAGTGCTAGAGTTCCTTTCTGGGGCACCATCAAGAGATCACATTCGTAGCATGCGGGTACTGCTCTCCTCCTAAGCTGTGCATTCGCAGCCAGCTTCAAGGTGTTCCTTTGGTGGATAGACTCTGGTGGAGAGGCCGCTGGGGAAGCCCTCTGCTTCTATGCCCTTTGAGAAGGCTGCTTTGAGGAACCTCTTACCATAGCCTCTGCCAAGTACAGCCTTCTGCCTCTCTCCAATACTGACTTACTTCTGACCGCTTGTCTCTCCGTTTGAGAAACCAAGAGCCCTTTTCCTGCAGGGAAAAATGTCCGTTTTCTGTTCTTCTTGTGCACACGGTGACGTGTCTTCACCGCTGTTGTTAGGCCTTTACCCACTCGAGGGAGGGCAGCTTCCCATTCACTTTGGAGATGGCACTCTTGCAGCGCTGTGGGCCATATCTGTGCTTCGCAGACTGCAAACTACCTTCTCCATTCGAAGACAACACGCACGGATTGGGAAGTCTCTGTTCTCTGGGAGATGTGTGTTGTGCTACTGCCCCGGTGTATGGGGTGGCTCACTGGCCAGTAGCAATGTTTCTGCTCACCACTGTGGGGTAAACGTTGTGCAGCTAAGCTCACTTGGGAAGTACAAGTGCCAGAGTTCCTTTCTGGGGCACCATCAAGAGATCACATTCGTAGCATGCGGGTACTGTTCTCCTCCTAAGCTGTGCATTCGCAGCCAGCTTCAAGGTGTTCCTTTGGTGGATAGACTCTGGTGGAGAGGCCGCTGGAGAAGCCTCTGCTTCTATGCCCTTTGAGAAGGCTGCTTTGAGGAACCTCTTACCCTAGCCTCTGCCAAGTACAGCCTTCTGCCTCTCTCCAATACTGACTTACTTCTGACAGTTTGTCTTTCCGTTTGAGAAACCAAGAGCCCTTTTCCTGCAGGGAAAAATGTCCGTTTTCTGTTCTTCTTTTGCACACGGTGACGTTTCTTCACGGCTGGTGTTAGGCCTTTGCCCACTCGAGGGAGGGCAGCTTCCCATTCACTTTGGAGATGGCACTCCTGCAGCGCTGTAGGCCATGACTGTGCTTCGCAGACTGCAAACTACACTCTCCATTCGAAGACAACACGCACGGATTGGGAAGTCTCTGTTCTCTGGGAGATGTGTGTGGTGCTACTGCCCCGGTGTATGGGGTGGCTCACTGGCCAGTAGCAATGTTTCTGCTCGCCACTGTGGGGTAAACGTTGTGCAGCTAAGCTCACTTGGGAAGTACAAGTGCCAGAGTTCCTTTCTGGGGCACCATCAAGAGATCACATTCGTAGCATGCGGGTACTGCTTTCCTCCTAAGCGGTGCATTCGCAGCCAGATTCAAGGTGTTCTTTTGTGGATAGACTCTGGTGGAGAGGCCGCTGGAGAAGGCCTCTGCTTCTATGCCCTTTGAGAAGGCTGCTTTGAGGAACCTCTTACCCTATCCTCTGCCAAGTACAGCCTTCTGCCTCTCTCCAATACTGACTTACTTCTGACAGCTTGTCTTTCCGTTTGAGAAACCAAGAGCCCGTTTCCTGCAGGGAAAAATTTCCGTTTTCTGTTCTTCTTGTGCACACGGTGACGTGCTTTCAGGGATGGTGTTAGGCCTTTACCCAGTCGAGGGAGGGCAGCTTCCCATTCACTTTGGAGATGGCACTCTTGCAGCGCTGTGGGCCATGTCTGTGCTTCGCAGACTGCAAACTAACCTCTCCATTCGGAGAGAACACGCACGGATTGGGAAGTCTGTGTTCTCTGGGAGATGTGTGTGGTGCTACTGCCCCGGTGTATGGGGTGGCTCACTGGCCACGAGCAATGTTTCTGCTCGACACTGTGGGGCAAACTCTGTTCAGCTAAGCTCACTTGGGAAGTACAAGTGCTAGAGTTCCTTTCTGGGGCACCATCAAGAGATCACATTCGTAGCATGCGGGTACTGCTCTCCTCCTAAGCTGTGCATTCGCAGCCAGCTTCAAGGTGTTCCTTTGGTGGATAGACTCTGGTGGAGAGGCCGCTGGAGAAGCCTCTGCTTCTATGCCCTTTGAGAAGGCTGCTTTGAGGAACCTCTTACCCTAGCCTCTGCCAAGTACAGCCTTCTGCCTCTCTCCAATACTGACTTACTTCTGACAGCTTGTCTTTCCGTTTGAGAAACCAAGAGCCCTTTTCCTGCAGGGAAAAATGTCCGTTTTCTGTTCTTCTTGTGCACACGGTGACGTGCTTTCAGGGATGGTGTTAGGCCTTTAACCACTCGAGGGCGGGCAGCTTCCCATTCACTTTGGAGATGGCACCCTTGCAGCGCTGTGGGCCATGTCTGTGCTTCGCAGACTGCAAACTACCTCTCCATTCGAAGAGAACACGCACGGATTGGGAAGTCTCTGTTCTCTGTGAGATGTGTGTGGTGCTACTGCCCCGGTGTTTGGGGTGGTTCACTGGCCACTAGCAATGATTCTGCTCGCCAGTGTGGGGCAAACGTTGTGCAGCTAAGCTCATTTGGGAAGTACAAGTGCCAGAGTTCCTTTCTGGGGCACCATCAAGAGATCACATTCGTAGCATGCGGGTACTGCTTTCCTCCTAAGCTGTGCATACGCAGCCAGATTCAAGGTGTTCTTTTGTGGATAGACTCTGGTGGAGAGGCCGCTGGAGAAGGCCTCTGCTTCTATGCCCTTTGAGAAGGCTGCTTTGAGGAACCTCTTACCGTAGCCTCTGCCAAGTACAGCCTTCTGCCTCTCTCCAATACTGACTTACTTCTGACAGCTTGTCTTTCCGTTTGAGAAACCAAGAGCCCGTTTCCTGCAGGGAAAAATGTCCGTTTTCTGTTCTTCATTGGCACACGGTGACGTGCCTTCAGGGCTGGTGTTAGCCCTTTACCCACTCGAGGGAGGGCAGCTACCCATTCACTTTGGAGATGGCACTCTTGCAGCGCTGTGGGCCATGTCTGTGCTTCGCAGACTGCAAACTAGCCTCTCCATTCGAAGAGAACACGCACGGATTGGGAAGTCTCTGTTCTCTGGGAGATGTGTGTGGTGCTACTGCCCCGGTGTATGGGGTGGCTCACTGGCCGCTAGCAATGTTTCTGCTCGCCACTGTGGGGCAAACTCTGTTCAGCTAATCTCACTTGGGAAGTACAAGTGCTAGAGTTCCTTTCTGGGGCACCATCAAGAGATCACATTCGTAGCATGCGGGTACTGTTTCCTCCTAAGCTGTGCATTCGCAGCCAGCTTCAAGGTGTTCCTTTTGTGTATAGACTCTGGTGGAGAGGCCGCTGGAGAAGGTCTCTGCTTCTATGCCCTTTGAGAAGGCTGCTTTGAGGAACCTCTTACCCTAGCCTCTGCCAAGTACAGCCTTCTGCCTCTCTCCAATACTGACTTACTTCTGACAGCTTGTCTTTCCGTTTGAGAAAACGAGAGCCGTTTTCCTGCAGGGAAAAATGTTCGTTTTCTGTTCTTCTTTTGCACACGGTGACGTGACATCAGGGCTGGTGATAGGCCTTTACCCACTCGAGGGAGGGCAGCTTCCCATTCACTTTGGAGATGGCACTCCTGCAGCGCTGTGGGCCATGACTGTGCTTCGCAGGCTGCAAACTACCCTCTCCATTCGAAGAGAACACGCACGGATTGGGAAGTCTCTGATCTCGGGGAGATGTGTGTGGTGCTACTGCCCCGGTGTATGGGGTGGTTCACTGGCCACTAGCAATGTTTCTGCTCGCCAGTGTGGGGCAAACGTTGTGCAGCTAAGCTCACTTGGGAAGTACAAGTGCCAGAGTTCCTTTCTGGGGCACCATCAAGAGATCACATTCGTAGCATGCGGGTACTGCTTTCCTCCTAAGCGGTGCATTCGCAGCCAGATTCAAGGTGTTCTTTTGTGGATAGACTCTGGTGGAGAGGCCGCTGGAGAAGGCCTCTGCTTCTATGCCCTTTGAGAAGGCTGCTTTGAGGAACCTCTTACCCTATCCTCTGCCAAGTACAGCCTTCTGCCTCTCTCCAATACTGACTTACTTCTGACAGCTTGTCTTTCCGTTTGAGAAACCAAGAGCCCGTTTCCTGCAGGGAAAAATGTCCGTTTTCTGTTCTTCTTGTGCACACGGTGACGTGCTTTCAGGGATGGTGTTAGGCCTTTACCCAGTCGAGGGAGGGCAGCTTCCCATTCACTTTGGAGATGGCACTCTTGCAGCGCTGTGGGCCATGTCTGTGCTTCGCAGACTGCAAACTACACTCTCCATTCGAAGACAACACGCACGGATTGGGAAGTCTCTGTTCTCTGGGAGATGTGTGTGGTGCTACTGCCCCGGTGTATGGGGTGGCTCACTGGCCAGTAGCAATGTTTCTGCTCGCCACTGTGGGGTAAACGTTGTGCAGCTGAGCTCACTTGGGAAGTACAAGTGCCAGAGTTCCTTTCTGGGGCACCATCAAGAGATCACATTCGTAGCATGCGGGTACTGCTTTCCTCCTAAGCGGTGCATTCGCAGCCAGATTCAAGGTGTTCTTTTGTGGATAGACTCTGGTGGAGAGGCCGCTGGAGAAGGCCTCTGCTTCTATGCCCTTTGAGAAGGCTGCTTTGAGGAACCTCTTACCCTATCCTCTGCCAAGTACAGCCTTCTGCCTCTCTCCAATACTGACTTACTTCTGACAGCTTGTTTTTCCGTTTGAGAAACCAAGAGCCCGTTTCCTGCAGGGAAAAATGTCCGTTTTCTGTTCTTCTTGTGCACACGGTGACGTGCTTTCAGGGATGGTGTTAGGCCTTTACCCAGTCGAGGGAGGGCAGCTTCCCATTCACTTTGGAGATGGCACACTTGCAGCGCTGTGGGCCATGTCTGTGCTTCGCAGACTGCAAACTAACCTCTCCATTCGAAGAGAACACGCACGGATTGGGAAGTCTGTGTTCTCTGGGAGATGTGTGTGGTGCTACTGCCCCGGTGTATGGGGTGGCTCACTGGCAACTAGCAATGTTTCTGCTCGACACTGTGGGGCAAACTCTGTTCAGCTAAGCTCACTTGGGAAGTACAAGTGCTAGAGTTCCTTTCTGGGGCACCATCAAGAGATCACATTCGTAGCATGCGGGTACTGCTCTCCTCCTAAGCTGTGCATTCGCAGCCAGCTTCAAGGTGTTCCTTTGGTGGATAGACTCTGGTGGAGAGGCCGCTGGGGAAGCCCTCTGCTTCTATGCCCTTTGAGAAGGCTGCTTTGAGGAACCTCTTACCATAGCCTCTGCCAAGTACAGCCTTCTGCCTCTCTCCAATACTGACTTACTTCTGACCGCTTGTCTCTCCGTTTGAGAAACCAAGAGCCCTTTTCCTGCAGGGAAAAATGTCCGTTTTCTGTTCTTCTTGTGCACACGGTGACGTGTCTTCACCGCTGTTGTTAGGCCTTTACCCACTCGAGGGAGGGCAGCTTCCCATTCACTTTGGAGATGGCACTCTTGCAGCGCTGTGGGCCATATCTGTGCTTCGCAGACTGCAAACTACCTTCTCCATTCGAAGACAACACGCACGGATTGGGAAGTCTCTGTTCTCTGGGAGATGTGTGTTGTGCTACTGCCCCGGTGTATGGGGTGGCTCACTGGCCAGTAGCAATGTTTCTGCTCACCACTGTGGGGTAAACGTTGTGCAGCTAAGCTCACTTGGGAAGTACAAGTGCCAGAGTTCCTTTCTGGGGCACCATCAAGAGATCACATTCGTAGCATGCGGGTACTGTTCTCCTCCTAAGCTGTGCATTCGCAGCCAGCTTCAAGGTGTTCCTTTGGTGGATAGACTCTGGTGGAGAGGCCGCTGGAGAAGCCTCTGCTTCTATGCCCTTTGAGAAGGCTGCTTTGAGGAACCTCTTACCCTAGCCTCTGCCAAGTACAGCCTTCTGCCTCTCTCCAATACTGACTTACTTCTGACAGTTTGTCTTTCCGTTTGAGAAACCAAGAGCCCTTTTCCTGCAGGGAAAAATGTCCGTTTTCTGTTCTTCTTTTGCACACGGTGACGTTTCTTCACGGCTGGTGTTAGGCCTTTGCCCACTCGAGGGAGGGCAGCTTCCCATTCACTTTGGAGATGGCACTCCTGCAGCGCTGTAGGCCATGACTGTGCTTCGCAGACTGCAAACTACACTCTCCATTCGAAGACAACACGCACGGATTGGGAAGTCTCTGTTCTCTGGGAGATGTGTGTGGTGCTACTGCCCCGGTGTATGGGGTGGCTCACTGGCCAGTAGCAATGTTTCTGCTCGCCACTGTGGGGTAAACGTTGTGCAGCTAAGCTCACTTGGGAAGTACAAGTGCCAGAGTTCCTTTCTGGGGCACCATCAAGAGATCACATTCGTAGCATGCGGGTACTGCTTTCCTCCTAAGCGGTGCATTCGCAGCCAGATTCAAGGTGTTCTTTTGTGGATAGACTCTGGTGGAGAGGCCGCTGGAGAAGGCCTCTGCTTCTATGCCCTTTGAGAAGGCTGCTTTGAGGAACCTCTTACCCTAGCCTCTGCCAAGTACAGCCTTCTGCCTCTCTCCAATACTGACTTACTTCTGACAGCTTGTCTTTCCGTTTGAGAAACCAAGAGCCCGTTTCCTGCAGGGAAAAATTTCCGTTTTCTGTTCTTCTTGTGCACACGGTGACGTGCTTTCAGGGATGGTGTTAGGCCTTTACCCAGTCGAGGGAGGGCAGCTTCCCATTCACTTTGGAGATGGCACTCTTGCAGCGCTGTGGGCCATGTCTGTGCTTCGCAGACTGCAAACTAACCTCTCCATTCGAAGAGAACACGCACGGATTGGGAAGTCTGTGTTCTCTGGGAGATGTGTGTGGTGCTACTGCCCCGGTGTATGGGGTGGCTCACTGGCCACGAGCAATGTTTCTGCTCGACACTGTGGGGCAAACTCTGTTCAGCTAAGCTCACTTGGGAAGTACAAGTGCTAGAGTTCCTTTCTGGGGCACCATCAAGAGATCACATTCGTAGCATGCGGGTACTGCTCTCCTCCTAAGCTGTGCATTCGCAGCCAGCTTCAAGGTGTTCCTTTGGTGGATAGACTCTGGTGGAGAGGCCGCTGGAGAAGCCTCTGCTTCTATGCCCTTTGAGAAGGCTGCTTTGAGGAACCTCTTACCCTAGCCTCTGCCAAGTACAGCCTTCTGCCTCTCTCCAATACTGACTTACTTCTGACAGCTTGTCTTTCCGTTTGAGAAACCAAGAGCCCTTTTCCTGCAGGGAAAAATGTCCGTTTTCTGTTCTTCTTGTGCACACGGTGACGTGCTTTCAGGGATGGTGTTAGGCCTTTAACCACTCGAGGGCGGGCAGCTTCCCATTCACTTTGGAGATGGCACCCTTGCAGCGCTGTGGGCCATGTCTGTGCTTCGCAGACTGCAAACTACCTCTCCATTCGAAGAGAACACGCACGGATTGGGAAGTCTCTGTTCTCTGTGAGATGTGTGTGGTGCTACTGCCCCGGTGTTTGGGGTGGTTCACTGGCCACTAGCAATGATTCTGCTCGCCAGTGTGGGGCAAACGTTGTGCAGCTAAGCTCATTTGGGAAGTACAAGTGCCAGAGTTCCTTTCTGGGGCACCATCAAGAGATCACATTCGTAGCATGCGGGTACTGCTTTCCTCCTAAGCTGTGCATACGCAGCCAGATTCAAGGTGTTCTTTTGTGGATAGACTCTGGTGGAGAGGCCGCTGGAGAAGGCCTCTGCTTCTATGCCCTTTGAGAAGGCTGCTTTGAGGAACCTCTTACCGTAGCCTCTGCCAAGTACAGCCTTCTGCCTCTCTCCAATACTGACTTACTTCTGACAGCTTGTCTTTCCGTTTGAGAAACCAAGAGCCCGTTTCCTGCAGGGAAAAATGTCCGTTTTCTGTTCTTCATTGGCACACGGTGACGTGCCTTCAGGGCTGGTGTTAGCCCTTTACCCACTCGAGGGAGGGCAGCTACCCATTCACTTTGGAGATGGCACTCTTGCAGCGCTGTGGGCCATGTCTGTGCTTCGCAGACTGCAAACTAGCCTCTCCATTCGAAGAGAACACGCACGGATTGGGAAGTCTCTGTTCTCTGGGAGATGTGTGTGGTGCTACTGCCCCGGTGTATGGGGTGGCTCACTGGCCGCTAGCAATGTTTCTGCTCGCCACTGTGGGGCAAACTCTGTTCAGCTAATCTCACTTGGGAAGTACAAGTGCTAGAGTTCCTTTCTGGGGCACCATCAAGAGATCACATTCGTAGCATGCGGGTACTGTTTCCTCCTAAGCTGTGCATTCGCAGCCAGCTTCAAGGTGTTCCTTTTGTGTATAGACTCTGGTGGAGAGGCCGCTGGAGAAGGTCTCTGCTTCTATGCCCTCTGAGAAGGCTGCTTTGAGGAACCTCTTACCCTAGCCTCTGCCAAGTACAGCCTTCTGCCTCTCTCCAATACTGACTTACTTCTGACAGCATGTCTTTCCGTTTGAGAAACCGAGAGCCGTTTTCCTGCAGGGAATAATGTTCGTTTTCTGTTCTTCTTTTGCACACGGTGACGTGCCATCAGGGCTGGTGTTAGGCCTTTACCCACTCGAGGGAGGGCAGCTTCCCATTCACTTTGGAGATGGCACTCCTGCAGCGCTGTGGGCCATGACTGTGCTTCGCAGGCTGCAAACTACCCTCTCCATTCGAAGAGAACACGCACGGATTGGGAAGTCTCTGTTCTCTGGGAGATGTGTGTGGTGCTACTGCCCCGGTGTATGGGGTGGCTCACTGGCGACTAGCAATATTTCTACTCGCCAGTGGGAGGCAAATGTTGTGCAGCTAAGCTCACTTGGGAAGTACAAGTGCCAGAGTTCCTTTCTGGGGCACCATCCAGAGATCACATTCGTTGCATGCGGGTACTGCTTTCTTCCAAAGCTGTGCATTCGCAGCCAGCTTCAAGTAGTTCCTTTTGTGGATAGACTCTGGTGGAGAGGCCGCTGGAGAAGGCCTCTGATTCCATGCCCTTTGAGAAGGCTGCTTTGAGGAACCTCTTACCCTAGCCTCTGCCAAGTACAGCCTTCTGCCACTCTCCAATACTGACTTACTTCTGACAGTTTGTCTTTCCGTTTGAGAAACCAAGAGCCCTTTTCCTGCAGGGAAAAATGTCCGTTTTCTGTTCTTCTTTTGCACACGGTGACGTTTCTTCACGGCTGGTGTTAGGCCTTTACCCACTCGAGGGAGGGCAGCTTCCCATTCACTTTGGAGATGGCACTCCTGCAGCGCTGTGGGCCATGACTGTGCTTCGCAGACTGCAAACTACACTCTCCATTCGAAGAGAACACGCACGGATTGGGAAGTCTGTGTTCTCTGGGAGATGTGTGTGGTGCTACTGCCCCGGTGTTTGGGGTGGTTCACTGGCCACTAGCAATGTTTCTGCTCGCCAGTGTGGGGCAAACGTTGTTCAGCTAAGCTCATTTGGGAAGTACAAGTGCCAGAGTTCCTTTCTGGGGCAGCATCAAGAGATCACATTCGTAGCATGCGGGTACTGCTCTCCTCCTAAGCTGTGCATTCGCAGCCAGATTCAAGGTGTTCTTTTGTGGATAGACTCTGGTGGAGAGGCCGCTGGAGAAGGCCTCTGCTTCTATGCCCTTTGAGAAGGCTGCTTTGAGGAACCTCTTACCCTAGCCTCTGCCAAGTACAGCCTTCTGCCTCTCTCCAATACTGACTTACTTCTGACAGCTTGTCTTTCCGTTTGAGAAACCAAGAGCCCGTTTCCTGCAGGGAAAAATGTCCGTTTTCTGTTCTTCATTGGCACACGGTGACGTGCCTTCAGGGCTGGTGTTAGCCCTTTACCCACTCGAGGGAGGGCAGCTACCCATTCACTTTGGAGATGGCACTCTTGCAGCGCTGTGGGCCATGTCTGTGCTTCGCAGACTGCAAACTAGCCTCTCCATTCGAAGAGAACACGCACGGATTGGGAAGTCTCTGTTCTCTGGGAGATGTGTGTGGTGCTACTGCCCCGGTGTATGGGGTGGCTCACTGGCCACTAGCAATGTTTCTGCTCGCCACTGTAAGGGAAAATCTGTTCAGCTAATCTCACTTGGGAAGTACAAGTGCTAGAGTTCCTTTCTGGGGCACCATCAAGAGATCACATTCGTAGCATGCGGGTACTGTTTCCTCCTAAGCTGTGCATTCACAGCCAGCTTCAAGGTGTTCCTTTTGTGTATAGACTCTGGTGGAGAGGCCGCTGGAGAAGGTCTCTGCTTCTATGCCCTTTGAGAAGGCTGCTTTGAGGAACCTCTTACCCTAGCCTCTGCCAAGTACAGCCTTCTGCCTCTCTCCAATACTGACTTACTTCTGACAGCTTGTCTTTCCGTTTGAGAAAACGAGAGCCGTTTTCCTGCAGGGAAAAATGTTCGTTTTGTGTTCTTCTTTTGCACACGGTTACGTGACATCAGGGCTGGTGATAGGCCTTTACCCACTCGAGGGAGGGCAGCTTCCCATTCACTTTGGAGATGGCACTCCTGCAGCGCTGTGGGCCATGACTGTGCTTCGCAGGCTGCAAACTACCCTCTCCATTCGAAGAGAACACGCACGGATTGGGAAGTCTCTGATCTCGGGGAGATGTGTGTGGTGCTACTGCCCCGGTATATGGGGTGGTTCACTGGCCACTAGCAATGTTTCTGCTCGCCAGTGTGGGGCAAACGTTGTGCAGCTAAGCTCACTTGGGAAGTACAAGTGCCAGAGTTCCTTTCTGGGGCAGCATCAAGAGATCACATTCGTTGCATGCGAGTACTGCTTTCCTCCTAAGCGGTGCATTCGCAGCCAGATTCAAGGTGTTCTTTTGTGGATAGACTCTGGTGGAGAGGCCGCTGGAGAAGGCCTCTGCTTCTATGCCCTTTGAGAAGGCTGCTTTGAGGAACCTCTTACCCTAGCCTCTGCCAAGTACAGCCTTCTGCCTCTCTCCAATACTGACTTACTTCTGACAGTTTGTATTTCCGTTTGAGAAACCAAGAGCCCTTTTCCTGCAGGGAAAAATGTCCGTTTTCTGTTCTTCTTTTGCACACGGTGACGTTTCTTCACGGCTGGTGTTAGGCCTTTACCCACTCGAGGGAGGGCAGCTTCCCATTCACTTTGGAGATGGCACTCCTGCAGCGCTGTGGGCCATGACTGTGCTTCGCAGACTGCAAACTACACTCTCCATTCGAAGACAACACGCACGGATTGGGAAGTCTCTGTTCTCTGGGAGATGTGTGTGGTGCTACTGCCCCGGTGTATGGGGTGGCTCACTGGCCAGTAGCAATGTTTCTGCTCGCCACTGTGGGGCAAACTCTGTTCAGCTAAGCTCACTTGGGAAGTACAAGTGCTAGAGTTCCTTTCTGGGGCACCATCAAGAGATCACATTCGTAGCATGCGGGTACTGCTCTCCTCCTAAGCTGTGCATTCGCAGCCAGCTTCAAGGTGTTCCTTTGGTGGATAGACTCTGGTGGAGAGGCCGCTGGAGAAGGCCTCTGCTTCTATGCCCTTTGAGAAGGCTGCTTTGAGGAACCTCTTACCATAGCCTCTGCCAAGTACAGCCTTCTGCCTCTCTCCAATACTGACTTACTTCTGACCGCTTGTCTCTCCGTTTGAGAAACCAAGAGCCCTTTTCCTGCAGGGAAAAATGTCCGTTTTCTGTTCTTCTTGTGCACACGGTGACGTGTCTTCACCGCTGTTGTTAGGCCTTTACCCACTCGAGGGAGGGCAGCTTCCCATTCACTTTGGAGATGGCACTCTTGCAGCGCTGTGGGCCATATCTGTGCTTCGCAGACTGCAAACTACCTTCTCCATTCGAAGACAACACGCACGGATTGGGAAGTCTCTGTTCTCTGGGAGATGTGTGTTGTGCTACTGCCCCGGTGTATGGGGTGGCTCACTGGCCAGTAGCAATGTTTCTGCTCACCACTGTGGGGTAAACGTTGTGCAGCTAAGCTCACTTGGGAAGTACAAGTGCCAGAGTTCCTTTCTGGGGCACCATCAAGAGATCACATTCGTAGCATGCGGGTACTGTTCTCCTCCTAAGCTGTGCATTCGCAGCCAGCTTCAAGGTGTTCCTTTGGTGGATAGACTCTGGTGGAGAGGC
This sequence comes from Kogia breviceps, assembly GCF_026419965.1. Lineage (NCBI taxonomy): Eukaryota > Metazoa > Chordata > Mammalia > Artiodactyla > Physeteridae > Kogia > Kogia breviceps. The sequence continues at coordinate 30,508,201 of NC_081324.1, forward strand.
CGCTGGAGAAGCCTCTGCTTCTATGCCCTTTGAGAAGGCTGCTTTGAGGAACCTCTTACCCTAGCCTCTGCCAAGTACAGCCTTCTGCCTCTCTCCAATACTGACTTACTTCTGACAGCTTGTCTTTCCGTTTGAGAAACCAAGAGCCCTTTTCCTGCAGAGAAAAATGTCCGTTTTCTGTTCTTCTTGTGCACACGGTGACGTGCTTTCAGGGATGGTGTTAGGCCTTTAACCACTCGAGGGCGGGCAGCTTCCCATTCACTTTGGAGATGTCACCCTTGCAGCGCTGTGGGCCATGTCTGTGCTTCGCAGACTGCAAACTACCTCTCCATTCGAAGAGAACACGCACGGATTGGGAAGTCTCTGTTCTCTGTGAGATGTGTGTGGTGCTACTGCCCCGGTGTTTGGGGTGGTTCACTGGCCACTAGCAATGATTCTGCTCGCCACTGTAAGGGAAACTCTGTTCAGCTAATCTCACTTGGGAAGTACAAGTGCTAGAGTTCCTTTCTGGGGCACCATCAAGAGATCACATTCGTAGCATGCGGGTACTGTTTCCTCCTAAGCTGTGCATTCACAGCCAGCTTCAAGGTGTTCCTTTTGTGTATAAACTCTGGTGGAGAGGCCGCTGGAGAAGGTCTCTGCTTCTATGCCCTTTGAGAAGGCTGCTTTGAGGAACCTCTTACCCTAGCCTCTGCCAAGTACAGCCTTCTGCCTCTCTCCAATACTGACTTACTTCTGACAGCTTGTCTTTCCGTTTGAGAAAACGAGAGCCGTTTTCCTGCAGGGAAAAATGTTCGTTTTCTGTTCTTCTTTTGCACACGGTGACGTGACATCAGGGCTGGTGATAGGCCTTTACCCACTCGAGGGAGGGCAGCTTCCCATTCACTTTGGAGATGGCACTCCTGCAGCGCTGTGGGCCATGACTGTGCTTCGCAGGCTGCAAACTACCCTCTCCATTCGAAGAGAACACGCACGGATTGGGAAGTCTCTGTTCTCTGGGAGATGTGTGTGGTGCTACTGCCCCGGTGTATGGGGTGGTTCACTGGCCACTAGCAATGTTTCTGCTCGCCAGTGTGGGGCAAACGTTGTGCAGCTAAGCTCACTTGGGAAGTACAAGTGCCAGAGTTCCTTTCTGGGGCAGCATCAAGAGATCACATTCGTTGCATGCGGGTACTGCTTTCCTCCTAAGCTGTGCATTTGCAGCCAGATTCAAGGTGTTCTTTTGTGGATAGACTCTGCTGGAGAGGCCGCTGGAGAAGACCTCTGCTTCTATGCCCTTTGAGAAGGCTGCCTTGAGGAACCTCTTACCATAGCCTCTGCCAAGTACAGCCTTCTGCCTCTCTCCAATACTGACTTACTTCTGACAGTTTGTCTTTCCGTTTGAGAAACCAAGAGCCCTTTTCCTGCAGGGAAAAATGTCCGTTTTCTCTTCTTCTTTTGCACACGGTGACGTTTCTTCACGGCTGGTGTTAGGCCTTTACCCACTCGAGGGAGGGCAGCTTCCCATTCACTTTGGAGATGGCACTCCTGCAGCGCTGTGGGCCATGACTGTGCTTCGCAGGCTGCAAACTACCCTCTCCATTCGAAGAGAAGACGCACGGATTGGGAAGTCTCTGTTCTCTGGGAGATGTGTGTGGTGCTACTGCCCCGGTGTATGGGGTGTCTCACTGGCCACTAGCAATGTTTCTGCTCGCCACTGTGGGGCAAACTCTGTTCAGCTAAGCTCACTAAGGAAGTAAAAGTGCCAGAGTTCCTTTCTGGGGCACCATCAAGGGATCACATTCGTAGCATGGGGGTATTGCTCTCCTCCTAAACTGTGCATTCGAAGCCAGCTTCAAGGTGTTCCTTTTGTGGATAGACTCTGGTGGAGAGGCCGCTGGGGAAGCCCTCTGCTTCTATGCCCTTTGAGAAGGCTGCTTTGAGGAACCTCTTACCCTAGCCTCTGCCAAGTACAGCCTTCTGCCTCTCTCCAATACTGACTTACTTCTGACCGCTTGTCTCTCCGTTTGAGAAACCAAGAGCCCTTTTCCTGCAGGGAAAAATGTCCGTTTTCTGTTCTTCTTTTGCACACGGTGACGTGTCTTCACCGCTGTTGTTAGGCCTTTACCCACTCGAGGGAGGGCAGCTTCCCATTCACTTTGGAGATGGCACTCTTGCAGCGCTGTGGGCCATATCTGTGCTTCGCAGACTGCAAACTACCTTCTCCATTCGAAGACAACACGCACGGATTGGGAAGTCTCTGTTCTCTGGGAGATGTGTGTTGTGCTACTGCCACGGTGTATGGGGTGGCTCACTGGCCAGTAGCAATGTTTCTGCTCACCACTGTGGGGTAAACGTTGTGCAGCTAAGCTCACTTGGGAAGTACAAGTGCCAGAGTTCCTTTCTGGGGCACCATCAAGAGATCACATTCGTAGCATGCGGGTACTGCTTTCCTCCTAAGCGGTGCATTCGCAGCCAGATTCTAGGTGTTCTTTTGTGGATAGACTCTGGTGGAGAGGCCGCTGGAGAAGGCCTCTGCTTCTATGCCCTTTGAGAAGGCTGCTTTGAGGAACCTCTTACCCTAGCCTCTGCCAAGTACAGCCTTCTGCCTCTCTCCAATACTGACTTACTTCTGACAGTTTGTCTTTCCGTTTGAGAAACCAAGAGCCCTTTTCCTGCAGGGAAAAATGTCCGTTTTCTGTTCTTCTTTGGCACACGGTGACGTGCTTTCAGGGATGGTGTTAGGCCTTTACCCAGTCGAGGGAGGGCAGCTTCCCATTCACTTTGGAGATGGCACTCCTGCAGCGCTGTAGGCCATGACTGTGCTTCGCAGACTGCAAACTACACTCTCCATTCGAAGACAACACGCACGGATTGGGAAGTCTCTGTGCTCTGGGAGATGTGTGTTGTGCTACTGCCCCGGTGTATGGGGTGGCTCACTGGCCAGTAGCAATGTTTCTGCTCGCCACTGTGGGGTAAACGTTGTGCAGCTAAGCTCACTTGGGAAGTACAAGTGCCAGAGTTCCTTTCTGGGGCACCATCAAGAGATCACATTCGTAGCATGCTGGTACTGCTTTCCTCCTAAGCGGTGCATTCGCAGCCAGATTCAAGGTGTTCTTTTGTGGATAGACTCTGGTGGAGAGGCCGCTGGAGAAGGCCTCTGCTTCTATGCCCTTTGAGAAGGCTGCTTTGAGGAACCTCTTACCCTATCCTCTGCCAAGTACAGCCTTCTGCCTCTCTCCAATACTGACTTACTTCTGACAGCTTGTCTTTCCGTTTGAGAAACCAAGAGCCCGTTTCCTGCAGGGAAAAATGTCCGTTTTCTGTTCTTCTTGTGCACACGGTGACGTGCTTTCAGGGATGGTGTTAGGCCTTTACCCAGTCGAGGGAGGGCAGCTTCCCATTCACTTTGGAGATGGCACTCTTGCAGCGCTGTGGGCCATGTCTGTGCTTCGCAGACTGCAAACTAACCTCTCCATTCGAAGAGAACACGCACGGATTGGGAAGTCTGTGTTCTCTGGGAGATGTGTGTGGTGCTACTGCCCCGGTGTATGGGGTGGCTCACTGGCCACTAGCAATGTTTCTGCTCGCCACTGTGGGGCAAACTCTGTTCAGCTAAGCTCACTTGGGAAGTACAAGTGCTAGAGTTCCTTTCTGGGGCACCATCAAGAGATCACATTCGTAGCATGCGGGTACTGCTCTCCTCCTAAGCTGTGCATTCGCAGCCAGCTTCAAGGTGTTCCTTTGGTGGATAGACTCTGGTGGAGAGGCCGCTGGAGAAGCCTCTGCTTCTATGCCCTTTGAGAAGGCTGCTTTGAGGAACCTCTTACCCTAGCCTCTGCCAAGTACAGCCTTCTGCCTCTCTCCAATACTGACTTACTTCTGACAGTTTGTCTTTCCGTTTGAGAAACCAAGAGCCCTTTTCCTGCAGGGAAAAATGTCCGTTTTCTCTTCTTCTTTTGCACACGGTGACGTTTCTTCACGGCTGGTGTTAGGCCTTTACCCACTCGAGGGAGGGCAGCATCCCATTCACTTTGGAGATGGCACTCCTGCAGCGCTGTGGGCCATGACTGTGCTTCGCAGACTGCAAACTACACTCTCCATTCGAAGAGAACACGCACGGATTGGGAAGTCTGTGTTCTCTGGGAGATGTGTGTGGTGCTACTGCCCCGGTGTATGGGGTGTCTCACTGGCCACTAGCAATGTTTCTGCTCGCAACTGTGGGGCAAACTCTGTTCATCTAAGCTCACTAAGGAAGTAAAAGTGCCAGAGTTCCTTTCTGGGGCACCATCAAGGGATCACATTCGTAGCATGGGGGTATTACTCTCCTCCTAAACTGTGCATTCGAAGCCAGCTTCAAGGTGTTCCTTTTGTGGATAGACTCTGGTGGAGAGGCCGCTGGGGAAGCCCTCTGCTTCTATGCCCTTTGAGAAGGCTGCTTTGAGGAACCTCTTACCCTAGCCTCTGCCAAGTACAACCTTCTGCCTCTCTCCAATACTGACTTACTTCTGACCGCTTGTCTCTCCGTTTGAGAAACCAAGAGCCCTTTTCCTGCAGGGAAAAATGTCCGTTTTCTGTTCTTCTTGTGCACACGGTGACGTGTCTTCACCGCTGTTGTTAGGTCTTTACCCACTCGAGGGAGGGCAGCTTCCCATTCACTTTGGAGATGGCACTCTTGCAGCGCTGTGGGCCATATCGGTGCTTCGCAGACTGCAAACTACCTTCTCCATTCGAAGACAACACGCACGGATTGGGAAGTCTCTGTTCTCTGGGAGATGTGTGTTGTGCTACTGCCCCGGTGTATGGGGTGGCTCACTGGCCAGTAGCAATGTTTCTGCTCACCACTGTGGGGTAAACGTTGTGCAGCTAAGCTCACTTGGGAAGTACAAGTGCCAGAGTTCCTTTCTGGGGCACCATCAAGAGATCACATTCGTAGCATGCGGGTACTGCTTTCCTCCTAAGCGGTGCATTCGCAGCCAGATTCAAGGTGTTCTTTTGTGGATAGACTCTGGTGGAGAGGCCGCTGGAGAAGGCCTCTGCTTCTATGCCCTTTGAGAAGGCTGCTTTGAGGAACCTCTTACCCTAGCCTCTGCCAAGTACAGCCTTCTGCCTCTCTCCAATACTGACTTACTTCTGACAGTTTGTCTTTCCGTTTGAGAAACCAAGAGCTCTTTTCCTGCAGGGAAAAATGTCCGTTTTCTGTTCTTCTTTTGCACACGGTGACGTTTCTTCACGGCTGGTGTTAGGCCTTTGCCCACTCGAGGGAGGGCAGCTTCCCATTCACTTTGGAGATGGCACTCCTGCAGCGCTGTAGGCCATGACTGTGCTTCGCAGACTGCAAACTACACTCTCCATTCGAAGACAACACGCACGGATTGGGAAGTCTCTGTTCTCTGGGAGATGTGTGTTGTGCTACTGCCCCGGTGTATGGGGTGGCTCACTGGCCAGTAGCAATGTTTCTGCTCGCCACTGTGGGGTAAACGTTGTGCAGCTAAGCTCACTTGGGAAGTACAAGTGCCAGAGTTCCTTTCTGTGGCACCATCAAGAGATCACATTCGTAGCATGCGGGTACTGCTTTCCTCATAAGCGGTGCATTCGCAGCCAGATTCAAGGTGTTCTTTTGTGGATAGACTCTGGTGGAGAGGCCGCTGGAGAAGGCCTCTGCTTCTATGCCCTTTGAGAAGGCTGCTTTGAGGAACCTCTTACCCTATCCTCTGCCAAGTACAGCCTTCTGCCTCTCTCCAATACTGACTTACTTCTGACAGCTTGTCTTTCCGTTTGAGAAACCAAGAGCCCGTTTCCTGCAGGGAAAAATGTCCGTTTTCTGTTCTTCTTGTGCACACGGTGACGTGCTTTCAGGGATGGTGTTAGGCCTTTACCCAGTCGAGGGAGGGCAGCTTCCCATTCTCTTTGGAGATGGCACTCTTGCAGCGCTGTGGGCCATGTCTGTGCTTCGCAGACTGCAAACTAACCTCTCCATTCGAAGAGAACACGCACGGATTGGGAAGTCTGTGTTCTCTGGGAGATGTGTGTGGTGCTACAGCCCCGGTGTATGGGGTGGCTCACTGGCCACGAGCAATGTTTCTGCTCGACACTGTGGGGCAAACTCTGTTCAGCTAAGCTCACTTGGGAAGTACAAGTGCTAGAGTTCCTTTCTGGGGCACCATCAAGAGATCACATTCGTAGCATGCGGGTACTGCTCTCCTCCTAAGCTATGCATTCGCAGCCAGCTTCAAGGTGTTCCTTTGGTGGATAGACTCTGGTGGAGAGGCCGCTGGAGAAGCCTCTGCTTCTATGCCGTTTGAGAAGGCTGCTTTGAGGAACCTCTTACCCTAGCCTCTGCCAAGTACAGCCTTCTGCCTCTCTCCAATACTGACTTACTTCTGACAGCTTGTCTTTCCGTTTGAGAAACCAAGAGCCCTTTTCCTGCAGAGAAAAATGTCCGTTTTCTGTTCTTCTTGTGCACACGGTGACGTGCTTTCAGGGATGGTGTTAGGCCTTTAACCACTCGAGGGCGGGCAGCTTCCCATTCACTTTGGAGATGGCACCCTTGCAGCGCTGTGGGCCATGTCTGTGCTTCGCAGACTGCAAACTACCTCTCCATTCGAAGAGAACACGCACGGATTGGGAAGTCTCTGTTCTCTGGGAGATGTGTGTGGTGCTACTGCCCCGGTGTTTGGGGTGGTTCACTGGCCACTAGCAATGATTCTGCTCGCCAGTGTGGGGCAAACGTTTTGCAGCTAAGCTCATTTGGGAAGTACAAGTGCCAGAGTTCCTTTCTGGGGCACCATCAAGAGATCACATTCGTAGCATGCGGGTACTGCTTTCCTCCTAAGCTGTGCATTCGCAGCCAGATTCTAGGTGTTCTTTTGTGGATAGACTCTGGTGGAGAGGCCGCTGGAGAAGGCCTCTGCTTCTATGCCCTTTGAGAAGGCTGCTTTGAGGAACCTCTTACCCTAGCCTCTGCCAAGTACAGCCTTCTGCCTCTCTCCAATACTGACTTACTTCTGACAGCTTGTCTTTCCGTTTGAGAAACCAAGAGCCCGTTTCCTGCAGGGAAAAATGTCCGTTTTCTGTTCTTCATTGGCACACGGTGACGTGCCTTCAGGGCTGGTGTTAGCCCTTTACCCACTCGAGGGAGGGCAGCTACCCATTCACTTTGGAGATGGCACTCTTGCAGCGCTGTGGGCCATGTCTGTGCTTCGCAGACTGCAAACTAGCCTCTCCATTCGAAGAGAACACGCACGGATTGGGAAGTCTCTCTTCTCTGGGAGATGTGTGTGGTGCTACTGCCCCGGTGTATGGGGTGGCTCACTGGCCACTAGCAATGTTTCTGCTCGCCACTGTAAGGGAAACTCTGTTCAGCTAATCTCACTTGGGAAGTACAAGTGCTAGAGTTCCTTTCTGGGGCACCATCAAGAGATCACATTCGTAGCATGCGGGTACTGCTTTCCTCCTAAGCTGTGCATTTGCAGCCAGATTCAAGGTGTTCTTTTGTGGATAGACTCTGCTGGAGAGGCCGCTGGAGAAGGCCTCTGCTTCTATGCCCTTTGAGAAGGCTGCTTTGAGGAACCTCTTACCCTAGCCTCTGCCAAGTACAGCCTTCTGCCTCTCTCCAATACTGACTTACTTCTGACAGTTTGTCTTTCCGTTTGAGAAACCAAGAGCCCTTTTCCTGCAGGGAAAAATGTCCGTTTTCTGTTCTTCTTGTGCACACGGTGACGTGCTTTCAGGGATGGTGTTAGGCCTTTACCCAGTCGAGGGAGGGCAGCTTCCCATTCACTTTGGAGATGGCACTCCTGCAGCGCTGTGGGCCATGACTGTGCTTCGCAGACTGCAAACTACACTCTCCATTCGAAGAGAACACGCACGGATTGGGAAGTCTGTGTTCTCTGGGAGATGTGTGTGGTGCTACTGCCCCGGTGTATGGGGTGGCTCACTGGCCACTAGCAATGTTTCTGCTCGCCACTGTGGGGCAAACTCTGTTCAGCTAAGCTCACTTGGGAAGTACAAGTGCTAGAGTTCCTTTCTGGGGCACGATCAAGAGATCACATTCGTAGCATGCGGGTACTGCTCTCCTCCTAAGCTGTGTATTCGCAGCCAGCTTCAAGGTGTTCCTTTGTTTGATAGACTCTGGTGGAGAGGCTGCTGGAGAAGCCTCTGCTTCTATGCCCTTTGAGAAGGCTGCTTTGAGGAACCTCTTACCCTAGCCTCTGCCAAGTACAGCCTTCTGCCTCTCTCCAATACTGACTTACTTCTGACAGTTTGTCTTTCCGTTTGAGAAACCAAGAGCCCTTTTCCTGCAGGGAAAAATGTCCGTTTTCTGTTCTTCTTTTGCACACGGTGACGTTTCTTCACGGCTGGTGTTAGGCCTTTACCCACTCGAGGGAGGGCAGCTTCCCATTCACTTTGGAGATGGCACTCCTGCAGCGCTGTGGGCCATGACTGTGCTTCGCAGACTGCAAACTACACTCTCCATTCGAAGAGAACACGCACGGATTGGGAAGTCTCTGTTATCTGGGAGATGTGTGTTGTGCTACTGCCCCGGTGTATGGGGTGGCTCACTGGCCAGTAGCAATGTTTCTGCTCACCACTGTGGGGTAAACGTTGTGCAGCTAAGCTCACTTGGGAAGTACAAGTGCCAGAGTTCGTTTCTGGGGCACCATCAAGAGATCACATTCGTAGCATGCGGGTACTGCTTTCCTCCTAAGTGGTGCATTCGCAGCCAGATTCAAGGTGTTCTTTTGTGGATAGACTCTGGTGGAGAGGCCGCTGGAGAAGGCCTCTTCTTCTATGCCCTTTGAGAAGGCTGCTTTGAGGAACCTCTTACCCTAGCCTCTGCCAAGTACAGCCTTCTGCGTCTCTCCAATACTGACTTACTTCTGACAGTTTGTCTTTCCGTTTGAGAAACCAAGAGCCCTTTTCCTGCAGGGAAAAATGTCCGTTTTCTGTTCTTCTTTTGCACACGGTGACGTTTCTTCACGGCTGGTGTTAGGCCTTTACCCACTCGAGGGAGGGCAGCTTCCCATTCACTTTGGAGATGGCACTCCTGCAGCGCTGTGGGCCATATCTGTGCTTCGCAGACTGCAAACTACCTTCTCCATTCGAAGACAACACGCACGGATTGGGAAGTCTCTGTTCTCTGGGAGATGTGTGTTGTGCTACTGCCCCGGTGTATGGGGTGGCTCACTGGCCAGTAGCAATGTTTCTGCTCACCACTGTGGGGTAAACGTTGTGCAGCTAAGCTCACTTGGGAAGTACAAGTGCCAGAGTTCCTTTCTGGGGCACCATCAAGAGATCACATTCGTAGCATGCGGGTACTGTTCTCCTCCTAAGCTGTGCATTCGCAGCCAGCTTCAAGGTGTTCCTTTGGTGGATAGACTCTGGTGGAGAGGCCGCTGGAGAAGCCTCTGCTTCTATGCCCTTTGAGAAGGCTGCTTTGAGGAACCTCTTACCCTAGCCTCTGCCAAGTACAGCCTTCTGCCTCTCTCCAATACTGACTTACTTCTGACAGCTTGTCTTTCCGTTTGAGAAACCAAGAGCCCTTTTCCTGCAGAGAAAAATGTCCGTTTTCTGTTCTTCTTGTGCACACGGTGACGTGCTTTCAGGGATGGTGTTAGGCCTTTAACCACTCGAGGGCGGGCAGCTTCCCATTCACTTTGGAGATGTCACCCTTGCAGCGCTGTGGGCCATGTCTGTGCTTCGCAGACTGCAAACTACCTCTCCATTCGAAGAGAACACGCACGGATTGGGAAGTCTCTGTTCTCTGTGAGATGTGTGTGGTGCTACTGCCCCGGTGTTTGGGGTGGTTCACTGGCCACTAGCAATGATTCTGCTCGCCACTGTAAGGGAAACTCTGTTCAGCTAATCTCACTTGGGAAGTACAAGTGCTAGAGTTCCTTTCTGGGGCACCATCAAGAGATCACATTCGTAGCATGCGGGTACTGTTTCCTCCTAAGCTGTGCATTCACAGCCAGCTTCAAGGTGTTCCTTTTGTGTATAAACTCTGGTGGAGAGGCCGCTGGAGAAGGTCTCTGCTTCTATGCCCTTTGAGAAGGCTGCTTTGAGGAACCTCTTACCCTAGCCTCTGCCAAGTACAGCCTTCTGCCTCTCTCCAATACTGACTTACTTCTGACAGCTTGTCTTTCCGTTTGAGAAAACGAGAGCCGTTTTCCTGCAGGGAAAAATGTTCGTTTTCTGTTCTTCTTTTGCACACGGTGACGTGACATCAGGGCTGGTGATAGGCCTTTACCCACTCGAGGGAGGGCAGCTTCCCATTCACTTTGGAGATGGCACTCCTGCAGCGCTGTGGGCCATGACTGTGCTTCGCAGGCTGCAAACTACCCTCTCCATTCGAAGAGAACACGCACGGATTGGGAAGTCTCTGTTCTCTGGGAGATGTGTGTGGTGCTACTGCCCCGGTGTATGGGGTGGTTCACTGGCCACTAGCAATGTTTCTGCTCGCCAGTGTGGGGCAAACGTTGTGCAGCTAAGCTCACTTGGGAAGTACAAGTGCCAGAGTTCCTTTCTGGGGCAGCATCAAGAGATCACATTCGTTGCATGCGGGTACTGCTTTCCTCCTAAGCTGTGCATTTGCAGCCAGATTCAAGGTGTTCTTTTGTGGATAGACTCTGCTGGAGAGGCCGCTGGAGAAGACCTCTGCTTCTATGCCCTTTGAGAAGGCTGCCTTGAGGAACCTCTTACCATAGCCTCTGCCAAGTACAGCCTTCTGCCTCTCTCCAATACTGACTTACTTCTGACAGTTTGTCTTTCCGTTTGAGAAACCAAGAGCCCTTTTCCTGCAGGGAAAAATGTCCGTTTTCTCTTCTTCTTTTGCACACGGTGACGTTTCTTCACGGCTGGTGTTAGGCCTTTACCCACTCGAGGGAGGGCAGCTTCCCATTCACTTTGGAGATGGCACTCCTGCAGCGCTGTGGGCCATGACTGTGCTTCGCAGGCTGCAAACTACCCTCTCCATTCGAAGAGAACACGCACGGATTGGGAAGTCTCTGTTCTCTGGGAGATGTGTGTGGTGCTACTGCCCCGGTGTATGGGGTGTCTCACTGGCCACTAGCAATGTTTCTGCTCGCCACTGTGGGGCAAACTCTGTTCAGCTAAGCTCACTAAGGAAGTAAAAGTGCCAGAGTTCCTTTCTGGGGCACCATCAAGGGATCACATTCGTAGCATGGGGGTATTGCTCTCCTCCTAAACTGTGCATTCGAAGCCAGCTTCAAGGTGTTCCTTTTGTGGATAGACTCTGGTGGAGAGGCCGCTGGGGAAGCCCTCTGCTTCTATGCCCTTTGAGAAGGCTGCTTTGAGGAACCTCTTACCCTAGCCTCTGCCAAGTACAGCCTTCTGCCTCTCTCCAATACTGACTTACTTCTGACCGCTTGTCTCTCCGTTTGAGAAACCAAGAGCCCTTTTCCTGCAGGGAAAAATGTCCGTTTTCTGTTCTTCTTTTGCACACGGTGACGTGTCTTCACCGCTGTTGTTAGGCCTTTACCCACTCGAGGGAGGGCAGCTTCCCATTCACTTTGGAGATGGCACTCTTGCAGCGCTGTGGGCCATATCTGTGCTTCGCAGACTGCAAACTACCTTCTCCATTCGAAGACAACACGCACGGATTGGGAAGTCTCTGTTCTCTGGGAGATGTGTGTTGTGCTACTGCCACGGTGTATGGGGTGGCTCACTGGCCAGTAGCAATGTTTCTGCTCACCACTGTGGGGTAAACGTTGTGCAGCTAAGCTCACTTGGGAAGTACAAGTGCCAGAGTTCCTTTCTGGGGCACCATCAAGAGATCACATTCGTAGCATGCGGGTACTGCTTTCCTCCTAAGCGGTGCATTCGCAGCCAGATTCTAGGTGTTCTTTTGTGGATAGACTCTGGTGGAGAGGCCGCTGGAGAAGGCCTCTGCTTCTATGCCCTTTGAGAAGGCTGCTTTGAGGAACCTCTTACCCTAGCCTCTGCCAAGTACAGCCTTCTGCCTCTCTCCAATACTGACTTACTTCTGACAGTTTGTCTTTCCGTTTGAGAAACCAAGAGCCCTTTTCCTGCAGGGAAAAATGTCCGTTTTCTGTTCTTCTTTGGCACACGGTGACGTGCTTTCAGGGATGGTGTTAGGCCTTTACCCAGTCGAGGGAGGGCAGCTTCCCATTCACTTTGGAGATGGCACTCCTGCAGCGCTGTAGGCCATGACTGTGCTTCGCAGACTGCAAACTACACTCTCCATTCGAAGACAACACGCACGGATTGGGAAGTCTCTGTGCTCTGGGAGATGTGTGTTGTGCTACTGCCCCGGTGTATGGGGTGGCTCACTGGCCAGTAGCAATGTTTCTGCTCGCCACTGTGGGGTAAACGTTGTGCAGCTAAGCTCACTTGGGAAGTACAAGTGCCAGAGTTCCTTTCTGGGGCACCATCAAGAGATCACATTCGTAGCATGCTGGTACTGCTTTCCTCCTAAGCGGTGCATTCGCAGCCAGATTCAAGGTGTTCTTTTGTGGATAGACTCTGGTGGAGAGGCCGCTGGAGAAGGCCTCTGCTTCTATGCCCTTTGAGAAGGCTGCTTTGAGGAACCTCTTACCCTATCCTCTGCCAAGTACAGCCTTCTGCCTCTCTCCAATACTGACTTACTTCTGACAGCTTGTCTTTCCGTTTGAGAAACCAAGAGCGCGTTTCCTGCAGGGAAAAATGTCCGTTTTCTGTTCTTCTTGTGCACACGGTGACGTGCTTTCAGGGATGGTGTTAGGCCTTTACCCAGTCGAGGGAGGGCAGCTTCCCATTCACTTTGGAGATGGCACTCTTGCAGCGCTGTGGGCCATGTCTGTGCTTCGCAGACTGCAAACTAACCTCTCCATTCGAAGAGAACACGCACGGATTGGGAAGTCTGTGTTCTCTGGGAGATGTGTGTGGTGCTACTGCCCCGGTGTATGGGGTGGCTCACTGGCCACTAGCAATGTTTCTGCTCGCCACTGTGGGGCAAACTCTGTTCAGCTAAGCTCACTTGGGAAGTACAAGTGCTAGAGTTCCTTTCTGGGGCACCATCAAGAGATCACATTCGTAGCATGCGGGTACTGCTCTCCTCCTAAGCTGTGCATTCGCAGCCAGCTTCAAGGTGTTCCTTTGGTGGATAGACTCTGGTGGAGAGGCCGCTGGAGAAGCCTCTGCTTCTATGCCCTTTGAGAAGGCTGCTTTGAGGAACCTCTTACCCTAGCCTCTGCCAAGTACAGCCTTCTGCCTCTCTCCAATACTGACTTACTTCTGACAGTTTGTCTTTCCGTTTGAGAAACCAAGAGCCCTTTTCCTGCAGGGAAAAATGTCCGTTTTCTCTTCTTCTTTTGCACACGGTGACGTTTCTTCACGGCTGGTGTTAGGCCTTTACCCACTCGAGGGAGGGCAGCATCCCATTCACTTTGGAGATGGCACTCCTGCAGCGCTGTGGGCCATGACTGTGCTTCGCAGACTGCAAACTACACTCTCCATTCGAAGAGAACACGCACGGATTGGGAAGTCTGTGTTCTCTGGGAGATGTGTGTGGTGCTACTGCCCCGGTGTATGGGGTGTCTCACTGGCCACTAGCAATGTTTCTGCTCGCAACTGTGGGGCAAACTCTGTTCATCTAAGCTCACTAAGGAAGTAAAAGTGCCAGAGTTCCTTTCTGGGGCACCATCAAGGGATCACATTCGTAGCATGGGGGTATTACTCTCCTCCTAAACTGTGCATTCGAAGCCAGCTTCAAGGTGTTCCTTTTGTGGATAGACTCTGGTGGAGAGGCCGCTGGGGAAGCCCTCTGCTTCTATGCCCTTTGAGAAGGCTGCTTTGAGGAACCTCTTACCCTAGCCTCTGCCAAGTACAACCTTCTGCCTCTCTCCAATACTGACTTACTTCTGACCGCTTGTCTCTCCGTTTGAGAAACCAAGAGCCCTTTTCCTGCAGGGAAAAATGTCCGTTTTCTGTTCTTCTTGTGCACACGGTGACGTGTCTTCACCGCTGTTGTTAGGTCTTTACCCACTCGAGGGAGGGCAGCTTCCCATTCACTTTGGAGATGGCACTCTTGCAGCGCTGTGGGCCATATCGGTGCTTCGCAGACTGCAAACTACCTTCTCCATTCGAAGACAACACGCACGGATTGGGAAGTCTCTGTTCTCTGGGAGATGTGTGTTGTGCTACTGCCCCGGTGTATGGGGTGGCTCACTGGCCAGTAGCAATGTTTCTGCTCACCACTGTGGGGTAAACGTTGTGCAGCTAAGCTCACTTGGGAAGTACAAGTGCCAGAGTTCCTTTCTGGGGCACCATCAAGAGATCACATTCGTAGCATGCGGGTACTGCTTTCCTCCTAAGCGGTGCATTCGCAGCCAGATTCAAGGTGTTCTTTTGTGGATAGACTCTGGTGGAGAGGCCGCTGGAGAAGGCCTCTGCTTCTATGCCCTTTGAGAAGGCTGCTTTGAGGAACCTCTTACCCTAGCCTCTGCCAAGTACAGCCTTCTGCCTCTCTCCAATACTGACTTACTTCTGACAGTTTGTCTTTCCGTTTGAGAAACCAAGAGCTCTTTTCCTGCAGGGAAAAATGTCCGTTTTCTGTTCTTCTTTTGCACACGGTGACGTTTCTTCACGGCTGGTGTTAGGCCTTTGCCCACTCGAGGGAGGGCAGCTTCCCATTCACTTTGGAGATGGCACTCCTGCAGCGCTGTAGGCCATGACTGTGCTTCGCAGACTGCAAACTACACTCTCCATTCGAAGACAACACGCACGGATTGGGAAGTCTCTGTTCTCTGGGAGATGTGTGTTGTGCTACTGCCCCGGTGTATGGGGTGGCTCACTGGCCAGTAGCAATGTTTCTGCTCGCCACTGTGGGGTAAACGTTGTGCAGCTAAGCTCACTTGGGAAGTACAAGTGCCAGAGTTCCTTTCTGTGGCACCATCAAGAGATCACATTCGTAGCATGCGGGTACTGCTTTCCTCATAAGCGGTGCATTCGCAGCCAGATTCAAGGTGTTCTTTTGTGGATAGACTCTGGTGGAGAGGCCGCTGGAGAAGGCCTCTGCTTCTATGCCCTTTGAGAAGGCTGCTTTGAGGAACCTCTTACCCTAGCCTCTGCCAAGTACAGCCTTCTGCCTCTCTCCAATACTGACTTACTTCTGACAGCTTGTCTTTCCGTTTGAGAAACCAAGAGCCCGTTTCCTGCAGGGAAAAATGTCCGTTTTCTGTTCTTCTTGTGCACACGGTGACGTGCTTTCAGGGATGGTGTTAGGCCTTTACCCAGTCGAGGGAGGGCAGCTTCCCATTCTCTTTGGAGATGGCACTCTTGCAGCGCTGTGGGCCATGTCTGTGCTTCGCAGACTGCAAACTAACCTCTCCATTCGAAGAGAACACGCACGGATTGGGAAGTCTGTGTTCTCTGGGAGATGTGTGTGGTGCTACAGCCCCGGTGTATGGGGTGGCTCACTGGCCACGAGCAATGTTTCTGCTCGACACTGTGGGGCAAACTCTGTTCAGCTAAGCTCACTTGGGAAGTACAAGTGCTAGAGTTCCTTTCTGGGGCACCATCAAGAGATCACATTCGTAGCATGCGGGTACTGCTCTCCTCCTAAGCTATGCATTCGCAGCCAGCTTCAAGGTGTTCCTTTGGTGGATAGACTCTGGTGGAGAGGCCGCTGGAGAAGCCTCTGCTTCTATGCCGTTTGAGAAGGCTGCTTTGAGGAACCTCTTACCCTAGCCTCTGCCAAGTACAGCCTTCTGCCTCTCTCCAATACTGACTTACTTCTGACAGCTTGTCTTTCCGTTTGAGAAACCAAGAGCCCTTTTCCTGCAGAGAAAAATGTCCGTTTTCTGTTCTTCTTGTGCACACGGTGACGTGCTTTCAGGGATGGTGTTAGGCCTTTAACCACTCGAGGGCGGGCAGCTTCCCATTCACTTTGGAGATGGCACCCTTGCAGCGCTGTGGGCCATGTCTGTGCTTCGCAGACTGCAAACTACCTCTCCATTCGAAGAGAACACGCACGGATTGGGAAGTCTCTGTTCTCTGGGAGATGTGTGTGGTGCTACTGCCCCGGTGTTTGGGGTGGTTCACTGGCCACTAGCAATGATTCTGCTCGCCAGTGTGGGGCAAACGTTTTGCAGCTAAGCTCATTTGGGAAGTACAAGTGCCAGAGTTCCTTTCTGGGGCACCATCAAGAGATCACATTCGTAGCATGCGGGTACTGCTTTCCTCCTAAGCTGTGCATTCGCAGCCAGATTCTAGGTGTTCTTTTGTGGATAGACTCTGGTGGAGAGGCCGCTGGAGAAGGCCTCTGCTTCTATGCCCTTTGAGAAGGCTGCTTTGAGGAACCTCTTACCCTAGCCTCTGCCAAGTACAGCCTTCTGCCTCTCTCCAATACTGACTTACTTCTGACAGCTTGTCTTTCCGTTTGAGAAACCAAGAGCCCGTTTCCTGCAGGGAAAAATGTCCGTTTTCTGTTCTTCATTGGCACACGGTGACGTGCCTTCAGGGCTGGTGTTAGCCCTTTACCCACTCGAGGGAGGGCAGCTACCCATTCACTTTGGAGATGGCACTCTTGCAGCGCTGTGGGCCATGTCTGTGCTTCGCAGACTGCAAACTAGCCTCTCCATTCGAAGAGAACACGCACGGATTGGGAAGTCTCTCTTCTCTGGGAGATGTGTGTGGTGCTACTGCCCCGGTGTATGGGGTGGCTCACTGGCCACTAGCAATGTTTCTGCTCGCCACTGTAAGGGAAACTCTGTTCAGCTAATCTCACTTGGGAAGTACAAGTGCTAGAGTTCCTTTCTGGGGCACCATCAAGAGATCACATTCGTAGCATGCGGGTACTGCTTTCCTCCTAAGCTGTGCATTTGCAGCCAGATTCAAGGTGTTCTTTTGTGGATAGACTCTGCTGGAGAGGCCGCTGGAGAAGGCCTCTGCTTCTATGCCCTTTGAGAAGGCTGCTTTGAGGAACCTCTTACCCTAGCCTCTGCCAAGTACAGCCTTCTGCCTCTCTCCAATACTGACTTACTTCTGACAGTTTGTCTTTCCGTTTGAGAAACCAAGAGCCCTTTTCCTGCAGGGAAAAATGTCCGTTTTCTGTTCTTCTTGTGCACACGGTGACGTGCTTTCAGGGATGGTGTTAGGCCTTTACCCAGTCGAGGGAGGGCAGCTTCCCATTCACTTTGGAGATGGCACTCCTGCAGCGCTGTGGGCCATGACTGTGCTTCGCAGACTGCAAACTACACTCTCCATTCGAAGAGAACACGCACGGATTGGGAAGTCTGTGTTCTCTGGGAGATGTGTGTGGTGCTACTGCCCCGGTGTATGGGGTGGCTCACTGGCCACTAGCAATGTTTCTGCTCGCCACTGTGGGGCAAACTCTGTTCAGCTAAGCTCACTTGGGAAGTACAAGTGCTAGAGTTCCTTTCTGGGGCACGATCAAGAGATCACATTCGTAGCATGCGGGTACTGCTCTCCTCCTAAGCTGTGTATTCGCAGCCAGCTTCAAGGTGTTCCTTTGTTTGATAGACTCTGGTGGAGAGGCTGCTGGAGAAGCCTCTGCTTCTATGCCCTTTGAGAAGGCTGCTTTGAGGAACCTCTTACCCTAGCCTCTGCCAAGTACAGCCTTCTGCCTCTCTCCAATACTGACTTACTTCTGACAGTTTGTCTTTCCGTTTGAGAAACCAAGAGCCCTTTTCCTGCAGGGAAAAATGTCCGTTTTCTGTTCTTCTTTTGCACACGGTGACGTTTCTTCACGGCTGGTGTTAGGCCTTTACCCACTCGAGGGAGGGCAGCTTCCCATTCACTTTGGAGATGGCACTCCTGCAGCGCTGTGGGCCATGACTGTGCTTCGCAGACTGCAAACTACACTCTCCATTCGAAGAGAACACGCACGGATTGGGAAGTCTCTGTTATCTGGGAGATGTGTGTTGTGCTACTGCCCCGGTGTATGGGGTGGCTCACTGGCCAGTAGCAATGTTTCTGCTCACCACTGTGGGGTAAACGTTGTGCAGCTAAGCTCACTTGGGAAGTACAAGTGCCAGAGTTCGTTTCTGGGGCACCATCAAGAGATCACATTCGTAGCATGCGGGTACTGCTTTCCTCCTAAGTGGTGCATTCGCAGCCAGATTCAAGGTGTTCTTTTGTGGATAGACTCTGGTGGAGAGGCCGCTGGAGAAGGCCTCTGCTTCTATGCCCTTTGAGAAGGCTGCTTTGAGGAACCTCTTACCCTAGCCTCTGCCAAGTACAGCCTTCTGCGTCTCTCCAATACTGACTTACTTCTGACAGTTTGTCTTTCCGTTTGAGAAACCAAGAGCCCTTTTCCTGCAGGGAAAAATGTCCGTTTTCTGTTCTTCTTTTGCACACGGTGACGTTTCTTCACGGCTGGTGTTAGGCCTTTACCCACTCGAGGGAGGGCAGCTTCCCATTCACTTTGGAGATGGCACTCCTGCAGCGCTGTGGGCCATGACTGTGCTTCGCAGACTGCAAACTACACTCTCCATTCGAAGAGAACACGCACGGATTGGGAAGTCTGTGTTCTCTGGGAGATGTGTGTGGTGCTACTGCCCCCGTGTATGGGGTGGCTCACTGGCCAGTAGCAATGTTTCTGCTCACCACTGTGGGGTAAACGTTGTGCAGCTAAGCTCACTTGGGAAGTACAAGTGCCAGAGTTCCTTTCTGGGGCACCATCAAGAGATCACATTCGTAGCATGCGGGTAGTGCTTTCCTCCTAAGCTGTGCATTCGCAGCCAGCTTCAAGGTGTTCCTTTGGTGGATAGACTCTGGTGGAGAGGCCGCTGGAGAAGCCTCTGCTTCTATGCCCTTTGAGAAGGCTGCTTTGAGGAACCTCTTACCCTAGCCTCTGCCAAGTACAGCCTTCTGCCTCTCTCCAATACTGACTTACTTCTGACAGCTTGTCTTTCCGTTTGAGAAACCAAGAACCCTTTTCCTGCAGGGAAAAATGTCCGTTTTCTGTTCTTCTTGTGCACACGGTGACGTTCTTTCAGGGATGGTGTTGGCCTTTACCCACTCGAGGGAGGGCAGCTTCCCATTCACTTTGGAGATGGCACCCTTGCAGCGCTGTGGGCCATGTCTGTGCTTCGCAGACTGCAAACTACCTCTCCATTCGAAGAGAACACGCACGGAATGGGAAGTCTCTGTTCTCTGGGAGATGTGTGTGGTGCTACTGCCCCGGTGTTTGGGGTGGTTCACTGGCCACTAGCAATGATTCTGCTCGCCAGTGTGGGGCAAACGTTGTTCAGCTAAGCTCATTTGGGAAGTACAAGTGCCAGAGTTCCTTTCTGGGGCACCATCAAGAGATCACATTCGTAGCATGCGGGTACTGCTCTCCTCCTAAGCTGTGCATTCGCAGCCAGATTCAAGGTGTTCTTTTGTGGATAGACTCTGGTGGAGAGGCCGCTGGAGAAGGCCTCTGCTTCTATGCCCTTTGAGAAGGCTGCTTTGAGGAACCTCTTACCCTAGCCTCTGCCAAGTACAGCCTTCTGCCTCTCTCCAATACTGACTTACTTCTGACAGTTTGTCTTTCCGTTTGAGAAACCAAGAGCCCGTTTCCTGCAGGGAAAAATGTCCGTTTTCTGTTCTTCATTGGCACACGGTGACGAGCCTTCAGGGCTGGTGTTAGCCCTTTACCCACTCGAGGGAGGGCAGCTACCCATTCACTTTGGAGATGGCACTCTTGCAGCGCTGTGGGCCATGTCTGTGCTTCGCAGACTGCAAACTAGCCTCTCCATTCGAAGAGAACACGCACGGATTGGGAAGTCTCTGTTCTCTGGGAGATGTGTGTGGTGCTACTGCCCCGGTGTATGGGGTGGCTCACTGGCCACTAGCAATGTTTCTGCTCGCCACTGTAAGGGAAACTCTGTTCAGCTAATCTCACTTGGGAAGTACAAGTGCTAGAGTTCCTTTCTGGGGCACCATCAAGAGATCACATTCGTAGCATGCGGGTACTGTTTCCTCCTAAGCTGTGCATTCACAGCCAGCTTCAAGGTGTTCCTTTTGTGTATAGACTCTGGTGGAGAGGCCGCTGGAGAAGGTCTCTGCTTCTATGCCCTTTGAGAAGGCTGCTTTGAGGAACCTCTTACCCTAGCCTCTGCCAAGTACAGCCTTCTGCCTCTCTCCAATACTGACTTACTTCTGACAGCTTGTCTTTCCGTTTGAGAAAACGAGAGCCGTTTTCCTGCAGGGAAAAATGTTCGTTTTCTGTTCTTCTTTTGCACACGGTGACGTGACATCAGGGCTGGTGATAGGCCTTTACCCACTCGAGGGAGGGCAGCTTCCCATTCACTTTGGAGATGGCACTCCTGCAGCGCTGTGGGCCATGACTGTGCTTCGCAGGCTGCAAACTACCCTCTCCATTCGAAGAGAACACGCACGGATTGGGAAGTCTCTGATCTCGGGGAGATGTGTGTGGTGCTACTGCCCCGGTGTATGGGGTGGTTCACTGGCCACTAGCAATGTTTCTGCTCGCCAGTGTGGGGCAAACGTTGTGCAGCTAAGCTCACTTGGGAAGTACAAGTGCCAGAGTTCCTTTCTGGGGCACCATCAAGAGATCACATTCGTAGCATGCGGGTACTGCTTTCCTCCTAAGCGGTGCATTCGCAGCCAGATTCAAGGTGTTCTTTTGTGGATAGACTCTGGTGGAGAGGCCGCTGGAGAAGGCCTCTGCTTCTATGCCCTTTGAGAAGGCTGCTTTGAGGAACCTCTTACCCTATCCTCTGCCAAGTACAGCCTTCTGCCTCTCTCCAATACTGACTTACTTCTGACAGCTTGTCTTTCCGTTTGAGAAACCAAGAGCCCGTTTCCTGCAGGGAAAAATGTCCGTTTTCTGTTCTTCTTGTGCACACGGTGACGTGCTTTCAGGGATGGTGTTAGGCCTTTACCCAGTCGAGGGAGGGCAGCTTCCCATTCACTTTGGAGATGGCACTCTTGCAGCGCTGTGGGCCATGTCTGTGCTTCGCAGACTGCAAACTAACCTCTCCATTCGAAGAGAACACGCACGGATTGGGAAGTCTGTGTTCTCTGGGAGATGTGTGTGGTGCTACTGCCCCGGTGTATGGGGTGGCTCACTGGCCACTAGCAATGTTTCTGCTCGACACTGTGGGGCAAACTCTGTTCAGCTAAGCTCACTTGGGAAGTACAAGTGCTAGAGTTCCTTTCTGGGGCACCATCAAGAGATCACATTCGTAGCATGCGGGTACTGCTCTCCTCCTAAGCTGTGCATTCGCAGCCAGCTTCAAGGTGTTCCTTTGGTGGATAGACTCTGGTGGAGAGGCCGCTGGGGAAGCCCTCTGCTTCTATGCCCTTTGAGAAGGCTGCTTTGAGGAACCTCTTACCATAGCCTCTGCCAAGTACAGCCTTCTGCCTCTCTCCAATACTGACTTACTTCTGACCGCTTGTCTCTCCGTTTGAGAAACCAAGAGCCCTTTTCCTGCAGGGAAAAATGTCCGTTTTCTGTTCTTCTTGTGCACACCGTGACGTGTCTTCACCGCTGTTGTTAGGCCTTTACCCACTCGAGGGAGGGCAGCTTCCCATTCACTTTGGAGATGGCACTCTTGCAGCGCTGTGGGCCATATCTGTGCTTCGCAGACTGCAAACTACCTTCTCCATTCGAAGACAACACGCACGGATTGGGAAGTCTCTGTTCTCTGGGAGATGTGTGTTGTGCTACTGCCCCGGTGTATGGGGTGGCTCACTGGCCAGTAGCAATGTTTCTGCTCACCACTGTGGGGTAAACGTTGTGCAGCTAAGCTCACTTGGGAAGTACAAGTGCCAGAGTTCCTTTCTGGGGCACCATCAAGAGATCACATTCGTAGCATGCGGGTACTGTTCTCCTCCTAAGCTGTGCATTCGCAGCCAGCTTCAAGGTGTTCCTTTGGTGGATAGACTCTGGTGGAGAGGCCGCTGGAGAAGCCTCTGCTTCTATGCCCTTTGAGAAGGCTGCTTTGAGGAACCTCTTACCCTAGCCTCTGCCAAGTACAGCCTTCTGCCTCTCTCCAATACTGACTTACTTCTGACAGCTTGTCTTTCCGTTTGAGAAACCAAGAGCCCTTTTCCTGCAGAGAAAAATGTCCGTTTTCTGTTCTTCTTGTGCACACGGTGACGTGCTTTCAGGGATGGTGTTAGGCCTTTAACCACTCGAGGGCGGGCAGCTTCCCATTCACTTTGGAGATGGCACCCTTGCAGCGCTGTGGGCCATGTCTGTGCTTCGCAGACTGCAAACTACCTCTCCATTCGAAGAGAACACGCACGGATTGGGAAGTCTCTGTTCTCTGTGAGATGTGTGTGGTGCTACTGCCCCGGTGTTTGGGGTGGTTCACTGGCCACTAGCAATGATTCTGCTCGCCACTGTAAGGGAAACTCTGTTCAGCTAATCTCACTTGGGAAGTACAAGTGCTAGAGTTCCTTTCTGGGGCACCATCAAGAGATCACATTCGTAGCATGCGGGTACTGTTTCCTCCTATGCTGTGCATTCACAGCCAGCTTCAAGGTGTTCCTTTTGTGTATAAACTCTGGTGGAGAGGCCGCTGGAGAAGGTCTCTGCTTCTATGCCCTTTGAGAAGGCTGCTTTGAGGAACCTCTTACCCTAGCCTCTGCCAAGTACAGCCTTCTGCCTCTCTCCAATACTGACTTACTTCTGACAGCTTGTCTTTCCGTTTGAGAAAACGAGAGCCGTTTTCCTGCAGGGAAAAATGTTCGTTTTCTGTTCTTCTTTTGCACACGGTGACGTGACATCAGGGCTGGTGATAGGCCTTTACCCACTCGAGGGAGGGCAGCTTCCCATTCACTTTGGAGATGGCACTCCTGCAGCGCTGTGGGCCATGACTGTGCTTCGCAGGCTGCAAACTACCCTCTCCATTCGAAGAGAACACGCACGGATTGGGAAGTCTCTGTTCTCTGGGAGATGTGTGTGGTGCTACTGCCCCGGTGTATGGGGTGGTTCACTGGCCACTAGCAATGTTTCTGCTCGCCAGTGTGGGGCAAACGTTGTGCAGCTAAGCTCACTTGGGAAGTACAAGTGCCAGAGTTCCTTTCTGGGGCAGCATCAAGAGATCACATTCGTTGCATGCGGGTACTGCTTTCCTCCTAAGCTGTGCATTTGCAGCCAGATTCAAGGTGTTCTTTTGTGGATAGACTCTGCTGGAGAGGCCGCTGGAGAAGACCTCTGCTTCTATGCCCTTTGAGAAGGCTGCCTTGAGGAACCTCTTACCATAGCCTCTGCCAAGTACAGCCTTCTGCCTCTCTCCAATACTGACTTACTTCTGACAGTTTGTCTTTCCGTTTGAGAAACCAAGAGCCCTTTTCCTGCAGGGAAAAATGTCCGTTTTCTCTTCTTCTTTTGCACACGGTGACGTTTCTTCACGGCTGGTGTTAGGCCTTTACCCACTCGAGGGAGGGCAGCTTCCCATTCACTTTGGAGATGGCACTCCTGCAGCGCTGTGGGCCATGACTGTGCTTCGCAGGCTGCAAACTACCCTCTCCATTCGAAGAGAACACGCACGGATTGGGAAGTCTCTGTTCTCTGGGAGATGTGTGTTGTGCTACTGCCCCGGTGTATGGGGTGGCTCACTGGCCAGTAGCAATGTTTCTGCTCACCACTGTGGGGTAAACGTTGTGCAGCTAAGCTCACTTGGGAAGTACAAGTGACAGAGTTCCTTTCTGGGGCACCATCAAGAGATCACATTCGTAGCATGCGGGTACTGCTTTCCTCCTAAGCGGTGCATTCGCAGCCAGATTCTAGGTGTTCTTTTGTGGATAGACTCTGGTGGAGAGGCCGCTGGAGAAGGCCTCTGCTTCTATGCCCTTTGAGAAGGCTGCTTTGAGGAACCTCTTACCCTAGCCTCTGCCAAGTACAGCCTTCTGCCTCTCTCCAATACTGACTTACTTCTGACAGTTTGTCTTTCCGTTTGAGAAACCAAGAGCCCTTTTCCTGCAGGGAAAAATGTCCGTTTTCTGTTCTTCTTTGGCACACGGTGACGTGCTTTCAGGGATGGTGTTAGGCCTTTACCCAGTCGAGGGAGGGCAGCTTCCCATTCACTTTGGAGATGGCACTCCTGCAGCGCTGTAGGCCATGACTGTGCTTCGCAGACTGCAAACTACACTCTCCATTCGAAGACAACACGCACGGATTGGGAAGTCTCTGTTCTCTGGGAGATGTGTGTTGTGCTACTGCCCCGGTGTATGGGGTGGCTCACTGGCCAGTAGCAATGTTTCTGCTCGCCACTGTGGGGTAAACGTTGTGCAGCTAAGCTCACTTGGGAAGTACAAGTGCCAGAGTTCCTTTCTGGGGCACCATCAAGAGATCACATTCGTAGCATGCTGGTACTGCTTTCCTCCTAAGCGGTGCATTCGCAGCCAGATTCAAGGTGTTCTTTTGTGGATAGACTCTGGTGGAGAGGCCGCTGGAGAAGGCCTCTGCTTCTATGCCCTTTGAGAAGGCTGCTTTGAGGAACCTCTTACCCTATCCTCTGCCAAGTACAGCCTTCTGCCTCTCTCCAATACTGACTTACTTCTGACAGCTTGTCTTTCCGTTTGAGAAACCAAGAGCCCGTTTCCTGCAGGGAAAAATGTCCGTTTTCTGTTCTTCTTGTGCACACGGTGACGTGCTTTCAGGGATGGTGTTAGGCCTTTACCCAGTCGAGGGAGGGCAGCTTCCCATTCACTTTGGAGATGGCACTCTTGCAGCGCTGTGGGCCATGTCTGTGCTTCGCAGACTGCAAACTAACCTCTCCATTCGAAGAGAACACGCACGGATTGGGAAGTCTGTGTTCTCTGGGAGATGTGTGTGGTGCTACTGCCCCGGTGTATGGGGTGGCTCACTGGCCACTAGCAATGTTTCTGCTCGCCACTGTGGGGCAAACTCTGTTCAGCTAAGCTCACTTGGGAAGTACAAGTGCTAGAGTTCCTTTCTGGGGCACCATCAAGAGATCACATTCGTAGCATGCGGGTACTGCTCTCCTCCTAAGCTGTGCATTCGCAGCCAGCTTCAAGGTGTTCCTTTGGTGGATAGACTCTGGTGGAGAGGCCGCTGGAGAAGCCTCTGCTTCTATGCCCTTTGAGAAGGCTGCTTTGAGGAACCTCTTACCCTAGCCTCTGCCAAGTACAGCCTTCTGCCTCTCTCCAATACTGACTTACTTCTGACAGTTTGTCTTTCCGTTTGAGAAACCAAGAGCCCTTTTCCTGCAGGGAAAAATGTCCGTTTTCTCTTCTTCTTTTGCACACGGTGACGTTTCTTCACGGCTGGTGTTAGGCCTTTACCCACTCGAGGGAGGGCAGCATCCCATTCACTTTGGAGATGGCACTCCTGCAGCGCTGTGGGCCATGACTGTGCTTCGCAGACTGCAAACTACACTCTCCATTCGAAGAGAACACGCACGGATTGGGAAGTCTGTGTTCTCTGGGAGATGTGTGTGGTGCTACTGCCCCGGTGTATGGGGTGTCTCACTGGCCACTAGCAATGTTTCTGCTCGCAACTGTGGGGCAAACTCTGTTCATCTAAGCTCACTAAGGAAGTAAAAGTGCCAGAGTTCCTTTCTGGGGCACCATCAAGGGATCACATTCGTAGCATGGGGGTATTGCTCTCCTCCTAAACTGTGCATTCGAAGCCACCTTCAAGGTGTTCCTTTTGTGGATAGACTCTGGTGGAGAGGCCGCTGGGGAAGCCCTCTGCTTCTATGCCCTTTGAGAAGGCTGCTTTGAGGAACCTCTTACCCTAGCCTCTGCCAAGTACAACCTTCTGCCTCTCTCCAATACTGACTTACTTCTGACCGCTTGTCTCTCCGTTTGAGAAACCAAGAGCCCTTTTCCTGCAGGGAAAAATGTCCGTTTTCTGTTCTTCTTGTGCACACGGTGACGTGTCTTCACCGCTGTTGTTAGGTCTTTACCCACTCGAGGGAGGGCAGCTTCCCATTCACTTTGGAGATGGCACTCTTGCAGCGCTGTGGGCCATATCGGTGCTTCGCAGACTGCAAACTACCTTCTCCATTCGAAGACAACACGCACGGATTGGGAAGTCTCTGTTCTCTGGGAGATGTGTGTTGTGCTACTGCCCCGGTGTATGGGGTGGCTCACTGGCCAGTAGCAATGTTTCTGCTCACCACTGTGGGGTAAACGTTGTGCAGCTAAGCTCACTTGGGAAGTACAAGTGCCAGAGTTCCTTTCTGGGGCACCATCAAGAGATCACATTCGTAGCATGCGGGTACTGCTTTCCTCCTAAGCGGTGCATTCGCAGCCAGATTCAAGGTGTTCTTTTGTGGATAGACTCTGGTGGAGAGGCCGCTGGAGAAGGCCTCTGCTTCTATGCCCTTTGAGAAGGCTGCTTTGAGGAACCTCTTACCCTAGCCTCTGCCAAGTACAGCCTTCTGCCTCTCTCCAATACTGACTTACTTCTGACAGTTTGTCTTTCCGTTTGAGAAACCAAGAGCTCTTTTCCTGCAGGGAAAAATGTCCGTTTTCTGTTCTTCTTTTGCACACGGTGACGTTTCTTCACGGCTGGTGTTAGGCCTTTGCCCACTCGAGGGAGGGCAGCTTCCCATTCACTTTGGAGATGGCACTCCTGCAGCGCTGTAGGCCATGACTGTGCTTCGCAGACTGCAAACTACACTCTCCATTCGAAGACAACACGCACGGATTGGGAAGTCTCTGTTCTCTGGGAGATGTGTGTTGTGCTACTGCCCCGGTGTATGGGGTGGCTCACTGGCCAGTAGCAATGTTTCTGCTCGCCACTGTGGGGTAAACGTTGTGCAGCTAAGCTCACTTGGGAAGTACAAGTGCCAGAGTTCCTTTCTGTGGCACCATCAAGAGATCACATTCGTAGCATGCGGGTACTGCTTTCCTCATAAGCGGTGCATTCGCAGCCAGATTCAAGGTGTTCTTTTGTGGATAGACTCTGGTGGAGAGGCCGCTGGAGAAGGCCTCTGCTTCTATGCCCTTTGAGAAGGCTGCTTTGAGGAACCTCTTACCCTATCCTCTGCCAAGTACAGCCTTCTGCCTCTCTCCAATACTGACTTACTTCTGACAGCTTGTCTTTCCGTTTGAGAAACCAAGAGCCCGTTTCCTGCAGGGAAAAATGTCCGTTTTCTGTTCTTCTTGTGCACACGGTGACGTGCTTTCAGGGATGGTGTTAGGCCTTTACCCAGTCGAGGGAGGGCAGCTTCCCATTCTCTTTGGAGATGGCACTCTTGCAGCGCTGTGGGCCATGTCTGTGCTTCGCAGACTGCAAACTAACCTCTCCATTCGAAGAGAACACGCACGGATTGGGAAGTCTGTGTTCTCTGGGAGATGTGTGTGGTGCTACAGCCCCGGTGTATGGGGTGGCTCACTGGCCACGAGCAATGTTTCTGCTCGACACTGTGGGGCAAACTCTGTTCAGCTAAGCTCACTTGGGAAGTACAAGTGCTAGAGTTCCTTTCTGGGGCACCATCAAGAGATCACATTCGTAGCATGCGGGTACTGCTCTCCTCCTAAGCTGTGCATTCGCAGCCAGCTTCAAGGTGTTCCTTTGTTGGATAGACTCTGGTGGAGAGGCCGCTGGAGAAGCCTCTGCTTCTATGCCGTTTGAGAAGGCTGCTTTGAGGAACCTCTTACCCTAGCCTCTGCCAAGTACAGCCTTCTGCCTCTCTCCAATACTGACTTACTTCTGACAGCTTGTCTTTCCGTTTGAGAAACCAAGAGCCCTTTTCCTGCAGAGAAAAATGTCCGTTTTCTGTTCTTCTTGTGCACACGGTGACGTGCTTTCAGGGATGGTGTTAGGCCTTTAACCACTCGAGGGCGGGCAGCTTCCCATTCACTTTGGAGATGGCACCCTTGCAGCGCTGTGGGCCATGTCTGTGCTTCGCAGACTGCAAACTACCTCTCCATACGAAGAGAACACGCACGGATTGGGAAGTCTCTGTTCTCTGGGAGATGTGTGTGGTGCTACTGCCCCGGTGTTTGGGGTGGTTCACTGGCCACTAGCAATGATTCTGCTCGCCAGTGTGGGGCAAACGTTGTGCAGCTAAGCTCATTTGGGAAGTACAAGTGCCAGAGTTCCTTTCTGGGGCACCATCAAGAGATCACATTCGTAGCATGCGGGTACTGCTTTCCTCCTAAGCTGTGCATTCGCAGCCAGATTCAAGGTGTTCTTTTGTGGATAGACTCTGGTGGAGAGGCCGCTGGAGAAGGCCTCTGCTTCTATGCCCTTTGAGAAGGCTGCTTTGAGGAACCTCTTACCCTAGCCTCTGCCAAGTACAGCCTTCTGCCTCTCTCCAATACTGACTTACTTCTGACAGCTTGTCTTTCCGTTTGAGAAACCAAGAGCCCGTTTCCTGCAGGGAAAAATGTCCGTTTTCTGTTCTTCATTGGCACACGGTGACGTGCCTTCAGGGCTGGTGTTAGCCCTTTACCCACTCGAGGGAGGGCAGCTACCCATTCACTTTGGAGATGGCACTCCTGCAGCGCTGTGGGCCATGTCTGTGCTTCGCAGACTGCAAACTAGCCTCTCCATTCGAAGAGAACACGCACGGATTGGGAAGTCTCTCTTCTCTGGGAGATGTGTGTGGTGCTACTGCCCCGGTGTATGGGGTGGCTCACTGGCCACTAGCAATGTTTCTGCTCGCCACTGTAAGGGAAACTCTGTTCAGCTAATCTCACTTGGGAAGTACAAGTGCTAGAGTTCCTTTCTGGGGCACCATCAAGAGATCACATTCGTAGCATGCGGGTACTGCTTTCCTCCTAAGCTGTGCATTTGCAGCCAGATTCAAGGTGTTCTTTTGTGGATAGACTCTGCTGGAGAGGCCGCTGGAGAAGGCCTCTGCTTCTATGCCCTTTGAGAAGGCTGCTTTGAGGAACCTCTTACCCTAGCCTCTGCCAAGTACAGCCTTCTGCCTCTCTCCAATACTGACTTACTTCTGACAGTTTGTCTTTCCGTTTGAGAAACCAAGAGCCCTTTTCCTGCAGGGAAAAATGTCCGTTTTCTGTTCTTCTTGTGCACACGGTGACGTGCTTTCAGGGATGGTGTTAGGCCTTTACCCAGTCGAGGGAGGGCAGCTTCCCATTCACTTTGGAGATGGCACTCCTGCAGCGCTGTGGGCCATGACTGTGCTTCGCAGACTGCAAACTACACTCTCCATTCGAAGAGAACACGCACGGATTGGGAAGTCTGTGTTCTCTGGGAGATGTGTGTGGTGCTACTGCCCCGGTGTATGGGGTGGCTCACTGGCCACTAGCAATGTTTCTGCTCGCCACTGTGGGGCAAACTCTGTTCAGCTAAGCTCACTTGGGAAGTACAAGTGCTAGAGTTCCTTTCTGGGGCACGATCAAGAGATCACATTCGTAGCATGCGGGTACTGCTCTCCTCCTAAGCTGTGTATTCGCAGCCAGCTTCAAGGTGTTCCTTTGGTTGATAGACTCTGGTGGAGAGGCTGCTGGAGAAGCCTCTGCTTCTATGCCCTTTGAGAAGGCTGCTTTGAGGAACCTCTTACCCTAGCCTCTGCCAAGTACAGCCTTCTGCCTCTCTCCAATACTGACTTACTTCTGACAGTTTGTCTTTCCGTTTGAGAAACCAAGAGCCCTTTTCCTGCAGGGAAAAATGTCCGTTTTCTCTTCTTCTTTTGCACACGGTGACGTTTCTTCACGGCTGGTGTTAGGCCTTTACCCACTCGAGGGAGGGCAGCTTCCCATTCACTTTGGAGATGGCACTCCTGCAGCGCTGTGGGCCATGACTGTGCTTCGCAGACTGCAAACTACACTCTCCATTCGAAGAGAACACGCACGGATTGGGAAGTCTGTGTTCTCTGGGAGATGTGTGTGGTGCTACTGCCCCCGTGTATGGGGTGGCTCACTGGCCAGTAGCAATGTTTCTGCTCACCACTGTGGGGTAAACGTTGTGCAGCTAAGCTCACTTGGGAAGTACAAGTGCCAGAGTTCCTTTCTGGGGCACCATCAAGAGATCACATTCGTAGCATGCGGGTAGTGCTTTCCTCCTAAGCTGTGCATTCGCAGCCAGCTTCAAGGTGTTCCTTTGGTGGATAGACTCTGGTGGAGAGGCCGCTGGAGAAGCCTCTGCTTCTATGCCCTTTGAGAAGGCTGCTTTGAGGAACCTCTTACCCTAGCCTCTGCCAAGTACAGCCTTCTGCCTCTCTCCAATACTGACTTACTTCTGACAGCTTGTCTTTCCGTTTGAGAAACCAAGAGCCCTTTTCCTGCAGGGAAAAATGTCCGTTTTCTGTTCTTCTTGTGCACACGGTGACGTTCTTTCAGGGATGGTGTTGGCCTTTACCCACTCGAGGGAGGGCAGCTTCCCATTCACTTTGGAGATGGCACCCTTGCAGCGCTGTGGGCCATGTCTGTGCTTCGCAGACTGCAAACTACCTCTCCATTCGAAGAGAACACGCACGGAATGGGAAGTCTCTGTTCTCTGGGAGATGTGTGTGGTGCTACTGCCCCGGTGTTTTGGGTGGTTCACTGGCCACTAGCAATGATTCTGCTCGCCAGTGTGGGGCAAACGTTGTTCAGCTAAGCTCATTTGGGAAGTACAAGTGCCAGAGTTCCTTTCTGGGGCACCATCAAGTGATCACATTCGTAGCATGCGGGTACTGCTCTCCTCCTAAGCTGTGCATTCGCAGCCAGATTCAAGGTGTTCTTTTGTGGATAGACTCTGGTGGAGAGGCCGCTGGAGAAGGCCTCTGCTTCTATGCCCTTTGAGAAGGCTGCTTTGAGGAACCTCTTACCCTAGCCTCTGCCAAGTACAGCCTTCTGCCTCTCTCCAATACTGACTTACTTCTGACAGCTTGTCTTTCCGTTTGAGAAACCAAGAGCCCGTTTCCTGCAGGGAAAAATGTCCGTTTTCTGTTCTTCATTGGCACACGGTGACGAGCCTTCAGGGCTGGTGTTAGCCCTTTACCCACTCGAGGGAGGGCAGCTACCCATTCACTTTGGAGATGGCACTCTTGCAGCGCTGTGGGCCATGTCTGTGCTTCGCAGACTGCAAACTAGCCTCTCCATTCGAAGAGAACACGCACGGATTGGGAAGTCTCTGTTCTCTGGGAGATGTGTGTGGTGCTACTGCCCCGGTGTATGGGGTGGCTCACTGGCCACTAGCAATGTTTCTGCTCGCCACTGTAAGGGAAACTCTGTTCAGCTAATCTCACTTGGGAAGTACAAGTGCTAGAGTTCCTTTCTGGGGCACCATCAAGAGATCACATTCGTAGCATGCGGGTACTGTTTCCTCCTAAGCTGTGCATTCACAGCCAGCTTCAAGGTGTTCCTTTTGTGTATAGACTCTGGTGGAGAGGCCGCTGGAGAAGGTCTCTGCTTCTATGCCCTTTGAGAAGGCTGCTTTGAGGAACCTCTTACCCTAGCCTCTGCCAAGTACAGCCTTCTGCCTCTCTCCAATACTGACTTACTTCTGACAGCTTGTCTTTCCGTTTGAGAAAACGAGAGCCGTTTTCCTGCAGGGAAAAATGTTCGTTTTCTGTTCTTCTTTTGCACACGGTGACGTGACATCAGGGCTGGTGATAGGCCTTTACCCACTCGAGGGAGGGCAGCTTCCCATTCACTTTGGAGATGGCACTCCTGCAGCGCTGTGGGCCATGACTGTGCTTCGCAGGCTGCAAACTACCCTCTCCATTCGAAGAGAACACGCACGGATTGGGAAGTCTCTGATCTCGGGGAGATGTGTGTGGTGCTACTGCCCCGGTGTATGGGGTGGTTCACTGGCCACTAGCAATGTTTCTGCTCGCCAGTGTGGGGCAAACGTTGTGCAGCTAAGCTCACTTGGGAAGTACAAGTGCCAGAGTTCCTTTCTGGGGCAGCATCAAGAGATCACATTCGTTGCATGCGAGTACTGTTTTCCTCCTAAGCGGTGCATTCGCAGCCAGATTCAAGGTGTTCTTTTGTGGATAGACTCTGGTGGAGAGGCCGCTGGAGAAGGCCTCTGCTTCTATGCCCTTTGAGAAGGCTGCTTTGAGGAACCTCTTACCCTAGCCTCTGCCAAGTACAGCCTTCTGCCTCTCTCCAATACTGACTTACTTCTGACAGTTTGTCTTTCCGTTTGAGAAACCAAGAGCCCTTTTCCTGCAGGGAAAAATGTCCGTTTTCTGTTCTTCTTGTGCACACGGTGACGTGCTTTCAGGGATGGTGTTAGGCCTTTACCCAGTCGAGGGAGGGCAGCTTCCCATTCACTTTGGAGATGGCACTCTTGCAGCGCTGTGGGCCATGTCTGTGCTTCGCAGACTGCAAACTAACCTCTCCATTCGAAGACAACACGCACGGATTGGGAAGTCTGTGTTCTCTGGGAGATGTGTGTGGTGCTACTGCCCCGGTGTATGAGGTGGCTCACTGGCCACTAGCAATGTTTCTGCTCGACACTGTGGGGCAAACTCTGTTCAGCTAAGCTCACTTGGGAAGTACAAGTGCTAGAGTTCCTTTCTGGGGCACCATCAAGAGATCACATTCGTAGCATGCGGGTACTGCTCTCCTCCTAAGCTGTGCATTCGCAGCCAGCTTCAAGGTGTTCCTTTGGTGGATAGACTCTGGTGGAGAGGCCGCTGGGGAAGCCCTCTGCTTCTATGCCCTTTGAGAAGGCTGCTTTGAGGAACCTCTTACCCTATCCTCTGCCAAGTACAGCCTTCTGCCTCTCTCCAATACTGACTTACTTCTGACCGCTTGTCTCTCCGTTTGAGAAACCAAGAGCCCTTTTCCTGCAGGGAAAAATGTCCGTTTTCTGTTCTTCTTGTGCACACGGTGACGTGTCTTCACCGCTGTTGTTAGGCCTTTACCCACTCGAGGGAGGGCAGCTTCCCATTCACTTTGGAGATGGCACTCTTGCAGCGCTGTGGGCCATATCTGTGCTTCGCAGACTGCAAACTACCTTCTCCATTCGAAGACAACACGCACGGATTGGGAAGTCTCTGTTCTCTGGGAGATGTGTGTTGTGCTACTGCCCCGGTGTATGGGGTGGCTCACTGGTCAGTAGCAATGTTTCTGCTCACCACTGTGGGGTAAACGTTGTGCAGCTAAGCTCACTTGGGAAGTACAAGTGCCAGAGTTCCTTTCTGGGGCACCATCAAGAGATCACATTCGTAGCATGCGGGTACTGCTTTGCTCCTAAGCGGTGCATTCGCAGCCAGATTCAAGGTGTTCTTTTGTGGATAGACTCTGGTGGAGAGGCCGCTGGAGAAGGCCTCTGCTTCTATGCCCTTTGAGAAGGCTGCTTTGAGGAACCTCTTACCCTAGCCTCTGCCAAGTACAGCCTTCTGCCTCTCTCCAATACTGACTTACTTCTGACAATTTGTCTTTCCGTTTGAGAAACCAAGAGCCCTTTTCCTGCAGGGAAAAATGTCCGTTTTCTGTTCTTCTTTTGCACACGGTGACGTTTCTTCACGGCTGGTGTTAGGCCTTTGCCCACTCGAGGGAGGGCAGCTTCCCATTCACTTTGGAGATGGCACTCCTGCAGCGCTGTAGGCCATGACTGTGCTTCGCAGACTGCAAACTACACTCTCCATTCGAAGACAACACGCACGGATTGGGAAGTCTCTGTTCTCTGGGAGATGTGTGTTGTGCTACTGCCCCGGTGTATGGGGTGGCTCACTGGCCAGTAGCAATGTTTCTGCTCGCCACTGTGGGGTAAACGTTGTGCAGCTAAGCTCACTTGGGAAGTACAAGTGCCAGAGTTCCTTTCTGGGGCACCATCAAGAGATCACATTCGTAGCATGCGGGTACTGCTTTCCTCCTAAGCGGTGCATTCGCAGCCAGATTCAAGGTGTTCTTTTGTGGATAGACTCTGGTGGAGAGGCCGCTGGAGAAGCCTCTGCTTCTATGCCCTTTGAGAAGGCTGCTTTGAGGAACCTCTTACCCTAGCCTCTGCCAAGTACAGCCTTCTGCCTCTCTCCAATACTGACTTACTTCTGACAGCTTGTCTTTCCGTTTGAGAAACCAAGAGCACGTTTCCTGCAGGGAAAAATTTCCGTTTTCTGTTCTTCTTGTGCACACGGTGACGTGCTTTCAGGGATGGTGTTAGGCCTTTACCCAGTCGAGGGAGGGCAGCTTCCCATTCACTTTGGAGATGGCACTCTTGCAGCGCTGTGGGCCATGTCTGTGCTTCGCAGACTGCAAACTAACCTCTCCATTCGAAGAGAACACGCACGGATTGGGAAGTCTGTGTTCTCTGGGAGATGTGTGTGGTGCTACTGCCCCGGTGTATGGGGTGGCTCACTGGCCACGAGCAATGTTTCTGCTCGACACTGTGGGGCAAACTCTGTTCAGCTAAGCTCACTTGGGAAGTACAAGTGCTAGAGTTCCTTTCTGGGGCACCATCAAGAGATCACATTCGTAGCATGCGGGTACTGCTCTCCTCCTAAGCTGTGCATTCGCAGCCAGCTTCAAGGTGTTCCTTTGGTGGATAGACTCTGGTGGAGAGGCCGCTGGGGAAGCCCTCTGCTTCTATGCCCTTTGAGAAGGCTGCTTTGAGGAACCTCTTACCCTATCCTCTGCCAAGTACAGCCTTCTGCCTCTCTCCAATACTGACTTACTTCTGACCGCTTGTCTCTCCGTTTGAGAAACCAAGAGCCCTTTTCCTGCAGGGAAAAATGTCCGTTTTCTGTTCTTCTTGTGCACACGGTGACGTGTCTTCACCGCTGTTGTTAGGCCTTTACCAACTCGAGGGAGGGCAGCTTCCCATTCACTTTGGAGATGGCACTCTTGCAGCGCTGTGGGCCATATCTGTGCTTCGCAGACTGCAAACTACCTTCTCCATTCGAAGACAACACGCACGGATTGGGAAGTCTCTGTTCTCTGGGAGATGTGTGTTGTGCTACTGCCCCGGTGTATGGGGTGGCTCACTGGTCAGTAGCAATGTTTCTGCTCACCACTGTGGGGTAAACGTTGTGCAGCTAAGCTCACTTGGGAAGTACAAGTGCCAGAGTTCCTTTCTGGGGCACCATCAAGAGATCACATTCGTAGCATGCGGGTACTGCTTTGCTCCTAAGCGGTGCATTCGCAGCCAGATTCAAGGTGTTCTTTTGTGGATAGACTCTGGTGGAGAGGCCGCTGGAGAAGGCCTCTGCTTCTATGCCCTTTGAGAAGGCTGCTTTGAGGAACCTCTTACCCTAGCCTCTGCCAAGTACAGCCTTCTGCCTCTCTCCAATACTGACTTACTTCTGACAATTTGTCTTTCCGTTTGAGAAACCAAGAGCCCTTTTCCTGCAGGGAAAAATGTCCGTTTTCTGTTCTTCTTTTGCACACGGTGACGTTTCTTCACGGCTGGTGTTAGGCCTTTGCCCACTCGAGGGAGGGCAGCTTCCCATTCACTTTGGAGATGGCACTCCTGCAGCGCTGTAGGCCATGACTGTGCTTCGCAGACTGCAAACTACACTCTCCATTCGAAGACAACACGCACGGATTGGGAAGTCTCTGTTCTCTGGGAGATGTGTGTTGTGCTACTGCCCCGGTGTATGGGGTGGCTCACTGGCCAGTAGCAATGTTTCTGCTCGCCACTGTGGGGTAAACGTTGTGCAGCTAAGCTCACTTGGGAAGTACAAGTGCCAGAGTTCCTTTCTGGGGCACCATCAAGAGATCACATTCGTAGCATGCGGGTACTGCTTTCCTCCTAAGCGGTGCATTCGCAGCCAGATTCAAGGTGTTCTTTTGTGGATAGACTCTGGTGGAGAGGCCGCTGGAGAAGCCTCTGCTTCTATGCCCTTTGAGAAGGCTGCTTTGAGGAACCTCTTACCCTAGCCTCTGCCAAGTACAGCCTTCTGCCTCTCTCCAATACTGACTTACTTCTGACAGCTTGTCTTTCCGTTTGAGAAACCAAGAGCACGTTTCCTGCAGGGAAAAATTTCCGTTTTCTGTTCTTCTTGTGCACACGGTGACGTGCTTTCAGGGATGGTGTTAGGCCTTTACCCAGTCGAGGGAGGGCAGCTTCCCATTCACTTTGGAGATGGCACTCTTGCAGCGCTGTGGGCCATGTCTGTGCTTCGCAGACTGCAAACTAACCTCTCCATTCGAAGAGAACACGCACGGATTGGGAAGTCTGTGTTCTCTGGGAGATGTGTGTGGTGCTACTGCCCCGGTGTATGGGGTGGCTCACTGGCCACGAGCAATGTTTCTGCTCGACACTGTGGGGCAAACTCTGTTCAGCTAAGCTCACTTGGGAAGTACAAGTGCTAGAGTTCCTTTCTGGGGCACCATCAAGAGATCACATTCGTAGCATGCGGGTACTGCTCTCCTCCTAAGCTGTGCATTCGCAGCCAGCTTCAAGGTGTTCCTTTGGTGGATAGACTCTGGTGGAGAGGCCGCTGGGGAAGCCCTCTGCTTCTATGCCCTTTGAGAAGGCTGCTTTGAGGAACCTCTTACCCTATCCTCTGCCAAGTACAGCCTTCTGCCTCTCTCCAATACTGACTTACTTCTGACCGCTTGTCTCTCCGTTTGAGAAACCAAGAGCCCTTTTCCTGCAGGGAAAAATGTCCGTTTTCTGTTCTTCTTGTGCACACGGTGACGTGTCTTCACCGCTGTTGTTAGGCCTTTACCCACTCGAGGGAGGGCAGCTTCCCATTCACTTTGGAGATGGCACTCTTGCAGCGCTGTGGGCCATATCTGTGCTTCGCAGACTGCAAACTACCTTCTCCATTCGAAGACAACACGCACGGATTGGGAAGTCTCTGTTCTCTGGGAGATGTGTGTTGTGCTACTGCCCCGGTGTATGGGGTGGCTCACTGGTCAGTAGCAATGTTTCTGCTCACCACTGTGGGGTAAACGTTGTGCAGCTAAGCTCACTTGGGAAGTACAAGTGCCAGAGTTCCTTTCTGGGGCACCATCAAGAGATCACATTCGTAGCATGCGGGTACTGCTTTGCTCCTAAGCGGTGCATTCGCAGCCAGATTCAAGGTGTTCTTTTGTGGATAGACTCTGGTGGAGAGGCCGCTGGAGAAGGCCTCTGCTTCTATGCCCTTTGAGAAGGCTGCTTTGAGGAACCTCTTACCCTAGCCTCTGCCAAGTACAGCCTTCTGCCTCTCTCCAATACTGACTTACTTCTGACAATTTGTCTTTCCGTTTGAGAAACCAAGAGCCCTTTTCCTGCAGGGAAAAATGTCCGTTTTCTGTTCTTCTTTTGCACACGGTGACGTTTCTTCACGGCTGGTGTTAGGCCTTTGCCCACTCGAGGGAGGGCAGCTTCCCATTCACTTTGGAGATGGCACTCCTGCAGCGCTGTAGGCCATGACTGTGCTTCGCAGACTGCAAACTACACTCTCCATTCGAAGACAACACGCACGGATTGGGAAGTCTCTGTTCTCTGGGAGATGTGTGTTGTGCTACTGCCCCGGTGTATGGGGTGGCTCACTGGCCAGTAGCAATGTTTCTGCTCGCCACTGTGGGGTAAACGTTGTGCAGCTAAGCTCACTTGGGAAGTACAAGTGCCAGAGTTCCTTTCTGGGGCAC
The DNA here is from genome assembly GCF_026419965.1 of Kogia breviceps. Taxonomy (NCBI): domain Eukaryota; kingdom Metazoa; phylum Chordata; class Mammalia; order Artiodactyla; family Physeteridae; genus Kogia; species Kogia breviceps. Next base: position 30,545,590 of record NC_081324.1, read on the forward strand.
CATCAAGAGATCACATTCGTAGCATGCGGGTACTGCTTTCCTCCTAAGCGGTGCATTCGCAGCCAGATTCAAGGTGTTCTTTTGTGGATAGACTCTGGTGGAGAGGCCGCTGGAGAAGCCTCTGCTTCTATGCCCTTTGAGAAGGCTGCTTTGAGGAACCTCTTACCCTAGCCTCTGCCAAGTACAGCCTTCTGCCTCTCTCCAATACTGACTTACTTCTGACAGCTTGTCTTTCCGTTTGAGAAACCAAGAGCACGTTTCCTGCAGGGAAAAATTTCCGTTTTCTGTTCTTCTTGTGCACACGGTGACGTGCTTTCAGGGATGGTGTTAGGCCTTTACCCAGTCGAGGGAGGGCAGCTTCCCATTCACTTTGGAGATGGCACTCTTGCAGCGCTGTGGGCCATGTCTGTGCTTCGCAGACTGCAAACTAACCTCTCCATTCGAAGAGAACACGCACGGATTGGGAAGTCTGTGTTCTCTGGGAGATGTGTGTGGTGCTACTGCCCCGGTGTATGGGGTGGCTCACTGGCCACGAGCAATGTTTCTGCTCGACACTGTGGGGCAAACTCTGTTCAGCTAAGCTCACTTGGGAAGTACAAGTGCTAGAGTTCCTTTCTGGGGCACCATCAAGAGATCACATTCGTAGCATGCGGGTACTGTTCTCCTCCTAAGCTGTGCATTCGCAGCCAGCTTCAAGGTGTTCCTTTGGTGGATAGACTCTGGTGGAGAGGCCGCTGGAGAAGCCTCTGCTTCTATGCCCTTTGAGAAGGCTGCTTTGAGGAACCTCTTACCCTAGCCTCTGCCAAGTACAGCCTTCTGCCTCTCTCCAATACTGACTTACTTCTGACAGCTTGTCTTTCCGTTTGAGAAACCAAGAGCCCTTTTCCTGCAGGGAAAAATGTCCGTTTTCTGTTCTTCTTGTGCACACGGTGAAGTGCTTTCAGGGATGGTGTTAGGCCTTTAACCACTCGAGGGCGGGCAGCTTCCCATTCACTTTGGAGATGGCACCCTTGCAGCGCTGTGGGCCATGTCTGTGCTTCGCACACTGCAAACTACCTCTCCATTCGAAGAGAACACGCACGGATTGGGAAGTCTCTGTTCTCTGTGAGATGTGTGTGGTGCTACTGCCCCGGTGTTTGGGGTGGTTCACTGGCCACTAGCAATGATTCTGCTCGCCACTGTAAGGGAAACTCTGTTCAGCTAATCTCACTTGGGAAGTACAAGTGCTAGAGTTCCTTTCTGGGGCACCATCAAGAGATCACATTCGTAGCATGCCGGTACTGTTTCCTCCTAAGCTGTGCATTCACAGCCAGCTTCAAGGTGTTCCTTTTGTGTATAAACTCTGGTGGAGAGGCCGCTGGAGAAGGTCTCTGCTTCTATGCCCTTTGAGAAGGCTGCTTTGAGGAACCTCTTACCCTAGCCTCTGCCAAGTACAGCCTTCTGCCTCTCTCCAATACTGACTTACTTCTGACAGCTTGTCTTTCCGTTTGAGAAAACGAGAGCCGTTTTCCTGCAGGGAAAAATGTTCGTTTTCTGTTCTTCTTTTGCACACGGTGACGTGACATCAGGGCTGGTGATAGGCCTTTACCCACTCGAGGGAGGGCAGCTTCCCATTCACTTTGGAGATGGCACTCCTGCAGCGCTGTGGGCCATGACTGTGCTTCACAGGCTGCAAACTACCCTCTCCATTCGAAGAGAACACGCACGGATTGGGAAGTCTCTGTTCTCTGGGAGATGTGTGTGGTGCTACTGCCCCGGTGTATGGGGTGGTTCACTGGCCACTAGCAATGTTTCTGCTCGCCAGTGTGGGGCAAACGTTGTGCAGCTAAGCTCACTTGGGAAGTACAAGTGCCAGAGTTCCTTTCTGGGGCAGCATCAAGAGATCACATTCGTTGCATGCGGGTACTGCTTTCCTCCTAAGCTGTGCATTTGCAGCCAGATTCAAGGTGCTCTTTGTGGATAGACTCTGCTGGAGAGGCCGCTGGAGAAGGCCTCTGCTTCTATGCCCTTTGAGAAGGCTGCCTTGAGGAACCTCTTACCATAGCCTCTGCCAAGTACAGCCTTCTGCCTCTCTCCAATACTGACTTACTTCTGACAGTTTGTCTTTCCGTTTGAGAAACCAAGAGCCCTTTTCCTGCAGGGAAAAATGTCCGTTTTCTCTTCTTCTTTTGCACACGGTGACGTTTCTTCACGGCTGGTGTTAGGCCTTTACCCACTCGAGGGAGGGCAGCTTCCCATTCACTTTGGAGATGGCACTCCTGCAGCGCTGTGGGCCATGACTGTGCTTCGCAGACTGCCAACTACACTCTCCATTCGAAGAGAACACGCACGGATTGGGAAGTCTGTGTTCTCTGGGAGATGTGTGTGGTGCTACTGCCCCGGTGTATGGGGTGTCTCACTGGCCACTAGCAATGTTTCTGCTCGCCACTGTGGGGCAAACTCTGTTCAGCTAAGCTCACTAAGGAAGTAAAAGTGCCAGAGTTCCTTTCTGGGGCACCATCAAGGGATCACATTCGTAGCATGGGGGTATTGCTCTCCTCCTAAACTGTGCATTCGAAGCCAGCTTCAAGGTGTTCCTTTTGTGGATAGACTCTGGTGGAGAGGCCGCTGGGGAAGCCCTCTGCTTCTATGCCCTTTGAGAAGGCTGCTTTGAGGAACCTCTTACCGTAGCCTCTGCCAAGTACAGCCTTCTGCCTCTCTCCAATACTGACTTACTTCTGACCGCTTGTCTCTCCGTTTGAGAAACCAAGAGCCCTTTTCCTGCAGGGAAAAATGTCCGTTTTCTGTTCTTCTTTTGCACACGGTGACGTGTCTTCACCGCTGTTGTTAGGCCTTTACCCACTCGAGGGAGGGCAGCTTCCCATTCACTTTGGAGATGGCACTCTTGCAGCGCTGTGGGCCATATCTGTGCTTCGCAGACTGCAAACTACCTTCTCCATTCGAAGACAACACGCACGGATTGGGAAGTCTCTGTTCTCTGGGAGATGTGTGTTGTGCTACTGCCCCGGTGTATGGGGTGGCTCACTGGCCAGTAGCAATGTTTCTGCTCACCACTGTGGGGTAAACGTTGTGCAGCTAAGCTCACTTGGGAAGTACAAGTGCCAGAGTTCCTTTCTGGGGCACCATCAAGAGATCACATTCGTAGCATGCGGGTACTGCTTTCCTCCTAAGCGGTGCATTCGCAGCCAGATTCTAGGTGTTCTTTTGTGGATAGACTCTGGTGGAGAGGCCGCTGGAGAAGGCCTCTGCTTCTATGCCCTTTGAGAAGGCTGCTTTGAGGAACCTCTTACCCTAGCCTCTGCCAAGTACAGCCTTCTGCCTCTCTCCAATACTGACTTACTTCTGACAGTTTGTCTTTCCGTTTGAGAAACCAAGAGCCCTTTTCCTGCAGGGAAAAATGTCCGTTTTCTGTTCTTCTTTGGCACACGGTGACGTTTCTTCACGGCTGGTGTTAGGCCTTTACCCACTCGAGGGAGGGCAGCTTCCCATTCACTTTGGAGATGGCACTCCTGCAGCGCTGTAGGCCATGACTGTGCTTCGCAGACTGCAAACTACACTCTCCATTCGAAGACAACACGCACGGATTGGGAAGTCTTTGTTCTCTGGGAGATGTGTGTTGTGCTACTGCCCCGGTGTATGGGGTGGCTCACTGGCCAGTAGCAATGTTTCTGCTCGCCACTGTGGGGTAAACGTTGTGCAGCTAAGCTCACTTGGGAAGTACAAGTGCCAGAGTTCCTTTCTGGGGCAGCATCAAGAGATCACATTCGTTGCATGCGAGTACTGCTTTCCTCCTAAGCGGTGCATTCGCAGCCAGATTCAAGGTGTTCTTTTGTGGATAGACTCTGGTGGAGAGGCCGCTGGAGAAGGCCTCTGCTTCTATGCCCTTTGAGAAGGCTGCTTTGAGGAACCTCTTACCCTAGCCTCTGCCAAGTACAGCCTTCTGCCTCTCTCCAATACTGACTTACTTCTGACAGTTTGTCTTTCCGTTTGAGAAACCAAGAGCCCTTTTCCTGCAGGGAAAAATGTCCGTTTTCTGTTCTTCTTGTGCACACGGTGACGTGCTTTCAGGGATGGTGTTAGGCCTTTACCCAGTCGAGGGAGGGCAGCTTCCCATTCACTTTGGAGATGGCACTCTTGCAGCGCTGTGGGCCATGTCTGTGCTTCGCAGACTGCAAACTAACCTCTCCATTCGAAGACAACACGCACGGATTGGGAAGTCTGTGTTCTCTGGGAGATGTGTGTGGTGCTACTGCCCCGGTGTATGGGGTGGCTCACTGGCCACTAGCAATGTTTCTGCTCGACACTGTGGGGCAAACTCTGTTCAGCTAAGCTCACTTGGGAAGTACAAGTGCTAGAGTTCCTTTCTGGGGCACCATCAAGAGATCACATTCGTAGCATGCGGGTACTGCTCTCCTCCTAAGCTGTGCATTCGCAGCCAGCTTCAAGGTGTTCCTTTGGTGGATAGACTCTGGTGGAGAGGCCGCTGGGGAAGCCCTCTGCTTCTATGCCCTTTGAGAAGGCTGCTTTGAGGAACCTCTTACCCTATCCTCTGCCAAGTACAGCCTTCTGCCTCTCTCCAATACTGACTTACTTCTGACCGCTTGTCTCTCCGTTTGAGAAACCAAGAGCCCTTTTCCTGCAGGGAAAAATGTCCGTTTTCTGTTCTTCTTGTGCACACGGTGACGTGTCTTCACCGCTGTTGTTAGGCCTTTACCCACTCGAGGGAGGGCAGCTTCCCATTCACTTTGGAGATGGCACTCTTGCAGCGCTGTGGGCCATATCTGTGCTTCGCAGACTGCAAACTACCTTCTCCATTCGAAGACAACACGCACGGATTGGGAAGTCTCTGTTCTCTGGGAGATGTGTGTTGTGCTACTGCCCCGGTGTATGGGGTGGCTCACTGGTCAGTAGCAATGTTTCTGCTCACCACTGTGGGGTAAACGTTGTGCAGCTAAGCTCACTTGGGAAGTACAAGTGCCAGAGTTCCTTTCTGGGGCACCATCAAGAGATCACATTCGTAGCATGCGGGTACTGCTTTGCTCCTAAGCGGTGCATTCGCAGCCAGATTCAAGGTGTTCTTTTGTGGATAGACTCTGGTGGAGAGGCCGCTGGAGAAGGCCTCTGCTTCTATGCCCTTTGAGAAGGCTGCTTTGAGGAACCTCTTACCCTAGCCTCTGCCAAGTACAGCCTTCTGCCTCTCTCCAATACTGACTTACTTCTGACAATTTGTCTTTCCGTTTGAGAAACCAAGAGCCCTTTTCCTGCAGGGAAAAATGTCCGTTTTCTGTTCTTCTTTTGCACACGGTGACGTTTCTTCACGGCTGGTGTTAGGCCTTTGCCCACTCGAGGGAGGGCAGCTTCCCATTCACTTTGGAGATGGCACTCCTGCAGCGCTGTAGGCCATGACTGTGCTTCGCAGACTGCAAACTACACTCTCCATTCGAAGACAACACGCACGGATTGGGAAGTCTCTGTTCTCTGGGAGATGTGTGTTGTGCTACTGCCCCGGTGTATGGGGTGGCTCACTGGCCAGTAGCAATGTTTCTGCTCGCCACTGTGGGGTAAACGTTGTGCAGCTAAGCTCACTTGGGAAGTACAAGTGCCAGAGTTCCTTTCTGGGGCACCATCAAGAGATCACATTCGTAGCATGCGGGTACTGCTTTCCTCCTAAGCGGTGCATTCGCAGCCAGATTCAAGGTGTTCTTTTGTGGATAGACTCTGGTGGAGAGGCCGCTGGAGAAGGCCTCTGCTTCTATGCCCTTCGAGAAGGCTGCTTTGAGGAACCTCTTACCCTAGCCTCTGCCAAGTACAGCCTTCTGCCTCTCTCCAATACTGACTTACTTCTGACAGCTTGTCTTTCCGTTTGAGAAACCAAGAGCCCGTTTCCTGCAGGGAAAAATTTCCGTTTTCTGTTCTTCTTGTGCACACGGTGACGTGCTTTCAGGGATGGTGTTAGGCCTTTACCCAGTCGAGGGAGGGCAGCTTCCCATTCACTTTGGAGATGGCACTCTTGCAGCGCTGTGGGCCATGTCTGTGCTTCGCAGACTGCAAACTAACCTCTCCATTCGAAGAGAACACGCACGGATTGGGAAGTCTGTGTTCTCTGGGAGATGTGTGTGGTGCTACTGCCCCGGTGTATGGGGTGGCTCACTGGCCACGAGCAATGTTTCTGCTCGACACTGTGGGGCAAACTCTGTTCAGCTAAGCTCACTTGGGAAGTACAAGTGCTAGAGTTCCTTTCTGGGGCACCATCAAGAGATCACATTCGTAGCATGCGGGTACTGTTCTCCTCCTAAGCTGTGCATTCGCAGCCAGCTTCAAGGTGTTCCTTTGGTGGATAGACTCTGGTGGAGAGGCCGCTGGAGAAGCCTCTGCTTCTATGCCCTTTGAGAAGGCTGCTTTGAGGAACCTCTTACCCTAGCCTCTGCCAAGTACAGCCTTCTGCCTCTCTCCAATACTGACTTACTTCTGACAGCTTGTCTTTCCGTTTGAGAAACCAAGAGCCCTTTTCCTGCAGGGAAAAATGTCCGTTTTCTGTTCTTCTTGTGCACACGGTGAAGTGCTTTCAGGGATGGTGTTAGGCCTTTAACCACTCGAGGGCGGGCAGCTTCCCATTCACTTTGGAGATGGCACCCTTGCAGCGCTGTGGGCCATGTCTGTGCTTCGCACACTGCAAACTACCTCTCCATTCGAAGAGAACACGCACGGATTGGGAAGTCTCTGTTCTCTGTGAGATGTGTGTGGTGCTACTGCCCCGGTGTTTGGGGTGGTTCACTGGCCACTAGCAATGATTCTGCTCGCCACTGTAAGGGAAACTCTGTTCAGCTAATATCACTTGGGAAGTACAAGTGCTAGAGTTCCTTTCTGGGGCACCATCAAGAGATCACATTCGTAGCATGCGGGTACTGTTTCCTCCTAAGCTGTGCATTCACAGCCAGCTTCAAGGTGTTCCTTTTGTGTATAAACTCTGGTGGAGAGGCCGCTGGAGAAGGTCTCTGCTTCTATGCCCTTTGAGAAGGCTGCTTTGAGGAACCTCTTACCCTAGCCTCTGCCAAGTACAGCCTTCTGCCTCTCTCCAATACTGACTTACTTCTGACAGCTTGTCTTTCCGTTTGAGAAAACGAGAGCCGTTTTCCTGCAGGGAAAAATGTTCGTTTTCTGTTCTTCTTTTGCACACGGTGACGTGACATCAGGGCTGGTGATAGGCCTTTACCCACTCGAGGGAGGGCAGCTTCCCATTCACTTTGGAGATGGCACTCCTGCAGCGCTGTGGGCCATGACTGTGCTTCGCAGGCTGCAAACTACCCTCTCCATTCGAAGAGAACACGCACGGATTGGGAAGTCTCTGTTCTCTGGGAGATGTGTGTGGTGCTACTGCCCCGGTGTATGGGGTGGTTCACTGGCCACTAGCAATGTTTCTGCTCGCCAGTGTGGGGCAAACGTTGTGCAGCTAAGCTCACTTGGGAAGTACAAGTGCCAGAGTTCCTTTCTGGGGCAGCATCAAGAGATCACATTCGTTGCATGCGGGTACTGCTTTCCTCCTAAGCTGTGCATTTGCAGCCAGATTCAAGGTGTTCTTTTGTGGATAGACTCTGCTGGAGAGGCCGCTGGAGAAGGCCTCTGCTTCTATGCCCTTTGAGAAGGCTGCCTTGAGGAACCTCTTACCATAGCCTCTGCCAAGTACAGCCTTCTGCCTCTCTCCAATACTGACTTACTTCTGACAGTTTGTCTTTCCGTTTGAGAAACCAAGAGCCCTTTTCCTGCAGGGAAAAATGTCCGTTTTCTCTTCTTCTTTTGCACACGGTGACGTTTCTTCACGGCTGGTGTTAGGCCTTTACCCACTCGAGGGAGGGCAGCTTCCCATTCACTTTGGAGATGGCATACCTGCAGCGCTGTGGGCCATGACTGTGCTTCGCAGACTGCCAACTACACTCTCCATTCGAAGAGAACACGCACGGATTGGGAAGTCTGTGTTCTCTGGGAGATGTGTGTGGTGCTACTGCCCCGGTGTATGGGGTGTCTCACTGGCCACTAGCAATGTTTCTGCTCGCCACTGTGGGGCAAACTCTGTTCAGCTAAGCTCACTAAGGAAGTAAAAGTGCCAGAGTTCCTTTCTGGGGCACCATCAAGGGATCACATTCGTAGCATGGGGGTATTGCTCTCCTCCTAAACTGTGCATTCGAAGCCAGCTTCAAGGTGTTCCTTTTGTGGATAGACTCTGGTGGAGAGGCCGCTGGGGAAGCCCTCTGCTTCTATGCCCTTTGAGAAGGCTGCTTTGAGGAACCTCTTACCGTAGCCTCTGCCAAGTACAGCCTTCTGCCTCTCTCCAATACTGACTTACTTCTGACCGCTTGTCTCTCCGTTTGAGAAACCAAGAGCCCTTTTCCTGCAGGGAAAAATGTCCGTTTTCTGTTCTTCTTTTGCACACGGTGACGTGTCTTCACCGCTGTTGTTAGGCCTTTACCCACTCGAGGGAGGGCAGCTTCCCATTCACTTTGGAGATGGCACTCTTGCAGCGCTGTGGGCCATATCTGTGCTTCGCAGACTGCAAACTACCTTCTCCATTCGAAGACAACACGCACGGATTGGGAAGTCTCTGTTCTCTGGGAGATGTGTGTTGTGCTACTGCCCCGGTGTATGGGGTGGCTCACTGGCCAGTAGCAATATTTCTGCTCACCACTGTGGGGTAAACGTTGTGCAGCTAAGCTCACTTGGGAAGTACAAGTGCCAGAGTTCCTTTCTGGGGCACCATCAAGAGATCACATTCGTAGCATGCGGGTACTGCTTTCCTCCTAAGCGGTGCATTCGCAGCCAGATTCTAGGTGTTCTTTTGTGGATAGACTCTGGTGGAGAGGCCGCTGGAGAAGGCCTCTGCTTCTATGCCCTTTGAGAAGGCTGCTTTGAGGAACCTCTTACCCTAGCCTCTGCCAAGTACAGCCTTCTGCCTCTCTCCAATACTGACTTACTTCTGACAGTTTGTCTTTCCGTTTGAGAAACCAAGAGCCCTTTTCCTGCAGGGAAAAATGTCCGTTTTCTGTTCTTCTTTGGCACACGGTGACGTTTCTTCACGGCTGGTGTTAGGCCTTTACCCACTCGAGGGAGGGCAGCTTCCCATTCACTTTGGAGATGGCACTCCTGCAGCGCTGTAGGCCATGACTGTGCTTCGCAGACTGCAAACTACACTCTCCATTCGAAGACAACACGCACGGATTGGGAAGTCTTTGTTCTCTGGGAGATGTGTGTTGTGCTACTGCCCCGGTGTATGGGGTGGCTCACTGGCCAGTAGCAATGTTTCTACTCGCCACTGTGGGGTAAACGTTGTGCAGCTAAGCTCACTTGGGAAGTACAAGTGCCAGAGTTCCTTTCTGGGGCACCATCAAGAGATCACATTCGTAGCATGCGGGTACTGCTTTCCTCCTAAGCCGTGCATTCGCAGCCAGATTCAAGGTGTTCTTTTGTGGATAGACTCTGGTGGAGAGGCCGCTGGAGAAGGCCTCTGCTTCTATGCCCTTTGAGAAGGCTGCTTTGAGGAACCTCTTACCCTGTCCTCTGCCAAGTACAGCCTTCTGCCTCTCTCCAATACTGACTTACTTCTGACAGCTTGTCTTTCCGTTTGAGAAACCAAGAGCCCGTTTCCTGCAGGGAAAAATGTCCGTTTTCTGTTCTTCTTGTGCACACGGTGACGTGCTTTCAGGGATGGTGTTAGGCCTTTACCCAGTCGAGGGAGGGCAGCTTCCCATTCACTTTGGAGATGGCACTCTTGCAGCGCTGTGGGCCATGTCTGTGCTTCGCAGACTGCAAACTACCTTCTCCATTCGAAGAGAACACGCACGGATAGGGAAGTCTCTGTTCTCTGGGAGATGTGTGTTGTGCTACTGCCCCGGTGTATGGGGTGGCTCCCTGGCCACTAGCAATGTTTCTGCTCGCCACTGCGGGGCAAACGTTGTGCAGCTAAGCTCACTTGGGAAGTACAAGTGCCAGAGTTCCTTTCTGGGGCAGCATCAAGAGATCACATTCGTTGCATGCGAGTACTGCTTTCCTCCTAAGCGGTGCATTCGCAGCCAGATTCAAGGTGTTCTTTTGTGGATAGACTCTGGTGGAGAGGCCGCTGGAGAAGGCCTCTGCTTCTATGCCCTTTGAGAAGGCTGCTTTGAGGAACCTCTTACCCTAGCCTCTGCCAAGTACAGCCTTCTGCCTCTCTCCAATACTGACTTACTTCTGACAGTTTGTCTTTCCGTTTGAGAAACCAAGAGCCCTTTTCCTGCAGGGAAAAATGTCCGTTTTCTGTTCTTCTTGTGCACACGGTGACGTGCTTTCAGGGATGGTGTTAGGCCTTTACCCAGTCGAGGGAGGGCAGCTTCCCATTCACTTTGGAGATGGCACTCTTGCAGCGCTGTGGGCCATGTCTGTGCTTCGCAGACTGCAAACTAACCTCTCCATTCGAAGACAACACGCACGGATTGGGAAGTCTGTGTTCTCTGGGAGATGTGTGTGGTGCTACTGCCCCGGTGTATGGGGTGGCTCACTGGCCACTAGCAATGTTTCTGCTCGACACTGTGGGGCAAACTCTGTTCAGCTAAGCTCACTTGGGAAGTACAAGTGCTAGAGTTCCTTTCTGGGGCACCATCAAGAGATCACATTCGTAGCATGCGGGTACTGCTCTCCTCCTAAGCTGTGCATTCGCAGCCAGCTTCAAGGTGTTCCTTTGGTGGATAGACTCTGGTGGAGAGGCCGCTGGGGAAGCCCTCTGCTTCTATGCCCTTTGAGAAGGCTGCTTTGAGGAACCTCTTACCCTATCCTCTGCCAAGTACAGCCTTCTGCCTCTCTCCAATACTGACTTACTTCTGACCGCTTGTCTCTCCGTTTGAGAAACCAAGAGCCCTTTTCCTGCAGGGAAAAATGTCCGTTTTCTGTTCTTCTTGTGCACACGGTGACGTGTCTTCACCGCTGTTGTTAGGCCTTTACCCACTCGAGGGAGGGCAGCTTCCCATTCACTTTGGAGATGGCACTCTTGCAGCGCTGTGGGCCATATCTGTGCTTCGCAGACTGCAAACTACCTTCTCCATTCGAAGACAACACGCACGGATTGGGAAGTCTCTGTTTTCTGGGAGATGTGTGTTGTGCTACTGCCCCGGTGTATGGGGTGGCTCACTGGCCAGTAGCAATGTTTCTGCTCACCACTGTGGGGTAAACGTTGTGCAGCTAAGCTCACTTGGGAAGTACAAGTGCCAGAGTTCCTTTCTGGGGCACCATCAAGAGATCACATTCGTAGCATGCGGGTACTGCTTTGCTCCTAAGCGGTGCATTCGCAGCCAGATTCAAGGTGTTCTTTTGTGGATAGACTCTGGTGGAGAGGCCGCTGGAGAAGGCCTCTGCTTCTATGCCCTTTGAGAAGGCTGCTTTGAGGAACCTCTTACCCTAGCCTCTGCCAAGTACAGCCTTCTGCCTCTCTCCAATACTGACTTACTTCTGACAGTTTGTCTTTCCGTTTGAGAAACCAAGAGCCCTTTTCCTGCAGGGAAAAATGTCCGTTTTCTGTTCTTCTTGTGCACACGGTGACGTGCTTTCAGGGATGGTGTTAGGCCTTTACCCAGTCGAGGGAGGGCAGCTTCCCATTCACTTTGGAGATGGCACTCTTGCAGCGCTGTGGGCCATGTCTGTGCTTCGCAGACTGCAAACTAACCTCTCCATTCGAAGAGAACACGCACGGATTGGGAAGTCTGTGTTCTCTGGGAGATGTGTGTGGTGCTACTGCCCCGGTGTATGGGGTGGCTCACTGGCCACGAGCAATGTTTCTGCTCGACACTGTGGGGCAAACTCTGTTCAGCTAAGCTCACTTGGGAAGTACAAGTGCTAGAGTTCCTTTCTGGGGCACCATCAAGAGATCACATTCGTAGCATGCGGGTACTGTTCTCCTCCTAAGCTGTGCATTCGCAGCCAGCTTCAAGGTGTTCCTTTGGTGGATAGACTCTGGTGGAGAGGCCGCTGGAGAAGCCTCTGCTTCTATGCCCTTTGAGAAGGCTGCTTTGAGGAACCTCTTACCCTAGCCTCTGCCAAGTACAGCCTTCTGCCTCTCTCCAATACTGACTTACTTCTGACAGCTTGTCTTTCCGTTTGAGAAACCAAGAGCCCTTTTCCTGCAGGGAAAAATGTCCGTTTTCTGTTCTTCTTGTGCACACGGTGAAGTGCTTTCAGGGATGGTGTTAGGCCTTTAACCACTCGAGGGCGGGCAGCTTCCCATTCACTTTGGAGATGGCACCCTTGCAGCGCTGTGGGCCATGTCTGTGCTTCGCACACTGCAAACTACCTCTCCATTCGAAGAGAACACGCACGGATTGGGAAGTCTCTGTTCTCTGTGAGATGTGTGTGGTGCTACTGCCCCGGTGTTTGGGGTGGTTCACTGGCCACTAGCAATGATTCTGCTCGCCACTGTAAGGGAAACTCTGTTCAGCTAATATCACTTGGGAAGTACAAGTGCTAGAGTTCCTTTCTGGGGCACCATCAAGAGATCACATTCGTAGCATGCGGGTACTGTTTCCTCCTAAGCTGTGCATTCACAGCCAGCTTCAAGGTGTTCCTTTTGTGTATAAACTCTGGTGGAGAGGCCGCTGGAGAAGGTCTCTGCTTCTATGCCCTTTGAGAAGGCTGCTTTGAGGAACCTCTTACCCTAGCCTCTGCCAAGTACAGCCTTCTGCCTCTCTCCAATACTGACTTACTTCTGACAGCTTGTCTTTCCGTTTGAGAAAACGAGAGCCGTTTTCCTGCAGGGAAAAATGTTCGTTTTCTGTTCTTCTTTTGCACACGGTGACGTGACATCAGGGCTGGTGATAGGCCTTTACCCACTCGAGGGAGGGCAGCTTCCCATTCACTTTGGAGATGGCACTCCTGCAGCGCTGTGGGCCATGACTGTGCTTCGCAGGCTGCAAACTACCCTCTCCATTCGAAGAGAACACGCACGGATTGGGAAGTCTCTGTTCTCTGGGAGATGTGTGTGGTGCTACTGCCCCGGTGTATGGGGTGGTTCACTGGCCACTAGCAATGTTTCTGCTCGCCAGTGTGGGGCAAACGTTGTGCAGCTAAGCTCACTTGGGAAGTACAAGTGCCAGAGTTCCTTTCTGGGGCAGCATCAAGAGATCACATTCGTTGCATGCGGGTACTGCTTTCCTCCTAAGCTGTGCATTTGCAGCCAGATTCAAGGTGTTCTTTTGTGGATAGACTCTGCTGGAGAGGCCGCTGGAGAAGGCCTCTGCTTCTATGCCCTTTGAGAAGGCTGCCTTGAGGAACCTCTTACCATAGCCTCTGCCAAGTACAGCCTTCTGCCTCTCTCCAATACTGACTTACTTCTGACAGTTTGTCTTTCCGTTTGAGAAACCAAGAGCCCTTTTCCTGCAGGGAAAAATGTCCGTTTTCTCTTCTTCTTTTGCACACGGTGACGTTTCTTCACGGCTGGTGTTAGGCCTTTACCCACTCGAGGGAGGGCAGCTTCCCATTCACTTTGGAGATGGCATACCTGCAGCGCTGTGGGCCATGACTGTGCTTCGCAGACTGCCAACTACACTCTCCATTCGAAGAGAACACGCACGGATTGGGAAGTCTGTGTTCTCTGGGAGATGTGTGTGGTGCTACTGCCCCGGTGTATGGGGTGTCTCACTGGCCACTAGCAATGTTTCTGCTCGCCACTGTGGGGCAAACTCTGTTCAGCTAAGCTCACTAAGGAAGTAAAAGTGCCAGAGTTCCTTTCTGGGGCACCATCAAGGGATCACATTCGTAGCATGGGGGTATTGCTCTCCTCCTAAACTGTGCATTCGAAGCCAGCTTCAAGGTGTTCCTTTTGTGGATAGACTCTGGTGGAGAGGCCGCTGGGGAAGCCCTCTGCTTCTATGCCCTTTGAGAAGGCTGCTTTGAGGAACCTCTTACCGTAGCCTCTGCCAAGTACAGCCTTCTGCCTCTCTCCAATACTGACTTACTTCTGACCGCTTGTCTCTCCGTTTGAGAAACCAAGAGCCCTTTTCCTGCAGGGAAAAATGTCCGTTTTCTGTTCTTCTTTTGCACACGGTGACGTGTCTTCACCGCTGTTGTTAGGCCTTTACCCACTCGAGGGAGGGCAGCTTCCCATTCACTTTGGAGATGGCACTCTTGCAGCGCTGTGGGCCATATCTGTGCTTCGCAGACTGCAAACTACCTTCTCCATTCGAAGACAACACGCACGGATTGGGAAGTCTCTGTTCTCTGGGAGATGTGTGTTGTGCTACTGCCCCGGTGTATGGGGTGGCTCACTGGCCAGTAGCAATATTTCTGCTCACCACTGTGGGGTAAACGTTGTGCAGCTAAGCTCACTTGGGAAGTACAAGTGCCAGAGTTCCTTTCTGGGGCACCATCAAGAGATCACATTCGTAGCATGCGGGTACTGCTTTCCTCCTAAGCGGTGCATTCGCAGCCAGATTCTAGGTGTTCTTTTGTGGATAGACTCTGGTGGAGAGGCCGCTGGAGAAGGCCTCTGCTTCTATGCCCTTTGAGAAGGCTGCTTTGAGGAACCTCTTACCCTAGCCTCTGCCAAGTACAGCCTTCTGCCTCTCTCCAATACTGACTTACTTCTGACAGTTTGTCTTTCCGTTTGAGAAACCAAGAGCCCTTTTCCTGCAGGGAAAAATGTCCGTTTTCTGTTCTTCTTTGGCACACGGTGACGTTTCTTCACGGCTGGTGTTAGGCCTTTACCCACTCGAGGGAGGGCAGCTTCCCATTCACTTTGGAGATGGCACTCCTGCAGCGCTGTAGGCCATGACTGTGCTTCGCAGACTGCAAACTACACTCTCCATTCGAAGACAACACGCACGGATTGGGAAGTCTTTGTTCTCTGGGAGATGTGTGTTGTGCTACTGCCCCGGTGTATGGGGTGGCTCACTGGCCAGTAGCAATGTTTCTACTCGCCACTGTGGGGTAAACGTTGTGCAGCTAAGCTCACTTGGGAAGTACAAGTGCCAGAGTTCCTTTCTGGGGCACCATCAAGAGATCACATTCGTAGCATGCGGGTACTGCTTTCCTCCTAAGCCGTGCATTCGCAGCCAGATTCAAGGTGTTCTTTTGTGGATAGACTCTGGTGGAGAGGCCGCTGGAGAAGGCCTCTGCTTCTATGCCCTTTGAGAAGGCTGCTTTGAGGAACCTCTTACCCTGTCCTCTGCCAAGTACAGCCTTCTGCCTCTCTCCAATACTGACTTACTTCTGACAGCTTGTCTTTCCGTTTGAGAAACCAAGAGCCCGTTTCCTGCAGGGAAAAATGTCCGTTTTCTGTTCTTCTTGTGCACACGGTGACGTGCTTTCAGGGATGGTGTTAGGCCTTTACCCAGTCGAGGGAGGGCAGCTTCCCATTCACTTTGGAGATGGCACTCTTGCAGCGCTGTGGGCCATGTCTGTGCTTCGCAGACTGCAAACTACCTTCTCCATTCGAAGAGAACACGCACGGATAGGGAAGTCTCTGTTCTCTGGGAGATGTGTGTTGTGCTACTGCCCCGGTGTATGGGGTGGCTCCCTGGCCACTAGCAATGTTTCTGCTCGCCACTGCGGGGCAAACGTTGTGCAGCTAAGCTCACTTGGGAAGTACAAGTGCCAGAGTTCCTTTCTGGGGCAGCATCAAGAGATCACATTCGTTGCATGCGAGTACTGCTTTCCTCCTAAGCGGTGCATTCGCAGCCAGATTCAAGGTGTTCTTTTGTGGATAGACTCTGGTGGAGAGGCCGCTGGAGAAGGCCTCTGCTTCTATGCCCTTTGAGAAGGCTGCTTTGAGGAACCTCTTACCCTAGCCTCTGCCAAGTACAGCCTTCTGCCTCTCTCCAATACTGACTTACTTCTGACAGTTTGTCTTTCCGTTTGAGAAACCAAGAGCCCTTTTCCTGCAGGGAAAAATGTCCGTTTTCTGTTCTTCTTGTGCACACGGTGACGTGCTTTCAGGGATGGTGTTAGGCCTTTACCCAGTCGAGGGAGGGCAGCTTCCCATTCACTTTGGAGATGGCACTCTTGCAGCGCTGTGGGCCATGTCTGTGCTTCGCAGACTGCAAACTAACCTCTCCATTCGAAGACAACACGCACGGATTGGGAAGTCTGTGTTCTCTGGGAGATGTGTGTGGTGCTACTGCCCCGGTGTATGGGGTGGCTCACTGGCCACTAGCAATGTTTCTGCTCGACACTGTGGGGCAAACTCTGTTCAGCTAAGCTCACTTGGGAAGTACAAGTGCTAGAGTTCCTTTCTGGGGCACCATCAAGAGATCACATTCGTAGCATGCGGGTACTGCTCTCCTCCTAAGCTGTGCATTCGCAGCCAGCTTCAAGGTGTTCCTTTGGTGGATAGACTCTGGTGGAGAGGCCGCTGGGGAAGCCCTCTGCTTCTATGCCCTTTGAGAAGGCTGCTTTGAGGAACCTCTTACCCTATCCTCTGCCAAGTACAGCCTTCTGCCTCTCTCCAATACTGACTTACTTCTGACCGCTTGTCTCTCCGTTTGAGAAACCAAGAGCCCTTTTCCTGCCGGGAAAAATGTCCGTTTTCTGTTCTTCTTGTGCACACGGTGACGTGTCTTCACCGCTGTTGTTAGGCCTTTACCCACTCGAGGGAGGGCAGCTTCCCATTCACTTTGGAGATGGCACTCTTGCAGCGCTGTGGGCCATATCTGTGCTTCGCAGACTGCAAACTACCTTCTCCATTCGAAGACAACACGCACGGATTGGGAAGTCTCTGTTTTCTGGGAGATGTGTGTTGTGCTACTGCCCCGGTGTATGGGGTGGCTCACTGGCCAGTAGCAATGTTTCTGCTCACCACTGTGGGGTAAACGTTGTGCAGCTAAGCTCACTTGGGAAGTACAAGTGCCAGAGTTCCTTTCTGGGGCACCATCAAGAGATCACATTCGTAGCATGCGGGTACTGCTTTGCTCCTAAGCGGTGCATTCGCAGCCAGATTCAAGGTGTTCTTTTGTGGATAGACTCTGGTGGAGAGGCCGCTGGAGAAGGCCTCTGCTTCTATGCCCTTTGAGAAGGCTGCTTTGAGGAACCTCTTACCCTAGCCTCTGCCAAGTACAGCCTTCTGCCTCTCTCCAATACTGACTTACTTCTGACAATTTGTCTTTCCGTTTGAGAAACCAAGAGCCCTTTTCCTGCAGGGAAAAATGTCCGTTTTCTGTTCTTCTTTTGCACACGGTGACGTTTCTTCACGGCTGGTGTTAGGCCTTTGCCCACTCGAGGGAGGGCAGCTTCCCATTCACTTTGGAGATGGCACTCCTGCAGCGCTGTAGGCCATGACTGTGCTTCGCAGACTGCAAACTACACTCTCCATTCGAAGACAACACGCACGGATTGGGAAGTCTCTGTTCTCTGGGAGATGTGTGTTGTGCTACTGCCCCGGTGTATGGGGTGGCTCACTGGCCAGTAGCAATGTTTCTGCTCGCCACTGTGGGGTAAACGTTGTGCAGCTAAGCTCACTTGGGAAGTACAAGTGCCAGAGTTCCTTTCTGGGGCACCATCAAGAGATCACATTCGTAGCATGCGGGTACTGCTTTCCTCCTAAGCGGTGCATTCGCAGCCAGATTCAAGGTGTTCTTTTGTGGATAGACTCTGGTGGAGAGGCCGCTGGAGAAGGCCTCTGCTTCTATGCCCTTTGAGAAGGCTGCTTTGAGGAACCTCTTACCCTAGCCTCTGCCAAGTACAGCCTTCTGCCTCTCTCCAATACTGACTTACTTCTGACAGCTTGTCTTTCCGTTTGAGAAACCAAGAGCCCGTTTCCTGCAGGGAAAAATGTCCGTTTTCTGTTCTTCTTGTGCACACGGTGACGTGCTTTCAGGGATGGTGTTAGGCCTTTACCCAGTCGAGGGAGGGCAGCTTCCCATTCACTTTGGAGATGGCACTCTTGCAGCGCTGTGGGCCATGTCTGTGCTTCGCAGACTGCAAACTAACCTCTCCATTCGAAGAGAACACGCACGGATTGGGAAGTCTGTGTTCTCTGGGAGATGTGTGTGCTGCTACTGCCCCGGTGTATGGGGTGGCTCACTGGCCACGAGCAATGTTTCTGCTCGCCAGTGTGGGGCAAACTCTGTTCAGCGAAGCTCACTTGGGAAGTACAAGTGCTAGAGTTCCTTTCTGGGGCACCATCAAGAGATCACATTCGTAGCATGCGGGTACTGCTCTCCTCCTAAGCTGTGCATTCGCAGCCAGCTTCAAGGTGTTCCTTTGGTGGATAGACTCTGGTGGAGAGGCCGCTGTAGAAGCCTCTGCTTCTATGCCGTTTGAGAAGGCTGCTTTGAGGAACCTCTTACCCTAGCCTCTGCCAAGTACAGCCTTCTGCCTCTCTCCAATACTGACTTACTTCTGACAGCTTATCTTTCCGTTTGAGAAACCAAGAGCCCTTTTCCTGCAGAGAAAAATGTCCGTTTTCTGTTCTTCTTGTGCACACGGTGACGTGCTTTCAGGGATGGTGTTAGGCCTTTAACCACTCGAGGGCGGGCAGCTTCCCATTCACTTTGGAGATGGCACCCTTGCAGCGCTGTGGGCCATGTCTGTGCTTCGCACACTGCAAACTACCTCTCCATTCGAAGAGAACACGCACGGATTGGGAAGTCTCTGTTCTCTGGGAGATGTGTGTGGTGCTACTGCCCCGGTGTTTGGGGTGGTTCACTGGCCACTAGCAATGATTCTGCTCGCCAGTGTGGGGCAAACGTTGTGCAGCTAAGCTCATTTGGGAAGTACAAGTGCCAGAGTTCCTTTCTGGGGCACCATCAAGAGATCACATTCGTAGCATGCGGGTACTGCTTTCCTCCTAAGCTGTGCATTCGCAGCCAGATTCAAGGTGTTCTTTTGTGGATAGACTCTGGTGGAGAGGCCGCTGGAGAAGGCCTCTGCTTCTATGCCCTTTGAGAAGGCTGCTTTGCGGAACCTCTTACCCTAGCCTCTGCCAAGTACAGCCTTCTGCCTCTCTCCAATACTGACTTACTTCTGACAGCTTGTCTTTCCGTTTGAGAAACCAAGAGCCCGTTTCCTGCAGGGAAAAATGTCCGTTTTCTGTTCTTCATTGGCACACGGTGACGTGCCTTCAGGGCTGGTGTTAGCCCTTTACCCACTCGAGGGAGGGCAGCTACCCATTCACTTTGGAGATGGCACTCTTGCAGCGCTGTGGGCCATGTCTGTGCTTCGCAGACTGCAAACTAGCCTCTCCATTCGAAGAGAACACGCACGGATTGGGAAGTCTCTCTTCTCTGGGAGATGTGTGTGGTGCTACTGCCCCGGTGTATGGGGTGGCTCACTGGCCACTAGCAATGTTTCTGCTCGCCACTGTAAGGGAAACTCTGTTCAGCTAATCTCACTTGGGAAGTACAAGTGCTAGAGTTACTTTCTGGGGCACCATCAAGAGATCACATTCGTAGCATGCGAGTACTGTTTCCTCCTAAGCTGTGCATTCACAGCCAGCTTCAAGGTGTTCCTTTTGTGTATAAACTCTGGTGGAGAGGCCGCTGGAGAAGGTCTCTGCTTCTATGCCCTTTGAGAAGGCTGCTTTGAGGAACCTCTTACCCTAGCCTCTGCCAAGTACAGCCTTCTGCCTCTCTCCAATACTGACTTACTTCTGACAGCTTGTCTTTCCGTTTGAGAAAACGAGAGCCGTTTTCCTGCAGGGAAAAATGTTCGTTTTCTGTTCTTCTTTTGCACACGGTGACGTGACATCAGGGATGGTGATAGGCCTTTACCCACTCGAGGGAGGGCAGCTTCCCATTCACTTTGGAGATGGCACTCCTGCAGCGCTGTGGGCCATGACTGTGCTTCGCAGGCTGCAAACTACCCTCTCCATTCGAAGAGAATACGCACGGATTGGGAAGTCTCTGTTCTCTGGGAGATGTGTGTGGTGCTACTGCCCCGGTGTATGGGGTGGTTCACTGGCCACTAGCAATGTTTCTGCTCGCCAGTGTGGGGCAAACGTTGTGCAGCTAAGCTCACTTGGGAAGTACAAGTGCCAGAGTTCCTTTCTGGGGCAGCATCAAGAGATCACATTCGTTGCATGCGGGTACTGCTTTCCTCCTAAGCTGTGCATTTGCAGCCAGATTCAAGGTGTTCTTTTGTGGATAGACTCTGCTGGAGAGGCCGCTGGAGAAGGCCTCTGCTTCTATGCCCTTTTAGAAGGCTGCTTTGAGGAACCTCTTACCCTAGCCTCTGCCAAGTACAGCCTTCTGCCTCTCTCCAATACTGACTTACTTCTGACAGTTTGTCTTTCCGTTTGAGAAACCAAGAGCCCTTTTCCTGCAGGGAAAAATGTCCGTTTTCTGTTCTTCTTGTGCACACGGTGACGTGCTTTCAGGGATGGTGTTAGGCCTTTACCCAGTCGAGGGAGGGCAGCTTCCCATTCACTTTGGAGATGGCACTCCTGCAGCGCTGTGGGCCATGACTGTGCTTCGCAGACTGCAAACTACACTCTCCATTCGAAGAGAACACGCACGGATTGGGAAGTCTGTGTTCTCTGGGAGATGTGTGTGGTGCTACTGCCCCGGTGTATGGGGTGGCTCACTGGCCACTAGCAATGTTTCTGCTCGCCACTGTGGGGCAAACTCTGTTCAGCTAAGCTCACTTGGGAAGTACAAGTGCTAGAGTTCCTTTCTGGGGCACGATCAAGAGATCACATTCGTAGCATGCGGGTACTGCTCTCCTCCTAAGCTGTGTATTCGCAGCCAGCTTCAAGGTGATCCTTTGGTGGATAGACTCTTGTGGAGAGGCTGCTGGAGAAGCCTCTGCTTCTATGCCCTTTGAGAAGGCTGCTTTGAGGAACCTCTTACCCTAGCCTCTGCCAAGTACAGCCTTCTGCCTCTCTCCAATACTGACTTACTTCTGACAGTTTGTCTTTCCGTTTGAGAAACCAAGAGCCCTTTTCCTGCAGGGAAAAATGTCCGTTTTCTCTTCTTTTGCACACGGTGACGTTTCTTCACGGCTGGTGTTAGGCCTTTACCCACTCGAGGGAGGGCAGCTTCCCATTCACTTTGGAGATGGCACTCCTGCAGCGCTGTGGGCCATGACTGTGCTTCGCAGACTGCAAACTACACTCTCCATTCGAAGAGAACACGCACGGATTGGGAAGTCTCTGTTCTCTGGGAGATGTGTGTTGTGCTACTGCCCCGGTGTATGGGGTGGCTCACTGGCCAGTAGCAATGTTTCTGCTCACCACTGTGGGGTAAACGTTGTGCAGCTAAGCTCACTTGGGAAGTACAAGTGCCAGAGTTCCTTTCTGGGGCACCATCAAGAGATCACATTCGTAGCATGCGGGTACTGCTTTCCTCCTAAGCGGTGCATTCGCAGCCAGATTCAAAATGTTCTTTTGTGGATAGACTCTGGTGGAGAGGCCGCTGGAGAAGGCCTCTGCTTCTATGCCCTTTGAGAAGGCTGCTTTGAGGAACCTCTTACCCTAGCCTCTGCCAAGTACAGCCTTCTGCCTCTCTCCAATACTGACTTACTTCTGACAGTTTGTCTTTCCGTTTGAGAAACCAAGAGCCCTTTTCCTGCAGGGAAAAATGTCCGTTTTCTGTTCTTCTTTTGCACACGGTGACGTTTCTTCACGGCTGGTGTTAGGCCTTTACCCACTCGAGGGAGGGCAGCTTCCCATTCACTTTGGAGATGGCACTCCTGCAGCGCTGTAGGCCATGACTGTGCTTCGCAGACTGCAAACTACACTCTCCATTCGAAGACAACACGCACGGATTGGGAAGTCTCTGTTCTCTGGGAGATGTGTGTTGTGCTACTGCCCCGGTGTATGGGGTGGCTCACTGGCCAGTAGCAATGTTTCTGCTCGCCACTGTGGGGTAAACGTTGTGCAGTTAAGCTCACTTGGGAAGTACAAGTGCCAGAGTTCCTTTCTGGGGCACCATCAAGAGATCACATTCGTAGCATGCGGGTACTGCTTTCCTCCTAAGCGGTGCATTCGCAGCCAGATTCAAGGTGTTCTTTTGTGGATAGACTCTGGTGGAGAGGCCGCTGGAGAAGGCCTCTGCTTCTATGCCCTTTGAGAAGGCTGCTTTGAGGAACCTCTTACCCTATCCTCTGCCAAGTACAGCCTTCTGCCTCTCTCCAATACTGACTTACTTCTGACAGCTTGTCTTTCCGTTTGAGAAACCAAGAGCCCGTTTCCTGCAGGGAAAAATGTCCGTTTTCTGTTCTTCTTGTGCACACGGTGACGTGCTTTCAGGGATGGTGTTAGGCCTTTACCCAGTCGAGGGAGGGCAGCTTCCCATTCACTTTGGAGATGGCACTCTTGCAGCGCTGTGGGCCATGTCTGTGCTTCGCAGACTGCAAACTAACCTCTCCATTCGAAGAGAACACGCACGGATTGGGAAGTCTGTGTTCTCTGGGAGATGTGTGTGGTGCTACTGCCCCGGTGTATGGGGTGGCTCACTGGCCACTAGCAATGTTTCTGCTCGCCACTGTGGGGCAAACTCTGTTCAGCTAAGCTCACTTGAGAAGTACAAGTGCTAGATTTCCTTTCTGGGGCACCATCAAGAGATCACATTCGTAGCATGCGGGTACTGCTCTCCTCCTAAGCTGTGCATTCGCAGCCAGCTTCAAGGTGTTCCTTTGGTGGATAGACTCTGGTGGAGAGGCCGCTGGAGAAGGTCTCTGCTTCTATGCCCTTTGAGAAGGCTGCTTTGAGGAATCTCTTACCCTAGCTTCTGCCAAGTACATCCTTCTGCCTCTCTCCAATATTGACTTACTTCTGACAGCTTGTCTTTCCGTTTGAGAAACCAAGAGCCCGTTTCCTGCAGGGAAAAATGTCCGTTTTCTGTTCTTCATTGGCACACGGTGACGTGCCTTCAGGGCTGATGTTAGCCCTTTACCCACTCGAGGGAGGGTAGCTACCCATTCACTTTGGAGATGGCACTCTTGCAGCGCTGTGGGCCATGTCTGGCTTCGCAGACTGCAAACTAGCCTCTCCATTCGAAGAGAACACGCACGGATTGGGAAGTCTCTGTTCTCTGGGATATGTGTGTGGTGCTACTGACCCGGTGTATGGGGTGGCTCACTGGCCACTAGCAATGTTTCTGCTCGCCACTGTGGGGCAAACTCTGTTCAGCTAATCTCACTTGGGAAGTACAAGTGCTAGAGTTCCTTTCTGGGGCACCATCAAGTGATCACATTCGTAGCATGCGGGTACTGCTCTCCTCCTAAGCTGTGCATTCGCAGCCAGCTTCAAGTTGTTCCTTTTGTGTATAGACTCTGGTGGAGAGGCCGCTGGAGAAGGTCTCTGCTTCTATGCCCTTTGAGAAGGCTGCTTTGAGGAACCTCTTACCCTAGTATCTGCCAAGTGCAGCCTTCTGCCTCTCTCCAATACTGACTTACTTCTGACAGCTTGTCTTTCCGTTTGAGAAACCAAGAGCCCGTTTCCTGCAGGGAAAAATGTCCGTTTTCTGTTCTTCTTGTGCACACGGTGACGTGCTTTCAGGGATGGTGTTAGGCCTTTACCCACTCGAGGGAGGGCAGCTTCCCATTCACTTTGGAGATGGCACTCTTGCAGCGCTGTGGGCCATGGCTGTGCTTCGTAGACTGCAAACTAGCCTCTCCATTCGAAGAGAACACGCACGGATTGGGAAGTCTGTGTTCTCTGGGAGATGTGTGTGGTGCTACTGCCCCGGTGTATGGGGTGGCTCACTGGCCACTAGCAATGTTTCTGCTTGCCACTGTGGGGCAAACTCTGTTCAGCTAAGCTCACTTGGGAAGTACACGTGCTAGAGTTCCTTTCTGGGGCACCATCAAGAGATCACATTCGTAGCATGTGGGTACTGCTCGCCTCCTAAGCTGTGCATTCGCAGCCAGCTTCAAGGTGTTCCTTTGGTGGATAGACTCTGGTGGAGAGGCCGCTGGAGAAGGCTCTGCTTCTATGCCCTTTGAGAAGGCTGCTCTGAGGAATCTCTTACCCTAGCTTCTGCCAAGTACAGCCTTCTGCCTCTCTCCAATATTGACTTACTTCTGACAGCTTGTCTTTCCGTTTGAGAAACCAAGAGCCCTTTTCCTGCAGGGAAAAATGTCCGTTTTCTGTTCTTCTTTTGCACACGGTGACGTGCTTTCAGGGATGGTGTTAGGCCTTTACCTACTCGAGGGAGGGCAGCCTCCCATTCACTTTGGAAATGGCACTCTTGCAGTGCTGTGGGCCATGTCTGTGCTTCGCAGACTGCAAACTACCTCTGCATTCGAAGAGAACACGCACGGATTGGGAAGTCTCTGTTCTCTGGGAGATGTGTGTGGTGCTACTGCCCCGGTGTATGGGGTGTCTCACTGGCCACTAGCAATGTTTCTGCTCGCCAGTGTGGGGAAAACGTTGTGCAGCTAAGCTCACTTGGGAAGTACAAGTGCCAGAGTTCCTTTCTGGGGCACCATCAAGAGATCACATTCGTAGCATGCGGGTACTGCTTTCCTCCTAAGCGGTGCATTCACAGCCAGATTCAAGGTGTTCTTTTGTGGATAGACTCTGGTGGAGAGGCCGCTGGAGAAGGCCTCTGCTTCTATGCCCTTTGAGAAGGCTGCTTTGAGGAACCTCTTACCCTAGCCTCTGCCAAGTACAGCCTTCTGCCTCTCTCCAATACTGACTTACTTCTGACAGCTTGTCTTTCCGTTTGAGAAACCAAGAGCCCTTTTCCTGCAGGGAAAAATGTCCGTTTTCTGTTCTTCTTGTGCACACGGTGACGTGCTTTCAGGGATGGTGTTAGGCCTTTACCCACTCGAGGGAGGGCAGCTACCCATTCACTTTGGAGATGGCACTCTTGCAGCGCTGTGGGCCATGTCTTTGCTTCGCAGACTGCAAACTAGCCTCTCCATTCGAAGAGAACCCGCACGGATTGGGAAGTCTGTGTTCTCTGGGAGATGTGTGTGGTGCTACTGCCCCGGTGTATGGGGTGGCTCACTGGCCACTAGCAATGTTTCTTGTGGCCACTGTGGGGGAACTCTGTTCAGCTAAGCTCACTTGGGAAGTACAAGTGCCAGAGTTCCTTTCTGGGGCACCATCAAGAGATCACATTCGTAGCATGCGGGTACTGCTCTCCTCTTAAGCTGTGCATTCGCAGCCAGCTTCAAGGTGTTCCTTTGGTGGATAGACTCTGGTGGAGAGGCCGCTGGAGAAGCCTCTGCCTCTATGCCCTTTGAGAAGGCGGCTTTGAGGAATCAATTACCCTAGCTTCTGCCAAGTACAGCCTTCTGCCTCTCTCCAATATTGACTTACTTCTGACAGCTTGTCTTTCCGTTTGAGAAACCAAGAGCCCTTTTCCTGCAGGGAAAATTGTCCGTTTTCTGTTCTTCTTTTGCACACGGTGACGTGCTTTCAGGGATGGTGTTAGGCCTTTACCCACTCGAGGGAGGGCAGCATCCCATTCACTTTGGAGATAGCACTCTTGCAGCGCTGTGGGCCATGTCTTTGCTTCGCAGACTGCAAACTACCTCTCCATTCGAAGAGAACACGCACGGATTGGGAAGTCTCTGTTCTCTGGGAGATGTGTGTGGTGCTACTGCCCCGGTGTATGGGGTGGCTCACTGGCCACTAGCAATGTTTCTGCTCGCCAGTGTGGGGCAAATGTTGTGCAGCTAAGCTCACTTGGTAAGTACAAGTGCCAGAGTTCCTTTCTGGGGCACCATCCAGTGATCACATTCGTTGCATGCGGGTACTGCTTTCTTCCAAAGCTGTGCATTCGCAGCCAGCTTCAAGGTGTTCCTTTTGTGGATAGACTCTGGTGGAGAGGCCGCCGGAGAAGGCCTCTGCTTCCATGCCCTTTGAGAAGGCTGCTTTGAGGAACCTCTTACCGTAGCCTCTGCCAAGTACAGCCTTCTGCCTCTCTCCAATACTGACTTACTTCTGACAGTTTGTCTTTCCGTTTGAGAAACCAAGAGCCCTTTTCCTGCAGGGAAAAATGTCCGTTTTCTGTTCTTCTTTTGCACACGGTGACGTTTCTTCACGGCTGGTGTTAGGCCTTTACCCACTCGAGGGAGGGCAGCTTCCCATTTACTTTGGAGATGGCACTCCTGCAGCGCTGTGGGCCATGACTGTGCTTCGCAGACTGCAAACTACACTCTCCATTCGAAGAGAACACGCACGGATTGGGAAGTCTGTGTTCTCTGGGCGATGTGTGTGGTGCTACTGCCCCGGTGTATGGCGTGTCTCACTGGCCACTAGCAATGTTTCTGCTCGCCACTGTGGGGCAAACTCTGTTCAGCTAAGCTCACTAAGGAAGTAAAAGTGCCAGAGTTCCTTTCTAGGGCACCATCAAGGGATCACATTCGTAGCATGGGGGTATTGCTCTCCTCCTAAACTGTGCATTCGAAGCCAGCTTCAAGGTGTTCCTTTTGTGGATAGACTCTGGTGGAGAGGCCGCTGGGGAAGCCCTCTGCTTCTATGCCCTTTGAGAAGGCGGCTTTGAGGAACCTCTTACCCTAGCCCCTGCCAAGTACAGCCTTCTGCCTCTCTCCAATACTGACTTACTTCTGACCGCTTGTCTCTCCATTTTAGAAACCAAGAGCCCTTTTCCTGCAGGGAAAAATGTCCGTTTTCTGTTCTTCTTTTGCACACGGTGACGTGTCTTCACCGCTGTTGTTAGGCCTTTACCCACTCGAGGGAGGGCAGCTTCCCATTCACTTTGGAGATGGCACTCTTGCAGCGCTGTGGGCCATATCTGTGCTTCGCAGACTGCAAACTACCTTCTCCATTCGAAGACAACACGCACGGATTGGGAAGTCTCTGTTCTCTGGGAGATGTGTGTTGTGCTACTGCCCCGGTGTATGGGGTGGCTCACTGTCCAGTAGCAATGTTTCTGCTCGCCACTGTGGGGTAAACGTTGTGCAGCTAAGCTCACTTGGGAAGTACAAGTGCCAGAGTTCCTTTCTGGGGCACCATCAAGAGATCACATTCGTAGCATGCGGGTACTGCTTTCCTCCTAAGCGGTGCATTCGCAGCCAGATTCAAGGTGTTCTTTTGTGGATAGACTCTGGTGGAGAGGCCGCTGGAGAAGGCCTCTGCTTCTATGCCCTTTGAGAAGGCTGCTTTGAGGAACCTCTTACCCTAGCCTCTGCCAAGTACAGCCTTCTGCCTCTCTCCAATACTGACTTACTTCTGACAGCTTGTCTTTCCGTTTGAGAAACCAAGAGCCCGTTTCCTGCAGGGAAAAATGTCCGTTTTCTGTTCTTATTGTGCACACGGTGACGTGCTTTCAGGGATGGTGTTAGGCCTTTACCCAGTCGAGGGAGGGCAGCTTCCCATTCACTTTGGAGATGGCACTCTTGCAGCGCTGTGGGCCATGACTGTGCTTCGCAGACTGCAAACTACACTCACCATTCGAAGAGAACACGAACAGATTGGGAAGTCTCTATTCTCTGGGAGATGTGTGTGGTGCTACTGCCCCGCTGTATGGGGTGGCTCACTGGCCACTAGCAATGTTTCTGCTCGCCAGTGTGGGGCAAATGTTGTGCAGCTAAGCTCACTTGGGAAGTACAAGTGCCAGAGTTCCTTTCTGGGGCACCATCCAGAGATCACATTCGTTGCATGCGGGTACTGCTTTCTAACAAAGCTGTGCATTCGCAGCCAGCTTCAAGGTGTTCCTTTTGTGGATAGACTCTGGTGGAGAGGCCGCTGGAGAGGGCTTCTGCTTCCATGCATTTTGAGAAGGCTGCTTTGAGGAACCTCTTACCGTAGCCTCTGCCAAGTACAGCCTTCTGCCTCTCTCCAATACTGACTTACTTCTGACAGTTTGTCTTTCCGTTTGAGAAACCAAGAGCCCTTTTCCTGCAGGGAAAAATGTCCGTTTTCTGTTCGTCTTGTGCACACGGTGACGTGCTTTCAGGGATGGTGTTAGGCCTTTACCCACTCGAGGGAGGGCAGCTTCCCATTCACTTTGGAGATGGCACTCCTGCAGCGCTGTGGGCCATGACTGTGCTTCGCAGACTGCAAACTACACTCTCCATTCGAAGAGAACACGCACGGATTGGGAAGTCTGTGTTCTCTGGGAGATGTGTGTGGTGCTACTGCCCCGGTGTATGGGGTGGCTCACTGGCCACTAGCAATGTTTCTGCTCGCCACTGTGGGGCAAACTCTGTTCAGCTAAGCTCACTTGAGAAGTACAAGTGCTAGAGTTCCTTTCTGGGGCACCATCAAGAGATCACATTCGTAGCATGCGGGTACTGCTCTCCTCCTAAGCTGTGCATTCGCAGCCAGCTTCAAGGTGTTCCTTTGGTGGATAGACTCTGGTGGAGAGGCCGCTGGAGAAGCCTCTGCTTCTATGCCCTTTGAGAAGGCTGCTTTGAGGAATCTCTTACCCTAGCTTCTGCCAAGTACAGCCTTCTGCCTCTCTCCAATATTGACTTACTTCTGACAGTTTGTCTTTCCGTTTGAGAAACCAAGAGCCCTTTTCCTGCAGGGAAAAATGTCCGTTTTCTGTTCTTTTTGTGCACACGGTGACGTGCTTTTAGGGATGGTGTTAGGCCTTTACCCACTCGAGGGAGGGCAGCTTCCCATTCACTTTGGAGATGGCACCCTTGCAGCGCTGTGGGCCATGTCTGTGCTTCGCAGACTGCAAACTACCTCTCCATTCGAAGAGAACACGCACGGATTGGGAAGTCTGTGTTCTCTGGGAGATGTGTGTGGTGCTACTGCCCCGGTGTATGGGGTGGTTCACTGGCCACTAGCAATGTTTCTGCTCGACAGTGTGGGGCAAACGTTGTGCAGCTAAGCTCACTTGGGAAGTACAAGTGCCAGAGTTCCTTTCTGGGGCACCATCAAGAGATCACATTCGTAGCATGCGGGTACTGCTTTCCTCCTAAGCTGTGCATTCGCAGCCAGATTCAAGGTGTTCTTTTGTGAATAGACTCTGGTGGAGAGGCCGCTGGAGAAGGCCTCTGCTTCTATGCCCTTTGAGAAGGCTGCTTTGAGGAACCTCTTACCCTAGCCTCTGCCAAGTACAGCCTTCTGCCTCTCTCCAATACTGACTTACTTCTGACAGCTTGTCTTTCCGTTTGAGAAACCAAGAGCCCGTTTCCTGCAGGGAAAAATGTCCGTTTTCTGTTCTTCATTGGCACACGGTGACGTGCCTTCAGGGCTGATGTTAGCCCTTTACCCACTCGAGGGAGGGTAGCTACCCATTCACTTTGGAGATGGCACTCTTGCAGCGCTGTGGGCCATGTCTGGCTTCGCAGACTGCAAACTAGCCTCTCCATTCGAAGAGAACACGCACGGATTGGGAAGTCTCTGTTCTCTGGGAGATGTGTGTGGTGCTACTGACCCGGTGTATGGGGTGGCTCACTGGCCACTAGCAATGTTTCTGCTCTCCACTGTGGGGCAAACTCTGTTCAGCTAATCTCACTTGGGAAGTACAAGTGCTAGAGTTCCTTTCTGGGGCACCATCAAGAGATCACATTCGTAGCATGCGGGTACTGCTCTCCTCCTAAGCTGTGCATTCGCAGCCAGCTTCAAGTTGTTCCTTTTGTGTATAGACTCTGGTGGAGAGGCCGCTGGAGAAGGTCTCTGCTTCTATGCCCTTTGAGAAGGCTGCTTTCAGGAATCTCTTACCCTAGCCTCTGCCAAGTACAGCCTTCTGCCTCTCTCCAATATTGACTTACTTCTGACGGCTTGTCTTTCGGTTTGAGAAACCAAGAGCCCTTCTCCTGCAGGGAAAATTGTCCGTTTTCTGTTCTTCTTTTGCACACGGTGACGTGCTTTCAGGGATGGTGTTAGGCCTTTACCCACTCGAGGGAGGGCAGCATCCCATTCACTTTGGAGATAGCACTCTTGCAGCGCTGTGGGCCATGTCTTTGCTTCGCAGACTGCAAACTACCTCTCCATTCGAAGAGAACACGCACGGATTGGGAAGTCTCTGTTCTCTGGGAGATGTGTGTGGTGCTACTTCCCCGGTGTATGGGGTGGTTCACTGGCCACTAGCAATGTTTCTGCTCGCCAGTGTGGGGCAAACTCTGTTCAGCTAAGATCACTTGGGAAGTAGAAGTGCTAGAGTTCCTTTCTGGGGCACCATCAAGAGATCACATTCTTAGCATGCGGGTACTGCTCTCCTCCTAAGCTGTTCATTCGCAGCCAGATTCAAGGTGTTCTTTTGTGGATAGACTCTGGTGGAGAGGCCGCTGGAGAAGGCCTCTGCTTCTATGCCCTTTGAGAAGGCTGCTTTGAGGAACCTCTTACCCTAGCCTCTGCCAAATACAGCCTTCTGCCTCTCTCCAATACTGACTTACTTCTGACAGTTTGTCTTTCCGTTTGAGAAACCGAGAGCCCGTTTCCTGCAGGGAAAAATGTCCGTTTTCTG
Organism: Kogia breviceps; assembly: GCF_026419965.1. Taxonomy (NCBI): domain Eukaryota; kingdom Metazoa; phylum Chordata; class Mammalia; order Artiodactyla; family Physeteridae; genus Kogia; species Kogia breviceps. The sequence continues at coordinate 30,575,874 of NC_081324.1, forward strand.
TTCTTCATTGGCACACGGTGACGTGCCTTCAGTGCTGGTGTTAGCCCTTTATGCACTCGAGGGAAGGCAGCTTCCCATTCACTTTGGAGATGGCACTCCTGCAGCGCTGTGGGCCATGACTGTGCTTCGCAGACTGCAAACTACACTCACCATTCGAAGAGAACACACACGGATTGGGAAGTCTCTGTTCTCTGGGAGATGTGTGTGGTGCTACTGCCCCGCTGTATGGGGTGGTTCACTGGCCACTATCAATGTTTCTGCTCGCCAGTGTGGGGCAAACTTTGTGCAGCTAAGCTCACTTGGGAAGTACAAGTGCCAGAGTTCCTTTCTGGGGCACCATCCAGAGATCACATTCGTTGCATGCGGGTACTGCTTTCTTCCAAAGCTGTATATTCGCAGCCAGCTTCAAGGTGTTCCTTTTGTGGATAGACTCTGGTGGAGAGGCCGCTGGAGAGGGCCTCTGCTTGCATGCATTTTGAGAAGGCTGCTTTGAGGAACCTCTTACCGTAGCCTCTGCCAAGTACAGCCTTCTGCCTCTTTCCAATACTGACTTACTTCTGACAGTTTGTCTTTCCGTTTGAGAAACCAAGAGCCCTTTTCCTGCAGGGAAAAATGTCCGTTTTCTGTTCTTCTTTTGCACACGGTAAGGTTTCTTCACGGCTGGTGTTAGGCCTTTACCCACTCGAGGGAGGGCAGCTTCCCATTCACTTTGGAGATGGCACTCTTGCAGCGCTGTGGGCCATGTCTGTGCTTCGCAGACTGCAAACTAGCCTCTTCATTCGAAGAGAACACGCACGGATTGGGAAGTATGTGTTCTCTGGGAGATGTGTGTGGTGCTACTGCCCCGGTGTATGGGGTGGCTCACTGGCCACTAGCAATGATTCTGCTCGCCAGTGTGGGGCAAATTCTGTTCAGCTAAGCTCACTTGGGAAGTACAAGTGCTAGAGTTCCTTTCTGGGGCACCATCAAGAGATCACATTCGTAGCATGCGGGTACTGTTTCCTCCTAAGCTGTGCATTCGCAGCCAGCTTCAAGGTGTTCCTTTTGTGGACAGACTCTGTTGGAGAGGCCCCTGGAGAAGGTCTCTGCTTCTATGCCCTTTGAGAAGGCTGCTTTGAGGAACCTCTTACCCTAGCCTCTGCCAAGTACAGCCTTCTGCCTCTCTCCAATACTGACTTACTTCTGACAGCTTGTCTTTCCGTTTGAGAAACCGAGAGCCGTTTTCCTGCAGGGAAAAATGTTCGTTTTCTGTTCTTCTTTTGCACACGGTGACGAGCCATCAGGGCTGGTGTTAGGCCTTTACCCACTCGAGGGAGGGCAGCTTCCCATTCACTTTGGAGATGGCACTCCTGCAGCGATGTGGGCCATGACTGTGCTTCGCAGACTGCAAACTACCCTCTCCATTGGAAGAGAACATGCACGGATTGGGAAGTCTCTGTTCTCTGGGAGAGGTGTGTGGTGCTACTGCCCCGGTGTATGGGGTGCCTCACTGGCCACTAGCAATGTTTCTGCTCGCCAGTGTGGGGCAAACTTTGTGCAGCTAAGCTCACTTGGGAAGTACAAGTGCCAGAGTTCCTTTCTGGGGCACCATCAAGAGATAACATTCGTAGCATGCGGGTACTGCTTTCCTCCTAACCTGTGCATTCGCAGCCAGATTCAAGGTGTTCTTTTGTGAATAGACTCCGGTGGAGAGACCGCTGGAGAAGGCCTCTGCTTCTATGCCCTTTGAGAAGGCTGCTTTGAGGAACCTCTTACCGTAGCCTCTGCCAAGTACAGCCTTCTGCCTCTCTCCAATACTGACTTACTTCTGACAGCTTGCCTTTCCGTTTGAGAAACCGAGAGCCGTTTTCCTGCAGGGAAAAATGTTCGTTTTCTGTTCTTCTTTTGCACACGGTGACGAGCCATCAGGGCTGGTGTTAGGCCTTTACCCACTCGAGGGAGGGCAGCTTCCCATTCACTTTGGAGATGGCACTCCTGCAGCGATGTGGGCCATGACTGTGCTTCGCAGACTGCAAACTACCTCTCCATTCGAAGAGAACATGCACGGATTGGGAAGTCTCTGTTCTCTGTGAGATGTGTGTGGTGCTACTGCCCCGGTGTATGGGGTGGTTCACTGGCCACTAGCAATGTTTCTGCTCGCCAGTGTGGGGCAAACGTTGTGCAGCTAAGCTCACTTGGGAAGTACAAGTGCTAGAGTTCCTTTCTGCGGCACCATCAAGAGATCACATTCGTAGCATGCGGGTACTGCTTTCCTCCTTAGCTGTGCATTCGCAGCCAGATTCAAGGTGTTCTTTTGTGGATAGACTCTGGTGGAGAGGCCGCTGGAGAAGGCCTCTGCTTCTATGCCCTTTGAGAAGGCTGCTTTGAGGAACCTCTTACCCTAGCCTCTGCCAAGTACAGCCTTCTGCCTCTCTCCAATACTGACTTACTTCTGACAGCTTGTCTTTCCGTTTGAGAAACCAAGAGCCCTTTTCCTGCAGGGAAAAATGTCCGTTTTCTGTTCTTCTTGTGCACACGGTGACGTGCTTTCAGGGATGGTGTTAGGCCTTTACCCACTCGAGGGAGGGCAGCTTCCCATTCACTTTGGAGATGGCACTCTTGCAGCGCTGGGGGCCATGTCTGTGCTTCGCAGACTGCAAACTAGCCTCTTCATTCGAAGAGAACACGAACGGATTGGGAAGTATGTGTTCTCTGTGTGATGTGTGTGGTGCTACTGCCCCGGTGTATGGGGTAGCTCACTGGCCACTAGCAATGTTTCTGCTCACCAGTGTGGGGCAAATTCTGTTCAGCTAAGCTCACTTGGGAAGTACAAGTGCTAGAGTTCCTTTCTGGGGCACCATCAAGAGATCACATTCGTAGCATGCGGGTACTGTTTCCTCCTAAGCTGTGCATTCGCAGCCAGCTTCAAGGTGTTCCTTTTGTGGACAGACTCTGGTGGAGAGGCCGCTGGAGAAGGTCTCTGCTTCTATGCCCTTTGAGAAGGCTGCTTTGAGGAACCTCTTACCCTAGCCTCTGCCAAGTACAGCCTTCTGCCTCTCTCCAATACTGACTTACTTCTGACAGCTTGTCTTTCCGTTTGAGAAACCGAGAGCCGTTTTCCTGCAGGGAAAAATGTTCGTTTTCTGTTCTTCTTTTGCACACGGTGACGTGCCATCAGGGCTGGTGTTAGGCCTTTACCTAGTCGAGGGAGGGCAGCTTCCCATTCACTTTGGAGATGGCACTCCTGCAGCGCTGTGGGCCATGACTGTGCTTCGCAGACTGCAAACTACACTCACCATTCGAAGAGAACACACACGGATTGGGAGGTCTCTGTTCTCTGGGAGATGTGTGTGGTGCTACTGCCCCGCTGTATGGGGTGGTTCACTGGCCACTATCAATGTTTCTGCTCGCCAGTGTGGGGCAAACTTTGTGCAGCTAAGCTCACTTGGGAAGTACAAGTGCCAGAGTTCCTTTCTGGGGCACCATCCAGAGATCACATTCGTTGCATGCGGGTACTGCTTTCTTCCAAAGTTGTATATTCGCAGCCAGCTTCAAGGTGTTCCTTTTGTGGATAGACTCTGGTGGAGAGGCCGCTGGAGAGGGCCTCTGCTTGCATGCATTTTGAGAAGGCTGCTTTGAGGAACCTCTTACCGTAGCCTCTGCCAAGTACAGCCTTCTGCCTCTTTCCAATACTGACTTACTTCTGACAGTTTGTCTTTCCGTTTGAGAAACCAAGAGCCCTTTTCCTGCAGGGAAAAATGTCCGTTTTCTGTTCTTCTTTTGCACACGGTAAGGTTTCTTCACGGCTGGTGTTAGGCCTTTACCCACTCGAGGGAGGGCAGCTTCCCATTCACTTTGGAGATGGCACTCTTGCAGCGCTGTGGGCCATGTCTGTGCTTCGCAGACTGCAAACTAGCCTCTTCATTCGAAGAGAACACGCACGGATTGGGAAGTATGTGTTCTCTGGGAGATGTGTGTGGTGCTACTGCCCCGGTGTATGGGGTGGCTCACTGGCCACTAGCAATGATTCTGCTCGCCAGTGTGGGGCAAATTCTGTTCAGCTAAGCTCACTTGGGAAGTAAAAGTGCTAGAGTTCCTTTCTGGGGCACCATCAAGAGATCACATTCGTAGCATGCGGGTACTGTTTCCTCCTAAGCTGTGCATTCGCAGCCAGCTTCAAGGTGTTCCTTTTGTGGACAGACTCTGGTGGAGAGGCCGCTGGAGAAGGTCTCTGCTTCTATGCCCTTTGAGAAGGCTGCTTTGAGGAACCTCTTACCCTAGCCTCTGCCAAGTACAGCCTTCTGCCTCTCTCCAATACTGACTTACTTCTGACAGCTTGTCTTTCCGTTTGAGAAACCGAGAGCCGTTTTCCTGCAGGGAAAAATGTTCGTTTTCTGTTCTTCTTTTGCACACGGTGACGAGCCATCAGGGCTGGTGTTAGGCCTTTACCCACTCGAGGGAGGGCAGCTTCCCATTCACTTTGGAGATGGCACTCCTGCAGCGATGTGGGCCATGACTGTGCTTCGCAGACTGCAAACTACCCTCTCCATTGGAAGAGAACATGCACGGATTGGGAAGTCTCTGTTCTCTGGGAGATGTGTGTGGTGCTACTGCCCCGGTGTATGGGGCGGTTCACTGGCCACTAGCAATGTTTCTGCTCGCCAGTGTGGGGCAAACTTTGTGCAGCTAAGCTCACTTGGGAAGTACAAGTGCCAGAGTTCCTTTCTGGGGCACCATCAAGAGATAACATTCGTAGCATGCGGGTACTGCTTTCCTCCTAACCTGTGCATTCGCAGCCAGCTTCAAGGTGTTCCTTTTGTGGATAGACTCTGTTGGAGAGACCGCTGGAAAAGGCCTCTGCTTCTATGCCCTTTGAGAAGGCTGCTTTGAGGAACCTCTTACCGTAGCCTCTGCCAAGTACAGCCTTCTGCCTCTCTCCAATACTGACTTACTTCTGACAGCTTGTCTTTCCGTTTGAGAAACCAAGAGCCCTTTTCCTGCAGGGAAAAATGTCCGTTTTCTGTTCTTCTTGTGCACACGGTGACGTGCTTTCAGGGATGGTGTTAGGCCTTTACCCACTCAAGGGAGGGCAGCTTCCCATTCACTTTGGAGATGGCACTCCTGCAGCGCTGTGGGCCATGACTGTGCTTCGCAGACTGCAAACTACCTCTCCATTCGAAGAGAACATGCACGGATTGGGAAGTCTCTGTTCTCTGTGAGATGTGTGTGGTGCTACTGCCCCGGTGTATGGGGTGGTTCACTGGGCACTAGCAATGTTTCTGCTCGCCAGTGTGGGGCAAACGTTGTGCTGCTAAGCTCACTTGGGAAGTACAAGTGCTAGAGTTCCTTTCTGCGGCACCATCAAGAGATCACATTCGTAGCATGCGGGTACTGCTTTCCTCCTAAGCTGTGCATTCGCAGCCAGATTCAAGGTGTTCTTTTGTGAATAGACTCTGGTGGAGAGGCCGCTGGAGAAGGCCTCTGCTTCTATGCCCTTTGAGAAGGCTGCTTTGAGGAACCTCTTACCCTAGCCTCTGCCAAGTACAGCCTTCTGCCTCTCTCCAATACTGACTTACTTCTGACAGCTTGTCTTTCCGTTTGAGAAACCAAGAGCCCGTTTCTTGCAGGGAAAAATGTCCGTTTTCTGTTCTTCATTGGCACACGGTGACGTGCCTTCAGGGCTGATGTTAGCCCTTTACCCACTCGAGGGAGGGTAGCTACCCATTCACCTTGGAGATGGCACTCTTGCAGCGCTGTGGGCCATGTCTGGCTTCGCAGACTGCAAACTAGCCTCTCCATTCGAAGAGAACACGCACGGATTGGGAAGTCTCTGTTCTCTGGGAGATGTGTGTGGTGCTACTGACCCGGTGTATGGGGTGGCTCACTGGCCACTAGCAATGTTTCTGCTCGCCACTGTGGGGCAAACTCTGTTCAGCTAATCTCACTTGGGAAGTACAAGTGCTAGAGTTCCTTTCTGGGGCACCATCAAGGGATCACATTCGTAGCATGCGGGTACTGCTCTCCTCCTAAGCTGTGCATTCGCAGCCAGCTTCAAGTTGTTCCTTTTGTGTATAGACTCTGGTGGAGAGGCCGCTGGAGAAGGTCTCTGCTTCTATGCCCTTTGAGAAGGCTGCTTTCAGGAATCTCTTACCCTAGCCTCTGCCAAGTACAGCCTTCTGCCTCTCTCCAATATTGACTTACTTCTGACGGCTTGTCTTTCGGTTTGAGAAACCAAGAGCCCTTCTCCTGCAGGGAAAATTGTCCGTTTTCTGTTCTTCTTTTGCACACGGTGACGTGCTTTCAGGGATGGTGTTAGGCCTTTACCCACTCGAGGGAGGGCAGCATCCCATTCACTTTGGAGATAGCACTCTTGCAGCGCTGTGGGCCATGTCTTTGCTTCGCAGACTGCAAACTACCTCTCCATTCGAAGAGAACACGCACGGATTGGGAAGTCTCTGTTCTCTGGGAGATGTGTGTGGTGCTACTTCCCCGGTGTATGGGGTGGTTCACTGGCCACTAGCAATGTTTCTGCTCGCCAGTGTGGGGCAAACTCTGTTCAGCTAAGCTCACTTGGGAAGTAGAAGTGCTATAGTTCCTTTCTGGGGCACCATCAAGAGATCACCTTCTTAGCATGCGGGTACTGCTCTCCTCCTAAGCTGTTCATGCGCAGCCAGATTCAAGGTGTTCTTTTGTGGATAGACTCTGGTGGAGAGGCCGCTGGAGAAGGCCTCTGCTTCTATGCCCTTTGAGAAGGCTGCTTTGAGGAACCTCTTACCCTAGCCTCTGCCAAATACAGCCTTCTGCCTCTCTCCAATACTGACTTACTTCTGACAGTTTGTCTTTCCGTTTGAGAAACCGAGAGCCCGTTTCCTGCAGGGAAAAATGTCCGTTTTCTGTTCTTCATTGGCACACGGTGACGTGCCTTCAGTGCTGGTGTTAGCCCTTTACGCACTCGAGGGAAGGCAGCTTCCCATTCACTTTGGAGATGGCACTCCTGCAGCGCTGTGGGCCATGACTGTGCTTCGCAGACTGCAAACTACACTCACCATTCGAAGAGAACACACACGGATTGGGAAGTCTCTGTTCTCTGGGAGATGTGTGTGGTGTTACTGCCCCGGTGTATGGGGTGGTTCACTGGCCACTATCAATGTTTCTGCTCGCCAGTGTGGGGCAAACTTTGTGCAGCTAAGCTCACTTGGGAAGTACAAGTGCCAGAGTTCCTTTCTGGGGCACCATCCAGAGATCACATTCGTTGCATGCGGGTACTGCTTTCTTCCAAAGCTGTATATTCGCAGCCAGCTTCAAGGTGTTCCTTTTGTGGATAGACTCTGGTGGAGAGGCCGCTGGAGAGGGCCTCTGCTTGCATGCATTTTGAGAAGGCTGCTTTGAGGAACCTCTTACCGTAGCCTCTGCCAAGTACAGCCTTCTGCCTCTTTCCAATACTGACTTACTTCTGACAGTTTGTCTTTCCGTTTGAGAAACCAAGAGCCCTTTTCCTGCAGGGAAAAATGTCCGTTTTCTGTTCTTCTTTTGCACACGGTAAGGTTTCTTCACGGCTGGTGTTAGGCCTTTACCCACTCGAGGGAGGGCAGCTTCCCATTCACTTTGGAGATGGCACTCTTGCAGCTCTGTGGGCCATGTCTGTGCTTCGCAGACTGCAAACTAGCCTCTTCATTCGAAGAGAACACGCTCGGATTGGGAAGTATGTGTTCTCTGGGAGATGTGTGTGGTGCTACTGCCCCGGTGTATGGGGTGGCTCACTGGCCACTAGCAATGATTCTGCTCGCCAGTGTGGGGCAAATTCTGTTCAGCTAAGCTCACTTGGGAAGTACAAGTGCTAGAGTTCCTTTCTGGGGCACCATCAAGAGATCACATTCGTAGCATGCGGGTACTGTTTCCTCCTAAGCTGTGCATTCGCAGCCAGCTTCAAGGTGTTCCTTTTGTGGACAGACTCTGGTGGAGAGGCCGCTGGAGAAGGTCTCTGCTTCTATGCCCTTTGAGAAGGCTGCTTTGAGGAACCTCTTACCCTAGCCTCTGCCAAGTACAGCCTTCTGCCTCTCTCCAATACTGACTTACTTCTGACAGCTTGTCTTTCCGTTTGAGAAACCGAGAGCCATTTTCCTGCAGGGAAAAATGTTCGTTTTCTGTTCTTCTTTTGCACACGGTGACGAGCCATCAGGGCTGGTGTTAGGCCTTTACCCACTCGAGGGAGGGCAGCTTCCCATTCACTTTGGAGATGGCACTCCTGCAGCGCTGTGGGCCATGACTGTGCTTCGCAGACTGCAAACTACCTCTCCATTCGAAGAGAACATGCACGGATTGGGAAGTCTCTGTTCTCTGGGAGATGTGTGTGGTGCTACTGCCCCGGTGTATGGGGTGGTTCACTGGCCACTAGCAATGTTTCTGCTCGCCAGTGTGGGGCAAACGTTGTGCAGCTAAGCTCACTTGGGAAGTACAAGTGCTAGAGTTCCTTTCTGCGGCACCATCAAGAGATCACATTCGTAGCATGCGGGTACTGCTTTCCTCCTTAGCTGTGCATTCGCAGCCAGATTCAAGGTGTTCTTTTGTGGATAGACTCTGGTGGAGAGGCCGCTGGAGAAGGCCTCTGCTTCTATGCCCTTTGAGAAGGCTGCTTTGAGGAACCTCTTACCCTAGCCTCTGCCAAGTACAGCCTTCTGCCTCTCTCCAATACTGACTTACTTCTGACAGCTTGTCTTTCCGTTTGAGAAACCAAGAGCCCTTTTCCTGCAGGGAAAAATGTCCGTTTTCTGTTCTTCTTGTGCACACGGTGACGTGCTTTCAGGGATGGTGTTAGGCCTTTACCCACTCGAGGGAGGGCAGCTTCCCATTCACTTTGGAGATGGCACTCTTGCAGCGCTGTGGGCCATGTCTGTGCTTCGCAGACTGCAAACTAGCCTCTTCATTCGAAGAGAACACGAACGGATTGGGAAGTATGTGTTCTCTGTGAGATGTGTGTGGTGCTACTGCCCCGGTGTATGGGGTAGCTCACTGGCTACTAGCAATGTTTCTGCTCACCAGTGTGGGGCAAATTCTGTTCAGCTAAGCTCACTTGGGAAGTACAAGTGCTAGAGTTCGTTTCTGGGGCACCATCAAGAGATCACATTCGTAGCATGCGGGTACTGTTTCCTCCTAAGCTGTGCATTCGCAGCCAGCTTCAAGGTGTTCCTTTTGTGGACAGACTCTGGTGGAGAGGCCGCTGGAGAAGGTCTCTGCTTCTATGCCCTTTGAGAAGGCTGCTTTGAGGAACCTCTTACCCAAGCCTCTGCCAAGTACAGCCTTCTGCCTCTCTCCAATACTGACTTACTTCTGACAGCTTGTCTTTCCGTTTGAGAAACCGAGAGCCGTTTTCCTGCAGGGAAAAATGTTCGTTTTCTGTTCTTCTTTTGCACACGGTGACGTGCCATCAGGGCTGGTGTTAGGCCTTTACCCAGTCGAGGGAGGGCAGCTTCCCATTCACTTTGGAGATGGCACTCCTGCAGCGCTGTGGGCCATGACTGTGCTTCGCAGACTGCAAACTACACTCACCATTCGAAGAGAACACACACGGATTGGGAAGTCTCTGTTCTCTGGGAGATGTGTGTGGTGCTACTGCCCCGCTGTATGGGGTGGTTCACTGGCCACTATCAATGTTTCTGCTCGCCAGTGTGGGGCAAACTTTGTGCAGCTAAGCTCACTTGGGAAGTACAAGTGCCAGAGTTCCTTTCTGGGGCACCATCCAGAGATCACATTCGTTGCATGCGGGTACTGCTTTCTTCCAAAGTTGTATATTCGCAGCCAGCTTCAAGGTGTTCCTTTTGTGGATAGACTCTGGTGGAGAGGCCGCTGGAGAGGGCCTCTGCTTGCATGCATTTTGAGAAGGCTGCTTTGAGGAACCTCTTACCGTAGCCTCTGCCAAGTACAGCCTTCTGCCTCTTTCCAATACTGACTTACTTCTGACAGTTTGTCTTTCCGTTTGAGAAACCAAGAGCCCTTTTCCTGCAGGGAAAAATGTCCGTTTTCTGTTCTTCTTTTGCACACGGTAAGGTTTCTTCACGGCTGGTGTTAGGCCTTTACCCACTCGAGGGAGGGCAGCTACCCATTCACTTTGGAGATGGCACTCTTGCAGCGCTGTGGGCCATGTCTGTGCTTCGCAGACTGCAAACTAGCCTCTTCATTCGAAGAGAACACGCACGGATTGGGAAGTATGTGTTCTCTGGGAGATGTGTGTGGTGCTACTGCCCCGGTGTATGGGGTGGCTCACTGGCCACTAGCAATGATTCTGCTCGCCAGTGTGGGGCAAATTCTGTTCAGCTAAGCTCACTTGGGAAGTACAAGTGCTAGAGTTCCTTTCTGGGGCACCATCAAGAGATCACATTCGTAGCATGCGGGTACTGTTTCCTCCTAAGCTGTGCATTCGCAGCCCGCTTCAAGGTGTTCCTTTTGTGGACAGACTCTGGTGGAGAGGCCGCTGGAGAAGGTCTCTGCTTCTATGCCCTTTGAGAAGGCTGCTTTGAGGAACCTCTTACCCTAGCCTCTGCCAAGTACAGCCTTCTGCCTCTCTCCAATACTGACTTACTTCTGACAGCTTGTCTTTCCGTTTGAGAAACCGAGAGCCGTTTTCCTGCAGGGAAAAATGTTCGTTTTCTGTTCTTCTTTTGCACACGGTGACGAGCCATCAGGGCTGGTGTTAGGCCTTTACCCACTCGAGGGAGGGCAGCTTCCCATTCACTTTGGAGATGGCACTCCTGCAGCGATGTGGGCCATGACTGTGCTTCGCAGACTGCAAACTACCCTCTCCATTGGAAGACAACATGCACGGATTGGGAAGTCTCTGTTCTCTGGGAGATGTGTGTGGTGCTACTGCCCCGGTGTATGGGGCGGTTCACTGGCCACTAGCAATGTTTCTGCTCGCCAGTGTGGGGCAAACTTTGTGCAGCTAAGCTCACTTGGGAAGTACAAGTGCCAGAGTTCCTTTCTGGGGCACCATCAAGAGATCACATTCGTAGCATGCGGGTACTGTTTCCTCCTAAGCTGTGCATTCGCAGCCAGCTTCAAGGTGTTCCTTTTGTGGACAGACTCTGGTGGAGAGGCCGCTGGAGAAGGTCTCTGCTTCTATGCCCTTTGAGAAGGCTGCTTTGAGGAACCTCTTACCCAAGCCTCTGCCAAGTACAGCCTTCTGCCTCTCTCCAATACTGACTTACTTCTGACAGCTTGTCTTTCCGTTTGAGAAACCGAGAGCCGTTTTCCTGCAGGGAAAAATGTTCGTTTTCTGTTCTTCTTTTGCACACGGTGACGTGCCATCAGGGCTGGTGTTAGGCCTTTACCCAGTCGAGGGAGGGCAGCTTCCCATTCACTTTGGAGATGGCACTCCTGCAGCGCTGTGGGCCATGACTGTGCTTCGCAGACTGCAAACTACACTCACCATTCGAAGAGAACACACACGGATTGGGAAGTCTCTGTTCTCTGGGAGATGTGTGTGGTGCTACTGCCCCGCTGTATGGGGTGGTTCACTGGCCACTATCAATGTTTCTGCTCGCCAGTGTGGGGCAAACTTTTTGCAGCTAAGCTCACTTGGGAAGTACAAGTGCCAGAGTTCCTTTCTGGGGCACCATCCAGAGATCACATTCGTTGCATGCGGGTACTGCTTTCTTCCAAAGTTGTATATTCGCAGCCAGCTTCAAGGTGTTCCTTTTGTGGATAGACTCTGGTGGAGAGGCCGCTGGAGAGGGCCTCTGCTTGCATGCATTTTGAGAAGGCTGCTTTGAGGAACCTCTTACCGTAGCCTCTGCCAAGTACAGCCTTCTGCCTCTTTCCAATACTGACTTACTTCTGACAGTTTGTCTTTCCGTTTGAGAAACCAAGAGCCCTTTTCCTGCAGGGAAAAATGTCCGTTTTCTGTTCTTCTTTTGCACACGGTAAGGTTTCTTCACGGCTGGTGTTAGGCCTTTACCCACTCGAGGGAGGGCAGCTACCCATTCACTTTGGAGATGGCACTCTTGCAGCGCTGTGGGCCATGTCTGTGCTTCGCAGACTGCAAACTAGCCTCTTCATTCGAAGAGAACACGCACGGATTGGGAAGTATGTGTTCTCTGGGAGATGTGTGTGGTGCTACTGCCCCGGTGTATGGGGTGGCTCACTGGCCACTAGCAATGATTCTGCTCGCCAGTGTGGGGCAAATTCTGTTCAGCTAAGCTCACTTGGGAAGTACAAGTGCTAGAGTTCCTTTCTGGGGCACCATCAAGAGATCACATTCGTAGCATGCGGGTACTGTTTCCTCCTAAGCTGTGCATTCGCAGCCCGCTTCAAGGTGTTCCTTTTGTGGACAGACTCTGGTGGAGAGGCCGCTGGAGAAGGTCTCTGCTTCTATGCCCTTTGAGAAGGCTGCTTTGAGGAACCTCTTACCCTAGCCTCTGCCAAGTACAGCCTTCTGCCTCTCTCCAATACTGACTTACTTCTGACAGCTTGTCTTTCCGTTTGAGAAACCGAGAGCCGTTTTCCTGCAGGGAAAAATGTTCGTTTTCTGTTCTTCTTTTGCACACGGTGACGAGCCATCAGGGCTGGTGTTAGGCCTTTACCCACTCGAGGGAGGGCAGCTTCCCATTCACTTTGGAGATGGCACTCCTGCAGCGATGTGGGCCATGACTGTGCTTCGCAGACTGCAAACTACCCTCTCCATTGGAAGAGAACATGCACGGAATGGGAAGTCTCTGTTCTCTGGGAGATGTGTGTGGTGCTACTGCCCCGGTGTATGGGGTGCCTCACTGGCCACTAGCAATGTTTCTGCTCGCCAGTGTGGGGCAAACTTTGTGCAGCTAAGCTCACTTGGGAAGTACAAGTGCCAGAGTTCCTTTCTGGGGCACCATCAAGAGATAACATTCGTAGCATGCGGGTACTGCTTTCCTCCTAACCTGTGCATTCGCAGCCAGATTCAAGGTGTTCTTTTGTGAATAGACTCCGGTGGAGAGACCGCTGGAGAAGGCCTCTGCTTCTATGCCCTTTGAGAAGGCTGCTTTGAGGAACCTCTTACCGTAGCCTCTGCCAAGTACAGCCTTCTGCCTCTCTCCAATACTGACTTACTTCTGACAGCTTGTCTTTCCGTTTGAGAAACCAAGAGCCCGTTTCCTGCAGGGAAAAATGTCCGTTTTCTGTTCTTCTTTTGCACACGGTGACGTGCTTTCAGGGATGGTGTTAGGCCTTTACCCACTCAAGGGAGGGCAGCTTCCCATTCACTTTGGAGATGGCACTCCTGCAGCGCTGTGGGCCATGACTGTGCTTCGCAGACTGCAACCTACCTCTCCATTCGAAGAGAACATGCACGGATTGGGAAGTCTCTGTTCTCTGGGAGATGTGTGTGGTGCTACTGCCCCGGAGTATGGGGTGGCTCACTGGCCACTAGCAATGTTTCTGCTCGCCAGTGTGGGGCAAATTCTGTTCAGCTAAGCTCACTTGGGAAGTACAAGTGCCAGAGTTCCTTTCTGGGGCAACATCAAGAGATCACATTCGTAGCATGCGGGTACTGTTTCCTCCTAAGCTGTGCATTCGCAGCCAGCTTCAAGGTGTTCCTTTTGTGTATAGACTCTGGTGGCGAGGCCGCTGGAGAAGGTCTCTGCTTCTATGCCCTTTGAGAAGGCTGCTTTGAGGAACCTCTTACCCTAGCCTCTGCCAAGTACAGCCATCTGCCTCTCTCCAATACTGACTTACTTCTTACCCCTTGTCTTTCCATTTGAGAAACGGAGAGCCGTTTTCCTGCAGGGAAAAATGTTCGTTTTCTGTTCTTCTTTTGCACACGGTGACGTGCCTTCAGGGCTGGTGTTAGCCCTTTACCCACCCGAGGGAGGGCAGCTTCCCATTCACTTTAGAGATGGCACTCCTGCAGCGCTGTGGGCCATGACTCTGCTTCGCAGACTGCAAACTACCCTCCCCTTTCGAAGAGAACAGGCACGGATTGGGAAGTCTCTGTTCTCTGGGAGATGTGTGTGGTGCTACTGCCCCGGTGTATGGGGTGGCTCACTGGCCACTAGCAATGTTTCTGCTCGCCACTGTGAGGCAAACGTTGTGCAGCTAAGCTAACTTGGGAAGTACAAGTGCCAGAGTTCCTTTCTGGGGCAACATCCAGAGATCACATTCGTTGCATGCGGGTACTGCTTTCTTCCAAAGCTGTGCATTCGCAGCCAGCTTCAAGGTGTTCCTTTTGTGGATACACTCTGGTGGAGAGGCCGCTGGAGAAGGCCTCTGCTTCCATGCCCTTTGAGAAGGCTGCTTTGAGGGACCTCTTACCGTAGCCTCTGCCAAGTACAGCCTTCTGCCTCTCTCCAATACTGACTTACTTCTGACAGCTTGTCTTTCCGTTTGAGAAACCAAGAGCCCTTTTCCTGCAGGGAAAAATGTCCGTTTTCTGTTCTTCTTTTCCACACGGTGACGTTTCTTCACGGCTGGTGTTAGGCCTTTACCCACTCGAGGGAGGGCAGCTTCCCATTCACTTTGGAGATTGCACTCTTGCAGCGCTGTGGGCCATGTCTGTGCTTTGCAGACTGCAAACTACCTCTCCATTCGAAGAGAACATGCACGGATTGGGAAGTCTCTGTTCTCTGGGAGATGTGTGTGGTGCTACTGCCCCGGTGTATGGGGTGGCTCACTGGCCACTAGCAATGTTTCTGCTCGCCAGTGTGGGGCAAATTCTGTTCAGCTAAGCTCACTTGGGAAGTACAAGTGCCAGAGTTCCTTTCTGGGGCACTATCAAGTGATCACATTCGTAGCATGCGGGTACTGTTTCCTCCTAAGCTGTGCATTCGCAGCCAGCTTCAAGGTGTTCCTTTTGTGTATAGACTCTGGTGGAGAGCCCGCTGGAGAAGGTCTCTGCTTCTATGCCCTTTGAGAAGGCTGCTTTGAGGAACCTCTTACCCTAGCCTCTGCCAAGTACAGCCATCTGCCTCTCTCCAATACTGACTTACTTCTTACCCCTTGTCTTTCCATTTGAGAAACGGAGAGCCGTTTTCCTGCAGGGAAAAATGTTCGTTTTCTGTTCTTCTTTTGCACACGGTGACGTGCCTTCAGGGCTGGTGTTAGCCCTTTACCCACCCGAGGGAGGGCAGCTTCCCATTAACTTTGGAGATGGCACTCCTGCAGCGCTGTGGGCCATGACTGTGCTTCGCAGACTGCAAACTACGCTCTCCATTCGAAGAGAACACGCACGGATTGGGAAGTCTCTGTTCTCTGGGAGATGTGTGTGGTGCTACTGCCCCGGTGTATGGGGTGGCTCACTGGCCACTAGCAATGTTTCTGCTCGCCACTGTGAGGCAAACGTTGTGCAGCTAAGCTAACTTGGGAAGTACAAGTGCCAGAGTTCCTTTCTGGGGCACCATCCAGAGATCACATTCGTTGCATGCGGGTACTGCTTTCTTCCAAAGCTGTGCATTCGCAGCCAGCTTCAAGGTGTTCCTTTTGTGGATACACTCTGGTGGAGAGGCCGCTGGAGAAGGCCTCTGCTTCCATGCCCTTTGAGAAGGCTGCTTTGAGGAACCTCTTACCGTAGCCTCTGCCAAGTACAGCCTTCTGCCTCTCTCCAATACTGACTTACTTCTGACAGCTTGTCTTTCCGTTTGAGAAACCAAGAGCCCTTTTCCTGCAGGGAAAAATGTCCGTTTTCTGTTCTTCTTGTGCACACGGTGACGTGCTTTCAGGGATGGTGTTAGGCCTTTACCCACTCAAGGGAGGGCAGCTTCCCATTCACTTTGGAGATGGCACTCCTGCAGCGCTGTGGGCCATGACTGTGCTTCGCAGACTGCAAACTACCTCTCCATTCGAAGAGAACATGCACGGATTGGGAAGTCTCTGTTCTCTGTGAGATGTGTGTGGTGCTACTGCCCCGGTGTATGGGGTGGTTCACTGGGCACTAGCAATGTTTCTGCTCGCCAGTGTGGGGCAAACGTTGTGCTGCTAAGCTCACTTGGGAAGTACAAGTGCTAGAGTTCCTTTCTGCGGCACCATCAAGAGATCACATTCGTAGCATGCGGGTACTGCTTTCCTCCTAAGCTGTGCATTCGCAGCCAGATTCAAGGTGTTCTTTTGTGAATAGACTCTGGTGGAGAGGCCGCTGGAGAAGGCCTCTGCTTCTATGCCCTTTGAGAAGGCTGCTTTGAGGAACCTCTTACCCTAGCCTCTGCCAAGTACAGCCTTCTGCCTCTCTCCAATACTGACTTACTTCTGACAGCTTGTCTTTCCGTTTGAGAAACCAAGAGCCCGTTTCTTGCAGGGAAAAATGTCCGTTTTCTGTTCTTCATTGGCACACGGTGACGTGCCTTCAGGGCTGATGTTAGCCCTTTACCCACTCGAGGGAGGGTAGCTACCCATTCACCTTGGAGATGGCACTCTTGCAGCGCTGTGGGCCATGTCTGGCTTCGCAGACTGCAAACTAGCCTCTCCATTCGAAGAGAACACGCACGGATTGGGAAGTCTCTGTTCTCTGGGAGATGTGTGTGGTGCTACTGACCCGGTGTATGGGGTGGCTCACTGGCCACTAGCAATGTTTCTGCTCGCCACTGTGGGGCAAACTCTGTTCAGCTAATCTCACTTGGGAAGTACAAGTGCTAGAGTTCCTTTCTGGGGCACCATCAAGGGATCACATTCGTAGCATGCGGGTACTGCTCTCCTCCTAAGCTGTGCATTCGCAGCCAGCTTCAAGTTGTTCCTTTTGTGTATAGACTCTGGTGGAGAGGCCGCTGGAGAAGGTCTCTGCTTCTATGCCCTTTGAGAAGGCTGCTTTCAGGAATCTCTTACCCTAGCCTCTGCCAAGTACAGCCTTCTGCCTCTCTCCAATATTGACTTACTTCTGACGGCTTGTCTTTCGGTTTGAGAAACCAAGAGCCCTTCTCCTGCAGGGAAAATTGTCCGTTTTCTGTTCTTCTTTTGCACACGGTGACGTGCTTTCAGGGATGGTGTTAGGCCTTTACCCACTCGAGGGAGGGCAGCATCCCATTCACTTTGGAGATAGCACTCTTGCAGCGCTGTGGGCCATGTCTTTGCTTCGCAGACTGCAAACTACCTCTCCATTCGAAGAGAACACGCACGGATTGGGAAGTCTCTGTTCTCTGGGAGATGTGTGTGGTGCTACTTCCCCGGTGTATGGGGTGGTTCACTGGCCACTAGCAATGTTTCTGCTCGCCAGTGTGGGGCAAACTCTGTTCAGCTAAGCTCACTTGGGAAGTAGAAGTGCTATAGTTCCTTTCTGGGGCACCATCAAGAGATCACCTTCTTAGCATGCGGGTACTGCTCTCCTCCTAAGCTGTTCATGCGCAGCCAGATTCAAGGTGTTCTTTTGTGGATAGACTCTGGTGGAGAGGCCGCTGGAGAAGGCCTCTGCTTCTATGCCCTTTGAGAAGGCTGCTTTGAGGAACCTCTTACCCTAGCCTCTGCCAAATACAGCCTTCTGCCTCTCTCCAATACTGACTTACTTCTGACAGTTTGTCTTTCCGTTTGAGAAACCGAGAGCCCGTTTCCTGCAGGGAAAAATGTCCGTTTTCTGTTCTTCATTGGCACACGGTGACGTGCCTTCAGTGCTGGTGTTAGCCCTTTACGCACTCGAGGGAAGGCAGCTTCCCATTCACTTTGGAGATGGCACTCCTGCAGCGCTGTGGGCCATGACTGTGCTTCGCAGACTGCAAACTACACTCACCATTCGAAGAGAACACACACGGATTGGGAAGTCTCTGTTCTCTGGGAGATGTGTGTGGTGTTACTGCCCCGGTGTATGGGGTGGTTCACTGGCCACTATCAATGTTTCTGCTCGCCAGTGTGGGGCAAACTTTGTGCAGCTAAGCTCACTTGGGAAGTACAAGTGCCAGAGTTCCTTTCTGGGGCACCATCCAGAGATCACATTCGTTGCATGCGGGTACTGCTTTCTTCCAAAGCTGTATATTCGCAGCCAGCTTCAAGGTGTTCCTTTTGTGGATAGACTCTGGTGGAGAGGCCGCTGGAGAGGGCCTCTGCTTGCATGCATTTTGAGAAGGCTGCTTTGAGGAACCTCTTACCGTAGCCTCTGCCAAGTACAGCCTTCTGCCTCTTTCCAATACTGACTTACTTCTGACAGTTTGTCTTTCCGTTTGAGAAACCAAGAGCCCTTTTCCTGCAGGGAAAAATGTCCGTTTTCTGTTCTTCTTTTGCACACGGTAAGGTTTCTTCACGGCTGGTGTTAGGCCTTTACCCACTCGAGGGAGGGCAGCTTCCCATTCACTTTGGAGATGGCACTCTTGCAGCTCTGTGGGCCATGTCTGTGCTTCGCAGACTGCAAACTAGCCTCTTCATTCGAAGAGAACACGCTCGGATTGGGAAGTATGTGTTCTCTGGGAGATGTGTGTGGTGCTACTGCCCCGGTGTATGGGGTGGCTCACTGGCCACTAGCAATGATTCTGCTCGCCAGTGTGGGGCAAATTCTGTTCAGCTAAGCTCACTTGGGAAGTACAAGTGCTAGAGTTCCTTTCTGGGGCACCATCAAGAGATCACATTCGTAGCATGCGGGTACTGTTTCCTCCTAAGCTGTGCATTCGCAGCCAGCTTCAAGGTGTTCCTTTTGTGGACAGACTCTGGTGGAGAGGCCGCTGGAGAAGGTCTCTGCTTCTATGCCCTTTGAGAAGGCTGCTTTGAGGAACCTCTTACCCTAGCCTCTGCCAAGTACAGCCTTCTGCCTCTCTCCAATACTGACTTACTTCTGACAGCTTGTCTTTCCGTTTGAGAAACCGAGAGCCATTTTCCTGCAGGGAAAAATGTTCGTTTTCTGTTCTTCTTTTGCACACGGTGACGAGCCATCAGGGCTGGTGTTAGGCCTTTACCCACTCGAGGGAGGGCAGCTTCCCATTCACTTTGGAGATGGCACTCCTGCAGCGCTGTGGGCCATGACTGTGCTTCGCAGACTGCAAACTACCTCTCCATTCGAAGAGAACATGCACGGATTGGGAAGTCTCTGTTCTCTGGGAGATGTGTGTGGTGCTACTGCCCCGGTGTATGGGGTGGTTCACTGGCCACTAGCAATGTTTCTGCTCGCCAGTGTGGGGCAAACGTTGTGCAGCTAAGCTCACTTGGGAAGTACAAGTGCTAGAGTTCCTTTCTGCGGCACCATCAAGAGATCACATTCGTAGCATGCGGGTACTGCTTTCCTCCTTAGCTGTGCATTCGCAGCCAGATTCAAGGTGTTCTTTTGTGGATAGACTCTGGTGGAGAGGCCGCTGGAGAAGGCCTCTGCTTCTATGCCCTTTGAGAAGGCTGCTTTGAGGAACCTCTTACCCTAGCCTCTGCCAAGTACAGCCTTCTGCCTCTCTCCAATACTGACTTACTTCTGACAGCTTGTCTTTCCGTTTGAGAAACCAAGAGCCCTTTTCCTGCAGGGAAAAATGTCCGTTTTCTGTTCTTCTTGTGCACACGGTGACGTGCTTTCAGGGATGGTGTTAGGCCTTTACCCACTCGAGGGAGGGCAGCTTCCCATTCACTTTGGAGATGGCACTCTTGCAGCGCTGTGGGCCATGTCTGTGCTTCGCAGACTGCAAACTAGCCTCTTCATTCGAAGAGAACACGAACGGATTGGGAAGTATGTGTTCTCTGTGAGATGTGTGTGGTGCTACTGCCCCGGTGTATGGGGTAGCTCACTGGCTACTAGCAATGTTTCTGCTCACCAGTGTGGGGCAAATTCTGTTCAGCTAAGCTCACTTGGGAAGTACAAGTGCTAGAGTTCGTTTCTGGGGCACCATCAAGAGATCACATTCGTAGCATGCGGGTACTGTTTCCTCCTAAGCTGTGCATTCGCAGCCAGCTTCAAGGTGTTCCTTTTGTGGACAGACTCTGGTGGAGAGGCCGCTGGAGAAGGTCTCTGCTTCTATGCCCTTTGAGAAGGCTGCTTTGAGGAACCTCTTACCCAAGCCTCTGCCAAGTACAGCCTTCTGCCTCTCTCCAATACTGACTTACTTCTGACAGCTTGTCTTTCCGTTTGAGAAACCGAGAGCCGTTTTCCTGCAGGGAAAAATGTTCGTTTTCTGTTCTTCTTTTGCACACGGTGACGTGCCATCAGGGCTGGTGTTAGGCCTTTACCCAGTCGAGGGAGGGCAGCTTCCCATTCACTTTGGAGATGGCACTCCTGCAGCGCTGTGGGCCATGACTGTGCTTCGCAGACTGCAAACTACACTCACCATTCGAAGAGAACACACACGGATTGGGAAGTCTCTGTTCTCTGGGAGATGTGTGTGGTGCTACTGCCCCGCTGTATGGGGTGGTTCACTGGCCACTATCAATGTTTCTGCTCGCCAGTGTGGGGCAAACTTTGTGCAGCTAAGCTCACTTGGGAAGTACAAGTGCCAGAGTTCCTTTCTGGGGCACCATCCAGAGATCACATTCGTTGCATGCGGGTACTGCTTTCTTCCAAAGTTGTATATTCGCAGCCAGCTTCAAGGTGTTCCTTTTGTGGATAGACTCTGGTGGAGAGGCCGCTGGAGAGGGCCTCTGCTTGCATGCATTTTGAGAAGGCTGCTTTGAGGAACCTCTTACCGTAGCCTCTGCCAAGTACAGCCTTCTGCCTCTTTCCAATACTGACTTACTTCTGACAGTTTGTCTTTCCGTTTGAGAAACCAAGAGCCCTTTTCCTGCAGGGAAAAATGTCCGTTTTCTGTTCTTCTTTTGCACACGGTAAGGTTTCTTCACGGCTGGTGTTAGGCCTTTACCCACTCGAGGGAGGGCAGCTACCCATTCACTTTGGAGATGGCACTCTTGCAGCGCTGTGGGCCATGTCTGTGCTTCGCAGACTGCAAACTAGCCTCTTCATTCGAAGAGAACACGCACGGATTGGGAAGTATGTGTTCTCTGGGAGATGTGTGTGGTGCTACTGCCCCGGTGTATGGGGTGGCTCACTGGCCACTAGCAATGATTCTGCTCGCCAGTGTGGGGCAAATTCTGTTCAGCTAAGCTCACTTGGGAAGTACAAGTGCTAGAGTTCCTTTCTGGGGCACCATCAAGAGATCACATTCGTAGCATGCGGGTACTGTTTCCTCCTAAGCTGTGCATTCGCAGCCCGCTTCAAGGTGTTCCTTTTGTGGACAGACTCTGGTGGAGAGGCCGCTGGAGAAGGTCTCTGCTTCTATGCCCTTTGAGAAGGCTGCTTTGAGGAACCTCTTACCCTAGCCTCTGCCAAGTACAGCCTTCTGCCTCTCTCCAATACTGACTTACTTCTGACAGCTTGTCTTTCCGTTTGAGAAACCGAGAGCCGTTTTCCTGCAGGGAAAAATGTTCGTTTTCTGTTCTTCTTTTGCACACGGTGACGAGCCATCAGGGCTGGTGTTAGGCCTTTACCCACTCGAGGGAGGGCAGCTTCCCATTCACTTTGGAGATGGCACTCCTGCAGCGATGTGGGCCATGACTGTGCTTCGCAGACTGCAAACTACCCTCTCCATTGGAAGACAACATGCACGGATTGGGAAGTCTCTGTTCTCTGGGAGATGTGTGTGGTGCTACTGCCCCGGTGTATGGGGCGGTTCACTGGCCACTAGCAATGTTTCTGCTCGCCAGTGTGGGGCAAACTTTGTGCAGCTAAGCTCACTTGGGAAGTACAAGTGCCAGAGTTCCTTTCTGGGGCACCATCAAGAGATCACATTCGTAGCATGCGGGTACTGTTTCCTCCTAAGCTGTGCATTCGCAGCCAGCTTCAAGGTGTTCCTTTTGTGGACAGACTCTGGTGGAGAGGCCGCTGGAGAAGGTCTCTGCTTCTATGCCCTTTGAGAAGGCTGCTTTGAGGAACCTCTTACCCAAGCCTCTGCCAAGTACAGCCTTCTGCCTCTCTCCAATACTGACTTACTTCTGACAGCTTGTCTTTCCGTTTGAGAAACCGAGAGCCGTTTTCCTGCAGGGAAAAATGTTCGTTTTCTGTTCTTCTTTTGCACACGGTGACGTGCCATCAGGGCTGGTGTTAGGCCTTTACCCAGTCGAGGGAGGGCAGCTTCCCATTCACTTTGGAGATGGCACTCCTGCAGCGCTGTGGGCCATGACTGTGCTTCGCAGACTGCAAACTACACTCACCATTCGAAGAGAACACACACGGATTGGGAAGTCTCTGTTCTCTGGGAGATGTGTGTGGTGCTACTGCCCCGCTGTATGGGGTGGTTCACTGGCCACTATCAATGTTTCTGCTCGCCAGTGTGGGGCAAACTTTTTGCAGCTAAGCTCACTTGGGAAGTACAAGTGCCAGAGTTCCTTTCTGGGGCACCATCCAGAGATCACATTCGTTGCATGCGGGTACTGCTTTCTTCCAAAGTTGTATATTCGCAGCCAGCTTCAAGGTGTTCCTTTTGTGGATAGACTCTGGTGGAGAGGCCGCTGGAGAGGGCCTCTGCTTGCATGCATTTTGAGAAGGCTGCTTTGAGGAACCTCTTACCGTAGCCTCTGCCAAGTACAGCCTTCTGCCTCTTTCCAATACTGACTTACTTCTGACAGTTTGTCTTTCCGTTTGAGAAACCAAGAGCCCTTTTCCTGCAGGGAAAAATGTCCGTTTTCTGTTCTTCTTTTGCACACGGTAAGGTTTCTTCACGGCTGGTGTTAGGCCTTTACCCACTCGAGGGAGGGCAGCTACCCATTCACTTTGGAGATGGCACTCTTGCAGCGCTGTGGGCCATGTCTGTGCTTCGCAGACTGCAAACTAGCCTCTTCATTCGAAGAGAACACGCACGGATTGGGAAGTATGTGTTCTCTGGGAGATGTGTGTGGTGCTACTGCCCCGGTGTATGGGGTGGCTCACTGGCCACTAGCAATGATTCTGCTCGCCAGTGTGGGGCAAATTCTGTTCAGCTAAGCTCACTTGGGAAGTACAAGTGCTAGAGTTCCTTTCTGGGGCACCATCAAGAGATCACATTCGTAGCATGCGGGTACTGTTTCCTCCTAAGCTGTGCATTCGCAGCCCGCTTCAAGGTGTTCCTTTTGTGGACAGACTCTGGTGGAGAGGCCGCTGGAGAAGGTCTCTGCTTCTATGCCCTTTGAGAAGGCTGCTTTGAGGAACCTCTTACCCTAGCCTCTGCCAAGTACAGCCTTCTGCCTCTCTCCAATACTGACTTACTTCTGACAGCTTGTCTTTCCGTTTGAGAAACCGAGAGCCGTTTTCCTGCAGGGAAAAATGTTCGTTTTCTGTTCTTCTTTTGCACACGGTGACGAGCCATCAGGGCTGGTGTTAGGCCTTTACCCACTCGAGGGAGGGCAGCTTCCCATTCACTTTGGAGATGGCACTCCTGCAGCGATGTGGGCCATGACTGTGCTTCGCAGACTGCAAACTACCCTCTCCATTGGAAGAGAACATGCACGGAATGGGAAGTCTCTGTTCTCTGGGAGATGTGTGTGGTGCTACTGCCCCGGTGTATGGGGTGCCTCACTGGCCACTAGCAATGTTTCTGCTCGCCAGTGTGGGGCAAACTTTGTGCAGCTAAGCTCACTTGGGAAGTACAAGTGCCAGAGTTCCTTTCTGGGGCACCATCAAGAGATAACATTCGTAGCATGCGGGTACTGCTTTCCTCCTAACCTGTGCATTCGCAGCCAGATTCAAGGTGTTCTTTTGTGAATAGACTCCGGTGGAGAGACCGCTGGAGAAGGCCTCTGCTTCTATGCCCTTTGAGAAGGCTGCTTTGAGGAACCTCTTACCGTAGCCTCTGCCAAGTACAGCCTTCTGCCTCTCTCCAATACTGACTTACTTCTGACAGCTTGTCTTTCCGTTTGAGAAACCAAGAGCCCGTTTCCTGCAGGGAAAAATGTCCGTTTTCTGTTCTTCTTTTGCACACGGTGACGTGCTTTCAGGGATGGTGTTAGGCCTTTACCCACTCAAGGGAGGGCAGCTTCCCATTCACTTTGGAGATGGCACTCCTGCAGCGCTGTGGGCCATGACTGTGCTTCGCAGACTGCAACCTACCTCTCCATTCGAAGAGAACATGCACGGATTGGGAAGTCTCTGTTCTCTGGGAGATGTGTGTGGTGCTACTGCCCCGGAGTATGGGGTGGCTCACTGGCCACTAGCAATGTTTCTGCTCGCCAGTGTGGGGCAAATTCTGTTCAGCTAAGCTCACTTGGGAAGTACAAGTGCCAGAGTTCCTTTCTGGGGCAACATCAAGAGATCACATTCGTAGCATGCGGGTACTGTTTCCTCCTAAGCTGTGCATTCGCAGCCAGCTTCAAGGTGTTCCTTTTGTGTATAGACTCTGGTGGCGAGGCCGCTGGAGAAGGTCTCTGCTTCTATGCCCTTTGAGAAGGCTGCTTTGAGGAACCTCTTACCCTAGCCTCTGCCAAGTACAGCCATCTGCCTCTCTCCAATACTGACTTACTTCTTACCCCTTGTCTTTCCATTTGAGAAACGGAGAGCCGTTTTCCTGCAGGGAAAAATGTTCGTTTTCTGTTCTTCTTTTGCACACGGTGACGTGCCTTCAGGGCTGGTGTTAGCCCTTTACCCACCCGAGGGAGGGCAGCTTCCCATTCACTTTAGAGATGGCACTCCTGCAGCGCTGTGGGCCATGACTCTGCTTCGCAGACTGCAAACTACCCTCCCCTTTCGAAGAGAACAGGCACGGATTGGGAAGTCTCTGTTCTCTGGGAGATGTGTGTGGTGCTACTGCCCCGGTGTATGGGGTGGCTCACTGGCCACTAGCAATGTTTCTGCTCGCCACTGTGAGGCAAACGTTGTGCAGCTAAGCTAACTTGGGAAGTACAAGTGCCAGAGTTCCTTTCTGGGGCAACATCCAGAGATCACATTCGTTGCATGCGGGTACTGCTTTCTTCCAAAGCTGTGCATTCGCAGCCAGCTTCAAGGTGTTCCTTTTGTGGATACACTCTGGTGGAGAGGCCGCTGGAGAAGGCCTCTGCTTCCATGCCCTTTGAGAAGGCTGCTTTGAGGGACCTCTTACCGTAGCCTCTGCCAAGTACAGCCTTCTGCCTCTCTCCAATACTGACTTACTTCTGACAGCTTGTCTTTCCGTTTGAGAAACCAAGAGCCCTTTTCCTGCAGGGAAAAATGTCCGTTTTCTGTTCTTCTTTTCCACACGGTGACGTTTCTTCACGGCTGGTGTTAGGCCTTTACCCACTCGAGGGAGGGCAGCTTCCCATTCACTTTGGAGATTGCACTCTTGCAGCGCTGTGGGCCATGTCTGTGCTTTGCAGACTGCAAACTACCTCTCCATTCGAAGAGAACATGCACGGATTGGGAAGTCTCTGTTCTCTGGGAGATGTGTGTGGTGCTACTGCCCCGGTGTATGGGGTGGCTCACTGGCCACTAGCAATGTTTCTGCTCGCCAGTGTGGGGCAAATTCTGTTCAGCTAAGCTCACTTGGGAAGTACAAGTGCCAGAGTTCCTTTCTGGGGCACTATCAAGTGATCACATTCGTAGCATGCGGGTACTGTTTCCTCCTAAGCTGTGCATTCGCAGCCAGCTTCAAGGTGTTCCTTTTGTGTATAGACTCTGGTGGAGAGCCCGCTGGAGAAGGTCTCTGCTTCTATGCCCTTTGAGAAGGCTGCTTTGAGGAACCTCTTACCCTAGCCTCTGCCAAGTACAGCCATCTGCCTCTCTCCAATACTGACTTACTTCTTACCCCTTGTCTTTCCATTTGAGAAACGGAGAGCCGTTTTCCTGCAGGGAAAAATGTTCGTTTTCTGTTCTTCTTTTGCACACGGTGACGTGCCTTCAGGGCTGGTGTTAGCCCTTTACCCACCCGAGGGAGGGCAGCTTCCCATTAACTTTGGAGATGGCACTCCTGCAGCGCTGTGGGCCATGACTGTGCTTCGCAGACTGCAAACTACGCTCTCCATTCGAAGAGAACACGCACGGATTGGGAAGTCTCTGTTCTCTGGGAGATGTGTGTGGTGCTACTGCCCCGGTGTATGGGGTGGCTCACTGGCCACTAGCAATGTTTCTGCTCGCCACTGTGAGGCAAACGTTGTGCAGCTAAGCTAACTTGGGAAGTACAAGTGCCAGAGTTCCTTTCTGGGGCACCATCCAGAGATCACATTCGTTGCATGCGGGTACTGCTTTCTTCCAAAGCTGTGCATTCGCAGCCAGCTTCAAGGTGTTCCTTTTGTGGATACACTCTGGTGGAGAGGCCGCTGGAGAAGGCCTCTGCTTCCATGCCCTTTGAGAAGGCTGCTTTGAGGAACCTCTTACCGTAGCCTCTGCCAAGTACAGCCTTCTGCCTCTCTCCAATACTGACTTACTTCTGACAGCTTGTCTTTCCGTTTGAGAAACCAAGAGCCCTTTTCCTGCAGGGAAAAATGTCCGTTTTCTGTTCTTCTTTTCCACACGGTGACGTTTCTTCACGGCTGGTGTTAGGCCTTTACCCACTCGAGGGAGGGCAGCTTCCCATTCACTTTGGAGATGGCACTCCTGCAGCTCTGTGGGCCATGACTGTGCTTCGCAGACTGCAAACTACCCTCTCCATTCGAAGAGAACACGCACGGATTGGGAAGTCTCTGTTCTCTGGGAGATGTGTGTGGTGCTACTGCCCCGGTGTATGGGGTGGCTCACTGGCCACTAGCAATGTTTCTGCTCGCCAGTGTGGGGCAAACTTTGTGCAGCTAAGCTCACTTGGGAAGTACAAGTGCCAGAGTTCCTTTCTGGGGCACCATCAAGAGATAACATTCGTAGCATGCGGGTACTGCTTTCCTCCTAACCTGTGCATTCGAAGCCAGATTCAAGGTGTTCTTTTGTGAATAGACTCCGGTGGAGAGACCGCTGGAGAAGGCCTCTGCTTCTATGCCCTTTGAGAAGGCTGCTTTGAGGAACCTCTTACCCTAGCCTCTGCCAAGTACAGCAATCTGCCTCTCTCCAATACTGACTTACTTCTTACCCCTTGTCTTTCCATTTGAGAAACGGAGAGCCGTTTTCCTGCAGGGAAAAATGTTCGTTTTCTGTTCTTCTTTTGCACACGGTGACGTGCCTTCAGGGCTGGTGTTAGCCCTTTACCCACCCGAGGGAGGGCAGCTTCCCATTCACTTTGGAGATGGCACTCCTGCAGCGCTGTGGGCCATGACTGTGCTTCGCAGACTGCAAACTACCCTCTCCATTGGAAGAGAACATGCACGGATTGGGAAGTCTCTGTTCTCTGGGAGATGTGTGTGGTGCTACTGCCACGGTGTATGGGGTGGCTCACTGGCCACTAGCAATGTTTCTGCTCGCCAGTGTGGGGCAAACTTTGTGCAGCTAAGCTCACTTGGGAAGTACAAGTGCCAGAGTTCCTTTCTGGGGCACCATCAAGAGATAACATTCGTAGCATGCGGGTACTGCTTTTCTCCTAACCTGTGCTTTCGCAGCCAGATTCAAGGTGTTCTTTTGTGAATAGACTCCGGTGGAGAGACCGCTGGAGAAGGCCTCTGCTTCTATGCCCTTTGAGAAGGCTGCTTTGAGGAACCTCTTACCGTACCCTCTGCCAAGTACAGCCTTCTGCCTCTCTCCAATACTGACTTACTTTTGACAGCTTGTCTTTCCGTTTGAGATACCAAGAGCCCATTTCCTGCAGGGAAAAATGTCCGTTTTCTGTTCTTCTTGTGCACACGGTGACGTGCTTTCAGGGATGGTGTTAGGCCTTTACACACTCAAGGGAGGGCAGCTTCCCATTCACTTTGGAGATGGCACTCCTGCAGCGCTGTGGGCCATGACTGTGCTTCGCAGACTGCAAACTACCTCTCCATTCGAAGAGAACATGCACGGATTGGGAAGTCTCTGTTCTCTGGGAGATGTGTGTGGTGCTACTGCCCCGGTGTATGGGGTGGCTCACTGGCCACTAGCAATGTTTCTGCTCGCCAGTGTGGGGCAAATTCTGTTCAGCTAAGCTCACTTGGGAAGTACAAGTGCCAGAGTTCCTTTCTGGGGCACCATCAAGAGATCACATTCATAGCATGCGGGTACTGTTTCCTCCTAAGCTGTGCATTCGCAGCCAGCTTCAAGGTGTTCCTTTTGTGTATAGACTCTGGTGGAGAGGCCGCTGGAGAAGGTCTCTGCTTCTATGCCCTTTGAGAAGGCTGCTTTGAGGAACCTCTTACCCTAGCCTCTGCCAAGTACAGCCATCTGCTTCTCTCCAATACTGACTTACTTCTTACCCCTTGTCTTTCCATTTGAGAAACGGAGAGCCGTTTTCCTGCAGGGAAAAATGTTCGTTTTCTGTTCTTCTTTTGCACACGGTGACGTGCCTTCAGGGCTGGTGTTAGCCCTTTACCCACCCGAGGGAGGGCAGCTTCCCATTCACTTTGGAGATGGCACTCCTGCAGCGCTGTGGGCCATGACTGTGCTTCGCAGACTGCAAACTACACTCTCCATTCGAAGAGAACAGGCACGGATTGGGAAGTCTCTGTTCTCTGGGAGATGTGTGTGGTGCTACTGCCCCGGTGTATGGGGTGGCTCACTGGCCACTAGCAATGTTTCTGCTCGCCACTGTGAGGCAAACGTTGTGCAGCTAAGCTAACTTGGGAAGTACAAGTGCCAGAGTTCCTTTCTGGGGCAACATCCAGAGATCACATTCGTTGCATGCGGGTACTGCTTTCTTCCAAAGCTGTGCATTCGCAGCCAGCTTCAAGGTGTTCCTTTTGTGGATACACTCTGGTGGAGAGGCCGCTGGAGAAGGCCTCTGCTTCCATGCCCTTTGAGAAGGCTGCTTTGAGGAACCTCTTACCGTAGCCTCTGCCAAGTACAGCCTTCTGCCTCTCTCCAATACTGACTTACTTCTGACAGCTTGTCTTTCCGTTTGAGAAACCAAGAGCCCTTTTCCTGCAGGGAAAAATGTCCGTTTTCTGTTCTTCTTTTCCACACGGTGACGTTTCTTCACGGCTGGTGTTAGGCCTTTACCCACTCGAGGGAGGGCAGCTTCCCATTCACTTTGGAGATGGCACTCTTGCAGCGCTGTGGGCCATGTCTGTGCTTCGCAGACTGCAAACTACCTCTCCATTCGAAGAGAACACGCACGGATTGGGAAGTCGGTGTTCTCTGGGAGATGTGTGTGGTGCTACTGCCCCGGTGTATGGGGTGGCTCACTGGCCACTAGCAATGTTTCTGCTCGCCAGTGTGGGGCAAATGTTGTGCAGCTAAGCTCACTTGGGAAGTACAAGTGCCAGAGTTCCTTTCTGGGGCACTATCAAGAGATCACATTCGTAGCATGCGGGTACTGTTTCCTCCTAAGCTGTGCATTCGCAGCCAGCTTCAAGGTGTTCCTTTTGTGTATAGACTCTGGTGGAGAGCCCGCTGGAGAAGGTCTCTGCTTCTATGCCCTTTGAGAAGGCTGCTTTGAGGAACCTCTTACCCTAGCCTCTGCCAAGTACAGCCATCTGCCTCTCTCCAATACTGACTTACTTCTTACCCCTTGTCTTTCCATTTGAGAAACGGAGAGCCGTTTTCCTGCAGGGAAAAATGTTCGTTTTCTGTTCTTCTTTTGCACACGGTGACGTGCCTTCAGGGCTGGTGTTAGCCCTTTACCCACCCGAGGGAGGGCAGCTTCCCATTAACTTTGGAGATGGCACTCCTGCAGCGCTGTGGGCCATGACTGTGCTTCGCAGACTGCAAACTACCCTCTCCATTCGAAGAGAACACGCACGGATTGGGAAGTCTCTGTTCTCTGGGAGATGTGTGTGGTGCTACTGCCCCGGTGTATGGGGTGGCTCACTGGCCACTAGCAATGTTTCTGCTCGCCACTGTGAGGCAAACGTTGTGCAGCTAAGCTAACTTGGGAAGTACAAGTGCCAGAGTTCCTTTCTGGGGCACCATCCAGAGATCACATTCGTTGCATGCGGGTACTGCTTTCTTCCAAAGCTGTGCATTCGCAGCCAGCTTCAAGGTGTTCCTTTTGTGGATACACTCTGGTGGAGAGGCCGCTGGAGAAGGCCTCTGCTTCCATGCCCTTTGAGAAGGCTGCTTTGAGGAACCTCTTACCGTAGCCTCTGCCAAGTACAGCCTTCTGCCTCTCTCCAATACTGACTTACTTCTGACAGCTTGTCTTTCCGTTTGAGAAACCAAGAGCCCTTTTCCTGCAGGGAAAAATGTCCGTTTTCTGTTCTTCTTTTCCACACCGTGACGTTTCTTCACGGCTGGTGTTAGGCCTTTACCCACTCGAGGGAGGGCAGCTTCCCATTCACTTTGGAGATGGCACTCCTGCAGCTCTGTGGGCCATGACTGTGCTTCGCAGACTGCAAACTACCCTCTCCATTGGAAGAGAACATGCACGGATTGGGAAGTCTCTGTTCTCTGGGAGATGTGTGTGGTGCTACTGCCACGGTGTATGGGGTGGCTCACTGGCCACTAGCAATGTTTCTGCTCGCCAGTGTGGGGCAAACTTTGTGCAGCTAAGCTCACTTGGGAAGTACAAGTGCCAGAGTTCCTTTCTGGGGCACCATCAAGAGATAACATTCGTAGCATGCGGGTACTGCTTTCCTCCTAACCTGAGCATTCGCAGCCAGATTCAAGGTGTTCTTTTGTGAATAGACTCCGGTGGAGAGACCGCTGGAGAAGGCCTCTGCTTCTATGCCCTTTGAGAAGGCTGCTTTGAGGAACCTCTTACCGTAGCCACTGCCAAGTACAGCCTTCTGCCTCTCTCCAATACTGACTTACTTCTGACAGCTTGTCTTTCCGTTTGAGAAAACAAGAGCCCATTTCCTGCAGGGAAAAATGTCCGTTTTCTGTTCTTCTTGTGCACACGGTGACGTGCTTTCAGGGATGGTGTTAAGCCTTTACCCACTCAAGGGAGGGCAGCTTCCCATTCACTTTGGAGATGGCACTCCTGCAGCGCTGTGGGCCATGACTGTGCTTCGCAGACTGCAAACTACCTCTCCATTCGAAGAGAACATGCACGGATTGGGAAGTCTCTGTTCTCTGGGAGATGTGTGTGGTGCTACTGCCCCGGAGTATGTGGTGGCTCACTGGCCACTAGCAATGTTTCTGCTCGCCAGTGTGGGGCAAATTCTGTTCAGCTAAGCTCACTTGGGAAGTACAAGTGCCAGAGTTCCTTTCTGGGGCAACATCAAGAGATCACATTCGTAGCATGCGGGTACTGTTTCCTCCTAAGCTGTGCATTCGCAGCCAGCTTCAAGGTGTTCCTTTTGTGTATAGACTCTGGTGGAGAGGCCGCTGGAGAAGGTCTCTGCTTCTATGCCCTTTGAGAAGGCTGCTTTGAGGAACCTCTTACCCTAGCCTCTGCCAAGTACAGCCATCTGCCTCTCTCCAATACTGACTTACTTCTTACCCCTTGTCTTTCCATTTGAGAAACGGAGAGCCGTTTTCCTGCAGGGAAAAATGTTCGTTTTCTGTTCTTCTTTTGCACACGGTGACGTGCCTTCAGGGCTGGTGTTAGCCCTTTACCCACCCGAGGGAGGGCAGCTTCCCATTCACTTTGGAGATGGCACTCCTGCAGCGCTGTGGGCCATGACTGTGCTTCGCAGACTGCAAACTACCCTCTCCATTCAAAGAGAACACGCACGGATTGGGAAGTCTCTGTTCTCTGGGAGATCTGTGTGGTGCTACTGCCCCGGTGTATGGGGTGGCTCACTGGCCACTAGCAATGTTTCTGCTCGCCACTGTGAGGCAAACGTTGTGCAGCTAAGCTAACTTGGGAAGTACAAGTGCTAGAGTTCCTTTCTGGGGCACCATCCAGAGATCACATTCGTTGCATGCGGGTCCTGCTTTCTTCCAAATCTGTGCATTCGCAGCCAGGTTCAAGGTGTTCCTTTTGTGGATACACTCTGGTGGAGAGGCCGCTGGAGAAGGCCTCTGCTTCCATGCCCTTTGAGAAGGCTGCTTTGAGGAACCTCTTACCATAGCCTCTGCCAAGTACAGCCTTCTGCCTCTCTCCAATACTGACTTACTTCTGACAGCTTGTCTTTCCGTTTGAGAAACCAAGAGCCCTTTTCCTGCAGGGAAAAATGTCCGTTTTCTGTTCTTCTTTTCCACACGGTGACGTTTTTTCACGGCTGGTGTTAGGCCTTTACCCACTCGAGGGAGGGCAGCTTCCCATTCACTTTGGAGATGGCACTCTTGCAGCGCTGTGGGCCATGTCTGTGCTTCGCAGACTGCAAACTACCTCTCCATTCGAAGAGAACACGCACGGATTGGGAAGTCTGTGTTCTCTGGGAGATGTGTGTGGTGCTACTGCCCCGGTGTATGGGGTGGCTCACTGGCCACTAGCAATGTTTCTGCTTGCCAGTGTGGGGCAAATTCTGTTCACGTAAGCTCACTTGGGAAGTACAAGTGCCAGAGTTCCTTTCTGGGGCACCATCAAGTGATCACATTCGTAGCATGCGGGTACTGTTTCCTCCTAAGCTGTGCATTCGCAGCCAGCTTCAAGGTGTTCCTTTTGTGTATAGACTCTGGTGGAGAGGCCGCTGGAGAAGGTCTCTGCTTCTATGCCCTTTGAGAAGACTGCTTTGAGGAACCTCTTACCCTAGCCTCTGCCAAGTCCAGCCATCTGCCTCTCTCCAATACTGACTTACTTCTTACCCCTTGTCTTTCCATTTGAGAAACGGAGAGCCGTTTTCCTGCAGGGAAAAATGTTCGTTTTCTGTTCTTCTTTTGCACACTGTGACGTGCCTTCAGGGCTGGTGTTAGCCCTTTACCCACCCGAGGGAGGGCAGCTCCCCATTCACTTTGGAGATGGCACTCCTGCAGCGCTGTGGGCCATGACTGTGCTTCGCAGACTGCAAACTACCCTCTCCATTCGAAGAGAACACGCACGGATTGGGAAGTCTCTGTTCTCTGGGAGATGTGTGTGGTGCTACTGCCCCGGTGTATGGGGTGGCTCACTGGCCACTAGCAATGTTTCTGCTCGCCACTGTGAGGCAAACGTTGTGCAGCTAAGCTCACTTGGGAAGTACAAGTGCCAGAGTTCCTTTCTGGGGCACCATCCAGAGATCACATTCGTTGCATGCGGGTACTGCTTTCTTCCAAAGCTGTGCATTCGCAGCCAGCTTCAAGGTGTTCCTTTTGTGTATACACTCTGGTGGAGAGGCCGCTGGAGAAGGCCTCTGCTTCCATGCCCTTTGAGAAGGCTGCTTTGAGGAACCTCTTACCGTAGCCTCTGCCAAGTACAGCCTTCTGCCTCTCTCCAATACTGACTTACTTCTGACAGCTTGTCTTTCCGTTTGAGAAACCAAGAGCCCTTTTCCTGCAGGGAAAAATGTCCGTTTTCTGTTCTTCTTTTCCACACGGTGACGTTTCTTCACGGCTGGTGTTAGGCCTTTACCCACTCGAGGGAGGGCAGCTTCCCATTCACTTTGGAGATGGCACTCCTGCAGCGCTGTGGGCCATGACTGTGCTTCGCAGACTGCGAACTACACTCTCCATTCGAAGAGAACATGCACGGATTGGGAAGTCTCTGTTCTCTGGGAGATGTGTGTGGTGCTACTGCCCCGGTGTATGGGGTGGCTCACTGGCCACTAGCAATGTTTCTGCTCGCCAGTGTGGGGCAAACTTTGTGCAGCTAAGCTAACTTGGGAAGTACAAGTGCCAGAGTTCCTTTCTGGGGCACCATCAAGAGATAACATTCGTAGCATGCGGGTACTGCTTTCCTCCTAATCTGTGCATTCGCAGCCAGATTCAAGGTGTTCTTTTGTGAATAGACTCCGGTGGAGAGACCGCTGGAGAAGGCCTCTGCTTCTATGCCCTTTGAGAAGGCTGCTTTGAGGAACCTCTTACCGTAGCCTCTGCCAAGTACAGCCTTCTGCCTCTCTCCAATACTGACTTACTTCTGACAGCTTGTCTTTCCGTTTGAGAAACCAAGAGCCCATTTCATGCAGGGAAAAATGTCCGTTTTCTGTTCTTCTTGTGCACACGGTGACGTGCTTTCAGGGATGGTGTTAGGCCTTTACCCACTCAAGGGAGGGCAGCTTCCCATTCACTTTGGAGATGGCACTCCTGCAGCGCTGTGGGCCATGACTGTGCTTCGCAGACTGCAAACTTCCTCTCCATTCGAAGAGAACATGCACGGATTGGGAAGTCTCTGTTCTCTGGGAGATGTGTGTGGTGCTACTGCCCCGGTGTATGCGGTGGTTCACTGGCCACTAGCAATGTTTCTGCTCGCCAGTGTGGGGCAAACGTTGTGCAGCTAAGCTCACTTGGGAAGTACAAGTGCTAGAGTTCCTTTCTGCGGCACCATCAAGAGATCACATTCGTAGCATGCGGGTACTGCTTTCCTCCTTAGCTGTGCATTCGCAGCCAGATTCAAGGTGTTCTTTTGTGGATAGACTCTGGTGGAGAGGCCGCTGGAGAAGGCCTCTGCTTCTATGCCCTTTGAGAAGGCTGCTTTGAGGAACCTCTTACCCTAGCCTCTGCCAAGTACAGCCTTCTGCCTCTCTCCAATACTGACTTACTTCTGACAGCTTGTCTTTCCGTTTGAGAAACCAAGAGCCCTTTTCCTGCAGGGAAAAATGTCCGTTTTCTGTTCTTCTTGTGTACACGGTGACGTGCTTTCAGGGATGGTGTTAGGCCTTTACCCAGTCGAGGGAGGGCAGCTTCCCATTCACTTTGGCGATGGCACTCTTGCAGCGCTGTGGGCCATGTCTGTGCTTCGCAGACTGCAAACTACCTCTCCATTCGAAGAGAACACGCACGGATTGGGAAGTCTGTGTTCTCTGGGAGATGTGTGTGGTGCTACTGCCCCGGTGTATGGGGTGGCTCACTGGCCACTAGCAATGTTTCTGCTCGCCAGTGTGGGGCAAATTCTGTTCAGCTAAGCTCACTTGGGAAGTACAAGTGCCAGAGTTCCTTTCTGGGGCACCATCAGGAGATCACATTCGTAGCATGCGGGTACTGCTTTCTTCCAAAGCTGTGCATTCGCAGCCAGCTTCAAGGTGTTCCTTTTGTGTATAGACTCTGGTGGAGAGGCCGCTGGAGAAGGTCTCTGCTTCTATGCCCTTTGAGAAGGCTGCTTTGAGGAACCTCTTACCCTAGCCTCTGCCAAGTACAGCCATCTGCCTCTCTCCAATACTGACTTACTTCTTACGCCTTGTCTTTCCATTTGAGAAACGGAGAGCCGTTTTCCTGCAGGGAAAAATGTTTGTTTTCTGTTCTTCTTTTGCACACGGTGACGTGACTTCAGGGCTGGTGTTAGCCCTTTACCCACCCGAGGGAGGGCAGCTTCCCATTCACTTTGGAGATGGCACTCCTGCAGCGCTGTGGGCCATGAATGTGCTTCGCAGACTGCAAACTACCCTCTCCATTCGAAGAGAACACGCACGGATTGGGAAGTCTCTGTTCTCTGGGAGATGTGTGTGGTGCTACTGCCCCGGTGTATGGGGTGGCTCACTGGCCACTAGCAATGTTTCTGCTCGCCACTGTGAGGCAAACGTTGTGCAGCTAAGCTAACTTGGGAAGTACAAGTGCCAGAGTTCCTTTCTGGGTCACCATCCAGAGATCACATTCGTTGCATGCGGGTACTGCTTTCTTCCAAAGCTGTGCATTCGCAGCCAGCTTCAAGGTGTTCCTTTTGTGGATAGACTCTGGTGGAGAGGCCGCTGGAGAAGGCCTCTTCTTCCATGCCCTTTGAGAAGGCTGCTTTGAGGAACCTCTTACTGTAGCCTCTGCCAAGTACAGCCTTCTGCCTCTCTCCAATACTGACTTACTTCTGACAGCTTTTCTTTCCGTTTGAGAAACAAAGAGCCCTTTTCCTGCAGGGAAAAATGTCCGTTTTCTGTTCTTCTTTTCCACACGGTGACGTTTCTTCACGGCTGGTGTTAGGCCTTTACCCA
This sequence comes from Kogia breviceps, assembly GCF_026419965.1. NCBI lineage: Eukaryota > Metazoa > Chordata > Mammalia > Artiodactyla > Physeteridae > Kogia > Kogia breviceps. The sequence goes on from NC_081324.1 coordinate 30,611,556, forward strand.
GTCGAGGGAGGGCAGTTTCCCATTCACTTTGGAGATGGCACTCCTGCAGCGCTGTGGGCCATGACTGTGCTTCGCAGACTGCAAACTACCTTCTCCATTCGAAGAGAACATGCACGGATTGGGAAGTCTCTGTTCTCTGGGAGATGTGTGTGGTGCTACTGCCCCGGTGTATGGGGTGGCTCACTGGCCACTAGCAATGTTTCTGCTCGCCAGTGTGGGGCAAACTTTGTGCAGCTAAGCTCACTTGGGAAGTACAAGTGCCAGAGTTCCTTTCTGGGGCACCATCAAGAGATAACATTCGTAGCATGTGGGTACTGCTTTCCTCCTAAGCTGTGCATTCGAAGCCAGCTTCAAGGTGTTCCTTTTGTGTATAGACTCTGGTGGAGAGGCCGCTGGAGAAGGTCTCTGCTTCTATGCCCTTTGAGAAGGCTGCTTTGAGGAACCTCTTACCCTAGCCTCTGCCAAGTACAGCCTTCTGCCTCTCTCCAATACTGACTTACTTCTGACAGCTTGTCTTTCCGTTTGAGAATCCGAGAGCCGTTTTCCTGCAGGGAAAAATGTTCGTTTTCTGTTCTTCTTTTGCACACGGTGACGTGCCATCAGGGCTGGTGTTAGGCCTTTACCCATTCGAGGGAGGGCAGCTTCCCATTCACTTTGGAGATGGCACTCCTGCAGCGCTGTGGGCCATGACTGTGCTTCGCAGACTGCAAACTACCCTCTCCATTCGAAGAGAACACGCACGGATTGGGAATTCTCTGTTCTCTGGGAGATGTGTGTGGTGCTACTGCCCCGGTGTATGGGGTGGCTCACTGGCCACTAGCAATGTTTCTGCTCGCCACTGTGGGGCAAACGTTGTGCAGCTAAGCTCACTTGGGAAGTACAAGTGCTAGAGTTCCTTTCTGCGGCACCATCAAGAGATCACATTCGTAGCATGCGGGTACTGCTTTCCTACTAAGCTGTGCATTCGCAGCCAGATTCAAGGTGTTCTTTTGTGGATAGACTCTGGTGGAGAGGCCGCTGGAGAAGGCCTCTGCTTCTATGCCCTTTGAGAAGGCTGCTTTGAGGTACCTCTTACCCTAGCCTCGGCCAAGTACAGCCTTCTGCCTCTCTCCAATACTGACTTACTTCTGACAGCTTGTCTTTCCGTTTGAGAAACCAAGAGCCCTTTTCCTGCAGGGAAAAATGTCCGTTTTCTGTTCTTCTTGTGCACACGGTGACATGCTTTCAGGGCTGGTGTTAGGCCTTTACCCAGTCGAGGGAGGGCAGCTTCGCATTCACTTTGGAGATGGCACTCTTGCAGCGCTGTGGGCCATGTCTGTGCTTCGCAGACTGCAAACTACCTCTGCATTCGAAGAGAACACGCACGGATTGGGAAGTCTGTGTTCTCTGGGAGATGTGTGTGGTGCTACTGCCCCGGTGTATGGGGTGGTTCACTGGCCACTAGCAATGTTTCTGCTCACCAGTGTGGGGCAAACGTTGTGCAGCTATGCTCACTTGGGAAGTACAAGTGCCAGAGTTCCTTTCTGGGGCACCATCAAGAGATCACATTCGTAGCATGCGGGTACTGCTTTCCTCCTAAGCTGTGCATTCGCAGCCAGATTCAAGGTGTTCTTTTGTGGATAGACTCTGGTGGAGAGGCCGCTGGAGAAGGCCTCTGCTTCTATGCCCTTTGAGAAGGCTGCTTTGAGGAACCTCTTACCCTAGCCTCTGCCAAGTACAGCCTTCTGCCTCTCTCCAATACTGACTTACTTCTGACAGCTTGTCTTTCCGTTTGAGAAACCAAGAGCCCTTTTCCTGCAGGGAAAAATGTCCGTTTTCTGTTCTTCTTGTGCACACGGTGACGTGCTTTCAGGGATGGTGTTAGGTCTTTACCCACTCAAGGGAGGGCAGCTTCCCATTCACTTTGGAGATGGCACTCCTGCAGCGCTGTGGGCCATGACTGTGCTTCGCAGACTGCAAACTACCTCTCCATTCGAAGAGAACACGCACGGATTGGGAAGTCTCTGTTCTCTGGGAGATGTGTGTGGTGCTACTGCCCCGGTGTATGGGGTGGCTCACTGGCCACTAGCAATGTTTCTGCTCGCCACTGTGAGGCAAACGTTGTGCAGCTAAGCTAACTTGGGAAGTACAAGTGCCAGAGTTCCTTTCTGGGGCACCATCCAGAGATCACATTCGTTGCATGCGGGTACTGCTTTCTTCAAAACTGTGCATTCGCAGCCAGCTTCAAGGTGTTCCTTTTGTGGATACACTCTGGTGGAGAGGCCGCTGGAGAAGGCCTCTTCTTCCATGCCCTTTGAGAAGGCTGCTTTGAGGAACCTCTTACCGTAGCCTCAGCCAAGTACAGCCTTCTGCCTCTCTCCAATACTGACTTACTTCTGACAGCTTGTCTTTCCGTTTGAGAAACAAAGAGCCCTTTTCCTGCAGGGAAAAATGTCCGTTTTCTGTTCTTCTTTTCCACACGGTGACGTTTCTTCACGGCTGGTGTTAGGCCTTTACCCAGTCGAGGGAGGGCAGCTTCCCATTCACTTTGGAGATGGCACTCCTGCAGCGCTGTGGGCCATGACTGTGCTTCGCAGACTGCAAAATACACTCTCCATTCGAAGAGAACATGCACGGATTGGGAAGTCTCTGTTCTCTGGGAGATGTGTGTGGTGCTACTGCCCGGGTGTATGGGGTGGTTCACTGGCCACTAGCAATGTTTCTGCTCGCCAGTGTGGGGCAAACGTTGTGCAGCTAAGCTCACTTGGGAAGTACAAGTGCCAGAGTTCCTTTCTGCGGCACCATCAAGAGATCACATTCGTAGCATGCGGGTACTTCTTTCCTCCTAAGCTGTGCATTCGCAGCCAGATTCAAGGTGTTCTTTTGTGGATAGACTCTGGTGGAGAGGCCGCTGGAGAAGGCCTCTGCTTCTATGCCCTTTGAGAAGGCTGCTTTGAGGTACCTCTTACCCTAGCCTCTGCCAAGTACAGCCTTCTGCCTCTCTCCAATACTGACTTACTTCTGACAGCTTGTCTTTCCGTTTGAGAAACCAAGAGCCCTTTTCCTGCAGGGAAAAATGTCCGTTTTCTGTTCTTATTGTGCACACGGTGACGTGCTTTCAGGGCTGGTGTTAGGCCTTTACCCAGTCGACGGAGGGCAGCTTCCCATTCACTTTGGAGATGGCACTCTTGCAGCGCTGTGGGCCATGTCTGTGCTTCGCAGACTGCAAACTACCTCTCCATTCGAAGAGAACACGCACGGATTGGGAAGTCTGTGTTCTCTGGGAGATGTGTGTGGTGCTACTGCCCCGGTGTATGGGGTGGTTCACTGGCCACTAGCAATGTTTCTGCTCACCAGTAGGGGGCAAACGTTGTGCAGCTAAGCTCACTTGGGAAGTACAAGTGCCAGAGTTCCTTTCTGGGGCACCATCAAGAGATCACATTCGTAGCATGCGGATACTGCTTTCCTCCTAAGCTGTGCATTCGCAGCCAGATTCAAGGTGTTCTTTTGTGGATAGACTCTGGTGGAGAGGCCGCTGGAGAAGGCCTCTGCTTCTATGCCCTTTGAGAAGGCTGCTTTGAGGAACCTCTTACCCTAGCCTCTGCCAAGTACAGCCTTCTGCCTCTCTCCAATACTGACTTACTTCTGACAGCTTGTCTTTCCGTTTGAGAAACCAAGAGCCCTTTTCCTGCAGGGAAAAATGTCCGTTTTCTGTTCTTCTTGTGCACACGGTGACGTGCTTTCAGGGATGGTGTTAGGCCTTTACCCACTCAAGGGAGGGCAGCTTCCCATTCACTTTGGAGATGGCACTCCTGCAGCGCTGTGGGCCATGACTGTGCTTCGCAGACTGCAAACTACCTCTCCATTCGAAGAGAACACGCACGGATTGGGAAGTCTCTGTTCTCTGGGAGATGTGTGTGGTGCAACTGCCCCGGTGTATGGGGTGGTTCACTGGCCACTAGCAATGTTTCTGCTCGCCAGTGTGGGGCAAACGTTGTGCAGCTAAGCTCATTTGGGAAGTACAAGTGCTAGAGTTCCTTTCTGCGGCACCATCAAGAGATCACATTCGTAGCATGCGGGTACTGCTTTCCTCCTAAGCTGTGCATTCGCAGCCAGATTCAAGGTGTTCTTTTGTGGATAGGCTCTGGTGGAGAGGCCGCTGGAGAAGGCCTCTGCTTCTATGCCCTTTGAGAAGGCTGCTTTGAGGTACCTCTTACCCTAGCCTCTGCCAAGTACAGCCTTCTGCCTCTCTCCAATACTGACTTACTTCTGACAGCTTGTCTTTCCGTTTGAGAAACCAAGAGCCCTTTTCCTGCAGGGAAAAATGTCCGTTTTCTGTTCTTCTTGTGCACACGGTGACGTGCTTTCAGGGCTGGTGTTAGGCCTTTACCCAGTCGAGGGAGGGCAGCTTCCCATTCACTTTGGAGATGGCACTCTTGCAGCGCTGTGGGCCATGTCTGTGCTTCACAGACTGCAAACTACCTCTGCATTCGAAGAGAACACGCACGGATTGGGAAGTCTGTGTTCTCTGGGAGATGTGTGTGGTGCTACTGCCCCGGTGTATGGGGTGGTTCACTGGCCACTAGCAATGTTTCTGCTCACCAGTGTGGGGCAAACGTTGTGCAGCTAAGCTCACTTGGGAAGTACAAGTGCCAGAGTTCCTTTCTGCGGCACCATCAAGAGATCACATTCGTAGCATGCGGGTACTGCTTTCCTCCTAAGCTGTGCATTCGCAGCCAGATTCAAGGTGTTCTTTTGTGGATAGACTCTGGTGGAGAGGCCGCTGGAGAAGGCCTCTGCTTCTATGCCCTTTGAGAAGGCTGCTTTGAGGAACCTCTTACCCTAGCCTCTGCCAAGTACAGCCTTCTGCCTCTCTCCAATACTGACTTACTTCTGACAGCTTGTCTTTCCGTTTGAGAAACCAAGAGCCCTTTTCCTGCAGGGAAAAATGTCCGTTTTCTGTTCTTCTTGTGCACACGGTGACGTGCTTTCAGGGCTGGTGTTAGGCCTTTACCCAGTCGAGGGAGGGCAGCTTCCCATTCACATTGGAGATGGCACTCTTGCAGCGCTGTGGGCCATGTCTGTGCTTCGCAGACTGCAAACTAGCCTCTCCATTCGAAGACAACACGCACGGATTGGGAAGTCTGTGTTCACTGGGAGATGTGTGTGGTGCTACTGCCCCGGTGTATGGGGTGGCTCACTGGCCACTAGCAATGTTTCTGCTCGCCAGTGTGGGGCAAACTTTGTGCAGCTAAGCTCACTTGGGAAGTACAAGTGCCAGAGTTCCTTTCTGGGGCACCATCAAGAGATAACATTCGTAGCATGCGGGTACTGCTTTCCTCCTAACCTGTGCATTCGCAGCCAGATTCAAGGTGTTCTTTTGTGAATAGACTCCGGTGGAGAGACCGCTGGAGAAGGCCTCTGCTTCTATGCCCTTTGAGAAGGCTGCTTGGAGGAACCTCTTACCATAGCCTCTGCCAAGTACAGCCTTCTGCCTCTCTCCAATACTGACTTACTTCTGACAGCTTCTCTTTCCGTTTGAGAAACCAAGAGCCCATTTCCTGCAGGGAAAAATGTCCGTTTTCTGTTCTTCTTGTGCACACGGTGACGTGCTTTCAGGGATGGTGTTAGGCCTTTACCCACTCAAGGGAGGGCAGCTTCCCATTCACTATGGAGATGGCACACCTGCAGCGCTGTGGGCCATGACTGTGCTTCGCAGACTGCAAACTACCTCTCCATTCGAAGAGAACACGCACGGATTGGGAAGTCTCTGTTCTCTGGGAGATGTGTGTGGTGCTACTGCCCCGGTGTATGGGGTGGTTCACTGGCCACTAGCAATGTTTCTGCTCGCCAGTGTGGGGCAAACGTTGTGCAGCTAAGCTCACTTGGGAAGTACAAGTGCTAGAGTTCCTTTCTGCGGCACCATCAAGAGATCACATTCGTAGCATGCGGGTACTGCTTTCCTCCTAAGCTGTGCATTCGCAGCCAGATTCAAGGTGTTCTTTTGTGGATAGACTCTGGTGGAGAGGCCGCTGGAGAAGGCCTCTGCTTCTATGCTCTTTGAGAAGGCTGCTTTGAGGAACCTCTTACCCTAGGCTCTGCCAAGTACAGCCTTCTGCCTCTCTCCAATACTGACTTACTTCTGACAGCTTGTCTTTCCGTTTGAGAAACCAAGAGCCCTTTTCCTGCAGGGAAAAATGTCCGTTTTCTGTTCTTCTTGTGCACACGGTGACGTGCTTTCAGGGCTGGTGTTAGGCCTTTACCCAGTCGAGGGAGGGCAGCTTCCCATTCACTTTGGAGATGGCACTCTTGCAGCGCTGTGGGCCATGTCTGTGCTTCACAGACTGCAAACTACCTCTGCATTCGAAGAGAACACGCACGGATTGGGAAGTCTGTGTTCTCTGGGAGATGTGTGTGGTGCTACTGCCCCGGTGTATGGGGTGGTTCACTGGCCACTAGCAATGTTTCTGCTCACCAGTGTGGGGCAAACGTTGTGCAGCTAAGCTCACTTGGGAAGTACAAGTGCCAGAGTTCCTTTCTGCGGCACCATCAAGAGATCACATTCGTAGCATGCGGGTACTGCTTTCCTCCTAAGCTGTGCATTCGCAGCCAGATTCAAGGTGTTCTTTTGTGGATAGACTCTGGTGGAGAGGCCGCTGGAGAAGGCCTCTGCTTCTATGCCCTTTGAGAAGGCTGCTTTGAGGAACCTCTTACCCTAGCCTCTGCCAAGTACAGCCTTCTGCCTCTCTCCAATACTGACTTACTTCTGACAGCTTGTCTTTCCGTTTGAGAAACCAAGAGCCCTTTTCCTGCAGGGAAAAATGTCCGTTTTCTGTTCTTCTTGTGCACACGGTGACGTGCTTTCAGGGCTGGTGTTAGGCCTTTACCCAGTCGAGGGAGGGCAGCTTCCCATTCACATTGGAGATGGCACTCTTGCAGCGCTGTGGGCCATGTCTGTGCTTCGCAGACTGCAAACTAGCCTCTCCATTCGAAGACAACACGCACGGATTGGGAAGTCTGTGTTCACTGGGAGATGTGTGTGGTGCTACTGCCCCGGTGTATGGGGTGGCTCACTGGCCACTAGCAATGTTTCTGCTCGCCAGTGTGGGGCAAACTTTGTGCAGCTAAGCTCACTTGGGAAGTACAAGTGCCAGAGTTCCTTTCTGGGGCACCATCAAGAGATAACATTCGTAGCATGCGGGTACTGCTTTCCTCCTAACCTGTGCATTCGCAGCCAGATTCAAGGTGTTCTTTTGTGAATAGACTCCGGTGGAGAGACCGCTGGAGAAGGCCTCTGCTTCTATGCCCTTTGAGAAGGCTGCTTGGAGGAACCTCTTACCATAGCCTCTGCCAAGTACAGCCTTCTGCCTCTCTCCAATACTGACTTACTTCTGACAGCTTCTCTTTCCGTTTGAGAAACCAAGAGCCCATTTCCTGCAGGGAAAAATGTCCGTTTTCTGTTCTTCTTGTGCACACGGTGACGTGCTTTCAGGGATGGTGTTAGGCCTTTACCCACTCAAGGGAGGGCAGCTTCCCATTCACTATGGAGATGGCACACCTGCAGCGCTGTGGGCCATGACTGTGCTTCGCAGACTGCAAACTACCTCTCCATTCGAAGAGAACACGCACGGATTGGGAAGTCTCTGTTCTCTGGGAGATGTGTGTGGTGCTACTGCCCCGGTGTATGGGGTGGTTCACTGGCCACTAGCAATGTTTCTGCTCGCCAGTGTGGGGCAAACGTTGTGCAGCTAAGCTCACTTGGGAAGTACAAGTGCTAGAGTTCCTTTCTGCGGCACCATCAAGAGATCACATTCGTAGCATGCGGGTACTGCTTTCCTCCTAAGCTGTGCATTCGCAGCCAGATTCAAGGTGTTCTTTTGTGGATAGACTCTGGTGGAGAGGCCGCTGGAGAAGGCCTCTGCTTCTATGCTCTTTGAGAAGGCTGCTTTGAGGAACCTCTTACCCTAGGCTCTGCCAAGTACAGCCTTCTGCCTCTCTCCAATACTGACTTACTTCTGACAGCTTGTCTTTCCGTTTGAGAAACCAAGAGCCCTTTTCCTGCAGGGAAAAATGTCCGTTTTCTGTTCTTCTTGTGCACACGGTGACGTGCTTTCAGGGCTGGTGTTAGGCCTTTACCCAGTCGAGGGAGGGCAGCTTCCCATTCACCTTGGAGATGGCACTCTTGCAGCGCTCTGGGCCATGTCTGTGCTTCGCAGACTGCAAACTAGCCTCTCCATTCGAAGACAACACGCACGGATTGGGAAGTCTGTGTTCTCTGGGAGATGTGTGTGGTGCTACTGCCCCGGTGTATGGGGTGGCTCACTGGCCACTAGCAATGTTTCTGCTCGCCAGTGTGGGGCAAACTTTGTGCAGTTAAGCTCACTTGGGAAGTACAAGTGCTAGAGTTCCTTTCTGGGGCACCATCAAGAGATAACATTCGTAGCATGCGGGTACTGCTTTCCTCCTAACCTGTGCATTCGCAGCCAGATTCAAGGTGTTCTTTTGTGAATAGACTCCGGTGGAGAGACCGCTGGAGAAGGCCTCTGCTTCTATGCCCTTTGAGAAGGCTGCTTTGAGGAACCTCTTACCCTAGCCTCTGCCAAGTACAGCCTTCTGCCTCTCTCCAATACTGACTTACTTCTGACAGCTTCTCTTTCCGTTTGAGAAACCAAGAGCCCGTTTCCTGCAGGGAAAAATGTCCGTTTTCTGTTCTTCTTGTGCACACGGTGACGTGCTTTCAGGGATGGTGTTAGGCCTTTACCCACTCAAGGGAGGGCAGCTTCCCATTCACTATGGAGATGGCACTCCTGCAGCGCTGTGGGCCATGACTGTGCTTCGCAGACTGCAAACTACCTCTCCATTCGAAGAGAACACGCATGGATTGGGAAGTCTCTGTTCTCTGGGAGATGTGTGTGGTGCTACTGCCCCGGTGTATGGGGTGGTTCACTGGCCACTAGCAATTTTTCTGCTCGCCAGTGTGGGGCAAACGTTGTGCAGCTAAGCTCACTTGGGAAGTACAAGTGCTAGAGTTCCTTTCTGCGGCACCAACAAGAGATCACATTCGTAGCATGCGGGTACTGCTTTCCTCCTAAGCTGTGCATTCGCAGCCAGATTCAAGGTGTTCTTTTGTGGATAGACTCTGGTGGAGAGGCCGCTGGAGAGGGCCTCTGCTTCTATGCCCTTTGAGAAGGCTGCTTTGAGGAACCTCTTACCCTAGCCTCTGCCATGTACAGCCTTCTGCCTCTCTCCAATACTGACTTACTTCTGACAGCTTGTCTTTCCGTTTGAGAAACCAAGAGCCCTTTTCCTGCAGGGAAAAATGTCCGTTTTCTGTTCTTCTTGTGCACACGGTGACGTGCTTGCGGGGCTGGTGTTAGGCCTTTACCCAGTCGAGGGAGGGAGCTTCCCATTCACTTTGGAGATGGCACTCTTGCAGCGCTGTGGGCCATGTCTGTGCTTCGCAGACTGCAAACTAGCCTCTCCATTCGAAGAGAACACGCACGGATTGGGAAGTCTCTGTTCTCTGGGAGATGTGTGTGGTGCTACGGCCCCGGTGTATGGGGTGGCTCACTGGCCACTAGCAATGTTTCTGCTCGCCACTGTGAGGCAAACGTTGTGCAGCTAAGCTCACTTGGGAAGTACAAGTGCCAGAGTTCCTTTCTGGGGCACCATCAAGAGATCACATTCATGCATGCGGGTACAGCTTTCTTCCAAAGCTGTGCATTTACAGCCAGCTTCAAGGTGTTCCTTTTGTGGATACACTCTGGTGGAGAGGCCGCTGGAGAAGGCCTCTGCTTCCATGCCCTTTGAGAAGGCTGCTTTGAGGAACCTCTTTCCGTAGCCTCTGCCAAGTACAGCCTTCTGCCTCTCTCCAATACTGACTTACTTCTGACAGCTTGTCTTTCCGTTTGAGAAACCAAGAGCCCGTTTCCTGCTGGGAAAAATGTCCGTTTTCTGTTCTTCTTTTGCACACGGTGACGTGCTTTCAGGGATGGTGTTAGGCCTTTACCCACTCGAGGGAGGGCAGCTTCCCATTCACTTTGGAGATGGCACTCTTGCAGCGCTGTGGGCCATGTCTGTGCTTCGCAGACTGCAAACTACCTCTGCATTCGAAGAGAACACGCACGGATTGGGAAGTCTCTGTTCTCTGGGAGATGTGTGTGGTGCTACTGCCCCTGTGTATGGGGTGGTTCACTGGCCACTAGCAATGTTTCTGCTCGCCAGTGTGGGGCAAACGTTGTGCAGCTAAGCTCACTTGGGAAGTACAAGTGCCAGAGTTCCTTTCTGGGGCACCATCAAGAGATTCACATTCGTAGCATGCGGGTACTACTTTCCTCCTAAGCTGTGCATTCGCAGCCAAATTCAAGGTGTTCTTTTGTGGATAGACTCTCGTGGAGAGACCGCTGGAGAAGGCCTCTGCTTCTATGCCCTTTGAGAAGGCTGCTTTGAGGAACCTCTTACCCTAGCCTCTGCCAAGTACAGCCTTCTGCCTCTCTCCAATACTGACTTACTTCTGACAGCTTGTCTTTCCGTTTGAGAAACCAAGAGCCCTTTTCCTGCAGGGAAAAATGTCCGTTTTCTGTTCTTCTTGTGCACACGGTGACGTGCTTTCAGGGCTGGTGTTAGGCCTTTACCCAGTCGAGGGAGGGCAGCTTCCCATTCACCTTGGAGATGGCACTCTTGCAGCGCTGTGGGCCATGTCTGTGCTTCGCAGACTGCAAACTAGCCTCTCCATTCGAAGACAACACGCACGGATTGGGAAGTCTGTGTTCTCTGGGAGATGTGTGTGGTGCTACTGCCCCGGTGTATGGGGTGGCTCACTGGCCACTAGCAATGTTTCTGCTCGCCAGTGTGGGGCAAACTTTGTGCAGCTAAGCTCACTTGGGAAGTACAAGTGCCAGAGTTCCTTTCTGGGGCACCATCAAGAGATAACATTCGTAGCATGTGGGTACTGCTTTCCTCCTAAGCTGTGCATTCGCAGCCAAATTCAAGGTGTTCTTTTGTGGAGACTCTGGTGGAGAGACCGCTGGAGAAGGCCTCTGCTTCTATGCCCTTTGAGAAGGCTGCTTTGAGGAACCTCTTACCCTAGCCTCTGCCAAGTACAGCCTTCTGCCTCTCTCCAATACTGACTTACTTCTGACAGCTTGTCTTTCCGTTTGAGAAACCAAGAGCCCGTTTCCTGCAGGGAAAAATGTCCGTTTTCTGTTCTTCTTTTGCACACGGTGACGTGCTTTCAGGGATGGTGTTAGGCCTTTACCCACTCGAGGGAGGGCAGCTTCCCATTCACTTTGGAGATGGCACTCTTGCAGCGCTGTGGGCCATGTCTGTGCTTCGCAGACTGCAAACTACCTCTGCATTCGAAGAGAACACGCACGGATTGGGAAGTCTCTGTTCTCTGGGAGATGTGTGTGGTGCTACTGCCCCTGTGTATGGGGTGGTTCACTGGCCACTAGCAATGTTTCTGCTCGCCAGTGTGGGGCAAACGTTGTGCAGCTAAGCTCACTTGGGAAGTACAAGTGCCAGAGTTCCTTTCTGGGGCACCATCAAGAGATCACATTCGTAGCATGCGGGTACTGCTTTCCTCCTAACCTGTGCATTCGCAGCCAGATTCAAGGTGTTCTTTTGTGAATAGACTCCGGTGGAGAGACCGCTGGAGAAGGCCTCTGCTTCTATGCCCTTTGAGAAGGCTGCTTGGAGGAACCTCTTACCCTAGCCTCTGCCAAGTACAGCCTTCTGCCTCTCTCCAATACTGACTTACTTCTGACAGCTTCTCTTTCCGTTTGAGAAACCAAGAGCCCATTTCCTGCAGGGAAAAATGTCCGTTTTCTGTTCTTCTTGTGCACACGGTGACGTGCTTTCAGGGATGGTGTTAGGCCTTTACCCAGTCGAGGGAGGGCAGCTTCCCATTCACCTTGGAGATGGCACTCTTGCAGCGCTGTGGGCCATGTCTGTGCTTCGCAGACTGCAAACTAGCCTCTCCATTCGAAGACAACACGCAAGGATTGGGAAGTCTGTGTTCTCTGGGAGATGTGTGTGGTGCTACTGCCCCGGTGTATGGGGTGGCTCACTGGCCACTAGCAATGTTTCTGCTCGCCAGTGTGGGGCAAACTTTGTGCAGTTAAGCTCACTTGGGAAGTACAAGTGCTAGAGTTCCTTTCTGGGGCACCATCAAGAGATAACATTCGTAGCATGCGGGTACTGCTTTCCTCCTAACCTGTGCTTTCGCAGCCAGATTCAAGGTGTTCTTTTGTGAATAGACTCCTGTGGATAGACCGCTGGAGAAGGCCTCTGCTTCTATGCCCTTTGAGAAGGCTGCTTTGAGGAACCTCTTACCCTAGCCTCTGCCAAGTACAGCCTTCTGCCTCTCTCCAATACTGACTTACTTCTGACAGCTTCTCTTTCCGTTTGAGAAACCAAGAGCCCGTTTCCTGCAGGGAAAAATGTCCGTTTTCTGTTCTTCTTGTGCACACGGTGACGTGCTTTCAGGGATGGTGTTAGGCCTTTACCCACTCAAGGGAGGGCAGCTTCCCATTCACTATGGAGATGGCACTCCTGCAGCGCTGTGGGCCATGACTGTGCTTCGCAGACTGCAAACTACCTCTCCATTCGAAGAGAACACGCATGGATTGGGAAGTCTCTGTTCTCTGGGAGATGTGTGTGGTGCTACTGCCCCGGTGTATGGGGTGGTTCACTGGCCACTAGCAATTTTTCTGCTCGCCAGTGTGGGGCAAACGTTGTGCAGCTAAGCTCACTTGGGAAGTACAAGTGCTAGAGTTCCTTTCTGCGGCACCATCAAGAGATCACATTCGTAGCATGCGGGTACTGCTTTCCTCCTAAGCTGTGCATTCGCAGCCAGATTCAAGGTGTTCTTTTGTGGATAGACTCTGGTGGAGAGACCGCTGGAGAAGGCCTCGGCTTCTATGCCCTTTGAGAAGGCTGCTTTGAGGAACATCTTACCCTAGCCTCTGCCAAGTACACCTTCTGCCTCTCTCCAATACTGACTTACTTCTGACAGCTTGTCTTTCCGTTTGAGAAACCAAGAGCCCGTTTCCTGCAGGGAAAAATGTCCGTTTTCTGTTCTTCTTTTGCACACGGTGACGTGCTTTCAGGGATGGTGTTAGGCCTTTACCCACTCGAGGGAGGGCAGCTTCCCATTCACTTTGGAGATGGCACTCTTGCAGCGCTGTGGGCCATGTCTGTGCTTCGCAGACTGCAAACTACCTCTGCATTCGAAGAGAACACGCACGGATTGGGAAGTCTCTGTTCTCTGGGAGATGTGTGTGGTGCTACTGCCCCTGTGTATGGGGTGGTTCACTGGCCACTAGCAATGTTTCTGCTCGCCAGTGTGGGGCAAACGTTGTGCAGCTAAGCTCACTTGGGAAGTACAAGTGCCAGAGTTCCTTTCTGGGGCACCATCAAGAGATCACATTCGTAGCATGCGGGTACTGCTTTCCTCCTAAGCTGTGCATTCGCAGCCAGATTCAAGGTGTTCTTTTGTGGATAGACTCTGGTGGAGAGGCCGCTGGAGAAGGCCTCTGCTTCTATGCCCTTTGAGAAGGCTGCTTTGAGGAACCTCTTACCCTAGCCTCTGCCAAGTACAGCCTTCTGCCTCTCTCCAATACTGACTTACTTCTGACAGCTTGTCTTTCCGTATGAGAAACCAAGAGCCCTTTTCCTGCAGGGAAAAATGTCCGTTTTCTGTTCTTCTTGTGCACACGGTGACGTGCCTTCAGGGCTGGTGTTAGGCCTTTACCCAGTCGAGGGAGGGCAGCTTCCCATTCACCTTGGAGATGGCACTCCTGCAGCGCTGTGGGCCATGTCTGTGCTTCGCAGACTGCAAACTAGCCTCTCGATTCGAAGACAACACGCACGGATTGGGAAGTCTGTGTTCTCTGGGAGATGTGTGTGGTGCTACTGCCCCGGTGTATGGGGTGGCTCACTGGCCACTAGCAATGTTTCTGCTCGCCAGTGTGGGGCAAACTTTGTGCAGCTAAGCTCACTTGGGAAGTACAAGTGCCAGAGTTCCTTTCTGGGGCACCATCAAGGGATAACATTCGTAGCATGCGGGTACTGCTTTCCTCCTAACCTGTGCATTCGCAGCCAAATTCAAGGTGTTCTTTTGTGAATACACTCCGGTGGAGAGACCGCTGGAGAAGGCCTCTGCTTCTATGCCCTTTGAGAAGGCTGCTTTGAGGAACCTCTTACCCTAGCCTCTGCCAAGTACAGCCTTCTGCCTCTCTCCAATACTGACTTACTTCTGACAGCTTGTCTTTCCGTTTGAGAAACCAAGAGCCCGTTTCCTGCAGGGAAAAATGTCCGTTTTCTGTTCTTCTTGTGCACACGGTGACGTGCTTTCAGGGATGGTGTTAGGCCTTTACCCACTCAAGGGAGGGCAGCTTCCCATTCACTTTGGAGATGGCACTCCTGCAGCGCTGTGGGCCATGACTGTGCTTCGCAGACTGCAAACTACCTCTCCATTCGAAGAGAACACGCACGGATTGGGAAGTCTCTGTTCTCTGGGAGATGTGTGTGGTGCTACTGGCCCGGTGTATGGGGTGGTTCACTGGCCACTAGCAATGTTTCTGCTCGCCAGTGTGGGGCAAACGTTGTGCAGCTAAGCTGACTCGGGAAGTACAAGTGCTAGAGTTCCTTTCTGGGGGCACCATCAAGAGATCACATTCGTAGCATGCGGGTACTGCTTTCCTCCTAAGCTGTGCATTCGCAGCCAGATTCAAGGTGTTCTTTTGTGGATAGACTCTGGTGGAGAGGCCGCTGGAGAAGGCCTCTGCTTCTATGACCTTTGAGAAGGCTGCTTTGAGGAACCTCTTACCCTAGCCTCTGCCAAGTACAGCCTTCTGCCTCTCTCCAATACTGACTTACTTCTGACAGCTTGTCTTTCCGTTTGAGAAACCAAGAGCCCTTTTCCTGCAGGGAAAAATGTCCGTTTTCTGTTCTTCTTGTGCACACGGTGACGTGCTTTCGGGGCTGGTGTTAGGCCTTTACCCAGTCGAGGGAGGGAACTTCCCATTCACTTTGGAGATGGCACTCCTGCAGCGCTGTGGGCCATGACTGTGCTTCGCAGACTGCAAACTACCTCTCCATTCGAAGAGAACACGCACGGATTGGGAAGTCTCTGTTCTCTGGGAGATGTGTGTGGTGCTACTGGCCCGGTGTATGGGGTGGTTCACTGGCCACTAGCAATGTTTCTGCTCGCCAGTGTGGGGCAAACGTTGTGCAGCTAAGCTGACTCGGGAAGTACAAGTGCTAGAGTTCCTTTCTGGGGCACCATCAAGAGATCACATTCGTAGCATGCGGGTACTGCTTTCCTCCTAAGCTGTGCATTCGCAGCCAGATTCAAGGTGTTCTTTTGTGGATAGACTCTGGTGGAGAGGCCGCTGGAGAAGGCCTCTGCTTCTATGACCTTTGAGAAGGCTGCTTTGAGGAACCTCTTACCCTAGCCTCTGCCAAGTACAGCCTTCTGCCTCTCTCCAATACTGACTTACTTCTGACAGCTTGTCTTTCCGTTTGAGAAACCAAGAGCCCTTTTCCTGCAGGGAAAAATGTCCGTTTTCTGTTCTTCTTGTGCACACGGTGACGTGCTTTCGGGGCTGGTGTTAGGCCTTTACCCAGTCGAGGGAGGGAACTTCCCATTCACTTTGGAGATGGCACTCTTGCAGCGCTGTGGGCCATGTCTGTGCTTCGCAGACTGCAAACTAGCCTCTCCATTCGAAGAGAACACGCACGGATTGGGAATTCTCTGTTCTCTGGGAGATGTGTGTGGTGCTACGGCCCCGGTGTATGGGGTGGCTCACTGGCCACTAGCAATGTTTCTGCTCGCCACTGTGAGGCAAACGTTGTGCAGCTAAGCTCACTTGGGAAGTACAAGTGCCAGAGTTCCTTTCTGGGGCACCATCAAGAGATCACATTCATGCATGCGGGTACTGCTTTCTTCCAAAGCTGTGCATTCGCAGCCAGCTTCAAGGTGTTCCTTTTGTGGATACACTCTGGTGGAGAGGCCGCTGGAGAAGGCCTCTGCTTCCATGCCCTTTGAGAAGGCTGCTTTGAGGAACCTCTTACCGTAGCCTCTGCCAAGTACAGCCTTCTGCCTCTCTCGAATACTGACTTACTTCTGACAGCTTGTCTTTCCGTTTGAGAAACCAAGAGCCCTTTTCCTGCAGGGAAAAATGTCCGTTTTCTGTTCTTCTTGTGCACACGGTGACGTGATTTCAGGGATGGTGTTAGGCCTTTACCCACTCGAGGGAGGGCAGCTTCCCATTCACTTTGGAGATGGCACTCTTGCAGCGCTGTGGGCCATGTCTGTGCTTCGCAGACTGCAAACTACCTCTCCATTGAAAGAGAACACGCACGGATTGGGAAGTCTCTGTTCTCTGGGAGATGTGTGTGGTGTTACTGCCCCGGTGTATGGGGTGGCTCACTGGCCACTAGCAATGTTTCTGCTCGCCACTGTGGGGCAAACTCTGTTCAGCTAAG
Organism: Kogia breviceps; assembly: GCF_026419965.1. Taxonomy (NCBI): domain Eukaryota; kingdom Metazoa; phylum Chordata; class Mammalia; order Artiodactyla; family Physeteridae; genus Kogia; species Kogia breviceps. The sequence goes on from NC_081324.1 coordinate 30,628,026, forward strand.
CTCACTTGGGAAGTACAAGTGCCAGTGTTCCTTTCTGCGGCACCATCAAGAGATCACATTCATAGCATGCGGGTACTGCTTTCCTCCTAAGCTGTGCATTCGCAGCCAGATTCAAGGTGTTCCTAAGGAGGATAGACTCTGGTGGAGAGGCCGCTGGAGAAGGCCTCTGCTTCTATGCCCTTTGAGAAGGATGCTTTGAGGAACCTCTTACCCTAGCCTCTGCCAAGTACAGCCTTCTGCCTCTCTCCAATACTGACTTACTTTTGACAGCTTGTCTTTCCGTTTGAGAAACCAAGAGCCCGTTTCCTGCAGGGAAAAATGTCCGTTTTCTGTTCTTCATTGGCACACCGTGACGTGCCTTCAGGGCTGGTGTTAGGCTTTTACCCACTCGAGGGAGGGCAGCTTCCCATTCACTTTGGAGATGGCACTCCTGCAGCCGTGTGGCCATGACTGTGCTTCGCAGACTGCAAACTAGCCTCTCCATTCGAAGAGAACACGCACGGATTGGGAAGTCTGTGTTGTCTGGGAGATGTGTGTGGTGCTACTGCCCCGGTGTATGGGGTGGCTCACTGGCCAGTAGCAATGTTTCTGCTCCCCAGTGTGGGGCAAACTCTGTTCAGCTAAGCTCACTTGGGAAGTACAAGTGCCAGAGTTCCTTTCTGGGGCACCATCAAGAGATCACATTCGTAGCATGCGGGTACTGCTTTCCTCCTAAGCTGTGCATTCGCAGCCAGCTTCAAGGTGTTCCTTTTGTGGACAGATTCTGGGGGAGAGGCCGCTGGAGAACCCTCTGCTTCTATGCCCTTTGAGAAGGATGCTTTGAGGAACCTCTTACCCTAGCCTTTGCCAAGTACAGCCTTCTGCCCCTCTCCAATACTGACTTACGTCTGACAGCTTGTCTTACCGTTTGAGAAACCAAGAGCCCTTTTCCTGCAGGGAAAATTGTCCGTTTTCTGTTCTTCTTTTGCACACGGTGACGTGCCTTCAGGGCTGGTGTTAGGCTTTTACCCACTCGAGGGAGGGCAGCTTCCCATTCACTTTGGAGATGGCACTCCTGCAGCGCTGTGGCCATGACTGTGCTTCGCAGACTGCAAACTAGCCTCTCCATTCGAAGAGAACACGCACGGATTGGGAAGTCTGTGTTCTCTGGGAGATGTGTGTGGTGCTACTGCCCCGGTGTATGGGGTGGCTCACTGGCCACTAGCAATGTTTCTGCTCGCCACTGTGGGGCAAACTCTGTTCAGCTAAGCTCATTTTGGAAGTACAAGTGCTAGAGTTCCTTTCTGGGGCACCATCAAGAGATCACATTCGTAGCATGCGGGTACTGCTCTCCTCCTAACCTGTGCATTCGCAGCCAGCTTCAAGGTGTTCCTTTGGTGGATAGACTCTAGTGGAGAGGCCGCTGGAGAAAGCCTCTGCTTCTATGCCCTTTGAGAAGGCTGCTTTGAGGAACCTCTTACCCTAGCTTCTGCCAAGTACAGCCTTCTGCCTCTCTCCAATAGTGACTTACTTCTGACAGCTTGCCTTTCCGTGTCAGAAACCAAGAGCCCTTTTCCTGCAGGGAAAAATGTCCGTTTTCTGTTCTTCTTTTGCACACGGTGACGTGCTTTCATGGATGGTGTTAGGCCTTTACCCACTCGAGGGAGGGCAGCTTCCCATTCACTTTGGAGATGGCCCTCTTGCAGCGCTGTGGGCCATGTCTGTGCTTCGCAGACTGCAAACTACCCTCTTCATTCGAAGAGAACACGCACGTATTGGGAAGTCTCTGTTCTCTGGGATATGTGTGTTGTGCTACTGCCCCGGTGTATGGGGTGGCTCACTGGCCACTAGCAATGTTTCTGCTCGCCAGTGTGGGGCATACTCTGTTCAGCTAAGCTCCCTTGGGAAGTACAAATTCCAGAGTTCCTTTCTGGAGCACAATCAAGTGATCACATTCGTAGCATGCGGGTACTGTTTCCTCCTAAGCTGTGCATTCGCAGCCAGCTTCAAGGTGTTCCTTTTGTGTACAGATTCTGGGCGAGAGGCCGCTGGAGAACACTCTGCTTATATGCACTTTGAGAAGGATGCTTTGAGGAACCTCTTACCCTAGCCTCTGCCAAGTACAGCCTCCTGCCACTCTCCAATACTGACTTTCGTCTGACAGCTTGTCTTTCCGTTTGAGAAACCAAGAGCCCTTTTCCTGCAGGGAAAATTGTCCGTTTTCTGTTCTTCTTTTGCACACGGTGACGTGCCTTCAGGGCTGGTGTTAGGCTTTTACCCACTCGAGGGAGGGCAGCTTCCCATTCACTTTGGAGATGGCACTCCTGCATCGCTGTGGGTCATGACTGTGCCTCGCAGACTGTAAACTACCCTCTCCATTCGAAGAGAACACGCACGGATTGGGAAGTCTCTGTTCTCTGGGAGATGTGTGTGGTGTTACTGCCCCGGTGTATGGGGTGGTTCACTGGCCACTAGCAATGTTTCTGCTCGTCAGTGTGGGGCAAACTCTGTTCAGCTAAGCTCACTTGGGAAGTACAAGTGCCAGAGGTCCTTTCTGGGGCACCATCAAGAGATCACATTCGTAGCATGCGGGTACTGCTTTCTTCCTAAGCTGTGCATTTGCAGCCAGCTTCAAGGTGTTCCTTTTGTGGACAGATTCTGGGGGAGAGGCCGCTGGAGAAGCCTCTGCTTCGATGCTCTTTGAGAAGGATGCTTTGAGGAACCTCTTACCCTAGTCTCTGCCAAGTACAGCCTTCTGCCACTCTCCAATACTGACTTACGTCTGACAGCTTGTCTTTCCGTTTGAGAAACCAAGAGCCCTTTTCCTGCAGGGAAAATTGTCCGTTTTCTGTTCTTCTTTTGCACACGGTGACGTGCTTTCAGGATGGTGTTAGGCTTTTACCCACTCGAGGGAGGGCAGCTTCCCATTCACTTTGGAGATGGCACTCCTGCAGCCGTGTGGCCATGACTGTGCTTCGCAGACTGCAAACTAGCCTCTCCATTCGAAGAGAACACGCACGGATTGGGAAGTCTGTGTTCTCTGGGAGATGTGTGTGGTGCTAGTGCCCCGGTGTATGGGGTGGCTCACTGGCCACTAGCAATGTTTCTGCTCGCCACTGTGGGGCAAACTCTGTTCAGCTAAGCTCACTTGGGAAGTACAAGTGCTAGAGTTCCTTTCTGGGGCACCATCAAGAGATCACATTCTTAGCATGCGGGTACTGCTCTCCTCCTATCCTGTGCATTCGCAGCCAGCTTCAAGGTGTTCCTTTGATGGATAGACTCTGGTGTAGAGGCCGCTGGAGAAGGCCTCTGCTTCTATGCCCTTTGAGAAGGCTGCTTTGAGGAACCTCTTACACTAGCTTCTGCCAAGTACAGCCTTCTGCCTCTCTCCAATACTGACTTACTTCTGACAGCTTGCCTTACCGTTTGAGAAACCAAGAGCCCTTTTCCTGCAGGGAAAATTGTCCGTTTTCTGTTCTTCTTTTGCACACGGTGACGTGCCTTCAGGGCTGGTGTTAGGCTTTTACCCACTCGAGGGAGGGCAGCTTCCCATTCACTTTGGAGATGGCACTCCTGCAGCGCTGTGGCCATGACTGTGCTTCGCAGACTGCAAACTAGCCTCTCCATTCGAAGAGAACACGCACGGATTGGTAAGTCTGTGTTCTCTGGGAGATGTGTGTGGTGCTACTGCCCCGGTGTATGGGGTGGCTCACTGGCCACTAGCAATGTTTCTGCTTGCCACTGTGGGGCAAACTCTGTTCAGCTAAGCTCATTTTGGAAGTACAAGTGCTAGAGTTCCTTTCTGGGGCACCATCAAGAGATCACATTCGTAGCATGCGGGTACTGCTCTCCTCCTAACCTGTGCATTCGCAGCCAGCTTCAAGGTGTTCCTTTGGTGGATAGACTCTAGTGGAGAGGCCGCTGGAGAAAGCAGCTGCTTCTATGCCCTTTGAGAAGGCTGCTTTGAGGAACCTCTTACCTTAGCTTCTGCCAAGTACAGCCTTCTGCCTCTCTCCAATAGTGACTTACTTCTGACAGCTTGCCTTTCCGTTTCAGAAACCAAGAGCCCTTTTCCTGCAGGGAAAAATGTCCGTTTTCTGTTCTTCTTTTGCACACGGTGACGTGCTTTCATGGATGGTGTTAGGCCTTTACCCACTCGAGGGAGGGCAGCTTCCCATTCACTTTGGAGATGGCCCTCTTGCAGCGCTGTGGGCCATGTCTGTGCTTCGCAGACTGCAAACTACCCTCTTCATTCGAAGAGAACACGCACGTATTGGGAAGTCTCTGTTCTCTGGGATATGTGTGTTGTGCTACTGCCCCGGTGTATGGGGTGGCTCACTGGCCACTAGCAATGTTTCTGCTCGCCAGTGTGTGGCAAACTCTGTTCAGCTAAGCTCCCTTGGGAAGTACAAGTTCCAGAGTTCCTTTCTGGGGCACAATCAAGAGATCACATTCGTAGCATGCGGGTACTGTTTCCTCCTAAGCTGTGCATTCGCAGCCAGCTTCAAGGTGTTCCTTTTGTGTACAGATTCTGGGCGAGAGGCCGCTGGAGAACACTCTGCTTATATGCACTTTGAGAAGGATGCTTTGAGGAACCTCTTACCCTAGCCTCTGCCAAGTACAGCCTTCTGCCACTCTCCAATACTGACTTTCGTCTGACAGCTTGTCTTTCCGTTTGAGAAACCAAGAGCCCTTTTCCTGCAGGGAAAATTGTCCGTTTTCTGTTCTTCTTTTGCACACGGTGACGTGCCTTCAGGGCTGGTGTTAGGCTTTTACCCACTCGAGGGAGGGCAGCTTCCCATTCACTTTGGAGATGGCACTCCTGCAGCCGTGTGGCCATGACTGTGCTTCGCAGACTGCAAACTAGCCTCTCCATTTGAAGAGAACATGCACGGATTGGGAAGTCTGTGTTCTCTGGGAGATGTGTGTGGTGCTACTGCCCCGGTGTATGGGGTGGCTCACTGGCCACTAGCAATGTTTCTGCTCGCCACTGTGGGGCAAACGTTGTGCAGCTAAGCTCACTTGGGAAGTACAAGTGCTAGAGTTCCTTTCTGGGGCACCATCAAGTGATCACATTCGTAGCATGCGGGTACTGCTCTCCTCCTAAGCTGTGCATTCGCAGCCAGCTTCAAGGTCTTCCTTTGGTGGATAGACTCTGGTGGAGAGGCCGCTGGAGAAGGCCTCTGCTTCTATGCCCTTTGAGAAGGCTGCTTTGAGGAACCTCTTACCCTAGCTTCTGCCAAGTACAGCCTTCTGCCTCTCTCCAATACTGACTTACTTCTGACAGCTTGCCTTTCCGTTTGAGAAACCAAGAGCCCTTTTCCTGCAGGGAAAAATGTCCGTTTTCTGTTCTTCTTGTGCACACGGTGACGTGCTTTCAGGGATGGTGTTAGGCCTTTACCCACTCGGGGGAGGGCAGCTTCCCATTCACTTTGGAGATGGCCTTCTTGCAGCGCTGTGGGCCATGTCTGTGCTTCGCAGACTGCAAACTACCTTCTCCATTCGAAGAGAACACGCACGGATTGGGAAGTCTCTGTTCTCTGGGACATGTGTGTTGTGCTACTGCCCCGGTGTATGGGGTGGCTCACTGGCCACTAGCAATGTTTCTGCTCGCCAGTGTGGGGCAAAAGTTGTACAGCTAAGCTCACCTGGGAAGTACAAGTGCCAGAGTTCCTTTCTGGGGCACCATCAAGAGATCACATTCGTAGCATGCGGGTACTGCTTTCCTCCTAAGCTGTGCATTCGCAGCCAGATTCAAGGTGTTCTTTTGTGGATAGACTCTGGTGGAGAGGCCGCTGGAGAAGGCCTCTGCTTCTATGCCCTTTGAGAAGCCTGCTTTGAGGAACCTCTTACCCTAGCCTCTGCCAAGTACAGCCTTCTGCCTCTCTCCAATACTGACTTACTTCTGACAGCTTGTCTTTCCGTTTGAGAAACCAAGAGCTCGTTTCCTGCAGGGAAAAATGTCCGTTTTCTGTTCTTCATTGGCACACGGTGACGTGCCTTCAGGGCTGGTGTGAGGCTTTTACCCACTCGAGGGAGGGCAGCTTCCCATTTACTTTGGAGATGGCACTCCTGCAGCGCTGTGGCCATGACTGTGCTTCGCAGACTGCAAAATAGCCTCTCCATTCGAAGAGAACACGCACGGATTGGGAAGTCTGTGTTCCCTGGGAGATGTGTGTGGTGCTACGGCCCCGGTGTATGGGGTAGCTCACTGGCCACTAGCAATGTTTCTGCTCGCCAGTGTGGGGCAAACTCTGTTCAGCTAAGCTCACTTGGGAAGTACAAGTGCCAGAGTTCCTTTCTGGGGCACCATCAAGAGATCACATTCGTAGCATGCGGGTACTGCTTTCCTCCTAAGCTGTGCATTTGCAGCCAGCTTCAAGGTGTTCCTTTTGTGGACAGATTCTGGGGGAGAGGCCGCTGGAGAAGGCTTCTGCTTCTATGCCCTTTGAGAAGGATGCTTTGAGGAACCTCTTACCCTAGCCTCTGCCAAGTACAGCCTTCTGCCTCTCTCCAATACTGACTTACTTCTGACAGCTTGTCTTTCCATTTGAGAAACCAAGAGCCCTTTTTCCTGCAGGTTAAAATGTCCGTTTTCTGCTCTTAATTTGCACACGGTGACGTGCCTTCAGGGCTGTTGGTAGGACTTTACCCACTCTAGGGAGGGCAGCTTCCCATTCACTTTGGAGATGGCACTCCTGCAGCGCTGTGGGTCATGACTGTGCCTCGCAGACTGTAAACTACCCTCTCCATTCGAAGAGAACACGCACGGATTGGGAAGTCTGTGTTCTCTGGGAGATGTGTGTGGTGCTACTGCCCCTGTGTATGGGGTGGTTCACTGGCCACTAGCAATGTTTCTGCTCGCCACTGTGGGGCAAATTCTGTTCAGCTAAGCTCACTTGGGAAGTACAAGTGCCAGAGTTCCTTTCTGGGGCACCATCAAGAGATCACATTCGTAGCATGCGGGTACTGGTTTCCTCCTAAGCTGTGCATTTGCAGCCAACTTCAAGGTGTTCCTTTTGTGGACAGATTCTGGGGGAGAGGCCGCTGGAGAAGCCTCTGCTTCGATGCCCTTTGAGAAGGATGCTTTGAGGAACCTCTTACCCTAGTCTCTGCCAAGTACAGCCTTCTGCCACTCTCCAATACTGACTTACGTCTGACAGCTTGTCTTTCCGTTTGAGAAACCAAGAGCCCTTTTCCTGCAGGGAAAATTGTCCGTTTTCTGTTCTTCTTTTGCACACGGTGACGTGCCTTCAGGGCTGGTGTTAGGCTTTTACCCACTCGAGGGAGGGCAGCTTCCCATTCACTTTGGAGATGGCACTCCTGCAGCCGTGTGGCCATGACTGTGCTTCGCAGACTGCAAACTAGCCTCTCCATTCGAAGAGAACACGCACGGATTGGGAAGTCTGTGTTCTCTGGGAGATGTGTGTGGTGCTAGTGCCCCGGTGTATGGGGTGGCTCCCTGGCCACTAGCAATGTTTCTGCTCGCCACTGTGGGGCAAACTCTTTTCAGCTAAGCTCACTTGGGAAGTACAAGTGCTAGAGTTCCTTTCTGGGGCACCATCAAGAGATCACATTCGTAGCATGCGGGTACTGCTCTCCTCCTAAGCTGTGCATTCGCTGCCAGCTTCAAGGTGTTCCTTTGATGAATAGACTCTGGTGGAGAGGCCGCTGGAGAATGCCTCTGCTTCTATGCGCTTTGAGAAGGCTGCTTTGAGGAACCTCTTACCCTAGCCTCTGCCAAGTACAGCCTTCTGCCTCTCTCCAATACTGACTTACTTCTGACAGCTTGTCTTTCCGTTTGAGAAACCAAGAGCTCGTTTCCTGCAGGGAAAAATGTCCGTTTTCTGTTCTTCATTGGCACACGGTGACGTGCCTTCAGGGCTGGTGTGAGGCTTTTACCCACTCGAGGGAGGGCAGCTTCCCATTTACTTTGGAGATGGCACTCCTGCAGCGCTGTGGCCATGACTGTGCTTCGCAGACTGCAAAGTAGCCTCTCCATTCGAAGAGAACACGCACGGATTGGGAAGTCTGTGTTCCCTGGGAGATGTGTGTGGTGCTACGGCCCCGGTGTATGGGGTGGCTCACTGGCCACTAGCAATGTTTCTGCTCGCCAGTGTGGGGCAAACTCTGTTCAGCTAAGCTCACTTGGGAAGTACAAGTGCCAGAGTTCGTTTCTGGGGCACCATCAAGAGATCACATTCGTAGCATGCGGGTACTGCTTTCCTCCTAAGCTGTGCATTTGCAGCCAGCTTCAAGGTGTTCCTTTTGTGGACAGATTCTGGGGGAGAGGCCGCTGGAGAAGGCTTCTGCTTCTATGCCCTTTGAGAAGGATGCTTTGAGGAACCTCTTACCCTAGCCTCTGCCAAGTACAGCCTTCTGCCTCTCTCCAATACTGACTTACTTCTGACAGCTTGTCTTTCCATTTGAGAAACCAAGAGCCCTTTTTCCTGCAGGTTAAAATGTCCGTTTTCTGCTCTTAATTTGCACACGGTGACGTGCCTTCAGGGCTGTTGGTAGGACTTTACCCACTCTAGGGAGGGAAGCTTCCCATTCACTTTGGAGATGGCACTCCTGCAGCGCTGTGGGTCATGACTGTGCCTCGCAGACTGTAAACTACCCTCTCCATTCGAAGAGAACACGCACGGATTGGGAAGTCTGTGTTCTCTGGGAGATGTGTGTGGTGCTACTGCCCCTGTGTATGGGGTGGTTCACTGGCCACTAGCAATGTTTCTGCTCGCCAGTGTGGGGCAAACTCTGTTCAGCTAAGCTCACTTGGGAAGTACAAGTGCCAGAGTTCCTTTCTGGGGCACCATCAAGAGATCACATTCGTAGCATGCGGGTACTGCTTTCCTCCTAAGCTGTGCATTTGCAGCCAACTTCAAGGTGTTCCTTTTGTGGACAGATTCTGGGGGAGAGGCCGCTGGAGAAGCCTCTGCTTCGATGCCCTTTGAGAAGGATGCTTTGAGGAACCTCTTACCCTAGTCTCTGCCAAGTACAGCCTTCTGCCACTCTCCAATACTGACTTACGTCTGACAGCTTGTCTTTCCGTTTGAGAAACCAAGAGCCCTTTTCCTGCAGGGAAAATTGTCCGTTTTCTGTTCTTCTTTTGCACACGGTGACGTGCCTTCAGGGCTGGTGTTAGGCTTTTACCCACTCGAGGGAGGGCAGCTTCCCATTCACTTTGGAGATGGCACTCCTGCAGCCGTGTGGCCATGACTGTGCTTCGCAGACTGCAAACTAGCCTCTCCATTCGAAGAGAACACGCACGGATTGGGAAGTCTGTGTTCTCTGGGAGATGTGTGTGGTGCTAGTGCCCCGGTGTATGGGGTGGCTCCCTGGCCACTAGCAATGTTTCTGCTCGCCACTGTGGGGCAAACTCTTTTCAGCTAAGCTCACTTGGGAAGTACAAGTGCTAGAGTTCCTTTCTGGGGCACCATCAAGAGATCACATTCGTAGCATGCGGGTACTGCTCTCCTCCTAAGCTGTGCATTCGCTGCCAGCTTCAAGGTGTTCCTTTGATGAATAGACTCTGGTGGAGAGGCCGCTGGAGAATGCCTCTGCTTCTATGCGCTTTGAGAAGGCTGCTTTGAGGAACCTCTTACCCTAGCTTCTGCCAAGTACAGCCTTCTGCCTCTCTCCAATACTGACTTACTTCTGACAGCTTGTCTTTCCGTTTGAGAAACCAAGAGCCCTTTTCCTGCAGGGAAAAATGTCCTTTTTCTGTTCTTCTTTTGCACACGGTGACGTGCTTTCAGGATGGTGTTAGGCCTTTACCCACCCGAGGGAGGGCAGCTTCCCATTCACTTTGGAGATGGCACTTTTGCAGCGCTGTGGGCCATGTCTGTGCTTCGCAGACTGCAAACTACCTTCTCCATTCGAAGAGAACACGCACGGATTGGGAAGTCTCTGTTCTCTGGGAGATGTGTGTTTTGCTACTGCCCCGGAGTATGGGGTGGTTCACTGGCCAGTAGCAATGTTTCTGCTCGCCAGTGTGGGGCAAACGTTGTGCAGCTAAGCTCACTTGGGAAGTACAAGTGCCAGAGTTCCTTTCTAGGGCACCATCAAGAGATCACATTCGTAGCATGCGGGTACTGCTTTCCTTCTTAGCCGTGCATTCGCAGCCAGCTTCAAGGTGTTCCTTTTGTGGATAGACTCTGGTGGAGAGGCCGCTGGAGAAGGCTTCTGCTTCTATGCCCTTTGAGACGGCTGCTTTGAGGAACCTCTTACCCTAGCCTCTGCCAAGTACAGCCTTCTGCCTCTCTCCAATACTGACTTACTTCTGACAGCTTGTCTTTCCATTTGAGAAACCAAGAGCCCTTTTCCTGCAGGGTAAAATGTCCGTTTTCTGTTCTTCATTTGCACACGGTGACGTGCCTTCAGGGCTGTTGGTAGGACTTTACCCACTCGACGGAGGGCAGCTTCCCATTCACTTTGGAGATGGCACTCCTGCAGCGCTGTGGGTCATGACTGTGCCTCGCAGACTGTAAACTACCCTCTCCATTCGAAGAGAACACGCACGGATTGGGAAGTCTCTGTTCTCTGGGAGATGTGTGTGGTATTACTGCCCCGGTGTATGGGGTGGTTCACTGGCCACTAGCAATGTTTCTGCTCGCCAGTGTGGGGCAAACTCTGTTCAGCTAAGCTCACTTGGGAAGTACAAGTGCCAGAGGTCCTTTCTGGGGCACCATCAAGAGATCACATTCGTAGCATGCGGGTACTGCTTTCTTCCTAAGCTGTGCATTTGCAGCCAGCTTCAAGGTGTTCCTTTTGTGGACAGATTCTGGGGGAGAGGCCGCTGGAGAAGCCTCTGCTTCGATGCTCTTTGAGAAGGATGCTTTGAGGAACCTCTTACCCTAGTCTCTGCCAAGTACAGCCTTCTGCCACTCTCCAATACTGACTTACGTCTGACAGCTTGTCTTTCCGTTTGAGAAACCAAGAGCCCTTTTCCTGCAGGGAAAATTGTCCGTTTTCTGTTCTTCTTTTGCACACGGTGACGTGCTTTCAGGATGGTGTTAGGCTTTTACCCACTCGAGGGAGGGCAGCTTCCCATTCACTTTGGAGATGGCACTCCTGCAGCCGTGTGGCCATGACTGTGCTTCGCAGACTGCAAACTAGCCTCTCCATTCGAAGAGAACACGCACGGATTGGGAAGTCTGTGTTCTCTGGGAGATGTGTGTGGTGCTAGTGCCCCGGTGTATGGGGTGGCTCACTGGCCACTAGCAATGTTTCTGCTCGCCACTGTGGGGCAAACTCTGTTCAGCTAAGCTCACTTGGGAAGTACAAGTGCTAGAGTTCCTTTCTGGGGCACCATCAAGAGATCACATTCTTAGCATGCGGGTACTGCTCTCCTCCTATCCTGTGCATTCGCAGCCAGCTTCAAGGTGTTCCTTTGATGGATAGACTCTGGTGTAGAGGCCGCTGGAGAAGGCCTCTGCTTCTATGCCCTTTGAGAAGGCTGCTTTGAGGAACCTCTTACCCTAGCTTCTGCCAAGTACAGCCTTCTGCCTCTCTCCAATACTGACTTACTTCTGACAGCTTGCCTTACCGTTTGAGAAACCAAGAGCCCTTTTCCTGCAGGGAAAATTGTCCGTTTTCTGTTCTTCTTTTGCACACGGTGACGTGCCTTCAGGGCTGGTGTTAGGCTTTTACCCACTCGAGGGAGGGCAGCTTCCCATTCACTTTGGAGATGGCACTCCTGCAGCGCTGTGGCCATGACTGTGCTTCGCAGACTGCAAACTAGCCTCTCCATTCGAAGAGAACACGCACGGATTGGGAAGTCTGTGTTCTCTGGGAGATGTGTGTGGTGCTACTGCCCCGGTGTATGGGGTGGCTCACTGGCCACTAGCAATGTTTCTGCTTGCCACTGTGGGGCAAACTCTGTTCAGCTAAGCTCATTTTGGAAGTACAAGTGCTAGAGTTCCTTTCTGGGGCACCATCAAGAGATCACATTCGTAGCATGCGGGTACTGCTCTCCTCCTAACCTGTGCATTCGCAGCCAGCTTCAAGGTGTTCCTTTGGTGGATAGACTCTAGTGGAGAGGCCGCTGGAGAAAGCCTCTGCTTCTATGCCCTTTGAGAAGGCTGCTTTGAGGAACCTCTTACCCTAGCTTCTGCCAAGTACAGCCTTCTGCCTCTCTCCAATAGTGACTTACTTCTGACAGCTTGCCTTTCCGTTTCAGAAACCAAGATCCCTTTTCCTGCAGGGAAAAATGTCCGTTTTCAGTTCTTCTTTTGCACACGGTGACGTGCTTTCATGGATGGTGTTAGGCCTTTACCCACTCGAGGGAGGGCAGCTTCCCATTCACTTTGGAGATGGCCCTCTTGCAGCGCTGTGGGCCATGTCTGTGCTTCGCAGACTGCAAACTACCCTCTTCATTCGAAGAGAACACGCACGTATTGGGAAGTCTCTGTTCTCTGGGAGATGTGTGTTGTGCTACTGCCCCGGTGTATGGGGGGGCTCACTGGCCACTAGCAATGTTTCTGCTCGCCAGTGTGGGGCAAACTCTGTTCAGCTAAGCTCCCTTGGGAAGTACAAGTTCCAGAGTGCCTTTCTGGGGCACAATCAAGAGATCACATTCGTAGCATGCGGGTACTGTTTCCTCCTAAGCTGTGCATTCGCAGCCAGGTTCAAGGTGTTCCTTTTGTGTACAGATTCTGGGCGAGAGGCCGCTGGAGAACACTCTGCTTATATGCACTTTGAGAAGGATGCTTTGAGGAACCTCTTACCCTAGCCTCTGCCAAGTACAGCCTTCTGCCACTCTCCAATAACTGACTTTCGTCTGACAGCTTGTCTTTCCGTTTGAGAAACCAAGAGCCCTTTTCCTGCAGGGAAAATTGTCCGTTTTCTGTTCTTCTTTTGCACACGGTGACGTGCCTTCAGGGCTGGTGTTAGGCTTTTACCCACTCGAGGGAGGGCAGCTTCCCATTCACTTTGGAGATGGCACTCCTGCAGCCGTGTGGCCATGACTGTGCTTCGCAGACTGCAAACTAGCCTCTCCATTTGAAGAGAACATGCACGGATTGGGAAGTCTGTGTTCTCTGGGAGATGTGTGTGGCGCTACTGCCCCGGTGTATGGGGTGGCTCACTGGCCACTAGCAATGTTTCTGCTCGCCACTGTGGGGCAAACGTTGTGCAGCTAAGCTCACTTGGGAAGTACAAGTCCTAGAGTTCCTTTCTGGGGCACCATCAAGTGATCACATTCGTAGCATGCGGGTACTGCTCTCCTCCTAAGCTCTGCATTCGCAGCCAGCTTCAAGGTCTTCCTTTGGTGGATAGACTCTGGTGGAGAGGCCGCTGGAGAAGGCCTCTGCTTCTATGCCCTTTGAGAAGGCTGCTTTGAGGAACCTCTTACCCTAGCTTCTGCCAAGTACAGCCTTCTGCCTCTCTCCAATACTGACTTACTTCTGACAGCTTGTCTTTCCGTTTGAGAAACCAAGAGCCCTTTTCCTGCAGGGACAAATGTCCGTTTTCTGTTCTTCTTGTGCACACGGTGACGTGCTTTCAGGGATGGTGTTAGGCCTTTACCCACTCGGGGGAGGGCAGCTTCCCATTCACTTTGGAGATGGCCTTCTTGCAGCGCTGTGGGCCATGTCTGTGCTTCGCAGACTGCAAACTAGCCTCTCCATTCGAAGAGAACACGCACGGATTGGGAAGTCTGTGTTCCCTGGGAGATGTGTGTGGTGCTACGGCCCCGGTGTATGGGGTGGCTCACTGGCCACTAGCAATGTTTCTGCTCGCCAGTGTGGGGCAAACTCTGTTCAGCTAAGCTCACTTGGGAAGTACAAGTGCCAGAGTTCCTTTCTGGGGCACCATCAAGAGATCACATTCGTAACATGCGGGTACTGCTTTCCTCCTAAGCTGTGCATTTGCAGCCAGCTTCAAGGTGTTCCTTTTGTGGACAGATTCTGGGGGAGAGGCCGCTGGAGAAGGCTTCTGCTTCTATGCCCTTTGAGAAGGATGCTTTGAGGAACCTCTTACCCTAGCCTCTGCCAAGTACAGCCTTCTGCCTCTCTCCAATACTGACTTACTTCTGACAGCTTGTCTTTCCATTTGAGAAACCAAGAGCCCTTTTTCCTGCAGGTTAAAATGTCCGTTTTCTGCTCTTAATTTGCACACGGTGACGTGCCTTCAGGGCTGTTGGTAGGACTTTACCCACTCTAGGGAGGGCAGCTTCCCATTCACTTTGGAGATGACACTCCTGCAGCGCTGTGGGTCATGACTGTGCCTCGCAGACTGTAAACTACCCTCTCCATTCGAAGAGAACACGCACGGATTGGGAAGTCTGTGTTCTCTGGGAGATGTGTGTGGTGCTACTGCCCCTGTGTATGGGGTGGTTCACTGGCCACTAGCAATGTTTCTGCTCGCCACTGTGGGGCAAATTCTGTTCAGCTAAGCTCACTTGGGAAGTACAAGTGCCAGAGTTCCTTTCTGGGGCACCATCAAGAGATCACATTCGTAGCATGCGGGTACTGCTTTCCTCCTAAGCTGTGCATTTGCAGCCAACTTCAAGGTGTTCCTTTTGTTGACAGATTCTGGGGGAGAGGCCGCTGGAGAAGCCTCTGCTTCGATGCCCTTTGAGAAGGATGCTTTGAGGAACCTCTTACCCTAGTCTCTGCCAAGTACAGCCTTCTGCCACTCTCCAATACTGACTTACGTCTGACAGCTTGTCTTTCCGTTTGAGAAACCAAGAGCCCTTTTCCTGCAGGGAAAATTGTCCGTTTTCTGTTCTTCTTTTGCACACGGTGACGTGCCTTCAGGGCTGGTGTTAGGCTTTTACCCACTCGAGGGAGGGCAGCTTCCCATTCACTTTGGAGATGGCACTCCTGCAGCCGTGTGGCCATGACTGTGCTTCGCAGACTGCAAACTAGCCTCTCCATTCGAAGAGAACACGCACGGATTGGGAAGTCTGTGTTCTCTGGGAGATGTGTGTGGTGCTAGTGCCCCGGTGTATGGGGTGGCTCCCTGGCCACTAGCAATGTTTCTGCTCGCCACTGTGGGGCAAACTCTTTTCAGCTAAGCTCACTTGGGAAGTACAAGTGCTAGAGTTCCTTTCTGGGGCACCATCAAGAGATCACATTCGTAGCATGCGGGTACTGCTCTCCTCCTAAGCTGTGCATTCGCTGCCAGCTTCAAGGTGTTCCTTTGATGAATAGACTCTGGTGGAGAGGCCGCTGGAGAATGCCTCTGCTTCTATGCGCTTTGAGAAGGCTGCTTTGAGGAACCTCTTACCCTAGCTTCTGCCAAGTACAGCCTTCTGCCTCTCTCCAATACTGACTTACTTCTGACAGCTTGTCTTTCCGTTTGAGAAACCAAGAGCCCTTTTCCTGCAGGGAAAAATGTCCGTTTTCTGTTCTTCTTTTGCACACGGTGACGTGCTTTCAGGATGGTGTTAGGCCTTTACCCACCCGAGGGAGGGCAGATTCCCATTCACTTTGGAGATGGCACTTTTGCAGCGCTGTGGGCCATGTCTGTGCTTCGCAGACTGCAAACTACCTTCTCCATTCGAAGAGAACACGCACGGATTGGGAAGTCTCTGTTCTCTGGGAGATGTGTGTTTTGCTACTGCCCCGGAGTATGGGGTGGTTCACTGGCCAGTAGCAATGTTTCTGCTCGCCAGTGTGGGGCAAACGTTGTGCAGCTAAGCTCACTTGGGAAGTACAAGTGCCAGAGTTCCTTTCTAGGGCACCATCAAGAGATCACATTCGTAGCATGCGGGTACTGCTTTCCTTCTTAGCCGTGCATTCGCAGCCAGCTTCAAGGTGTTCCTTTTGTGGATAGACTCTGGTGGAGAGGCCGCTGGAGAAGGCTTCTGCTTCTATGCCCTTTGAGACGGCTGCTTTGAGGAACCTCTTACCCTAGCCTCTGCCAAGTACAGCCTTCTGCCTCTCTCCAATACTGACTTACTTCTGACAGCTTGTCTTTCCATTTGAGAAACCAAGAGCCCTTTTCCTGCAGGGTAAAATGTCCGTTTTCTGTTCTTCATTTGCACACGGTGACGTGCCTTCAGGGCTGTTGGTAGGACTTTACCCACTCGACGGAGGGCAGCTTCCCATTCACTTTGGAGATGGCACTCCTGCAGCGCTGTGGGTCATGACTGTGCCTCGCAGACTGTAAACTACCCTCTCCATTCGAAGAGAACACGCACGGATTGGGAAGTCTCTGTTCTCTGGGAGATGTGTGTGGTGTTACTGCCCCGGTGTATGGGGTGGTTCACTGGCCACTAGCAATGTTTCTGCTCGCCAGTGTGGGGCAAACTCTGTTCAGCTAAGCTCACTTGGGAAGTACAAGTGCCAGAGGTCCTTTCTGGGGCACCATCAAGAGATCACATTCGTAGCATGCGGGTACTGCTTTCTTCCTAAGCTGTGCATTTGCAGCCAGCTTCAAGGTGTTCCTTTTGTGGACAGATTCTGGGGGAGAGGCCGCTGGAGAAGCCTCTGCTTCGATGCTCTTTGAGAAGGATGCTTTGAGGAACCTCTTACCCTAGTCTCTGCCAAGTACAGCCTTCTGCCACTCTCCAATACTGACTTACGTCTGACAGCTTGTCTTTCCGTTTGAGAAACCAAGAGCCCTTTTCCTGCAGGGAAAATTGTCCGTTTTCTGTTCTTCTTTTGCACACGGTGACGTGCTTTCAGGATGGTGTTAGGCTTTTACCCACTCGAGGGAGGGCAGCTTCCCATTCACTTTGGAGATGGCACTCCTGCAGCCGTGTGGCCATGACTGTGCTTCGCAGACTGCAAACTAGCCTCTCCATTCGAAGAGAACACGCACGGATTGGGAAGTCTGTGTTCTCTGGGAGATGTGTGTGGTGCTAGTGCCCCGGTGTATGGGGTGGCTCACTGGCCACTAGCAATGTTTCTGCTCGCCACTGTGGGGCAAACTCTGTTCAGCTAAGCTCACTTGGGAAGTACAAGTGCTAGAGTTCCTTTCTGGGGCACCATCAAGAGATCACATTCTTAGCATGCGGGTACTGCTCTCCTCCTATCCTGTGCATTCGCAGCCAGCTTCAAGGTGTTCCTTTGATGGATAGACTCTGGTGTAGAGGCCGCTGGAGAAGGCCTCTGCTTCTATGCCCTTTGAGAAGGCTGCTTTGAGGAACCTCTTACCCTAGCTTCTGCCAAGTACAGCCTTCTGCCTCTCTCCAATACTGACTTACTTCTGACAGCTTGCCTTACCGTTTGAGAAACCAAGAGCCCTTTTCCTGCAGGGAAAATTGTCCGTTTTCTGTTCTTCTTTTGCACACGGTGACGTGCCTTCAGGGCTGGTGTTAGGCTTTTACCCACTCGAGGGAGGGCAGCTTCCCATTCACTTTGGAGATGGCACTCCTGCAGGGCTGTGGCCATGACTGTGCTTCGCAGACTGCAAACTAGCCTCTCCATTCGAAGAGAACACGCACGGATTTGGAAGTCTGTGTTCTCTGGGAGATGTGTGTGGTGCTACTGCCCCGGTGTATGGGGTGGCTCACTGGCCACTAGCAATGTTTCTGCTTGCCACTGTGGGGCAAACTCTGTTCAGCTAAGCTCATTTTGGAAGTACAAGTGCTAGAGTTCCTTTCTGGGGCACCATCAAGGGATCACATTCGTAGCATGCGGGTACTGCTCTCCTCCTAACCTGTGCATTCGCAGCCAGCTTCAAGGTGTTCCTTTGGTGGATAGACTCTAGTGGAGAGGCCGCTGGAGAAAGCCTCTGCTTCTATGCCCTTTGAGAAGGCTGCTTTGAGGAACCTCTTACCCTAGCTTCTGCCAAGTACAGCCTTCTGCCTCTCTCCAATAGTGACTTACTTCTGACAGCTTGCCTTTCCGTTTCAGAAACCAAGAGCCCTTTTCCTGCAGGGAAAAATGTCCGTTTTCTGTTCTTCTTTTGCACACGGTGACGTGCTTTCATGGATGGTGTTAGGCCTTTACCCACTCGAGGGAGGGCAGCTTCCCATTCACTTTGGAGATGGCCCTCTTGCAGCGCTGTGGGCCATGTCTGTGCTTCGCAGACTGCAAACTACCCTCTTCATTCGAAGAGAACACGCACGTATTGGGAAGTCTCTGTTCTCTGGGAGATGTGTGTTGTGCTACTGCCCCGGTGTATGGGGTGGCTCACTGGCCACTAGCAATGTTTCTGCTCGCCAGTGTGGGGCAAACTCTGTTCAGCTAAGCTCCCTTGGGAAGTACAAGTTCCAGAGTTCCTTTCTGGGGCACAATCAAGAGATCACATTCGTAGCATGCGGGTACTGTTTCCTCCTAAGCTGTGCATTCGCAGCCAGGTTCAAGGTGTTCCTTTTGTGTACAGATTCTGGGCGAGAGGCCGCTGGAGAACACTCTGCTTATATGCACTTTGAGAAGGATGCTTTGAGGAACCTCTTACCCTAGCCTCTGCCAAGTACAGCCTTCTGCCACTCTCCAATACTGACTTTCGTCTGACAGCTTGTCTTTCCGTTTGAGAAACCAAGAGCCCTTTTCCTGCAGGGAAAATTGTCCGTTTTCTGTTCTTCTTTTGCACACGGTGACGTGCCTTCAGGGCTGGTGTTAGGCTTTTACCCACTCGAGGGAGGGCAGCTTCCCATTCACTTTGGAGATGGCACTCCTGCAGCCGTGTGGCCATGACTGTGCTTCGCAGACTGCAAACTAGCCTCTCCATTTGAAGAGAACATGCACGGATTGGGAAGTCTGTGTTCTCTGGGAGATGTGTGTGGTGCTAGTGCCCCGGTGTATGGGGTGGCTCCCTGGCCACTAGCAATGTTTCTGCTCGCCACTGTGGGGCAAACTCTTTTCAGCTAAGCTCACTTGGGAAGTACAAGTGCTAGAGTTCCTTTCTGGGGCACCATCAAGAGATCACATTCGTAGCATGCGGGT
Organism: Kogia breviceps; assembly: GCF_026419965.1. Taxonomy (NCBI): domain Eukaryota; kingdom Metazoa; phylum Chordata; class Mammalia; order Artiodactyla; family Physeteridae; genus Kogia; species Kogia breviceps. The sequence goes on from NC_081324.1 coordinate 30,646,847, forward strand.
ACTGCTCTCCTCCTAAGCTGTGCATTCGCTGCCAGCTTCAAGGTGTTCCTTTGATGAATAGACTCTGGTGGAGAGGCCGCTGGAGAATGCCTCTGCTTCTATGCGCTTTGAGAAGGCTGCTTTGAGGAACCTCTTACCCTAGCTTCTGCCAAGTACAGCCTTCTGCCTCTCTCCAATACTGACTTACTTCTGACAGCTTGTCTTTCCGTTTGAGAAACCAAGAGCCCTTTTCCTGCAGGGAAAAATGTCCGTTTTCTGTTCTTCTTTTGCACACGGTGACGTGCTTTCAGGATGGTGTTAGGCCTTTACCCACCCGAGGGAGGGCAGCTTCCCATTCACTTTGGAGATGGCACTTTTGCAGCGCTGTGGGCCATGTCTGTGCTTCGCAGACTGCAAACTACCTTCTCCATTCGAAGAGAACACGCACGGATTGGGAAGTCTCTGTTCTCTGGGAGATGTGTGTTTTGCTACTGCCCCGGAGTATGGGGTGGTTCACTGGCCAGTAGCAATGTTTCTGCTCGCCAGTGTGGGGCAAACGTTGTGCAGCTAAGCTCACTTGGGAAGTACAAGTGCCAGAGTTCCTTTCTAGGGCACCATCAAGAGATCACATTCGTAGCATGCGGGTACTGCTTTCCTTCTTAGCCGTGCATTCGCAGCCAGCTTCAAGGGGTTCCTTTTGTGGATAGACTCTGGTGGAGAGGCCGCTGGAGAAGGCTTCTGCTTCTATGCCCTTTGAGACGGCTGCTTTGAGGAACCTCTTACCCTAGCCTCTGCCAAGTACAGCCTTCTGCCTCTCTCCAATACTGACTTACTTCTGACAGCTTGTCTTTCCATTTGAGAAACCAAGAGCCCTTTTCCTGCAGGGTAAAATGTCCGTTTTCTGTTCTTCATTTGCACACGGTGACGTGCCTTCAGGGCTGTTGGTAGGACTTTACCCACTCGACGGAGGGCAGCTTCCCATTCACTTTGGAGATGGCACTCCTGCAGCGCTGTGGGTCATGACTGTGCCTCGCAGACTGTAAACTACCCTCTCCATTAGAAGAGAACACGCACGGATTGGGAAGTCTGTGTTCTCTGGGAGATGTGTGTGGTGCTACTGCCCCTGTGTATGGGGTGGTTCACTGGCCACTAGCAATGTTTCTGCTCGCCAGTGTGGGGCAAACTCTGTTCAGCTAAGCTCACTTGGGAAGTACAAGTGCCAGAGTTCCTTTCTGGGGCACCATCAAGAGATCACATTCGTAGCATGCGGGTACTGCTTTCCTCCTAAGCTGTGCATTTGCAGCCAACTTCAAGGTGTTCCTTTTGTGGACAGATTCTGGGGGAGAGGCCGCTGGAGAAGCCTCTGCTTCGATGCCCTTTGAGAAGGATGCTTTGAGGAACCTCTTACCCTAGTCTCTGCCAAGTACAGCCTTCTGCCACTCTCCAATACTGACTTACGTCTGACAGCTTGTCTTTCCGTTTGAGAAACCAAGAGCCCTTTTCCTGCAGGGAAAATTGTCCGTTTTCTGTTCTTCTTTTGCACACGGTGACGTGCCTTCAGGGCTGGTGTTAGGCTTTTACCCACTCGAGGGAGGGCAGCTTCCCATTCACTTTGGAGATGGCACTCCTGCAGCCGTGTGGCCATGACTGTGCTTCGCAGACTGCAAACTAGCCTCTCCATTCGAAGAGAACACGCACGGATTGGGAAGTCTGTGTTCTCTGGGAGATGTGTGTGGTGCTAGTGCCCCGGTGTATGGGGTGGCTCCCTGGCCACTAGCAATGTTTCTGCTCGCCACTGTGGGGCAAACTCTTTTCAGCTAAGCTCACTTGGGAAGTACAAGTGCTAGAGTTCCTTTCTGGGGCACCATCAAGAGATCACATTCGTAGCATGCGGGTACTGCTCTCCTCCTAAGCTGTGCATTCGCTGCCAGCTTCAAGGTGTTCCTTTGATGAATAGACTCTGGTGGAGAGGCCGCTGGAGAATGCCTCTGCTTCTATGCGCTTTGAGAAGGCTGCTTTGAGGAACCTCTTACCCTAGCTTCTGCCAAGTACAGCCTTCTGCCTCTCTCCAATACTGACTTACTTCTGACAGCTTGTCTTTCCGTTTGAGAAACCAAGAGCCCTTTTCCTGCAGGGAAAAATGTCCTTTTTCTGTTCTTCTTTTGCACACGGTGACGTGCTTTCAGGATGGTGTTAGGCCTTTACCCACCCGAGGGAGGGCAGCTTCCCATTCACTTTGGAGATGGCACTTTTGCAGCGCTGTGGGCCATGTCTGTGCTTCGCAGACTGCAAACTACCTTCTCCATTCGAAGAGAACACGCACGGATTGGGAAGTCTCTGTTCTCTGGGAGATGTGTGTTTTGCTACTGCCCCGGAGTATGGGGTGGTTCACTGGCCAGTAGCAATGTTTCTGCTCGCCAGTGTGGGGCAAACGTTGTGCAGCTAAGCTCACATGGGAAGTACAAGTGCCAGAGTTCCTTTCTAGGGCACCATCAAGAGATCACATTCGTAGCATGCGGGTACTGCTTTCCTTCTTAGCCGTGCATTCGCAGCCAGCTTCAAGGTGTTCCTTTTGTGGATAGACTCTGGTGGAGAGGCCGCTGGAGAAGGCTTCTGCTTCTATGCCCTTTGAGACGGCTGCTTTGAGGAACCTCTTACCCTAGCCTCTGCCAAGTACAGCCTTCTGCCTCTCTCCAATACTGACTTACTTCTGACAGCTTGTCTTTCCATTTGAGAAACCAAGAGCCCTTTTCCTGCAGGGTAAAATGTCCGTTTTCTGTTCTTCATTTGCACACGGTGACGTGCCTTCAGGGCTGTTGGTAGGACTTTACCCACTCGACGGAGGGCAGCTTCCCATTCACTTTGGAGATGGCACTCCTGCAGCGCTGTGGGTCATGACTGTGCCTCGCAGACTGTAAACTACCCTCTCCATTCGAAGAGAACACGCACGGATTGGGAAGTCTCTGTTCTCTGGGAGATGTGTGTGGTGTTACTGCCCCGGTGTATGGGGTGGTTCACTGGCCACTAGCAATGTTTCTGCTCGCCAGTGTGGGGCAAACTCTGTTCAGCTAAGCTCACTTGGGAAGTACAAGTGCCAGAGGTCCTTTCTGGGGCACCATCAAGAGATCACATTCGTAGCATGCGGGTACTGCTTTCTTCCTAAGCTGTGCATTTGCAGCCAGCTTCAAGGTGTTCCTTTTGTGGACAGATTCTGGGGGAGAGGCCGCTGGAGAAGCCTCTGCTTCGATGCTCTTTGAGAAGGATGCTTTGAGGAACCTCTTACCCTAGTCTCTGCCAAGTACAGCCTTCTGCCACTCTCCAATACTGACTTACGTCTGACAGCTTGTCTTTCCGTTTGAGAAACCAAGAGCCCTTTTCCTGCAGGGAAAATTGTCCGTTTTCTGTTCTTCTTTTGCACACGGTGACGTGCTTTCAGGATGGTGTTAGGCTTTTACCCACTCGAGGGAGGGCAGCTTCCCATTCACTTTGGAGATGGCACTCCTGCAGCCGTGTGGCCATGACTGTGCTTCGCAGACTGCAAACTAGCCTCTCCATTCGAAGAGAACACGCACGGATTGGGAAGTCTGTGTTCTCTGGGAGATGTGTGTGGTGCTAGTGCCCCGGTGTATGGGGTGGCTCACTGGCCACTAGCAATGTTTCTGCTCGCCACTGTGGGGCAAACTCTGTTCAGCTAAGCTCACTTGGGAAGTACAAGTGCTAGAGTTCCTTTCTGGGGCACCATCAAGAGATCACATTCTTAGCATGCGGGTACTGCTCTCCTCCTATCCTGTGCATTCGCAGCCAGCTTCAAGGTGTTCCTTTGATGGATAGACTCTGGTGTAGAGGCCGCTGGAGAAGGCCTCTGCTTCTATGCCCTTTGAGAAGGCTGCTTTGAGGAACCTCTTACCCTAGCTTCTGCCAAGTACAGCCTTCTGCCTCTCTCCAATACTGACTTACTTCTGACAGCTTGCCTTACCGTTTGAGAAACCAAGAGCCCTTTTCCTGCAGGGAAAATTGTCCGTTTTCTGTTCTTCTTTTGCACACGGTGACGTGCCTTCAGGGCTGGTGTTAGGCTTTTACCCACTCGAGGGAGGGCAGCTTCCCATTCACTTTGGAGATGGCACTCCTGCAGCGCTGTGGCCATGACTGTGCTTCGCAGACTGCAAACTAGCCTCTCCATTCGAAGAGAACACGCACGGATTGGGAAGTCTGTGTTCTCTGGGAGATGTGTGTGGTGCTACTGCCCCGGTGTATGGGGTGGCTCACTGGCCACTAGCAATGTTTCTGCTTGCCACTGTGGGGCAAACTCTGTTCAGCTAAGCTCATTTTGGAAGTACAAGTGCTAGAGTTCCTTTCTGGGGCACCATCAAGAGATCACATTCGTAGCATGCGGGTACTGCTCTCCTCCTAACCTGTGCATTCGCAGCCAGCTTCAAGGTGTTCCTTTGGTGGATAGACTCTAGTGGAGAGGCCGCTGGAGAAAGCCTCTGCTTCTATGCCCTTTGAGAAGGCTGCTTTGAGGAACCTCTTACCCTAGCTTCTGCCAAGTACAGCCTTCTGCCTCTCTCCAATAGTGACTTACTTCTGACAGCTTGCCTTTCCGTTTCAGAAACCAAGATCCCTTTTCCTGCAGGGAAAAATGTCCGTTTTCAGTTCTTCTTTTGCACACGGTGACGTGCTTTCATGGATGGTGTTAGGCCTTTACCCACTCGAGGGAGGGCAGCTTCCCATTCACTTTGGAGATGGCCCTCTTGCAGCGCTGTGGGCCATGTCTGTGCTTCGCAGACTGCAAACTACCCTCTTCATTCGAAGAGAACACGCACGTATTGGGAAGTCTCTGTTCTCTGGGAGATGTGTGTTGTGCTACTGCCCCGGTGAATGGGGTGGCTCACTGGCCACTAGCAATGTTTCTGCTCGCCAGTGTGGGGCAAACTCTGTTCAGCTAAGCTCCCTTGGGAAGTACAAGTTCCAGAGTTCCTTTCTGGGGCACAATCAAGAGATCACATTCGTAGCATGCGGGTACTTTTTCCTCCTAAGCTGTGCATTCGCAGCCAGGTTCAAGGTGTTCCTTTTGTGTACAGATTCTGGGCGAGAGGCCGCTGGAGAACACTCTGCTTATATGCACTTTGAGAAGGATGCTTTGAGGAACCTCTTACCCTAGCCTCTGCCAAGTACAGCCTTCTGCCACTCTCCAATAACTGACTTTCGTCTGACAGCTTGTCTTTCCGTTTGAGAAACCAAGAGCCCTTTTCCTGCAGGGAAAATTGTCCGTTTTCTGTTCTTCTTTTGCACACGGTGACGTGCCTTCAGGGCTGGTGTTAGGCTTTTACCCACTCGAGGGAGGGCAGCTTCCCATTCACTTTGGAGATGGCACTCCTGCAGCTGTGTGGCCATGACTGTGCTTCGCAGACTGCAAACTAGCCTCTCCATTTGAAGAGAACATGCACGGATTGGGAAGTCTGTGTTCTCTGGGAGATGTGTGTGGCGCTACTGCCCCGGTGTATGGGGTGGCTCACTGGCCACTAGCAATGTTTCTGCTCGCCACTGTGGGGCAAACGTTGTGCAGCTAAGCTCACTTGGGAAGTACAAGTCCTAGAGTTCCTTTCTGGGGCACCATCAAGTGATCACATTCGTAGCATGCGGGTACTGCTCTCCTCCTAAGCTGTGCATTCGCAGCCAGCTTCAAGGTCTTCCTTTGGTGGATAGACTCTGGTGGAGAGGCCGCTGGAGAAGGCCTCTGCTTCTATGCCCTTTGAGAAGGCTGCTTTGAGGAACCTCTTACCCTAGCTTCTGCCAAGTACAGCCTTCTGCCTCTCTCCAATACTGACTTACTTCTGACAGCTTGCCTTTCCGTTTGAGAAACCAAGAGCCCTTTTCCTGCAGGGAAAAATGTCCGTTTTCTGTTCTTCTTGTGCACACGGTGACGTGCTTTCAGGGATGGTGTTAGGCCTTTACCCACTCGGGGGAGGGCAGCTTCCCATTCACTTTGGAGATGGCCTTCTTGCAGCGCTGTGGGCCATGTCTGTGCTTCGCAGACTGCAAACTAGCCTCTCCATTCGAAGAGAACACGCACGGATTGGGAAGTCTGTGTTCCCTGGGAGATGTGTGTGGTGCTACGGCCCCGGTGTATGGGGTGGCTCACTGGCCACTAGCAATGTTTCTGCTCGCCAGTGTGGGGCAAACTCTGTTCAGCTAAGCTCACTTGGGAAGTACAAGTGCCAGAGTTCCTTTCTGGGGCACCATCAAGAGATCACATTCGTAGCATGCGGGTACTGCTTTCCTCCTAAGCTGTGCATTTGCAGCCAGCTTCAAGGTGTTCCTTTTGTGGACAGATTCTGGGGGAGAGGCCGCTGGAGAAGGCTTCTGCTTCTATGCCCTTTGAGAAGGATGCTTTGAGGAACCTCTTACCCTAGCCTCTGCCAAGTACAGCCTTCTGCCTCTCTCCAATACTGACTTACTTCTGACAGCTTGTCTTTCCATTTGAGAAACCAAGAGCCCTTTTTCCTGCAGGTTAAAATGTCCGTTTTCTGCTCTTAATTTGCACACGGTGACGTGCCTTCAGGGCTGTTGGTAGGACTTTACCCACTCTAGGGAGGGCAGCTTCCCATTCACTTTGGAGATGGCACTCCTGCAGCGCTGTGGGTCATGACTGTGCCTCGCAGACTGTAAACTACCCTCTCCATTCGAAGAGAACACGCACGGATTGGGAAGTCTGTGTTCTCTGGGAGATGTGTGTGGTGCTACTGCCCCTGTGTATGGGGTGGTTCACTGGCCACTAGCAATGTTTCTGCTCGCCACTGTGGGGCAAATTCTGTTCAGCTAAGCTCACTTGGGAAGTACAAGTGCCAGAGTTCCTTTCTGGGGCACCATCAAGAGATCACATTCGTAGCATGCGGGTACTGCTTTCCTCCTAAGCTGTGCATTTGCAGCCAACTTCAAGGTGTTCCTTTTGTGGACAGATTCTGGGGGAGAGGCCGCTGGAGAAGCCTCTGCTTCGATGCCCTTTGAGAAGGATGCTTTGAGGAACCTCTTACCCTAGTCTCTGCCAAGTACAGCCTTCTGCCACTCTCCAATACTGACTTACGTCTGACAGCTTGTCTTTCCGTTTGAGAAACCAAGAGCCCTTTTCCTGCAGGGAAAATTGTCCGTTTTCTGTTCTTCTTTTGCACACGGTGACGTGCCTTCAGGGCTGGTGTTAGGCTTTTACCCACTCGAGGGAGGGCAGCTTCCCATTCACTTTGGAGATGGCACTCCTGCAGCCGTGTGGCCATGACTGTGCTTCGCAGACTGCAAACTAGCCTCTCCATTCGAAGAGAACACGCACGGATTGGGAAGTCTGTGTTCTCTGGGAGATGTGTGTGGTGCTAGTGCCCCGGTGTATGGGGTGGCTCCCTGGCCACTAGCAATGTTTCTGCTCGCCACTGTGGGGCAAACTCTTTTCAGCTAAGCTCACTTGGGAAGTACAAGTGCTAGAGTTCCTTTCTGGGGCACCATCAAGAGATCACATTCGTAGCATGCGGGTACTGCTCTCCTCCTAAGCTGTGCATTCGCTGCCAGCTTCAAGGTGTTCCTTTGATGAATAGACTCTGGTGGAGAGGCCGCTGGAGAATGCCTCTGCTTCTATGCGCTTTGAGAAGGCTGCTTTGAGGAACCTCTTACCCTAGCTTCTGCCAAGTACAGCCTTCTGCCTCTCTCCAATACTGACTTACTTCTGACAGCTTGTCTTTCCGTTTGAGAAACCAAGAGCCCTTTTCCTGCAGGGAAAAATGTCCGTTTTCTGTTCTTCTTTTGCACACGGTGACGTGCTTTCAGGATGGTGTTAGGCCTTTACCCACCCGAGGGAGGGCAGATTCCCATTCACTTTGGAGATGGCACTTTTGCAGCGCTGTGGGCCATGTCTGTGCTTCGCAGACTGCAAACTACCTTCTCCATTCGAAGAGAACACGCACGGATTGGGAAGTCTCTGTTCTCTGGGAGATGTGTGTTTTGCTACTGCCCCGGAGTATGGGGTGGTTCACTGGCCAGTAGCAATGTTTCTGCTCGCCAGTGTGGGGCAAACGTTGTGCAGCTAAGCTCACTTGGGAAGTACAAGTGCCAGAGTTCCTTTCTAGGGCACCATCAAGAGATCACATTCGTAGCATGCGGGTACTGCTTTCCTTCTTAGCCGTGCATTCGCAGCCAGCTTCAAGGTGTTCCTTTTGTGGATAGACTCTGGTGGAGAGGCCGCTGGAGAAGGCTTCTGCTTCTATGCCCTTTGAGACGGCTGCTTTGAGGAACCTCTTACCCTAGCCTCTGCCAAGTACAGCCTTCTGCCTCTCTCCAATACTGACTTACTTCTGACAGCTTGTCTTTCCATTTGAGAAACCAAGAGCCCTTTTCCTGCAGGGTAAAATGTCCGTTTTCTGTTCTTCATTTGCACACGGTGACGTGCCTTCAGGGCTGTTGGTAGGACTTTACCCACTCGACGGAGGGCAGCTTCCCATTCACTTTGGAGATGGCACTCCTGCAGCGCTGTGGGTCATGACTGTGCCTCGCAGACTGTAAACTACCCTCTCCATTCGAAGAGAACACGCACGGATTGGGAAGTCTCTGTTCTCTGGGAGATGTGTGTGGTGTTACTGCCCCGGTGTATGGGGTGGTTCACTGGCCACTAGCAATGTTTCTGCTCGCCAGTGTGGGGCAAACTCTGTTCAGCTAAGCTCACTTGGGAAGTACAAGTGCCAGAGGTCCTTTCTGGGGCACCATCAAGAGATCACATTCGTAGCATGCGGGTACTGCTTTCTTCCTAAGCTGTGCATTTGCAGCCAGCTTCAAGGTGTTCCTTTTGTGGACAGATTCTGGGGGAGAGGCCGCTGGAGAAGCCTCTGCTTCGATGCTCTTTGAGAAGGATGCTTTGAGGAACCTCTTACCCTAGTCTCTGCCAAGTACAGCCTTCTGCCACTCTCCAATACTGACTTACGTCTGACAGCTTGTCTTTCCGTTTGAGAAACCAAGAGCCCTTTTCCTGCAGGGAAAATTGTCCGTTTTCTGTTCTTCTTTTGCACACGGTGACGTGCTTTCAGGATGGTGTTAGGCTTTTACCCACTCGAGGGAGGGCAGCTTCCCATTCACTTTGGAGATGGCACTCCTGCAGCCGTGTGGCCATGACTGTGCTTCGCAGACTGCAAACTAGCCTCTCCATTCGAAGAGAACACGCACGGATTGGGAAGTCTGTGTTCTCTGGGAGATGTGTGTGGTGCTAGTGCCCCGGTGTATGGGGTGGCTCACTGGCCACTAGCAATGTTTCTGCTCGCCACTGTGGGGCAAACTCTGTTCAGCTAAGCTCACTTGGGAAGTACAAGTGCTAGAGTTCCTTTCTGGGGCACCATCAAGAGATCACATTCTTAGCATGCGGGTACTGCTCTCCTCCTATCCTGTGCATTCGCAGCCAGCTTCAAGGTGTTCCTTTGATGGATAGACTCTGGTGTAGAGGCCGCTGGAGAAGGCCTCTGCTTCTATGCCCTTTGAGAAGGCTGCTTTGAGGAACCTCTTACCCTAGCTTCTGCCAAGTACAGCCTTCTGCCTCTCTCCAATACTGACTTACTTCTGACAGCTTGCCTTACCGTTTGAGAAACCAAGAGCCCTTTTCCTGCAGGGAAAATTGTCCGTTTTCTGTTCTTCTTTTGCACACGGTGACGTGCCTTCAGGGCTGGTGTTAGGCTTTTACCCACTCGAGGGAGGGCAGCTTCCCATTCACTTTGGAGATGGCACTCCTGCAGCGCTGTGGCCATGACTGTGCTTCGCAGACTGCAAACTAGCCTCTCCATTCGAAGAGAACACGCACGGATTGGGAAGTCTGTGTTCTCTGGGAGATGTGTGTGGTGCTACTGCCCCGGTGTATGGGGTGGCTCACTGGCCACTAGCAATGTTTCTGCTTGCCACTGTGGGGCAAACTCTGTTCAGCTAAGCTCATTTTGGAAGTACAAGTGCTAGAGTTCCTTTCTGGGGCACCATCAAGAGATCACATTCGTAGCATGCGGGTACTGCTCTCCTCCTAACCTGTGCATTCGCAGCCAGCTTCAAGGTGTTCCTTTGGTGGATAGACTCTAGTGGAGAGGCCGCTGGAGAAAGCCTCTGCTTCTATGCCCTTTGAGAAGGCTGCTTTGAGGAACCTCTTACCCTAGCTTCTGCCAAGTACAGCCTTCTGCCTCTCTCCAATAGTGACTTACTTCTGACAGCTTGCCTTACCGTTTGAGAAACCAAGAGCCCTTTTCCTGCAGGGAAAAATGTCCGTTTTCTGTTCTTCTTTTGCACACGGTGACGTGCTTTCATGGATGGTGTTAGGCCTTTACCCACTCGAGGGAGGGCAGCTTCCCATTCACTTTGGAGATGGCCCTCTTGCAGCGCTGTGGGCCATGTCTGTGCTTCGCAGACTGCAAACTACCCTCTTCATTCGAAGAGAACACGCACGTATTGGGAAGTCTCTGTTCTCTGGGAGATGTGTGTTGTGCTACTGCCCCGGTGTATGGGGTGGCTCACTGGCCACTAGCAATGTTTCTGCTCGCCAGTGTGGGGCAAACTCTGTTCAGCTAAGCTCCCTTGGGAAGTACAAGTTCCAGAGTTCCTTTCTGGGGCACAATCAAGAGATCACATTCGTAGCATGCGGGTACTGTTTCCTCCTAAGCTGTGCATTCGCAGCCAGGTTCAAGGTGTTCCTTTTGTGTACAGATTCTGGGCGAGAGGCCGCTGGAGAACACTCTGCTTATATGCACTTTGAGAAGGATGCTTTGAGGAACCTCTTACCCTAGCCTCTGCCAAGTACAGCCTTCTGCCACTCTCCAATACTGACTTTCGTCTGACAGCTTGTCTTTCCGTTTGAGAAACCAAGAGCCCTTTTCCTGCAGGGAAAATTGTCCGTTTTCTGTTCTTCTTTTGCACACGGTGACGTGCCTTCAGGGCTGGTGTTAGGCTTTTACCCACTCGAGGGAGGGCAGCTTCCCATTCACTTTGGAGATGGCACTCCTGCAGCCGTGTGGCCATGACTGTGCTTCGCAGACTGCAAACTAGCCTCTCCATTTGAAGAGAACATGCACGGATTGGGAAGTCTGTGTTCTCTGGGAGATGTGTGTGGTGCTAGTGCCCCGGTGTATGGGGTGGCTCCCTGGCCACTAGCAATGTTTCTGCTCGCCACTGTGGGGCAAACTCTTTTCAGCTAAGCTCACTTGGGAAGTACAAGTGCTAGAGTTCCTTTCTGGGGCACCATCAAGAGATCACATTCGTAGCATGCGGGTACTGCTCTCCTCCTAAGCTGTGCATTCGCTGCCAGCTTCAAGGTGTTCCTTTGATGAATAGACTCTGGTGGAGAGGCCGCTGGAGAATGCCTCTGCTTCTATGCGCTTTGAGAAGGCTGCTTTGAGGAACCTCTTACCCTAGCTTCTGCCAAGTACAGCCTTCTGCCTCTCTCCAATACTGACTTACTTCTGACAGCTTGTCTTTCCGTTTGAGAAACCAAGAGCCCTTTTCCGGCAGGGAAAAATGTCCGTTTTCTGTTCTTCTTTTGCACACGGTGACGTGCTTTCAGGATGGTGTTAGGCCTTTACCCACCCGAGGGAGGGCAGCTTCCCATTCACTTTGGAGATGGCACTTTTGCAGCGCTGTGGGCCATGTCTGTGCTTCGCAGACTGCAAACTACCTTCTCCATTCGAAGAGAACACGCACGGATTGGGAAGTCTCTGTTCTCTGGGAGATGTGTGTTTTGCTACTGCCCCGGAGTATGGGGTGGTTCACTGGCCAGTAGCAATGTTTCTGCTCGCCAGTGTGGGGCAAACGTTGTGCAGCTAAGCTCACTTGGGAAGTACAAGTGCCAGAGTTCCTTTCTAGGGCACCATCAAGAGATCACATTCGTAGCATGCGGGTACTGCTTTCCTTCTTAGCCGTGCATTCGCAGCCAGCTTCAAGGGGTTCCTTTTGTGGATAGACTCTGGTGGAGAGGCCGCTGGAGAAGGCTTCTGCTTCTATGCCCTTTGAGACGGCTGCTTTGAGGAACCTCTTACCCTAGCCTCTGCCAAGTACAGCCTTCTGCCTCTCTCCAATACTGACTTACTTCTGACAGCTTGTCTTTCCATTTGAGAAACCAAGAGCCCTTTTCCTGCAGGGTAAAATGTCCGTTTTCTGTTCTTCATTTGCACACGGTGACGTGCCTTCAGGGCTGTTGGTAGGACTTTACCCACTCGACGGAGGGCAGCTTCCCATTCACTTTGGAGATGGCACTCCTGCAGCGCTGTGGGTCATGACTGTGACTCGCAGACTGTAAACTACCCTCTCCATTAGAAGAGAACACGCACGGATTGGGAAGTCTCTGTTCTCTGGGAGATGTGTGTGGTGTTACTGCCCCGGTGTATGGGGTGGTTCACTGGCCACTAGCAATGTTTCTGCTCGCCAGTGTGGGGCAAACTCTGTTCAGCTAAGCTCACTTGGGAAGTACAAGTGCCAGAGGTCCTTTCTGGGGCACCATCAAGAGATCACATTCGTAGCATGCGGGTACTGCTTTCTTCCTAAGCTGTGCATTTGCAGCCAGCTTCAAGGTGTTCCTTTTGTGGACAGATTCTGGGGGAGAGGCCGCTGGAGAAGCCTCTGCTTCGATGCCCTTTGAGAAGGATGCTTTGAGGAACCTCTTACCCTAGTCTCTGCCAAGTACAGCCTTCTGCCACTCTCCAATACTGACTTACGTCTGACAGCTTGTCTTTCCGTTTGAGAAACCAAGAGCCCTTTTCCTGCAGGGAAAATTGTCCGTTTTCTGTTCTTCTTTTGCACACGGTGACGTGCTTTCAGGATGCTGTTAGGCTTTTACCCACTCGAGGGAGGGCAGCTTCCCATTCACTCTGGAGATGGCACTCCTGCAGCCGTGTGGCCATGACTGTGCTTCGCAGACTGCAAACTAGCCTCTCCATTCGAAGAGAACACGCACGGATTGGGAAGTCTGTGTTCTCTGGGAGATGTGTGTGGTGCTAGTGCCCCGGTGTATGGGGTGGCTCACTGGCCACTAGCAATGTTTCTGCTCGCCACTGTGGGGCAAACTCTGTTCAGCTAAGCTCACTTGGGAAGTACAAGTGCTAGAGTTCCTTTCTGGGGCACCATCAAGAGATCACATTCTTAGCATGCGGGTACTGCTCTCCTCCTATCCTGTGCATTCGCAGCCAGCTTCAAGGTGTTCCTTTGATGGATAGACTCTGGTGTAGAGGCCGCTGGAGAAGGCCTCTGCTTCTATGCCCTTTGAGAAGGCTGCTTTGAGGAACCTCTTACCCTAGCTTCTGCCAAGTACAGCCTTCTGCCTCTCTCCAATACTGACTTACTTCTGACAGCTTGCCTTTCCGTTTGAGAAACCAAGAGCCCTTTTCCTGCAGGGAAAAATGTCCGTTTTCTGTTCTTCTTTTGCACACGGTGACGTGCTTTCAGGTATGGTATTAGGCCTTTACCCACTCGAGGGAGGGCAGCTTCCCATTCACTTTGGAGATGGCCCGCCTGCAGCGCTGTGGGCTATGACTGTGCTTCGCAGACTGCAAACTACCCTCTTCATTCGAAGAGAACACGCACGGATTGGGAAGTCTGTGTTCTCTGGGAGATGTGTGTGGTGCTACTGCCCCGTTGTATGGGGTGGCTCACTGGCCACTAGCAATGTTTCTGCTCGCCACTGTGGGGCAAACGTTGTGCAGCTAAGCTCACTTGGGAAGTACAAGTGCCAGAGTTCCTTTCTGGGGCACCATCAAGAGATCACATTCGTAGCATGCGGGTACTGCTTTCCTTCTTAGCCGTGCATTCGCAGCCAGCTTCAAGGGGTTCCTTTTGTGGATAGACTCTGGTGGAGAGGCCGCTGGAGAAGGCTTCTGCTTCTATGCCCTTTGAGACGGCTGCTTTGAGGAACCTCTTACCCTAGCCTCTGCCAAGTACAGCCTTCTGCCTCTCTCCAATACTGACTTACTTCTGACAGCTTGTCTTTCCATTTGAGAAACCAAGAGCCCTTTTCCTGCAGGGTAAAATGTCCGTTTTCTGTTCTTCATTTGCACACGGTGATGTGCCTGCAGGGCTGTTGGTAGGACTTTACCCACTCGACGGAGGGCAGCTTCCCATTCACTTTGGAGATGACACTCCTGCAGCGCTGTGGGTCATGACTGTGCCTCGCAGACTGTAAACTACCCTCTCCATTCGAAGAGAACACGCACGGATTGGGAAGTCTCTGTTCTCTGGGAGATGTGTGTGGTGCTACTGCCCCGGTGTATGGGGTGGCTCACTGGCCAGTAGCAATGTTTCTGCTCGCCAGTGTGGGGCAAACTCTGTTCAGCTAAGCTCACTTGGGAAGTACAAGTGCCAGAGTTCCTTCTGGGGCACCATCAAGAGATCACATTCGTAGCATGCGGGTGCTGCTTTCCTCCTAAGCTGTGCATTTGCAGCCAGCTTCAAGGTGTTCCTTTTGTGGACAGATTCTGGGGGAGAGGCAGCTGGAGAAGCCTCTACTTCTATGCCCTTTGAGAAGGAAGCTTTGAGGAACCTCTTACCCTAGCCTCTGCCAAGTACAGCCTTCTGCCTCTCTCCAATACTGACTTACGTCTGACAGCTTGTCTTTCCGTTTGAGAAACCAAGAGCCCTTTTCCTGCAGGGAAAATTGTCCGTTTTCTGTTCTTCTTTTGCACACGGTGACGTGCCTTCACGGCTGGTGTTAGGCTTTTACCCACTCGAGGGAGGGCAGCTTCCCATTCACTTTGGAGATGGCACTCCTGCAGCGCTGTGGCCATGACTGTGCTTCGCAGACTGCAAACTAGCCTCTCCATTCGAAGAGAACACGCACGATTTGGGAAGTCTGTGTTGTCTGGGAGATGTGTGTGGTGCTACTGCCCAGGTGTATGGGGTGGCTTAATGGCCACTAGCAATGTTTCTGCTCGCCACTGTGGGGCAAACTCTGTTCAGCTAAGCTCACTTGGGAAGTACAAGTGCTAGAGTTCCTTTCTGGGGCACCATCAAGAGATCACATTCGTAGCATGCGGGTACTGCTCTCCTCCTAACCTGTGCATTCGCAGCCAGCTTCAAGGTGTTCCTTTGGTGGATAGACTCTGGTGGAGAGGCCGCTGGAGAAGGCCTCTGCTTCTATGCCCTTTGAGAAGGCTGCTTTGAGGAACCTCTTACCCTAGCTTCTGCCAAGTACAGCCTTCTGCCTCTCTCCAATACTGACTTACTTCTGACAGCTTGTTTTTCCGTTTGAGAATCCAAGAGCCCTTTTCCTGCAGGGTAAAATGTCCGTTTTCTGTTCTTCATTTGCACACGGTGACGTGCCATCAGGGCTGTTGGTAGGACTTTACCCACTCGAGGGAGGGCAGCTTCCCATTCATTTTGGAGATGGCACTCCTGCAGCGATGGGGGTCATGACTGTGCCTCGCAGACTGTAAACTACCCTCTCCATTCGAAGAGAACACGCACGGATTGGGATGTCTCTGTTCTCTGGGAGATGTGTGTGGTGCTACTGCCCCGGTGTATTGGGTGGCTCACTGGCCACTAGCAATGTTTCCGCTCGCCAGTGTGGGGCAAACTCTGTTCAGCTAAGCTCACTTGTGAAGTACAAGTGCCAGAGTTCCTTTCTGGGGCACCATCAAGAGATCACATTCGTAGCATGCGGGTACTGCTTTCCTCCTAAGCTGTGCATTCGCAGCCAGATTCAAGGTGTTCTTTTGTGGATAGACTCTGGTGGAGAGGCCCCTGGAGAAGGCCTCTGCTTCTATGCCCTTTGAGAAGGCTGCTTTGAGGAACCTCTTACCCGAGCCTCTGCCAAGTACATCCTTCTGCCTCTCTCCAATACTGAATTACTTCTAACAGCTTGTCTTTCCGTTTGAGAATCCAAGAGCCCTTTTCCTGCAGGGTAAAATGTCCGTTTTCTGTTCTTCATTTGCACACGGTGACGTGCCTGCAGGGCTGTTGGTAGGACTTTACCCACTCGACGGAGGGCAGCTTCCCATTCACTTTGGAGATGGCACTCCTGCAGCGCTGTGGGCCATGAGTGTGCTTCGCAGACTGTAAACTACCCTCTCCACTTGAAGAGAACATGCACGGATTGGGACGTCTCTGTTCTCTGGGAGATGTGTGTGTGCTACTGCCCCGGTGTAAGGGGTGGCTCACTGGCCACTAGCAATGTTTCGGCTTGCCACTGTAGCGCAAACGTTGTGCAGGTAAGCTCACTCGGGAAGTACAAGTGCCAGAGTTCCTTTCTGGGGCACCATCAAGAGATCACATTCGCAGCATGCGGGTACTGCTTTCCTCCAAAGCTGTGCATTCGCAGCCAGGTTCAAGGTGTTCCTTTTGTGGATACACTCTGGTGGAGAGGCCACTGGAGAAGGCCTCTGCTTCTATGCCCTTTGAGAAGGCTGCTTTGAGGAACCTCTTACCCTAGCCTCTGCCAAGTACAGCCTTCTGCCTCTCTCCAATACTGACTTACTTCTGACAGCTTGTCTTTCCATTTTAGAAACCAAGAGCCCTTTTCTTGCAGGGAAAAATGTCCGTTTTCAGTTCTTCTTTTGCACACGGTGACGTGCCTTCACGGCTGGTGTTAGGCTTTTACCCACTCGAGGGAGGGCAGCTTCCCATTCACTTTGGAGATGGCACTCCTGCAGCGCTGTGGCCATGACTGTGCTTCGCAGACTTCAAACTAGCCTCTCCATTCGAAGAGAACACGCACGATTTGGGAAGTCTGTGTTGTCTGGGAGATGTGTGTGGTGCTACTGCCCAGGTGTATGGGGTGGCTCAATGGCCTTTAGCAATGTTTCTGCTCGCCACTGTGGGGCAAACTCTGTTCAGCTAAGCTCACTTGGGAAGTACAAGTGCTAGAGTTCCTTTCTGGGGCACCATCAAGAGATCACATTCGTAGCATGCGGGTACTGCTCTCCTCCTAACCTGTGCATTCGCAGCCAGCTTCAAGGTGTTCCTTTGGTGGATAGACTCTGGTGGAGAGGCCGCTGGAGAAGGCCTCTGCTTCTATGCCCTTTGAGAAGGCTGCTTTGAGGAACCTCTTACCCTAGCTTCTGCCAAGTACAGCCTTCTGCCTCTCTCCAATACTGACTTACTTCTGACAGCTTGTTTTTCCGTTTGAGAAACCAAGAGCCCTTTTCCTGCAGGGAAAAATGTCCGTTTTCTGTTCTTCTTTTGCACACGGTGACGTGCTTTCAGGGATGGTGTTAGGCCTTTACCCACCCGAGGGAGGGCAGCTTCCCATTCACTTTGGAGATGGCACTCTTGCAGCGCTGTGGGCCATGTCTGTGCTTCGCAGACTGCAAACTACCTTCTCCATTCGAAGAGAACACGCACGGATTGGGAAGTCTCTGTTCTCTGGGAGATGTGTATGGTGCTACTGCCCCGGTGTATGGGGTGGTTCACTGGCCAGTAGAAATGTTTCTGCTCGCCAGTGTGGGGCAAACGTTGTGCAGCTAAGCTTACTTGGGAAGTACAAGTGCCAGAGTTCCTTTCTAGGGCACCATCAAGAGATCACATTCGTAGCATGCGGGTACAGCTTTCCTTCTTAGCCGTGCATTCGCAGCCAGCTTCAAGGTGTTCCTTTTGTGGATAGACTCTGGTGGAGAAGCCGCTGGAGAAGGCTTCTGTTTCTATGCCCTTTGAGACGGCTGCTTTGAGGAACCTCTTACCCTAGCCTCTGCCAAGTACAGCCTTCTGCCTCTCTCCAATACTGACTTACTTCTGACAGCTTGTTTTTCCGTTTGAGAATCCAAGAGCCCTTTTCCTGCAGGGTAAAATGTCCGTTTTCTGTTCTTCATTTGCACACGGTGACGTGCCTTCAGGGCTGTTGGTAGGACTTTACCCACTCGAGGGAGGGCAGCTTCCCATTCATTTTGGAGATGGCACTCCTGCAGCGCTGTGGGTCATGACTGTGCCTCGCAGACTGTAAACTACCCTCTCCATTCGAAGAGAACACGCACGGATTGGGATGTCTCTGTTCTCTGGGAGATGTGTGTGGTGCTACTGCCCCGGTGTATGGGGTGGCTCACTGGCCACTAGCAATGTTTCCGCTCGCCAGTGTGGGGCAAACTCTGTTCAGCTAAGCTCACTTGGGAAGTACAAGTGCCAGAGTTCCTTTCTGGGGCACCATCAAGAGATCACATTCGTAGCATGCGGGTACTGCTTTCCTCCTAAGCTGTGCATTCGCAGCCAGATTCAAGGTGTTCTTTTGTGGATAGACTCTGGTGGAGAGGCCCCTGGAGAAGGCCTCTGCTTCTATGCCTTTTGAGAAGGCTGCTTTGAGGAACCTCTTACCCTAGCCTCTGCCAAGTACAGCCTTCTGCCTCTCTCTAATATTGACTTACTTCTGACAGCTTGTCTTTCCATTTGAGAAACCAAGAGCCCGTTTACTGCAGGGAAAAATGTCCGTTTTTTGTTCTTCATTGGCACACGGTGACGTGCCATCAGGGCTGGTGTTAGCCCTTTACCTACTCGAGGGAGGGCAGCTTCCCATTCACTTTGGAGACGGCACTCCTGCAGCGCTGTGGGCCATGACTGTGCTTCGCAGACTGCAAACTACACTCTCCATTCGAAGAGAACACGCACGGATTGGGAAGTCTCTGTTCTCTGGGAGATGTGTGTGGTGCTACTGCCCCCGTGTATGGGGTGGTTCACTGGCCACTAGCAATGTTTCTGCTCGCCAGTGTGGGGCAAACTCTGTTCAGCTAAGCTCACTTGGGAAGTACAAGTGCCAGAGTTCCTTTCTGGGGCACCATCAAGAGATCACATTCGTCGCATGCGGGTACTGCTTTCCTCCTAAGCTGTGCATTCGCAGCCAGCTTCAAGGTGTTCCTTTTGTGGATAGACTCTGGTGGAGAGGCCTCTGGAGAAGGCTTCTGTTTCTATGCCGTTTGAGAAGGCTGGTTGAGGAACGTCTTACCCTAGCCTCTGCCAAGTACAGCCTTCTGCCTCTCTCCAATACTGACTTACTTCTGACAGCTTGTCTTTCCATTTGAGAAACCTAGAGCCCTTTTTCCTGCAGGGTAAAATGTCCGTTTTCTGTTATTCATTTGCACACCGTGACGTGCCTTCAGGGCTGTTGGTAGGACTTTACCCACTCGAGGGAGGGCAGCTTCCCATTCACTTTGGAGATGGCACTCCTGCAGCGCTGTGGGCCATGACTGTGCTTCGCAGACTGTAAACTACCCTCTCCATTTGAAGAGAACACGCACGGATTAGGAAGTCTCTGTTCTCTGGGAGATGTGTGTGGTGCTACTGCCCCGGTATATGGGGTGGCTCACTGGCCACTAGCAATGTTTTTGCTCGCCACTGTGGGGCAAACTCTGTTCAGCTAAGCTCACTTGGGAAGTACAAGTGCCAGAGTTCCTTTCTGGGGCACCATCAAGAGATCACATTCGTAGCATGAGGGTACTGCTTTCCTCCTAACCTGTGCATTCGCAGCCAGCTTCAAGGTGTTCCTTTTGTGTATAGACTCTGGTGGAGAGGCCGCTGGAGAAGGCCTCTGCTTCTATGCCCTTTGAGAAGGCTGCTTTGAGGAACCTCTTACCCGAGCCTCTGCCAAGTACATCCTTCTGCCTCTCTCCAATACTGAATTACTTCTAACATCTTGTCTTTCCGTTTGAGAAACCAAGAGTCCTTTTCCTGCAGGGAAAAATGTCCGTTTTCTGTTCTTCTTTGGCACACGGTGACGTGCCTTCAGGGCTGGTGTTAGGCTTTTACCCACTCGAGGGAGGGCAGCTTCCCATTCACTTTGGAGATGGCACTCCTGCAGCGCTGTGGGCCATGACTGTGCTTCGCAGACTGTAAACTACCCTCTTCACTTGAAGAGAACATGCACGGATTGGGAAGTCTCTGTTCTCTGGGAGATGTGTGTGTGCTACTGCCCCGGTGTAAGGGGTGGCTCACTGGCCACTAGCAATGTTTCGGCTTGCCACTGTAGCGCAAACGTTGTGCAGGAAAGCTCACTCGGGAAGTACAAGTGCCAGAGTTCCTTTCTGGGGCACCATCAAGAGATCACATTCGCAGCATGCGGGTTCTGCTTTCCTCCTAAGCTGTGCATTCGCAGCCAGCTTCAAGGTGTTCCTTTTGTGGATACACTCTGGTGGAGAGGCCGCTGGAGAAGGCCTCTGCTTCTATGCCCTTTGAGAAGGCTGCTTTGAGGAACCTCTTACCCTAGCCTCTGCCAAGTACAGCCTTCTGCCTCTCTCCAATACTGACTTACTTCTGACAGCTTGTCTTTCCATTTTAGAAACCAAGAGCCCTTTTCCTGCAGGGAAAAATGTCCGTTTTCTGTTCTTCTTTTGCACACGGTGACGTGCCTTCACGGCTGCTGTTAGGCTTTTACCCACTCGAGGGAGGGCAGCTTCCCATTCACTTTGGAGATGGCACTCCTGCAGCGCTGTGGCCATGACTGTGCTTCGCAGACTTCAAACTAGCCTCTCCATTCGAAGAGAACACGCACGATTTGGGAAGTCTGTGTTGTCTGGGAGATGTGTGTGGTGCTACTGCCCAGGTGTATGGGGTGGCTCAATGGCCACTAGCAATGTTTCTGCTCGCCACTGTGGGGCAAACTCTGTTCAGCTAAGCTCACTTGGGAAGTACAAGTGCTAGAGTTCCTTTCTGGGGCACCATCAAGAGATCACATTCGTAGCATGCGGGTACTGCTCTCCTCCTAACCTGTGCATTCGCAGCCAGCTTCACGGTGTTCCTTTGGTGGATAGACTCTGGTGGAGAGGCCGCTGGAGAAGGCCTCTGCTTCTATGCCCTTTGAGAAGGCTGCTTTGAGGAACCTCTTACCCTAGCTTCTGCCAAGTACAGCCTTCTGCCTCTCTCCAATACTGACTTACTTCTGACAGCTTGTTTTTCCGTTTGAGAAACCAAGAGCCCTTTTCCTGCAGGGAAAAATGTCCGTTTTCTGTTCTTCTTTTGCACACGGTGACGTGCTTTCAGGGATGGTGTTAGGCCTTTACCCACCCGAGGGAGGGCAGCTTCCCATTCACTTTGGAGATGGCACTCTTGCAGCGCTGTGGGCCATGTCTGTGCTTCGCAGACTGCAAACTACCTTCTCCATTCGAAGAGAACACGCACGGATTGGGAAGTCTCTGTTCTCTGGGAGATGTGTATGGTGCTACTGCCCCGGTGTATGGGGTGGTTCACTGGCCAGTAGAAATGTTTCAGCTCGCCAGTGTGGGGCAAACGTTGTGCAGCTAAGCTCACTTGGGAAGTACAAGTGCCAGAGTTCCTTTCTAGGGCACCATCAAGAGATCACATTCGTAGCATGCGGGTACTGCTTTCCTTCTTAGCCGTGCATTCGCAGCCAGCTTCAAGGTTTTCCTTTTGTGGATATACTCTGGTGGAGAGGCCGCTGGAGAAGGCCTCTGCTTCTATGCCCTTTGAGAAGGCTGCTTTGAGGAACCTCTTACCCTAGCCTCTGCCAAGTACAGCCTTCTGCCTCTCTCCAATACTGAGTTACTTCTGACAGCTTGTCTTTCCATTTTAGAAACCAAGAGCCCTTTTCCTGCAGGGAAAAATGTCCGTTTTCTGTTCTACTTTTGCACACTGTGAAGTGCCTTCACGGCGGGTGTGAGGCGTTTACCCACTCTAGGGAGGGAAGCTTCCCATTCACTTTGGAGATGGCACTCCTGCAGCGCTGTGGGCCATGACTGTGCTTCGCAGACTGCAAACTACCTTCTCCATTCGAAGAGAACACGCACGGATTGGGAAGTCTCTGTTGTCTGGGAGATGTGTGTGGTGCTACTGCCCGGTGTATTGGGTGGCTCACTGGCCACTAGCAATGTTTCTGCTCGCCACTGTGGGGCAAACTCTGTTCAGCTAAGTTCACTAAGGAAGTACAAGTGCCAGAGTTCCTTTCTGGGGCACCATCAAGGGATCACATTCGTAGCATGGGGGTATTGCTCTCCTCCTAAACTGTGCATTCGAAGCCAGCTTCAAGGTGTTCATTTTGTGGATAGACTCTGGTGGAGAGGCCGCTGGAGAAGGCCTCTGCTTCTATGCCCTTTGAGAAGGCTGCTTTGAGGAACCTCTTGCCCTAGCCTCTGCCAAGTACAGCCTTCTGCCTCTCTCCAATACTGACTTACTTCTGACAGCTTGTCTCTCCGTTTGAGAAACCAAGAGCCCTTTTCCTGCAGAGAAAAATGTCCGTTTTCTGTTCTTCTTTTGCACACGGTGACGTTTCTTCAGGGCTGGTGTTAGGTCTTTACCCACTCGAGGGAGGGCAACTTCTCATTCACTTTGGAGATGGCACTCCTGCAGCGCTGTGGGCCATGACTGTGCATCACAGACTGCAAACTACCTTGTCCATTCGAAGAGAACACGCACGGATTCGGAAGTCTCTGTTCTCTGGGAGATGTGTGCGGTGCTACTGCCCCGGTGTATGGGGTGGCTCACTGGCCACTAGCAATGTTTCTGCTCGCCACTGTGGGGCAAACGTTGTGCAGCTAAGCTCACTTGGGAAGTACAAGTGCCAGAGTTCCTTTCTGGGGCACCATCAACAGATCACATTCGTAACATGCGGGTACTGCTTTCCTCCTAAGCTGTGCATTCGCAGCCAGCTTCAAGGTGTTCTTTTGTGGATAGACTCTGGTGGAGAGATTGCTGGAAAAGGCCTCTGCTTCTATGCCCTTTGAGAAGCCTGCTTTGAGGAACCCCTTACCCTAACCCCTGCCAAGTACAGCCTTCTGCCTCTCTCCAATACTGACTTAATTTTGACAGCTTGTCTTTCCGTAGGAAAAACCAAGAGCCCTTTTCCTGCAGGGAAAAATGTCCGTTATGTGTTCTTCTTTGGCACACGGTGACGTGCTTTCAGGGCTGGTGTTAGCCTGTTACCCACTCGAGGGAGGGCAGCCTCCCATTCACTTTGGAGATGGCACTCCTGCAGCGGTGTGGCCATGAATGTGCTTCGCAGACTGCAAACTAGCCTCTCCATTCGAAGAGAACACGCACGGATTGGGAAGTCTGTGTTCTCTGGGAGATGTGTGTGGTGCTACTGCCCCGGTTTATGGGGTGGCTCACTGGCCACTAGCAATGTTTCTGCTCGGCACTGTGGGGTAAACGTTGTGCAGCTAAGCTCACTTGGGAAGTACAAGTGCCAGAGTTACTTTCTGGGGCACCATCAAGAGATCACATTCGTAGCATGCGGGTACTGCTCTCCTGCTAAGCTGTGCATTCGCAGCCAGCTTCAAGGTGTTCCTTTTGTGGACAGATTCTGGGGGAGAGGCCGCTGGAGATCCCTCTGCTTCTATGCCCTTTGAGAAGGATGCTTTGAGGAACCTCTTACCCTAGCCTCTGCCAAGTACAGCCTTCTGCCACTCTCCAATACTGACTTACTTCTGACAGCTTGTCTTTCCGTTTGAGAAACCAAGAGCCCTTTTCCTGCAGGGAAAATTGTCCGTTTTCTGTTCTTCTTTTGCACACGGTGACGTGCCTTCAGGGCTGGTGTTAGGCTTTTACCCACTCGAGGGAGGGCAGCTTCCCATTCACTTTGGAGATGGCACTCCTGCAGCGCTGTGGCCATGACTGTGCTTCGCAGACTGCAAACTAGCCTCTCCATTCGAAGAGAACACGCACGGATTGGGAAGTCTGTGTTCTCTGGTAGATGTGTGTGGTGCTACTGCCCCGGTGTATGGTGTGGCTCACTGGCCACTAGCAATGTTTCTGCTCGCCACTGTGGGGCAAACTCTGTTCAGCTAATCTCATTTGGGAGTACAAGTGCTAGAGTTCCTTTCTGGGGCACCATCAAGAGATCACATTCGTAGCATGCGGGTACTGCTCTCCTCCTAAGCTGTGCATTCGCAGCCAGCTTCAAGGTGTTCCTTTGGTAGATAGACTCTAGTGGAGAGGCGGCTGGAGAAGGCCTCTGCTTCTATGCCCTTTGAGAAGGCTGCTTTGAGGAACCTCTTACCCTAGCTTCTGCCAAGTACAGCCTTCTGCCTCTCTCCAATACTGACTTACTTCTGACAGCTTGTCTTTCCGTTTGAGAAACCAAGAGCCCTTTTCCTGCAGGGAAAAATGTCCGTTTTCTGTTCTTCTTTTGCACACAGTGACGTGCTTTCAGGGATGGTGTTAGGCCTTTACCCAGTCGAGGGAGGGCAGCTTCCCATTCACTTTGGAGATGGCACTCTTGCAGCGCTGTGGGCCATGTCTGTGCTTCGCAGACTGCAAACTACCTTCTCCATTCGAAGAGAACACGCACGGATAGGGAAGTCTCTGTTCTCTGGGAGATGTGTGTTGTGCTACTGCCCCGGTGTATGGGGTGGCTCCCTGGCCACTAGCAATGTTTCTGCTCGCCACTGCGGGGCAAACGTTGTGCAGCTAAGCTCACTTGGGAAGTACAAGTGCCAGAGTTCCTTTCTGGGGCACCATCAAGAGATCACATTCGTAGCATGCGGGTACTGCTCTCCTCCTAAGCTGTGCATTCGCAGCCAGCTTCAAGGTGTTCATTTTGTGGATCGACTCTGGTGGAGAGGCCGCTGGAGAAGGCCTCTGCTTCTATGCCCTTTGAGAAGGCTGCTTTGACGAACCTCTTACCTTAGCCTCTGCCAAGTACAGCCTTCTGCCTCTCTCCAATACTGACTTACTTCTGACAGCTTGTCTTTCCGTTTGAGAAACCAAGAGCCCTTTTCCTACAGGGAAAAATGTCCGTTTTCTGCTCTTCTTGTGCCCACGGTGACGTGCTTTCAGGGATGGTGTTAGGCCTTTACCCAGTCGAGGGAGGGCAGCTTCCCATTCACTTTGGAGATGGCACTCTTGCAGCGCTGTGGGCCATGACTGTGCTTCGCAGATTGCAAACTACCCTCTCCATTCGAAGAGAACACGCACGGATTGGGAAGTCTCTGTTCTCTGGGAGATGTGTGTGGTGCTACTGCCCCGGTGTATGGGGTGTCTCACTGGCCACTAGCAATGTTTCTGCTCGCCAGTGAGAGGCAAACTCTGTTCAGCTAAGCTCACTTGGGAAGTACAAGTGCCAGAGTTCCTTTCTGGGGCACCATCAAGAGATCACATTCGTAGCATGCGGGTACTGCTTTCCTCCTAAGCTGTGCATTCGCAGCCAGCTTCAAGGTGTTCCTTTTGTGGACAGATTCTGGGGGAGAGGCCGCTGGAGAACACCCTGCTTCTATGCCCTTTGAGAAGGATGCTTTGAGGAACCTCTTACCCTAGCTTCTGCCAAGTACAGCCTTCTGCCACTCTCCAATACTGACTTACGTCTGACAGCTTGTCTTTCCGTTTGAGAAACAAAGAGCCCTTTTCCTGCAGGGAAAAATGTCCGTTTTCTGTTCTTCTTTTGCACACAGTGACGTGCTTTCAGGGATGGTGTTAGTCCTTTACCCACTCGAGGGAGGGCAGCTTCCCATTCACTTTGGAGATGGCACTCTTGCAGCGCTGTGGGCCATGTCTGTGCTTCGCAGACTGCAAACTACCTTCTCCATTCGAAGAGAACACGCACGGATTGGGAAGTCTCTGTTCTCTGGGAGATGTGTGTGGTGCTACTGCCCCGGTGTATGGGGTGGCTCACTGGCCACTAGCAATGTTTCTGCTCGCCACTGCGGGGCAAACGTTGTGCAGCTAAGCTCACTTGGGAAGTACAAGTGCCAGAGTTCCTTTCTGGGGCACCATCAAGAGATCACATTCGTAGCATGCGGGTAGTGCTCTCCTCATAAGCTGTGCATTCGCAGCCAGCTTCAAGGTGTTCCTTTGGTGGATAGACTCTGGTGGAGAGGCCGCTGGAGAAGGCCTCTGCTTCTATGCCCTTTGAGAAGGCTGCTTTGAGGAACCTCTTACCCTAGCTTCGGCCAAGTACAGCCTTCTGCCTCTCTCCAATACTGACTTACTTCTGACAGCTTGTCTTTCCATTTGAGAAACCAAGAGCCCTTTTCCTGCAGGGAAAAATGTCCGTTTTCTGTTCTTCTTTTGCACACAGTGACGTGCTTTCAGGGATGGTGTTAGGCCTTTACCCACTCGAGGGAGGGCAGCTTCCCATTCACTTTGGAGATGGCACTCTTGCAGCGCTGTGGGCCATGTCTGTGCTTCGCAGACTGCAAACTACCTTCTCCATTCGAAGAAAACACGCACGGATTGGGAAGTCTCTGTTCTCTGAGAGATGTGTGTGGTGCTACTGCCCCGGTGTATGGGGTGGCTCACTGGCCACTAGCAATGTTTCTGCTCGCCACTGCGGGGCAAACGTTGTGCAGCTAAGCTCACTTGGGAAGTACAAGTGCCAGAGTTCCTATCTGGGGCACCATCAAGAGATCACATTCGTAGCATGCGGGTACTGCTTTCCTTCTTAGCTGTGCATTCGCAGCCAGCTTCAAGGTGTTCCTTTTGTGGATAGACTCTGGTGGAGAGGCCGCTGGAGAAGGCTTCTGCTTCTATGCCCTTTGAGACGGCTGCTTTGAGGAACCTCTTACCCTAGCCTCTGCCAAGTACAGCCTTCTGCCTCTCTCCAATACTGACTTACTTCTGACAGCTTGTCTTTCCATTTGAGAAACCAAGAGCCCTTTTTCCTGCAGGGTAAAATGTCCGTTTTCTGTTCTTCATTTGCACACGGTGACGTGCCTTCAGGGCTGTTGGTAGGACTTTGCCCACTCGAGGGAGGGCAGCTTCCCATTCACTTTGGAAATGGCACTCCTGCAGCGCTGTGGGTCATGACTGTGCTTCGCAGACTGTAAACTACCCTCTCCATTCGAAGAGAACACGCACGGATAGGGAGGTCTCTGTTCTCTGGGAGATGTGTGTGGTGCTACTGCCTCGGTATATGGGGTGGCTCACTGGCCACTAGCAATGTTTCTGCTCGCCACTGCGGGGCAAACTCTGTTCAGCTAAGCTCACTTGGGAAGTACAAGTGCCAGAGTTCCTCTCTGGGGCACCATCAAGAGATCACATTCGTAGCATGCGGGTACTATTTTCCTCCTAAGCTGTGCATTCGCAGCCAGATTCAAGGTGTTCTTTTGTGGATAGACTCTGGTGGAGAGGCCGCTGGAGAAGGCCTCTGCTTCTATGCCCTTTGAGAAGGCTGCTTTGAGGAACCTCTTACCCTAGCCTCTGCCAAGGACAGCCTTCTGCCTCTCTCCAATGCTGACTTACTTCTGACAGCCTGTCTTTCCGTTTGAGAAACCAAGAGCCCTTTTCCTGCAGGGAAAATTGTCCGTTTTCTGGTCTTCTTTTGCACACGGTGACGTGCCTTCGGGGCTGGTGTTAGCCCTTTACCCACTCGAGGGAGGGCAGCTGCCCATTCACTTTGCAGATGGCACTCCTGCAGCGCTGTGGGCCATGACTGTGCTTCGCAGACTGCAAACTAGCCTCTCCATTCGAAGAGAACACGCACGGATTGGGAAGTCTGTGTTCTCTGGGAGATGTGTGTGGTGCTACTGCCCCGGTGTATGGGGTGGTTCACTGGCCACTAGCAATGTTTCTGCTCGCCAGTGAGAGGCAAACTCTGTTCAGCTAAGCTCACTTGGGAAGTACAAGTGCCAGAGTTCCTTTCTGGGGCACCATCAAGAGATCACATTCGTAGCATGCGGGTACTGCTTTCCTCCTAAGCTGTGCATTCGCAGCCAGCTTCAAGGTGTTCCTTTTGTGGACAGATTCTGGGAGAGAGGCCGCTGGAGAACCCTCTGTTTCTATGCCTTTTGAGAAGGATGCTTTGAGGAACCTCTTACCCTAGCCTCTGCCAAGTACAGCCTTCTGCCTCTCTCCAATACTGACTTACTTCTGACAGCTTGTCTTTCGGTTTGAGAACCCGAGAGCCCGTTTCCTGCAGGGAAAATTGTCCGTTTTCTGTTCTTCTTTTGCACACGGTGCCGTGCCTTCAGGGCTGGTGTTAGGCTTTTACCCACTCGAGGGAGGGCAGCTTCCCATTCACTTTGGAGATGGCACTCCTGCAGCGGTGTGGCCATGACTGTGCTTCGCAGACTGCAAACTAGCCTCTCCATTCGAAGAGAACACGCACGGATTGGGAAGTCTGTGTTCTCTGGGAGATGTGTGTGGTGCTACTGCCCCGGTGTATGGGGTGGTTCACTGGCCACTAGCAATGTTTCTGCTCGGCACTGTGGGGTAAACGTTGTGCAGCTAAGCTCACTTGGGAAGTACAAGTGCTAGAGTTCCTTTCTGGGGCACCATCAAGTGATCACATTCGTAGCATGCGGGTAGTGCTCTCCTCCTAAGCTGTGCATTCGCAGCCAGCTTCAAGGTGTTCCTTTTGTGGATCGACTCTGGTGGAGAGGCCGCTGGAGAAGGCCTCTGCTTCTATGCCCTTTGAGAAGGCTGCTTTGACGAACCTCTTACCTTAGCCTCTGCCAAGTACAGCCTTCTGCCTCTCTCCAATACTGACTTACTTCTGACAGCTTGTCTTTCCGTTTGAGAAACCAAGAGCCCTTTTCCTACAGGGAAAAATGTCCGTTTTCTGCTCTTCTTGTGCACACGGTGACGTGCTTTCAGGGATGGTGTTAGGCCTTTACCCACTCGAGGGAGGGCAGCTTCCCATTCACTTTGGTGATGGCACTCTTGCAGCGCTGTGGGCCATGTCTGTTCTTCGCAGACTGCAAACTACCCTCTCCATTCGAAGAGAACACGCACGGATTGGGAGGTCTCTGTTCTCTGGGAGATGTGTGTGGTGCTACTGCCTCGGTATATGGGGTGGCTCACTGGCCACTAGCAATGTTTCTGCTCGCCACTGCGGGGCAAACTCTGTTCAGCTAAGCTCACTTGGGAAGTACAAGTGCCAGAGTTCCTCTCTGGGGCACCATCAAGAGATCACATTCGTAGCATGCGGGTACTATTTTCCTCCTAAGCTGTGCATTCGCAGCCAGATTCAAGGTGTTCTTTTGTGGATAGACTCTGGTGGAGAGGCCGCTGGAGAAGGCCTCTGCTTCTATGCCCTTTGAGAAGGCTGCTTTGAGGAACCTCTTACCCTAGCCTCTGCCAAGGACAGCCTTCTGCCTCTCTCCAATGCTGACTTACTTCTGACAGCCTGTCTTTCCGTTTGAGAAACCAAGAGCCTTTTTCCTGCAGGGAAAATTGTCCGTTTTCTGGTCTTCTTTTGCACACGGTGACGTGCCTTCGGGGCTGGTGTTAGCCCTTTACCCACTCGAGGGAGGGCAGCTGCCCATTCACTTTGCAGATGGCACTCCTGCAGCGCTGTGGGCCATGACTGTGCTTCGCAGACTGCAAACTAGCCTCTCCATTCGAAGAGAACACGCACGGATTGGGAAGTCTGTGTTCTCTGGGAGATGTGTGTGGTGCTACTGCCCCGGTGTATGGGGTGGTTCACTGGCCACTAGCAATGTTTCTGCTCGCCAGTGAGAGGCAAACTCTGTTCAGCTAAGTTCACTTGGGAAGTACAAGTGCCAGAGTTCCTTTCTGGGGCACCATCAAGAGATCACATTCGTAGCATGCGGGTACTGCTTTCCTCCTAAGCTGTGCATTCGCAGCCAGCTTCAAGGTGTTCCTTTTGTGGACAGATTCTGGGAGAGAGGCCGCTGGAGAACCCTCTGCTTCTATGCCTTTTGAGAAGGATGCTTTGAGGAACCTCTTACCCTAGCCTCTGCCAAGTACAGCCTTCTGCCTCTCTCCAATACTGACTTACTTCTGACAGCTTGTCTTTCCGTTTGAGAACCCGAGAGCCCGTTTCCTGCAGGGAAAATTGTCCGTTTTCTGTTCTTCTTTTGCACACGGTGCCGTGCCTTCAGGGCTGGTGTTAGGCTTTTACCCACTCGAGGGAGGGCAGCTTCCCATTCACTTTGGAGATGGCACTCCTGCAGCGGTGTGGCCATGACTGTGCTTCGCAGACTGCAACCTAGCCTCTCCATTCGAAGAGAACACGCACGGATTGGGAAGTCTGTGTTCTCTGGGAGATGTGTGTGGTGCTACTGCCCCGGTGTATGGGGTGGTTCACTGGCCACTAGCAATGTTTCTGCTCGGCACTGTGGGGTAAACGTTGTGCAGCTAAGCTCACTTGGGAAGTACAAGTGCTAGAGTTCCTTTCTGGGGCACCATCAAGTGATCACATTCGTAGCATGCGGGTAGTGCTCTCCTCCTAAGCTGTGCATTCGCAGCCAGCTTCAAGGTGTTCCTTTTGTGGATCGACTCTGGTGGAGAGGCCGCTGGAGAAGGCCTCTGCTTCTATGCCCTTTGAGAAGGCTGCTTTGACGAACCTCTTACCTTAGCCTCTGCCAAGTACAGCCTTCTGCCTCTCTCCAATACTGACTTACTTCTGACAGCTTGTCTTTCCGTTTGAGAAACCAAGAGCCCTTTTCCTACAGGGAAAAATGTCCGTTTTCTGCTCTACTTGTGCACACGGTGACGTGCTTTCAGGGATGGTGTTAGGACTTTACCCACTCGAGGGAGGGCAGCTTCCCATTCACTTTGGTGATGGCACTCTTGCAGCGCTGTGGGCCATGTCTGTTCTTCGCAGACTGCAAACTAGCCTCTCCATTCGAAGAGAACACGCACGGATAGGGAGGTCTCTGTTCTCTGGGAGATGTGTGTGGTGCTACTGCCTCGGTATATGGGGTGGCTCACTGGCCACTAGCAATGTTTCTGCTCGCCACTGCGGGGCAAACTCTGTTCAGCTAAGCTCACTTGGGAAGTACAAGTGCCAGAGTTCCTCTCTGGGGCACCATCAAGAGATCACATTCGTAGCATGCGGGTACTATTTTCCTCCTAAGCTGTGCATTCGCAGCCAGATTCAAGGTGTTCTTTTGTGGATAGACTCTGGTGGAGAGGCCGCTGGAGAAGGCCTCTGCTTCTATGCCCTTTGAGAAGGCTGCTTTGAGGAACCTCTTACCCTAGCCTCTGCCAAGGACAGCCTTCTGCCTCTCTCCAATGCTGACTTACTTCTGACAGCCTGTCTTTCCGTTTGAGAAACCAAGAGCCCTTTTCCTGCAGGGAAAATTGTCCGTTTTCTGGTCTTCTTTTGCACACGGTGACGTGCCTTCGGGGCTGGTGTTAGCCCTTTACCCACTCGAGGGAGGGCAGCTGCCCATTCACTTTGCAGATGGCACTCCTGCAGCGCTGTGGGCCATGACTGTGCTTCGCAGACTGCAAACTAGCCTCTCCATTCGAAGAGAACACGCACGGATTGGGAAGTCTGTGTTCTCTGGGAGATGTGTGTGGTGCTACTGCCCCGGTGTATGGGGTGGTTCACTGGCCACTAGCAATGTTTCTGCTCGCCAGTGAGAGGCAAACTCTGTTCAGCTAAGCTCACTTGGGAAGTACAAGTGCCAGAGTTCCTTTCTGGGGCACCATCAAGAGATCACATTCGTAGCATGCGGGTACTGCTTTCCTCCTAAGCTGTGCATTCGCAGCCAGCTTCAAGGTGTTCCTTTTGTGGACAGATTCTGGGAGAGAGGCCTCTGGAGAACCCTCTGCTTCTATGCCTTTTGAGAAGGATGCTTTGAGGAACCTCTTACCCTAGCCTCTGCCAAGTACAGCCTTCTGCCTCTCTCCAATACTGACTTACTTCTGACAGCTTGTCTTTCCGTTTGAGAACCCGAGAGCCCGTTTCCTGCAGGGAAAATTGTCCGTTTTCTGTTCTTCTTTTGCACACGGTGCCGTGCCTTCAGGGCTGGTGTTAGGCTTTTACCCACTCGAGGGAGGGCAGCTTCCCATTCACTTTGGAGATGGCACTCCTGCAGCGGTGTGGCCATGACTGTGCTTCGCAGACTGCAACCTAGCCTCTCCATTCGAAGAGAACACGCACGGATTGGGAAGTCTGTGTTCTCTGGGAGATGTGTGTGGTGCTACTGCCCCGGTGTATGGGGTGGTTCACTGGCCACTAGCAATGTTTCTGCTCGGCACTGTGGGGTAAACGTTGTGCAGCTAAGCTCACTTGGGAAGTACAAGTGCTAGAGTTCCTTTCTGGGGCACCATCAAGTGATCACATTCGTAGCATGCGGGTACTGCTCTCCTCCTAAGCTGTGCATTCGCAGCCAGCTTCAAGGTGTTCCTTTGGTGGATAGACTCTGGTGGAGAGGCCGCTGGAGAAAGCCTCTGCTTCTATGCCTTTTGAGAAGGCTGCTTTGAGGAACCTCTTACCCTAGCCTCTGCCAAGTACAGCCTTCTGCCTCTCTCCAATACTGACTTACTTCTGACAGCTTGTCTTTCCTTTTGAGAAACCAAGAGCCCTTTTCCTGCAGGGACAAATGTCCGTTTTCTGTTCTTCTTGTGCACACGGTGACGTGCTTTCAGGGATGGTGTTAGGCCTTTACCCACTCGAGGGAGGACAGCTTCCCATTCACTTTGGAGATGGCACTCTTGCAGTGCTGTGGGCCATGTCTGTGCATCGCAGACTGCAAACTAGCCTCTCCATTCGAAGAGAACACGCACGGATTGGGAAGTCTGTGTTCTCTGGGAGATGTGTGTGGTGCTACTGCCCCGGTGTATGGGGTGGTTCACTGGCCACTAGCAATATTTCTGCTCGCCAGTGTGGGGCAAACACTGTGCAGCTAAGCTCACTTGGGAAGTACAAGTGCCCGAGTTCCTTTCTGGGGCACCATCAAGAGATCACATTCGTAGCATGCGGGTACTGCTTTCCTCCTAAGCAGTGCATTCGCAGCCAGCTTCAAGGTGTTCCTTTTGTTGACAGATTCTGGGGTAGAGGCCGCTGGAGAACACCCTGCTTCTATGCCCTTTGAGAAGGATGCTTTGAGGAACCTCTTACCCTAGCTTCTGCCAAGTACAGCCTTCTGCCACTCTCCAATACTGACTTACGTCTGACAGCTTGTCTTTCCGTTTGAGAAACCAAGAGCCCTTTTCCTGCAGGGAAAATTGTCCGTTTTCTGTTCTTCTTTTGCACAAGGTGACGTGCTTTCAGGGCTGGTGTTAGGCTTTTACCCACTCGAGGGAGGGCAGCTTCCCATTCACTTTGGAGATGGCACTCCTGCAGCGCTGTGGCCATGACTGTGCTTCGCAGACTGCAAACTAGCCTCTCCATTCGAAGAGAACACGCACGGATTGGGAAGTCTGTGTTCTCTGGTAGATGTGTGTGGTGCTACTGCCCCGGTGTATGGTGTGGCTCACTGGCCACTAGCAATGTTTCTGCTCGCCACTGTGGGTCAAACTCTGTTCAGCTAAGCTCATTTGGGAAGTACAAGTGCTAGAGTTCCTTTCTGGGGCACCATCAAGAGATCACATTCGTAGCATGCGGGTACTTCTCTCCTCCTAAGCTGTGCATTCGCCGCCAGCTTCAAGGTGTTCCTTTGGTGGATAGACTCTGCTGGAGAGGCCGCTGGAGAAGGCCTCTGCTTCTATGCCCTTTGAGAAGGCTCCTTTGAGGAACCTCTTACCCTAGCCTCTGCCAAGTACAGCCTTCTGCCTCTCTCCAATACTGACTTACTTCTGACAGCTTGTCTTTCCGTTTGAGAAACCAAGAGCCCTTTTCCTGCAGGGAAAAATGTCCGTTTTCTGTTCTTCTTTTGCACACAGTGACGTGCTTTCAGGGATGGTGTTAGGCCTTTACCCACTCGAGGGAGGGCAGCTTCCCATTCACTTTGGAGATGGCACTCCTGCAAGGCTGTGGGCCATGACTGTGCTTCGCAGACTGCAAACTAGCCTCTCCATTCGAAGAGAACACGCACGGATTGGGAAGTCTGTGTTCTCTGGGAGATGTGTGTGGTGCTACTGCCCCGGTGTATGGGGTGGTTCACTGGCCACTAGCACTCTTTCTGCTCGCCAGTGTGGGGCAAACTCTGTTCAGCTAAGCTCACTTGGGAAGTACATGTGCCAGAGTTCCTTTCTGGGGCACCATCAAGAGATCACATACGTAGCATGCGGGTACTGCTTTCCTCCTAAGCTGTGCATTCGCAGCCAGCTTCAAGGTGTTCCTTTTGTGGACAGATTCTGGTGGAGAGGCCGCTGGAGAACCCTCTACTTCTATGCCTTTTGAGAAGGATGCTTTGATGAACCTCTTACCCTAGCCTCTGCCAAGTACAGCCTTCTGCCACTCTCCAATACTGACTTACGTCTCACAGCTTGTCTTTCCGTTTGAGAAACCAAGAGCCCTTTTCCTGCAGGGAAAATTGTCCGTTTTCTGTTCTTCTTTTGCACACGGTGACGTGCCTTCAGAGCTGGTGTTAGGCTTTTACCCACTCGAGGGAGGGCAGCTTCCCATTCACTTTGGAGATGGCAATCCTGCAGCGCTGTGGGTCATGACTGTGCCTCGCAGACTGTAAACTACCCTCTCCATTCGAAGAGAACACGCAAGGATTGGGAAGTCTGTGTTCTCTGGGAGATGTGTGTGTTGCTACTGCCCCGGTGTATGGGGTGGTTCACTGGCCACTAGCAATGTTTCTGCTCGCCAGTGTGGGGCAAACTCTGTTCAGCTAAGCTCACTTGGGAAGTACAAGTGCCAGAGTTCCTTTCTGGGGCACCATCAAGAGATCACATTCGTAGCATGCGGGTACTGCTTTCCTCCTAAGCTGTGCATTTGCAGCCAGCTTCAAGGTGTTCCTTTTGTGGACAGATTCTGGGGGAGAGGCCGCTGGAGAAGCCTCTGCTTCGATGCCCTTTGAGAAGGATGCTTTGAGGAACCTCTTACCCTAGCCTCTGCCAAGTACAGCCTTCTGCCTCTCTCCAATACTGACTTACTTCTGACAGCTTGTCTCTCCGTTTGAGAAACCAAGAGCCCTTTTCCTGCAGAGAAAAATGTCCGTTTTCTGTTCTTCTTTTGCACACGGTGACGTTTCTTCAGGGCTGCTGTTAGGTCTTTACCCACTCGAGGGAGGGCAACTTCTCATTCACTTTGGAGATGGCACTCCTGCAGCGCTGTGGGCCATGACGGTGCTTCACAGACTGCAAACTACCTTGTCCATTCGAAGAGAACACGCACGGATTCGGAAGTCTCTGTTCTCTGGGAGATGTGTGCGGTGCTACTGCCCCGGTGTATGGGGTGGCTCACTGGCCACTAGAAATGTTTCTGCTCGCCACTGTGGGGCAAACGTTGTGCAGCTAAGCTCACTTGGGAAGTACAAGTGCCAGAGTTCCTTTCTGGGGCACCATCAACAGATCACATTCGTAACATGCGGGTACTGCTTTCCTCCTAAGCTGTGCATTCGCAGCCAGCTTCAAGGTGTTCTTTTGTGGATAGACTCTGGTGGAGAGATTGCTTCAAAAGGCCTCTGCTTCTATGCCCTTTGAGAAGCCTGCTTTGAGGAACCCCTTACCCTAGCCCCTGCCAAGTACAGCCTTCTGCCTCTCTCCAATACTGACTTAATTTTGACAGCTTGTCTTTCCGTTTGAAAAACCAAGAGCCCTTTTCCTGCAGGGAAAAATGTCCGTTATCTCTTCTTCTTTGGCACACGGTGACGTGCTTTCAGGGCTGGTGTTAGCCTGTTACCCACTCGAGGGAGGGCAGCTTCCCATTCACTTTGGAGATGGCACTCCTGCAGCGCTGTGGGCCATGACTGTGCTTCGCAGACTGCAAACTACACTCTCCATTCGAAGAGAACACGCACGGATTGGGAAGTCTGTGTTCTCTGTGAGATGTGTGTGGTGCTACTGCCCCGGTGTATGGGGTGGCTCACTGGCCACTAGCAATGTTTCTGCTCGCCACTGCGGGGCAAACTCTGTTCAGCTAAGCTCACTTGGGAAGTACAATTGCCAGAGTTCCTTTCTGGGGCACCATCAAGGGATCACATTCGTAGCATGGGCGTATTGCTCTCCTCCTAAACTGTGCATTCGAAGCCAGCTTCAAGGTGTTCCTTTTGTGGTTAGACTCTGGTGGAGAGGCCGCTGGAGAAGGCCTCTGCTTCTATGCCCTTTGAGAAGGCTGCTTTGAGGAACCTCTTACCCTAGCTTCTGCCAAGTACAGCCTTCTGCCTCTCTCCAATACTGACTTACTTCTGACAGCTTGTCTTTCCGTTTGAGAAACCAAGAGCCCTTTTCCTGCAGGAAAAATTGTCCGTTTTCTGTTCTTCTTTTGCACACGGTGCCGTGCCTTCAGGGCTGCTGTTAGGCTTTTACCCACTCGAGGGAGGGCAGCTTCCCATTCACTTTGGAGATGGCACTCCTGCAGCGGTGTGGCCATGAATGTGCTTCGCAGACTGCAAACTAGCCTCTCCATTCGAAGAGAACACGCACGGATTGGGCAGTCTGTGTTCTCTGGGAGATGTGTGTGGTGCTACTGCCCCGGTTTATGGGGTGGCTCACTGGCCACTAGCAATGTTTCTGCTCGCCACTGTGGGGTAAACGTTGTGCAGCTAAGCTCACTTGGGAAGTACAAGTGCCAGAGTTCCTTTCTGGGGCACCATCAAGAGATCACATTCGTAGCATGCGGGTACTGCTCTCCTCCTAAGCTGTGCATTCGCAGCCAGCTTCAAGGTGTTCCTTTTGTGGACAGATTCTGGGGGAGAGGCCGCTGGAGAACCCTCTGCTTCTATGCCCTTTGAGAAGGATGCTTTGAGGAACCTCTTACCCTAGCCTCTGCCAAGTACAGCCTTCTGCCACTCTCCAATACTGACTTACGTCTGACAGCTTGTCTTTCCGTTTGAGAAACCAAGAGCCCTTTTCCTGCAGGGAAAATTGTCCGTTTTCTGTTCTTCTTTTGCACACGGTGACGTGCCTTCAGGGCTGGTGTTAGGCTTTTACCCACTCGAGGGAGGGCAGCTTCCCATTCACTTTGGAGATGGCACTCCTGCAGCGCTGTGGGCCATGTCTGTGCTTCGCAGACTGCAAACTACCTTCTCCATTCGAAGAGAACACGGACGGATTGGGAAGTCTGTGTTCTCTGGGAGATGTGTGTGGTGCTACTGCCCCGGTGTATGGGGTGGCTCACTGGCCACTAGCAATGTTTCTGCTCGCCACTGCGGGGCAAACGTTGTGCAGCTAAGCTCACTTGGGAAGTACAAGTGCCAGAGTTCCTTTCTGGGGCACCATTAGGAGATCACATTCGTAGCATGCGGGTACTGCTCTCCTCCTAAGCTGTGCATTCGCAGCCAGCTTCAAGGTGTTCCTTTTGTGGATCGACTCTGGTGGAGAGGCCGCTGGGGAAGGCCTCTGCTTCTATGCCCTTTGAGAAGGCTGCTTTGAGGAACCTCTTACCCTAGCCTCTGCCAAGTACAGCCTTCTGCCTCTCTCCAATACTGACTTACTTCTGACAGCTTGTCTTTCCGTTTGAGAAACCAAGAGCCCTTTTCCTACAGGGAAAAATGTCCGTTTTCTGTTCTTCTTGTGCACACGGTGACGTGCTTTCAGGGATGGTGTTAGGCCTTTACCCACTCGAGGGAGGGCAGCTTCCCATTCACTTTGGTGATGGCACTCTTGCAGCGCTGTGGGCCATGTCTGTGCTTCGCAGACTGCAAACTACCCTCTCCATTCGAAGAGAACACGCACGGATTGGGAAGACTGTGTTCTCTGGGAGATGTGTGTGGTGCTACTGCCCCGGTGTATGGGGTGGCTCACTGGCCACTAGCAATATTTCTGCTCCTCACTGTGGGGCAAACTCTGTTCAGCTAAGCTCACTTGGGAAGTACAACTGCT
The DNA here is from genome assembly GCF_026419965.1 of Kogia breviceps. NCBI lineage: Eukaryota > Metazoa > Chordata > Mammalia > Artiodactyla > Physeteridae > Kogia > Kogia breviceps. The sequence continues at coordinate 30,684,302 of NC_081324.1, forward strand.
AGAGTTGCTTTCTGGGGCACCATCAAGAGATCACATTCGTAGCATGCGGGTACTGCTCTCCTCCTAAGCTGTGCATTCGCAGCCAGCTTCAAGGTGTTGCTTTGGTGGATAGACTCTGGTGGAGAGGCCGCTGGAGAAGGCCTCTGCTTCTATGCCCTTTGAGAAGGATGCTTTGAGGAACCTCTTACCCTAGCTTCGGCCAAGTACAGCCTTCTGCCTCTCTCCAATACTGACTTACTTCTGACAGCTTGTCTTTCCATTTGAGAAACCAAGAGCCCTTTTCCTGCAGGGAAAAATGTCCGTTTTCTGTTCTTCTTTTGCACACAGTGACGTGCTTTCAGGGATGGTGTTAGGCCTTTACCCACTCGAGGGAGGGCAGCTTCCCATTCACTTTGGAAATGGCACTCCTGCAGCGCTGTGGGTCATGACTGTGCCTCGCAGACTGTAAACTACCCTCTCCATTCGAAGAGAACACGCACGGATTGGGAGGTCTCTGTTCTCTGGGAGATGTGTGTGGTGCTACCGCCTCGGTATATGGGGTGGCTCACTGGCCACTAGCAATGTTTCTGCTCGCCACTGCGGGGCAAACTCTGTTCAGCTAAGCTCACTTGGGAAGTACAAGTGCCAGAGTTCCTTTCTGGGGCACCATCAAGAGATCACATTCGTAGCATGCGGGTACTATTTTCCTCCTAAGCTGTGCATTCGCAGCCAGATTCAAGGTGTTCTTTTGTGGATAGACTGTGGTGGAGAGGCCGCTGGAGAAGGCCTCTGCTTCTATGCCCTTTGAGAAGGCTGCTTTGAGGAACCTCTTACCCTAGCCTCTGCCAAGTACAGCCTTCTGCCTCTCTCCAATACTGACTTACTTCTGACAGCCTGTCTTTCCGTTTGAGAAACCAAGAGCCCTTTTCCTGCAGGGAAAATTGTCCGTTTTCTGTTCTTCTTTTGCACACGGTGACGTGCCTTCAGGGCTGGTGTTAGCCCTTTACCTACTCGAGGGAGGGCAGCTTCCCATTCACTTTGGAGATGGCACTCCTGCAGCGCTGTGGGCCATGACTGTGCTTCGCAGACTGCAAACTACCCTCTCCATTCGAAGAGAACACGCACGGATTGGGAAGTCTCTGTTCTCTGGGAGATGTGTGTGGTGCTACTGCCCCGGTGTATGGGGTGGCTCACTGGCCACTAGCAATGTTTCTGCTCGCCAGTGAGAGGCAAACTCTGTTCAGCTAAGCTCACTTGGGACGTACAAGTGCCAGAGTTCCTTTCTGGGGCACCATCAAGAGATCACATTCGTAGCATGCGGGTACTGCTTTCCTCCTAAGCTGTGCATTCGCAGCCAGCTTCAAGGTGTTCCTTTTGTGGACAGATTCTGGGGGAGAGGCCGCTGGAGAACCCTCTGCTTCTATGCCTTTTGAGAAGGATGCTTTGAGGAACCTCTTACCCTAGCCTCTGCCAAGTACAGCCTTCTGCCACTCTCCAATACTGACTTACTTTTGACAGCTTGTCTTTCCGTTTGAGAAAGCAAGAGCCCTTTTCCTGCAGGGAAAATTGTCCGTTTTCTGTTCTTCTTTTGCACACGGTGCCGTGCCTTCACGGCTGGTGTTAGGCTTTTACCCACTCGAGGGAGGGCAGCTTCCCATTCACTTTGGAGATGGCACTCCTGCAGCGGTGTGGCCATGACTGTGCTTCGCAGACTGCAAACTAGCCTCTCCTTTCGAAGAGAACACGCACGGATTGGGAAGTCTGTGTTCTCTGGGAGATGTGTGTGGTGCTACTGCCCCGGTGTATGGGGTGGCTCACTGGCCACTAGCAATGTTTCTGCTCGCCACTGTGGGGTAAACGTTGTGCAGCTAAGCTCACTTGGGAAGTACAAGTGCTAGAGTTCCTTTCTGGGGCACCATCAAGTGATCACATTCTTAGCATGCGGGTACTGCTCTCCTCCTAAGCTGTGCATTCGCAGCCAGCTTCAAGGTGTTCCTTTGGTGGATAGACTCTGGTGGAGAGGCCGCTGGAGAAGGCCTCTGCTTCTATGCCCTTTGAGAAGGCTGCTTTGAGGAACCTCTTACCCTAGCCTCTGCCAAGTACAGCCTTCTGCCTCTCTCCAATACTGACTTACTTCTGACAGCTTGTCTTTCCGTTTGAGAAACCAAGAGCCCTTTTCCTGCAGGGAAAAATGTCCGTTTTCTGTTCTTCTTGTGCACACGGTGACGTGCTTTCAGGGATGGTGTTAGGCCTTTACACACTCGAGGGAGGACAGCTTCCCATTCACTTTGGAGATGGCACTCTTGCAGCGCTGTGGGCCATGTCTGTGCATCGCAGACTGCAAACTAGCCTCTCCATTCGAAGAGAACACGCACGGATTGGGAAGTCTGTGTTCTCTGGGAGATGTGTGTGGTGCTACTGCCCCGGTGTATGGGGTGGTTCACAGGCCACTAGCAATGTTTCTGCTCGCCAGTGTGGGGCAAACTCTGTTCAGCTAAGCTCACTTGGGAAGTACAAGTGCCCGAGTTCCTTTCTGGGGCACCATCAAGAGATCACATTCGTAGCATGCGGGTTCTGCTTTCCTCCTAAGCTGTGCATTCGCAGCCAGCTTCAAGGTGTTCCTTTTTTGGACAGATTCTGGGGGAGAGGCCGCTGGAGAACACCCTGCTTCTATGCCCTTTGAGAAGGATGCTTTGAGGAACCTCTTACCGTAGCTTCTGCCAAGTACAGCCTTCTGCCACTCTCCAATACTGACTTACGTCTGACAGCTTGTCTTTCCGTTTGAGAAACCAAGAGCCCTTCTCCTGCAGGGAAAATTGTCCGTTTTCTGTTCTTTTTTGCACACGGTGACGTGCCTTCAGGGCTGTTGGTAGGACTTTGCCCACTCGAGGGAGGGCAGCTTCCCATTCACTTTGGAAATGGCACTCCTGCAGCGCTGTGGGTCATGACTGTGCCTCGCAGACTGTAAACTACCCTCTCCATTCGAAGAGAACACGCACGGATTGGGAGGTCTCTGTTCTCTGGGAGATGTGTGTGGTGCTACTGCCTCGGTATATGGGGTGGCTCACTGGCCACTAGCAATGTTTCTGCTCGCCACTGCGGGGCAAACTCTGTTCAGCTAAGCTCACTTGGGAAGTACAATTGCCAGAGTTCCTTTCTGGGGCACCATCAAGAGATCACATTCGTAGCATGCGGGTACTATTTTCCTCCTAAGCTGTGCATTCGCAGCCAGATTCAAGGTGTTCTTTTGTGGATAGACTCTGGTGGAGAGGCCGCTGGAGAAGGCCTCTGCTTCTATGCCCTTTGAGAAGGCTGCTTTGAGGAACCTCTTACCCTAGCCTCTGCCAAGGAAAGCCTTCTGCCTCTCTCCAATACTGACTTACTTCTGACAGCCTGTCTTTCCGTTTGAGAAACCAAGAGCCCTTTTCCTGCAGGGAAAATTGTCCGTTTTCTGTTCTTCTTTTGCACACGGTGACGTGCCTTCAGGGCTGGTGTTAGCCCTTTACCCACTCGAGGGAGGGCAGCTTCCCATTCACTTTGGAGATGGCACTCCTGCAGCGCTGTGGGCCATGACTGTGCTTCGCAGACTGCAAACTAGCCTCTCCATTCGAAGAGAACACGCACGGATTGGGAAGTCTGTGTTCTCTGGGAGATGTGTGTGGTGCTACTGCCCCGGTGTATGGGGTGGTTCACTGGCCACTAGCAATGTTTCTGCTCGCCAGTGAGAGGCAAACTCTGTTCAGCTAAGCTCACTTGGGAAGTACAAGTGCCAGAGTTCCTTTCTGGGGCACCATCAAGAGATCACATTCGTAGCATGCGGGTACTGCTTTCCTCCTAAGCTGTGCATTCGCAGCCAGCTTCAAGGTGTTCCTTTTGTGGACAGATTCTGGGGGAGAGGCCGCTGGAGAACCCTCTGCTTCTATGCCTTTTGAGAAGGATGCTTTGAGGAACCTCTTACCCTAGCCTCTGCCAAGTACAGCCTTCTGCCTCTCTCCAATACTGACTTACTTCTGAGAGCTTGTCTTTCCGTTTGAGAACCGGAGAGCCCGTTTCCTGCAGGGAAAATTGTCCGTTTTCTGTTCTTCTTTTGCACACGGTGCCGTGCCTTCAGGGCTGGTGTTAGGCTTTTACCCACTCGAGGGAGGGCAGCTTCCCATTCACTTTGGAGATGGCACTCCTGCAGCGGTGTGGCCATGACTGTGCTTCGCAGACTGCAAACTAGCCTCTCCATTCGAATAGAACACGCACGGATTGGGAAGTCTGTGTTCTCTGGGAGATGTGTGTGGTGCTACTGCCCCGGTGTATGGGGTGGTTCACTGGCCACTAGCAATGTTTCTCCTCGCCACTGTGGGGTAAACGTTGTGCAGCTAAGCTCACTTGGGAAGTACAAGTGCTAGAGTTACTTTCTTGGGCACCATCAAGTGATCACATTCGTAGCATGCGGGTACTGCTCTCCTCCTAAGCTGTGCATTCGCAGCCAGCTTCAAGGTGTTCCTTTGGTGGATAGACTCTGGTGGAGAGGCCGCTGGAGAAGGCCTCTGCTTCTATGCCCTTTGAGAAGGCTGCTTTGAGGAACCTCTTACCCTAGCTTCTGCCATGTACAGCCTTCTGCCTCTCTCCAATACTGACTTACTTCTGACAGCTTGTCTTTCCGTTTGAGAAACCAAGAGCCCGTTTCCTGCAGGGAAAAATGTCCGTTTTCTGTTCTTCATTTGCACACGGTGACGTGCCTTCAGGGATGGTGTTAGCCCTTTACACACTCGAGCGAGGGCAGCTTCCCATTCACTTTGGACATGGCACTCCTGCAGCGCTGTGGGCCATGACTGTGCTTCGCAGACTGCAAACTACCCTCTTCATTCGAAGAGAACACGCACGGATTGGGAAGTCTGTGTTCTCTGGGAGATGTGTGTGGTGCTACTGCCCCGGTGTATGGGGTGGCTCACTGGCCACTAGCAATATTTCTGCTCGCCACTGTGGGGCAAACTCTGTTCAGCTAAGCTCACTTGGGAAGTACAAGTGCTAGAGTTCCTTTCTGGGACACCATCAAGAGATCACATTCGTAGCATGCGGGTACTGCTCTCCTCCTAAGCTGTGCATTCGCAGCCAGCTTCAAGGTGTTCCTTTGGTGGATAGACTCTGGTGGAGAGGCCGCTGGAGAAGGCCTCTTCTTCTTGCCCTTTGAGAAGGCTGCTTTGAGGAACCTCTTACCCTAGCTTCTGCCAAGTACAGCCTTCTGCCTCTCTCCAATACTGACTTACTTCTGACAGCTTGTCTTTCCGTTTGAGAAACCAAGAGCCCTTTTCCTACAGGGAAAAATGTCCGTTTTCAGTTCTTCTTTTGCACACGGTGACGTGCTTTCAGGGATGGTGTTAGGCCTTTACCCACTCGAGGGAGGGCAGCTTCCCATTCACTTTGGAGATGGCACTCTTGCAGCGCTGTGGGCCATGTCTGTGCTTCGCAGACTGCAAACTACCTTCTCCATTCGAAGAGAACACGCACGGATTGGGAAGTCTCTGTTCTCTGGGAGATGTGTGTTGTGCTACTGCCACGGTGTATGGGGTGGCTCACTGGCCAGTAGCAATGTTTCTGCTCGCCACTGCGGGGTAAACGTTGTGCAGCTAAGCTCACTTGGGAAGTACAAGTGCCAGAGTTCCTTTCTGGGGCACCATCAAGAGATCACATTCGTAGCATGCGGGTACTGCTTTCCTCCTAAGCTGTGCATTCGCAGCCAGATTCAAGGTGTTCTTTTGTGGATAGACTCTGGTGGAGAGGCCGCTGGAGAAGGCCTCTGTTTCTATGCCCTTTGAGAAAGCTGCTTTGAGGAACCTCTTACCCTAGCCTCTGCCAAGTACAGCCTTCTGCCACTCTCCAATACTGACTTACTTCTCACAGCTTGTCTTTCCGTTTGAGAAACCAAGAGCCCGTTTCCTGCAGGGAAAAATGTCCGTTTTCTGTTCTTCATTTGCACACGGTGACGAGCCTTCAGGGCTGGTGTTAGCCCTTTACCCACTCGAGGGAGGGCAGCTTCCCATTCACTTTGGAGATGGCACTCCTGCAAGGCTGTGGGCCATGACTGTGCTTCGCAGACTGCAACCTAGCCTCTCCATTCGAAGAGAACACGCACGGATTGGGAAGTCTGTGTTCTCTGGGAGATGTGTGTGGTGCTACTGCCGCGGTGTATGGGGTGGTTCACTGGCCACTAGCAATGTTTCTGCTCGCCAGTGTGGGGCAAACTCTGTTCAGCTAAGCTCACTTGGGAAGTACATGTGCCAGAGTTCCTTTCTGGGGCACCATCAAGAGATCACATAAGTAGCATGCGGTTACTGCTTTCCTCCTAAGCTGTGCATTCGCAGCCAGCTTCAAGGTGTTCCTTTTGTGGACAGATTCTGGTGGAGAGGCCGCTGGAGAACCCTCTGCTTCTATGCCTTTTGAGAAGGATGCTTTGAGGAACCTCTTACCCTAGCCTCTGCCAAGTACAGCCTTCTGCCACTCTCCAATACTGACTTACGTCTGACAGCTTGTCTTTCCGTTTGAGAAACCAAGAGCCCTTTTCCTGCAGGGAAAATTGTCCGTTTTCTGTTCTTCTTTTGCACACGGTGACATGCCTTCAGGGCTGGTGTTAGGCTTTTACCCACTCGAGGGAGGGCAGCTTCCCATTCACTTTGGAGATGGCACTCCTGCAGCGGTGTGGCCATGAATGTGCTTCGCAGACTGCAAAGTAGCCTCTCCATTCGAAGAGAACACGCACGGATTGGGAAGTCTGTGTTCTCTGGGAGATGTGTGTGGTGCTACTGCCCCGGTGTATGGGGTGGCTCACTGGCCACTAGCAATGTTTCTGCTCGCCACTGCGGGGCAAACGTTGTGCAGCTAAGCTCACTTGGGAAGTACAAGTGCCAGAGTTCCTTTCTGGGGCACCATCAAGAGATCACATTCGTAGCATGCGGGTACTGCTCTCTTCCTAAGCTGTGCATTCGCAGCCAGCTTCAAGGTGTTCCTTTTGTGGATCGACTCTGGTGGAGAGGCCGCTGGAGAATGCCTCTGCTTCTATGCGCTTTGAGAAGGCTGCTTTGAGGAACCTCTTACCCTAGCTTCTGCCAAGTACAGCCTTCTGCCTCTCTCCAATACTGACTTACTTCTGTCAGCTTGTCTATCCATTTGAGAAACCAAGAGCCCTTTTCCTACAGGGAAAAATGTCCGTTTACTGTTCTTCTTGTGCACACGGTGACGTGCTTTCAGGGATGGTGTTAGGCCTTTACCCACTCGAGGGAGGGCAGCTTCCCATTCACTTTCTTGATGGCACTCTTGCAGCGCTGTGGGCGATGTCTGTGCTTCGCAGACTGCAAACTACCCTCTCCATTCGAAGAGAACACGCACGGATTGGGAAGTCTGTGTTCTCTGGGAGATGTGTGTGGTGCTACTGCCCCGGTGTATGGGGTGGCTCACTGGCCACTAGCAATGTTTCTGCTCGCCACTGCGGGGCAAACGTTGTGCAGCTAAGCTCACTTGGGAAGTACAAGTGCCAGAGTTCCTTTCTGGGGCACCATCAAGAGATCACATTCGTAGCATGCGGGTACTGCTCTCTTCCTAAGCTGTGTATTCGCAGCCAGCTTCAAGGTGTTCCTTTTGTGGATCGACTCTTGTGGAGAGGCCGCTGGAGAAGGCCTCTGCTTCTATGCCCTTTGAGAAGGCTGCTTTGAGGAACCTCTTACCCTAGCCTCTGCCAAGTACAGCCTTCTGCCTCTCTCCAATACTGACTTACTTCTGACAGCTTGTCTTTCCGTTTGAGAAACCAAGAGCCCGTTTCCTGCAGGGAAAAATGTCCGTTTTCTGTTCTTCATTTGCACACGGTGACGTGCCTTCCGGGCTGGTGTTAGCCCTTTACCCACTCGAGGGAGGGCAGCTTCCCATTCACTTTGGAGATGGCACTCCTGCAACGCTGTGGGCCATGACTGTGCTTCGCAGACTGCAAACTACCCTCTTCATTCGAAGAGAACACACACGGATTGGGAAGTCTGTGTTCTCTGGGAGATGTGTGTGGTGCTACTGCCCCGGTGTATGGGGTTGTTCACTGGCCACTAGCAGTGTTTCTGCTCGCCAGTGTGGGGCAAACTCTGTTCAGCTAAGCTCACTTGGGAAGTACAAGTGCCAGAGTTCCTTTCTGGGGCACCATCAAGTGATCACATACGTAGCATGCGGGTACTGCGTTCCTCCTAAGCTGTGCATTCGCAGCCAGCTTCAAGGTGTTCCTTTTGTGGACAGATTCTGGGGGAGAGGCCGCTGGAGAACCCTCTGCTTCTATGCCTTTTGAGAAGGATGCTTTGAGGAACCTCTTACCCTAGCCTCTGCCAAGTACAGCCTTCTGCCACTCTCCAATACTGACTTACGTCTGACAGCTTGTCTTTCCGTTTGAGAAAGCAAGAGCCCTTTTCCTGCAGGGAAAATTGTCCGTTTTCTGTTCTTCTTTTGCACACGGTGCCGTGCCTTCACGGCTGGTGTTAGGCTTTTACCCACTCGAGGGAGGGCAGCTTCCCATTCACTTTGGAGATGGCACTCCTGCAGCGGTGTGGCCATGACTGTGCTTCGCAGACTGCAAACTAGCCTCTCCTTTCGAAGAGAACACGCACGGATTGGGAAGTCTGTGTTCTCTGGGAGATGTGTGTGGTGCTACTGCCCCGGTGTATGGGGTGGCTCACTGGCCACTAGCAATGTTTCTGCTCGCCACTGTGGTGTAAACGTTGTGCAGCTAAGCTCACTTGGGAAGTACAAGTGCTAGAGTTCCTTTCTGGGGCACCATCAAGTGATCACATTCGTAGCATGCGGGTACTGCTCTCCTCCTAAGCTGTGCATTCGCAGCCAGCTTCAAGGTGTTCCTTTGGTGGATAGACTCTGGTGGAGAGGCCGCTGGAGAAGGCCTCTGCTTCTATGCCCTTTGAGAAGGGTGCTTTGAGGAACCTCTTACCCTAGCCTCTGCCAAGTACAGCCTTCTGCCTCTCTCCAATACTGACTTACTTCTGACAGCTTGTCTTTCCGTTTGAGAAACCAAGAGCCCTTTTCCTGCAGGGAAAAATGTCCGTTTTCTGTTCTTCTTGTGCACACGGTGACGTGCTTTCAGGGATGGTGTTAGGCCTTTACACACTCGAGGGAGGACAGCTTCCCATTCACTTTGGAGATGGCACTCTTGCAGCGCTGTGGGCCATGTCTGTGCATCGCAGACTGCCAACTAGCCTCTCCATTCGAAGAGAACACGCACGGATTGGGAAGTCTGTGTTCTCTGGGAGATGTGTGTGGTGCTACTGCCCCGGTGTATGGGGTGGTTCACTGGCCACTAGCAATGTTTCTGCTCGCCAGTGTGGGGCAAACTCTGTTCAGCTAAGCTCACTTGGGAAGTACAAGTGCCCGAGTTCCTTTCTGGGGCACCATCAAGAGATCACATTCGTAGCATGCGGGTACTGCTTTCCTCCTAAGCTGTGCATTCGCAGCCAGCTTCAAGGTGTTCCTTTTTTGGAGAGATTCTGGGGGTGAGGCCGCTGGAGAACACCCTGCTTCTATGCCCTTTGAGAAGGATGCTTTGAGGAACCTCTTACCGTAGCTTCTGCCAAGTACAGCCTTCTGCCACTCTCCAATACTGACTTACGTCTGACAGCTTGTCTTTCCGTTTGAGAAACCAAGAGCCCTTCTCCTGCAGTGAAAATTGTCCGTTTTCTGTTCTTTTTTGCACACGGTGACGTGCCTTCAGGGCTGTTGGTAGGACTTTGCCCACTCGAGGGAGGGCAGCTTCCCATTCACTTTGGAAATGGCACTCCTGCAGCGCTGTGGGTCATGACTGTGCCTCGCAGACTGTAAACTACCCTCTCCATTCGAAGAGAACACGCACGGATTCGGAGGTCTCTGTTCTCTGGGAGATGTGTGTGGTGCTACTGCCTCGGTATATGGGGTGGCTCACTGGCCACTAGCAATGTTTCTGCTCGCCACTGCGGGGCAAACTCTGTTCAGCTAAGCTCACTTGGGAAGTACAATTGCCAGAGTTCCTTTCTGGGGCACCATCAAGAGATCACATTCGTAGCATGCGGGTACTATTTTCCTCCTAAGCTGTGCATTCGCAGCCAGATTCAAGGTGTTCTTTTGTGGATAGACTCTGGTGGAGAGGCCGCTGGAGAAGGCCTCTGCTTCTATGCCCTTTGAGAAGGCTGCTTTGAGGAACCTCTTACCCTAGCCTCTGCCAAGGACAGCCTTCTGCCTCTCTCCAATACTGACTTACTTCTGACAGCCTGTCTTTCCGTTTGAGAAACCAAGAGCCCTTTTCCTGCAGGGAAAATTGTCCGTTTTCTGTTCTTCTTTTGCACACGGTGACGTGCCTTCAGGGCTGGTGTTAGCCCTTTACCCACTCGAGGGAGGGCAGCTTCCCATTCACTTTGGAGATGGCACTCCTGCAGCGCTGTGGGCCATGACTGTGCTTCGCAGACTGCAAACTAGCCTCTCCATTCGAAGAGAACACGCACGGATTGGGAAGTCTGTGTTCTCTGGGAGATGTGTGTGGTGCTACTGCCCCGGTGTATGGGGTGGTTCACTGGCCACTAGCAATGTTTCTGCTCGCCAGTGAGAGGCAAACTCTGTTCAGCTAAGCTCACTTGGGAAGTACAAGTGCCAGAGTTCCTTTCTGGGGCACCATCAAGAGATCACATTCGTAGCATGCGGGTACTGCTTTCCTCCTAAGCTGTGCATTCGCAGCCAGCTTCAAGGTGTTCCTTTTGTGGACAGATTCTGGGGGAGAGGCCGCTGGAGAACCCTCTGCTTCTATGCCTTTTGAGAAGGATGCTTTGAGGAACCTCTTACCCTAGCCTCTGCCAAGTACAGCCTTCTGCCTCTCTCCAATACTGACTTACTTCTGAGAGCTTGTCTTTCCGTTTGAGAACCGGAGAGCCCGTTTCCTGCAGGGAAAATTGTCCGTTTTCTGTTCTTCTTTTGCACACGGTGCCGTGCCTTCAGGGCTGGTGTTAGGCTTTTACCCACTCGAGGGAGGGCAGCTTCCCATTCACTTTGGACATGGCACTCCTGCAGCGCTGTGGGCCATGACTGTGCTTCGCAGACTGCAAACTACCCTCTTCATTCGAAGAGAACACGCACGGATTGGGAAGTCTGTGTTCTCTGGGAGATGTGTGTGGTGCTACTGCCCCGGTGTATGGGGTGGCTCACTGGCCACTAGCAATATTTCTGCTCGCCACTGTGGGGCAAACTCTGTTCAGCTAAGCTCACTTGGGAAGTACAAGTGCTAGAGTTCCTTTCTGGGACACCATCAAGAGATCACATTCGTAGCATGCGGGTACTGCTCTCCTCCTAAGCTGTGCATTCGCAGCCAGCTTCAAGGTGTTCCTTTGGTGGATAGACTCTGGTGGAGAGGCCGCTGGAGAAGGCCTCTTCTTCTTGCCCTTTGAGAAGGCTGCTTTGAGGAACCTCTTACCCTAGCTTCTGCCAAGTACAGCCTTCTGCCTCTCTCCAATACTGACTTACTTCTGACAGCTTGTCTTTCCGTTTGAGAAACCAAGAGCCCTTTTCCTACAGGGCAAAATGTCCGTTTTCAGTTCTTCTTTTGCACACGGTGACGTGCTTTCAGGGATGGTGTTAGGCCTTTACCCACTCGAGGGAGGGCAGCTTCCCATTCACTTTGGAGATGGCACTCTTGCAGCGCTGTGGGCCATGTCTGTGCTTCGCAGACTGCAAACTACCTTCTCCATTCGAAGAGAACACGCACGGATTGGGAAGTCTCTGTTCTCTGGGAGATGTGTGTTGTGCTACTGCCACGGTGTATGGGGTGGCTCACTGGCCAGTAGCAATGTTTCTGCTCGCCACTGCGGGGGAAACGTTGTGCAGCTAAGCTCACTTGGGAAGTACAAGTGCCAGAGTTCCTTTCTGGGGCACCATCAAGAGATCACATTCGTAGCATGCGGGTACTGCTTTCCTCCTAAGCTGTGCATTCGCAGCCAGATTCAAGGTGTTCTTTTGTGGATAGACTCTGGTGGAGAGGCCGCTGGAGAAGGCCTCTGTTTCTATGCCCTTTGAGAAAGCTGCTTTGAGGAACCTCTTACCCTAGCCTCTGCCAAGTACAGCCTTCTGCCACTCTCCAATACTGACTTACTTCTCACAGCTTGTCTTTCCGTTTGAGAAACCAAGAGCCCGTTTCCTGCAGGGAAAAATGTCCGTTTTCTGTTCTTCATTTGCACACGGTGACGAGCCTTCAGGGCTGGTGTTAGCCCTTTACCCACTCGAGGGAGGGCAGCTTCCCATTCACTTTGGAGATGGCACTCCTGCAAGGCTGTGGGCCATGACTGTGCTTCGCAGACTGCAAACTAGCCTCTCCATTCGAAGAGAACACGCACGGATTGGGAAGTCTGTGTTCTCTGGGAGATGTGTGTCGTGCTACTGCCGCGGTGTATGGGGTGGTTCACTGGCCACTAGCAATGTTTCTGCTCGCCAGTGTGGGGCAAACTCTGTTCAGCTAAGCTCAATTGGGAAGTACATGTGCCAGAGTTCCTTTCTGGGGCACCATCAAGAGATCACATACGTAGCATGCGGGTACTGCTTTCCTCCTAAGCTGTGCATTCGCAGCCAGCTTCAAGGTGTTCCTTTTGTGGACAGATTCTGGTGGAGAGGCCGCTGGAGAACCCTCTGCTTCTATGCCTTTTGAGAAGGATGCTTTGAGGAACCTCTTACCCTAGCCTCTGCCAAGTACAGCCTTCTGCCACTCTCCAATACTGACTTACGTCTGACAGCTTGTCTTTCCGTTTGAGAAACCAAGAGCCCTTTTCCTGCAGGGAAAATTGTCCGTTTTCTGTTCTTCTTTTGCACACGGTGACATGCCTTCAGGGCTGGTGTTAGGCTTTTACCCACTCGAGGGAGGGCAGCTTCCCATTCACTTTGGAGATGGCACTCCTGCAGCGGTGTGGCCATGAATGTGCTTCGCAGACTGCAAACTAGCCTCTCCATTCGAAGAGAACACGCACGGATTGGGAAGTCTGTGTTCTCTGGGAGATGTGTGTGGTGCTACTGCCCCGGTGTATGGGGTGGCTCACTGGCCACTAGCAATGTTTCTGCTCGCCACTGCGGGGCAAACGTTGTGCAGCTAAGCTCACTTGGGAAGTACAAGTGCCAGAGTTCCTTTCTGGGGCACCATCAAGAGATCACATTCGTAGCATGCGGGTACTGCTCTCTTCCTAAGCTGTGCATTCGCAGCCAGCTTCAAGGTGTTCCTTTGGTGGATAGACTCTGGTGGAGAGGCCGCTGGAGAAGGCCTCTGCTTCTATGCCCTTTGAGAAGGCTGCTTTGAGGAACCTCTTACCCTAGCCTCTGCCAAGTACAGCCTTCTGCCTCTCTCCAATACTGACTTACTTCTGTCAGCTTGTCTATCCATTTGAGAAACCAAGAGCCCTTTTCCTACAGGGAAAAATGTCCGTTTACTGTTCTTCTTGTGCACACGGTGACGTGCTTTCAGGGATGGTGTTAGGCCTTTACCCACTCGAGGGAGGGCAGCTTCCCATTCACTTTCTTGATGGCACTCTTGCAGCGCTGTGGGCGATGTCTGTGCTTCGCAGACTGCAAACTACCCTCTCCATTCGAAGAGAACACGCACGGATTGGGAAGTCTGTGTTCTCTGGGAGATGTGTGTGGTGCTACTGCCCCGGTGTATGGGGTGGCTCACTGGCCACTAGCAATGTTTCTGCTCGCCACTGCGGGGCAAACGTTGTGCAGCTAAGCTCACTTGGGAAGTACAAGTGCCAGAGTTCCTTTCTGGGGCACCATCAAGAGATCACATTCGTAGCATGCGGGTACTGCTCTCTTCCTAAGCTGTGTATTCGCAGCCAGCTTCAAGGTGTTCCTTTTGTGGATCGACTCTTGTGGAGAGGCCGCTGGAGAAGGCCTCTGCTTCTATGCCCTTTGAGAAGGCTGCTTTGAGGAACCTCTTACCCTAGCCTCTGCCAAGTACAGCCTTCTGCCTCTCTCCAATACTGACTTACTTCTGACAGCTTGTCTTTCCGTTTGAGAAACCAAGAGCCCGTTTCCTGCAGGGAAAAATGTCCGTTTTCTGTTCTTCATTTGCACACGGTGACGTGCCTTCCGGGCTGGTGTTAGCCCTTTACCCACTCGAGGGAGGGCAGCTTCCCATTCACTTTGGAGATGGCACTCCTGCAACGCTGTGGGCCATGACTGTGCTTCGCAGACTGCAAACTACCCTCTTCATTCGAAGAGAACACACACGGATTGGGAAGTCTGTGTTCTCTGGGAGATGTGTGTGGTGCTACTGCCCCGGTGTATGGGGTTGTTCACTGGCCACTAGCAGTGTTTCTGCTCGCCAGTGTGGGGCAAACTCTGTTCAGCTAAGCTCACTTGGGAAGTACAAGTGCCAGAGTTCCTTTCTGGGGCACCATCAAGTGATCACATACGTAGCATGCGGGTACTGCGTTCCTCCTAAGCTGTGCATTCGCAGCCAGCTTCAAGGTGTTCCTTTTGTGGACAGATTCTGGGGGAGAGGCCGCTGGAGAACCCTCTGCTTCTATGCCTTTTGAGAAGGATGCTTTGAGGAACCTCTTACCCTAGCCTCTGCCAAGTACAGCCTTCTGCCACTCTCCAATACTGACTTACGTCTGACAGCTTGTCTTTCCGTTTGAGAAAGCAAGAGCCCTTTTCCTGCAGGGAAAATTGTCCGTTTTCTGTTCTTCTTTTGCACACGGTGCCGTGCCTTCAGGGCTGGTGTTAGGCTTTTACCCACTCGAGGGAGGGCAGCTTCCCATTCACTTTGGAGATGGCACTCCTGCAGCGGTGTGGCCATGACTGTGCTTCGCAGACTGCAAACTAGCCTCTCCTTTCGAAGAGAACACGCACGGATTGGGAAGTCTGTGTTCTCTGGGAGATGTGTGTGGTGCTACTGCCCCGGTGTATGGGGTGGCTCACTGGCCACTAGCAATGTTTCTGCTCGCCACTGTGGGGTAAACGTTGTGCAGCTAAGCTCACTTGGGAAGTACAAGTGCTAGAGTTCCTTTCTGGGGCACCATCAAGTGATCACATTCGTAGCATGCGGGTACTGCTCTCCTCCTAAGCTGTGCATTCGCAGCCAGCTTCAAGGTGTTCCTTTGGTGGATAGACTCTGGTGGAGAGGCCGCTGGAGAAGGCCTCTGCTTCTATGCCCTTTGAGAAGGCTGCTTTGAGGAACCTCTTACCCTAGCCTCTGCCAAGTACAGCCTTCTGCCTCTCTCCAATACTGACTTACTTCTGACAGCTTGTCTTTCCGTTTGAGAAACCAAGAGCCCTTTTCCTGCAGGGAAAAATGTCCGTTTTCTGTTCTTCTTGTGCACACGGTGACGTGCTTTCAGGGATGGTGTTAGGCCTTTACACACTCGAGGGAGGACAGCTTCCCATTCACTTTGGAGATGGCACTCTTGCAGCGCTGTGGGCCATGTCTGTGCATCGCAGACTGCAAACTAGCCTCTCCATTCGAAGAGAACACGCACGGATTGGGAAGTCTGTGTTCTCTGGGAGATGTGTGTGGTGCTACTGCCCCGGTGTATGGGGTGGTTCACTGGCCACTAGCAATGTTTCTGCTCGCCAGTGTGGGGCAAACTCTGTTCAGCTAAGCTCACTTGGGAAGTACAAGTGCCCGAGTTCCTTTCTGGGGCACCATCAAGAGATCACATTCGTAGCATGCGGGTACTGCTTTCCTCCTAAGCTGTGCATTCGCAGCCAGCTTCAAGGTGTTCCTTTTTTGGACAGATTCTGGGGGAGAGGCCGCTGGAGAACACCCTGCTTCTATGCCCTTTGAGAAGGATGCTTTGAGGAACCTCTTACCGTAGCTTCTGCCAAGTACAGCCTTCTGCCACTCTCCAATACTGACTTACGTCTGACAGCTTGTCTTTCCGTTTGAGAAACCAAGATCCCTTCTCCTGCAGGGAAAATTGTCCGTTTTCTGTTCTTTTTTGCACACGGTGACGTGCCTTCAGGGCTGTTGGTAGGACTTTGCCCACTCGAGGGAGGGCAGCTTCCCATTCACTTTGGAAATGGCACTCCTGCAGCGCTGTGGGTCATGACTGTGCCTCGCAGACTGTAAACTACCCTCTCCATTCGAAGAGAACACGCACGGATTGGGAGGTCTCTGTTCTCTGGGAGATGTGTGTGGTGCTACTGCCTCGGTATATGGGGTGGCTCACTGGCCACTAGCAATGTTTCTGCTCGCCACTGCGGGGCAAACTCTGTTCAGCTAAGCTCACTTGGGAAGTACAATTGCCAGAGTTCCTTTCTGGGGCACCATCAAGAGATCACATTCGTAGCATGCGGGTACTATTTTCCTCCTAAGCTGTGCATTCGCAGCCAGATTCAAGGTGTTCTTTTGTGGATAGACTCTGGTGGAGAGGCCGCTGGAGAAGGCCTCTGCTTCTATGCCCTTTGAGAAGGCTGCTTTGAGGAACCTCTTACCCTAGCCTCTGCCAAGGACAGCCTTCTGCCTCTCTCCAATACTGACTTACTTCTGACAGCCTGTCTTTCCGTTTGAGAAACCAAGAGCCCTTTTCCTGCAGGGAAAATTGTCCGTTTTCTGTTCTTCTTTTGCACACGGTGACGTGCCTTCAGGGCTGGTGTTAGCCCTTTACCCACTCGAGGGAGGGCAGCTTCCCATTCACTTTGGAGATGGCACTCCTGCAGCGCTGTGGGCCATGACTGTGCTTCGCAGACTGCAAACTAGCCTCTCCATTCGAAGAGAACACGCACGGATTGGGAAGTCTGTGTTCTCTGGGAGATGTGTGTGGTGCTACTGCCCCGGTGTATGGGGTGGTTCACTGGCCACTAGCAATGTTTCTGCTCGCCAGTGAGAGGCAAACTCTGTTCAGCTAAGCTCACTTGGGAAGTACAAGTGCCAGAGTTCCTTTCTGGGGCACCATCAAGAGATCACATTCGTAGCATGCGGGTACTGCTTTCCTCCTAAGCTGTGCATTCGCAGCCAGCTTCAAGGTGTTCCTTTTGTGGACAGATTCTGGGGGAGAGGCCGCTGGAGAACCCTCTGCTTCTATGCCTTTTGAGAAGGATGCTTTGAGGAACCTCTTACCCTAGCCTCTGCCAAGTACAGCCTTCTGCCTCTCTCCAATACTGGCTTACTTCTGACAGCTTGTCTTTCCGTTTGAGAACCCGAGAGCCCGTTTCCTGCCGGGAAAATTGTCCGTTTTCTGTTCTTCTTTTGCACACGGTGCCGTGCATTCAGGGCTGGTGTTAGGCTTTTACCCACTCGAGGGAGGGCAGCTTCCCATTCACTTTGGAGATGGCACTCTTGCAGCGCTGTGGGCCATGTCTGTGCATCGCAGACTGCAAACTAGCCTCTCCATTCGAAGAGAACACGCACGGATTGGGAAGTCTGTGTTCTCTGGGAGATGTGTGTGGTGCTACTGCCCCGGTGTATGGGGTGGTTCACTGGCCACTAGCAATGTTTCTGCTCGCCAGTGTGGGGCAAACTCTGTTCAGCTAAGCTCACTTGGGAAGTACAAGTGCCCGAGTTCCTTTCTGGGGCACCATCAAGAGATCACATTCGTAGCATGCGGGTACTGCTTTCCTCCTAAGCTGTGCATTCGCAGCCAGCTTCAAGGTGTTCCTTTTTTCGACAGATTCTGGGGGAGAGGCCGCTGGAGAACACCCTGCTTCTATGCCCTTTGAGAAGGATGCTTTGAGGAACCTCTTACCGTAGCTACTGCCAAGTACAGCCTTCTGCCACTCTCCAATACTGACTTACGTCTGACATCTTGTCTTTCCGTTTGAGAAACCAAGAGCCCTTCTCCTGCAGGGAAAATTGTCCGTTTTCTGTTCTTTTTTGCACACGGTGACGTGCCTTCAGGGCTGTTGGTAGGACTTTGCCCACTCGAGGGAGGGCAGCTTCCCATTCACTTTGGAAATGGCACTCCTGCAGCGCTGTGGGTCATGACTGTGCCTCGCAGACTGTAAACTACCCTCTCCATTCGAAGAGAACACGCACGGATTGGGAGGTCTCTGTTCTCTGGGAGATGTGTGTGGTGCTACTGCCTCGGTATATGGGGTGGCTCACTGGCCACTAGCAATGTTTCTGCTCGCCACTGCGGGGCAAACTCTGTTCAGCTAAGCTCACTTGGGAAGTACAATTGCCAGAGTTCCTTTCTGGGGCACCATCAAGAGATCACATTCGTAGCATGCGGGTACTATTTTCCTCCTAAGCTGTGCATTCGCAGCCAGATTCAAGGTGTTCTTTTGTGGATAGACTCTGTTGGAGAGGCCGCTGGAGAAGGCCTCTGCTTCTATGCCCTTTGAGAAGGCTGCTTTGAGGAACCTCTTACCCTAGCCTCTGCCAAGGACAGCCTTCTGCCTCTCTCCAATACTGACTTACTTCTGACAGCCTGTCTTTCCGTTTGAGAAACCAAGAGCCCTTTTCCTGCAGGGAAAATTGTCCGTTTTCTGTTCTTCTTTTGCACACGGTGACGTGCCTTCAGGGCTGGTGTTAGCCCTTTACCCACTCGAGGGAGGGCAGCTTCCCATTCACTTTGGAGATGGCACTCCTGCAGCGCTGTGGGCCATGACTGTGCTTCGCAGACTGCAAACTAGCCTCTCCATTCGAAGAGAACTCGCACGGATTGGGAAGTCTGTGTTCTCTGGGAGATGTGTGTGGTGCTACTGCCCCGGTGTATGGGGTGGTTCACTGGCCACTAGCAATGTTTCTGCTCGCCAGTGAGAGGCAAACTCTGTTCAGCTAAGCTCACTTGGGAAGTACAAGTGCCAGAGTTCCTTTCTGGGGCACCATCAAGAGATCACATTCGTAGCATGCGGGTACTGCTTTCCTCCTAAGCTGTGCATTCGCAGCCAGCTTCAAGGTGTTCCTTTTGTGGACAGATTCTGGGGGAGAGGCCGCTGGAGAACCCTCTGCTTCTATGCCTTTTGAGAAGGATGCTTTGAGGAACCTCTTACCCTAGCCTCTGCCAAGTACAGCCTTCTGCCTCTCTCCAATACTGGCTTACTTCTGACAGCTTGTCTTTCCGTTTGAGAACCCGAGAGCCCGTTTCCTGCCGGGAAAATTGTCCGTTTTCTGTTCTTCTTTTGCACACGGTGCCGTGCATTCAGGGCTGGTGTTAGGCTTTTACCCACTGGAGGGAGGGCAGCTTCCCATTCACTTTGGAGATGGCACTCCTGCAGCGGTGTGGCCATGACTGTGCTTCGCAGACTGCAAACTAGCCTCTCCATTCGAAGAGAACACGCACGGATTGGGAAGTCTGTGTTTTCTGGGAGATGTGTGTGGTGCTACTGCCCCGGTGTATGGGGTGGTTCACTGGCCACTAGCAATGTTTCTCCTCGCCACTGTGGGGTAAACGTTGTGCAGCTAAGCTCACTTGGGAAGTACAAGTGCTAGAGTTCCTTTCTGGGGCACCATCAAGTGATCACATTCGTAGCATGCGGGTACTGCTCTCCTCCTAAGCTGTGCATTCGCAGCCAGCTTCAAGGTGTTCCTTTGGTGGATAGACTCTGGTGGAGAGGCCGCTGGAGAAGGCCTCTGCTTCTATGCCCTTTGAGAAGGCTGCTTTGAGGAACCTCTTACCCTAGCCTCTGCCAAGTACAGCCATCTGCCTCACTCCAATACTGACTTACTTCTGACAGCTTGTCTTTCCGTTTGAGAAACCAAGAGCCCTTTTCCTGCAGGGAAAAATGTCCGTTTTCTGTTCTTCTTGTGCACACAGTGACGTGCTTTCAGGGATGGTGTTAGGCCTTTACCCACTCGAGGGAGGACAGCTTCCCATTCACTTTGGAGATGGCACTCTTGCAGCGCTGTGGGCCATGTCTGTGCATCGCAGACTGCAAACTAGCCTCTCCATTCGAAGAGAACACGCACGGATTGGGAAGTCTCTGTTCTCTGGGAGATGTGTGTGGTGCTATTGCCCCGGTGTATGGGGTGGTTCACTGGCCACTAGCAATGTTTCTGCTCGCCACTGCGGGGCAAACTCTGTTCAGCTAAGCTCACTTGGGAAGTACAAGTGCTAGAGTTCCTTTCTTGGGCACCATCAAGAGATCACATTCGTAGCATGCGGGTACTGCTCTCCTCCTAAGCTGTGCATTCGCAGCCAGCTTCAAGGTGTTCCTTTGGTGGATAGACTCTGGTGGAGAGGCCGCTGGAGAAGGCCTCTGCTTCTATGCCCTTTGAGAAGGCTGCTTTGAGGAACCTCTTACCCTAGCTTCTGCCAAGTACAGCCTTCTGCCTCTCTCCAATACTGACTTACTTCTGACAGCTTGTCTTTCCGTTTGAGAAACCAAGAGCCCGTTTCCTGCAGGGAAAAATGTCCGTTTTCTGTTCTTCATTTGCACACGGTGACGTGCCTTCAGGGATGGTGTTAGCCCTTTACACACTCGAGCGAGGGCAGCTTCCCATTCACTTTGGAGATGGCACTCCTGCAGCGCTGTGGGCCATGACTGTGCTTCGCAGACTGCAAACTACCCTCTTCATTCGAAGAGAACACGCACGGATTGGGAAGTCTGTGTTCTCTGGGAGATGTGTGTGGTGCTACTGCCCCGGTGTATGGGGTGGCTCACTGGCCACTAGCAATATTTCTGCTCGCCACTGTGGGGCAAACTCTGTTCAGCTAAGCTCACTTGGGAAGTACAAGTGCTAGAGTTCCTTTCTGGGACACCATCAAGAGATCACATTCGTAGCATGCGGGTACTGCTCTCCTCCTAAGCTGTGCATTCGCAGCCAGCTTCAAGGTGTTCCTTTGGTGGATAGACTCTGGTGGAGAGGCCGCTGGAGAAGGCCTCTTCTTCTTGCCCTTTGAGAAGGCTGCTTTGAGGAACCTCTTACCCTAGCTTCTGCCAAGTACAGCCTTCTGCCTCTCTCCAATACTGACTTACTTCTGACAGCTTGTCTTTCCGTTTGAGAATCCAAGAGCCCTTTTCCTACAGGGAAAAATGTCCGTTTTCAGTTCTTCTTTTGCACACGGTGACGTGCTTTCAGGGATGGTGTTAGGCCTTTACCCACTCGAGGGAGGGCAGCTTCCCATTCACTTTGGAGATGGCACTCTTGCAGCGCTGTGGGCCATGTCTGTGCTTCGCAGACTGCAAACTACCTTCTCCATTCGAAGAGAACACGCACGGATTGGGAAGTCTCTGTTCTCTGGGAGATGTGTGTTGTGCTACTGCCACGGTGTATGGGGTGGCTCACTGGCCAGTAGCAATGTTTCTGCTCGCCACTGCGGGGTAAACGTTGTGCAGCTAAGCTCACTTGGGAAGTACAAGTGCCAGAGTTCCTTTCTGGGGCACCATCAAGAGATCACATTCGTAGCATGCGGGTACTGCTTTCCTCCTAAGCTGTGCATTCGCAGCCAGATTCAAGGTGTTCTTTTGTGGATATACTCTGGTGGAGAGGCCGCTGGAGAAGGCCTCTGTTTCTATGCCCTTTGAGAAAGCTGCTTTGAGGAACCTCTTACCCTAGCCTCTGCCAAGTACAGCCTTCTGCCACTCTCCAATACTGACTTACTTCTCACAGCTTGTCTTTCCGTTTGAGAAACCAAGAGCCCGTTTCCTGCAGGGAAAAATGTCCGTTTTCTGTTCTTCATTTGCACACGGTGACGAGCCTTCAGGGCTGGTGTTAGCCCTTTACCCACTCGAGGGAGGGCAGCTTCCCATTCACTTTGGAGATGGCACTCCTGCAAGGCTGTGGGCCATGACTGTGCTTCGCAGACTGCAAACTAGCCTCTCCATTCGAAGAGAACACGCACGGATTGGGAAGTCTGTGTTCTCTGGGAGATGTGTGTGGTGCTACTGCCCCGGTGTATGGGGTGGTTCACTGGCCACTAGCAATGTTTCTGCTCGCCAGTGTGGGGCAAACTCTGTTCAGCTAAGCTCACTTGGGAAGTACATGTGCCAGAGTTCCATTCTGGGGCACCATCAAGAGATCACATACGTAGCATGCGGGTACTGCTTTCCTCCTAAGCTGTGCATTCGCAGCCAGCTTCAAGGTGTTCCTTTTGTGGACAGATTCTGGTGGAGAGGCCGCTGGAGAACCCTCTGCTTCTATGCCTTTTGAGAAGGATGCTTTGAGGAACCTCTTACCCTAGCCTCTGCCAAGTACAGCCTTCTGCCACTCTCCAATACTGACTTACGTCTGACAGCTTGTCTTTCCGTTTGAGAAACCAAGAGCCCTTTTCCTGCAGGGAAAATTGTCCGTTTTCTGTTCTTCTTTTGCACACGGTGACATGCCTTCAGGGCTGGTGTTAGGCTTTTACCCACTCGAGGGAGGGCAGCTTCCCATTCACTTTGGAGATGGCACTCCTGCAGCGGTGTGGCCATGAATGTGCTTCGCAGACTGCAAACTAGCCTCTCCATTCGAAGAGAACACGCACGGATTGGGAAGTCTGTGTTCTCTGGGAGATGTGTGTGGTGCTACTGCCCCGGTGTATGGGGTGTCTCACTGGCCACTAGCAATGTTTCTGCTCGCCACTGCGGGGCAAACGTTGTGCAGCTAAGCTCACTTGGGAAGTACAAGTGCCAGAGTTCCTTTCTGGGGCACCATCAAGAGATCACATTCGTAGCATGCGGGTACTGCTCTCTTCCTAAGCTGTGCATTAGCAGCGAGCTTCAAGGTGTTCCTTTTGTGGATCGACTCTGGTGGAGAGGCCGCTGGAGAAGGCCTCTGCTTCTATGCCCTTTGAGAAGGCTGCTTTGAGGAACCTCTTACCCTAGCCTCTGCCAAGTACAGCCTTCTGCCTCTCTCCAATACTGACTTACTTCTGTCAGCTTGTCTATCCATTTGAGAAACCAAGAGCCCTTTTCCTACAGGGAAAAATGTCCGTTTACTGTTCTTCTTGTGCACACGGTGACGTGCTTTCAGGGATGGTGTTAGGCCTTTACCCACTCGAGGGAGGGCAGCTTCCCATTCACTTTGGTGATGGCACTCTTGCAGCGCTGTAGGCGATGTCTGTGCTTCGCAGACTGCAAACTACCCTCTCCATTCGAAGAGAACACGCACGGATTGGGAAGTCTGTGTTCTCTGGGAGATGTGTGTGGTGCTACTGCCCCGGTGTATGGGGTGGCTCACTGGCCACTAGCAATGTTTCTGCTCGCCACTGCGGGGCAAACGTTGTGCAGCTAAGCTCACTTGGGAAGTACAAGTGCCAGAGTTCCTTTCTGGGGCACCATCAAGAGATCACATTCGTAGCATGCGGGTACTGCTCTCTTCCTAAGCTGTGTATTCGCAGCCAGCTTCAAGGTGTTCCTTTTGTGGATCGACTCTTGTGGAGAGGCCGCTGGAGAAGGCCTCTGCTTCTATGCCCTTTGAGAAGGCTGCTTTGAGGAACCTCTTACCCTAGCCTCTGCCAAGTACAGCCTTCTGCCTCTCTCCAATACTGACTTACTTCTGACAGCTTGTCTTTCCGTTTGAGAAACCAAGAGCCCGTTTCCTGCAGGGAAAAATGTCCGTTTTCTGTTCTTCATTTGCACACGGTGACGTGCCTTCCGGGCTGGTGTTAGCCCTTTACCCACTCGAGGGAGGGCAGCTTCCCATTCACTTTGGAGATGGCACTCCTGCAACGCTGTGGGCCATGACTGTGCTTCGCAGACTGCAAACTACCCTCTTCATTCGAAGAGAACACACACGGATTGGGAAGTCTGTGTTCTCTGGGAGATGTGTGTGGTGCTACTGCCCCGGTGTATGGGGTTGTTCACTGGCCACTAGCAGTGTTTCTGCTCGCCAGTGTGGGGCAAACTCTGTTCAGCTAAGCTCACTTGGGAAGTACAAGTGCCAGAGTTCCTTTCTGGGGCACCATCAAGAGATCACATACGTAGCATGCGGGTACTGCGTTCCTCCTAAGCTGTGCATTCGCAGCCAGCTTCAAGGTGTTCCTTTTGTGGACAGATTCTGGTGGAGAGGCCGCTGGAGAACCCGCTGCTTCTATGCCTTTTGAGAAGGATGCTTTGAGGAACCTCTTACCCTAGCCTCTGCCAAGTACAGCCTTCTGCCACTCTCCAATACTGACTTACGTCTGACAGCTTGTCTTTCCGTTTCAGAAACCAAGAGCCGTTTTCCTGCAGGGAAAATTGTCCGTTTTCTGTTCTTCTTTTGCACACGGTGCCGTGCCTTCAGGGCTGGTGTTAGGCTTTTACCCACTCGAGGGAGGGCAGCTTCCCATTCACTTTGGAGATGGCACTCCTGCAGCGGTGTGGCCATGACTGTGCTTCGCAGACTGCAAACTAGCCTCTCCATTCGAAGAGAACACGCACGGATTGGGAAGTCTGTGTTCTCTGGGAGATGTGTGTGGTGCTACTGCCCCGGTGTATGGGGTGGCTCACGGGCCACTAGCAATGTTTCTGCTCGCCACTGTGGGGTAAACGTTGTGCAGCTAAGCTCACTTGGGAAGTACAAGTGCTAGAGTTCCTTTCTGGGGCACCATCAAGAGATCACATTCGTAGCATGCGGGTACTGCTCTCCTCCTAAGCTGTGCATTCGCAGCCAGCTTCAAGGTGTTCCTTTTGTGGACAGATTCTGGGGGAGAGGACGCTGGAGAACCCTCTGCTTCTATGCCCTTTGAGAAGGATGTTTTGAGGAACCTCTTACCCTAGCCTCTGCCAAGTACAGCCTTCTGCCACTCTCCAATACTGACTTACGTCTGACAGCTTGTCTTTCCGTTTGAGAAACCAAGAGCCCTTTTCCTGCAGGGAAAAATGTCCGTTTTCTGTTCTTCTTTTGCACACAGTGACGTGCTTTCAGGGCTGTTGTTAGGCCTTTACCCAGTCGAGGGAGGGCAGCTTCCCATTCACTTTGGAGATGGCACTCTTGCAGCGCTGTGGGCCATGTCTGTGCTTCGCAGACTGCAAACTACCTTCTCCATTCGAAGAGAACACGCACGGATTGGGAAGTCTGTGTTCTCTGGGAGATGTGTGTGGTGCTACTTCTCCGCTGTATGGGGTGGTTCACTGGCCAGTAGCAATGTTTCTGCCCGCCAGTGTGGGGCAAACGTTGTGCAGCTAAGCTCACTTGGGAAGTACAAGTGCCAGAGTTCCTATCAGGGGCACCATCAAGAGATCACGTTCGTAGCATGCGGGTACTGCTTTCCTTCTTAGCTGTGCATTCGCAGCCAGCTTCAAGGTGTTCCTTTTGTGGATAGACACTGGTGGAGAGGCCGCTGGAGAAGGCTTCTGCTTCTATGCCCTTTGAGAAGGCTGCTTTGAGGAACCTCTTACCCTAGCGTCTGCCAAGTACAGCCATCTGCCTCTCTCCAATACTGACTTACTTCTGACAGCTTGTCTTTCCATTTGAGAAACCAAGAGCCCTTTTTCCTGCAGGGTAAAATGTCCGTTCTCTGTTCTTCATTTGCACACGGTGACGTGCCTTCAGGGCTGTTGGTAGGACTTTGCCCACTCGAGGGAGGGCAGCTTCCCATTCACTTTGGAAATGGCACTCCTGCAGCGCTGTGGGTCATGACTGTGCCTCGCAGACTGTAAACTACCCTCTCCATTCGAAGAGAACACGCACGGATTGGGAAGTCTCTGTTCTCTGGGAGATGTGTGTGGTGCTACTGCCTCGGTATATGGGGTGGCTCACTGGCCACTAGCAATGTTTCTGCTCGCCACTGCGGGGCAAACTCTGTTCAGCTAAGCTCACTTGGGAAGTACAAGAGCCCGAGTTCCTTTCTGGGGCACCATCAAGAGATCACATTCGTAGCATGCTGGTACTGCTTTCCTGCTAAGCTGTGCATTCGCAGCCAGATTCAAGGTGTTCTTTTGTGGATAGACTCTGGTGGAGAGGCCGCTGGAGAAGGCCTCTGCTTCTATGCCCTTTGAGAAGGCTGCTTTGAGGAACCTCTTACCCTAGCCTCTGCCAAGTACAGCCTTCTGCCACTATCCAATACTGACTTACTTCTGACAGCCTGTCTTTCCGTTTGAGAAACCAGGAGCCCGTTTCCTGCAGGGAAAAATGTCCGTTTTCTGTTCTTCATTTGCACACGGTGACGAGCCTTCAGGGCTGGTGTTAGCCCTTTACCCACTCGAGGGAGGGCAGCTTCCCATTCACTTTGGAGATGGCACTCCTGCAGCGGTGTGGCCATGACCGTGCTTCGCAGACTGCAAACTAGCCTCTCCATTCGAAGAGAACACGCACGGATTGGGAATTCTCTGTTCTCTGGGAGATGTGTGTGGTGCTACTGCCCCGGTGCATTGGGTGGCTCACTGGCCACTAGCAATGTTTCTGCTCGCCACTGCGGGGCAAACGTTGTGCAGCTAAGCTCACTTGGGAAGTACAAGTGCCAGAGTTCCTATCTGGGGCACCATCAAGAGATCCCATTCGTAGCATGCGGGTACTGCTTTCCTTCTTAGCTGTGCATTCGCAGCCAGCTTCAAGGTGTTCCTTTTGTGGATAGACTCTGGTGGAGAGGCCGCTGGAGAAGGTTTCTGCTTCTATGCCCTTTGAGAAGGCTGCTTTGAGGAACCTCTTACCCTAGCCTCTGCCAAGTACAGCCATCTGCCTCTCTCCAATACTGACTTACTTCTGACAGCTTGTCTTTCCATTTGAGAAACCAAGAGCCCTTTTTCCTGCAGGGAAAAATGTCCGTTTTCTGTTCTTCTTGTGCACACGGTGACGTGCTTTCAGGGATGGTGTTAGGCCTTTCCCCACTCGAGGGAGGGCAGCTTCCCATTCACTTTGGAGATGGCACTCTTGCAGCGCTGTGGGCCATGTCTGTGCTTCGGAGACTGCAAACTAGCCTCTCCATTCGAAGAGAACACGCACGGATTGGGAAGTCTGTGTTCTCTGGGAGATGTGTGTGTTGCTACTGCCCCGGTGTATGGGGTGGTTCACTGGCCAATAGCAATGTTTCTGCTCGCCAGTGTGGGGCAAACTCTGTTCAGCTAAGCCCACTTGGGAAGTACAAGTGCCCGAGTTCCTTTCTGGGGCACCATCAAGAGATCACATTCGTAGCATGCGGGTACTGCTCTCTTCCTAAGCTGTGCATTCGTCGCCAGCTTCAAGGTGTTCCTTTTGTGGATCGACTCTGGTGGAGAGGCCGCTGGAGAAGGCCTCTGCTTCTATGCCCTTTGAGAAGGCTGCTTTGAGGAACCTCTTACCCTAGCCTCTGCCAAGTACAGCCTTCTGCCTCTCTCCAATACTGACTTACTTCTGACAGCTTGTCTTTCCGTTTGAGAAACCAAGAGCCCTTTTCCTGCAGGGAAAAATGTCCGTTTTCAGTTCTTCTTTTGCACACGGTGACGTGCTTTCAGGGATGGTGTTAGGCCTTTACCCACTCGAGGGAGGGCAGCTTCCCATTCACTTTGGAGATGGCACACTTGCAGCGCTGTGGGCCATGTCTGTGCTTCGCAGACTGCAAACTACCTTCTCCATTCGAAGAGAACACGCACGGATTGGGAAGTCTCTGTTCTCTGGGAGAAGTGTGTTGTGCTACTGCCCCGGTGTATGGGGTGGCTCACTGGCCAGTAGCAATGTATCTGCTCGCCACTGTGGGGTAAACGTTGTGCAGCTAAGCTCACTTGGGAAGTACAAGTGCCAGAGTTCCTTTCTGGGGCACCATCAAGAGATCACATTCGTAGCATGCGGGTACTGCTCTCCTCCTAAGCTGTGCATTCGCAGCCAGCTTCAAGGTGTTCCTTTTGTGGACAGATTCTGGGGGAGAGGACGCTGGAGATCCCTCTGCTTCTATGCCCTTTGAGAAGGATGCTTTGAGGAACCTCTTACCCTAGCCTCTGCCAAGTACAGCCTTCTGCCTCTCTCCAATACTGACTTACGTCTGACAGCTTGTCTTTCCGTTTGAGAAACCAAGAGCCCTTTTCCTGCAGGGAAAATTGTCCGTTTTCTGTTCTTCTTTTGCACACGGTGACGTGCCTTCAGGGCTGGTGTTAGGCTTTTACCCACTCGAGGGAGGGCAGCTTCCCATTCACTTTGGAGATGGCACTCCTGCAGCGGTGTGGCCATGACTGTGCTTCGAAGACTGCAAACTAGCCTCTCCATTCGAAGAGAACACGCACGGATTGGGAAGTCTGTGATCTCTGGGAGATGTGTGTGGTGCTACTGCCCCTGTGTATGGGGTGGCTCACTGGCCACTAGCAATGTTTCTGCTCGCCACTGTGGGGCAAACGTTGTGCAGCTAAGCTCACTTGGGAAGTACAAGTGCCAGAGTTCCTTTCTGGGGCACCATCAGGAGATCACATTCGTAGCATGCGGGTACTGCTTTCCTCCTAAGCTGTGCATTCGCAGCCAGCTTCAAGGTGTTGCTTTTGTGGACAGATTCTGGGGGAGAGGCCGCTGGAGAACACTCTGCTTCTATGCCCTTTGAGAAGGATGCTTTGAGGAACCTCTTACCCTAGCCTCTGCCAAGTACAGCCTTCTGCCTCTCTCCAATACAGACTTACGTCTGACATCTTGTCTTTCCGTTTGAGAAACCAAGAGCCCTTTTCCTGCAGGGAAAATTGTCCGTTTTCTGTTCTTCTTTTGCACACGGTGACGTGCCTTCAGGGCTGGTGTTAGGCTTTTACCCACTCGAGGGAGGGCAGCTTCCCATTCACTTTGGAGATGGCACTCCTGCAGCGGTGTGGCCATGACTGTGCTTTGCAGACTGCAATCTAGCCTCTCCATTCGAAGAGAACACGCACGGATTGGGAAGTCTCTGTTCTCTGGGAGATGTGTGTGGTGCTACTGCCCCGGTGTATGGGGTGGCTCACTGGCCAATAGCAATGTTTCTGCTCGCCACTGTGGGGCAAACGTTGTGCAGCTAAGCTCACTTGGGAAGTACAAGTGCCAGAGTTCCTTTCTGGGGCACCATCAAGAGATCACATTCGTAGCATGCGGGTTCTGCTCTCCTCCTAAGCTGTGCATTCGCAGCCAGCTTCAAGGTGTTCCTTTTGTGGATCGACTCTGGTGGAGAGGCGGCTGGAGAAGGTCTCTGCTTCTATGCCCTTTGAGAAGGCTGCTTTGAGGAACCTCTTACCCTAGCCTCTGCCAAGTACAGCCTTCTGCCTCTCTCCAATACTGACTTACTTCTGACAGCTTGTCTTTCCGTTTGAGAAACCAAGAGCCCTTTTCCTGCAGGGAAAAATGTCCGTTTTCTGTTCTTCTTGTGCACATGGTGACGTGCTTTCAGGGATGGTGTTAGGCCTTTACCCACTCGAGGGAGGGCAGCTTCCCATTCACTTTGGAGATGGCACTCTTGCAGCGCTGTGGGCCATGTCTGTGCTTCGCAGACTGCAAACTAGCCTCTCCATTCGAAGAGAACACGCACGGATTGGGAAGTCTGAGTTCTCTGGGAGATGTGTGTGGTGCTACTGCCCCGGTGTATGGGGTTGTTCACTGGCCACTAGCAGTGTTTCTGCTCGCCAGTGTGGGGCAAACTCTGTTCAGCTAAGCTCACTTGGGAAGTACAAGTGCCAGAGTTCCTTTCTGGGGCACCATCAAGAGATCACATACGTAGCATGCGGGTACTGCTTTCCTCGTAAGGTGTGCATTCGCAGCCAGCTTCAAGGTGTTCCTTTTGTGGACAGATTCTTGGGGAGAGGCCGCTGGAGAACCCTCTGCTTCTATGCCTTTTGAGAAGGATGCTTTGAGGAACCTCTTACCCTAGCCTCTGCCAAGTACAGCCTTCTGCCACTCTCCAATACTGACTTACGTCTGACAGCTTGTCTTTCCGTTTGAGAAACCAAGAGCCCTTTTCCTGCAGGGAAAAATGTCCGTTTTCTGTTCTTCTTTTGCACACAGTGACGTGCTTTCAGGGATGGTGTTAGGCCTTTACCCACTCGAGGGAGGGCAGCTTCCCATTCACTTTGGAGATGGCACTCTTGCAGCGCTGTGGGCCATGTCTGTGCTTCGCAGACTGCAAACTACCTTCTCCATTCGAAGAGAACACGCACGGATGGGGAAGTCTCTGTTCTCTGGGAGATGTGTGTGGTGCTACTGCCCCGGTGTATGGGGTGGCTCACTGGCCACTAGCAATGTTTCTGCTCGCCACTGCGGGGCAAACGTTGTGCAGCTAAGCTCACTTGGGAAGTACAAGTGCCAGAGTTCCTTTCTGGGGCACCATCAAGAGATCACATTCGTAGCATGCGGGTACTGCTTTCTTCCTAAGCTGTGCATTCGCAGCCAGCTTCAAGGTGTTCCTTTTGTGGATCGACTCTGGTGGAGAGGCCGCTGGAGAAGGCCTCTGCTTCTATGCCCTTTGAGAAGGCTGCTTTGACGAACCTCTTACCCTAGCCTCTGCCAAGTACAGCCTTCTGCCTCTCTCCAATACTGACTAACTTCTGACAGCTTGTCTTTCCGTTTGAGAAACCAAGAGCCCTTTTCCTACAGGGAAAAATGTCCGTTTTCTGTTCTTCTTGTGCACACGGTGACGTGCTTTCAGGGATGGTGTTAGGCCTTTAGCCACTCGAGGGAGGGCAGCTTCCCATTCACTTTGGAGATTGCACTCTTGCAGCGCTGTGGGCCATGTCTGTGCTTCGCAGACTGCAAACTACCTTCTCCATTCGAAGAGAACACGCACGGATTGGGAAGTCTCTGTTCTCTGGGAGATGTGTGTTGTGCTACTGCCCCGGTGTATGGGGTGGTTCACTGGCCAGTAGCAATGATTCTGCTCGCCACTGTGGGGTAAACGTTGTGCAGCTAAGCTCACTTGGGAAGTACAAGTGCCAGAGTTCCTTTCTGGGGCACCATCAAGAGATCACATTCGTAGCATGCGGGTACTGCTCTCTTCCTTAGCTGTGCATTCGCAGCCAGATTCAAGGTGTTCTTTTGTGGATAGACTCTGGTGGAGAGTCCGCTGGAGAAGGCCTCTGCTTCTATGCCCTTTGAGATAGCTGCTTTGAGGAACCTCTTACCCTAGCCTCTGCCAAGTACAGCCTTCTGCCTCTCTCCAATACTGACTTACTTCTGACAGCTTGTCTTTCCGTTTGAGAAACCGAGAGCCGTTTTCCTACAGGGAAAAATGTCCGTTTTCTGTTCTTCTTGTGCACACGGTGACGTGCTTTCAGGGATGGTGTTAGGCCTTTACCCACTCGAGGGAGGGCAGCTTCCCATTCACTTTGGTGATGGCACTCTTGCAGCGCTGTGGGCCATGTCTGTGCTTCGCAGACTGCAAACTACCCTCTCCATTCGAAGAGAACACGCACGGATTGGGAAGTCTCTGTTCTCTGGGAGATGTGTGTGGTGCTACTGCCCCGGTGTATGGGGTGGCTCACTGGCCACTAGCAATATTTCTGCTCGCCACTGTGGGGCAAACTCTGTTCAGCTAAGCTCACTTGGGAAGTACAAGAGCTAGAGTTCCTTTCTGGGGCACCATCAAGAGATCACATTCGTAGCATGCGGGTACTGCTCTCCTCCTAAGCTGTGCATTCGCAGCCAGCTTCAAGGTGTTCCTTTGGTGGATAGACTCTGGTGGAGAGGCCGCTGGAGAAGGCCTCTGCTTCTATGCCCTTTGAGAAGGCTGCTTTGAGGAACCTCTTACCCTAGCTTCTGCCAAGTACAGCCTTCTGCCTCTCTCCAATACTGACTTACTTCTGACAGCTTGTCTTTCCGTTTGAGAAACCAAGAGCCCTTTTCCTGCAGGGAAAAATGTCCGTTTTCTGTTCTTCTTTTGCACACCGTGACGTGCTTTCAGGGATGGTGTTAGGCCTTTACCCACTCGAGGGAGGGCAGTTTCCCATTCACTTTGGAGATGGCACTCTTGCAGCGCTGTGGGCCATGTCTGTGCTTCGCAGACTGCAAACTACCTTCTCCATTCGAAGAGAACACGCACGGAAGGGGAAGTCTCTGTTCTCTGGGAGATGTGTGTGGTGCTACTGCCCCGGTGTATGGGGTGGCTCACTGGCCACTAGCAATGTTTCTGCTCGCCACTGCGGGGCAAACGTTGTGCAGCTAAGCTCACTTGGGAAGTACAAGTGCCAGAGTTCCTTTCTGGGGCACCATCAAGAGATCACATTCGTAGCATGCGGGTACTGCTCTCTTCCTAAGCTGTGCATTCGCAGCCAGCTTGAAGGTGTTCCTTTTGTGGATCGACTCTGGTGGAGAGGCCGCTGGAGAAGATCTCTGCTTCTATGCCCTTTGAGAAGGCTGCTTTGACGAACCTCTTACCCTATCCTCTGCCAAGTACAGCCTTCTGCCTCTCTCCAATACTGACTTACTTCTGACAGCTTGTCTTTCCTTTTGAGAAACCAAGAGCCCTTTTCCTGCAGGGAAAAATGTCCGTTTTCTGTTCTTCTTGTGCACACGGTGACGTGCTTTCAGGGATGGTGTTAGGCCTTTACCCACTCGAGGGAGGGCAGCTTCCCATTCACTTTGGTGATGGCACTCTTGCAGCGCTGTGGGCCATGTCTGTGCTTCGCAGACTGCAAACTAGCCTCTCCATTCGAAGAGAACACGCACGGATTGGGAAGTCTGTGTTCTCTGGGAGATGTGTGTGGTGCTACTGCCCCGGTGTATGGGATGGCTCACTGGCCACTAGCAATATTTCTGCTCGCCACTGTGGGGCAAACTCGGTTCAGCTAAGCTCACTTGGGAAGTACAAGTGCTAGAGTTCCTTTCTGGGGCACCATCAAGAGATCACATTCGTAGCATGCGGGTACTGCTCTCCTCCTAAGCTGTGCATTCGCAGCCAGCTTCAAGGTGTTCCTTTGGTGGATAGACTCTGGTGGAGAGGCCGCTGGAGAAGGCCTCTGCTTCTATGCCCTTTGAGAAGGCTGCTTTGAGGAACCTCTTACCCTAGCTTCTGCCAAGTACAGCCTTCTGCCTCTCTCCAATACTGACTTACTTCTGACAGCTTGTCTTTCCGTTTGAGAAACCAAGAGCCCTTTTCCTGCAGGGAAAAATGTCCGTTTTCTGTTCTTCTTTTGCACACGGTGACGTGCTTTCAGGGATGGTGTTAGGCCTTTACCCACTCGAGGGAGGGCAGCTTCCCATTCACTTTGGAGATGGCACTCTTGCAGCGCTGTGGGCCATGTCTGTGCTTCGCAGACTGCAAACTACCTTCTCCATTCGAAGAGAACACGCACGGATTGGGAAGTCTGTGTTCTCTGGGAGATGTGTGTTTTGCTACTGCCCCGGTGTATGGGGTGGTTCACTGGCCACTAGCAATGTTTCTGCTCGCCACTGTGGGGTAAACGTTGTGCAGCTAAGCTCACTTGGGAAGTACAAGTGCTAGAGTTCCTTTCTGGGGCACCATCAAGAGATCACATTCGTAGCATGCGGGTACTGCTCTCCTCCTAAGCTGTGCATTCGCAGCCAGCTTCAAGGTGTTCCTTTTGTGGACAGATTCTGGGGGAGAGGACGCTGGAGATCCCTCTGCTTCTATGCCCTTTGAGAAGGATGCTTTGAGGAACCTCTTACCCTAGCCTCTGCCAAGTACAGCCTTCTGCCACTCTCCAATACTGACTTACGTCTGACAGCTTGTCTTTCCGTTTGAGAAACCAAGAGCCCTTTTCCTGCAGGGAAAATTGTCCGTTTTCTGTTCTTCTTTTGCACACGGTGACGTGCCTTCAGGGCTGGTGTTAGGCTTTTACCCACTCGAGGGAGGGCAGCTTCCCATTCACTTTGGAGATGGCACTCCTGCAGCGGTGTGGCCATGACTGTGCTTCGCAGACTGCAAACTAGCCTCTCCATTCGAAGAGAACACGCACGGATTGGGAAGACTGTGATCTCTGGGAGATGTGTGTGGTGCTACTGCCCCGGTGTATGGGGTGGCTCACTGGCCACTAGCAATGTTTCTGCTCGCCACTGTGGGGCAAACGTTGTGCAGCTAAGATCACTTGGGAAGTACAAGTGCCAGAGTTCCTTTCTGGGGCACCATCAAGAGATCACATTCGTAGCATGCGGGTACTGCTCTCCTCCTAAGCTGTGCATTCGCAGCCAGCTTCAAGGTGTTCCTTTTGTGGATCGACTCTGGTGGAGAGGCCGCTGGAGAAGGCCTCTGCTTCTATGCCCTTTGAGAAGGCTGCTTTGAGGAACCTCTTACCCTAGCCTCTGCCAAGTACAGCCTTCTGCCTCTCTCCAATACTGACTTACTTCTGACAGCTTGTCTTTCCGTTTGAGAAACCAAGAGCCCTTTTCCTGCAGGGAAAAATGTCCGTTTTCTGTTCTTCTTGTGCACACGGTGACGTGCTTTCAGGGATGGTGTTAGGCCTTTACCCACTCGAGGGAGGGCAGCTTCCCATTCACTTTGGAGATGGCACTCTTGCAGCGCTGTGGGCTATGTCTGTGCTTCGCAGACTGCAAACTAGCCTCTCCATTCGAAGAGAACACGCACGGATTGGGAAGTCTGTGTTCTCTGGGAGTTGTGTGTGGTGCTACTGCCCCGGTGTATGGGGTGGTTCACTGGCCACTAGCAATGTTTCTGCTCGCCAGTGTGGGGCAAACTCTGTTCAGCTAAGCTCACTTGGGAAGTACAAGTGCCCGAGATCCTTTCTGGGGCACCATCAAGAGATCACATTCGTAGCATGCGGGTACTGCTTTCCTCCTAAGCTGTGCATTCGCAGCCAGCTTCAAGGTGTTCCTTTTGTGGACAAATTCTGGGGGAGAGGCCGCTGGAGAACACTCTGCTTCTATGCCCTTTGAGAAGGATGCTTTGAGGAACCTCTTACCCTAGCCTCTGCCAAGTACAGCCTTCTGCCACTCTCCAATACTGACTTACGTCTGACAGCTTGTCTTTCCGTTTGAGAAACCAAGAGCCCTTTTCCTGCAGGAAAAAATGTCCGTTTTCTGTTCTTCTTGTGCACATGGTGACGTGCTTTCAGGGATGGTGTTAGGCCTTTACCCACTCGAGGGAGGGCAGCTTCCCATTCACTTTGGAGATGGCACTCTTGCAGCGCTGTGAGCCATGTCTGTGCTTCGCAGACTGCAAACTAGCCTCTCCATTCGAAGAGAACACGCACGGATTGGGAAGTCTGTGTTCTCTGGGAGATGTGTGTGGTGCTACTGCCCCGGTGTATGGGGTTGTTCACTGGCCACTAGCAGTGTTTCTGCTCGCCAGTGTGGGGCAAACTCTGTTCAGCTAAGCTCACTTGGGAAGTACAAGTGCCAGAGTTCCTTTCTGGGGCACCATCAAGAGATCACATACGTAGCATGCGGGTACTGCTTTCCTCCTAAGCTGTGCATTCGCAGCCAGCTTCAAGGTGTTCCTTTTGTGGACAGATTCTTGGGGAGAGGCCGCTGGAGAACCCTCTGCTTCTATGCCTTTTGAGAAGGATGCTTTGAGGAACCTCTTACCCTAGCCTCTGCCAAGTACAGCCTTCTGCCACTCTCCAATACTGACTTACGTCTGACAGCTTGTCTTTCCGTTTGAGAAACCAAGAGCCCTTTTCCTGCAGGGAAAAATGTCCGTTTTCTGTTCTTCTTTTGCACACAGTGACGTGCTTTCAGGGATGGTGTTAGGCCTTTACCCACTCGAGGGAGGGCAGCTTCCCATTCACTTTGGAGATGGCACTCTTGCAGCGCTGTGGGCCATGTCTGTGCTTCGCAGACTGCAAACTACCTTCTCCATTCGAAGAGAACACGCACGGATGGGGAAGTCTCTGTTCTCTGGGAGATGTGTGTGGTGCTACTGCCCCGGTGTATGGGGTGGCTCACTGGCCACTAGCAATGTTTCTGCTCGCCACTGCGGGGCAAACGTTGTGCAGCTAAGCTCACTTGGGAAGTACAAGTGCCAGAGTTCCTTTCTGGGGCACCATCAAGAGATCACATTCGTAGCATGCGGGTACTGCTCTCTTCCTAAGCTGTGCATTCGCAGCCAGCTTCAAGGTGTTCCTTTTGTGGATCGTCTCTGGTGGAGAGGCCGCTGGAGAAGGCCTCTGCTTCTATGCCCTTTGAGAAGGCTGCTTTGACGAACCTCTTACCCTAGCCTCTGCCAAGTACAGCCTTCTGCCTCTCTCCAATACTGACTAACTTCTGACAGCTTGTCTTTCCGTTTGAGAAACCAAGAGCCCTTTTCCTACAGGGAAAAATGTCCGTTTTCTGTTCTTCTTGTGCACACGGTGACGTGCTTTCAGGGATGGTGTTAGGCCTTTAGCCACTCGAGGGAGGGCAGCTTCCCATTCACTTTGGAGATGGCACTCTTGCAGCGCTGTGGGCCATGTCTGTGCTTCGCAGACTGCAAACTACCTTCTCCATTCGAAGAGAACACGCACGGATTGGGAAGTCTCTGTTCTCTGGGAGATGTGTGTTGTGCTACTGCCCCGGTGTATGGGGTGGTTCACTGGCCAGTAGCAATGATTCTGCTCGCCACTGTGGGGTAAACGTTGTGCAGCTAAGCTCACTTGGGAAGTACAAGTGCCAGAGTTCCTTTCTGGGGCACCATCAAGAGATCACATTCTTAGAATGCGGGTACTGCTCTCTTCCTAAGCTGTGCATTCGCAGCCAGATTCAAGGTGTTCTTTTGTGGATAGACTCTGGTGGAGAGGCCGCTGGAGAAGGCCTCTGCTTCTATGCCCTTTGAGAAAGCTGCTTTGAGGAACCTCTTACCCTAGCCTCTGCCAAGTACAGCCTTCTGCCTCTCTCCAATACTGACTTACTTCTGACAGCTTGTCTTTCCGTTTGAGAAACCGAGAGCCGTTTTCCTACAGGGAAAAATGTCCGTTTTCTGTTCTTCTTGTGCACACGGTGACGTGCTTTCAGGGATGGTGTTAGGCCTTTACCCACTCGAGGGAGGGCAGCTTCCCATTCACTTTGGTGATGGCACTCTTGCAGCGCTGTGGGCCATGTCTGTGCTTCGCAGACTGCAAACTACCCTCTCCATTCGAAGAGAACACGCACGGATTGGGAAGTCTGTGTTCTCTGGGAGATGTGTGTGGTGCTACTGCCCCGGTGTATGGGATGGCTCACTGGCCACTAGCAATATTTCTGCTCGCCACTGTGGGGCAAACTCTGTTCAGCTAAGCTCACTTGGGAAGTACAAGTGCTAGAGTTCCTTTCTGGGGCACCATCAAGAGATCACATTCGTAGCATGCGGGTACTGCTCTCCTCCTAAGCTGTGCATTCGCAGCCAGCTTCAAGGTGTTCCTTTGGTGGATAGACTCTGGTGGAGAGGCCGCTGGAGAAGGCCTCTGCTTCTATGCCCTTTGAGAAGGCTGCTTTGAGGAACCTCTTACCCTAGCTTCTGCCAAGTACAGCCTTCTGCCTCTCTCCAATACTGACTTACTTGTGACAGCTTGTCTTTCCGTTTGAGAAACCAAGAGCCCTTTTCCTGCACGGAAAAATGTCCGTTTACTGTTCTTCTTTTGCACACGGTGACGTGCTTTCAGGGATGGTGTTAGGCCTTTACCCACTCGAGGGAGGGCAGCTTCCCATTCACTTTGGAGATGGCACTCTTGCAGCGCTGTGGGCCATGTCTGTGCTTCGCAGACTGCAAACTACCTTCTCCATTCGAAGAGAACACGCACGGATTGGGAAGTCTCTGTTCTCTGGGAGATGTGTGTTTTGCTACTGCCCCGGTGTATGGGGTGGTTCACTGGCCAGTAGCAATGTTTCTGCTCGCCACTGTGGGGTAAACGTTGTGCAGCTAAGCTCACTTGGGAAGTACAAGTGCCAGAGTTCCTTTCTAGGGCACCATCAAGAGATCACATTCGTAGCATGCGGGTACTGCTTTCCTCCTAAGCTGTGCATTCACAGCCAGATTCAAGGTGTTCTTTTGTGGATAGACTCTGGTGGAGAGGCCGCTGGAGAAGGCCTCTGCTTCTATGCCCTTTGAGAAGGCTGCTTTGAGGAACCTCTTTCCCTAGCCTCTGCCAAGTACAGCCTTCTGCCACTCTCCAATACTGACTTACGTCTGACAGCTTGTCTTTCCGTTTCAGAAACCAAGAGCCCTTTTCCTGCAGGGAAAATTGTCCGTTTTCTGTTCTTCTTTTGCACACGGTGACGTGCCTTCAGGGCTGGTGTTAGGCTTTTACCCACTGGAGGGAGGGCAGCTTCCCATTCACTTTGGAGATGGCACTCCTGCAGCGGTGTGGCCATGACTGTGCTTCGCAGACTGCAAACTAGCCTCTCCATTCGAAGAGAACACGCACGGATTGGGAAGTCTGTGTTTTCTGGGAGATGTGTGTGGTGCTACTGCCCCGGTGTATGGGGTGGCTCACTGGCCACTAGCAATGTTTCTGCTCGCCACTGTGGGGTAAACGTTGTGCAGCTAAGCTCACTTGGGAAGTACAAGTGCTAGAGTTCCTTTCTGGGGCACCATCAAGAGATCACATTCGTAGCATGCGGGTACTGCTCTCCTCCTAAGCTGTGCATTCGCAGCCAGCTTCAAGGTGTTCCTTTTGTGGACAGATTCTGGGGGAGAGGACGCTGGAGATCCCTCTGCTTCTATGCCCTTTGAGAAGGATGCTTTGAGGAACCTCTTACCCTAGCCTCTGCCAAGTACAGCCTTCTGCCACTCTCCAATACTGACTTACGTCTGACAGCTTGTCTTTCCGTTTGAGAAACCAAGAGCCCTTTTCCTGCAGGGAAAATTGTCCGTTTTCTGTTCTTCTTTTGCACACGGTGACGTGCCTTTAGGGCTGGTGTTAGGCTTTTACCCACTCGAGGGAGGGCAGCTTCCCATTCACTTTGGAGATGGCACTCCTGCAGCGGTGTGGCCATGACTGTGCTTCGCAGACTGCAAACTAGCCTCTCCATTCGAAGAGAACACGCACGGATTGGGAAGACTGTGATCTCTGGGAGATGTGTGTGGTGCTACTGCCCCGGTGTATGGGGTGGCTCACTGGCCACTAGCAATGTTTCTGCTCGCCACTGTGGGGCAAACTCTGTTCAGCTAAGCTCACTTGGGAAGTACAAGTGCTAGAGTTCCTTTCTGGGGCACCATCAAGAGATCACATTCGTAGCATGCGGGTACTGCTCTCCTCCTAAGCTGTGCATTCGCAGCCAGCTTCAAGGTGTTCCTTTTGTGGATAGACTCTGGTGGAGAGGCGGCTGGAGAAGGTCTCTGCTGCTATGCCCTTTGAGAAGGC
The DNA here is from genome assembly GCF_026419965.1 of Kogia breviceps. NCBI lineage: Eukaryota > Metazoa > Chordata > Mammalia > Artiodactyla > Physeteridae > Kogia > Kogia breviceps. The sequence goes on from NC_081324.1 coordinate 30,723,227, forward strand.
TGCTTTGTGGAACCTCTTACCCTAGCTTCTGCCAAGTACAGCCTTCTGCCTCTCTCCAATACTGACTTATTTATGACAGCTTGTCTTTCCGTTTGAGAAACCAAGAGCCCTTTTCCTGCAGGGAAAAATGTCCGTTTTCTGTTCTTCTTTTGCACACAGTGACGTGCTTTCAGGGATGGTGTTAGGCCTTTACCCACTCGAGGGAGGGCAGCTTCCCATTCACTTTGGAGATGGCACTCTTGCAGCGCTGTGGGCCATGTCTGTGCTTCGCAGACTGCAAACTACCTTCTCCATTCGAAGAGAACACGCACGGATTGGGAAGTCTGTGTTCTCTGGGAGTTGTGTGTGGTGCTACTGCCCCGGTGTATGGGGTGGTTCACTGGCCACTAGCAATGTTTCTGCTCGCCAGTGTGGGGCAAACTCTGTTCAGCTAAGCTCACTTGGGAAGTACAAGTGCCCGACATCCTTTCTGGGGCACCATCAAGAGATCACATTCGTAGCATGCGGGTACTGCTTTCCTCCTAAGCTGTGCATTCGCAGCCAGCTTCAAGGTGTTCCTTTTGTGGAGAGATTCTGGGGGAGAGGCCGCTGGAGAACACTCTGCTTCTATGCCCTTTGAGAAGGATGCTTTGAGGAACCTCTTACCCTAGCCTCTGCCAAGTACAGCCTTCTGCCACTCTCCAATACTGACTTACGTCTGACAGCTTGTCTTTCCGTTTGAGAAACCAAGAGCCCTTTTCCTGCAGGGAAAATTGTCCGTTTTCTGTTCTTCTTTTACACACGGTGACGTGCCTTCAGGGCTGGTGTTAGGCTTTTACCCACTCGAGGGAGGGCAGCTTCCCATTCACTTTGGAGATGGCACTCCTGCAGCGCTGTGGCCATGACTGTGCTTCGCAGACTGCAACCTAGCTTCTCCATTCGAAGAGAACACGCACGGATTGGGAAGTCTGTGTTCTCTGGTAGATGTGTGTGGTGCTACTGCCCCGGTGTATGGTGTGGCTCACTGGCCACTAGCAATGTTTCTGCTCGCCACTGTGGGGCAAACTCTGTTCAGCTAAGCTCATTTGGGAAGTACAAGTGCTAGAGTTCCTTTCTGGGGCACCATCAAGAGATCACATTCGTAGCATGCGGGTACTGCTCTCCTCCTAAGCTGTGCATTCGCAGCCAGCTTCAAGGTGTTCCTTTGGTGGATAGACTCTGGTGGAGAGGCCGCTGGAGAAGGCCTCTGCTTCTATGCCCTTTGAGAAGGCTGCTTTGAGGAACCTCTTACCCTAGCTTCTGCCAAGTACAGTCTTCTGCCTCTCTCCAATACTGACTTACTTCTGACAGCTTGTCTTTCCGTTTGAGAAACCAAGAGCCCTTTTCCTGCAGGGAAAAATGTCCGTTTTCTGTTCTTCTTTTGCACACAGTGACGTGCTTTCAGGGATGGTGTTAGGCCTTTACCCACTCGAGGGAGGGCAGCTTCCCATTCACTTTGGAGATGGCACTCTTGCAGCGCTGTGGGCCATGTCTGTGCTTCGCAGACTGCAAACTACCTTCTCCATTCGAAGAGAACACGCACGGATTGGGAAGTCTCTGTTCTCTGGGAGATGTGTGTGGTGCTACTTCCCCGCTGTATGGGGTGGTTCACTGGCCAGTAGCAATGTTTCTGCTCGCCAGTGTGGGGCAAACGTTGTGCAGCTAAGCTCACTTGGGAAGTACAAGTGCCAGAGTTCCTTTCTGGGGCACCATCAAGAGATCACATTCGTAGCATGCGGGTACTGCTCTCCTCCTAAGCTGTGCATTCGCAGCCAGCTTCAAGGTGTTCCTTTTGTGGATCGACTCTGGTGGAGAGGCCGCTGGAGAAGGCCCCTGCTTCAATGCCCTTTGAGAAGGCTGCTTTGAGGAACCTCTTACCCTAGCCTCTGCCAAGTACAGCCTTCTGCCTCTGTCCAATACTGACTTACTTCTGACAGCTTGTCTTTCCGTTTGAGAAACCAAGAGCCCTTTTCCTGCAGGGAAAAATGTCCGTTTTCTGTTTTCTTATGCACACGGTGACGTGCTTTCAGGGATGGTGTTAGGCCTTTACCCACTCGAGGGAGGGCAGCTTCCCATTCACTTTGGAGATGGCACTCTTGCAGCGCTGTGGGCCATGTCTGTGCTTCGCAGACTGCAAACTAGCCTCTGCATTCGAAGAGAACACGCACGGATTGGGAAGTCTGTGTTCTCTGGGAGTTGTGTGTGGTGCTACTGCCCCGGTGTATGGGGTGGTTCACTGGCCACTAGCAATGTTTCTGCTCGCCAGTGTGGGGCAAACTCTGTTCAGCTAAGCTCACTTGGGAAGTACAAGTGCCCGAGATCCTTTCTGGGACACCATCAAGAGATCACATTCGTAGCATGCGGGTACTGCTTTCCTCCTAAGCTGTGCATTCGCAGCCAGCTTCAAGGTGTTCCTTTTGTGGACAGATTCTGGGGGAGAGGCCGCTGGAGAACACTCTGCTTCTATGCCCTTTGAGAAGAATGCTTTGAGGAACCTCTTACCCTAGCCTCTGCCATGTACAGCCTTCTGCCACTCTCCAATACTGACTTACGTCTGACAGCTTGTCTTTCCGTTTGAGAAACCAAGAGCCCTTTTCCTGCAGGGAAAATTGTCCGTTTTCTGTTCTTCTTGTGCACACGGTGACGTGCTTTCAGGGATGGTGTTAGGCCTTTACCCACTCGAGGGAGGGCAGCTTCCCATTCACTTTGGAGATGGCACTCTTGCAGCGCTGTGGGCCATGTCTGTGCTTCGCAGACTGCAAACTACCTTCTCCATTCGAAGAGAACACGCACGGATTGGGAAGTCTCTGTTCTCTGGGAGATGTGTGTGGTGCTACTGCCCCGGTGTATGGGGTGGCTCACTGGCCACTAGCAATATTTCTGCTCGCCACTGTGGGGCAAACTCTGTTCAGCTAAGCTCACTTGGGAAGTACAAGTGCTAGAGTTCCTTTCTGGGGCACCATCAAGAGATCACATTCGTAGCATGCGGGTACTGCTCTAGTCCTAAGCTGTGCATTCGCAGCCAGCTTGAAGGTGTTCCTTTTGTGGATCGACTCTGGTGGAGAGGCCGCTGGAGAAGGCCTCTGCTTCTATGCCCTTTGAGAAGGCTGCTTTGTGGAACCTCTTACCCTAGCTTCTGCCAAGTACAGCCTTCTGCCTCTCTCCAATACTGACTTACTTCTGACAGCTTGTCTTTCCGTTTGAGAAACCAAGAGCCCGTTTCCTGCAGGGAAAAATGTCCGTTTTCTGTTCTTCTTGTGCACACGGTGACGTGCTTTCAGGGATGGTGTTAGGCCTTTACCCACTCGAGGGAGGGCAGCTTCCCATTCACTTTGGAGATGGCACTCTTGCAGCGCTGTGGGCCATGTCTGTGCTTCGCAGACTGCAAACTACCTTCTCCATTCGAAGAGAACACGCACGGATTGGGAAGTCTCTGTTCTCTGGGAGATGTGTGTTGTGCTACTGCCCCGGTGTATGGGGTGGTTCACTGGCCAGTAGCAAAGTTTCTGCTCGCCACTGTGGGGTAAACGTTGTGCAGCTAAGCTCACTTGGGAAGTACAAGTGCCAGAGTTCCTTTCTGGGGCACCATCAAGAGATCACATTCGTAGCATGCGGGTACTGCTCTCTTCCTAAGCTGTGCATTCGCAGCCAGCTTGAAGGTGTTCCTTTTGTGGATCGACTCTGGTGGAGAGGCCGCTGGAGAAGGTCTCTGCTTCTATGCCCTTTGAGAAGGCTGCTTTGACGAACCTCTTACCCTATCCTCTGCAAAGTACAGCCTTCTGCCTCTCTCCAATACTGACTTACTTCTGACAGCTTGTCTTTCCGTTTGAGGAACCAAGAGCCCTTTTCCTGCAGGGAAAAATGTCCGTTTTCTGTTCTTCTTGTGCACACGGTGACGTGCTTTCAGGGATGGTGTTAGGCCTTTACCCACTCGAGGGAGGGCAGCTTCCCATTCACTTTGGTGATGGCACTCTTGCAGCGCTGTGGGCCATGTCTGTGCTTCGCAGACTGCAAACTACCCTCTCCATTCGAAGAGAACACGCACGGAATGGGAAGTCTGTGTTCTCTGGGAGATGTGTGTGGTGCTACTGCCCCGGTGTATGGGGTGGCTCACTGGCCACTAGCAATATTTCTGCTCGCCACTGTGGGGCAAACTCTGTTCAGCTAAGCTCACTTGGGAAGTACAAGTGCTAGAGTTCCTTTCTGGGGCACCATCAAGAGATCACATTCGTAGCATGCGGGTACTGCTCTCCTCCTAAGCTGTGCATTCGCAGCCAGCTTCAAGGTGTTCCTTTGGTGGATAGACTCTGGTGGAGAGGCCGCTGGAGAAGGCCTCTGCTTCTATGCCCTTTGAGAAGGCTGCTTTGAGGAACCTCTTACCCTAGCTTCTGCCAAGTACAGCCTTCTGCCTCTCTCCAATACTGACTTACTTCTGACAGCTTGTCTTTCCGTTTGAGAAACCAAGAGCCCTTTTCCTGCAGGGAAAAATGTCCGTTTTCTGTTCTTCTTTTGCACACGGTGACGTGCTTTCAGGGATGGTGTTAGGCCTTTACCCACTCGAGGGAGGGCAGCTTCCCATTCACTTTGGAGATGGCACTCTTGCAGCGCTGTGGGCCATGTCTGTGCTTCGCAGACTGCAAACTACCTTCTCCATTCGAAGAGAACACGCACGGATTGGGAAGTCTCTGTTCTCTGGGAGATGTGTGTTTTGCTACTGCCCCGGTGTATGGGGTGGTTCACTGGCCAGTAGCAATGTTTCTGCTCGCCACTGTGGGGTAAACGTTGTGCAGCTAAGCTCACTTGGGAAGTACAAGTGCCAGAGTTCCTTTCTAGGGCACCATCCAGAGATCACATTGGTAGCATGCGGGTACTGCTTTCCTCCTAAGCTGTGCATTCACAGCCAGATTCAAGGTGTTCTTTTGTGGATAGACTCTGGTGGAGAGGCCGCTGGAGAAGGCCTCTGCTTCTATGCCCTTTGAGAAGGCTGCTTTGAGGAACCTCTTTCCCTAGCCTCTGCCAAGTACAGAATTCTGCCTCTCTCCAATACTGACTTACTTCTGACAGCTTGTCTCTCCGTTTGAGAAACCAAGAGCCCTTTTCCTGCAGGGAAAAATGTCCGTTTTCTGTTCTTCTTGTGCACACGGTGACGTGCTTTCAGGGATGGTGTTAGGCCTTTACCCACTCGAGGGAGGGCAGCTTCCCATTCACTTTGGAGATGGCACTCTTGCAGCGCTGTGGGCCATGTCTGAGCTTCGCAGACTGCAAACTACCTTCTCCATTCGAAGAGAACACGCACGGATTGGGAAGTCTCTGTTCTCTGGGAGATGTGTGTGGTGCTACTGCCCCGGTGTATGGGGTGGCTCACTGGCCACTAGCAATGTTTCTGCTCGCCACTGCGGGGCAAACGTTGTGCAGCTAAGCTCACTTGGGAAGTACAAGTGCCAGAGTTCCTTTCTGGGGCACCATCAAGAGATCACATTCGTAGCATGCGGGTACTGCTCTCCTCCTAAGCTGTGCATTCGCAGCCAGCTTCAAGGTGTTCCTTTTGTGGACAGATTCTGGGGGAGAGGCCGCTGGAGAACACTCTCCTTCTATGCCCTTTGAGAAGGCTGCTTTGAGGAACCTCTTAACCTAGCCTCTGCCAAGTACAGCCTTCTGCCTCTCTCCAATACTGACTTACTTCTGACAGCTTGTCTTTCCGTTTGAGAAACCAAGAGCCCTTTTCCTGCAGGGAAAAATGTCCGTTTTCTGTTCTTCTTGTGCACACGGTGACGTGCTTTCAGGGATGGTGTTAGGCCTTTACCCACTCGAGGGAGGGCAGCTTCCCATTCACTTTGGAGATGGCACTCTTGCAGCGCTGTGGGCTATGTCTGTGCTTCGCAGACTGCAAACTAGCCTCTCCATTCGAAGAGAACACGCACGGATTGGGAAGTCTGTGTTCTCTGGGAGTTGTGTGTGGTGCTACTGCCCCGGTGTATGGGGTGGTTCACTGGCCACTAGCAATGTTTCTGCTCGCCAGTGTGGGGCAAACTCTGTTCAGCTAAGCTCACTTGGGAAGTACAAGTGCCCGAGATCCTTTCTGGGGCACCATCAAGAGATCACATTCGTAGCATGCGGGTACTGCTTTCCTCCTAAGCTGTGCATTCGCAGCCAGCTTCAAGGTGTTCCTTTTGTGGACAGATTCTGGGGGAGAGGCCGCTGGAGAACACTCTGCTTCTATGCCCTTTGAGAAGGATGCTTTGAGGAACCTCTCACCCTAGCCTTTGCCAAGTACAGCCTTCTGCCACTCTCCAATACTGACTTACGTCTGACAGCTTGTCTTTCCGTTTGAGAAACCAAGAGACCTTTTCCTGCAGGGAAAATTGTCCGTTTTCTGTTCTTCTTTTACACACGGTGACGTGCCTTCAGGGCTGGTGTTAGGCTTTTACCCACTCGAGGGAGGGCAGCTTCCCATTCACTTTGGAGATGGCACTCCTGCAGCGCTGTGGCCATGACTGTGCTTCGCAGACTGCAACCTAGCTTCTCCATTCGAAGAGAACACGCACGGATTGGGAAGTCTGTGTTCTCTGGTAGATGTGTGTGGTGCTACTGCCCCGGTGTATGGGGTGGCTCACTGGCCACTAGCAATATTTCTGCTCGCCACTGTGGGGCAAACTCTGTTCAGCTAAGCTCACTTGGGAAGTACAAGTGCTAGAGTTCCTTTCTGGGGCACCATCAAGAGATCACATTCGTAGCATGCGGGTACTGCTCTAGTCCTAAGCTGTGCATTCGCAGCCAGCTTCAAGGTGTTCCTTTGGTGGATAGACTCTGGTGGAGAGGCCGCTGGAGAAGGCCTCTGCTTCTATGCCCTTTGAGAAGGCTGCTTTGAGGAACCTCTTACCCTAGCTTCTGCCAAGTACAGCCTTCTGCCTCTCCCCAATACTGACTTACTTCTGACAGCTTGTCTTTCCGTTTGAGAAACCAAGAGCCCGTTTCCTGCAGGGAAAAATGTCCGTTTTCTGTTCTTCTTGTGCACACGGTGACGTGCTTTCAGGGATGGTGTTAGGCCTTTACCCACTCGAGGGAGGGCAGCTTCCCATTCACTTTGGAGATGGCACACTTGCAGCGCTGTGGGCCATGTCTGTGCTTCGCAGACTGCAAACTACCTTCTCCATTCGAAGAGAACACGCACGGATTGGGAAGTCTCTGTTCTCTGGGAGATGTGTGTTGTGCTACTGCCCCGGTGTATGGGGTGGTTCACTGGCCAGTAGCAATGTTTCTGCTCGCCACTGTGGGGTAAACGTTGTGCAGCTAAGCTCACTTGGGAAGTACAAGTGCCAGAGTTCCTTTCTGGGGCACCATCAAGAGATCACATTCGTAGCATGCGGGTACTGCTTTCCTCCTAAGCTGTGCATTCGCAGCCAGATTCAAGGTGTTCTTTTGTGGATAGACTCTGGTGAAGAGGCCGCTGGAGAAGGCCTCTGCTTCTATGCCCTTTGAGAAGGCTGCTTTGAGGAACCTCTTACCCTAGCTTCTGCCAAGTACAGCCTTCTGCCTCTCTCCAATACTGACTTACTTCTGACAGCTTGTCTTTCCGTTTGAGAAACGAAGAGCCCTTTTCCTGCAGGGAAAAATGTCCGTTTTCTGTTCTTCTTGTGCACACGGTGACGTGCTTTCAGGGATGGTGTTAGGCCTTTACCCACTCGAGGGAGGGCAGCTTCCCATTCACTTTGGAGATGGCACTCTTGCAGCGCTGTGGGCCATGTCTGAGCTTCGCAGACTGCAAACTAGCCTCTCCATTCGAAGAGAACACGCACGGATTGGGAAGTCTGTGTTCTCTGGGAGATGTGTGTGGTGCTACTGCCCCGGTGTATGGGGTGGCTCACTGGCCACTAGCAATGTTTCTGCTCGCCACTGTGGGGTAAACGTTGTGCAGCTAAGCTCACTTGGGAAGTACAAGTGCTAGAGTTCCTTTCTGGGGCACCATCAAGAGATCACATTCGTAGCATGCGGGTACTGCTCTCTTCCTAAGCTGTGCATTCGCAGCCAGCTTCAAGGTGTTCCTTTTGTGGACAGATTCTGGGGGAGAGGACGCTGGAGATCCCTCTGCTTCTATGCCCTTTGAGAAGGATGCTTTGAGGAACCTCTTACCCTAGCCTCTGCCAAGTACAGCCTTCTGCCACTCTCCAATACTGACTTACGTCTGACAGCTTGTCTTTCCGTTTGAGAAACCAAGAGCCCTTTTCCTGCAGGGAAAATTGTCCGTTTTCTGTTCTTCTTTTGCACACGGTGACGTGCCTTCAGGGCTGGTGTTAGGCTTTTACCCACTCGAGGGAGGGCAGCTTCCCATTCACTTTGGAGATGGCACTCCTGCAGCGGTGTGGCCATGACTGTGCTTCGCAGACTGCAAACTAGCCTCTCCATTTGAAGAGAACACGCACGGATTGGGAAGACTGTGATCTCTGGGAGATGTGTGTGGTGCTACTGCCCCGGTGTATGGGGTGGCTCACTGGCCACTAGCAATGTTTTTGCTCTCCACTGTGGGGCAAACTCTGTTCAGCTAAGCTCACTTGGGAAGTAAAAGTGCCAGAGTTCCTTTCTGGGGCACCATCAAGAGATCACATTCGTAGCATGCGGGTACTGCTCTCCTCCTAAGCTGTGCATTCGCAGCCAGCTTCAAGGTGTTCCTTTTGTGGACAGATTCTGGGGGAGAGGCCGCTGGAGAACACTCTGCTTCTATGCCCTTTGAGAAGGCTGCTTTGAGGATCCTCTTACCCTAGCCTCTGCCAAGTACAGCCTTCTGCCTCTCTCCAATACTGACTTACTTCTGACAGCTTGTCTTTCCGTTTGAGAAACCAAGAGCCCTTTTCCTGCAGGGAAAAATGTCCGTTTTCTGTTCTTCTTGTGCACACGGTGACGTGCTTTCAGGGATGGTGTTAGGCCTTTACCCACTCGAGGGAGGGCAGCTTCCCATTCACTTTGGAGATGGCACTCTTGCAGCGCTGTGGGCTATGTCTATGCTTCGCAGACTGCAAACTAGCCTCTCCATTCGAAGAGAACACGCACGGATTGGGCAGTCTGTGTTCTCTGGGAGATGTGTGTGTTGCTTCTGCCCCGGTGTATGGGGTGGTTCACTGGCCACTAGCAATGTTTCTGCTAGCCAGTGTGGGGCAGACTCTGTTCAGCTAAGCTCACTTGGGAAGTACAAGTGCCCGAGTTCCTTTCTGGGGCACCATCAAGAGATCACATTCGTAGCATGCGGGTACTGCTTTCCTCCTAAGCTGTGCATTCGCAGCCAGCTTCAAGGTGTTCCTTTTGTGGACAGATTCTGGGGGAGAGGCCGCTGGAGAACACTCTGCTTCTATGCCTTTTGAGAAGGATGCTTTGAGGAACCTCTTACCATAGCCTCTGCCAAGTACAGCCTTCTGCCACTCTCCAATACTGACTTACGTCTGACAGCTTGTCTTTCCGTTTGAGAAACCAAGAGCCCTTTTCCTGCAGGGAAAAATGTCCGTTTTCTGTTCTTCTTGTGCACACGGTGACGTGCTTTCAGGGATGGTGTTAGGCCTTTACCCACTCGAGGGAGGGCAGCTTCCCATTCACTTTGGAGATGGCACCCTTGCAGCGCTGTGGGCCATGTCTGTGCTTCGCAGACTGCAAACTAGCCTCTCCATTCGAAGAGAACACGCACGGATTGGGAAGTCTGTGTTCTCTGGGAGTTGTGTGTGGTGCTACTGCCCCGGTGTATGGGGTGGTTCACTGGCCACTAGCAATGTTTCTGCTCGCCACTGTGGGGCAAACTCTGTTCAGCTAAGCTCATTTGGGAAGTACAAGTGCTAGAGTTCCTTTCTGGGGCACCATCAAGAGATCACATTCGTAGCATGCGGGTACTGCTCTCCTCCTAAGCTGTGCATTCGCAGCCAGCTTCAAGGTGTTCCTTTGGTGGATCGACTCTGGTGGAGAGGCCGCTGGAGAAGGCCTCTGCTTCTATGCCCTTTGAGAAGGCTGCTTTGAGGAACCTCTTACCCTAGCCTCTGCCAAGTACAGCCTTCTGCCTCTCTCCAATACTGACTTACTTCTGACAGCTTGTCTTTCCGTTTGAGAAACCAAGAGCCCTTTTCCTGCAGGGAAAAATGTCCGTTTTCTGTTCTTCTTGTGCACACGGTGACGTGCTTTCAGGGATGGTGTTAGGCCTTTACCCACTCGAGGGAGGGCAGCTTCCCATTCACTTTGGAGATGGCACTCTTGCAGCGCTGTGGGCCATGTCTATGCTTCGCAGACTGCAAACTAGCCTCTCCATTCGAAGAGAACACGCACGGATTGGGAAGTCTGTGTTCTCTGGGAGATGTGTGTGTTGCTACTGCCCCGGTGTATGGGGTGGTTCACTGGCCACTAGCATTGTTTCTGCTCGCCAGTGTGGGGCAGACTCTGTTCAGCTAAGCTCACTTGGGAAGTACAAGTGCCCGAGTTCCTTTCTGGGGCACCATCAAGAGATCACATTCGTAGCATGCGGGTACTGCTTTGCTCCTAAGCTGTGCATTCGCAGCCAGCTTCAAGGTGTTCCTTTTGTGGACAGATTCTGGGGGAGAGGACGCTGGAGAACACTCTGCTTCTATGCCCTTTGAGAAGGATGCTTTGAGGAACCTCTTACCCTAGCCTCTGCCAAGTACAGCCTTCTGCCTCTCTCCAATACAGACTTACGTCTGACATCTTGTCTTTCCGTTTGAGAAACCAAGAGCCCTTTTCCTGCAGGGAAAATTGTCCGTTTTCTGTTCTTCTTTTGCACACGGTGACGTGCCTTCAGGGCTGGTGTTAGGCTTTTACCCACTCGAGGGAGGGCAGCTTCCCATTCACTTTGGAGATGGCACTGCTGCAGCGGTGTGGCCATGACTGTGCTTCGCAGAATGCAATCTAGCCTCTCCATTCGAAGAGAACACGCACGGATTGGGAAGTCTCTGTTCTCTGGGAGATGTGTGTGGTGCTACTGCCCCGGTGTATGGGGTGGCTCACTGGCCACTAGCAATGTTTCTGCTCGCCAGTGTGGGGCAAACTCTGTTCAGCTAAGCTCACTTGGGAAGTACAAGTGCCCGAGCTCCTTTCTGGGGCACCATCAAGAGATCACATTCGTAGCATGCGGGTACTGCTTTCCTCCTAAGCTGTGCATTCGCAGCCAGCTTCAAGGTGTTCCTTTTGTGGACAGATTGTGGGGGAGAGGCCGCTGGAGAACACTCTGCTTCTATGCCCTTTAAGAAGGATGCTTTGAGGAACCTCTTACCCTAGCCTCTGCCAAGTACAGCCTTCTGCCACTCTCCAATACTGACTTACTTCTGACAGCTTGTCTTTCCGTTTGAGAAACCAAGAGCCCTTTTCCTGCAGGGAAAATTGTCCGTTTTCTGTTCTTCTTTTGCACACGGTGACGTGCCTTCAGGGCTGGTGTTAGGCTTTTACCCACTCGAGGGAGGGCAGCTTCCCATTCACTTTGGAGATGGCACTCCTGCAGCGCTGTGGCCATGACTGTGCCTCGCAGACTGCAAACTACCTTCTCCATTCGAAGAGAACACGCACGGATTGGGAAGTCTCTGTTCTCTGGGAGATGTGTGTGGTGCTACTGCCCCGGTGTATGGGGTGGCTCACTGGCCACTTGCAATGTTTCTGCTCGCCACTGCGGGGCAAACGTTGTGCAGCTAAGCTCACTTGGGAAGTACAAGTGCCAGAGTTCCTTTCTGGGGCACCATCAAGAGATCACATACGTAGCATGCGGGTACTGCTTTCCTCCTAAGCTGTGCATTCGCAGCCAGCTTCAAGGTGTTCCTTTTGTGGACAGATTCTGGGGGAGAGGCCGCTGGAGAACCCTCTGCTTCTATGCCTTTTAAGAAGGATGCTTTGAGGAACCTCTTACCCTAGCCTCTGCCAAGTACAGCCTTCTGCCACTCTCCAATACTGACTTACGTCTGACAGCTTGTCTTTCCGTTTGAGAAACCAAGAGCCCTTTTCCTGCAGGGAAAAATGTCCGTTTTCTGTTCTTCTTGTGCACACGGTGACGTGCTTTCAGGGATGGTGTTAGGCCTTTACCCACTCGAGGGAGGGCAGCTTCCCATTCACTTTGGAGATGGCACTCTTGCAGCGCTGTGGGCCATGTCTGTGCTTCGCAGACTGCAAACTAGCCTCTCCATTCGAAGAGAACACGCACGGATTGGGAAGTCTGTGTTCTCTGGGAGATGTGTGTGGTGCTACTGCCCCGGTGTATGGGGTGGTTCACTGGCCAGTAGCAATGTTTCTGCTCGCCAGTGTGGGGCAAACTCTGTGCAGCTAAGCTCACTTGGGAAGTACAAGTGCCCGAGATCCTTTCTGGGGCACCATCAAGAGATCACATTCGTAGCATGCGGGTACTGCTTTCCTCCTAAGCTGTGCATTCGCAGCCAGCTTCAAGGTGTTCCTTTTGTGGACAGATTCTGGGGGAGAGGCCGCTGGAGAACACTCTGCTTCTATGCCCTTTGAGAAGGATGCTTTGAGGAACCTCTTACCCTAGCCTCTGCCAAGTACAGCCTTCTGCCACTCTCCAATACTGACTTACGTCTGACAGCTTGTCTTTCCGTTTGAGAAACCAAGAGCCCTTTTCCTGCAGGGAAAATTGTCCGTTTTCTGTTCTTCTTTTGCACACAGTGACGTGCCTTCAAAGCTGGTGTTAGGCTTTTACCCACTCGAGGGAGGGCAGCTTCCCATTCACTTTGGAGATGGCACTCCTGCAGCGCTGTGGCCATGACTGTGCTTCGCAGACTGCAAACTAGCGTCTCCATTCGAAGAGAACACGCACGGATTGGGAAGTCTGTGTTCTGTGGTAGATGTGTGTTGTGCTACTGCCCCGGTGTATGGTGTGGCTCACTGGCCACTAGCAATGTTTCTGCTCGCCACTGTGGGGCAAACTCTGTTCAGCTAAGCTCATTTGGGAAGTACAAGTGCTAGAGTTTCTTTCTGGGGCACCATCAAGAGATCACATTCGTAGCATGCGGGTACTGCTCTCCTCCTAATCTGTGCATTCGCAGCCAGCTTCAAGGTGTTCCTTTGGTGGATAGACTCTGGTGGAGAGGCCGCTGGAGAAGGCCTCTGCTTCTATGCCCTTTGAGAAGGCTGCTTTGAGGAACCTCTTACCCTAGCTTCTGCCAAGTACAGCCTTCTGCCTCTCTCCAATACTGACTTACTTCTGACAGCTTGTCTTTCCGTTTGAGAAACCAAGAGCCCTTTTCCTGCAGGGAAAAATGTCCGTTTTCTGTTCTTCTTTTGCACACAGTGACGTGCTTTCAGGGCTGGTGTTAGGACTTTACCCAGTCGAGGGAGGGCAGCTTCCCATTCACTTTGGAGATGGCACTCTTGCAGCGCTGTGGGCCATGTCTGAGCTTCGCAGACTGCAAACTACCTTCTCCATTCGAAGAGAACACGCACGGATTGGGAAGTCTCTGTTCTCTGGGAGATGTGTGTGGTGCTACTGCCCCGGTGTATGGGGTGGCTCACTGGCCATTAGCAATGTTTCTGCTCGCCACTGCGGGGCAAACGTTGTGCAGCTAAGCTCACTTGGGAAGTACAAGTGCCAGAGTTCCTTTCTGGGGCACCATCAAGAGATCACATACGTAGCATGCGGGTACTGCTTTCCTCCTAAGCTGTGCATTCGCAGCCAGCTTCAAGGTGTTCCTTTTGTGGACAGATTCTGGGGGAGAGGCCGCTGGAGAACCCTCTGCTTCTATGCCTTTTAAGAAGGATGCTTTGAGGAACCTCTTACCCTAGCCTCTGCCAAGTACAGCCTTCTGCCACTCTCCAATACTGACTTACGTCTGACAGCTTGTCTTTCCGTTTGAGAAACCAAGAGCCCTTTTCCTGCAGGGAAAAATGTCCGTTTTCTGTTCTTCTTGTGCACACGGTGACGTGCTTTCAGGGATGGTGTTAGGCCTTTACCCACTCGAGGGAGGGCAGCTTCCCATTCACTTTGGAGATGGCACTCTTGCAGCGCTGTGGGCCATGTCTGTGCTTCGCAGACTGCAAACTAGCCTCTCCATTCGAAGAGAACACGCACGGATTGGGAAGTCTGTGTTCTCTGGGAGATGTGTGTGGTGCTACTGCCCCGGTGTATGGGGTGGTTCACTGGCCAGTAGCAATGTTTCTGCTCGCCAGTGTGGGGCAAACTCTGTGCAGCTAAGCTCACTTGGGAAGTACAAGTGCCCGAGATCCTTTCTGGGGCACCATCAAGAGATCACATTCGTAGCATGCGGGTACTGCTTTCCTCCTAAGCTGTGCATTCGCAGCCAGCTTCAAGGTGTTCCTTTTGTGGACAGATTCTGGGGGAGAGGCCGCTGGAGAACACTCTGCTTCTATGCCCTTTGAGAAGGATGCTTTGAGGAACCTCTTACCCTAGCCTCTGCCAAGTACAGCCTTCTGCCACTCTCCAATACTGACTTACGTCTGACAGCTTGTCTTTCCGTTTGAGAAACCAAGAGCCCTTTTCCTGCAGGGAAAATTGTCCGTTTTCTGTTCTTCTTTTGCACACAGTGACGTGCCTTCAAAGCTGGTGTTAGGCTTTTACCCACTCGAGGGAGGGCAGCTTCCCATTCACTTTGGAGATGGCACTCCTGCAGCGCTGTGGCCATGACTGTGCTTCGCAGACTGCAAACTAGCCTCTCCATTCGAAGAGAACACGCACGGATTGGGAAGTCTGTGTTCTGTGGTAGATGTGTGTTGTGCTACTGCCCCGGTGTATGGTGTGGCTCACTGGCCACTAGCAATGTTTCTGCTCGCCACTGTGGGGCAAACTCTGTTCAGCTAAGCTCATTTGGGAAGTACAAGTGCTAGAGTTTCTTTCTGGGGCACCATCAAGAGATCACATTCGTAGCATGCGGGTACTGCTCTCCTCCTAAGCTGTGCATTCGCAGCCAGCTTCAAGGTGTTCCTTTGGTGGATAGACTCTGGTGGAGAGGCCGCTGGAGAAGGCCTCTGCTTCTATGCCCTTTGAGAAGGCTGCTTTGAGGAACCTCTTACCCTAGCTTCTGCCAAGTACAGCCTTCTGCCTCTCTCCAATACTGACTTACTTCTGACAGCTTGTCTTTCCGTTTGAGAAACCAAGAGCCCTTTTCCTGCAGGGAAAAATGTCCGTTTTCTGTTCTTCTTTTGCACACAGTGACGTGCTTTCAGGGCTGGTGTTAGGACTTTACCCAGTCGAGGGAGGGCAGCTTCCCATTCACTTTGGAGATGGCACTCTTGCAGCGCTGTGGGCCATGTCTGAGCTTCGCAGACTGCAAACTACCTTCTCCATTCGAAGAGAACACGCACGGATTGGGAAGTCTCTGTTCTCTGGGAGATGTGTGTGGTGCTACTGCCCCGGTGTATGGGGTGGCTCACTGGCCATTAGCAATGTTTCTGCTCGCCACTGCGGGGCAAACGTTGTGCAGCTAAGCTCACTTGGGAAGTACAAGTGCCAGAGTTCCTTTCTGGGGCACCATCAAGAGATCACATACGTAGCATGCGGGTACTGCTTTCCTCCTAAGCTGTGCATTCGCAGCCAGCTTCAAGGTGTTCCTTTTGTGGACAGATTCTGGGGGAGAGGCCGCTGGAGAACCCTCTGCTTCTATGCCTTTTGAGAAGGATGCTTTGAGGAACCTCTTACCCTAGCCTCTGCCAAGTACAGCCTTCTGCCACTCTCCAATACTGACTTACGTCTGACAGCTTGTCTTTCCGTTTGAGAAACCAAGAGCCCTTTTCCTGCAGGGAAAATTGTCCGTTTTCTGTTCTTCTTTTGCACACGGTGACGTGCCTTCAGGGCTGGTGTTAGGCTTTTACCCACTCGAGGGAGGGCAGCTTCCCATTTACTTTGGAGATGGCACTCCTGCAGCGGTGTGGCCATGACTGTGCTTCGCAGACTGCAAACTAGCCTCTCCATTCGAAGAGAACAGGCACGGATTGGGAAGTCTGTGTTCTCTGGGAGATGTGTGTGGTGCTACTGCCCCGGTGTATGGGGTGGCTCACTGGCCACTAGCAATGTTTCTGCTCGCCACTGTGGGGTAAACGTTGTGCAGCTAAGCTCACTTGGGAAGTACAAGTGCTAGAGTTCCTTTCTGGGGCACCATCAAGTGATCACATTCGTAGCATGCGGGTACTGCTCTCCTCCTAAGCTGTGCATTCGCAGCCAGCTTCAAGGTGTTCCTTTTGTGGATAGATTCTGGGGGAGAGGACGCTGGAGATCCCTCTGCTTCTATGCCCTTTGAGAAGGATGCTTTGAGGAACCTCTTACCCTAGCCTCTGCCAAGTACAGCCTTCTGCCACTCTCCAATACTGACTTACGTCTGACAGCTTGTCTTTCCGTTTGAGAAACCAAGAGCCCTTTTCCTGCAGGGAAAATTGTCCGTTTTCTGTTCTTCTTTTGCACACGGTGACGTGCCTTCAGGGCTGGTGTTAGGCTTTTACCCACTCGAGGGAGGGCAGCTTCCCATTCACTTTGGAGATGGCACTCCTGCAGCCGTGTGGCCATGACTGTGCTTCGCAGACTGCAAACTAGCCTCTCCATTCGAAGAGAACACGCAGGGATTGGGAAGTCTGTGATCTCTGGGAGATGTGTGTGGTGCTACTGCCCCGGTGTATGGGGTGGCTCACTGGCCACTAGCAATGTTTCTGCTCGCCACTGTGGGGCAAACTCTGTTCAGCTAAGCTCACTTGGGAAGTACAAGTGCTAGAGTTCCTTTCTGGGGCACCATCAAGAGATCACATTTGTAGCATGCGGGTACTGCTCTCCTCCTAAGCTGTGCATGCGCAGCCAGCTTCAAGGTGTTCCTTTGGTGGATAGACTCTGGTGGAGAGGCGGCTGGAGAAGGTCTCTGCTTCTATGCCCTTTGAGAAGGCTGCTTTGTGGAACCTCTTACCCTAGCTTCTGCCAAGTACAGCCTTCTGCCTCTCTCCAATACTGACTTACTTCTGACAGCTTGTCTTTCCGTTTGAGAAACCAAGAGCCCTTTTCCTGCAGGGAAAAATGTCCGTTTTCTGTTCTTCTTGTGCACACGGTGACGTGCTTTCAGGGATGGTGTTAGGCTTTTACCCACTCGAGGGAGGGCAGCTTCCCATTCACTTTGGAGATGGCACTCTTGTAGCGCTGTGGGCCATGTCTGTGCTTCGCAGACTGCAAACTAGCCTCTCCATTCGAAGAGAACACGCACGGATTGGGAAGTCTGTGTTCTCTGGGAGTTGTGTGTGGTGCTACTGCCCCGGTGTATGGGGTGGTTCACTGGCCACTAGCAATGTTTCTGCTCGCCAGTGTGGGGCAAACTCTGTTCAGCTAAGCTCACTTGGGAAGTACAAGTGCCCGAGCTCCTTTCTGGGGCACCATCAAGAGATCACATTCGTAGCATGCGGGTACTGCTTTCCTCCTAAGCTGTGCATTCGCAGCCAGCTTCAAGGTGTTCCTTTTGTGGACAGATTCTGGGGGAGAGGCCGCTGGAGAACCCTCTGCTTCTATGCCTTTTGAGAAGGATGCTTTGAAGAACCTCTTACCCTCCCCTCTGCCAAGTACAGCCTTCTGCCACTCTCCAATACTGACTTACGTCTGACAGCTTGTCTTTCCGTTTGAGAAACCAAGAGCCCTTTTCCTGCAGGGAAAATTGTCCGTTTTCTGTTCTTCTTTTGCACACGGTGACGTGCCTTCAGGGCTGGTGTTAGGCTTTTACCCACTCGAGGGAGGGCAGCTTCCCATTCACTTTGGAGATGGCACTCCTGCAGCGCTGTGGCCATGACTGTGCTTCGCAGACTGCAAACTAGCCTCTCCATTCGAAGAGAACACGCACGGATTGGGAAGTCTGTGTTCTGTGGTAGATGTGTGTTGTGCTACTGCCCCGGTGTATGGTGTGGCTCACTGGCCACTAGCAATGTTTCTGCTCGCCACTGTGGGGCAAACTCTGTTCAGCTAAGCTCATTTGGGAAGTACAAGTGCTAGAGTTTCTTTCTGGGGCACCATCAAGAGATCACATTCGTAGCATGCGGGTACTGCTCTCCTCCTAAGCTGTGCATTCGCAGCCAGCTTCAAGGTGTTCCTTTGGTGGATAGACTCTGGTGGAGAGGCCGCTGGAGAAGGCCTCTGCTTCTATGCCCTTTGAGAAGGCTGCTTTGAGGAACCTCTTACCCTAGCTTCTGCCAAGTACAGCCTTCTGCCTCTCTCCAATACTGACTTACTTCTGACAGCTTGTCTTTCCGTTTGAGAAACCAAGAGCCCTTTTCCTGCAGGGAAAAATGTCCGTTTTCTGTTCTTCTTTTGCACACAGTGACGTGCTTTCAGGGCTGGTGTTAGGACTTTACCCAGTCGAGGGAGGGCAGCTTCCCATTCACTTTGGAGATGGCACTCTTGCAGCGCTGTGGGCCATGTCTGAGCTTCGCAGACTGCAAACTACCTTCTCCATTCGAAGAGAACACGCACGGATTGGGAAGTCTCTGTTCTCTGGGAGATGTGTGTGGTGCTACTGCCCCGGTGTATGGGGTGGCTCACTGGCCATTAGCAATGTTTCTGCTCGCCACTGCGGGGCAAACGTTGTGCAGCTAAGCTCACTTGGGAAGTACAAGTGCCAGAGTTCCTTTCTGGGGCACCATCAAGAGATCACATACGTAGCATGCGGGTACTGCTTTCCTCCTAAGCTGTGCATTCGCAGCCAGCTTCAAGGTGTTCCTTTTGTGGACAGATTCTGGGGGAGAGGCCGCTGGAGAACCCTCTGCTTCTATGCCTTTTAAGAAGGATGCTTTGAGGAACCTCTTACCCTAGCCTCTGCCAAGTACAGCCTTCTGCCACTCTCCAATACTGACTTACGTCTGACAGCTTGTCTTTCCGTTTGAGAAACCAAGAGCCCTTTTCCTGCAGGGAAAAATGTCCGTTTTCTGTTCTTCTTGTGCACACGGTGACGTGCTTTCAGGGATGGTGTTAGGCCTTTACCCACTCGAGGGAGGGCAGCTTCCCATTCACTTTGGAGATGGCACTCTTGCAGCGCTGTGGGCCATGTCTGTGCTTCGCAGACTGCAAACTAGCCTCTCCATTCGAAGAGAACACGCACGGATTGGGAAGTCTGTGTTCTCTGGGAGATGTGTGTGGTGCTACTGCCCCGGTGTATGGGGTGGTTCACTGGCCAGTAGCAATGTTTCTGCTCGCCAGTGTGGGGCAAACTCTGTGCAGCTAAGCTCACTTGGGAAGTACAAGTGCCCGAGATCCTTTCTGGGGCACCATCAAGAGATCACATTCGTAGCATGCGGGTACTGCTTTCCTCCTAAGCTGTGCATTCGCAGCCAGCTTCAAGGTGTTCCTTTTGTGGACAGATTCTGGGGGAGAGGCCGCTGGAGAACACTCTGCTTCTATGCCCTTTGAGAAGGATGCTTTGAGGAACCTCTTACCCTAGCCTCTGCCAAGTACAGCCTTCTGCCACTCTCCAATACTGACTTACGTCTGACAGCTTGTCTTTCCGTTTGAGAAACCAAGAGCCCTTTTCCTGCAGGGAAAATTGTCCGTTTTCTGTTCTTCTTTTGCACACAGTGACGTGCCTTCAAAGCTGGTGTTAGGCTTTTACCCACTCGAGGGAGGGCAGCTTCCCATTCACTTTGGAGATGGCACTCCTGCAGCGCTGTGGCCATGACTGTGCTTCGCAGACTGCAAACTAGCGTCTCCATTCGAAGAGAACACGCACGGATTGGGAAGTCTGTGTTCTGTGGTAGATGTGTGTTGTGCTACTGCCCCGGTGTATGGTGTGGCTCACTGGCCACTAGCAATGTTTCTGCTCGCCACTGTGGGGCAAACTCTGTTCAGCTAAGCTCATTTGGGAAGTACAAGTGCTAGAGTTTCTTTCTGGGGCACCATCAAGAGATCACATTCGTAGCATGCGGGTACTGCTCTCCTCCTAATCTGTGCATTCGCAGCCAGCTTCAAGGTGTTCCTTTGGTGGATAGACTCTGGTGGAGAGGCCGCTGGAGAAGGCCTCTGCTTCTATGCCCTTTGAGAAGGCTGCTTTGAGGAACCTCTTACCCTAGCTTCTGCCAAGTACAGCCTTCTGCCTCTCTCCAATACTGACTTACTTCTGACAGCTTGTCTTTCCGTTTGAGAAACCAAGAGCCCTTTTCCTGCAGGGAAAAATGTCCGTTTTCTGTTCTTCTTTTGCACACAGTGACGTGCTTTCAGGGCTGGTGTTAGGACTTTACCCAGTCGAGGGAGGGCAGCTTCCCATTCACTTTGGAGATGGCACTCTTGCAGCGCTGTGGGCCATGTCTGAGCTTCGCAGACTGCAAACTACCTTCTCCATTCGAAGAGAACACGCACGGATTGGGAAGTCTCTGTTCTCTGGGAGATGTGTGTGGTGCTACTGCCCCGGTGTATGGGGTGGCTCACTGGCCATTAGCAATGTTTCTGCTCGCCACTGCGGGGCAAACGTTGTGCAGCTAAGCTCACTTGGGAAGTACAAGTGCCAGAGTTCCTTTCTGGGGCACCATCAAGAGATCACATACGTAGCATGCGGGTACTGCTTTCCTCCTAAGCTGTGCATTCGCAGCCAGCTTCAAGGTGTTCCTTTTGTGGACAGATTCTGGGGGAGAGGCCGCTGGAGAACCCTCTGCTTCTATGCCTTTTGAGAAGGATGCTTTGAGGAACCTCTTACCCTAGCCTCTGCCAAGTACAGCCTTCTGCCACTCTCCAATACTGACTTACGTCTGACAGCTTGTCTTTCCGTTTGAGAAACCAAGAGCCCTTTTCCTGCAGGGAAAATTGTCCGTTTTCTGTTCTTCTTTTGCACACGGTGACGTGCCTTCAGGGCTGGTGTTAGGCTTTTACCCACTCGAGGGAGGGCAGCTTCCCATTTACTTTGGAGATGGCACTCCTGCAGCGGTGTGGCCATGACTGTGCTTCGCAGACTGCAAACTAGCCTCTCCATTCGAAGAGAACAGGCACGGATTGGGAAGTCTGTGTTCTCTGGGAGATGTGTGTGGTGCTACTGCCCCGGTGTATGGGGTGGCTCACTGGCCACTAGCAATGTTTCTGCTCGCCACTGTGGGGTAAACGTTGTGCAGCTAAGCTCACTTGGGAAGTACAAGTGCTAGAGTTCCTTTCTGGGGCACCATCAAGTGATCACATTCGTAGCATGCGGGTACTGCTCTCCTCCTAAGCTGTGCATTCGCAGCCAGCTTCAAGGTGTTCCTTTTGTGGATAGATTCTGGGGGAGAGGACGCTGGAGATCCCTCTGCTTCTATGCCCTTTGAGAAGGATGCTTTGAGGAACCTCTTACCCTAGCCTCTGCCAAGTACAGCCTTCTGCCACTCTCCAATACTGACTTACGTCTGACAGCTTGTCTTTCCGTTTGAGAAACCAAGAGCCCTTTTCCTGCAGGGAAAATTGTCCGTTTTCTGTTCTTCTTTTGCACACGGTGACGTGCCTTCAGGGCTGGTGTTAGGCTTTTACCCACTCGAGGGAGGGCAGCTTCCCATTCACTTTGGAGATGGCACTCCTGCAGCCGTGTGGCCATGACTGTGCTTCGCAGACTGCAAACTAGCCTCTCCATTCGAAGAGAACACGCAGGGATTGGGAAGTCTGTGATCTCTGGGAGATGTGTGTGGTGCTACTGCCCCGGTGTATGGGGTGGCTCACTGGCCACTAGCAATGTTTCTGCTCGCCACTGTGGGGCAAACTCTGTTCAGCTAAGCTCACTTGGGAAGTACAAGTGCTAGAGTTCCTTTCTGGGGCACCATCAAGAGATCACATTTGTAGCATGCGGGTACTGCTCTCCTCCTAAGCTGTGCATGCGCAGCCAGCTTCAAGGTGTTCCTTTGGTGGATAGACTCTGGTGGAGAGGCGGCTGGAGAAGGTCTCTGCTTCTATGCCCTTTGAGAAGGCTGCTTTGTGGAACCTCTTACCCTAGCTTCTGCCAAGTACAGCCTTCTGCCTCTCTCCAATACTGACTTACTTCTGACAGCTTGTCTTTCCGTTTGAGAAACCAAGAGCCCTTTTCCTGCAGGGAAAAATGTCCGTTTTCTGTTCTTCTTGTGCACACGGTGACGTGCTTTCAGGGATGGTGTTAGGCTTTTACCCACTCGAGGGAGGGCAGCTTCCCATTCACTTTGGAGATGGCACTCTTGCAGCGCTGTGGGCCATGTCTGTGCTTCGCAGACTGCAAACTAGCCTCTCCATTCGAAGAGAACACGCACGGATTGGGAAGTCTGTGTTCTCTGGGAGTTGTGTGTGGTGCTACTGCCCCGGTGTATGGGGTGGTTCACTGGCCACTAGCAATGTTTCTGCTCGCCAGTGTGGGGCAAACTCTGTTCAGCTAAGCTCACTTGGGAAGTACAAGTGCCCGAGCTCCTTTCTGGGGCACCATCAAGAGATCACATTCGTAGCATGCGGGTACTGCTTTCCTCCTAAGCTGTGCATTCGCAGCCAGCTTCAAGGTGTTCCTTTTGTGGACAGATTCTGGGGGAGAGGCCGCTGGAGAACCCTCTGCTTCTATGCCTTTTGAGAAGGATGCTTTGAAGAACCTCTTACCCTCCCCTCTGCCAAGTACAGCCTTCTGCCACTCTCCAATACTGACTTACGTCTGACAGCTTGTCTTTCCGTTTGAGAAACCAAGAGCCCTTTTCCTGCAGGGAAAATTGTCCGTTTTCTGTTCTTCTTTTGCACACGGTGACGTGCCTTCAGGGCTGGTGTTAGGCTTTTACCCACTCGAGGGAGGGCAGCTTCCCATTCACTTTGGAGATGGCACTCCTGCAGCGGTGTGGCCATGACTGTGCTTCGCAGACTGCAAACTAGCCTCTCCATTCGAAGAGAACACGCACGGATTGGGAAGTCTGTGTTCTCTGGGAGATGTGTGTGGTGCTACTGCCCCGGTGTATGGGGTGGCTCACTGGCCACTAGCAATGTTTCTGCTCACCACTGTGGGGTAAACGTTGTGCAGCTAAGCTCACTTGGGAAGTACAAGTGCTAGAGTTCCTTTCTGGGGCACCATCAAGAGATCACAATCGTAGCATGCGGGTACTGCTCTCCTCCTAAGCTGTGCATTCGCAGCCAGCTTCAAGGTGTTCCTTTGGTGGATATACTCTGGTGGAGAGGCGGCTGGAGAAGGTCTCTGCTTCTATGCCCTTTGAGAAGGCTGCTTTGTGGAACCTCTTACCCTAGCTTCTGCCAAGTACAGCCTTCTGCCTCTCTCCAATACTGACTTACTTCTGACAGCTTGTCTTTCCGTTTGAGAAACCAAGAGCCCTTTTCCTGCAGGGAAAAATGTCCGTTTTCTGTTCTTCTTTTGCACACAGTGACGTGCTTTCAGGGATGGTGTTAGGCCTTTACCCACTCGAGGGAGGGCAGCTTCCCATTCACTTTGGAGATGGCACTCTTGCAGCGCTGTGGGCCATGTCTGTGCTTCGCAGACTGCAAACTACCTTCTCCATTCGAAGAGAACACGCACGGATTGGGAAGTCTGTGTTCTCTGGGAGATGTGTGTGGTGCTACTTCCCCGCTGTATGGGGTGGTTCACTGGCCAGTAGCAATGTTTCTGCTGGCCAGTGTGGGGCAAACGTTGTGCAGCTAAGATCACTTGGGAAGTACAAGTGCCAGAGTTCCTTTCTGGGGCACCATCAAGAGATCACATTCGTAGCATGCGAGTACTGCTCTCCTCCTAAGCTGTGCATTCGCAGCCAGCTTCAAGGTGTTCCTTTTGTGGATCGACTCTGGTGGAGAGGCCGCTGGAGAAGGCCTCTGCTTCTATGCCCTTTGAGAAGGCTGCTTTGAGGAACCTCTTACCCTAGCCTCTGCCAAGTACAGCCTTCTGCCTCTCTCCAATACTGACTTACTTCTGACAGCTTGTCTTTCCGTTTGAGAAACCAAGAGCCCTTTTCCTGCAGGGATAAATGTCCGTTTTCTGTTCTTCTTGTGCACACGGTGACGTGCTTTCAGGGATGGTGTTAGGCCTTTACCCACTCGAGGGATGGCAGCTTCCCATTCACTTTGGAAATGGCACTCTTGCAGCGCTGTGGGCTATGTCTGTGCTTCGCAGACTGCAAACTAGCCTCTCCATTGGAAGAGAACACGCACGGATTGGGAAGTCTGTGTTCTCTGGGAGTTGTGTGTGGTGCTACTGCCCCGGTGTATGGGGTGGTTCACTGGCCACTAGCAATGTTTCTGCTCGCCAGTGTGGGGCAAACTCTGTTCAGCTAAGCTCACTTGGGAAGTACATGTGCCCGAGATCCTTTCTGGGGCACCATCAAGAGATCACATTCGTAGCATGCGGGTACTGCTTTCCTCCTAAGCTGTGCATTCGCAGCCAGCTTCAAGGTGTTCCTTTTGTGGACAGATTCTGGGGGAGAGGCCGCTGGAGAACACTCTGCTTCTATGCCCTTTGAGAAGGATGCTTTGAGGAACCTCTTACCCTAGGCTCTGCCAAGTACAGCCTTCTGCCACTCTCCAATACTGACTTACGTCTGACAGCTTGTCTTTCCGTTTGAGAAACCAAGAGCCCTTTTCCTGCAGGGAAAATTGTCCGTTTTCTGTTCTTCTTTTACACACGGTGACGTGCCTTCAGGGCTGGTGTTAGGCTTTTACCCACTCGAGGGAGGGCAGCTTCCCATTCACTTTGGAGATGGCACTCCTGCAGCGCTGTGGCCATGACTGTTCTTCGCAGACTGCAACCAAGCTTCTCCATTCGAAGAGAACACGCACGGATTGGGAAGTCTGTGTTCTCTGGTAGATGTGTGTGGTGCTACTGCCCCGGTGTATGGTGTGGCTCACTGGCCACTAGCAATGTTTCTGCTCGCCACTGTGGGGCAAACTCTGTTCAGCTAAGCTCATTTGGGAAGTACAAGTGCTAGAGTTCCTTTCTGGGGCACCATCAAGAGATCACATTCGTAGCATGCGGGTACTGCTCTCCTCCTAAGCTGTGCATTCGCAGCCAGCTTCAAGGTGTTCCTTTGGTGGATAGACTCTGGTGGAGAGGCCGTTGGAGAAGGCCTCTGCTTCTATGCCCTTTGAGAAGGCTGCTTTGAGGAACCTCTTACCCTAGCTTCTGCCAAGTACAGCCTTCTGCCTCTCTCCAATACTGACTTACTTCTGACAGCTTGTCTTTCCGTTTGAGAAACCAAGAGCCCTTTTCCTGCAGGGAAAAATGTCCGTTTTCTGTTCTTCTTTTGCACACAGTGACGTGCTTTCAGGGATGGTGTTAGGCCTTTACCCACTCGAGGGAGGGCAGCTTCCCATTCACTTTGGAGATGGCACTCTTGCAGCGCTGTGGGCCATGTCTGTGCTTCGCAGACTGCAAACTACCTTCTCCATTCGAAGAGAACACGCACGGATTGGGAAGTCTGTGTTCTCTGGGAGATGTGTGTGGTGCTACTTCCCCGCTGTATGGGGTGGTTCACTGGCCAGTAGCAATGTTTCTGCTCGCCACTGTGGGGCAAACGTTGTGCAGCTAAGCTCACTTGGGAAGTACAAGTGCCAGAGTTCCTTTCTGGGGCACCATCAAGAGATCACATTCGTAGCATGCGGGTACTGCTCTCTTCCTAAGCTGTGCATTCGCAGCCAGCTTCAAGGTGTTCCTTTTGTGGGTCGACTCTGGTGGAGAGGCCGCTGGAGAAGGCCTCTGCTTCTATGCCCTTTGAGAAGGCTGCTTTGAGGAACCTCTTACCCTAGCCTCTGCCAAGTACAGCCTTCTGCCTCTCTCCAATACTGACTTACTTCTGACAGCTTGTCTTTCCGTTTGAGAAACCAAGAGCCCTTTTCCTGCAGGGAAAAATGTCCGTTTTCTGTTCTTCTTATGCACACGGTGACGTGCTTTCAGGGATGGTGTTAGGCCTTTACCCACTCGAGGGAGGGCAGCTTCCCATTCACTTTGGAGATGGCACTCTTGCAGCGCTGTGGGCCATGTCTGTGCTTCGCAGACTGCAAACTAGCCTCTGCATTCGAAGAGAACATGCACGGATTGGGAAGTCTGTGTTCTCTGGGAGTTGTGTGTGGTGCTACTGCCCCGGTGTATGGGGTGGTTCACTGGCCACTAGCAATGTTTCTGCTCGCCAGTGTGGGGCAAACTCTGTTCAGCTAAGCTCAGTTGGGAAGTACAAGTGCCCGAGATCCTTTCTGGGGCACCATCAAGAGATCACATTCGTAGCATGCGGGTACTGCTTTCCTCCTAAGCTGTGCATTCGCAGCCAGCTTCAAGGTGTTCCTTTTGTGGACAGATTCTGGGGGAGAGGCCGCTGGAGAACACTCTGCTTCTATGCCCTTTGAGAAGAATGCTTTGAGGAACCTCTTACCCTAGCCTCTGCCATGTACAGCCTTCTGCCACTCTCCAATACTGACTTACGTCTGACAGCTTGTCTTTCCGTTTGAGAAACCAAGAGCCCTTTTCCTGCAGGGAAAATTGTCCGTTTTCTGTTCTTCTTTTGCACACGGTGACGTGCCTTCAGGGCTGGTGTTAGGCTTTTACCCACTCGAGGGAGGGCAGCTTCCCATTCACTTTGGAGATGGCACTCCTGCAGCGCTGTGGCCATGACTGTGCTTCGCAGACTGCAAACTACCCTCTCCATTCGAAGAGAACACGCACGGATTGGGAAGTCTGTGTTCTCTGGTAGATGTGTGTTGTGCTACTGCCCCGGTGTATGGGGTGGTTCACTGGCCACTAGGAATGTTTCTGCTCGCCACTGTGGGGCAAACTCTGTTCAGCTAAGCTCATTTGGGAAGTACAAGTGCTAGAGTTCCTTTCTGGGGCACCATCAAGAGATCACATTCGTAGCATGCGGGTACTGCTCTCCTCCTAAGCTGTGCATTCGCAGCCAGCTTCAAGGTGTTCCTTTGGTGGATAGACTCTGGTGGAGAGGCCGCTGGAGAAGGCCTCTGCTTCTATGCCCTTTGAGAAGGCTGCTTTGAGGAACCTCTTACCCTAGCTTCTGCCAAGTACAGCCTTCTGCCTCTCTCCAATACTGACTTACTTCTGACAGCTTGTTTTTCCGTTTGAGAAACCAAGAGTCCTTTTCCTGCAGGGAAAAATGTCCGTTTTCTGTTCTTCTTTTGCACACAGTGACGTGCTTTCAGGGATGGTGTTAGGCCTTTACCCACTCGAGGGAGGGCAGCTTCCCATTCACTTTGGAGATGGCACTCTTGCAGCGCTGTGGGCCATGTCTGTGCTTCGCAGACTGCAAACTACCTTCTCCATTCGAAGAGAACACGCACGGATTGGGAAGTCTGTGTTCTCTGGGAGATGTGTGTGGTGCTACTTCCCCGCTGTATGGGGTGGTTCACTGGCCAGTAGCAATGTTTCTGCTCGCCAGTGTGGGGCAAACGTTGTGCAGCTAAGCTCACTTGGGAAGTACAAGTGCCAGAGTTCCTTTCTGGAGCACCATCAAGAGATCACATTCGTAGCATGCGGGTACTGCTCTCCTCCTAAGCTGTGCATTCGCAGCCAGCTTCAAGGTGTTCCTTTTGTGGATCGACTCTGGTGGAGAGGCCGCTGGAGAAGGCCTCTGCTTCTATGCCCTTTGAGAAGGCTGCTTTGAGGAACCTCTTACCCTAGCCTCTGCCATGTACAGCCTTCTGCCTCTCTCCAATACTGACTTACTTCTGACAGCTTGTCTTTCCGTTTGAGAAAGCAAGAGCCCTTTTCCTGCAGGGAAAAATGTCCGTTTTCTGTTCTTCTTGTGCACACGGTGACGTGCTTTCAGGGATGGTGTTAGGCCTTTACCCACTCGAGGGAGGGCAGCTTCCCATTCACTTTGGAGATGGCACTCTTGCAGCGCTGTGGGCCATGTCTATGCTTCGCAGACTGCAAACTAGCCTCTCCATTCGAAGAGAACACGCACGGATTGGGAAGTCTGTGTTCTCTGGGAGATGTGTGTGTTGCTACTGCCCCGGTGTATGGGGTGGTTCACTGGCCACTAGCAATGTTTCTGCTCGCCAGTGTGGGGCAGACTCTGTTCAGCTAAGCTCACTTGGGAAGTACAAGTGCCCGAGTTCCTTTCTGGGGCACCATCAAGAGATCACATTCGTAGCATGCGGGTACTGCTTTCCTCCTAAGCTGTGCATTCGCAGCCAGCTTCAAGGTGTTCCTTTTGTGGACAGATTCTGGGGGAGAGGCCGCTGGAGAACACTCTGCTTCTATGCCCTTTGAGAAGGCTGCTTTGAGGAACCTCTTACCCTAGCCTCTGCCAAGTACAGCCTTCTGCCTCTCTCCAATACAGACTTACGTCTGACATCTTGTCTTTCCGTTTGAGAAACCAAGAGCCCTTTTCCTGCAGGGAAAATTGTCCGTTTTCTGTTCTTCTTTTGCACACGGTGACGTGCCTTCAGGGCTGGTGTTAGGCTTTTACCCACTCGAGGGAGGGCAGCTTCCCATTCACTTTGGAGATGGCACTCCTGCAGCGGTGTGGCCATGACTGTGCTTCGCAGACTGCAATCTAGCCTCTCCATTCGAAGAGAACACGCACGGATTGGGAAGTCTCTGTTCTCTGGGAGATGTGTGTGGTGCTACTGCCCCGGTGTATGGGGTGGCTCACTGGCCACTAGCAATGTTTCTGCTCGCCAGTGTGGGGCAAACTCTGTTCAGCTAAGCTCACTTGGGAAGTACAAGTGCCCGAGCTCCTTTC
The DNA here is from genome assembly GCF_026419965.1 of Kogia breviceps. Taxonomy (NCBI): domain Eukaryota; kingdom Metazoa; phylum Chordata; class Mammalia; order Artiodactyla; family Physeteridae; genus Kogia; species Kogia breviceps. The sequence continues at coordinate 30,751,823 of NC_081324.1, forward strand.
TGGGGCACCATCAAGAGATCACATTCGTAGCATGCGGGTACTGCTCTCCTCCTAAGCTGTGCATTCGCAGCCAGCTTCAAGGTGTTCCTTTCGTGGACAGATTCTGGGGGAGAGGCCACTGGAGAACACTCTGCTTCTATGCCCTTTGAGAAGGATGCTTTGAGGAACCTCTTACCCTAGCCTCTGCCAAGTACAGCCTTCTGCCACTCTCCAATACTGACTTACTTCTGACAGCTTGTCTTTCCGTTTGAGAAACCAAGAGCCCTTTCCCTGCAGGGAAAATTGTCCGTTTTCTGTTCTTCTTTTGCACACGGTGACGTGCCTTCAGGGCTGGTGTTCGGCTTTTACCCACTCGAGGGAGGGCAGCTTCCCATTCACTTTGGAGATGGCACTCCTGCAGCGCTGTGGCCATGACTGTGCTTCGCAGACTGCAAACTACCTTCTCCATTCGAAGAGAACACGCACGGATTGGGAAGTCTCTGTTCTCTGGGAGATGTGTGTGGTGCTACTGCCCCGGTGTATGGGGTGGTTCACTGGCCACTAGCAATGTTTCTGCTCGCCAGTGTGGGGCAAACTCTGTGCAGCTAAGCTCACTTGGGAAGTACAAGTGCCCGAGATCCTTTCTGGGGCACCATCAAGAGATCACATTCGTAGCATGCGGGTACTGCTTTCCTCCTAAGCTGTGCATTCGCAGCCAGCTTCAAGGTGTTCCTTTTGTGGACAGATTCTGGGGGAGAGGCCGCTGGAGAACACTCTGCTTCTATGCCCTTTGAGAAGGATGCTTTGAGGAACCTCTTACCCTAGCCTCTGCCAAGTACAGCCTTCTGCCACTCTCCAATACTGACTTACGTCTGACAGCTTGTCTTTCCATTTGAGAAACCAAGAGCCCTTTTCCTGCAGGGAAAATTGTCCGTTTTCTGTTCTTCTTTTGCACACAGTGACGTGCCTTCAGGGCTGGTGTTAGGCTTTTACCCACTCGAGGGAGGGCAGCTTCCCATTCACTTTGGAGATGGCACTCCTGCAGCGCTGTGGCCATGACTGTGCTTCGCAGACTGCAAACTAGCCTCTCCATTCGAAGAGAACACGCACGGATTGGGAAGTCTGTGTTCTCTGGTAGATGTGTGTTGTGCTACTGCCCCGGTGTATGGGGTGGCTCACTGGCCACTAGCAATGTTTCTGCTCGCCACTGTGGGGCAAACTCTGTTCAGCTAAGCTCATTTGGGAAGTACAAGTGCTAGAGTTTCTTTCTGGGGCACCATCAAGAGATCACATTCGTAGCATGCGGGTACTGCTCTCCTCCTAAGCTGTGCATTCGCAGCCAGCTTCAAGGTGTTCCTTTGGTGGATAGACTCTGGTGGAGAGGCCGCTGGAGAAGGCCTCTGCTTCTATGCCCTTTGAGAAGGCTGCTTTGAGGAACCTCTTACCCTAGCTTCTGCCAAGTACAGCCTTCTGCCTCTCTCCAATACTGACTTACTTCTGACATCCTGTCTTTCCGTTTGAGAAACCAAGAGCCCTTTTCCTGCAGGGAAAAATGTCCGTTCTCTGTTCTTCTTGTGCACACGGTGACGTGCTTTCAGGGATGGTGTTAGGCTTTTACCCACTCGAGGGAGGGCAGCTTCCCATTCACTTTGGAGATGGCACTCTTGCAGCGCTGTGGGCCATGTCTGTGCTTCGCAGACTGCAAACTAGCCTCTCCATTCGAATAGAACACGCACGGATTGGGAAGTCTGTGTTCTCTGGGAGTTGTGTGTGGTGCTACTGCCCCGGTGTATGGGGTGGTTCACTGGCCACTAGCAATGTTTCTGCTCGCCAGTGTGGGGCAAACTCTGTTCAGCTAAGCTCACTTGGGAAGTACAAGTGCCCGAGCTCCTTTCTGGGGCACCATTAAGAGATCACATTCGTAGCATGCGGGTACTGCTTTCCTCCTAAGCTGTGCATTCGCAGCCAGCTTCAAGGTGTTCCTTTTGTGGACAGATTCTGGGGGAGAGGCCGCTGGAGAACATTCTGCTTCTATGCCCTTTGAGAAGGATGCTTTGAGGAACCTCTTACCCTAGCCTCTGCCAAGTACAGCCTTCTGCCACTCTCCAATACTGACTTACTTCTGACAGCTTGTCTTTCCGTTTGAGAAACCAAGAGCCCTTTTCCTGCAGGGAAAATTGTCCGTTTTCTGTTCTTCTTTTGCACACGGTGACGTGCCTTCAGGGCTGGTGTTAGGCTTTTACCCACTCGAGGGAGGGCAGCTTCCCATTCACTTTGGAGATGGCACTCCTGCAGCGCTGTGGCCATGACTGTGCTTCGCAGACTGCAAACTAGCCTCCCCATTCGAAGAGAACACGCACGGATTGGGAAGTCTGTGTTCTCTGGGAGATGTGTGTGGTGCTACTGCCCCGGTGTATGGGGTGGCTCACTGGCCACTAGCAATGTTTCTGCTCGCCACTGTGGGGCAAACTCTGTTCAGCTAAGCTCATTTGGGAAGTACAAGTGCTAGAGTTCCTTTCTGGGGCACCATCAAGAGATCACATTCGTAGCATGCGGGTACTGCTCTCCTCCTAAGCTGTGCATTCGCAGCCAGCTTCAAGGTGTTCCTTTGGTGGATAGACTCTGGTGGAGAGGCCGCTGGAGAAGGCCTCTGCTTCTATGCCCTTTGAGAAGGCTGCTTTGAGGAACCTCTTACCCTAGCTTCTGCCAAGTACAGCCTTCTGCCTCTCTCCAATACTGACTTACTTCTGACAGCTTGTCTTTCCGTTTGAGAAACCAAGAGCCCTTTTCCTGCAGGGAAAAATGTCCGTTTTCTGTTCTTCTTTTGCACACAGTGACGTGCTTTCAGGGCTGGGGTTAGGCCTTTACCCAGTCGAGGAAGGGCAGCTTCCCATTCACTTTGGAGATGGCACTCTTGCAGCGCTGTGGGCCATGTCTGTGCTTCGCAGACTGCAAACTACCTTCTCCATTCGAAGAGAACACGCACGGATTGGGAAGTCTCTGTTCTCTGGGAGATGTGTGTGGTGCTACTGCCCCGGTGTATGGGGTGGCTCACTGGCCACTAGCAATGTTTCTGCTCGCCAGTGTGGGGCAAACGTTGTGCAGCTAAGCTCACTTGGGAAGTACAACTGCCAGAGTTCCTTTCTGGGGCACCATCAAGAGATCACATACGTAGCATGCGGGTACTGCTTTCCTCCTAAGCTGTGCATTCGCAGCCAGCTTCAAGGTGTTCCTTTTGTGGACAGATTCTGGGGGAGAGGCCGCTGGAGAACCCTCTGCTTCTATGCCTTTTGAGAAGGATGCTTTGAGGAACCTCTTACCCTAGCCTCTGCCAAGTACAGCCTTCTGCCACTCTCCAATACTGACTTACGTCTGACAGCTTGTCTTTCTGTTTGAGAAACCAAGATCCCTTTTCCTGCAGGGAAAATTGTCCGTTTTCTGTTCTTCTTTTGCACACGGTGACGTGCCTTCAGGGCTGGTGTTAGGCTTTTACCCACTCGAGGGAGGGCAGCTGCCCATTCACTTTGGAGATGGCACTCCTGCAGCGGTGTGGCCATGACTGTGCTTCGCAGACTGCAAACTAGCCTCTCCATTCGAAGAGAACACGCACGGATTGGGAAGTCTGTGTTCTCTGGGAGATGTGTGTGGTGCTACTGCCCTGGTGTATGGGGTGGCTCACTGGCCACTAGCATTGTTTCTGCTCGCCACTGTGGGGTAAACGTTGTGCAGCTAAGCTCACTTGGGAAGTACAAGTGCTAGAGTTCCTTTCTGGGGCACCATCAAGAGATCACATTCGTAGCATGCGGGTACTGCTCTCTTCCTAAGCTGTGCATTCGCAGCCAGCTTCAAGGTGTTCCTTTGGTGGATAGACTCTGGAGGAGAGGCCGCTGGAGAAGGCCTCTGCTTCTATGCCCTTTGAGAAGGCTGCTTTGAGGAACCTCTTACCCTAGCCTCTGCCAAGTACAGCCTTCTGCCTCTCTCCAATACTGACTTACTTCTGACAGCTTGTCTTTCCGTTTGAGAAACCAAGAGCCCTTTTCCTGCAGGGAAAATTGTCCGTTTTCTGTTCTTCTTTTGCACACGGTGACGTGCCTTCAGGGCTGGTGTTAGGCTTTTACCCACTCGAGGGAGGGCAGCTTCCCATTCACTTTGGAGATGGCACTCTTGCAGCGCTGTGGCCATGACTGTGCTTCGCAGACTGCAAACTAGCCTCTCCATTCGAAGGGAAAACGCACGGATTGGGAAGTCTGTGTTCTCTTGGAGATGTGTGTGGTGCTACTGCCCCGGTGTATGGGGTGGCTCACTGGCCACTAGCAATGTTTCTGCTCGCCACTGTGGGGCAAACTCTGTTCAGCTAAGCTCATTTGGGAAGTACAAGTGCTAGAGTTCCTTTCTGGGGCACCATCAAGAGATCACATTCGTAGCATGCGGGTACTGCTCTCCTCCTAAGCTGTGCATTCGCAGCCAGCTTCAAGGTGTTCCTTTGGTGGATAGACTCTGGTGGAGAGGCCGCTGGAGAAGGCCTCTGCTTCTATGCCCTTTGAGAAGGCTGCTTTGAGGAACCTCTTACCCTAGCTTCTGCCAAGTACAGCCTTCTGCCTCTCTCCAATACTGACTTACTTCTGACAGCTTGTCTTTCCGTTTGAGAAACCAAGAGCCCTTTTCCTGCAGGGAAAAATGTCCGTTTTCTGTTCTTCTTTTGCACACAGTGACGTGCTTTCAGGGCTGGGGTTAGGCCTTTACCCAGTCGAGGAAGGGCAGCTTCCCATTCACTTTGGAGATGGCACTCTTGCAGCGCTGTGGGCCATGTCTGTGCTTCGCAGACTGCAAACTACCTTCTCCATTCGAAGAGAACACGCACGGATTGGGAAGTCTCTGTTCTCTGGGAGATGTGTGTGGTGCTACTGCCCCGGTGTATGGGGTGGCTCACTGGCCACTAGCAATGTTTCTGCTCGCCACTGTGGGGTAAACGTTGTGCAGCTAAGCTCACTTGGGAAGTACAAGTGCTAGAGTTCCTTTCTGGGGCACCATCAAGAGATCACATTCGTAGCATGCGGGTACTGCTCTCCTCCTAAGCTGTGCATTCGCAGCCAGCTTCAAGGTGTTCCTTTTGTGGACAGATTCTGGGGGAGAGGACGCTGGAGATCCCTCTGCTTCTATGCCCTTTGAGAAGGATGCTTTGAGGAACCTCTTAACCTAGCCTCTGCCAAGTACAGCCTTCTGCCACTCTCCAATACTGACTTACGTCTGACAGCTTGTCTTTCCGTTTGAGAAACCAAGAGCCCTTTTCCTGCAGGGAAAATTGTCCGTTTTCTGTTCTTCTTTTGCACACGGTGACGTGCCTTCAGGGCTGGTGTTAGGCTTTTACCCACTCGAGGGAGGGCAGCTTCCCATTCACTTTGGAGATGGCACTCCTGCAGCGGTGTGGCCATGACTGTGCTTCGCAGACTGCTAACTAGACTCTCCATTCGAAGAGAACACGCACGGATTCGGAAGTCTGTGATCTCTGGGAGATGTGTGTGGTGCTACTGCCCCGGTGTATGGGGTGGCTCACTGGCCACTAGCAATGTTTCTGCTCGCCATTGTGGGGCAAACTCTGTTCAGCTAAGCTCACTTGGGAAGTACAAGTGCTAGAGTTCCTTTCTGGGGCACCATCAAGAGATCACATTCGTAGCATGCGGGTACTGCTCTCCTCCTAAGCTGTGCATTCGCAGCCAGCTTCAAGGTGTTCCTTTGGTGGATATACTCTGGTGGAGAGGCGGCTGGAGAAGGTCTCTGCTTCTATGCCCTTTGAGAAGGCTGCTTTGTGGAACCTCTTACCCTAGCTTCTGCCAAGTACAGCCTTCTGCCTCTCTCCAATACTGACTTACTTCTGACAGCTTGTCTTTCCTTTTGAGAAACCAAGAGCCCTTTTCCTGCAGGGAAAATGTCCGTTTTCTGTTCTTCTTTTGCACACAGTGACGTGCTTTCAGGGATGGTGTTAGGCCTTTACCCACTCGAGGGAGGGCAGCTTCCCATTAACTTTGGAGATGGCACTCTTGCAGCGCTGTGGGCCATGTCTGTGCTTCGCAGACTGCCAACTACCTTCTCCATTCGAAGAGAACACGCACGGATTGGGAAGTCTCTGTTCTCTTGGAGATGTGTGTGGTGCTACTTCCCCGCTGTATGGGGTGGTTCACTGGCCAGTAGCAATGTTTCTGCTCGCCACTGCGGGGCAAACTCTGTTCAGCTAAGCTCACTTGGGAAGTACAAGTGCCAGAATTCCTTTCTGGGGCACCATCAAGAGATCACATTCGTAGCATGCGGGTACTGCTTTCCTCCTAAGCTGTGCATTCGCAGCCAGCTTCAAGGTGTTCCTTTTGTGGACAGACTCTGGGGGAGAGGCCGCTGGAGAAGCCTCTGCTTCTATGCCCTTTGAGAAGGCTGTTTGAGGATTCTCTTACCCTAGCCTCTGCCAAGTACAGCCTTCTGCCTCTCTCCAATACTGACTTACTTCTGAAAGCTTGTCTTTCCATTTGAGAAACCAAGAGCCCTTTTTCCTGCAGGGTAAAATGTCCGATTTCTGTACTTCATTTGCTCACGGTGACGTGCCATCAGGGCTGTTGGTAGGACTTTACCCACTCGAGGGAGGGCAGCTTCCCATTCACTTTGGAGATGGCACTCCTGCAGCGCTGTGGGTCATGACTGTGCCTCGCAGACTGTAAACTACCCTCTCCATTCGAAGAGAACACGCACTGATTGGGAAGTCTCTGTTCTCTGGGAGATGTGTGTGGTGCCACTGCCCCGGTATATGGGGTGGCTCACTGGCCACTAGCAATGTTTCTGCTCACCATTGCGGGGCAAACTCTGTTCAGCTAAGCTCACTTCGGAAGTACAAGTGCCAGAGTTCCTTTCTGCGGCTCCATCAAGAGATCACATTCGTAGCATGCGGGTACTGCTCTCCTCCTAAGCTGTGCATTCGCAGCCAGCTTCAAGGTGTTCCTTTGGTGGATAGACTCTGGTGGAGAGGCCGCCGGAGAAGGCCTCTGCTTCTATGCCCTTTGAGAAGGCTGCTTTTAGGAATGTCTTTCCCTAGCTTCTGCCAAGTACAGCCTTCTGCCTCTCTCCAATACTGACTTACTTCTGACAGCTTGTCTTTCCGTTTGAGAAACCAAAAGCCCTTTTCCTGCAGGGAAAAATGTCCGTTTTCTGTTCTTCTTTTGCACACGGTGACGTGCCTTCAGGGATGGTGTTATGCCTTTACCCACTCGAGGGAGGGCAGCTTCCCATTCACTTTGGAGATGGCACTCTTGCAGCGCTGTGGGCCATGTCTGTGCTTCGCAGACTGCAAACTACCTTCTCCATTCGAAGAGAACACGCACGGATTGGGAAGTCTCTGTTCTCTGGGAGATGTGTGTTGTGCTACTGCCCGGTGTATGGGGTGGCTCATTGGTCAGTAGCAATGTTTCTGCTCGCCACTGTGGGGTATACGTTGTGAAGCTAAGCTCACTTGGGAAGTACAAGTGCCAGAGTTCCTTTCTGGGGCACCATCAAGAGATCACATTCGTAGCATGCGGGTACTGCTTTCCTCCTAAGCTGTGCATTCGCAGCCAGATTCAAGGTGTTCCTTTGTGGATAGACTCTGGTGGAGAGGCCGCTGGAGAAGGCCTCTGCTTCTATGCCCTTTGAGAAGGCTGCTTTGAGGAACCTCTTACCCTAGCCTCTGCCAAGTACAGCCTTCTGCCTCTCTCCAATACTGACTTACTTCTGAAAGCTTGTCTTTCCGTTTGAGAAACCAAGAGCCCGTTTCCTGCGGGGAAAAATGTCCGTTTTCTGTTCTTCTTTTGCACACAGTGACGTGCTTTCAGGGATGTTGTTAGGCCTTTACCCACTCGAGGGAGGGCAGCTTCCCATTCACTTTGGAGATGGCACTCTTGCAGCGCTGTGGGCCATGTCTGTGCTTCGCAGACTGCAAACTACCTTCTCCATTCGAAGAGAACACGCACGGATTGGGAAGTCTCTGTTCTCTGGGAGATGTGTGTGGTGCTACTTCCCCGCTGTATGGGGTGGTTCACTGGCCAGTAGCAATGTTTCTGCTCGCCAGTGTGGGGCAAACTTTGTGCAGCTAAGCTCACTTGGGAAGTACAAGTGCCAGAGTTCCTTTCTGGGGCACCATCAAGAGATCACATTCGTAGCATGCGGGTACTGCTCTCCTCCTAAGCTGTGCATTCGCAGCCAGCTTCAAGGTGTTCCTTTTGTGGATAGACTCTGGTGGAGAGGCCGCTGGAGAAGGCCTCTGCTTCTATGCCCTTTGAGAAGGCTGCTTTGAGGAACCTCTTACCCTAGCCTCTGCCAAGTACAGCCTTCTGCCTCTCTCCAATACTGACTTACTTCTGACAGCTTGTCTTTCCGTTTGAGAAACCAAGAGCCCTTTTCCTGCAGGGAAAATTGTCCGTTTTCTGTTCTTCTTTTGCACACGGTGACGTGCCTTCAGGGCTGGTTTTAGGCTTTTACCCACTCGAGGGAGGGCAGCTTCCCATTCACTTTGGAGATGGCACTCCTGCAGCGCTGTGGGCCATGACTGTGCTTCGCAGACTGCAAACTACCCTCTTCATTCGAAGAGAACACGCAGGGATTGGGAAGTCTGTGTTCTCTGGGAGATGTGTGTGGTGCTACTGCCCCGGTGTATGGGGTGGCTCACTGGCCAGTAGCAATGTTTCTGCTCGCCACTGTGTGGTAAACGTTGTGCAGCTAAGCTCACTTGGGAAGTACAAGTGCTAGAGTTCCTTTCTGGGGCACCATCAAGAGATCACATTCGTAGCATGCGGGTACTGCTCTCCTCCTAAGCTGTGCATTCGCAGCCAGCTTCAAGGTGTTCCTTTTGTGGACAGATTCTGGGGGAGAGGACGCTGGAGAACCCTCTGCTTCTATGCCCTTTGAGAAGGATGCTTTGAGGAACCTCTTACCCTAACCTCTGCCAAGTACAGCCTTCTGCCTCTCTCCAATACTGACTTACTTCTGACAGCTTGTCTTTCCGTTTGAGAAACCAGGAGCCCTTTTCCTGCAGGGAAAATTGCCCGTTTTCTGTTCTTCTTTTGCACACGGTGACGTGCCTTCAGGGCTGCTGTTAGGCTTTTACCCACTCGAGGGAGGGCAGCTTCCCATTCACTTTGGAGATGGCACTCCTGCAGCGGTGTGGCCATGACTGTGCTTCGCAGACTGCAAACTAGCCTCTCCATTCGAAGAGAACACGCACGGATTGGGAAGTCTCTGTTCTCTGGGAGAGGTGTGTGATGTTACTGCCCCGGTGTATGGGGTGGCTCACTGGCCACTAGCAATGTTTCTGCTCGCCACTGTGGGGCAAACTCTGTTCAGCTAAGCTCACTTGGGAAGTACAAGTTCCAGAGTTCCTCTCTGGGGCACCATCAAGAAATCACATTCGTAGCATGCGGGTTCTGCTTTCCTCCTAATCTTGCATTCGCAGCCAGCTTCAAGGCGTTCCTTTTGTGTATAGACTCTCGTGGAGAAGCCGCTGGAGAAGGCCTCTGCTTCTATGCCCTTTGAGAAGGCTGCTTTGAGGAACCTCTTACCCTAGCCTCTGCCAAGTACAGCCTTCTGCCTCTCTCCAATACTGACTTACTTCTGACAGCTTGTCTTTCCGTTTGAGAAACCGAGAGCCATTTTCCTGCAGGGAAAAATGTTCGTTTTCTGTTCTTCTTTTGCACACGGTGACGTGCCATCAGGGCTGGTGTTAGGCTGTTACCCACTCGAGGGAGGGCAGCTTCCCATTCACTTTGGAGATGGCACTCCTGCAGCGCTGTGGGCCATGACTGTGCTTCGCAGACTGCAAACTACCCTCTCCATTCGAAGAGAACATGCCCGGATTGGGAAGTCTCTGTTCTCTGGGAGATGTGTGTGGTGCTACTTCCCCGGTGTATGGGGTGGCTCACTGGCCACTAGCAATGTTTCTGCTCGCCACTGTGGGGCAAACGTTGTGCAGCTAAGCTCACTTGGGAAGTACAAGTGCCAGAGTTCCTTTCTGGGGCACCATCAAGAGATCACATTCGTAGCATGCGGGTACTGCTTTCCTCCTAAGCTGTGAATTCGCAGCCAGCTTCAAGGGGTTCCTTTTGTGGATAGACTCTGGTGGAGAGGCAGCTGGAGAAGGCCTCTGCTTCTATGCCCTTTGAGAAGGCTGCTTTGAGGATCCTCTTACCCTAGCCTCTGCCAAGTACAGCCTTCTGCCTCTCTCCAATACTGACTTACTTCTGACAGCTTGTCTTTCCGTTTGAGAAACCAAGAGCACTTTTCCTGCAGGGAAAACTGTCCGTTTTCTGTTCTTCTTTGGCAGACGGTGACGTGCCTTCAGGGTTGGTGTTAGGCTTTTACCCACTCGAGGGAGGGCATCTTCCCATTCACTTTGGAGATGGCACTCCTGCAGCGCTGTGGGCCATGACTGTGCTTCGCAGACTGTAAACTACCCTCTCCATTCGAAGAGAACACGCACGGATTGGGAAGTCTCTGTTCTCTGGGAGATGTGTGTGGTGCTACTGCCCCAGTGTAGGGGGGGGCTCACTGGCCACTAGCAATGTTTCTGCTCGCCACTGTGGGGCAAACGTTGTGTAGCTAATCTCACTTGGGAAGTACAAGTGCCAGAGTTCCTTTCTGGGGCACCATCAAGAGATCACATTCGTAGCATGCGGGTACTGCTTTCCTCCTCCCATTCACTTTGGACATGGCACTCCTGCAGCGCTGTGTGCCATGACTGTGCTTCGCAGACTGCAAACTACCCTCTCCATTCGAAGAGAACACGCACGGATTGGGAAGTCTCTGTTTTCTGGGAGATGTGTGTGGTGTTACTGCCCCGTGTATGGGGTGGTTCACTGGCCACTAGCAATGTTTCTGCTCGCCACTGTGGGGCAAACGTTGTGCAGCTAAGCTCACTTGGAAGTACAAGTGTCAGAGTTCCTTTCTGGGGCACCATCAAGAGATCACATTCGTAGCATGTGGGTACTGCTCTCCTCCTAAGCTGTGCATTCGCAGCCAGCTTCAAGGTGTTCCTTTTGTGGATAGACTCTCGTGGAGAAGCCGCTGGAGAAGGCCTCTGCTTCTATGCCATTTGAGAAAGCTGCTTTGAGGAAACTCTTACCCTAGCCTCTGCCAAGTACAGCCTTCTGCCTCTCTCCAATACTGACTTACTTCTGACAGCTTGTCTTTCCGTTTGAGAAAGCAAGAGCCCTTTTCCTACAGGGAAAAATGTCCGTTTTCTGTTCTTTTGCACACGGTGACGTGCCTTCAGGGCTGTTGTTAGGCCTTTACCCAGTCGAGGGAGGGCAGCTTCCCATTCACTTTGGAGATGGCACTCCTGAAGCTCTGTGGGCAATGACTGTGCTTCGCAGACTGCAAACTACCCTCTCCATTCGAAGAGAACACGCACGGATTGGGAATTCTCTGTTCTCTGGGAGAGGTGTGTGATGTTACTGCCCCGGTGTATGGGGTGGCTCACTGGCCACTAGCAATGTTTCTGCTCGCCACTGTGGGGCAAACTCTGTTCAGCTAAGCTCACTTGGGAAGTACAAGTTCCAGAGTTCCTTTCTGGGGCACCATCAAGAGATCACATTCGTAGCATGCGGGTACTGCTTTCCTCCTAAGCTGTGCATTCGCAGCCAGCTTCAAGGTGTTCCTTTTGTGGATAGACTCTGGTGGAGAGGCCTCTGGAGAAGGCTTCTGCTTCTATGCCCTTTGAGACGGCTGCTTTGAGGAACCTCTTACCCTAGCCTCTGCCAAGTACAGCCTTCTGCCTCTCTCCAATACTGACTTACTTCTGACAGCTTGTCTTTCCATTTGAGAAACCAAGAGCTCTTTTTCCTGCAGGGTAAAATGTCCGTTTTCTGTTCTTCATTTGCACACGGTGACGTGCCTTCAGGGCTGTTGGTAGGACTTTACCCACTCGAGGGAGGGCAGCTTCCCATTCACTTTGGAGATGGCACTCCTGCAGCGCTGTGGGTCATGACTGTGCCTCGCAGACTGTAAACTACCCTCTCCATTCGAAGAGAACACTCACGGATTGGGAAGTCTCTGTTCTCTGGGAGATATGTGTGGTGCTACTGCCCCGGTGTATGGGGTGGCTCACTGGCCACTAGCAATGTTTCTGCTCGCCACTGTGGGGCAAACGTTGTGCAGCTAAGCTCACTTGGGAAGTACAAGTGCCAGAGTTCCTTCTGGGGCACCATCAAGAGATCACATTCGTAGCATGCGGGTTCTGCCTTCCTCCTAAGCTGTGCATTCACAGCCAGCTTCAAGGTGTTCCTTTTGTGGATAGACTCTGGTGGAGAGGCCGCCGGAGAAGGCCTCTGCTTCTATCCCGTTTGAGAAGGCTGCTTTGAGGAACCTCTTACCCTAGCCTCTGCCAAGTACAGCCTTCTGCCTCTCTCCAATACTGACTCACTTCTGACAGCTTGTCTTTCTGTTTGAGAAACCGAGAGCCCTTTTCCTACAGGGAAAAATGTCCGTTTTCTGTTCTTCTTTAGCACACGGTGACATGCCTTCACGGCTGGTGTTAGGGCTTTACCCACTCTAGGCAAGGCAGCTTCCCATTCACTTTGGAGATGGCTAACCTGCAGCGCTGTGGGCCATGACTGTGCTTCGCAGACTGCAAACTACCCTCTCCATTCGAAGAGAACACGCACGGATTGGGAAGTCTCTGTTCTCTGGGAGATGTGTGTGGTGCTACTGCCGCGGTGTATGGGGTGCCTCATTGGCCACTAGCAATGTTTCTGCTCGCCACTGTGGGGCAAACGTTGTGCAGCTAAGCTCACTTGGGAAGTTCAAGTGCCAGAGTTCCTTTCTGGGGCACCATCAAGAGATCACATTCGTAGCATGTGGGTACTGCTCTCCTCCTAAGCTGTGCATTCGCAGCTAGCTTCAAGGTGTTCATTTTGTGGATAGACTCTGGTGGAGAGGCCGCTGGAGAGGGCCTCTGCTTCTATGCCCTTTGAGAAGGCTACTTTGAGGAACCTCTTACCCTAGCCTCTGCCAAGTACAGCCTTCTGCCTCTCTCCAATACTGACTTACTTCTGACAGCTTGTCTTTCCTTTTGAGAAATCTAGAGCCCTTTTCCTACAGGGAAAAATGTCCGTTTTCTGTTATTCTTTGGCAGACGGTGACGTGCCTTCAGGGCTGGTGTTAGGCCTTTACCCACTCGAGGGAGGGCAGCTTCCCATTCACTTTGGAGATGGCACTCCTGCAGCGCTGTGGGCCATGTCTGTGCTTCGCAGACTGCAAACTACCCTCTCCATTCGAAGAGAACACGCACGGATTGGGAAGTCTCTGTTCTCTGGGAGATGTGTGTGGTGCTACTGCCCCAGTGTATGGGGTGGCTCACTGGCCACTAGCAATGTTTCTGCTCGCCACTGTGGGGCAACGTTGTGCAGCTAAGCTCACTTGGGAAGTACAAGTGCCAGAGTTCCTTTCTGGGGCACCATCAAGAGATCACATTCGTAGCATTAGGGTTCTGCCTTCCTCCTAAGCTGTGCATTCGCAGCCGGCTTTAAGGTGTTCCTTTTGTGGACAGACTCTGGGGGAGAGGCCCGTGGAGAAGCCTCTGCTTCTATGCCTTTTGAGAAGGCTGCTTTGAGGAACCTCTTACCCTAGCCTCTGCCAAGTACAGCCTTCTGCCTCTCTCCAATACTGACCTATTTCTGACAGCTTGTCTTTCCGTTTGAGAAAACAAGAGCCCTATTCCTGCAGGAAAAATGTACATTTTCTGTCCTTCTTTTGCACACGGTGAAGTGCCTTCACGGCTGGTGTTAGGCCTTTACCCACTCGAGGGAGGGCAGCTTCCCATTCACTTTGGAGATGGCACTCCTCCAGCGCTGTGGGCCATGACTGTGCTTCGCAGAATGCAAACTACCCTCTCCATTCGAAGAGAACACGCACGGATTGGGAAGTCTCTGTTCTCTGGGAGAGGTGTGTGATGTTACTGCCTCGGTGTATGGGGTGGCTCACTGGCCACTAGCAATGTTTCTGCTCACCACTGTGGGGCAAACTCTGTTCAGCTAAGCTCACTTGGGAAGTACATGTTCCAGAGTTCCTTTCTGGGGCACCAACAAGAGATCACATTCGTAGCATGCGGGTACTGCTTTCCTCCTAAGCTGTGCATTCGCAGCCAGCTTCAAGGTGTTCCTTTTGTGTATAGACTCTGGTGGAGAAGCCGCTGGAGAAGGCCTCTGCTTCTATGCCCTTTGAGAAGGCTGCTTTGAGGAACATCTTACCCTAGCCTCTGCCAAGTACAGCCTTCTGCCTCTCTCCAATACTGACTTACTTCTGACAGCTTGTCTTTCCGTTTGAGAAAGCAAGAGCCCTTTTCCTACAGGGAAAAATGTCCGTTTTCTGTTCTTCTTTTGCACACGGTGACGTGCCTTCACGGCTGGTGTTAGGCCTTTACCCACTCGAGGGAGGGCAGCTTCCCATTCACTTTGGAGATGGCACTCCTGCAGCACTGTGGGCCATGACTGTGCTTCGCAGACTGCAAACTACCTTCTCCATTCGAAGAGAACACGCAAGGATTGGGAAGTCTCTGTTCTCTGGGAGATGTGTGTGGTGCTACTGCCCCGGTGTATGGGGTGGCTCACTGGCCACTAGCAATGTTTCTGCTCGCCACTGTGGGGCAAACGTTGTGCAGCTAAGCTCACTTGGGAAGTACAAGTGCCAGAGTTACTTCTGGGGCACCATCAAGAGATCACATTCGTAGCATGCGGGTTCTGCCTTCCTCCTAAGCTGTGCATTCGCAGCCAGCTTCAAGGTGTTCCTTTTGTGGATAGACTCTGGTGGAGAGGCCGCCGGAGAGGGCCTCTGCTTCTATCCCCTTTGAGAAGGCTGCTTTGAGGAACCTCTTACCCTAGCCTCTGCCAAGTACAGCCTTCTGCCTCTCTCCAATACTGACTTACTTCTGACAGCTTGTCTTTCTGTTTGAGAAACTGAGAGCCCTTTTCCTACAGGGAAAAATGTCCGTTTTCTGTTCTTCTTTAGCACACGGTGACATGCCTTCACGGCTGGTGTTAGGCCTTTACCCACTCTAGGGAAGGCAGCTACCCATTCACTTTGTAGATGGCTCACCTGCAGCGCTGTGGGCCATGACTGTGCTTCGCAGACTGCAAACTACCCTCTCCATTCGAAGAGAACACGCACGGATTGGGAAGTCTCTGTTCCCTGGGAGATGTGTGTGGTGCTACTGCCCCGGTGTATGGGGTGGCTCACTGGCCACTAGCAATGTTTCTGCTCGCCACTGTGGGGCAAACGTTGTGCAGCTAAGCTCACTTGGGAAGGTCAAGTGCCAGAGTTCCTTTCTGGGGCACCATCAAGAGATCACATTCGTAGCATGTGGGTACTGCTCTCCTCCTAAGCTGTGCATTCGCAGCCAGCTTCAAGGTGTTTCTTTTGTGGATAGACTCTGGTGGAGAGGCAGCTTGAGAAGGCCTCTGCTTCTATGCCCTTTGAGAAGGCTGCTTTGAGGATCCTCTTACCCTAGCCTCTGCCAAGTACAGCCTTCTGCCTCTCTCCAATACTGACTTACTTCTGACAGCTTGTCTTTCCGTTTGAGAAACCAAGAGCCCTTTTCCTGCAGGGAAAATTGTCCGTTTTCTGTTCTTCTTTTACACACGGTGACGTGCCTTCAGGGCTGGTGTCAGGCCTTTACCCAGTCGAGGGAGGGCAGCTTCCCATTCACTTTGGAGATGGCACTCCTGCAGCGCTGTGGGCCATGACTGTGCTTCGCAGACTGCAAACTACGCTCTCCATTCGAAGAGAACACGCACGGATTGAGAAGTCTCTGTTCTCTGGGAGATGTGTGTGTGCTACTGCCCCGGTGTAAGGGGTGGCTCACTGGCCACTAGCAATGTTTCTGCTTGCCACTGCAGGGCAAACGTTGTGCAGGTAAGCTCACTCGGGAAGCACAAGTGCCAGAGTTCCTTTCTGGGGCACCATCAAGAGATCACATTCGCAGCATGCGGGTACTGTTTTCCTCCTAAGCTGTGCATTCGCAGCCGGCTTTAAGGTGTTCCTTTTGTGGACAGACTCTGGGGGAGAGGCCGCTGGAGAAGCCTCTGCTTCTATGCCCTTTGAGAAGGCTGCTTTGAGGAACCTCTTACCCTAGCCTCTGCCACGTACAGCCTTCTGCCTCTCTCCAATACTGACGTACTTCTGACAGCTTGTCTTTCCGTTTGAGAAACCAAGAGCCCTTTTCCTGCAGGGAAAATTGTCCGTTTTCTGTTCTTCTTTTACACACGGTGACGTGCCTTCAGGGCTGGTGTTAGGCCTTTACCCCCTCGAGGGAGGGCAGCTTCCCATTCACTTTGGAGATGGCACTCCTGCAGCGCTGTGGGCCATGACTGTGCTTCGCAGACTGCAAACTACCCTCTCCATTCGAAGAGAACACGCACGGATTGGGAAGTCTCAGTTCTCTGGGAGATTTGTGTGTGCTACTGCCCCGGTGTATGGGGTGGCTCACTGGCCACTAGAAATGTTTCTGCTCGCCACTGTGGGGCAAACTCTGTTCAGCTAAGCTCACTTGGGAAGTACAAGTTCCAGAGTTCCTTTCTGGGGCACCATGAAGAGATAACATTCGTAGCATGCGGGTACTGCTTTCCTCCTAAGCTGTGCATTCGCAGCCAGCTTCAAGGTGTTCCTTTTGTGTATAGACTCTCGTGGAGAAGCCGCTGGAGAAGGCCTCTGCTTCTATGCCCTTTGAGAAGGCTGCTTTGAGGAACCTCTTACCCTAGCCTCTGCCAAGTACAGCCTTCTGCCTCTCTCCAATACTGACTTACTTCTGACAGCTTGTCTTTCCGTTTGAGAAAGCAAGAGCCCTTTTCCTACAGGGAAAAATGTCCGTTTTCTGGTCTTCTTTTGCACACGGTGAAGTGCCTTCACGGCTGGTGTTAGGCCTTTACCCACTCGAGGGAGGGCAGCTTCCCATTCACTTTGGAGATGGCACTCCTGCAGCGCTCTTCGCCATGACTGTGCTTCGCAGACTGCAAACTACCCTCTCCATTCGAAGAGAACACGCACGGATTGGGAAGTCTCTGTTCTCTGGGAGATGTGTGTGGTGCTACTGCCCCGGTGTATGGGGTGGCTCACTGGCCACTAGCAATGTTTCTGCTCGCCCCTGTGGGGCAACGTTGTGCAGCTAAGCTCACTTGGGAAGTACAAGTGCCAGAGTTCCTTTCTGGGGCACCATCAAGAGATCACATTCGTAGCATACGGGTTCTGCCTTCCTCCTAAGCTGTGCATTCGCAGCCAGCTTCAAGGTGTTCCTTTTGTGGATAGACTCTGGTGGAGAGGCCGCCGGAGAAGGCCTCTGCTTCTATGCCCTTTGAAAAGGCTACTTTGAGGAACCTCTTACCCTAGCCTCTGTCAATTACAGCCTTCTGCCTCTCTCCAATACTGACTTCCTTCTGACAGCTTGTCTTTCCTTTTGAGAAACCGAGAGCCCTTTTCCTACAGGGAAAAATGTCCGTTTTCTGTTATTCTTTGGCAGACGGTGACGTGCCTTCAGGGCTGGTGTTAGGCTTTTACCCACTCGAGGGAGGGCAGCTTCCCATTCACTTTGGAGATGGCACTCCTGCAGCGCTGTGGTCCATGACTGTGCTTCGCAGACTGTAAACTACCCTCTCCATTCGAAGGGAACACGCACGGATTGAGAAGTCTCTGTTCTCTGGGAGATGTGTGTGTGCTACTGCCCCGGTGTAAGGGGTGGCTCACTGGCCACTAGCAATGTTTCTGCTTGCCACTGCAGGGCAAAAGTTGTGCAGGTAAGCTCACTCGGGAAGCACAAGTGCCAGAGTTCCTTTCTGGGGCACCATCAAGAGATCACATTCGCAGCATGCGGGTACTGTTTTCCTCCTAAGCTGTGCATTCGCAGCCGGCTTTAAGGTGTTCCTTTTGTGGACAGACTCTGGGGGAGAGGCCGCTGGAGAAGCCTCTGCTTCTATGCCCTTTGAGAAGGCTGCTTTGAGGAACCTCTTACCCTAGCCTCTGCCAAGTACAGCCTTCTGCCTCTCTCCAATACTGAGTTACGTCTGACAGCTTGTCTTTCCGTTTGAGAAACCAAGAGCCCTTTTCCTGCAGGGAAAATTGTCCGTTTTCTGTTCTTCTTTTACACACGGTGACCTGCCTTCAGGGCTGGTGTTAGGCCTTTACCCACTCGAGGGAGGGCAGCTTCCCATTCACTTTGGAGATGGCACTCCTGCAGCGCTGTGGGCCATGACTGTGCTTCGCAGACTGCAAACTACCCTCTCCATTCGAAGAGAACACGCACGGATTGGGAAGTCTCAGTTCTCTGGGAGATTTGTGTGTGCTACTGCCCCGGTGTATGGGGTGGCTCACTGGCCACTAGCAATGTTTCTGCTCGCCACTGTGGGGCAAACTCTGTTCAGCTAAGCTCACTTGGGAAGTACAAGTTCCAGAGTTCCTTTCTGGGGCACCATGAAGAGATAACATTCGTAGCATGCGGGTACTGCTTTCCTCCTAAGCTGTGCATTCGCAGCCAGCTTCAAGGTGTTCCTTTTGTGTATAGACTCTCGTGGAGAAGCCACTGGAGAAGGCCTCTGCTTCTATGCCCTTTGAGAAGGCTGCTTTGAGGAACCTCTTACCCTAGCCTCTGCCAAGTACAGCCTTCTGCCTCTCTCCAATACTGACTTACTTCTGACAGCTTGTCTTTCCGTTTGAGAAAGCAAGAGCCCTTTTCCTACAGGGAAAAATGTCCGTTTTCTGGTCTTCTTTTGGACACGGTGAAGTGCCTTCACGGCTGGTGTTAGGCCTTTACCCACTCGAGGGAGGGCAGCTTCCCATTCACTTTGGAGATGGCACTCCTGCAGCGCTGTTCGCCATGACTGTGCTTCGCAGACTGCAAACTACCCTCTCCATTCGAAGAGAACACGCACGGATTGGGAAGTCTCTGTTCTCTGGGAGATGTGTGTGGTGCTACTGCCCCGGTGTATGGGGTGGCTCACTGGCCACTAGCAATGTTTCTGCTCGCCACTGTGGGGCAACGTTGTGCAGCTAAGCTCACTTGGGAAGTACAAGTGCCAGAGTTCCTTTCTGGGGCACCATCAAGAGATCACATTCGTAGCATACGGGTTCTGCCTTCCTCCTAAGCTGTGCATTCGCAGCCAGCTTCAAGGTGTTCCTTTTGTGGATAGACTCTGGTGGAGAGGCCGCCGGAGAAGGCCTCTGCTTCTATGCCCTTTGAAAAGGCTACTTTGAGGAACCTCTTACCCTAGCCTCTGTCAAGTACAGCCTTCTGCCTCTCTCCAATACTGACTTACTTCTGACAGCTTGTCTTTCCTTTTGAGAAACCGAGAGCCCTTTTCCTACAGGGAAAAATGTCCGTTTTCTGTTATTCTTTGGCAGACGGTGACGTGCCTTCAGGGCTGGTGTTAGGCTTTTACCCACTCGAGGGAGGGCAGCTTCCCATTCACTTTGGAGATGGCACTCCTGCAGCGCTGTGGTCCATGACTGTGCTTCGCAGACTGTAAACTACCCTCTCCATTCGAAGGGAACACGCACGGATTGAGAAGTCTCTGTTCTCTGGGAGATGTGTGTGTGCTACTGCCCCGGTGTAAGGGGTGGCTCACTGGCCACTAGCAATGTTTCTGCTTGCCACTGCAGGGCAAAAGTTGTGCAGGTAAGCTCACTCGGGAAGCACAAGTGCCAGAGTTCCTTTCTGGGGCACCATCAAGAGATCACATTCGCAGCATGCGGGTACTGTTTTCCTCCTAAGCTGTGCATTCGCAGCCGGCTTTAAGGTGTTCCTTTTGTGGACAGACTCTGGGGGAGAGGCCGCTGGAGAAGCCTCTGCTTCTATGCCCTTTGAGAAGGCTGCTTTGAGGAACCTCTTACCCTAGCCTCTGCCAAGTACAGCCTTCTGCCTCTCTCCAATACTGAGTTACGTCTGACAGCTTGTCTTTCCGTTTGAGAAACCAAGAGCCCTTTTCCTGCAGGGAAAATTGTCCGTTTTCTGTTCTTCTTTTACACACGGTGACCTGCCTTCAGGGCTGGTGTTAGGCCTTTACCCACTCGAGGGAGGGCAGCTTCCCATTCACTTTGGAGATGGCACTCCTGCAGCGCTGTGGGCCATGACTGTGCTTCGCAGACTGCAAATTACCCTCTCCATTCGAAGAGAACACGCACGGATTGGGAAGTCTGTGTTCTCTGTGAGATGTGTGTGGTGCTACTGCCCCGGTGTATGGGGTGGCTCACTGGCCACTAGCAATGTTTCTGCTCGCCACTGTGTGGCAACGTTGTGCAGCTAACCTCACTTGGGAAGTACAAGTGCCAGAGTTCCTTTCTGGGGCAGCATCAAGAGATCACATTCGTAGCATACGGGTACTGCCTTCCTCCTAAGCTGTGCATTCGCAGCCAGCTTCAAGGTGTTCCTTTTGTGGATAGACTCTGGTGGAGAGGCCGCCGGAGAAGGCCTCTGCTTCTATGCCCTTTGAAAAGGCTACTTTGAGGAACCTCTTACCCTAGCCGCTGCAATGCACAGCCTTCTGCCTCTCTCCAATACTGACTTACTTCTGACAGCTTGTCTTTCCATTTGAGAAACCGAGAGCCCTTTTCCTACAGGAAAAATGTCCGTTTTCTTTTATTCTTTGGCAGACGGTGACGTGCCTTCAGGGCTGGTGTTAGGCCTTTACCCACTCGAGGGAGGGCAGCTTCCCATTCACTTTGGAGATGGCACTCCTGCAGCGCTGTGGGCCATGACTGTGCTTCGCAGACTGCAAACTACCCTCTCCATTCGAAGAGAACACGCACGGATTGGGAAGTCTCTGTTCTCTGGGAGATGTGTGTGGTGCTACTGCCCCGGTGTATGGGGTGGCTCACTGGCCACTAGCAATGTTTCTGCTCGCCACTGTGGGGCAAACGTTGTGCAGCTAAGCTCACTTGGGATGTACAAGTGCCAGAGTTCCTTTCTGGGGCACCATCAAGAGATCACATTCGTAGCATGAGGGTACTGCTTTCCTCCTAAGCTGTGCATTCGCAGCCAGCTTCAAGTTGTTCCTTTTGTGTATAGACTCTGGTGGAGAGGCCGCTGGAGAAAGCCTCTGCTTCTATGCCCTTTGAGAAGGCTGCTTTGAGGAACCTCTTACCCTAGCCTCTGCCAAGTACAGCCTTCTGCCTCTCTCCAATACTGACTTCTGACAGCTTGTCTTTCCGTTTGAGAAACCGAGAGCCGTTTTCCTGCAGGGAAAAATGTTCGTTTTCTGTTCTTCTTTTGCACACGGTGACGTGCCATCAGGGCTGGTGTTAGGCTGTTACCCACTCGAGGGAGGGCAGCTGCCCATTCACTTTGGAGATGGCACTCCTGCAGCGCTGTGGGCCATGACTGTGCTTCGCAGACTGCACACTACCCTCTCCATTCGAAGAGAACACGCACGGATTGGGAAGTCTCTGTTCTCTGGGAGATGTGTGTGGTGCTACTGCCCCGGTGTATGGGGTGGCTCACTGGCCACTAGCAATGTTTCTGCTCGCCACTGTGGGGCAAACGTTGTGCAGCTAAGCTCACTTGGGCAGTACAAGTGCCAGAGTTCCTTTCTGGGGCACCATCAAGAGATCACATTCGTAGCATGTGGGTACTGCTCTCCTCCTAAGCTGTGCATTCGCAGCCAGCTTCAAGGTTTTCCTATTGTGGATCGACTCTGGTGGAGAGGCCGCTGGAGAAGGCCTCTGCTTCTATCCCCTTTGAGAAGGCTGCTTTGAGGAACCTCTTACCCTAACCTCTGCCAAGTACAGCCTTCTGCCTCTCTCCAATACTGACTTACTTCTGACAGCTTGTCTTTCTGTTTGAGAAACCGAGAGCCCTTTTCCTACAGGGAAAAATGTCCGTTTTCTGTTCTTCTTTAGCACACGGTGACATGCCTTCACGGCTGGTGTTAGGCCTTTACCCACTCTAGGGAAGGCAGCTACCCATTCACTTTGGAGATGGCTCACCTGCAGCGCTGTGGGCAATGACTGTGCTTCGCAGACTGCAAACTACCCTCTCCATTCGAAGAGAACACGCACGGATTGGGAAGTCTCTGTTCCCTGGGAGATGTGTGTGGTGCTACTGCCCCGGTGTATGGGGTGGCTCACTGGCCACTAGCAATGTTTCTGCTCGCCACTGTGGGGCAAACGTTGTGCAGCTAAGCTCACTTGGGAAGGTCAAGTGCCAGAGTTCCTTTCTGGGGCACCATCAAGAGATCACATTCGTAGCATGTGGGTACTGCTCTCCTCCTAAGCTGTGCATTCGCAGCCAGCTTCAAGGTGTTCTTTGTGGATAGACTGTGGTGGAGAGGCCGCTGGAGAGGGCCTCTGCTTCTATGCCCTTTGAGAAGGCTGCTTTGAGGAACCTCTTACCCTAGCCTCTGCCAAGTACAGCCTTCTGCCTCTCTCCAATACTGACTTACTTCTGACTGCTTGTCTTTCCTTTTGAGAAATCGAGAGCCATTTTCCTACAGGGAAAAATGTCCGTTTTCTGTTATTCTTTGGCAGACGGTGACGTGCCTTCAGGGCTGGTGTTAGGCCTTTACCCACTCGAGGGAGGGCAGCTTCCCATTCACTTTGGAGATGGCACTCCTGCAGCGCTGTGGGCCATGACTGTGCTTCGCAGACTGCAAACTACCCTCTCCATTCGAAGAGAACACGCACGGATTGGGAAGTCTCTGTTCTCTGGGAGATGTGTGTGGTGCTTCTGCCCCGGTGTATGGGGTGGTTCACTGGCCACTAGCAATGTTCCTGCTCGCCAGGGTGGGGCAAACATTGTGCAGCTAAGCTCACTTGGGAAGGTCAAGTGCCAGAGTTCCTTTCTGGGGCACCATCAAGAGATCACATTCGTAGCATGTGGGTACTGCTCTCCTCCTAAGCTGTGCATTCGCAGCCAGCTTCAAGGTGTTCCTTTTGTGGATAGACTCTTGTGGAGAGGCCGCTGGAGAAGGCCTCTGCTTGTATGCCCTTTGAGAAGGCTGCTTTGAGGAAGCTCTTACCCTAGCCTCTGCCAAGTACAGCCTTCTGCCTCTCTCCAATACTGACTTACTTCTGATAGCTTGTCTTTCCGTTTGAGAAAGCAAGAGCCTTTTTCCTGCAGGGAAAAATGTCCGTTTTCTGTTCTTCTTTTGCACACGGTGACGTGCCTTCACGGCTGGTGTTTGGCCTTTACCCACTCGAGGGAGGGCAGCTTCCCATTCACTTTGCAGATGGCACTCCTGCAGCGCTGTGGGCCATGACTGTGCTTCGCAGACTGCAAACTACCCTCTCCATTCGAAGAGACCACGCACGGATTGAGAAGTCTCTGTTCTCTGGGAGATGTGTGTGGTGCTACTGCCCCGGTGTATTGGGTGGCTCACTGGCCACTAGCAATGTTTCTGCTCGCCACTGTGGGGCAACGTTGTGCAGCTAAGCTCACTTGGGAAGTACAAGTGCCAGAGTTCCTTTCTGGGGCACCATCAAGAGATTACATTCGTAGCATATGGCTTCTGCCTTCCTCCTAAGCTGTGCATTCGCAGCCAGCTTCAAGGTTTCCCTTTGGTGGATAGACACTGGTGGAGAGGCCGCCGAGAAGGCCTCTGCTTCTATCCCCTTTGAGAAGGCTGCTTTGAGGAACCTCTTACCCTAGCCTCTGCCAAGTAGAGCCTTCTGCCGCTCTCCAATACTGACTTACTTCTTACAGCTTGTCTTTCCGTTTGAGAAACCGAGAGCCCTTTTCCTACAGGGAAAAATGTCCGTTTTCTGTTCTTCTTTTGCACACGGTGACATGCCTTCACGGCTGGTGTTAGGCCTTTACCCACTCGAGGGAGGGCAGCTTCCCATTCACTTTGTAGATGGCACTCCTGCAGCGCTGTGGGCCATGACTGTGCTTCGCAGACTGCAAACTACCCTCTCCATTCGAAGAGAACACGCACGGATTGGGAAGTCTCTGTTCTCTGTGAGATGTGTGTGGTGCTACTGCCCCGGTGTATCGGGTGGCTCACTGGCCACTAGCAATGTTTCTGCTCGCCACTGTGGGGCAAACGTTGTGCAGCTAAGCTCACTTGGGAAGTACAAGTGCCAGAGTTCCTTTCTGGGGCACCATCAAGAGATCACATTCGTAGCATGTGGGTACTGCTCTCCTCCTAAGCTGTGCATTCGCAGCCAGCTTCAAGGTGTTCCTTTTGTGGATAGACTCTTGTGGAGAGGCCGCTGGAGAAGGCCTCTGCTTCTATGCCCTTTGAGAAGGCTGCTTTGAGGAAGCTCTTACCCTAGCCTCTGCCAAGTACAGCCTTCTGCCTCTCTCCAATACTGACTTACTTCTGACAGCTTGTCTTTCCGTTTGAGAAACCAAGAGCCTTTTTCCTGCAGGGAAAAATGTCCGTTTTCTGTTCTTCTTTTGCACACGGTGACGTGCCTTCACGGCTGGTGTTAGGCCTTTACCCACTCGAGGGAGGGCAGCTTCCCATTCACTTTGCAGATGGCACTCCGGCAGCGCTGTGGGCCATGACTGTGCTTCGCAGACTGCAAACTACCCTCTCCATTCGAAGAGAACACGCACGGATTGAGAAGTCTCTGTTCTCTGGGAGATGTGTGTGGTGCTACTGCCCCGGTGTATTGGGTGGCTCACTGGCCACTAGCAATGTTTCTGCTCGCCACTGTGGAGCAACGTTGTGCAGCTAAGCTCACTTGGGAAGTACAAGTGCCAGAGTTCCTTTCTGGGGCACCATCAAGAGATTACATTCGTAGCATACGGCTTCTGCCTTCCTCCTAAGCTGTGCATTCGCAGCCAGCTTCAAGGTGTTCCTTTTGTGGATAGACACTGGTGGAGAGGCCGCCGGAGAAGGCCTCTGCTTCTATTCCCTTTGAGAAGGCTGCTTTGAGGAACCGCTTACCCTAGCCTCTGCCAAGTAGAGCCTTCTGCCGCTCTCCAATACTGACTTACTTCTGACAGCTTGTCTTTCCGTTTGAGAAACCAAGAGCCTTTTTCCTGCAGGGAAAAATGTCCGTTTTCTGTGCTTTTGCACACGGTGACATGCCTTCACGGCTGGTGTTAGGCCTTTACCCACTCGAGGGAGGGCAGCTTCCCATTCACTTTGTAGATGGCACTCCTGCAGCGCTGTGGGCCATGACTGTGCTTCGCAGACTGCAAACTACCCTCTCCATTCGAAGAGAACACGCACGGATTGGGAAGTCTCTGTTCTCTGGGAGATGTGTGTGGTGCTACTGCCCCGGTGTATGGGGTGGCTCACTGGCCACTAGCAATGTTTCTGCTCGCCACTGTGGGGCAAACGTTGTGCAGCTAAGCTCACTTGGGAAGTACAAGTGCCAGAGTTCCTTTCTGGGGCACCATCAAGAGATCACATTCGTAGCATGTGGGTACTGCTCTCCTCCTAAGCTGTGCATTCGCAGCCAGCTTCAAGGTGTTCCTTTTGTGGATAGACTCTTGTGGAGAGGCAGCTGGAGAAGGCCTCTGCTTCTATGCCCTTTGAGAAGGCTGCTTTGAGGAAGCTCTTACCCTAGCCTCTGCCAAGTACAGCCTTCTGCCTCTCTCCAATACTGACTTACTTCTGACAGCTTGTCTTTCCGTTTGAGAAACCAAGAGCCTTTTTCCTGCAGGGAAAAATGTCCGTTTTCTGTTCTTCTTTTGCACACGGTGACGTGCCTTCACGGCTGGTGTTAGGCCTTTACCCACTCGAGGGAGGGCAGCTTCCCATTCACTTTGGAGATGGCACTCCTGCAGCGCTGTGGGCCATGACTGTGCTTCGCAGACTGCAAACTACCCTCTCCATTCGAAGAGACCACACACGGATTGAGAAGTCTCTGTTCTCTGGGAGATGTGTGTGGTGCTACTGCCCCGGTGTATTGGGTGGCTCACTGGCCACTAGCAATGTTTCTGCTCGCCACTGTGGGGCAACGTTGTGCAGCTAAGCTCACTTGGGAAGTACAAGTGCCAGAGTTCCTTTCTGGGGCACCATCAAGAGATCACATTCGTAGCATGTGGGTACTGCTCTCCTCCTAAGCTGTGCATTCGCAGCCAGCTTCAAGGTGTTCCATTTGTGAATAGACACTGGTGGAGAGGCCGCCGGAGAAGGCCTCTGCTTCTAACCCCTTTGAGAAGGCTGCTTTGAGGAACCTCTTACCCTAGCCTCTGCCAAGTAGAGCCTTCTGCCGCTCTCCAATACTGACTTACTTCTGACAGCTTGTCTTTCCGTTTGAGAAAGCAAGAGCCTTTTTCCTGCAGGGAAAAATGTCCGTTTTCTGTTCTTCTTTTGCACACGGTGACGTGCCTTCACGGCTGGTGTTAGGCCTTTACCCACTCGAGGGAGGGCAGCTTCCCATTCACTTTGCAGATGGCACTCCTGCAGCGCTGTGGGCCATGACTGTGCTTCGCAGACTGCAAACTACCCTCTCCATTCGAAGAGACCACGCACGGATTGAGAAGTCTCTGTTCTCTGGGAGATGTGTGTGGTGCTACTGCCCCGGTGTATTGGGTGGCTCACTGGCCACTAGCAATGTTTCTGCTCGCCACTGTGGGGCAACGTTGTGCAGCTAAGCTCACTTGGGAAGTACAAGTGCCAGAGTTCCTTTCTGGGGCACCATCAAGAGATTACATTCGTAGCATACGGCTTCTGCCTTCCTCCTAAGCTGTGCATTCGCAGCCAGCTTCAAGGTTTTCTTTTTGTGGTTAGACACTGGTGGAGAGGCCGCCGGAGAAGGCCTCTTCTTCTATCCCCTTTGAGAAGGCTGCTTTGAGGAACCTCTTACCCTAGCCTCTGCCAAGTAGAGCCTTCTGCCGCTCTCCAATACTGACTTACTTCTGACAGCTTGTCTTTCCGTTTGAGAAACCGAGAGCCCTTTTCCTACAGGGAAAAATGTCCGTTTTCTGTTCTTCTTTTGCACACGGTGACATGCCTTCACGGCTGGTGTTAGGCCTTTACCCACTCGAGGGAGGGCAGCTTCCCATTCACTTTGTAGATGGCACTCCTGCAGCGCTGTGGGCCATGACTGTGCTTCGCAGACTGCAAACTACCCTCTCCATTCGAAGAGAACACGCACGGATTGGGAAGTCTCTGTTCTCTGTGAGATGTGTGTGGTGCTACTGCCCCGGTGTATGGGGTGGCTCACTGGCCACTAGCAATGTTTCTGCTCGCCACTGTGGGGCAAACGTTGTGCAGCTAAGCTCACTTGGGAAGTACAAGTGCCAGAGTTCCTTTCTGGGGCACCATCAAGAGATCACATTCGTAGCATGTGGGTACTGCTCTCCTCCTTAGCTGTGCATTCGCAGCCAGCTTCAAGGTGTTCCTTTTGTGGATAGACTCTTGTGGAGAGGCAGCTGGAGAAGGCCTCTGCTTCTATGCCCTTTGAGAAGGCTGCTTTGAGGAAGCTCTTACCCTAGCCTCTGCCAAGTACAGCCTTCTGCCTCTCTCCAATACTGACTTACTTCTGACAGCTTGTCTTTCCGTTTGAGAAACCAAGAGCCTTTTTCCTGCAGGGAAAAATGTCCGTTTTCTGTTCTTCTTTTGCACACGGTGACGTGCCTTCACGGCTGGTGTTAGGCCTTTACCCACTCGAGGGAGGGCAGCTTCCCATTCACTTTGGAGATGGCACTCCTGCAGCGCTGTGGGCCATGACTGTGCTTCGCAGACTGCAAACTACCCTCTCCATTCGAAGATACCACGCACGGATTGAGAAATCTCTGTTCTCTGGGAGATGTGTGTGGTTCTACTGCCCCGGTGTATGGGGTGGCTCACTGGCCACTAGCAATGTTTCTGCTCGCCACTGTGGGGCAACGTTGTGCAGCTAAGCTCACTTGGGAAGTACAAGTGCCAGAGTTCCTTTCTGGGGCACCATCAAGAGATTACATTCGTAGCATACGGCTTCTGCCTTCCTCCTAAGCTGTGCATTCGCAGCCAGCTTCAAGGTGTTCCTTTTGTGAATAGACACTGGTGGAGAGGCCGCCGGAGAAGGCCTCTGCTTCTAACCCCTTTGAGAAGGCTGCTTTGAGGAACCTCTTACCCTAGCCTCTGCCAAGTACAGCCTTCTGCCGCTCTCCAATACTGACTTACTTCTGACAGCTTGTCTTTCCGTTTGAGAAAGCAAGAGCCTTTTTCCTGCAGGGAAAAATGTCCGTTTTCTGTTCTTCTTTTGCACACGGTGACGTGCCTTCACGGCTGGTGTTAGGCCTTTACCCACTCGAGGGAGGGCAGCTTCCCATTCACTTTGCAGATGGCACTCCTGCAGCGCTGTGGGCCATGACTGTGCTTCGCAGACTGCAAACTACCCTCTCCATTCGAAGAGACCACGCACGGATTGAGAAATCTCTGTTCTCTGGGAGATGTGTGTGGTTCTACTGCCCCGGTGTATGGGGTGGCTCACTGGCCACTAGCAATGTTTCTGCTCGCCACTGTGGGGCAACGTTGTGCAGCTAAGCTCACTTGGGAAGTACAAGTGCCAGAGTTCCTTTCTGGGGCACCATCAAGAGATTACATTCGTAGCATACGGCTTCTGCCTTCCTCCTAAGCTGTGCATTCGCAGCCAGCTTCAAGGTGTTCCTTTTGTGAATAGACACTGGTGGAGAGGCCGCCGGAGAAGGCCTCTGCTTCTAACCCCTTTGAGAAGGCTGCTTTGAGGAACCTCTTACCCTAGCCTCTGCCAAGTACAGCCTTCTGCCGCTCTCCAATACTGACTTACTTCTGACAGCTTGTCTTTCCGTTTGAGAAAGCAAGAGCCTTTTTCCTGCAGGGAAAAATGTCCGTTTTCTGTTCTTCTTTTGCACACGGTGACGTGCCTTCACGGCTGGTGTTAGGCCTTTACCCACTCGAGGGAGGGCAGCTTCCCATTCACTTTGCAGATGGCACTCCTGCAGCGCTGTGGGCCATGACTGTGCTTCGCAGACTGCAAACTACCCTCTCCATTCGAAGAGACCACGCACGGATTGAGAAGTCTTTGTTCTCTGGGAGATGTGTGTGGTGCTACTGCCCCGGTGTATTGGGTGGCTCACTGGCCACTAGCAATGTTTCTGCTCGCCACTGTGGGGCAACGTTGTGCAGCTAAGCTCACTTGGGAAGTACAAGTGCCAGAGTTCCTTTCTGGGGCACCATCAAGAGATTACATTCGTAGCATACGGCTTCTGCCTTCCTCCTAAGCTGTGCATTCGCAGCCAGCTTCAAGGTTTTCCTTTTGTGGTTAGACACTGGTGGAGAGGCCGCCGGAGAAGGCCTCTTCTTCTATCCCCTTTGAGAAGGCTGCTTTGAGGAACCTCTTACCCTAGCCTCTGCCAAGTAGAGCCTTCTGCCGCTCTCCAATACTGACTTACTTCTGACAGCTTGTCTTTCCGTTTGAGAAACCGAGAGCCCTTTTCCTACAGGGAAAAATGTCCGTTTTCTGTTCTTCTTTTGCACACGGTGACATGCCTTCACGGCTGGTGTTAGGCCTTTACCCACTCGAGGGAGGGCAGCTTCCCATTCACTTTGGAGATGGCACTCCTGCAGCGCTGTGGGCTATGACAGTGCTTCGCAGACTGCAAACTACCTTCTCCATTCGAAGAGAACACGCAAGGATTGGGAAGTCTCTGTTCTCTGGGAGATGTGTGTGGTGCTACTGCCCCGGTGCATTGGGTGGCTCACTGGCCACTAGCAATGTTTCTGCTCGCCACTGTGGGGCAAACGTTGTGCAGCTAAGCTCACTTGGGAAGTACAAGTGCCAGAGTTCCTTTCTGGGGCACCATCAAGAGATCACATTCCTCTCATGCGGGTTCTGCCTTCCTCCTAAGCTGTGCATTCGCAGCCAGCTTCAAGGTGTTCCTTTTGTGGATAGACTCTGGTGGAGAGGCGGCCGGAGAAGGCCTCTGCTTCTATGCCCTTTGAGAAGGCTGCTTTGAGGAACCTCTTACCCTAGCCTCTGCCTAGTACAGCCTTCTGCCTCTGTCCAATACTGACTTACTTCTGACAGCTTGTCTTTCCGTTTGAGAAACCGAGAGCCCTTTTCCTACAGGGAAAAATGTCCGTTTTCTGTTATTCTTTGGCAGACGGTGACGTGCCTTCAGGGCTGGTGTTAGGCCTTTACCCACTCGAGGGAGGGCAGCTTCCCTTTAATTTGGAGATGGCACTCCTGCAGCGCTGTGGGCCATGACTGTGCTTCGTAGACTGCAAACTACCCTCTCCATTCGAAGAGACCACGCACGGATTGGGAAGTCTCTGTTCTTTGGGAGATGTGTGTGGTGCTACTGCCCCGGTGTATGGGGTGGCTCACGGGCCACTAGCAATGTTTCTGCTCGCCACTGTGGGGCAAACGTTGTGCAGCTAAGCTCACTTGGGAAGTACAAGTTCCAGAGTTCCTTTCTGGGGCACCATCAAGAGATCACATTCGTAGCATGCGGGTACTGCTCTCCTCCTAAGCTGTGCATTCGCAGCCAGCTTCAAGGTGTTCCTTTTGTGTATAGACTCTCGTGGAGAAGCCGCTGGAGAAGGCCTCTGCTTCTATGCCCTTTGAGAAGGCTGCTTTGAGGAACCTCTTATCCTAGCCTCTGCCACGTACAGCCTTCTGCCTCTCTCCAATACTGACTTCCTTCTGACAGCTTGTCTTTCCGTTTGAGAAAGCAAGAGCCCTATTCCTACAGGGAAAAATGTCCGTTTTCTGTTCTTCTTTTGCACACGGTGACGTGCCTTCACGGCTGGTGTTAGGCCTTTACCCACTCGAGGGAGGGCAGCTTCCCATTCACTTTGCAGATGGCACTCCTGCAGCGCTGTGGGCCATGACTGTGCTTCGCAGACTGCAAACTAACCTCTCCATTCGAAGAGACCACGCACGGATTGGGAAGTCTCTGTTCTCTGGGAGATGTGTGTGGTGCTACTGCCCCGGTGTATTGGGTGGCTCACTGGCCACTAGCAATGTTTTTGCTCGCCACTGTGGGGCAACTTTGTGCAGCTAATCTCACTTGGGAAGTACAAGTGCCAGAGTTCCTTTCTGGGGCACCATCAAGAGATTACATTCGTAGCATACGGCTTCTGCTTTCCTCCTAAGCTGTGCATTCGCAGCCAGCTTCAAGGTGTTCCTTTTGTGGATAGACACTGGTGGAGAGGCCGCCGGAGAAGGCCTCTGCTTCTATCCCCTTTGAGAAGGCTGCTTTGAGGAACCTCTTACCCTAGCCTCTGCCAAGTACAGCCTTCTGCCTCTCTCCAATACTGACTTACTTCGGACAGCTTGTCTTTCCGTTTGAGAAACCAAGAGCCTTTTTCCTGCAGGGAAAAATGTCCGTTTTCTGCTGTTTTGCACGCGGTGACGTGCCTTCACGGCTGGTGTTAGGCCTTTACCCACTCGAGGGAGGGCAGCTGCCCATTCACTTTGCAGATGGCACTCCTGCAGCGCTGTGGGCCATGACTGTGCTTCGCAGACTGCAAACTACCCTCTCCATTCGAAGAGACCACGCACGGATTGGGAAGTCTCTGTTCTCTGGGAGATGTGTGTGGTGCTACTGCCCCGGTGTATGGGGTGGCTCACTGGCCACAAGCAATGTTTCTGCTTGCCACTGTGGGGCAACGTTGTGCAGCTAAGCTCACTTGGGAAGTACAAGTGCCAGAGTTCCTTTCTGGGGCAACATCAAGAGATGACATTCGTAGCATGCGGGTACTGCTTTCCTCCTAAGCTGTGCATTCGCAGCCAGCTTCAAGGTGTTCCTTTTGTGTATAGACTCTCGTGGAGAAGCCGCTGGAGAAGGCCTCTGCTTCTATGCCCTTTGAGAAGGCTGCTTTGAGGAACTCTTATCCTAGCCTCTGCCAAGTACAGCCTTCTGCCTCTCTCCAATACTGACTTACTTCTGACAGCTTGTCTTTCCGTTTGAGAAACCGAGAGCCCTTTTCCTACAGGGAAAAATGTCCGTTTTCTGTTATTCTTTGGCAGACGGTGACGTGCCTTCAGGGCTGG
Source organism: Kogia breviceps (assembly GCF_026419965.1). Taxonomy (NCBI): domain Eukaryota; kingdom Metazoa; phylum Chordata; class Mammalia; order Artiodactyla; family Physeteridae; genus Kogia; species Kogia breviceps. The sequence goes on from NC_081324.1 coordinate 30,783,704, forward strand.
TGTTAGGCCTTTACCCACTCGAGGGAGGGCAGCTTCCCATTCACTTTGGAGATGGCTCTCCTGCAGCGCTGTGGGCCATGACTGTGCTTCGCAGACTGCAAACTACCCTCTCCATTCGAAGAGAACACGCACGGATTGGGAAGTCTCTGTTCTCTGGGAGATGTGTGTGGTGCTACTGCCCCGGTGTATTGGGTGGCTCACTGGCCACTAGCAATGTTTCTGCTCGCCACTGTGGGGCAACTTTGTTCAGCTAAGCTCACTTGGGAAGTACAAGTGCCAGAGTTCCTTTCTAGGGCACCATCAAGAGATTACATTCGTAGCATACGGGTTCTGCCTTCCTCCTAAGCTGTGCATTCGCAGCCAGCTTCAAGGTGTTCCTTTTGTGGATAGACTCTGGTGGAGAGGCCGCCGGAGAAGGCCTCTGCTTCTATGCCCTTTGAAAAGGCTACTTTGAGGAACCTCTTACCCTAGCCACTGCCAAATACAGCCTTCTGCCTCTCTCCAATACTGACTTACTTCTGACAGCTTGTCTTTCCTTTTGAGAAACCGAGAGCCCTTTTCCTACAGGGAAAATTGTCCGTTTTCTGTTATTCTGTGGCAGACGGTGACGTGCCTTCAGGGCTGGTGTTAGGCCTTTACCCACTCGAGGGAGGGCAGCTTCCCATTCACTTTGGTGATGACACTCCTGCAGCGCTGTGGGCCATGACTGTGCTTCGCAGACTGCAAACTACGCTCTCCATTCGAAGAGAACACGCACGGATTGGGAAGTCTCTGTTCTCTGGCAGAGGTGTCTGTTGTTACTGCCCCGGTGTATGGGGTGGCTCACGGGCCACTAGCATTGTTTCTGCTCGCCACTGTGGGGCAAACTCTGGCTAAGCTCACTTGGGAAGTACAAGTGCTAGAGTTCCTTTCTGGGGCACCATCAAGAGATCACATTCGTAGCATGCGGGAACTGCTCTCCTCCTAAGCTGTTCATTCGCAGCCAGCTTCAAGGTGTTCCTTTTGTGGATAGACTCTGGTGGAGAGGCCGCCGGAGAAGGCCTCTGCTTCTATGCCCTTTGAGAAGGCTGCTTGGAGTAACCTCTTACCTTAGCCTCTGCCAAGTACAGCCTTCTGCCTCTCTCCAATACTGACTTACTTCTGACAGCTTGTCTTTCCGTTTGAGAAACCGAGAGCCCTTTTCCTACAGGGAAAAATGTCCGTTTTCTGTTCTTCTTTTGCACACGGTGACATGCCTTCACGGCTGGTGTTAGGCCTTTACCCACTCGAGGGAGGGCAGCTTCCCATTCACTTTGCAGATGGCACTACTGCAGCGCTGTGGGCCATGACTGTGCTTCGCAGACTGCAAACTACCCTCTCCATTCGAAGAGAACACGCACGGATTGAGAGGTCTCTGTTCTCTGGGAGATGTGTGTGGTGCTACTGCCCCGGTGTATGGGGTGGCTCACTGGCCACTAGCAATGTTTCTGCTCGCCACTGTGGGGCAAACGTTGTACAGCTAAGCTCACTTGGGAAGTACAAGTTCCAGAGTTCCTTTCTGGGGCACCATCAAGAGATCACATTCGTAGCATGTGGGTACTGCTCTCCTCCTAAGCTGTGCATTCGCAGCCAGCTTCAAGGTGTTCCTTTTGTGGATAGACTCTGGTGGAGAGGCCGCTGGAGAAGGCCTCTGCTTCTTTGCCCTTTGAGAAGGCTGCTTTGAGGAACCTCTTACCCTAGGCTCTGCCAAGTACAGCCTTCTGCCTCGCTCCAATATTGACTTACTTCTGAAAGCTTGTCTTTCCGTTTGAGAAACCAAGAGCCTTTTTCCTGCAGGGAAAAATGTCCGTTTTCTGTTCTTCTTTTGCACACGGTGACGTGCCTTCACGGCTGGTGTTAGGCCTTTACCCACTCGAGGGAGGGCAGCTTCCCATTCACTTTGCAGATGGCACTCCTGCAGCGCTGTGGCCCATGACTGTGCTTCGCAGACTGCAAACTACCCTCTCCATTCGAAGAGACCTCGCACGGATTGGGAAGTCTCTGTTCTCTGGGAGATGTGTGTGGTGCTACTGCCCCGGTGTATTGGGTGGCTCACTGGCCACTAGCAATGTTTCTGCTCGCCACTGTGGGGCAACTTTGTGCAGCTAAGCTCACTTGGGAAGTACAAGTGCCAGAGTTCCTTTCTGGGGCACCATCAAGAGATAACATTCGTAGCATACGGGTTCTGCCTTCCTCCTAAGCTGTGCATTCGCAGCCAGCTTCAAGGTGTTCCTTTTGTGGATAGACACTGGTAGAGAGGCCGCCGGAGAAGGCCTCTGCTTCTATGCCGTTTGAGAAGGCTGCTTTGAGGAACCTCTTACCCTAGCCTCTGCCAAGTACAGCCTTCTGCCTCTCTCCAATACTGACTTACTTCTGACAGCTTGTCTTTCCGTTTGAGAAACCAAGAGCCTTTTTCCTGCAGGGAAAAATGTCCGTTTTCTGTTTTTTTGCACACGGAGACGTGCCTTCACGGCTGCTGTTAGGCCTTTACCCACTCGAGGGAGGGCAGCTGCCCATTCACTTTGGAGATGGCACTCCCGCAGCGCTGTGGGCCATGACTGTGCTTCGCAGACTGCAAACTACCCTCTCCATTCGAAGAGAACACGCACGGATTGGGAAGACTCTGTTCTCTGGGAGATGTGTGTGGTGCTACTGCCCCGGTGTATTGGGTGGCTCACTGGCCACTAGCAATGTTTCTGCTCGCCACTGTGGGGCAACGTTGTGCAGCTAAGCTCACTTGGGAAGTACAAGTGCCAGAGTTCCTTTCTGGGACACCATCAAGAGATCACATTCGTAGCATACGGGTTCTGCCTTCCTCCTAAGCTGTGCATTCGCAGCCAGCTTCAAGGTGTTCCTTTTGTGGATAGACTCTGGTGGAGAGGCCGCCGGAGAAGGCCTCTGCTTCTATGCCCTTTGAAAAGGCGACTTTGAGGAACCTCTTACCCTAGCCTCTGCCAAGTACAGCCTTCTGCCTCTCTCCAATACTGACTTACTTCTGACAGCTTGTCTTTCCTTTTGAGACACCGAGAGCCCTTTTCCTACAGGGACAAATGTCCGTTTTCTGTTATTCTTTGGCAGACGGTGACGTGCCTTCAGGGCTGGTGTTAGGCCTTTACCCACTCGAGGGAGGGCAGCTTCCCATTCACTTTGGAGATGGCACTCCTGCAGCGCTGTGGGCGATGACTGTGCTTCGCAGACTGCAAACTACCCTCTCCATTCGAAGAGAACACGCACGGATTGGGAAGTCTCTGTTCTCTGGGAGATGTGTGTGGTGCTACTGCCCCGGTGTATGGGGTGGCTCACTGGCCACTAGCAATGTTTCTGCTCGCCACTGTGGGGCAAACGTTGTACAGCTAAGCTCACTTGGGAAGTACAAGTTCCAGAGTTCCTTTCTGGGGCACCATCAAGAGATCACATTCGTAGCATGTGGGTACTGCTCTCCTCCTAAGCTGTGCATTCGCAGCCAGCTTCAAGGTGTTCCTTTTGTGGATAGACTCTGGTGGAGAGGCCGCTGGAGAAGGCCTCTGCTTCTATGCCCTTTGAGAAGGCTGCTTTGAGGAACCTCTTACCCTAGGCTCTGCCAAGTACAGCCTTCTGTCTCGCTCCAATACTGACTTACTCCTGAAAGCTTGTCTTTCCGTTTGAGAAAACAAGAGCCTTTTTCCTGCAGGGAAAAATGTCCGTTTTCTGTTCTTCTTTTGCACACGGTGACGTGCCTTCACGGCTGGTGTTAGGCCTTTACCCACTCGAGGGAGGGCAGCTTCCCATTCACTTTGCAGATGGCACTCCTGCAGCGCTGTGGGCCATGACTGTGCTTCGCAGACTGCAAACTACCCTCTCCATTCGAAGAGACCACGCACGGATTGGGAAGTCTCTGTTCTCTGGGAGATGTGTGTGTTGCTACTGCCCCGGTGTATTGGGTGGCTCACTGGCCACTAGCAATGTTTCTGCTCGCCACTGTGGGGCAACTTTGTGCAGCTAAGCTCACTTGGGAAGTACAAGTGCCAGAGTTCCTTTCTGGGGCACCATCAAGAGATAACATTCGTAGCATACGGGTTCTGCCTTCCTCCTAAGCTGTGCATTCGCAGCCAGCTTCAAGGTGTTCCTTTTGTGGATAGACACTGGTAGAGAGGCCGCCGGAGAAGGCCTCTGCTTCTATGCCCTTTGAGAAGGCTGCTTTGAGGAACCTCTTACCCTAGCCTCTGCCAAGTACAGCCTTCTGCCTCTCTCCAATACTGACTTACTTCTGACAGCTTGTCTTTCCGTTTGAGAAACCAAGAGCCTTTTTCCTGCAGGGAGAAATGTCCGTTTTCTGTTCTTTTGCACACGGAGACGTGCCTTCACGGCTGGTGTTAGGCCTTTACCCACTCGAGGGAGGGCAGCTGCCCATTCACTTTGGAGATGGCACTCCTGCAGCACTGTGGGCCATGACTGTGCTTCGCAGACTGCAAACTACCCTCTCCATTCGAAGAGAACACGCACGGACAGGGAAGTCTCTGTTTTCTGGGAGAGGTGTGTGGTGATACTGACCCGGTGTATGGGGTGGCTCACGGGCCACTAGCAATGTTTCTGCTCGCCACTGTGGGGCAAACTCTGTTCAGCTAAGCTCACTTGGGAAGTACAAGTTCCAGAGTTCCTTTCTGGGGCACCATCAAGAGATCACATTCGTAGCATGCTGGTACGGCTCTCCTCCTAAGCTGTGCATTCGCAGTCAGCTTCAAGGTGTTCCTTTTGTGGATAGACTCTGGTGGAGAGGCCGCCGGAGAAGGCCTCTGCTTCTATGCCCTTTGAGAAGGCTGCTTGGAGGAACCTCTTACCCTAGCCTCTGCCAAGTACAGCCTTCTGCCTCTCTCCAATACTGACTTACTTCTGACAGCTTGTCTTTCCGTTTGAGAAACCAAGAGCCTTTTTCCTGCAGGGAAAAATGTCCGTTTTCTGTTCTTCTTTTGCACACGGTGACGTGCCTTCACGGCTGGTGTTAGGCCTTTACCCACTCGAGGGAGGGCAGCTGCCCATTCACTTTGCAGATGGCACTCCTGCAGCGCTGTGGGCCATGACTGTGCTTCGCAGACTGCAAACTACCCTCTCCATTCGAAGAGACCACGCACGGATTGGGAAGTCTCTGTTCTCTGTGAGATGTGTGTGGTGCTACTGCCCCGGTGTATGGGGTGGCTCACTGGCCACTAGCAATGTTTCTGCTCGCCACTGTGGGGCAAACTCTGTTCAGCTAAGCTCACTTGGGAAGTACAAGTGCCAGAGTTCCTTTCTGGGACACCATCAAGGGATCACATTCGTAGCATGCGGGTACTGCTCTCCTCCTAAGCTGCGCATTCGCAGCCAGCTTCAAGGTGTTCCTTTTGTGTATAGACTCTCGTGGAGAAGCCGCTGGAGAAGGCCTCTGCTTCTATGCCCTTTGAGAAGGCTGCTTTGAGGAACCTCTTACCCTAGCCTCTGCCAAGTACAGCCTTCTGCCTCTCTCCAATACTGACTTACTTCTGACAGCTTGTCTTTCCGTTTGAGAAAGCAAGAGCCCTTTTCCTACAGGGAAAAATGTCCGTTTTCTGTTCTTCTTTTGCACACGGTGACGTGCCTTCACGGCTGGTGTTAGGCCTTTACCCACTCGAGGGAGGGCAGCTGCCCATTCACCTTGCAGATGGCACTCCGGCAGCGCTGTGGGCCATGACTGTGCTTCGCAGACTGCAAACTACCTTCTCCATTCGAAGAGAACACGCAAGGATTGGGAAGTCTCTGTTCTCTGGGAGATGTGTGTGGTGCTACTGCCCCGGTGCATTGGGTGGCTCACTGGCCACTAGCAATGTTTGTGCTCACCACTGTCGGGCAAACGTTGTGCAGCTAAGCTCACTTGGGAAGTACAAGTGCCAGAGTTCCTTTCTGGGGCACCATCAAGAGATCACATTCGTAGCATGCGGGTTCTGCCTTCCTCCTAAGCTGTGCATTCGCAGCCAGCTTCAAGGTGTTCCTTTTGTGGATAGACTCTGGTGGAGAGGCCGCCGGAGAAGGCCTCTGCTTCTATGCCCTTTGAGAAGGCTGCTTTGAGGAACCTCTTACCCTAGCCTCTGCCAAGTACAGCCTTCTGCCTCTCTCCAATACTGACTTACTTCTGACAGCTTGTCTTTCCTTTTGAGAAACGGAGAGCCCTTTTCCTACAGGGAAAAATGTCCTTTTTCTGTTCTTCTTTTGCACACGGTGACGTGCCTTCACGGCTGGTGTTAGGCCTTTACCCACTCGAGGGAGGGCAGCTTCCCTTTCACTTTGCAGATGGCACTCCGGCAGCGCTGTGGGCCATGACTGTGCTTCGCAGACTGCAAACTACCCTCTCCATTCGAAGAGAACACGCACGGATTGGGAAGTCTCTGTTCTCTGGGAGATGTGTGTGGTGCTACTGCCCCGGTGTATGGGGTGGCTCACTGGCCACTAGCAATGTTTCTGCTCGCCACTGTGGGGCAAACGTTGTGCAGCTAAGCTCACTTGGGAAGTACAAGTGCCAGAGTTCCTTTCTGGGACACCATCAAGGGATCACATTCGTAGCATACGGGTTCTGCCTTCCTCCTAAGCTGTGCATTCGCAGCCAGCTTCAAGGTGTTCCTTTTGTGGATAGACTCTGGTGGAGAGGCCGCTGGAGAAGGCCTCTGCTTCTATGCCCTTTGAGAAGGCTGCTTTGAGGAAGCTCTTACCCTAGCCTCTGCCAAGTACAGCCTTCTGCCTCTCTCCAATACTGACTTACTTCTGACAGCTTGTCTTTCCGTTTGAGAAACCGAGAGCCTTTTTCCTGCAGGGAAAAATGTCCGTTTTCTGTTCTTCTTTTGCACACGGTGACGTGCCTTCAGGGCTGGTGTTAGGCCTTTACCCACTCGAGGGAGGGCAGCTGCCCATTCACTTGGCAGATGGCACTCCTGCAGTGCTGTGGGCCATGAGTGTGCTTCGCAGACTGCAAACTACCCTCTCCATTCGAAGAGACCACGCACGGATTGGGAAGTCTCTGTTCTCTGGGAGATGTGTGTGGTGCTACTGCCCCGGTGCATTGGCTGGCTCACTGGCCACTAGCAATGTTTCTGCTCGCCACTGTGGGGCAAACGTTGTGCAGCTAAGCTCACTTGGGAAGTACAAGTGCCAGAGTTCCTTTCTGGGACACCATCAAGGGATCACATTCGTAGCATGTGGGTAGTGATTTCCTCCTAAGCTGTGGATTCGCAGCCAGCTTCAAGGTGTTCCTTTTGTGGATAGACTCTGGTGGAGAGGCCGCCGGAGAAGGCCTCTGCTTCTATGCCCTTTGAGAAGGCTGCTTTGAGGAACCTCTTACCCTAGCCTCTGCCAAGTACAGTCTTCTGCCTCTCTCCAATACTGACTTACTTCTGACAGCTTGTCTTTCCTTTTGAGAAACCGAGAGCCCTTTTCCTGCAGGGAAAAATGTCCGTTTTCTGTTATTCTTTGGCAGACGGTGACATGCCTTCAGGGCTGGTGTTAGGCCTTTACCCACTCGAGGTAGGGCAGCTTCCCATTCACTTTGGAGATGGCACTCCTGCAGCGCTGTGGGCCATGACTGTGCTTCGCAGACTGCAAACTACCTTCTCCATTCGAAGAGAACACGCAAGGATTGGGAAGTCTCTGTTCTCTGGGAGATGTGTGTGGTGCTACTGCCCCGGTGCATTGGCTGGCTCACTGGCCACTAGCAATGTTTCTGCTCGCCACTGTGGGGCAAACGTTGTGCAGCTAAGCTCACTTGGGAAGTACAAGTGCCAGAGTTCCTTTCTGGGGCACCATCAATGGATCACATTCGTAGCATGCGGGTACTGCTCTCCTCCTAAGCTGCGCATTCGCAGCCAGCTTCAAGGTGTTCCTTTTGTGGATAGACTCTGGTGGAGAGGCCGCCGGAGAAGGCCTCTGCTTCTATGCCCTTTGAGAAGGCTGCTTTGAGGAACCTCTTACCCTAGCCTCTGCCAAGTACAGCCTTCTGCCTCTCTCCAATACTGACTTACTTCTGACAGCTTGTCTTTCCGTTTGAGAAACCAAGAGCCTTTTTCCTGCAGGGAAAAATGTCCGTTTTCTGTTCTTTTGCACACGGAGACGTTCCTTCACGGCTGGTGTTAGGCCTTTACCCACTCGAGGGAGGGCAGCTGCCCATTCACTTTGCAGATGGCACTCCTGCAGCGCTGTGGGCCATGGCTGTGCTTCGCAGACTGCAAACTACCCTCTCCATTCGAAGAGAACACGCACGGATTGGGAAGTCTCTGTTCTCTGGGAGATGTGTGTGGTGCTACTGCCCCGGTGTATGGGGTGGCTCACTGGCCACTAGCAATGTTTCTGCTCGCCACTGTGTGGCAAACGTTGTGCAGCTAAGCTCACTTGGGAAGTACAAGTTCCAGAGTTCCTTTCTGGGGCACCATCAAGAGATCACATTCGTAGCATGTGGGTACTGCTCTCCTCCTACGCTGTGCATTCGCAGCCAGCTTCAAGTTGTTCCATTTGTGGATAGACTCTGGTGGAGAGGCCGCCGGAGAAGGCCTCTGCTTCTATGCCCTTTGAGAAGGCTGCTTTGAGGAACCTCTTACCCTAGCCTCTGCCAAGTACAGCCTTCTTCCTCTCTCCAATACTGACTTACTTCTGACAGCTTGTCTTTCCGTTTGAGAAACCAAGAGCCTTTTTCTTGCAGGGAAAAATGTCCGTTTTCTGTTCTTTTGCACACGGAGACGTGCCTTCACGGCTGGTGTTTGGCCTTTACCCACTCGAGGGAGGGCAGCTGCCCATTCACTTTGCAGATGGCACTCCTGCAGCGCTGTGGGCCATGGCTGTGCTTCGCAGACTGCAAACTACCCTCTCCATTCGAAGAGAACACGCACGGATTGGGAAGTCTCTGTTCTCTGGGAGATGTGTGTGGTGCTACTGCCCCGGTGTATGGGGTGGCTCACTGGCCACTAGCAATGTTTCTGCTCGCCACTGTGGGGCAACGTTGTGCAGCTAAGCTCACTTGGGAAGTACAAGTGCCAGAGTTCCTTTCTGGGGCACCATCAAGAGATCACATTCGTAGCATACGGGTTCTGCCTTCCTCCTAAGCTGTGCATTCGCAGCCAGCTTCAAGGTGTTCCTTTTGTGGATAGACTCTGGTGGAGAGGCCGCTGGAGAAGGCCTCTGCTTCTATGCCCTTTGAGAAGGCTGCTTTGAGGAAGCTCTTACCCTAGCCTCTGCCAAGTACAGCCTTCTGCCTCTCTCCAATACTGACTTACTTCTGACAGCTTGTCTTTCCGTTTGAGAAACCAAGAGCCTTTTTCCTGCAGGGAAAAATGTCCGTTTTCTGTTCTTCTTTTGCACACGGTGACGTGCCTTCACGGCTGGTGTTAGGCCTTTACCCACTCGAGGGAGGGCAGCTGCCCATTCACTTGGCAGATGGCACTCCTGCAGTGCTGTGGGCCATGACTGTGCTTCGCAGACTGCAAACTACCCTCTCCATTCGAAGAGACCACGCACGGATTGGGAAGTCTCTGTTCTCTGGGAGATGTGTGTGGTGCTACTGCCCCGGTGTATGGGGTGGCTCACTGGCCACTAGCAATGTTTCTGCTCGCCACTGTGGGGCAAACGTTGTGCAGCTAAGCTCACTTGGGAAGTACAAGTGCCAGAGTTCCTTTCTGGGACACCATCAAGGGATCACATTCGTAGCATGTGGGTACTGATTTCCTCCTAAGCTGTGGATTCGCAGCCAGCTTCAAGGTGTTCCTTTTGTGGATCGACTCTGGTGGAGAGGCCGCCGGAGAAGGCCTCTGCTTCTATGCCCTTTGAGAAGGCTGCTTTGAGGAACCTCTTACCCTAGCCTCTGCCAAGTACAGTCTTCTGCCTCTCTCCAATACTGACTTACTTCTGACAGCTTGTCTTTCCTTTTGAGAAACCGAGAGCCCTTTTCCTACAGGGAAAAATGTCCGTTTTCTGTTATTCTTTGGCAGACGGTGACATGGCTTCAGGGCTGGTGTTAGGCCTTTACCCACTCGAGGTAGGGCAGCTTCCCATTCACTTTGGAGATGGCACTCCTGCAGCGCTGTGGGCCATGACTGTGCTTCGCAGACTGCAAACTACCTTCTCCATTCGAAGAGAACACGCAAGGATTGGGAAGTCTCTGTTCTCTGGGAGATGTGTGTGGTGCTACAGCCCCGGTGCATTGGCTGGCTCACTGGCCACTAGCAGTGTTTCTGCTCGCCACTGTGGGGCAAACGTTGTGCAGCTAAGCTCACTTGGGAAGTACAAGTGCCAGAGTTCCTTTCTGGGGCACCATCAATAGATCACATTCGTAGCATGCGGGTACTGCTCTCCTCCTAAGCTGCGCATTCGCAGCCAGCTTCAAGGTGTTCCTTTTGTGGATAGACTCTGGTGGAGAGGCCGCCGGAGAAGGCCTCTGCTTCTATGCCCTTTGAGAAGGCTGCTTTGAGGAACCTCTTACCCTAGCCTCTGCCAAGTACAGCCTTCTGCCTCTCTCCAATACTGACTTACTTCTGACAGCTTGTCTTTCCGTTTGAGAAACCAAGAGCCTTTTTCCTGCAGGGAAAAATGTCCGTTTTCTGTTCTTTTGCACACGGAGACGTGCCTTCACGGCTGGTGTTAGGCCTTTACCCACTCGAGGGAGGGCAGCTGCCCATTCACTTTGCAGATGGCACTCCTGCAGTGCTGTGGGCCATGACTGTGCTTCGCAGACTGCAAACTACCCTCTCCATTCGAAGAGACCACGCACGGATTGGGAAGTCTCTGTTCTCTGGGAGATGTGTGTGGTGCTACTGCCCCGGTGTATGGGGTGGCTCACTGGCCACTAGCAATGTTTCTGCTCGCCACTGTGGGGCAAACGTTGTGCAGCTAAGCTCACTTGGGAAGTACAAGTGCCAGAGTTCCTTTCTGGGACACCATCAAGGGATCACATTCGTAGCATGCGGGTACTGCTCTCCTCCTAAGCTGCGCATTCGCAGCCAGCTTCAAGGTGTTCCTTTTGTGTATAGACTCTCGTGGAGAAGCCGCTGGAGAAGGCCTCTGCTTCTATGCCCTTTGAGAAGGCTGCTTTGAGGAACCTCTTACCCTAGCCTCTGCCAAGTACAGCCTTCTGCCTCTCTCCAATACTGACTTACTTCTTACAGCTTGTCTTTCCGTTTGAGAAAGCAAGAGCCCTTTTCCTACAGGGAAAAATGTCCGTTTTCTGTTCTTCTTTTGCACACGGTGACGTGCCTTCATGGCTGGTGTTAGGCCTTTACCCACTCGAGGGAGGGCAGCTGCCCATTCACCTTGCAGATGGCACTCCTGCAGCGCTGTGGGCCATGACTGTGCTTCGCAGACTGCAAACTACCTTCTCCATTCGAAGAGAACACGCAAGGATTGGGAAGTCTCTGTTCTCTGGGAGATGTGTGTGGTGCTACTGCCCCGGTGCATTGGGTGGCTCACTGGCCACTAGCAATGTTTGTGCTCACCACTGTCGGGCAAACGTTGTGCAGCTAAGCTCACTTGGGAAGTACAAGTGCCAGAGTTCCTTTCTGGGGCACCATCAAGAGATCACATTCGTAGCATGCGGGTTCTGCCTTCCTCCTAAGCTGTGCATTCGCAGCCAGCTTCAAGGTGTTCCTTTTGTGGATAGACTCTGGTGGAGAGGCCGCCGGAGAAGGCCTCTGCTTCTATGCCCTTTGAGAAGGCTGCTTTGAGGAACCTCTTACCCTAGCCTCTGCCAAGTACAGCCTTCTGCCTCTCTCCAATACTGACTTACTTCTGACAGCTTGTCTTTCCTTTTGAGAAACCGAGATCCCTTTTCCTACAGGGAAAAATGTCCTTTTTCTGTTCTTCTTTTGCACACGGTGACATGCCTTCACGGCTGGTGTTAGGCCTTTACCCACTCGAGGGAGGGCAGCTTCCCTTTCACTTTGCAGATGGCACTCCGGCAGCGCTGTGGGCCATGACTGTGCTTCGCAGACTGCAAACTACCCTCTCCATTCGAAGATAACACGCACGGATTGGGAAGTCTCTGTTCTCTGGGAGATGTGTGTGGTGCTACTGCCCCGGTGTATGGGGTGGCTCACTGGCCACTAGCAATGTTTCTGCTCGCCACTGTGTGGCAAACGTTGTGCAGCTAAGCTCACTTGGGAAGTACAAGTTCCAGAGTTCCTTTCTGGGGCACCATCAAGGGATCACATTCGTAGCATGTGGGTACTGCTCTCCTCCTACGCTGTGCATTCGCAGCCAGCTTCAAGTTGTTCCATTTGTGGATAGACTCTGCTGGAGAGGCCGCTGGAGAAGGCCTCTGCTTCTATGCCCTTTGAGAAGGCTGCTTTGAGGAAGCTCTTACCCTAGCCTCTGCCAAGTACAGCCTTCTGCCTCTCTCCAATACTGAATTACTTCTGACAGCTTGTCTTTCCGTTTGAGAAACCAAGAGCCTTTTTCCTGCAGGGAAAAATGTCCGTTTTCTGTTCTTCTTTTGCACACGGTGACGTGCCTTCACGGCTGGTGTTAGGCCTTTACCCACTCGAGGGAGGGCAGCTGCCCATTCACTTGGCAGATGGCACTCCTGCAGTGCTGTGGGCCATGACTGTGCTTCGCAGACTGCAAACTACCCTCTCCATTCGAAGAGACCACGCACGGATTGGGAAGTCTCTGTTCTCTGGGAGATGTGTGTGGTGCTACTGCCCCGGTGCATTGGGTGGCTCACTGGCCACTAGCAATGTTTCTGCTCGCCACTGTGGGGCAAACGTTGTGCAGCTAAGCTCACTTGGGAAGTACAAGTGCCAGAGTTCCTTTCTGGGGCACCATCAATAGATCACATTCGTAGCATGCGGGTACTGCTCTCCTCCTAAGCTGCGCATTCGCAGCCAGCTTCAAGGTGTTCCTTTTGTGTATAGACTCTCGTGGAGAAGCCGCTGGAGAAGGCCTATGCTTCTATGCCCTTTGAGAAGGCTGCTTTGAGGAACCTCTTACCCTAGCCTCTGCCAAGTACAGCCTTCTGCCTCTCTCCAATACTGACTTACTTCTGACAGCTTGTCTTTCCGTTTGAGAAACCGAGATCCCTTTTCCTACAGGGAAAAATGTCCGTTTTCTGTTCTTCTTTTGCACACGGTGACGTGCCTTCACGGCTGGTGTTAGGCGTTTACCCACTCGAGGGAGGGCAGCTGCCCATTCACTTTGGAGATGGCACTCCTGCAGCGCTGTGGGCCATGACTGTGCTTCGCAGACTGCAAACTACCTTCTCCATTCGAAGAGAACACGCAAGGATTGGGAAGTCTCTGTTCTCTGGGAGATGTGTGTGGTGCTACTGCCCCGTTGCATTGGGTGGCTCACTGGCCACTAGCAATCTTTGTGCTCACCACTGTGGGGCAAACGTTGTGCAGCTAAGCTCACTTGGGAAGTACAAGTGCCAGAGTTCCTTTCTGGGGCACCATCAAGAGATCACATTCGTAGCATGCGGGTTCTGACTTCCTCCTAAGCTGTGCATTCGCAGCCAGCTTCAAGGTGTTCCTTTTGTGGATAGACTCTGTTGGAGAGGCCGCCGGAGAAGGCCTCTGCTTCTATGCCCTTTGAGTAGGCTGCTTTGAGGAACCTCTTACCCTAGCCTCTGCCAAGTACAGCCTTCTGCCTCTCTCCAATACTGACTTACTTCTGACAGCTTGTCTTTCCTTTTGAGAAACCGAGAGCCCTTTTCCTACAGGGAAAAATGTCCTTTTTCTGTTCTTCTTTTGCACACGGTGACATGCCTTCACGGCTGGTGTTAGGCCTTTACCCACTCGAGGGAGGGCAGCTTCCCTTTCACTTTGCAGATGGCACTCCGGCAGCGCTGTGGGCCATGACTGTGCTTCGCAGACTGCAAACTACCCTCTCCATTCGAAGAGAACACGCACGGATTGGGAAGTCTCTGTTCTCTGGGAGATGTGTGTGGTGCTACTGCCCCGGTGTATGGGGTGGCTCACTGGCCACTAGCAATATTTCTGCTCGCCACTGTGGGGCAACGTTGTGCAGCTAAGCTCACTTGGGAAGTACAAGTTCCAGAGTTCCTTTCTGGGGCACCATCAAGAGATCACATTCGTAGCATGTGGGTACTGCTCTCCTCCTAAGCTGTGCATTCGCAGCCAGCTTCAAGTTGTTCCTTTTGTTGATATACTCTGGTGGAGAGGCCGCTGGAGAAGGCCTCTGCTTCTATGCCCTTTGAGAAGGCTGCTTTGAGGAAGCTCTTACCCTAGCCTCTGCCAAGTACAGCCTTCTGCCTCTCTCCAATACTGACTTACTTCTGACAGCTTGTCTTTCCGTTTGAGAAACCAAGAGCCTTTTTCCAGCAGGGAAAAATGTCCGTTTTCTGTTCTTCTTTTGCACACGGTGACGTGCCTTCACGGCTGGTGTTAGGCCTTTATGCACTCGAGGGAGGGCAGCTGCCCATTCACTTTGCAGATGGCACTCCTGCAGCGCTGTGGGCCATGACTGTGCTTCGCAGACTGCAAACTACCCTCTCCATTCGAAGAGACCACGCACGGATTGGGAAGTCTCTGTTCTCTGGGAGATGTGTGTGGTGCTACTGCCCCGGTGTATTGGTTGGTCACTGGCCAATAGCAATGTTTCTGCTCGCCACTGTGGGGCAACTTTGTGCAGCTAAGCTCACTTGGGAAGTACAAGTGCCAGAGTTCCTTTCTAGGGCACCATCAAGAGATTACATTCGTAGCATACTGGTTCTGCCTTCCTCCGAAGCTGTGCATTCGCAGCCAGCTTCAAGGTGTTCCTTTTGTGGATAGACTCTGGTGGAGAGGCCGCCGGAGAAGGCCTCTGCTTGTATACCCTTTGAAAAGGCTACTTTGAGGAACCTCTTACCCTAGCCTCTGCCAAGTACAGCCTTCTGCCTCTCTCCAATACTGACTTACTTCTGACAGCTTGTCTTTCCTTTTGAGAAACCGAGAGCCCTTTTCCTACAGGGAAAAATGTCCGTTTTCTGTTATTCTGTGGCAGACGGTGTCGTGCCTTCAGGGCTGGTGTTAGGCCTTTACCAACTCGAGGGAGGGCAGCTTCCCATTCACTTTGGAGATGGCACTCCTGCAGCGCTGTGGGCCATGACTGTGCTTCGCAGACTGCAAACTACCTTCTCCATTCGAAGAGAACACGCAAGGATTGGGAAGTCTCTGTTCTCTGGGAGATGTGTGTGGTGCTACTGCCCCGGTGCATTGGGTGGCTCACTGGCCACTAGCAATGTTTCTGCTCGCCACTGTGGGGCAAACTTTGTGCAGCTAAGCTCACTTGGGTAGTACAAGTTCCAGAGTTCCTTTCTGGGGCACCATCAAGAGATCACATTCGTAGCATGCGGGTACTGCTTTCCTCCTCCCATTCACTTTGGACATGGCACTCCTGCAGCGCTGTGGGCCATGACTGTGCTTCGCAGACTGCAAACTACCCTCTACATTCGAAGAGAACACGCACGGATTGGGAAGTCTCTGTTCTCTGGGAGATGTGTGTGGTGTTACTGCCCCGTGTATGGGGTGGTTCACTGGCCACTAGCAATGTTTCTGTTCGCCACTGTGGGGCAAACGTTGTGCAGCTAAGCTCACTTGGAAGTACAAGTGCCAGAGTTCCTTTCTGGGGCACCATCAAGAGATCACATTCGTACCATGCGGGTACTGCTTTCCTCCTAAGCTGTGCATTCGCAGCCAGGTTCAAGGTGTTCCTTTTGTGGATCGACTCTGGTGGAGAGGCCGCTGGAGAAGGCCTCTGCTTCTATCCCCTTTGAGAAGGTTGCTTTGAGGAACCTCTTACCCTAGCCTCTGCCAAGTACAGCCTTCTGCCTCTCTCCAATACTGACCTATTTCTGACAGCTTGTCTTTCCGTTTGAGAAAACAAGAGCCCTATTCCTGCAGGAAAAATGTCCGTTTTCTGTCCTTCTTTTGCACACGGTGAAGTGCCTTCACGGCTGGTGTTAGGCCTTTACCCACTCGAGGGAGGGCAGCCTCCCATTCACTTTGGAGTTGGCACTCCTGCAGCGTTGTGGGCCATGACTGTGCTTCGCAGACTGCAAACTACCCTCTCCATTCGAAGAGAACACGCACGGATTGGGAAGTCTCTGTTCTCTGGGAGATGTGTGTGATGTTACTGCCCCGGTGTATGGGGTGGCTCACTGGCCACTAGCAATGTTTCTGCTCGCCACTGTGGGGCAAACTCTGTTCAGCTAAGCTCACTTGGGAAGTACAAGTTCCAGAGTTCCTTTCTGGGGCACCATCAAGACATCACATTCGTAGCATGCGGGTTCTGCCTTCCTCCTAAGCTGTGCATTCGCAGCCAGCTTCAAGGTGTTCCTTTTGTGTATAGACTCTCGTGGAGAAGCCGCTGGAGAAGGCCTCTGCTTCTATGCCTTTTGAGATGGCTGCTTTGAGGAACCTCTTACCCTAGCCTCTGCCAAGTACAGCCTTCTGCCTCTCTCCAATACTGACTTACTTCTGACAGCTTGTCTTTCCGTTTGAGAAAGCAAGAGCCCTTTTCCTACAGGGAAAAATGTCCGTTTTCTGTTCTTCTTTTGCACACGGTGACGTGCCTTCACGGCTGGTGTTAGGCCTTTACCCACTCGAGGGAGGGCAGCTTCCCATTCACTTTGGAGATGGCAATCCTGCAGCGCTGTGGGCCATGACTGTGCTTCGCAGACTGCAAACTACCTTCTCCATTCGAAGAGACCACGCACGGATTGGGAAGTCTCTGTTCTCTGGGAGATGTGTGTGGTGCTACTGCCCCGGTGCATTGGGTGGCTCACTGGCCACTAGCAATGTTTCTGCTCGCCACTGTGGGGCAAACGTTGTGCAGCTAAGCTCACTTGGGAAGTACAAGTTCCAGAGTTCCTTTCTGGGGCACCATCAAGAGATCACATTCGTAGCATGTGGGTACTGCTCTCCTCCTAAGCTGTGCATTCGCAGCCAGCTTCAAGGTGTTCCTTTTGTGGATAGACTCTGGTGGAGAGGCCGCTGGAGAAGGCCTCTGCTTCTATGCCCTTTGAGAAGGCTGCTTTGAGGAAGCTCTTACCCTAGCCTCTGCCACGTACAGCCTTCTGCCTCTCTCCAATACTGACTTACTTCTGACAGCTTGTCTTTCCGTTTGAGAAACCAAGAGCCTTTTTCCTGCAGGGAAAAATGTCCGTTTTCTGTTCTTCTTTTGCACACGGTGACGTGCCTTCACGGCTGGTGTTAGGCCTTTACCCACTCGAGGGAGGGCAGCTTCCCATTCACTTTGGAGATGGCACTCCTGCAGCGCTGTGGGCCATGACTGTGCTTCGCAGACTGCAAACTACCCTCTCCATTCGAAGAGACCACGCACCGATTGGGAAGTCTCTGTTCTCTGGGAGATGTGTGTGGTGCTACTGCCCCGGTGTATTGGGTGGCTCACTGGCCACTAGCAATGTTTCTGCTCGCCACTGTGGGGCAACTTTGTGCAGCTAAGCTCACTTGGGAAGTACAAGTGCCAGAGTTCCTTTCTAGGGCACCATCAAGAGATTACATTCGTAGCATACGGGTTCTGCCTTCCTCCTAAGCTGTGCATTCGCAGCCAGCTTCAAGGTGTTCCTTTTGTGGATAGACTCTGGTGGAGTGGCCGCCGGAGAAGGCCTCTGCTTCTATGCCCTTTGAGAAGGCTGCTTTGAGGAACCTCTTACCCTAGCCTCTGCCAAGTACAGCCTTCTGCCTCTCTCCAAAACTGACTTACTTCTGACAGCCTTTTTTTCCGTTTGAGAAACCAAGAGCCTTTTTCCTGCAGGTAAAAATGTCCGTTTTCTGTTCTTTTGCACACGGTGACGTGCCTTCACGGCTGGTGTTAGGCCTTTACCCACTCGAGGGAGGGCAGCTGCCCATTCACTTTGCAGATGGCACTCCTGCAGCGCTGTGGGCCATGACTGTGCTTCGCAGACTGCAAACTACCCTCTCCATTCGAAGAGAACACGCACGGATTGGGAAGTCACTGTTCTCTGGGAGATGTGTGTGGTGCTACTGCCCCGGTGCATTGGGTGGCTCACTGGCCACTAGCAATGTTTCTGCTCGCCACTGTGGGGCAAACGTTGTGCAGCTAAGCTCACTTGGGAAGTACAAGTGCCAGAGTTCCTTTCTGGGGCACCATCAAGAGATCACATTCGTAGCATGCGGGTTCTGCCTTCCTCCTAAGCTGTGCATTCGTAGCCAGCTTCAAGGTGTTCCTTTTGTGGATAGACTCTGGTGGAGAGGCCGCCGGAGAAGGCCTCTGCTTCTATGCCCTTTGAGAAGGCTGCTTGGAGTAACCTCTTACCTTAGCCTCTGCCAAGTACAGCCTTCTGCCTCTCTCCAATACTGACTTACTTCTGACAGCTTGTCTTTCCGTTTGAGAAACCGAGATCCCTTTTCCTACAGGCAAAAATGTCCGTTTTCTGTTCTTCATTTGCACACTGTGACATGCCTTCACGGCTGGTGTTAGGCCTTTACCCACTCGAGGGAGGGCAGCTTCCCATTCACTTTGCAGATGGCACTCCTGCAGCGCTGTGGGCCATGACTGTGCTTCGCAGACTGCAAACTACCCTCTCCATTCGAAGAGAACACGCACGGATTGGGAAGTCTCTGTTCTCTGGGAGATGTGTGTGATGTTACTGCCCCGGTGTATGGGGTGGCTCACTGGCCACTAGCAATGTTTCTGCTCGCCACTGTGGGGCAAACTCTGTTCAGCTAAGCTCACTTGGGAAGTACAAGTTCCAGAGTTCCTTTCTGGGGCACCATCAAGACATCACATTCGTAGCATGCGGGTTCTGCCTTCCTCCTAAGCTGTGCATTCGCAGCCAGCTTCAAGGTGTTCCTTTTGTGTATAGACTCTCGTGGAGAAGGCGCTGGAGAAGGCCTCTGCTTCTATGCCTTTTGAGATGGCTGCTTTGAGGAACCTCTTACCCTAGCCTCTGCCAAGTACAGCCTTCTGCCTCTCTCCAATACTGACTTACTTCTGACAGCTTGTCTTTCCGTTTGAGAAAGCAAGAGCCCTTTTCCTACAGGGAAAAATGTCCGTTTTCTGTTCTTCTTTTGCACACGGTGACGTGCCTTCACGGCTGGTGTTAGGCCTTTACCCACTCGAGGGAGGGCAGCTTCCCATTCACTTTGGAGATGGCAATCCTGCAGCGCTGTGGGCCATGACTGTGCTTCGCAGACTGCAAACTACCTTCTCCATTCGAAGAGACCACGCACGGATTGGGAAGTCTCTGTTCTCTGGGAGATGTGTGTGGTGCTACTGCCCCGGTGCATTGGGTGGCTCACTGGCCACTAGCAATGTTTCTGCTCGCCACTGTGGGGCAAACGTTGTGCAGCTAAGCTCACTTGGGAAGTACAAGTGCCAGAGTTCCTTTCTGGGGCACCATCAAGAGATCACATTCGTAGCATGCGGGTTCTGCCTTCCTCCTAAGCTGTGCATTCGCAGCCAGCTTCAAGGTGTTCCTTTTGTGGATAGACTCTGGTGGAGAGGCCGCCGGAGAAGGCCTCTGCTTCTATCCCCTTTGAGAAGGCTGCTTTGAGGAACCTCTTACCCTAGCCTCTGCCAAGTACAGCCTTCTGCCTCTCTCCAATACTGACTTACTTCTGACAGCTTGTCTTTCCGTTTGAGAAACCGAGAGCCCTTTTCCTACAGGGAAAAATGTCCGTTTTCTGTTCTTCATTTGCACACTGTGACATGCCTTCACGGCTGGTGTTAGGCCTTTACCCACTCGAGGGAGGGCAGCTGCCCATTCACTTTGCAGATGGCACTCCTGCAGCGCTGTGGGCCATGACTGTGCTTCGCAGACTGCAAACTACCCTCTCCATTCGAAGAGAACACGCACGGATTGGGAAGTCTCTGTTCTCTGGGAGATGTGTGTGGTGCTACTGCCCCGGTGTATGGGGTGGCTCACTGGCCACTAGCAATGTTTCTGCTCACCACTGTGTGGCAAACGTTGTGCAGCTAAGCTCACTTGGGAAGTACAAGTTCCAGAGTTCCTTTCTGGGGCACCATCAAGAGATCACATTCGTAGCATGTGGGTACTGCTCTCCTCCTAAGCTGTGCATTCGCAGCCAGCTTCAAGGTGTTCCTTTTGTGGATAGACTCTGGTGGAGAGGCCGCTGGAGAAGGCCTCTGCTTCTATGCCCTTTGAGAAGGCTGCTTTGAGGAAGCTCTTACCCTAGCCTCTGCCACGTACAGCCTTCTGCCTCGCTCCAATACTGACTTACTTCTGACAGCTTTTCTTTCCGTTTGAGAAACCAAGAGCCTTTTTCCTGCAGGGAAAAATGTCCGTTTTCTGTTCTTCTTTTGCACACGGTGACGTGCCTTCACGGCTGGTGTTAGGCCTTTACCCACTCGAGGGAGGGCAGCTTCCCATTCACTTTGGAGATGGCACTCCTGCAGCGCTGTGGGCCATGACTGTGCTTCGCAGACTGCAAACTACCCTCTCCATTCGAAGAGACCACGCACCGATTGGGAAGTCTCTGTTCTCTGGGAGATGTGTGTGGTGCTACTGCCCCGGTGTATTGGGTGGCTCACTGGCCACTAGCAATGTTTCTGCTCGCCACTGTGGGGCAACTTTGTGCAGCTAAGCTCACTTGGGAAGTACAAGTGCCAGAGTTCCTTTCTAGGGCACCATCAAGAGATTACATTCGTAGCATACGGGTTCTGCCTTCCTCCTAAGCTGTGCATTCGCAGCCAGCTTCAAGGTGTTCCTTTTGTGGATAGACTCTGGTGGAGAGGCCGCCGGAGAAGGCCTCTGCTTCTATGCCCTTTGAGAAGGCTGCTTTGAGGAACCTCTTACCCTAGCCTCTGCCAAGTACAGCCTTCTGCCTCTCTCCAATACTGACTTACTTCTGAAAACTTGTCTTTCCGTTTGAGAAACCAAGAGCCTTTTTCCTGCAGGGAAAAATGTCCGTTTTCTGTTCTTTTGCACACGGTGACGTGCCTTCACGGCTGGTGTTAGGCCTTTACCCACTCGAGGGAGGGCAGCTGCCCATTCACTTTGCAGATGGCACTCCTGCAGCGCTGTGGGCCATGACTGTGCTTCGCAGACTGCAAACTACCCTCTCCATTCGAAGAGAACACGCACGGATTGGGAAGTCTCTTTTCTCTGGGAGATGTGTGTGTTGCTACTGCCCCGGTGTATGGGGTGGCTCACTGGCCACTAGCAATGTTTCTGCTCGCTACTGTGGGGCAACGTTGTGCAGCTAAGCTCACTTGGGAAGTACAAGTGCCAGAGTTCCTTTCTGGGGCACCATCAAGAGATCACATTCGTAGCATGTGGGTACTGCTTTCCTCCTAAGCTGTGCATTCGCAGCCAGCTTCAAGGTGTTCCTTTTGTGGATAGACTCTGGTGGAGAGGCCGCTGGAGAAGGCCTCTGCTTCTATGCCCTTTGAGAAGGCTGCTTTGAGGAACCTCTTACCCTAGCCTCTGCCAAGTACAGCCTTCTGCCTCTCTCCAATACTGACTTACTTCTGACAGCTTGTCTTTCCTTTTGAGAAACCGAGAGCCCTTTTCCTACGGGGAAAAATGTCCGTTTTCTGTTATTCTTTGGCAGACGGTGACGTGCCTTCAGGGCTGGTGTTAGGCCTTTACCCACTCGAGGGAGGGCAGCTTCCCATTCACTTTGGAGATGGCACTCCTGCAGCGCTGTGGGCCATGACTGTGCTTCGCAGACTGCAAACTACCTTCTCCATTCGAAGAGAACACGCACGGATTGGGAAGTCTCTGTTCTCTGGGAGATGTGTGTGGTGTTACTGCCCCGTGTATGGGGTGGTTCACTGGCCACTAGCAATGTTTCTGTTCGCCACTGTGGGGCAAACGTTGTGCAGCTAAGCTCACTTGGAAGTACAAGTGCCAGAGTTCCTTTCTGGGGCACCATCAAGAGATCACATTCGTAGCATGCGGGTACTGCTTTACTCCTAAGCTGTGCATTCGCAGCCAGCTTCAAGGTGTTCCTATTGTGGATCGACTCTGGTGGAGAGGCCGCTGGAGAAGGCCTCTGCTTCTATCCCCTTTGAGAAGGCTGCTTTGAGGAACCTCTTACCCTAGCCTCTGCCAAGTACAGCCTTCTGCCTCTCTCCAATACTGACCTATTTCTGACAGCTTGTCATTCCGTTTGAGAAAACAAGAGCCCTATTCCTGCAGGAAAAATGTCCATTTTCTGTCCTTCTTTTGCACACGGTGAAGTGCCTTCACGGCTGGTGTTAGGCCTTTACCCACTGGAGGGAGGGCAGCTTCCCATTCACTTTGGAGTTGGCACTCCTGCAGCGCTGTGGGCCATGACTGTGCTTCGCAGACTGCAAACTACCTTCTCCATTCGAAGAGAACACGCACGGATTGGGAAGTCTCTGTTCTCTGGGAGATGTGTGTGGTGCTACTGCCCCGGTGTATGGGGTGGTTCACTGGCCACTAGCAATGTTTCTGGTCGCCACTGTGTGGCAAACGTTGTGCAGCTAAGCTCACTTGGGAAGTACAAGTGCCAGAGTTCCTTTCTGGGGCACCATCAAGAGATCACATTCGTACCATGTGGGTACTGCTCTCCTCCTAAGCTGTGCATTCGCAGCCAGCTTCAAGGTGTTCCTTTTGTGGATAGACTCTGGTGGAGAGGCTGCTGGAGAAGGCCTCTGCTTCTATGCCTTTTGAGAAGGCTGCTTTGATGAAGCTCTTACCCTAGCCTCTGCCAAGTACAGCCTTCTGCCTCTCGCCAATACTGACTTACTTCTGACAGCTTGTCTTTCCGTTTGAGAAACCAAGAGCCTTTTTCCTGCAGGGAAAAATGTCCGTTTTCTGTTCTTCTTTTGCACACGGTGACGTGCCTTCACGGCTGGTGTTAGGCCTTTACCCACTCGAGGGAGGGCAGCTGCCCATTCACTTTGCAGATGGCACTCCTGCAGCGCTGTGGGCCATGACTGTGCTTCGCAGACTGCAAACTAACCTCTCCATTCGAAGAGACCACGCACGGATTGGGAAGTCTCTGTTCTCTGGGAGATGTGTGTGGTACCACTGCCCCGGTGTATTGGGTGGCTCACTGGCCACTAGTAATGTTTCTGCTCGCCACTGTGAGGCAACGTTGTGCAGCTAAGCTCACTTGGGAAGTACAAGTGCCAGAGTTCCTTTCTAGGGCACCATCAAGAGATTACATTCGTAGCATACGGGTTCTGCCTTCCTCCTAAGCTGTGCATTCGCAGCCAGCTTCAAGGTGTTCCTTTTGTGGATAGACTCTGGTGGAGAGGCCGCCGGAGAAGGCCTCTGCTTCTATGCCCTTTGAGAAGGCTGCTTTGAGGAACCTCTTACCCTAGCCTCTGCCAAGTACAGCCTTCTGCCTCTCTCCAATACTGACTTACTTCTGAAAACTTGTCTTTCCGTTTGAGAAACCAAGAGCCTTTTTCCTGCAGGGAAAAATGTCCGTTTTCTGTTCTTTTGCACACGGTGACGTGCCTTCACGGCTGGTGTTAGGCCTTTACCCACTCGAGGGAGGGCAGCTGCCCATTCACTTTGCAGATGGCACTCCTGCAGCGCTGTGGGCCATGACTGTGCTTCGCAGACTGCAAACTACCCTCTCCATTCGAAGAGAACACGCACGGATTGGGAAGTCTCTTTTCTCTGGGAGATGTGTGTGTTGCTACTGCCCCGGTGTATGGGGTGGCTCACTGGCCACTAGCAATGTTTCTGCTCGCTACTGTGGGGCAACGTTGTGCAGCTAAGCTCACTTGGGAAGTACAAGTGCCAGAGTTCCTTTCTGGGGCACCATCAAGAGATCACATTCGTAGCATGTGGGTACTGCTTTCCTCCTAAGCTGTGCATTCGCAGCCAGCTTCAAGGTGTTCCTTTTGTGGATAGACTCTGGTGGAGAGGCCGCTGGAGAAGGCCTCTGCTTCTATGCCCTTTGAGAAGGCTGCTTTGAGGAACCTCTTACCCTAGCCTCTGCCAAGTACAGCCTTCTGCCTCTCTCCAATACTGACTTACTTCTGACAGCTTGTCTTTCCTTTTGAGAAACCGAGAGCCCTTTTCCTACGGGGAAAAATGTCCGTTTTCTGTTATTCTTTGGCAGACGGTGACGTGCCTTCAGGGCTGGTGTTAGGCCTTTACCCACTCGAGGGAGGGCAGCTTCCCATTCACTTTGGAGATGGCACTCCTGCAGCGCTGTGGGCCATGACTGTGCTTCGCAGACTGCAAACTACCTTCTCCATTCGAAGAGAACACGCACGGATTGGGAAGTCTCTGTTCTCTGGGAGATGTGTGTGGTGTTACTGCCCCGTGTATGGGGTGGTTCACTGGCCACTAGCAATGTTTCTGTTCGCCACTGTGGGGCAAACGTTGTGCAGCTAAGCTCACTTGGAAGTACAAGTGCCAGAGTTCCTTTCTGGGGCACCATCAAGAGATCACATTCGTAGCATGCGGGTACTGCTTTACTCCTAAGCTGTGCATTCGCAGCCAGCTTCAAGGTGTTCCTTTTGTGGATCGACTCTGGTGGAGAGGCCGCTGGAGAAGGCCTCTGCTTCTATCCCCTTTGAGAAGGCTGCTTTGAGGAACCTCTTACCCTAGCCTCTGCCAAGTACAGCCTTCTGCCTCTCTCCAATACTGACCTATTTCTGACAGCTTGTCATTCCGTTTGAGAAAACAAGGGCCCTATTCCTGCAGGAAAAATGTCCATTTTCTGTCCTTCTTTTGCACACGGTGAAGTGCCTTCACGGCTGGTGTTAGGCCTTTACCCACTGGAGGGAGGGCAGCTTCCCATTCACTTTGGAGTTGGCACTCCTGCAGCGCTGTGGGCCATGACTGTGCTTCGCAGACTGCAAACTACCTTCTCCATTCGAAGAGAACACGCACGGATTGGGAAGTCTCTGTTCTCTGGGAGATGTGTGTGGTGCTACTGCCCCGGTGTATGGGGTGGCTCACTGGCCACTAGCAATGTTTCTGCTCGCCACTGTGGGGCAAACGTTGTGCAGCTAAGCTCACTTGGGAAGTACAAGTGCCAGAGTTCATTTCTGGGGCACCATAAAGAGATCACATTCGTAGCATGTGGGTACTGCTCTCCTCCTAAGCTGTGCATTCGCAGGCAGCTTCAAGGTGCTCCTTTGTGGATAGACTCTGGTGGAGAGGCCGCTGGAGAAGGCCTCTGCTTCTATGCCATTTGAGAAGGCTGCTTTGAGGAACCTCTTACCCTAGCCTCTGCCAAGTACAGCCTTCTGCCTCTCTCCAATACTGACTTACTTCTGACCACTTGTCTTTCCTTTTGAGAAACCGAGAGCCATTTTTCTACATGGAAAAATGTCCGTTTTCTCTTATTCTTTGGCAGACGGTGACGTGCCTTCAGGGCTGGTGTTAGGCCTTTATCCACTCGAGGGAGGGCAGCTTCCCATTCACTTTGCAGATGGCACTCCTGCAGCGCTGTGGGCCATGACTGTGCTTCGCAGACTGCAAACTACCCTCTCCATTCGAAGAGAACACGCACGGATGGGGAAGTCTCTGTTCTCTGGGAGATGTGTGTGGTGCTACTGCCCCGGTGTATGGGGTGGCTCACTGGCCACTAGCAATGTTTCTGCTCGCCACTGTGGGGCAACGTTGTGCAGCTAAGCTCACTTGGGAAGTACAAGTGGCAGAGTTCCTTTCTGGGGCACCATCAAGAGATCACATTCGTAGCATGCGGGTTCTGCCTTCCTCCTAAGCTGTGCATTCGCAGCCAGCTTCAAGGTGTTCCTTTTGTGGATAGACTCTGGTGGAGAGGCCGCCGGAGAAGGCCTCTGATTCTATGCCCTTTGAAAAGGCTACTTTGAGGAACCTCTTACCCTAGCCTAGGCCAAGTACAGCCTTCTGCCTCTCTCCAATACTGACTTACTTCTGACAGCTTGTCTTTCCTTTTGAGAAACCGAGAGCCCTTTTCCTACAGGGAAAAATGTCCGTTTTCTGTTATTCTTTGACAGACGGTGACGTGCCTTCAGGGCTGGTGTTAGGCCTTTACCCACTCGAGGGAGGACAGCTTCCCATTCACTTTGGAGATGGCACTCCTGCAGCGCTGTGGCCATGACTGTGCTTCGCAGACTGCAAACTACCCTCTCCATTCGAAGAGAACACGCACGGATTGGGAAGTCTCTGTTCTCTGGGAAAGGTGTGTGGTGTTACTGCCCCAGTGTATGGGGTGGCTCACTGGCCACTAGCAATGTTTCTGCTCGCCACTGTGGGGCAAACTCTGTTCAGCTAAGCTCACTTTGGAAGTACAAGTTCCAGAGTTCCTTTCTGGGGCACCATCAAGAGATCACATTCGTAGCATGCGGGTACTGCTTTCCTCCTCCCATTCACTTTGGACATGGCACTCCTGCAGCGCTGTGGGCCATGACTGTGCTTCGCAGACTGCAAACTACCCTCTCCATTCGAAGAGAACACGCACGGATTGGGAAGTCTGTTCTCTGGGTGATGTGTGTTGTGCTACTGCTCCGGTGTATTGGGTGGCTCACTGGCCACTAGCAATGTTTCTGCTCGCCACTGTGGGGCAAACTCTGTTCAGCTAAGCTCACTTGGGAAGTACAAGTTCCAGAGTTCCTTTCTGGGGCACCATCAAGAGATCACATTCGTAGCATGCGGTTACTGCTCTCCTTCTAAGCTGTGCATTCGCAGCCAGTTTCAAGGTGTTCCTTTTGTGGATAGACTCTGGTGGAGAGGCCGCCGGAGAAGGCCTCTGCTTCTATGCCCTTTGAGAAGGCTGCTTTGAGGAACCTCTTACCCTAGCCTCTGCCAAGTACAGCCTTCTGCCTCTCTCCAAGACTGACTTACTTCTGACAGCTTGTCTTTCCGTTTGAGAAAGCAAGAGCCCTTTTCCTACAGGGAAAAATGTCCGTTTTCTGTTCTTCTTTTGCACACGGTGACGTGCCTTCACGGCTGGTGTTAGGCCTTTACCCACTCGAGGGAGGGCAGCTTCCCATTCACTTTGGAGATGGCACTCCTGCAGCGCTGTGGGCCATGACTGTGCTTCGCACACTGCAATCTACCATCTGCATTCGAAGAGAACACGCACGGATTGGGAAGGATCTGTTCTCTGGGAGATGTGTGTGGTGCTACTGCCCCGGTGTAAGGGGTGGCTCACTGGCCACTAGCAATGTTTCTGCTTGCCACTGTAGGGCAAACGTTGTGCAGGTAAGCTCACTCAGGAAGTATAAGTGCCAGAGTTCCTT
Organism: Kogia breviceps; assembly: GCF_026419965.1. Taxonomy (NCBI): domain Eukaryota; kingdom Metazoa; phylum Chordata; class Mammalia; order Artiodactyla; family Physeteridae; genus Kogia; species Kogia breviceps. Next base: position 30,810,848 of record NC_081324.1, read on the forward strand.
TCTGGGGCACCATCAAGAGATCACATTCGTAGCATGCGGGTACTGCTTTCCTCCTAAGCTGTGCAATCGCAGCCAGCTTCAAGGTGTTCCTGTTGTGGATAGACTCTAGTGGAGGTGCCACTGGAGACGGCCTCTGCTTCTATGTTCTTTGAGAGGGCTGCTTTGAGGAACCTCCTACTCTAGCCTCTGCCATGGAAGGCCTTCGGCCTCTCTCAAATACACACCTGTGATAGCTTGTCTTTCCTTTGGAGAGACAGAGAGCCCTTTTCCTGAAGGGAAAATGTCCATGCTCTGTTCTTCTTTTGCACACAGGGAAAGGCCTTTACGGCTGCTGTTCGGCCTTTACCCACGCGAGGGAGGGCAGCTTCCCACTCACTTTGGAGATGGCAGTCCTGCAGCGCTGTGGGCCATGCCTGTGCTTCGAAGACAGTAAACTAACCATTCCATTTGAAGAGGGCACACACACAATGGGAAATCTCTGTTCTCTGGGAGTAGTGTTTGGTGCTACTGCGGCCCTGTGTTTGGTGGCTCACTGCCCACTAGCAATGTTTCTAGTCGCCACAGTGGGGCAAACGATGTGCAGCTAAGCTCACTTTGGAAGTACAAGTGCCAGAATTCCTTTGCGGGGCACCATCCAGATATCACATTCGTAGCATGCGGGTACTTTCCTCCTAAGCTCTGAATTCGCAGCCAGCTTCAAGGTGTTCCTGTTGTGGATAGACTCTAGTGGAGGTGCCGCTGGAGAAGGCCTCTGCTTCTATGTTCCTTGAGAGGGCTGCTTTGAGGAACCTCCTACTCTAGCCTCTGCCAAGTACAGCCTTCGGCCTCTCTCAAATACTCACTTACCTGTGAGAGCTTGTCTTTCCTTTGGAGAAACAGCCCTTTTCCTGAAGGGAAAATGTCCGTGCTCTGTTCTTCTTTTGCACACAGGGAAAGCCCTTTACGGCTGCTGTTCGGCCTTTACCCACGCGAGGGAGGGCAGCTTCCCATTCACTTTGGAGATGGCACTCCTGCAGTGCTGTGGGCCATGCCTGTGCTTCGAAGACACTAAACTAACCTTTCCATTTGAAGAGGGCACACACAGAATGGGAAACCTCTGTTATCTGGGAGAAGTTGTTGGTGCTACTGTGCCTCTGTGTTTGGTGGCTCACTGCCCACTAGCAATGTTTCTGCTCGACACTGTGGGGCAAACGATGTGCAGCTAAGCTCACTTTGGAAGTACAAGTGCCAGAATTCCTTTGCGGGGCACCATCCAGATATCACATTCGTAGCATGCGGGTACTTTCCTCCTAAGCTCTGCATTCGCAGCCAGCTTCAAGGTGTTCCTGTTGTGGATAGACTCTAGTGGAGGTGCCGCTGGAGACGGCCTCTGCTTCTATGTTCTTTGAGAGGGCTGCTTTGAGGAACCTCCTACTCTAGCCTCTGCCAAGGAAGGCCTTCGGCCTCTCTCAAATACACACCTGTGAGAGCTTGTCTTTCCTTTGGAGAGACAGAGAGCCCTTTTCCTGAAGGGAAAATGTCCATGCTCTGTTCTTCTTTTGCACACAGGGAAAGGCCTTTACGGCTGCTGTTCGGCCTTTACCCACGCGAGCGAGGGCAGCTTCCCACTCACTTTGGAGATGGCACTCCTGCAACGCTGTGGGCCATGCCTGTGCTTCGAAGACAGTAAGCTAACCATTCCATTTGAAGAGGGCACACACACAATGGGAAATCTCTGTTCTCTGGGAGTAGTGTTTGGTGCTACTGCGGCCCTGTGTTTGGTGGCTCACTGCCCACTAGCCATGTTTCTATTCGCCACTGTGGGGCAAACGATGTGCAGCTAAGCTCACTTTGGAAGTACAAGTGCCAGAATTCCTTTGCGGGGCACCATCCAGATATCACATTCGTAGCATGCGGGTACCTTCCTCCTAAGCTCTGAATTAGCAGCCAGCTTCAAGGTGTTCGTGTTGTGGATAGACTCTAGTGGAGGTGCCGCTGGAGACGGCCTCTGCTTCTATGTTCCTTGAGAGGGCTGCTTTGAGGAACCTCCTACTCTAGCCTCTGCCAAGGAAGGCCTTCGGCCTCTCTCAAATACACACCTGTGAGAGCTTGTCTTTCGTTTGGAGAGACAAAGAGCCCTTTTCCTGAAGGGAAAATGTCCATGCTCTGTTCTTCTTTTGCACACAGGGAAAGGCCTTTACGGCTGCTGTTCGGCCTTTACCCACGCGAGGGAGGGCAGCTTCCCATTCACTTTGGAGATGGCACTCCTGCAGCGCTGTGGGCCATGCCTGTGCTTCGAAGACAGTAAACTAACCATTCCATTTGAAGAGGGCACACACACAATGGGAAATCTCTGTTCTCTGGGAGTAGTGTTTGGTGCTACTGCGGCCCTGTGTTTGGTGGCTCACTGCCCACTAGCAATGTTTCTAGTCGCCACTGTGGGGCAAACGATGTGCAGCTAAGCTCACTTTGGAAGTACAAGTGCCAGAATTCCTTTGCGGGGCACCATCCAGATATCACATTCGTAGCATGCGGGTACTTTCCTCCTAAGCTCTGAATTTGCAGCCAGCTTCGAGGTGTTCCTGTTGTGGATAGACTCTACTAGAGGTGCCGCGGGAGACGGCCTCTGCTTCTATGTTCCTTGAGAGGGCTGCTTTGAGGAACCTCCTACTCTAGCCTCTGCCAAGTACAGCCTTCGGCCTCTCTCAAATACTCACTTACCTGTGAGAGCTTGTCTTTCCTTTAGAGAAACAGCCCTTTTCCTGAAGGGAAAATGTCCGTGCTCTGTTCTTCTTTTGCACACAGGGAAAGGCCTTTACGGCTGCTGTTCGGCCTTTACCCACGCGAGGGAGGGCAGCTTCCCATTCACTTTGGAGATGGCACTCCAGCAGCGCTGTGGGCCATGCCTGTGCTTCGAAGACACTGAACTAACCTTTCCATTTGAAGAGGGCACACACAGAATGGGAAACCTCTGTTATCTGGGAGAAGTTGTTGGTGCTACTGTGCCTCTGTGTTTGGTGGCTCACTGCCCACTAGCAATATTTCTGCTCGCCACTGGGGGCAAGCGATGTGCAGCTAAGCTCACTTTGGAAGTACAAGTGCCAGAATTCCTTTGCGGGGCACCATCCAGATATCACATTCGTAGCATGCAGGTACTTTCCTCCTATGCTCTGCATTCGCAGCCAGGTTCAATGTGTTCCTGTTGAGGATAGACTCTAGTGGAGGTTCCGCTGGAGACGGCCTCTGCTTCTATGTTCTTTGAGAGGGCTGCTTTGAGGAACTTCCTACTATAGCATGTGCCAAGTACAGACTTCGGCCTCTCTCAAATACTCACCTGTGAGAGCTTGTCTTTCCTTTGGAGAAACAGAGAGCCCTTTTCCTGAAGGGAAAATGTCCATGCTCTGTTCTTCTTTTGCACACAGGGAAAGGCCTTTACGGCTGCTGTTCGGCCTTTACCCTCGCGAGGGAGGGCAGCTTCCCATTCACTTTGGAGATGGCACTCCAGCAGCGCTGTGGGCCATGCCTGTGCTTCGAAGACACTGAACTACCCTTTCCATTTGCAGAGGGCACGCACAGAATGCTAAGTCTCTGTTCTTTGGGAGAAGTGGTTGGTGCTACTGTGCCTCTGTGTTTGCTGTCTCACTGCCCACTAGCAATGTTTCTGCTCGACACTGTGGGGCAAACGATGTGCAGCTAAGCTCACTTTGGAAGTACAAGTGCCAGAATTCCTTTGCGGGGCACCATCCAGATATCACATTCGTAGCATGCGGGTACTTTCCTCCTAAGCTCTGCATTCGCAGCCAGCTTCAAGGTGTTCCTGTTGTGGATAGAGTCTAGTGGAGGTGCCGCTGGAGACGGCCTCTGCTTCTATGTTCTTTGAGAGGGCTGCTTTGAGGAACCTCCTACTCTAGCCTCTGCCAAGGAAGGCCTTCGGCCTCTCTCAAATACACACCTGTGAGAGCTTGTCTTTCCTTTGGAGAGACAGAGAGCCCTTTTCCTGAAGGGAAAATGTCCATGCTCTGTTCTTCTTTTGCACACAGGGAAAGGCCTTTACGGCTGCTGTTCGGCCTTTACCCACGCGAGGGAGGGCAGCTTCCCATTCACTTTGGAGATGGCACTCCTGCAGCGCTGTGGGCCATGCCTGTGCTTCGAAGACACTAAACTAACCATTCCATTTGAAGAGGGCACACACAGAATGGGAAACCTCTGTTATTTGGGAGAAGTTGTTGGTGCTACTGTGCCTCTGTGTTTGGTGGCTCACTGCCCACTAGCAATATTTCTGCTCGCCACTGGGGGCAAGCGATGTGCAGCTAAGCTCACTTTGGAAGTACAAGTGCCAGAATTCCTTTGCGGGGCACCATCCAGATATCACATTCGTAGCATGCGGGTACTTTCCTCCTAAGCTCTGAATTCGCAGCCAGCTTCAAGGTGTTCCTGTTGTGGATAGACTCCAGTAGAGGTGCCGCTGGAGACGGCCTCTGCTTCTATGTTCCTTGAGAGGGCTGCTTTGAGGAACCTCCTACTCTAGCCTCTGCCAAGTACAGCCTTCGGCCTCTCTCAAATACTCACTTACCTGTGAGAGCTTGTCTTTCCTTTGGAGAAACAGCCCTTTTCCTGAAGGGAAAATGTCCGTGCTCTGTTCTTCTTTTGCACACAGGGAAAGGCCTTTACGGCTGCTGCTCTCCCTTTACCCACGCGAGGGAGGGCAGCTTCCCATTCACTTTGGAGATGGCACTCCTGCAGCGCTGTGGGCCATGCCTGTGCTTCGAAGACACTAAACTAACCTTTCCATTTGAGGAGGGCACACACAGAATGGGAAACCTCTGTTATCTGGGAGAAGTTCTTGGTGCTACTGTGCCTCTGTGTTTTGTGGCTCACTGCCCACTAGCAATATTTCTGCTCGCCACTGGGTGCAAGCGATGTGCAGCTAAGCTCACTTTGGAAGTACAAGTGCCAGAATTCCTTTGCGGGGCACCATCCAGATATCACATTCGTAGCATGCAGGTACTTTCCTCCTATGCTCTGCATTCGCAGCCAGGTTTAATGTGTTCCTGTTGAGGATAGACTCTAGTGGAGGTTCCGCTGGAGACGGCCTCTGCTTCTATGTTCTTTGAGAGGGCTGCTTTGAGGAACTTCCTACTATAGCATGTGCCAAGTACAGCCTTCGGCCTCTCTCAAATACTCACCTGTGAGAGCTTGTCTTTCCTTTGGAGAAACAGAGAGCCCTTTTCCTGAAGGGAAAATGTCCCTGCTCTGTTTTTCTTTTGCACACAGGGAAAGGCCTTTACGGCTGCTGTTCGGCCTTTACCCACGCGAGGGAGGGCAGCTTCCCATTTGCCGGAAGCCGTCCAGCATTTCCAACTATTGCCTGAGCAAAGCTCGGCAAGAAGTTATGGCATGAGGAAGCAAAGCTCCTCTCCTGGTGGGCGGCGGAAAGCATCTCTTGTGATTCTAGGAAAATTCTTGCTAAAAACTGAGGGGGTTTCTGGAGGGTTTAGGCCAAGAAGATGGAAGTATTACAAAGCAAATCCCCCTCGGGACGAGACCTATAGTGCCAAGCAAAGCTGGTACTGTCAGGTACAAATATGGAGAAGCAAAGCTCTCCTCTGTATGGTTCCCCCTGTTTTCCCCTGCTTTTGCCTAGGGATTAAGTAAAGACCCCGATTTAGGGTAAAGCCAAAAATGATTGTAACTACTCCGGCTTTTTTAATGATTATATTTGAAATTTTTATTTTAGGCCAGGGCATTGGACTTGGGGAAATACAATGGTGGGAACATTTGTGTGGCAAGAACTTATTGTAAAAGAAAAACTGAAAGAGTTATGGCTCCCCAGGAGAGTTGTAAATATCTTGGGAAATACCTGGGTATGGTGACGAGGAGGTTTTATGCAACGGTGGGTATATTCAATAAGTTTATGGTACAATGTCCGCCCCCATGGCCTCCTAGAAGTATAAAAAATGATGTACATTGTTTTGATTATAATGATAGGGTTAGAAAATCTGTGGATGAAATGTTGTATTATAGTTTATAACATGTTTAAGTTTATGGCTTGATTGAGCAGAATGTGCAGGTACAAGAACACCTTAATCTTCTGAGAAGAATGAGGAAACCGCAGACAGAGTTCCTGACCTAGATGTGAATGCACCTAACCACAGGGGACGTTGGGCGCCATCGAAAGAGACTGGAGGCAATAAGAAGATTACTTAACTTGTTTAACCTGCTGATGTAAACTACTTTTGTTTTATGGCTTATGTAAGGGACTTTTTGGCTTGGGAATGAAGTTGTTAAGATTGAAAATGAGATTATTTTACAGTATAAATGCTTTGGAATCATGATATTAAATTTGTCAGATCCTTGCATCCTCTGAGGTGTCTTGTGATCTGTCCACGCCGACTCCGTCTCCCCTTTGGGTGAAACCTGTCCAGCTGGGGCTGGTCCCCTGCAAGTGGCGCCCGAACAGGGACCTGAAGGGGTAAGTATTTTTTTTTCTCGGACGGATAGGAGTCTCACCGTAGGGTGCTGCAGACCCCCAGTTAAGAATACTGGTTAGGAAGGTGAGTAAGACGGTGTCAAGATGGGACACGCTGAGTCCAAAGAGAGGCTCTTATTTATTGATATAGTTAAACATATGATAAATGGAAGAGGAATTAAGGTAACTAATAAGCAATTAACTCAGTTTTTTCAGTTTGTACAGGAACAATGCCCATGGTTTCCAGAACAGGGAACAGTTAATATAGAAACCTGGCAAAAGGTGGGGCAAACTTTGCAAGTATATTACAGTCATTTTGGACCTGAAAAGGTTCCAGTAGATACTTTTACTTTATGGAACCTTATTAGAGAGAGCATTGCTCCCTTACCTGAAGGTCAAAAGAACCCATATAAATATCCTGCAGAAGTAATAGATGAATGTACTCCGTTACTTTCCCCAAAAACATCAAAAGAAACTGAGGTTTTGGCTATAGCTTTAAAAGACTGTAACCTTAATGACAATGACTCAGAGGACAAAAATGAGTCACCTACTGATACTAAGCCTCATTTGTTAAAGAACCCTCCTTTTAATGATGAATTGCCTCCTGCAGATCAGGATGATTTAGATGCTGCTGCATATGATTATGAAAGAAGGAAATATGAACCCTATGGTGCTTTTTCAATGCAAGAAACTAAGAAAAATAGGCCTAATTTACAGGATATGCGCCCTTTGGGTCGTCTACCGACTGCCCCACCAGCACCTTTAAGTTCTTCATTTCTCCCTTCAAAAAGGTCAGGACATCCAACTTTAAATGTCAGGGGCCCACCACCTCCACCACCTTTTAATAAAGGCCAAGGCGAATATAAAAAGCATAGGAGAATAAACGGTGAAGATGATGATTATGCTTTTGCAGCCTGCTTTCCAGTCATTTTTGAGGATGGTTCTGATGATGATAATGTGTATTGGGATCCCTTGCCTTTAAAACTTTTAAAAGAACTTAAAAAGGCCTGTGTAGATTACGGACCGTTGGCGCCTTATACTATGACTCTTGTAGATGCCTTGGCAAATAGATGGATGACTCCATATGATTGGATTCAGGTTACAAAGGCCTGTTTATCTGGAGGACAATATTTGCTTTGGAAAACAGAATATGAAGAATTGGTGGCTAAGCAACATGCTGTAAATAAGAAAAGGGATAAATTTAATATTACTAAAGATATGTTATTAGGCCAGGGAGAATATGATACAGCCCAACAGCAGATGTATATGGGAAAGGAGGCCTTATGGCAAGTAACTATGTGTGCAGTGAATACCTGGAAGTCTTTGCCTTTGACTCCAGGAAAAGCCTCCACTTTGACAGATTTAAGACAAAAGCCTGAGGAGCCATATGAGGATTTTGTTTCTCGCTTGCTAACAGAGATAGAAAGAGTGATAACTGATGAGGAAGCAGCTAACATGTTGGCTAAACAACTAGCCTTTGAAAATGCCAATCCTGTTTGTCAGAACCTGATTCGCCCTATTAGAAAAACTGGAAGTATTTCAGATTTCATTAAACAATGTTCTGACGTTGGTCCCTCCTATATGCAAGGGATTGCCTTGGCAGCTGCCCTAAAGGGAGAAACACTTCCTCAATGCATGATGAATATGGTTCAAAAAACAAAAAACCCTAAGGGACCAAAAGGAAATAATTGTTTTGCTTGTGGAGGCGCAGGTCATTTTAGTAGGGAATGTCCTGATAAGAATATACCTCCAACAAGTCCTGTTAGAATGATATCTCCTGGTAATGATGGGGTCCCAAAGACTCATTGCCAAAGATGTGGGAAAGGAAACCATTGGACTAAAATGTGTAGGAGTAAATATCACAAGGACGGATACATTCTTCCCCCTAATGGGGTTTCTGCAGTACCTCAGGCGAGAGCTCAGATGCCAATATTTCCTGCACCTGTTTTTCCAGATGCACCTGCTGGAACTAATTCGGGAAACTTACTTCGGGCCCAACCCCGGGACCAACAAACAATAGGGGCAATTCACCAGACGCTCAATCCCTTTCTTCCCTCAGGGGAATCGATGAATTGTTTAGGGCCACCCCAGGCAGCGCAGGATTGGACCTCTGTGCCACCTCCGCAACAATACTAACTCCTGACTCTCCAGTCATAAAAATACCAACTGGGATTAAAGGTCCATTGCCCCCAGGAGTAATGGGTTTAATTATTGGTAGGAGTTCAACTTCCTTATCTGGCTTAACAGTTTTGCCTGGAGTCATTGATTCTGATTATACAGGAGAAATTCACATAATGGTGGCTCCCTCTAATAAAACACAACAAATTTATATAGGACAAAGAATAGCACAGTTGTTATTATTACCATATTATAAAACAGGAAAGAATGTTGTTCAGGAAGCAAGAAATGAGAAAGGATTTGGCTCCAGCGATATGGTATTTTGGATTCAAGAAATTACCAAAAACAGGCCTTTAAAAACTTTAAAAATTAATGGAAAGAATATTCAGGGATTGTTAGATACAGGTGCAGATGCTTCCTGCATAGCAGGAAAAGATTGGCCTAGCAGCTGGCCCACCCAGCATGCTGACAATATGTTAACAGGTCTAGGAACTGCTCCAGCAGTAGCTAAGAGTACCCAGATTTTAACTTGGGAGAATACTGCCAATAAACAAACAGGCTCCTTTTGTCCTTATGTAATACCTGGCCTGCCAATTTCCCTTTGGGGTAGAGACATACTTATGCAGATGGGAATGCTTCTGTATAGTCCAGATGACTGGGTCTCCTCACAAATGTTAAAAATGGGATTTGACCCAGATAAAGGTTTAGGAAAAAATCAGGAGGGAAGATTATATCCTGTGGTTGCTGAGCCCAAAAATGATAAACATGGAGTGGGCTATCCAAATTTATAAAGGGGGCCATTGTTCTGAAAGCAGCTGACCCTATAGTGTGGCTTTCAGAGGAACCTGTATGGGTAGAACAATGGCCCCTAACTTCTGAGAAATTAGCAGCTGCAGAAGAATTAGTGGAACAGCAATTATTGGCAGGACATATTGAACCCTCTAATAGTCCTTGGAATACTCCTATATTTGTTATAAAGAAAAAATCAGGAAAATGGAGATTATTACAAGATCTTAGAGCAATAAATAAAACAATGGAAACAATGGGGGCTTTACAGCCTGGACTTCCCTCTCCAGTAGCCATCCGTAAAGATTATGCTATTATAGTCATAGACCTGCAAGATTGCTTTTTTACGATCCCCTTACATAAGGAGGACAGAAAGAGGTTTGCGTTTAGTGTGCCCTCTTCTAATTTTACCAGACCATATCAGCGATATCAATGGAAAGTTTTACCACAGGGCATGAAAAATAGCCCTACCTTATGTCAGAAATATGTAGATCAAGCCATATGCAATATAAGACAGAAATATAAAGAAATATATTTAATACATTATATGGATGATATATTATTGGCCCATAAAGATAAGGCCTACTTACATCAGGCATTGCAGGATATGATGGAAGCTTTACAGGAGTATGGATTAAAAGTTGCTCCAGAGAAAATTCAAACTGAGCCTCCTTATAATTATTTGGGCAGATTAATACAGGAATTTTCCATTCAGCATATACCTTTTCAGCTAAGAACTGATCATTTGGTTACTTTAAATGATTTTCAAAAGTTTTTAGGAGACATAAATTGGATAAGACCTTTGTTAAAAATTACTACTGTGGAATTAAAACCTTTGTTTTTAATATTACAAGGAGATTCTAACCCCTTATCCCCTAGAGAGTTAACTGTAGAAGGAAAGCAAGCCATAGAAAAAATAGAAAAGGCTTTAAAAAATGTTTTTATTAAAAGACTAGATTATACCAAACCTTGGGATTTAATTATTTTAAGGACTCCAGTTATTCCTACAGGATTATTATGGCAAAATGGACCACTAGAATGGATACATTTGGCTGCTAGTCCAAAAAAGATTGTTGCCTCATACCCTTTTATGGTTAGTTTGTTAATTATTAAAGGTAGAAAGAGAAGTAGAGAGTTATTTGGAAAAGATATGGATAATATAATTATACCTTATAATAAAGATCAATTAGAGGCCTTGCTGTTGTTAGAAGATTCATTAGGAATAGCCCTGGCCTCATTTAGAGGTCAGATTTTATTCCATTTGCCTAAAAGTGTATTGCTACAGTTTTTTAAAGAACATATGGTGGTTTTTCCTATATATTATAGGATGAAACCTTTGGAAGAGGCCATATTAGTATTTACTGATGGATCCTCCTCAGGGAGGGCAGCCTATATTATTAATAATGAAAAGAAAGTATTAAATACAGAAAATTGCTCAGCACAGCAATCAGAAATTATGGCAGTTATAGAAGTGATAAAATTAACCAGGGATAAAAAGATTAATTTATATACTGATTCCTTATATATAGTTAAATTATTTCCAGCAATAGAAACAGCAGCCTTTCCTGGAAATAAGAGTACAATAATTAAGTTGCTTAAGAGATTACAAAAAGGTATATGGAAAAGAACACAGCCTTATTATGTAGGCCACATTAGAGCTCACTCTGGATTGCCAGGGCCTTTAGCAGAAGGCAATGCCTCTGCTGATGCCCTGACTAAAATTTTTATAGTAGATGAGAATAAAGTACAAGAAGCAATAAAATCTCATCAGCTGCATCATCAAAATGCTAATGCTTTAAGATATCAGTTCAGCCTAACTAGAGAAGCGGCAAGGGAAATAGTAAAAAATTGCTCTGTGTGCCCTACACAAACTAATGTACCTCAACAAGGAGTAAATCCCCGAGGTTTGCGAGCTAATGATCTGTGGCAAATGGATGTGACTCATGTACCCAGTTTTGGAAAGCTGTCATATGTACATGTTTGTGTAGATACCTTTTCACATGTAATTGTAGCCTCAGCTAGGACTGGAGAAGCCTTTAAGGATGTGTGCCAGCACTTGATGTTTTGCTTTAGTTATTTGGGGATTCCCCGAAAGTTAAAAACTGACAATGGCCCTGCTTATGTTTCTAAGTCTTTTCAGCAATTATGCCAACAGTTTGGCATAGCCCATAGTACAGGAATTCCTTATAACCCACAAGGACAAGCTATAATTGAAAGAACCAATCAGGTATTAAAAAATATGATTTATAAATTGCAATATGGAGATTTAAAATATTTTTCTCCTCATCATTTACTTAACCATTCTATGTTTGTACTAAATTATTTAAATATGAATAATATGGAGAAAACTCCCATGATGAGACATTGGGAGATAAATGAAGAAAATATAAAACCAAAGGTATTATGGAAGGATGTTTTAACAGGAAAATGGAATGGGCCAGATACATTATTAACTAGTGGTAGAGGATACGCTTGTATTTTTCCCCAGAATTTTGATTCACCGATTTGGATTCCTGATCGATTAATTAGACACCCTGAGGTGGGGAACTTATCGAAGCGTCTTTCAGAAAAGAAATTTTATTGCCGAGATGGCGAAACCGCATCCACAGAAAGTGAAACCAGATAGTCTTGTGGCTGCGACGTTAGTTCCCCCGATGAAACAGCTGTCGCTTGAATCATCTTGCGATAAGGAAGTACAAACTTCTCCAAAATTTTTGGAGAAAAAGCCTTTATTGCCTTCTCGTTTACGAAAAGGAAGGTACGCTGCCTCCACCGTTGAAGCGGCTCCAATAACTTGGGGAGCAATTAAAAAGCTTTGCCTGAGTGCTGAGAATGCCGTGAATGCTCAAGGATTGCCTTTGACGACTGCTAATTTTTTTGTGGCTATGCTTAGCTTGCTTTCGGTTCAGGTAAGTGCCAACGGTACGTATTGGGCTTATTTTCCAGATCCTCCTATTTTACATACATGTACATGGAAAGATTCCAACATTCCAGTAACTTCCTCATTTCCTGAATTGACCGATGGCATTCGAGGAGTACAGGGTTATAAACAATTTGTAATTAATTTTAATTATTCATTTATAGGCCAGACTGATTTTCCTCCAATATGCTTTTTTCTTGATTCAGGGTCAATAGGAAATAGTCAAACAAAAAATGGATGTTTGTCTGTAGTTGATGCAGGATTTTTGACAGACTCCCCTAAAAAGCCAGTAGGAGGAAGAGATAAAACCACAAGATATTTATGGTCATTGTTAGGGAAGGTTATAGGACAAAACCAAGTTTTTGTTAATAAATCTTTGGCTAAAGTTGTTCATCCTCCTAAATATGATGATTGTGATGAAATTATAGGGGAAGCTACAAATGAATGGATTTGGATAGATATTAAAACTGGATATCCTTCATGGATATATTGTATGTATAATAAACAGAATAAAATATCCATTCCTGGAACTAAATATTATATTTCAGATTGGAGTAGTGATTTTCCTGAGGGAGATTATAGAACATATTTAGAGAAAGGCTTGCTATACCCATGGAACAATTCCTATATTCCCCGTCCATTGAAGGTAAATACATGGAATAGTCATGGATGGGTGGCTCCTATTTATACTTTTGTTTATGAAAATAAAACCTATTATCAATCTCAGTTATGGAGATTGCCCTTAACCACTCGTAAAATAACGCTAATTAGAGCTACTAACCATGTGGAAGAATATTCTGTTCAAACCTGTGTGTCATCTCCGTATTCCTTATTGCTTTCTAATGATAGTGAGCAATTGCAGATTATGCAGTATAATATGAGGTTTTATATTACTTGTCAGCAATGCATATTAACCACTTGCATTGTTCCTGAAATGAATATATCAACCATAATGGTGTTAAAAAGACCAGCTTATATTATGCTGCCAGTAGCGCTTAATGAATCTTGGTATACAGATATAGGGGCGGAAATTGTAAGACGGGTTGGAGAGCTCATGCGGCCAAAAAGATTTGTGGCTACTTTGATTTTGGGAATTTCCGCCTTGATAGGAATATTGAGTTCTTTTACTGTAGCAACATATACTTTAGTAAAAGAAGTACAAACAGCACAATATGCTAATGATTTATCAAAAAATATATCCTTGGCTTTAGCGACTCAGGAAGCAATAGATAGAAAGTTAGAAGCTAAAGTTGATGCCCTTGAAGAAGCAGTTTTACATATTGGTCAAGAACTTACTGCTTTAAAAATACGCCTATCTTTAACATGCCATAAAAAATATTCTTGGATATGTGTTACTCCCTTAAAAGTAAATCATTCTGAATATTCCTGGGAAAAAATTAAAATGCATATTTTAAATATATGGAATTCTAGTGATTTAGGAATCGATTTGGAACATTTACATAAACAAATTCATGATATTGCAGCTTCCCAATATGATATGAATCCCTCTAAGGTTGCTGCAGAATTTTTACAAAATTTACAAAGTTATTCTAAGGATAATTCCTTCATGCATATTTTAATAAATTATGGGGCTGCCGGAGTGGTTATAATTTTGCTCCTTATTTCTTTTCCAGTCATCATCCGATTAATTCAAGCTGCCCTCCAGAGTGTATATAAAACCAAAGTGGAATTGCATACTGCCTTTTTAAAAAATAAAAAAGGGGGAGATGCCGGAAGCCGTCCAGCATTGCCAACTATTGCCTGAGCAAAGCTCGGCAAGAAGTTATGGCATGAGGAAGCAAAGCTCCTCTCCTGGTGGGCGGCGGAAAGCATCTCTTCTGATTCTAGGAAAATTCTTGCTAAAAACTGAGGGGGTTTCTGGAGGGTTTAGGCCAAGAAAATGGAAGTATTACAAAGCAAATCCCCCTCGGGACGAGACCTATAGTGCCAAGCAAAGCTGGTACTGTCAGGTACAAATATGGAGAAGCAAAGCTCTCCTCTGTATGGTTCCCCCTGTTTTCCCCTGCTTTTGCCTAGGGATTAAGGAAAGACCCCGATTTAGGGTAAAGCCAAAAATGATTGTAACTACTCCGGCTTTTTTAATGATTATATTTGAAATTTTTATTTTAGGCCAGGGCATTGGACTTGGGGAAATACAATGGTGGGAACATTTGTGTGGCAAGAACTTATTGTAAAAGAAAAACTGAAAGAGTTATGGCTCCCCAGGAGAGTTGTAAATATCTTGGGAAATACCTGGGTATGGTGACGAGGAGGTTTTATGCAACGGTGGGTATATTCAATAAGTTTATGGTACAATGTCCGCCCCCATGGCCTCCTAGAAGTATAAAAAATGATGTACATTGTTTTGATTATAATGATAGGGTTAGAAAATCTGTGGATGAAATGTTGTATTATAGTTTATAACATGTTTAAGTTTATGGCTTGATTGAGCAGAATGTGCAGGTACAAGAACACCTTAATCTTCTGAGAAGAATGAGGAAACCGCAGACAGAGTTCCTGACCTAGATGTGAATGCACCTAACCACAGGGGACGTTGGGCGCCAACGAAAGAGACTGGAGGCAATAAGAAGATTACTTAACTTGTTTAACCTGCTGATGTAAACTACTTTTGTTTTATGGCTTATGAAAGGGACGTTTTGGCTTGGGAATGAAGTTGTTAAGATTGAAAATGAGATTATTTTACAGTATAAATGCTTTGGAATCATGATATTAAATTTGTCAGATCCTTGCATCCTCTGAGGTGTCTTGTGATCTGTCCACGCCGACTCCGTCTCCCCTTTGGGTGAAACCTGTCCAGCTGGGGCTGGTCCCCGGCACCCATTCACTTTGGAGATGGCACTCCTGCAGCGCTGTGGGCCATGCCTGTGCTTCGAAGACACTAAACTACCCTTTCCATTTGCAGAGGGCATGCACAGAATGCTAAGTCTCTGTTCTTTGGGAGAAGTGGTTGGTGCTACTGTGCCTCTGTGTTTGCTGTCTCACTGCCCACTAGCAATGTTTCTGCTCGACACTGTGGGGCAAACGATGTGCAGCTAAGCTCACTTTGGAAGTACAAGTGCCAGAATTCCTTTGCGGGGCACCATCCAGATATCACATTCGTAGCATGCGGGTACTTTCCTCCTAAGCTCTGAATTCGCAGCCAGCTTCAAGGTGTTCCTGTTGTGGATAGACTCTAGTGGAGGTGCCGCTGGAGACGGCCTCTGCTTCTATGTTCTTTGAGAGGGCTGCTATGAGGAACCTCCTACTCTAGCCTCTGCCAAGGAAGGCCTTCGGCCTCTCTCAAATACACACCTGTGAGAGCTTGTCTTTCCTTTGGAGAGACAGAGAGCCCTTTTCCTGAAGGGAAAATGTCCATGCTCTGTTCTTCTTTTGCACACAGGGAAAGGCCTTTACGGCTGCTGTTCGGCCTTTACCCACGCGAGGGAGGGCAACTTCCCACTCACTTTGGAGATGGCACTCCTGCAGCGCTGTGGGCCATGCCTGTGCTTCGAAGACAGTAAACTAACCTTTCCATTTGAAGAGGGCACACACAGAATGGGAAATCTCTGTTCTCTGGGAGTAGTGTTTGGTGCTACTGCGGCCCTGTGTTTGGTGGCTCACTGCCCACTAGCAATGTTTCTAGTCGCCACTGTGGGGCAAACGATGTGCAGCTAAGCTCACTTTGGAAGTACAAGTGCCAGAATTCCTTTGCGGGGCACCATCCAGATATCACATTCGTAGCATGCGGGTACTTTCCTCCTAAGCTCTGAATTCGCAGCCAGCTTCAAGGTGTTCCTGTTGTGGATAGACTCTAGTAGAGGTGCCGCTGGAGACGGCCTCTGCTTCTATGTTCCTTGAGAGGGCTGTTTGAGGAACCTCCTACTCTAGCCTCTGCCAAGTACAGCCTTCGGCCTCTCTCAAATACTCACTTACCTGTGAGAGCTTGTCTTTCCTTTGGAGAAACAGCCCTTTTCCTGAAGGGAAAATGTCCGTGCTCTGTTCTTCTTTTGCACACAGGGAAAGCCCTTTACGGCTGCTGTTCGGCCTTTACCCACGCGAGGGAGGGCAGCTTCCCATTCACTTTGGAGATGGCACTCCTGCAGCGCTGTGGGCCATGCCTGTGCTTGGAAGACAATAAACTAACCTTTCCATTTGAAGAGGGCACACACAGAATGGGAAACCTCTGTTATCTGGGAGAAGTTGCTGGTGCTACTGTGCCTCTGTGTTTGGTGGCTCACTGCCCACTAGCAATATTTCTGCTCGCCACTGGGGGCAAGCGATGTGCAGCTAAGCTCACTTTGGAAGTACAAGTGCCAGAATTCCTTTGCGGGGCACCATCCAGATATCACATTCGTAGCATGCAGGTACTTTCCTCCTATGCTCTGCATTCGCAGCCAGCTTCAAGGTGTTCCTGTTGTGGATAGACTCTAGTGGAGGTGCAGCTGGAGACGGCCTCTGCTTCTATGTTCCTTGAGAGGGCTACTTTGAGGAACCTCCTACTCTAGCCTCTGCCAAGTACAGCCTTCGGCCTCTCTCAAATACTCACTTACCTGTGAGAGCTTGTCTTTCCTTTGGAGAAACAGCCCTTTTCCTGAAGGGAAAATGTCCGTGCTCTGTTCTTCTTTTGCACACAGGGAAAGCCGTTTCCTGCTGCTGTTCGGCCTTTACCCACGCGAGGGAGGGCAGCTTCCCATTCACTTTGGAGATGGCACTCCTGCAGCGCTTTGGGCCATGCCTGTGCTTCGAAGACACTAAACTAACAATTCCTTTTGAAGAGGGCACACAGAGAATAGGAAACCTCTGTTATCTGGGAGAAGTTGTTGGTGCTACTGTGCCTCTGTGTTTGGTGGCTCACTGCCCACTAGCAATATTTCTGCTCGCCACTGGGGGCAAGCGATGTGCAGCTAAGCTCACTTTGGAAGTACAAGTGCCAGAATTCCTTTGCGGGGCACCATCCAAATATCACATTCGTAGCATGCAGGTACTTTCCTCCTATGCTCTGCATTCGCAGCCAGGTTCAATGTGTTCCTGTTGTGGATAGACTCTAGTGGAGGTTCCGCTGGAGACGGCCTCTGCTTCTATGTTCTTTGAGAGGGCTGCTTTGAGGAACTTCCTACTATAGCATGTGCCAAGTACAGCCTTCGGCCTCTCTCAACTACTCACCTGTGAGAGCTTGTCTTTCCTTTGGAGAAACAGAGAGCCCTTTTCCTGAAGGGAAAATGTCCGTGCTCTGTTCTTCTTTTGCACACAGGGAAAGGCCTTTACGGCTGCTGTTCGGCCTTTACCCACGCGAGGGAGGGCAGCTTCCCATTCACTTTGGAGATGGCACTCCTGCAGCGCTGTGGGCCATGCCTGTGCTTCGAAGACACTAAACTACCCTTTCCATTTGCAGAGGGCACGCACAGAATGCTAAGTCTCTGTTCTTTGGGAGAAGTGGTTGGTGCTACTGTGCCTCTGTGTTTGCTGTCTCACTGCCCAC
The DNA here is from genome assembly GCF_026419965.1 of Kogia breviceps. Lineage (NCBI taxonomy): Eukaryota > Metazoa > Chordata > Mammalia > Artiodactyla > Physeteridae > Kogia > Kogia breviceps. Next base: position 30,828,599 of record NC_081324.1, read on the forward strand.
TAGCAATGTTTCTGCTCGACACTGTGGGGCAAACGATGTGCAGCTAAGCTCACTTTGGAAGTACAAGTGCCAGAATTCCTTTGCGGGGCACCATCCAGATATCACATTCGTAGCATGCGGGTACTTTCCTCCTAAGCTCTCCATTCGCAGCCAGCTTCAAGGTGTTCCTGTTGTGGATAGACTCTAGTGGAGGTGCCGCTGGAGACGGCCTCTGCTTCTATGTTTCCTGAGAGGGCTACTTTGAGGAACCTTCTACTCTAGCCTCTGCCACATACAGCCTTCGGCCTCTCTCAAATACTCACTTACCTGTGAGAGCTTGTCTTTCCTTTGGAGAAACAGCCCTTTTCCTGAAGGGAAAATGTCCGTGCTCTGTTCTTCTTTTGCACACAGGGAAAGGCCTTTACGGCTACTGTTCGGCCTTTACCCACGCGAGGGAGGGCAGCTTCCCACTCACTTTGGAGATGGCACTCCTGCAGCGCTGTGGGCCATGCCTGTGCTTTGAAGACAGTAAACTAACCATTCCATTTGAAGAGGGCACACACAGAATGGGAAATCTCTGTTCTCTGGGAGTAGTGTTTGGTGCTACTGCGGCCCTGTGTTTGGTGGCTCACTGCCCACTAGCAATGTTTCTAGTCGCCACTGTGGGGCAAACGATGTGCATCTAAGCTCACTTTGGAAGTACAAGTGCCAGAATTCCTTTGCGGGGCACCATCCAGATATCACATTCGTAGCATGCGGGTACTTTCCTCCTAAGCTCTGAATTCGCAGCCAGCTTCAAGGTGTTCCTGTTGTGGATAGACTCTAGTGGAGGTGCCGCTGGAGACGGCCTCTGCTTCTATGTTCCTTGAGAGGGCTACTTTGAGGAACCTCCTACTCTAGCCTCTGCCAAGTACAGCCTTCGGCCTCTCTCAAATACTCACTTACCTGTGAGAGCTTGTCTTTCCTTTGGAGAAACAGCCCTTTTCCTGAAGGGAAAATGTCCGTGCTCTGTTCTTCTTTTGCACACAGGGAAAGGCCTTTACGGCTGCTGTTCGGCCTTTACCCAAGCGAGGGAGGGCAGCTTCCCATTGACTTTGGAGATGGCACTCCTGCTGCGCTGTGGGCCATGACTGTGCTTCGAAGACACTAAACTAACCTTTCCATTTGAAGAGGGCACACACAGAATGGGAAACCTCTGTTATCTGGGAGAAGTTGTTGGTACTACTGTGCCTCTGTGTTTGGTGGCTCACTGCCCACTAGCAATATTTCTGCTGGCCACTGGGGGCAAGCGATGTGCAGATAAGCTCACTTTGGAAGTACAAGTGCCAGAATTCCTTTGCGGGGCACCATCCAGATATCACATTCGTAGCATGCAGGTACTTTCCTCCTATGCTCTGCATTCGCAGCCAGGTTCAATGTGTTCCTGTTGTGGATAGACTCTAGTGGAGGTTTCGCTGGAGACGGCCTCTGCCTCTATGTTCTTTGAGAGGGCTGCTTTGAGGAACTTCCTCCTATAGCATGTGCCAAGTACAGCCTTCAGCCTCTCTCAAATACTCACCTGTGAGAGCTTGTCTTTCCTTTGGAGAAACAGAGAGCCCTTTTCCTGAAGGGAAAATGTCCGTGCTCTGTTCTTCTTTTGCACACAGGGAAAGGCCTTTACGGCTGCTGTTCGGCCTTTACCCACGCGAGAGAGGGCAGCTTCCCACTCACTTTGGAGATGGCACTCCTGCAGCGCTGTGGGCCATGCCTGTGCTTCGAAGACACTAAACTACCCTTTCCATTTGCAGAAGGCACGCACAGAATGCTAAGTCTCTGTTCTCTGGGAGATGTGGGTGGTGCTACTGTGCCTCTGTGTTTGCTGTCTCACTGCCCACTAGCAATGTTTCTGCTCGACACTGTGGGGAAAACGATGTGCAGCTAAGCTCACTTTGGAAGTACAAGTGCCAGAATTCCTTTGCGGGGCACCATCCAGATATCACATTCGTAGCATGCGGGTACTTTCCTCCTAAGCTCTCCATTCGCAGCCAGCTTCAAGGTGTTCCTGTTGTGGATAGACTCTAGTGGAGGTGCCGCTGGAGACGGCCTCTGCTTCTATGTTCCTTGAGAGGGCTACTTTGAGGAACCTCCTACTCTAGCCTCTGCCAAGTACAGCCTTCGGCCTCTCTCAAATACTCACTTACCTGTCAGAGCTTGTCTTTCCTTTGGAGAAGCAGCCCTTTTCCTGAAGGGAAAATGTCCATGCTCTGTTCTTCTTTTGCACACAGGGAAAGGCCTTTACGGCTGCTGTTCGGCCTTTACCCACGCGAGGGAGGGCAGCTTCCCACTCACTTTGGAGATGGCACTCCGGCAGCGCTGTGGGCCATGCCTGTGCTTCGAAGACACTAAACTACCCTTTCCATTTGCAGAAGGCACGCACAGAATGCTAAGTCTCTGTTCTTTGGGAGAAGTGGTTGGTGCTACTGTGCCTCTGTGTTTGCTGTCTCACTGCCCACTAGCAATGTTTCTGCTCGACACTGTGGGGCAAACGATGTGCAGCTAAGCTCACTTTGGAAGTACAAGTGCCAGAATTCCTTTGCGGGGCACCATCCAGATATCACATTCGTAGCATGCGGGTACTTTCCTCCTAAGCTCTGCATTCGCAGCCAGCTTCAAGGTGTTCCTGTTGTGGATAGACTCTAGTGGAGGTGCCGCTGGAGACGGCCTCTGCTTCTATGTTCTTTGAGAGGGCTGCTTTGAGGAACCTCCTACTCTAGCCTCTGCCAAGTACAGCCTTCGGCCTCTCTCAAATACTCACTTACCTGTCAGAGCTTGTCTTTCCTTTGGAGAAACAGCCCTTTTCCTGAAGGGAAAATGTCCATGCTCTGTTCTTCTTTTGCACACAGGGAAAGGCCTTTACGGCTGCTGTTCGGCCTTTACCCACGCGAGGGAGGGCAGCTTCCCACTCACTTTGGAGATGGCACTCCTGCAGCGCTGTGGGCCATGCCTGTGCTTTGAAGACAGTAAACTAACCATTCCATTTGAAGAGGGCACACACACAATGGGAAATCTCTGTGCTCTGGGAGTAGTGTTTGGTGCTACTGCGGCACTGTGTTTGGTGGCTCACTGCCCACTAGCAATGTTTCTAGTCGCCGCTGTGGGGCAAACGATGTGTAGCTAAGCTCACTTTGGAAGTACAAGTGCCAGAATTCCTTTGCGGGGCACCATTCAGATATCACATTCGTAGCATGCGGGTACTTTCCTCCTAAGCTCTGAATTCGCAGCCAGCTTCAAGGTGTTCCTGTTGTGGATAGACTCTAGTGGAGGTGCCGCTGGAGACGGCCTCTGCTTCTATGTTCCTTGAGAGGGTTACTTTGAGGAACCTCCTACTCTAGCCTCTGCCAAGTACAGCCTTCGGCCTCTCTCAAATACTCACTTACCTGTGAGAGCTTGTCTTTCCTTTGGAGAGACAGCCCTTTTCCTGAAGGGAAAATGTCCGTGCTCTGTTCTTCTTTTGCACACAGGGAAAGCCCTTTACGGCTGCTGTTCGGCCTTTACCCACGCGAGGGAGGGCAGCTTCCCATTCACTTTGGAGATGGCACTCCTGCAGCGCTGTGGGCCATGCCTGTGCTTCGAAGACACTAAACTAACCTTTCCATTTGAAGAGGGCACACACAGAATGGGAAACCTCTGTTATCTGGGAGAAGTTGTTTGTGCTACTGTGCCTCTGTGTTTGGTGGCTCACTGCCCACTAGCAATATTTCTGTTCGCCACTGGGGGCAAGCGATGTGCAGCTAAGCTCACTTTGGAAGTACAAGTGCCAGAATTCCTTTGCGGGGCACCATCCAGATATCACATTCGTAGCATGCAGGTACTTTCCTCCTATGCTCTGCATTCGGAGCCAGGTTCAATGTGTTCCTGTTGAGGATAGACTCTAGTGGAGGTTCCGCTGGAGACGGCCTCTGCTTCTATGTTCTTTGAGAGGGCTGCTTTGAGGAACTTCCTACTATAGCATGTGCCAAGTACAGCCTTCGGCCTCTCTCAAATACTCACCTGTGAGAGCTTGTCTTTCCTTTGGAGAAACAGCCCTTTTCCTGAAGGGAAAATGTCCGTGCTCTGTTCTTCTTTTGCACACAGGGAAAGGCCTTTACGGCTGCTGTTCGGCCTTTACCCACGCGAGGGAGGGCAGCTTCCCACTCACTTTGGAGATGGCACTCCTGCAGCGCTGTGGGCCATGCCTGTGCTTCGAATACAGTAAACTACCCTTTCCATTTGCAGAAGGCACGCACAGAATGCTAAGTCTCTGTTCTTTGGGAGAAGTGGTTGGTGCTACTGTGCCTCTGTGTTTGCTGTCTCACTGCCCACTAGCAATGTTTCTGCTCGACACTGTGGGGCAAACGATGTGCAGCTAAGCTCACTTTGGAAGTACAAGTGCCAGAATTCCTTTGCGGGGCACCATCCAGATATCACATTCGTAGCATGCGCGTACTTTCCTCCTAAGCTCTGCATTCGCAGCCAGCTTCAAGGTGTTCCTGTTGTGGATAGACTCTAGTGGAGGTGCCGCTGGAGACGGCCTCTGCTTCTATGTTCTTTGAGAGGGCTGCTTTGAGGAACCTCCTACTCTAGCCTCTGCCAAGGAAGGCCTTCGGCCTCTCTCAAATACACACCTGTGAGAGCTTGTCTTTCCTTTGGAGAGACAGAGAGCCCTTTTCCTGAAGGGAAAATGTCCATGCTCTGTTCTTCTTTTGCACACAGGGAAAGGCCTTTACGGCTGCTGTTCGGCCTTTACCCACGCGAGGGAGGGCAGCTTCCCACTCACTTTGGAGATGGCACTCCTGCAGCGCTGTGGGCCATGCCTGTGCTTCGAAGACAGTAAACTAACCATTCCATTTGAAGAGGGCACACACAGAATGGGAAATCTCTGTTCTCTGGGAGTAGTGTTTGGTGCTACTGCGGCCCTGTGTTTGGTGGCTCACTGCCCACTAGCAATGTTTCTAGTCGCCACTGTGGGGCAAACGATGTGCAGCTAAGCTCACTTTGGAAGTACAAGTGCCAGAATTCCTTTGCGGGGCACCATCCAGATATCACATTCGTAGCATGAGGGTACTTTCCTCCTAAGCTCTCCATTCGCAGCCAGCTTCAAGGTGTTCCTGTTGTGGATAGACTCTAGTGGAGGTGCAGCTGGAGACGGCCTCTGCTTCTATGTTCCTTGAGAGGGCTACTTTGAGGAACCTCCTACTCTAGCCTCTGCCAAGTACAGCCTTCGGCCTCTCTCAAATACTCACTTACCTGTGAGAGCTTGTCTTTCCTTTGGAGAAACAGCCCTTTTCCTGAAGGGAAAATGTCCGTGCTCTGTTCTTCTTTTGCACACAGAGAAAGCACTTTACGGCTGCTGTTCGGGCTTTACCCACGCGAGGGAGGGCAGCTTCCCATTCAGTTTGGAGATGGCACTCCTGCAGCGCTGTGGGCCATGCTTGTGCTTCGAAGACACTAAACTAACCTTTCCATTTGAAGAGGGCACACACAGAATGGAAACCTCTGTTATCTGGGAGAAGTTGTTGGTGCTACTGTGCCTCTGTGTTTGGTGGCTCACTGCCCACTAGCAATATTTCTGCTCGCCACTGGGGGCAAGCGATGTGCAGCTAAGCTCACTTTGGAAGTACAAGTGCCAGAATTCCTTTGCGGGGCACCATCCAGATATCACATTCGTAGCATGCAGGTACTTTCCTCCTATGCTCTGCATTCGCAGCCAGGTTCAATGTGTTCCTGTTGAGGATAGACTCTAGTGGAGGTTCCGCTGGAGACGGCCTCTGCTTCTATGTTCTTTGAGAGGGCTGCTTTGAGGAACTTCCTACTATAGCATCTGGCAAGTACAGCCTTCGGCCTCTCTCAAATACTCACCTGTGAGAGCTTGTCTTTCCTTTGGAGAAACAGAGAGCCCTTTTCCTGAAGGGAAAATCTCCGTGCTCTGTTCTTCTTTTGCATACAGGGAAAGGCCTTTACGGCTGCTGTTCGGCCTTTACCCACGCGAGGGAGGGCAGCTTCCCATTCACTTTGGAGATGGCACTCCTGCAGCGCTGTGGGCCATGCCTGTGCTTCGAAGACACAAAACTACCCTTTCCATTTGCAGAGGGCACGAACAGAATGCTAAGTCTCTGTTCTTTGGGAGAAGTGGTTGGTGCTACTGTGCCTCTGTGTTTGCTGTCTCACTGCCCACTAGCAATGTTTCTGCTCGACACTGTGGGGCAAATGATGTGCAGCTAAGCTCACTTTGGAAGTACAAGTGCCAGAATTCCTTTGCGGGGCACCATCCAGATATCACATTCGTAGCATGCGGGTACTTTCCTCCTAAGCTCTGCATTCGCAGCCAGCTTCAAGGTGTTCCTGTTGTGGATAGACTCTAGTGGAGGTGCCGCTGGAGACGGCCTCTGCTTCTATGTTCTTTGAGAGGGCTGCTTTGAGGAACCTCCTACTCTAGCCTCTGCGAAGTACAGCCTTCGGCCTCTCTCAAATACTCACTTACCTGTCAGAGCTTGTCTTTCCTTTGGAGAAACAGCCCTTTTCCTGAAGGGAAAATGTCCATGCTCTGTTCTTCTTTTGCACACAGGGAAAGGCCTTTTCGGCTGCTGTTCGGCCTTTACCCACGCGAGGGAGGGCAGCTTCCCACTCACTTTGGGGATGGCACTCCGGCAGCGCTGTGGGCCATGCCTGTGCTTCGAAGACACTAAACTACCCTTTCCATTTGCAGAGGGCACGCACAGAATGCTAAGTCTCTGTTCTTTGGGAGAAGTGGTTGGTGCTACTGTGCCTCTGTGTTTGCTGTCTCACTGCCCACTAGCAATGTTTCTGCTCGACACTGTGGGGCAAACGATGTGCAGCTAAGCTCACTTTGGAAGTACAAGTGCCAGAATTCCTTTGCGGGGCACCATCCAGATATCACATTCGTAGCATGCGGGTACTTTCCTCCTAAGCTCTCCATTCGCAGCCAGCTTCAAGGTGTTCCTGTTGTGGATAGACTCTAGTGGAGGTGCAGCTGGAGACGGCCTCTGCTTCTATGATCCTTGAGAGGGCTACTTTGAGGAACCTCCTACTCTAGCCTCTGCCAAGTACAGCCTTCGGCCTCTCTCAAATACTCACTTACCTGTGAGAGCTTGTCTTTCCTTTGGAGAAACAGCCCTTTTCCTGAAGGGAAAATGTCCGTGCTCTCTTCTTCTTTTGCACACAGGGAAAGCCCTTTACGGCTGCTGTTCGGCCTTTACCCACGCGAGGGAGGGCAGCTTCCCATTCACTTTGGAGATGGCACTCCTGCAGCGCTTTGGGCCATGCCTGTGCTTCGAAGACACTAAACTAACAATTCCTTTTGAAGAGGGCACACAGAGAATGGGAAACCTCTGTTATCTGGGAGAAGTTGTTGGTGCTACTGTGCCTCTGTGTTTGGTGGCTCACTGCCCACTAGCAATATTTCTGCTCGCCACTGGGGGCAAGCGATGTGCAGCTAAGCTCACTTTGGAAGTACAAGTGCCAGAATTCCTTTGCGGGGCACCATCCAAATATCACATTCGTAGCATGCAGGTACTTTCCTCCTATGCTCTGCATTCGCAGCCAGTTTCAATGTGTTCCTGTTGTGGATAGACTCTAGTGGAGGTTCCGCTGGAGACGGCCTCTGCTTCTATGTTCTTTGAGAGGGCTGCTTTGAGGAACTTCCTACTATAGCATGTGCCACGTACAGCCTTCGGCCTCTCTCAAATACTCACCTGTGAGAGCTTGTCTTTCCTTTGGAGAAACATAGAGCCCTTTTCCTGAAGGGAAAATGTCCGTGCTCTGTTCTTCTTTTGCACACAGGGAAAGGCCTTTACGGCTGCTGTTCGGCCTTTACCCACGCGAGGGAGGGCAGCTTCCCATTCACTTTGGAGATGGCACTCCTGCAGCGCTGTGGGCCATGCCTGTGCTTCGAAGACACTAAACTACCCTTTCCATTTGCAGAGGGCACGCGCAGAATGCTAAGTCTCTGTTCTTTGGGAGAAGTGGTTGGTGCTACTGTGCCTCTGTGTTTGCTGTCTCACTGCCCACTAGCAATGTTTCTGCTCGACACTGTGGGGCAAACGATGTGCAGCTAAGCTCACTTTGGAAGTACAAGTGCCAGAATTCCTTTGCGGGGCACCATCCAGATATCACATTCGTAGCATGCGGGTACTTTCCTCCTAAGCTCTGCATTCGCAGCCAGCTTCAAGGTGTTCCTGTTGTGGATAGACTCTAGTGGAGGTGCCGCTGGAGACGGCCTCTGCTCTATGTTCTTTGAGAGGGCTGCTTTGAGGAACCTCCTACTCTAGCCTCTGCCAAGGAAGGCCTTCGGCCTCTCTCAAATACACACCTGTGAGAGCTTGTCTTTCCTTTGGAGAGACAGAGAGCCCTTTTCCTGAAGGGAAAATGTCCATGCTCTGTTCTTCTTTTGCACACAGGGAAAGGCCTTTACGGCTGCTGTTCGGCCTTTACCCACGCGAGGGAGGGCAGCTTCCCACTCACTTTGGAGATGGCACTCCTGCAGCGCTGTGGGCCATGCCTGTGCTTCGAAGACAGTAAACTAACCATTCCATTTGAAGAGGGCACACACAGAATGGGAAATCTCTGTTCTCTGGGAGTAGTGTTTGGTGCTACTGCGGCCCTGTGTTTGGTGGCTCACTGCCCACTAGCAATGTTTCTAGTCGCCACTGTGGGGCAAACGATGTGCAGCTAAGCTCACTTTGGAAGTACAAGTGCCAGAATTCCTTTGCGGGGCACCATCCAGATATCACATTCGTAGCATGCGGGTACTTTCCTCCTAAGCTCTCCATTCGCAGCCAGCTTCAAGGTGTTCCTGTTGTGGATAGACTCTAGTGGAGGTGCCGCTGGAGACGGCCTCTGCTTCTATGTTCCTTGAGAGGGCTGCTTTGAGGAACCTCCTACTCTAGCCTCTGCCAAGTACAGCCTTCGGCCTCTCTCAAATACTCACTTACCTGTCAGAGCTTGTCTTTCCTTTGGAGAAACAGCCATTTTCCTGAAGGGAAAATGTCCATGCTCTGTTCTTCTTTTGCACACAGGGAAAGGCCTTTACAGCTGCTGTTCGGCCTTTACCCACGCGAGGGAGGGCAGCTTCCCATTGACTTTGGAGATGGCACTCCTGCAGCGCTGTGGGCCATGCCTGTGCTTCGAAGACACTAAACTAACCTTTCCATTTGAAGAGGGCACACACAGAATGGTAACCTCTGTTATCTGGGAGAAGTTGTTGGTGCTACTGTGCCTCTGTGTTTGGTGGCTCAGTGCCCACTAGCAATATTTCTGCTCGCCACTGGGGGCAAGCGATGTGCAGCTAAGCTCACTTTGGAAGTACAAGTGCCAGAATTCCTTTGCGGGGCACCATCCAGATATCACAGTCGTAGCATGCAGGTACTTTCCTCCTATGCTCTTCATTCGCAGCCAGGTTCAATGTGTTCCTGTTGTGGATAGACTCTAGTGGAGGTTCCGCTGGAGACGGCCTCTGCTTCTATGTTCTTTGAGAGGGCTGCTTTGAGGAACTTCCTTCTATAGCATGTGCCAAGTACAGCCTTCGGCCTCTCTCAAATACTCACCTGTGAGAGCTTGTCTTTCCTTTGGAGAGACAGAGAGCCCTTTTCCTGAAGGGAAAATGTCCGTGCTCTGTTCTTCTTTTGCACACAGGGAAAGGCCTTTATGGCTGCTGTTCGGCCTTTACCCACGCGAGGGAGGGCAGCTTCCCATTCACTTTGGAGATGGCACTCCTGCAGCGCTGTGGGCCATGCCTGTGCTTCGAAGACACTAAACTACCCTTTCCATTTGCAGAGGGCACACACAGAATGCTAAGTCTCTGTTCTTTGGGAGAAGAGGTTGGTGCTACTGTGCCTCTGTGTTTGCTGTCTCACTGCCCACTAGCAATGTTTCTGCTCGACACTGTGGGGCAAACGATGTGCAGCTAAGCTCACTTTGGAAGTACAAGTGCCAGAATTCCTTTGCGGGGCACCATCCAGATATCACATTCATAGCATGCGGGTACTTTCCTCCTAAGCTCTGCATTCGCAGCCAGCTTCAAGGTGTTCCTGTTGTGGATAGACTCTAGTGGAGGTGCCGCTGGAGACGGCCTCTGCTTCTATGTTCTTTGAGAGGGCTGCTTTGAGGAACCTCCTACTCTAACCTCTGCCAAGGAAGGCCTTCGGCCTCTCTCAAATACACACCTGTGAGAGCTTGTCTTTCCTTTGGAGAGACAGAGAGCCCTTTTCCTGAAGGGAAAATGTCCATGCTCTGTTCTTCTTTTGCACACAGGGAAAGGCCTTTACGGCTGCTGTTCGGCCTTTACCCACGCGAGGGAGAGCAGCTTCCCACTCACTTTGGAGATGGCACTCCTGCAGCGCTGTGGGCCATGCCTGTGATTCGAAGACACTAAACTAACCTTTCCATTTGAAGAGGGCACACACAGAATGGGAAATCTCTGTTCTCTGGGAGTAGTGTTTGGTGCTACTGCGGCCCTGTGTTTGGTGGCTCACTGCCCACTAGCAATGTTTCTAGTCGCCACTGTGGGGCAAACGATGTGCAGCTAAGCTCACTTTGGAAGTACAAGTGCCAGAATTCCTTTGCGGAGCACCATCCAGATATCACATTCGTAGCATGCGGTTACTTTCCTCCTAAGCTCTCCATTCGCAGCCAGCTTCAAGGTGTTCCTGTTGTGGATAGACTCTAGTGGAGGTGCGGCTGGAGACGGCCTCTGCTTCTATGTTCCTTGAGAGGGCTACTGTGAGGAACCTCCTACTCTAGCCTCTGCCAAGTACAGCCTTCGGCCTCTCTCAAATACTCACTTACCTGTGAGAGCTTGTCTTTCCTTTGGAGAAACAGCCCTTTTCCTGAAGGGAAAATGTCCGTGCTCTGTTCTTCTTTTGCACACAGGGAAAGCCCTTTCCTGCTGCTGTTCGTCCTTTACCCACGCGAGGTAGGGCAGCTTCCCATTCACTTTGGAGATGGCACTCCTGCAGCGCTGTGGGCCATGCCTGTGCTTCGAAGACACTAAACTAACCTTTCCATTTGCAGAAGGCACGCACAGAACGCTAAGTCTCTGTTCTTTGGGATAAGTGGTTGGTGCTACTGTGCCTCTGTGTTTGCTGTCTCACTGCCCACTAGCAATGTTTCTGCTCGACACTGTGGGGCAAACGATGTGCAGCTAAGCTCACTTTGGAAGTACAAGTGCCAGAATTCCTTTGCGGGGCACCATCCAGATATCACATTCGTAGCATGCGGGTACTTTCCTCCTAAGCTCTGCATTCGCAGCCAGCTTCAAGGTGTTCCTGTTGTGGATAGACTCTAGTGGAGGTGCCGCTGGAGACGGCCTCTGCTTCTATGTTTCTTGAGAGGGCTACTTTGAGGAACCTCCTACTCTAGCCTCTGCCAAGTACAGCCTTCGGCCTCTCTCAAATACTCACTTACCTGTGAGAGCTTGTCTTTCCTTTGGAGAGACAGCCCTTTTCCTGAAGGGAAAATGTCCGTGCTCTGTTCTTCTTTTGCACACAGTGAAAGCACTTTACGGCTGCTGTTCGGCCTTTACCCACGCGAGGGAGGGCAGCTTCCCATTCACTTTGGAGATGGCACTCCTGCAGCGCTGTGGGCCATGCCTGTGCTTCGAAGACACTAAACTAACGTTTCCATTTGAAGAGGGCACACACAGAATGGAAACCTCTGTTATCTGGGAGAAGTTGTTGGTGCTACTGTGCCTCTGTGTTTGGTGGCTCACTGCCCACTAGCAATATTTCTGCTCGCCACTGGGGGCAAGCGATGTGCAGCTAAGCTCACTTTGGAAGTACAAGTGCCAGAATTCCTTTGCGGGGCACCATCCAGATATCACATTCGTAGCATGCAGGTACTTTCCTCCTATGCTCTGCATTCGCAGCCACGTTCAATGTGTTCCTGTTGAGGATAGACTCTAGTGGAGGTTCCGCTGGAGACGGCCTCTGCTTCTATGTTCTTTGAGAGGGCTGCTTTGAGGAACTTCCTACTATAGCATGTGGCAAGTACAGCCTTCAGCCTCTCTCAAATACTCACCTGTGAGAGCTTGTCTTTCCTTTGGAGAAACAGCCCTTTTCCTGAAGGGAAAATGTCCATGCTCTGTTCTTCTTTTGCACACAGGGAAAGGCCTTTACGGCTGCTGTTCGGCCTTTACCCACGCGAGGGAGGGCAGCTTCCCATTCACTTTGGAGATGGCACTCCTGCAGCACTGTGGGCCATGCCTGTGCTTCGAAGACACTAAACTAACCTTTCCATTTGAAGAGGGCACACACAGAATGGTAACCTCTGTTATCTGGGAGAAGTTGTTGGTGCTACTGTGCCTCTGTGTTTGGTGGCTCACTGCCCACTAGCAATATTTCTGCTCGCCACTGGGGGCAAGCGATGTGCAGCTAAGCTCACTTTGGAAGTACAAGTGCCAGAATTCCTTTGCGGGGCACCATCCAGATATCACATTCGTAGCATGCAGGTACTTTCCTCCTATGCTCTGCATTCGCAGCCAGCTTCAAGGTGTTCCTGTTGTGGATAGACTCTAGTGGAGGTGCCGCTGGAGACGGCCTCTGCTTCTATGTTCTTTGAGAGGGCTGCTTTGAGGAACTTCCTAATATAGCATGTGCCAAGTACAGCCTTCGGCCTCTCTCAAATACTCACCTGTGAGAGCTTGTCTCTCCTTTGGTGAAACAGAGAGCCCTTTTCCTGAAGGGAAAATGTCCATGCTCTGTTCTTCTTTTGCACACAGGGAAAGGCCTTTACGGCTGCTGTTCGGCCTTTACCCACGCGAGGGAGGGCAGCTTCCCACTCACTTTGGAGATGACACTCCGGCAGCGCTGTGGGCCATGCCTGTGCTTCGAAGACACTAAACTACCCTTTCCATTTGCAGAGGGCACGCACAGAATGCTAAGTCTCTGTTCTTTGGGAGAAGTGGTTGGTGCTACTGTGCCTCTGTGTTTGCTGTCTCACTGCCCACTAGCAATGTTTCTGCTCGACACTGTGGGGCAAACGATGTGCAGCTAAGCTCACTTTGGAAGTACAAGTGCCAGAATTCCTTTGCGGGGCACCATCCAGATATCACATTCGTAGCATGCGGGTACTTTCCTCCTAAGCTCTGCATTCGCAGCCAGCTTCAAGGTGTTCCTGTTGTGGATAGACTCTAGTGGAGGTGCCGCTGGAGACGGCCTCTTCTTCTATGTTCTTTGAGAGGGCTGCTTTGAGGAACCTCCTACTCTAGCCTCTGCCAAGTACAGCCTTCGGCCTCTCTCAAATACTCACTTACCTGTCAGAGCTTGTCTTTCCTTTGGAGAAACAGCCCTTTTCCTGAAGGGAAAATGTCCATGCTCTGTTCTTCTTTTGCACACAGGGAAAGGCCTTTACGGCTGCTGTTCGGCCTTTACCCACGCGAGGGAGGGCAGCTTTCCACTCACTTTGGAGATGGCACTCCTGCAGCGCTTTGGGCCATGCCTGTGCTTCGAAGACACTAAACTAACCATTCCTTTTGAAGAGGGCACACAGAGAATGGGAAACCTCTGTTATCTGGGAGAAGTTGTTGGTGCTAGTGTGCCTCTGTGTTTGGTGGCTCACTGCCCACTAGCAATATTTCTGCTCGCCACTGGGGGCAAGCGATGTGCAGCTAAGCTCACTTTGGAAGTACAAGTACCAGAATTCCTTTGCGGGGCACCATCCAAATATCACATTCGTAGCATGCAGGTACATTCCTCCTATGCTCTGCATTCGCAGCCAGGTTCAATGTGTTCCTGTTGTGGATAGACTCTAGTGGAGGTTCCGCTGGAGACGGCCTCTGCTTCTATGTTCTTTGAGAGGGCTGCTTTGAGGAACTTCCTACTATAGCATGTGCCAAGTACAGCCTTCGGCCTCTCTCAAATACTCACCTGTGAGAGCTTGTCTTTCCTTTGGAGAAACAGAGAGCCCTTTTCCTGAAGGGAAAATGTCCGTGCTCTGTTCTTCGTTTGCACACAGGGAAAGGCCTTTACGGCTGCTGTTCGTCCTTTACCCACGCGAGGGAGGGCAGCTTCCCACTCATTTTGGAGATGGCAATCCTGCAGCGCTGTGGGCCATGCCTGTGCTTCAAAGACACTAAACTAACCATTCCATTTGAAGAGGGCACACACAGAATGGGAAATCTCTGTTCTCTGGGAGTAGTGTTTGGTGCTACTGCGGCCCTGTGTTTGGTGGCTCACTGCCCACTAGCAATGTTTCTGGTCGCCACTGTGGGGTAAACGATGTGCAGCTAAGCTCACTTTGGAAGTACAAGTGCCAGAATTCCTTTGCGGGGCACCATCCAGATATCACATTCGTAGCATGCGGGTACTTTTCTCCTAAGCTCTGAATTCGCAGCCAGCTTCAAGGTGTTCCTGTTGTGGATAGACTCTAGTGGATGTGCCGCTTGAGACGGCCTCTGCTTCTAAGTTCCTTTGAGGGCTGCTTTGAGGAACCTCCTACTCTAGCCTCTGCCAAGTACAGCCTTCGGCCTCTCTCAAATACTCACTTACCTGTGAGAGCTTGTCTTTCCTTTGGAGAAACAGCCCTTTTCCTGAAGGGAAAATGTCCATGCTCTGTTCTTCTTTTGCACACAGGGAAAGGCCTTTACGGCTGCTCTTCGGCCTTTACCCACGCGAGGGAGGGCAGCTTCCCATTCACTTTGGAGATGGCACTCCTGCAGCGCTGTGGGCCATGCCTGTGCTTCGAAGACACTAAACTAACCTTTCCATTTGCAGAGGGCACGCACAGAATGCTAAGTCTCTGTTCTTTGGGATAAGTGGTTGGTGCTACTGTGCCTCTGTGTTTGCTCTCTCACTGCCCACTAGCAATGTTTCTGCTCGACACTGTGGGGCAAACGATGTGCAGCTAAGCTCACTTTGGAAGTACAAGTGCCAGAATTCCTTTGCGGGGCACCATCCAGATATCACATTCGTAGCATGCGGGTACTTTCCTCCTAAGCTCTGCATTCGCAGCCAGCTTCAAGGTGTTCCTGTTGTGGATAGACTCTAGTGGAGCTGCCGCTGGAGACGGCCTCTGCTTCTATGTTCTTTGAGAGGGCTGCTTTGAGGAACCTCCTACTCTAGCCTCTGCCAAGGAAGGCCTTCGGCCTCTCTCAAATACACACCTGTGAGAGCTTGTCTTTCCTTTGGAGAGACAGAGAGCCCTTTTCCTGAAGGGAAAATGTCCATGCTCTGTTCTTCTTTTGCACACAGGGAAAGGCCTTTACGGCTGCTGTTCGGCCTTTACCCACGCGAGGGAGGGCAGCTTCCCACTCACTTTGGAGATGGCACTCCTGCAGCGCTGTGGGCCATGCCTGTGCTTCGAAGACAGTAAACTAACCATTCCATTTGAAGAGGGCACACACAGAATGGGAAATCTCTGTTCTCTGGGAGTAGTGTTTGGTGCTACTGCGGCCCTGTGTTTGGTGGCTCACTGCCCACTAGCAATGTTTCTAGTCGCCACTGTGGGGCAAACGATGTGCAGCTAAGCTCACTTTGGAAGTACAAGTGCCAGAATTCCTTTGCGGGGCACCATCCAGATATCACATTCGTAGCATGCGGGTACTTTCCTCCTAAGCTCTCCATTCGCAGCCAGCTTCAAGGTGTTCCTGTTGTGGATAGACTCTAGTGGAGGTGCCGCTGGAGACGGCCTCTGCTTCTATGTTCCTTGAGAGGGCTACTTTAAGGAACCTCCTACTCTAGCCTCTGCCAAGTACAGCCTTCGGCCTCTCTCAAATACTCACTTACCTGTGAGAGCTTGTCTTTTCTTTGGAGAAACAGCCCTTTTCCTGAAGGGAAAATGTCCGTGCTCTGTTCTTCTTTTGCACACAGGGAAAGCCCTTTACGGCTGCTATTCGGCCTTTACCCACGCGAGGGAGGGCAGCTTCCCATTCACTTTGGAGATGGCGCTCCTGCAGCGCTGTGGGCCATGCCTGTGCTTCGAAGACACTAAACTAACCATTCCTTTTGAAGAGGGCACACAGAGAATGGGAAACCTCTGTTATCTGGGAGAAGTTGTTGGTGCTACCGTGCCTCTGTGTTTCGTGGCTCACTGCCCACTAGCAATATTTCTGCTCGCCACTGGGGGCAAGCGATAGGCAGCCAAGCTCACTTTGGAAGTACAAGTGCCAGAATTCCTTTGCGGGGCACCATCCAAATATCACATTCGTAGCATGCAGGTACTTTCCTCCTATGCTCTGCATTCGCAGCCAGGTTCAATGTGTTCATGTTGAGGATAGACTCTAGTGGAGGTTCCGCTGGAGACGGCCTCTGCTTCTATGTTCTTTGAGAGGGCTGCTTTGAGGAACTTCCTACTATAGCATGTGCCAAGTACAGCCTTCGGCCTCTCTCAAATACTCACCTGTGAGAGCTTGTCTTTCCTTTGGAGAAACAGAGAGCCCTTTTCCTGAAGGGAAAATGTCCGTGCTCTGTTCTTCTTTTGCACACAGGGAAAGGCCTTTACGGCTGCTGTTCGGCCTTTACCCACGCGAGGGAGGGCAGCTTCCCATTCACTTTGGAGATGGCACTCCTGCAGCGCTGTGGGCGATGCCTGTGCTTCGAAGACACTAAACTACCCTTTCCATTTGCAGAGGGCACGCACAGAATGCTAAGTCTCTGTTCTTTGGGAGAAGTGGTTGGTGCTACTGTGCCTCTGTGTTTGCTGTCTCACTGCCCACTAGCAATGTTTCTGCTCGACACTGTGGGGCAAACGATGTGCAGCTAAGCTCACTTTGGAAGTACAAGTGCCAGAATTCCTTTGCGGGGCACCATCCAGATATCACATTCGTAGCATGCGGGTACTTTCTTCCTAACCTCTGCATTCGCAGCCAGCTTCAAGGTGTTCCTGTTGTGGATAGACTCTAGTGGAGGTGCCGCTGGAGACGGCCTCTGCTTCTATGTTCTTTGAGAGGGCTGCTTTGAGGAACCTCCTACTCTAGCCTCTGCCAAGTAAGGCCTTCGGCCTCTCTGAAATACACACCTGTGAGAGCTTGTCTTTCCTTTGGAGAGACAGAGAGCCCTTTTCCTGAAGGGAAAATGTCCATGCTCTGTTCTTCTTTTGCACACAGGGAAAGGCCTTTACGGCTGCTGTTCGGCCTTTACCCACGCGAGGGAGGGCAGCTTCCCATTCACTTTGGAGATGGCACTCCTGCAGCGCTGTGGGCCATGCCTGTGCTTCGAAGACACCAAACTAACCTTTCCATTTGCAGAGGGCATGCACAGAATGCTAAGTCTCTGTTCTTTGGGAGAAGTGGTTGGTGCTACTGTGCCTCTGTGTTTGCTGTCTCACTGCCCACTAGCAATGTTTCTGCTCGACACTGTGGGGCAAACGATGTGCAGCTAAGCTCACTTTGGAAGTACAAGTGCCAGAATTCCTTTGCGGGGCACCATCCAGATATCACATTCGTAGCATGCGGGTACTTTCCTCCTAAGCTCTGCATTCGCAGCCAGCTTCAAGGTGTTCCTGTTGTGGATAGATTCTAGTGGAGGTGCCACTGGAGACGGCCCCTGCTTCTATGTTCTTTGAGAGGGCTGCTTTGAGGAACCTCCTCCTCTAGCCTCTGCCAAGTAAGGCCTTCGGCCTATCTCAAATACACACCTGTGAGAGCTTGTCTTTCATTTGGAGAGACAGAGAGCCCTTTTCCTGAAGGGAAAATGTCCATGCTCTCTTCTTCTTTTGCACACAGGGAAAGGCCTTTACGGCTGCTGTTCGGCCTTTACCCACGCGAGGGAGGGCAGCTTCCCACTCACTTTGGAGATGGCACTCCTGCAGCGCTGTGGGCCATGCCTGTGCTTCGAAGACAGTAAACTAACCATTCCATTTGAAGAGGGCACACACAGAATGGGAAATCTCTGTTCTCTGGGAGTAGTGTTTGGTGCTACTGCGGCCCTGTGTTTGGTGGCTCACTGCCCACTAGCAATGTTTCTAGTCGCCACTGTGGGGCACACGATGTGCAGCTAAGCTCACTTTGGAAGTACAAGTGCCAGAATTCCTTTGCGGGGCACCATCGAGATATCACATTCGTAGCATGCGGGTACTTTCCTCCTAAGCTCTCCATTCGCAGCCAGCTTCAAGGTGTTCCTGTTGTGGATAGACTCTAGTGGAGGTGCAGCTGGAGACGGCCTCTGCTTCTATGTTCTTTGAGAGGGCTGCTTTGAGGAACTTCCTACTATAGCATGTGCCAAGTACAGCCTTCGGCCTCTCTCAAATACTCACCTGTGAGAGCTTGTCTTTCCTTTGGAGAAACAGAGAGCCCTTTTCCTGAAGGGAAAATGTCCGTGCTCTGTTCTTCTTTTGCACACAGGGAAAGGCCTTTACGGCTGCTGTTCGGCCTTTACCCACGCGAGGGAGGGCAGCTTCCCATTCACTTTGGAGATGGCACTCCTGCAGCGCTGTGGGCCATGCCTGTGCTTCGAAGACACTAAACTAACCTTTCCATTTGAAGAGGGCACACACAGAATGGAAACCTCTGTTATCTGGGAGAAGTTGTTGGTGCTACTGTGCGTCTGTGTTTGGTGGCTCACTGCCCACTAGCAATATTTCTGCTCGCCACTGGGGGCAAGCGATGTGCAGCTAAGCTCACTTTGGAAGTACAAGTGCCAGAATTCCTTTGCGGGGCACCATCCAGATATCACATTCGTAGCATGCAGGTACTTTCCTCCTATGCTCTTCATTCGCAGCCAGGTTCAATGTGTTCCTGTTGTGGATAGACTCTAGTGGAGGTTCCGCTGGAGACGGCCTCTGCTTCTATGTTCTTTGAGAGGGCTGCTTTGAGGAACTTCCTACTATAGCATGTGCCAAGTACAGCCTTCGGCCTCTCTCAAATACTCACCTGTGAGAGCTTGTCTTTCCTTTGGAGAAACAGAGAGCCCTTTTCCTGAAGGGAAAATGTCCGTGCTCTGTTCTTCTTTTGCACACAGGGAAAGGCCTTTACGGCTGCTCTTCGGCCTTTACCCACGCGAGGGAGGGCAGCTTCCCATTCACTTTGGAGATGGCACTCCTGCAGCGCTGTGGGCCATGCCTGTGCTTCGAAGACACTAAACTACCCTTTCCATTTGCAGAAGGCACGCACAGAATGCTAAGTCTCTGTTCTTTGGGAGAAGTGGTTGGTGCTACTGTGCCTCTGTGTTTGCTGTCTCACTGCCCACTAGCAATGTTTCTGCTCGACACTGTGGGGCAAACGATGTGCAGCTAAGCTCACTTTGGAAGTACAAGTGCCAGAATTCCTTTGCGGGGCACCATCCAGATATCACATTCATAGCATGCGGGTACTTTCCTCCTAAGCTCTGCATTCGCAGCCAGCTTCAAGGTGTTCCTGTTGTGGATAGACTCTAGTGGAGGTGCCGCTGGAGACGGCCTCTGCTTCTATGTTCTTTGAGAGGGCTGCTTTGAGGAACCGCCTACTCTAACCTCTGCCAAGTAAGGCCTTCAGCCTCTCTCAAATACACACCTGTGAGAGCTTGTCTTTCCTTAGGAGAGACAGTGAGCCCTTTTCCTGAAAGGAAAATGTCCATGCTCTGTTCTTCTTTTGCACACAGGGAAAGGCCTTTACGGCTGCTGTTCGGCCTTTACCCACGCGAGGGAGAGCAGCTTCCCACTCACTGTGGAGATGGCACTCCTGCAGCGCTGTGGGCCATGCCTGTGCTTCGAAGACAGTAAACTAACCATTCCATTTGAAGAGGGCACACACAGAATGGGAAATCTCTGTTCTCTGGGAGTAGTGTTTGGTGCTAATGCGGCCCTGTGTTTGGTGGCTCACTGCCCACTAGCAATGTTTCTAGTCGCCGCTGTGGGGCAAACGATGTGCAGCTAAGCTCACTTTGGAAGTACAAGTGCCAGAATTCCTTTGCGGGGCACCATCCAGATATCACATTCGTAGCATGCGGGTACTTTCCTCCTAAGCTCTGAATTCGCAGCCAGCTTCAAGGTGTTCCTGTTGTGGATAGACTCTAGTGGAGGTGCCGCTGGAGACGGCCTCTGCTTCTATTTTCCTTGAGAGGGCTACTTTGAGGAACCTCCTACTCTAGCCTCTGCCAAGTACAGCCTTCGGCCTCTCTCAAATACTCACTTACCTGTGAGAGCTTGTCTTTCCTTTGGAGAAACAGCCCTTTTCCTGAAGGGAAAATGTCCATGCTCTGTTCTTCTTTTGCACACAGGGAAAGCCCTTTACGGCTGCTGTTCGGCCTTTACCCACGCGAGGGAGGGCAGCTTCCCATTCACTTTGGAGATGGCACTCCTGCAGCGCTTTGGGCCATGCCTGTGCTTCGAAGACACTAAACTAACCATTCCTTTTGAAGAGGGCACACAGAGAATGGGAAACCTCTGTTATCTGGGAGAAGTTGTTGGTGCTACTGTGCCTCTGTTTTTGCTGTCTCACTGCCCACTAGCAATGTTTCTGCTCGACACTGTGGGGCAAACGATGTGCAGCTAAGCTCACTTTGGAAGTACAAGTGCCAGAATTCCTTTGCGGGGCACCATCCAGATGTCACATTCGTAGCATGCGGGTACTTTCCTCCTAAGCTCTGCATTCGCAGCCAGCTTCAAGGTGTTCCTGTTGTGGATAGACTCTAGTGGAGGTTCCGCTGGAGACGGCCTCTGCTTCTATGTTCTTTGAGAATGCTGCTTTGAGGAACCTCCTACTCTAGCCTCTGCCAAGTAAGGCCTTCGGCCTCCCTCAAATACACACCTGTGAGAGCTTGTCTTTCCTTTGGAGAGACAGAGAGCCCTTTTCCTGAAGGGAAATGTCCATGCTCTGTTCTTCTTTTGCACACAGGGAAAGGCCTTTACGGCTGCTGTTCGGCCTTTACCCACGCGAGGGAGGGCAGCTTCCCACTCACTTTGGAGATGGCACTCCTGCAGCGCTGTGGGCCATGACTGTGCTTCGAAGACAGTAAACTAACCATTCCATTTGAAGAGGGCACACACAGAATGGGAAATCTCTGTTCTCTGGGAGTAGTGTTTGGTGCTACTGCGGCCCTGTGTTTGGTGGTTCACTGCCCACTAGCAATGTTTCTAGTCGCCACTGTGGGGCAAACGATGTGCAGCTAAGCTCACTTTGGAAGTACAAGTGCCAGAATTCCTTTGCGGGGCACCATCCAGATATCACATTCGTAGCATGCGGGTACTTTCCTCCTAAGTTCTCCATTCGCAGCCAGCTTTAAGGTGTTCCTGTTGTGGATAGACTCTAGTGGAAGTGCGGCTGGAGACGGCCTCTGCTTCTATGTTCCTTGAGAGGGCTGCTTTGAGGAACCTCCTACTCTAGCCTCTGCCAAGTACAGCCTTCGGCCTCTCTCAAATACTCACTTACCTGTGAGAGCTTGTCTTTCCTTTGGAGAGACAGCCCTTTTCCTGAAGGGAAAATGTCCGTGCTCTGTTCTTCTTTTGCACACAGGGAAAGGCCTTTACGGCTGCTGTTCGGCCTTTACCCACGCGAGGGAGGGCAGCTTCCCATTCACTTTGGAGATGGCACTCCTGCAGCGCTGTGGGCCATGCCTGTGCTTCGAAGACACTAAACTAACCTTTCCATTTGAAGAGGGCACACACAGAATGGGAAAACTCTGTTATCTGGGAGAAGTTGTTGGTGCTACAGTGCCTCTGTGTTTGGTGGCTCACTGCCCACTAGCAATATTTCTGCTGGCCACTGGGGGCAAGCGATGTGCAGCTAAGCTCACTTTGGAAGTACAAGTGCCAGAATTCCTTTGCGGGGCACCATCCAGATATCACATTCGTAGCATGCAGGTACTTTCCTCCTATGCTCTTCATTCGCAGCCAGGTTCAATGTGTTCCTGTTGAGGATAGACTCTAGTGGAGGTTCCGCTGGAGACGGCCTCTGCTTCTATGTTCTTTGAGAGGGCTGCTTTGAGGAACTTCCTACTATAGCATGTGCGAAGTAAAGCCTTCGGCCTCTCTCAAATACTCACCTGTGAGAGTTTCTCTTTCCTTTGGAGAAACAGAGAGCCCCTTTCCTGAAGGGTAAATGTCCGTGCTCTGTTCTTCTTTTGCACACAGTGAAAGCCCTTTACGGCTGCTGTTCGGCCTTTACCCACGCGAGGGAGGGCAGCCTCCCATTCACTTTGGAGAGGGCACTCCTGCAGCGCTGTGGGCCATGCCTGTGCTTCGAAGACACTAAACTAACCTTTCCATTTGCAGAGGGCACACACAGAATGGGAAACCTCTGGTATCTGGGAGAAGTTGTTGGTGCTACTGTGCCTCTGTGTTTGGTGGCTCATTGCCCACTAGCAATATTTCTGCTGGCCACTGGGGGCAAGCGATGGCTAAGCTCACTTTGGAAGTACAAGTGCCAGAATTCCTTTGCGGGGCACCATCCAGATATGACATTCGTAGCATGCAGGTACTTTCCTCCTATGATCTGCATACGCAGCCAGGTTCAGTGTGTTCCTGTTGAGGATAGACTCTAGTGGAGGTTCCGCTGGAGACGGCCTCTGCTTCTATGTTCTTTGAGAGGGCTGCTTTGAGGAACTTCCTACTATAGAATGTGCCAAGTACAGCCTTCAGCCTCTCTCAAATACTCACCTGTGAGAGCTTGTCTTTCCTTTGGAGAAACAGAGAGCCCTTTTCCTGAAGGGAAAATGTTCGTGCTCTGTTCTTCTTTTGCACACTGGGAAAGGCCTTTACGGCTGCTGTTCGGCCTTTACCCACGCGAGGGAGGGCAGCTTCCCATTCACTTTGGAGAGGGCACTCCTGCAGCGCTGTGGGCGATGCCTGTGCTTCGAAGACACTAAACTGCCCTTTCCATTTGCAGAAGGAACGCACAGAATGCTAAGTCTCTGTTCTTTGGGAGAAGTGGTTGGTGCTACTCTGCCTCTGTGTTTGCTGTCTCACTGCCCACTAGCAATGTTTCTGCTCGACACTGTGGGGCAAACGATGTGCAGCTAAGCTCACTTTGGAAGTACAAGTGCCAGAATTCCTTTGCGGGGCACCATCCAGATATCACATTCGTAGCATGCGGGTACTTTCCTCCTAAGCTCTGAATTCGCAGCCAGCTTCAAGGTGTTCCTGTTGTGGATAGACTCTAGTGGAGATGCAGCTGGAGACGGCCTCTGCTTCTATGTTCCTTGAGAGGGCTACTTTGAGGAACCTCCTACTCTAGCCTCTACCAAGTAAGGCCTTCGGCCTCTCTGAAATACACACCTGTGAGAGCTTGTCTTTCCTTTGGAGAGACAGAGAGCCCTTTTCCTGAAGGGAAAATGTCCATGCTCTGTTCTTCTTTTGCACACAGGGAAAGGCCTTTACGGCTGCTGTTCGGCCTTTACCCACGCGAGGGAGGGCAGCTTCCCACTCACTTTGGAGATGGCACTCCTGCAGCGCTGTGGGCCATGCCTGTGCTTCGAAGACACTAAACTAACCTTTCCATTTGCAGAGGGCATGCACAGAATGCTAAGTCTCTGTTCTTTGGGAGAAGTGGTTGGTGCTACTGTGCCTCTGTGTTTGCTGTCTCACTGCCGACTAGCAATGTTTCTGCTCGACACTGTGGGGCAAACGATGTGCAGCTAAGCTCACTTTGGAAGTACAAGTGCCAGAATTCCTTTGCGGGGCACCATCCAGATATCACATTCGTAGCATGCGGGTACTTTCCTCCTAAGCTCTGCATTCGCAGCCAGCTTCAAGGTGTTCCTGTTGTGGATAGACTCTAGTGGAGGTGCCACTGGAGACGGCCTCTGCTTCTATGTTCTTTGAGAGGGCTGCTTTGAGGAACCTCCTCCTCTAGCCTCTGCCAAGTAAGGCCTTCGGCCTCTCTCAAATACACACCTGTGAGAGCTTGTCTTTCATTTGGAGAGACAGAGAGCCCTTTTCCTGAAGGGAAAATGTCCATGCTCTGTTCTTCTTTTGCACACAGGGAAAGGCCTTTACGGCTGCTGTTCGGCCTTTACCCACGCGAGGGAGGGCAGCTTCCCACTCACTTTGGAGATGGCACTCCTGCAGCGCTGTGGGCCATGCCTGTGCTTCGAAGACAGTAAACTAACCATTCCATTTGAAGAGGGCACACACAGAATGGGAAATCTCTGTTCTCTGGGAGTAGTGTTTGGTGCTACTGCGGCCCTGTGTTTGGTGGCTCACTGCCCACTAGCAATGTTTCTAGTCGCCACTGTGGGGCAAACGATGTGCAGCTAAGCTCACTTTGGAAGTACAAGTGCCAGAATTCCTTTGCGGGGCACCATCCAGATATCACATTCGTAGCATGCGGGTACTTTCCTCCTAAGCTCTCCATTCGCAGCCAGCTTCAAGGTGTTCCTGTTGTGGATAGACTCTAGTGGAGGTGCAGCTGGAGACGGCCTCTGCTTCTATGTTCTTTGAGAGGGCTGCTTTGAGGAACTTCCTACTATAGCATGTGCCAAGTACAGCCTTCGGCCTCTCTCAAATACTCACCTGTGAGAGCTTGTCTTTCCTTTGGAGAAACAGAGAGCCCTTTTCCTGAAGGGAAAATGTCCGTGCTCTGTTCTTCTTTTGCACACAGGGAAAGGCCTTTACGGCTGCTGTTCGGCCTTTACCCACGCGAGGGAGGGCAGCTTCCCATTCACTTTGGAGATGGCACTCCTGCAGCGCTGTGGGCCATGCCTGTGCTTCGAAGACACTAAACTAACCTTTCCATTTGAAGAGGGCACACACAGAATGGAAACCTCTGTTATCTGGGAGAAGTTGTTGGTGCTACTGTGCGTCTGTGTTTGGTGGCTCACTGCCCACTAGCAATATTTCTGCTCGCCACTGGGGGCAAGCGATGTGCAGCTAAGCTCACTTTGGAAGAACAAGTGCCAGAATTCCTTTGCGGGGCACCATCCAGATATCACATTCGTAGCATGCAGGTACTTTCCTCCTATGCTCTTCATTCGCAGCCAGGTTCAATGTGTTCCTGTTGTGGATAGACTCTAGTGGAGGTTCCGCTGGAGACGGCCTCTGCTTCTATGTTCTTTGAGAGGGCTGCTTTGAGGAACTTCCTACTATAGCATGTGCCAAGTACAGCCTTCGGCCTCTCTCAAATACTCACCTGTGAGAGCTTGTCTTTCCTTTGGAGAAACAGAGAGCCCTTTTCCTGAAGGGAAAATGTCCGTGCTCTGTTCTTCTTTTGCACACAGGGAAAGGCCTTTACGGCTGCTCTTCGGCCTTTACCCACGCGAGGGAGGGCAGCTTCCCATTCACTTTGGAGATGGCACTCCTGCAGCGCTGTGGGCCATGCCTGTGCTTCGAAGACACTAAACTAACCTTTCCATTTGAAGAGGGCACACACAGAATGGAAACCTCTGTTATCTGGGAGAAGTTGTTGGTGCTACTGTGCGTCTGTGTTTGGTGGCTCACTGCCCACTAGCAATATTTCTGCTCGCCACTGGGGGCAAGCGATGTGCAGCTAAGCTCACTTTGGAAGAACAAGTGCCAGAATTCCTTTGCGGGGCACCATCCAGATATCACATTCGTAGCATGCAGGTACTTTCCTCCTATGCTCTTCATTCGCAGCCAGGTTCAATGTGTTCCTGTTGTGGATAGACTCTAGTGGAGGTGCCGCTGGAGACGGCCTCTGCTTCTATGTTCTTTGAGAGGGCTGCTTTGAGGAACTTCCTACTATAGCATGTGCCAAGTACAGCCTTCGGCCTCTCTCAAATACTCACCTGTGAGAGCTTGTCTTTCCTTTGGAGAAACAGAGAGCCCTTTTCCTGAAGGGAAAATGTCCCTGCTCTGTTCTTCTTTTGCACACAGGGAAAGGCCTTTACGGCAGCTCTTCGGCCTTTACCCACGCGAGGGAGGGCAGCTTCCCATTCACTTTGGAGATGGCACTCCTGCAGCGCTGTGGGCCATGCCTGTGCTTCGAAGACACTAAACTACCCTTTCCATTTGCAGAAGGCACGCACAGAATGCTAAGTCTCTGTTCTTTGGGAGAAGTGGTTGGTGCTACTGTGCCTCTGTGTTTGCTGTCTCACTGCCCACTAGCAATGTTTCTGCTCGACACTGTGGGGCAAACGATGTGCAGCTAAGCTCACTTTGGAAGTACAAGTGCCAGAATTCCTTTGCGGGGCACCATCCAGATATCACATTCATAGCATGAGGGTACTTTCCTCCTAAGCTCTGCATTCGCAGCCAGCTTCAAGGTGTTCCTGTTGTGGATAGACTCTAGTGGAGGTGCCGCTGGAGACGGCCTCTGCTTCTATGTTCTTTGAGAGGGCTGCTTTGAGGAACCGCCTACTCTAACCTCTGCCAAGTAAGGCCTTCAGCCTCTCTCAAATACACACCTGTGAGAGCTTGTCTTTCCTTAGGAGAGACAGTGAGCCCTTTTCCTGAAGGGAAAATGTCCATGCTCTGTTCTTCTTTTGCACACAGGGAAAGGCCTTTACGGCTGCTGTTCGGCCTTTCCCCACGCGACGGAGGGCAGCTTCCCACTCACTTTGGAGATGGCACTCCTGCAGCGCTGTGGGCCATGCCTGTGCTTCGAAGACAGTAAACTAACCATTCCATTTGAAGAGGGCACACACAGAATGGGAAACCTCTGTTATCTGGGAGAAGTTGTTGGTGCTACTGTGCCTCTGTGTTTGGTGGCTCACTGCCCACTAGCAATATTTCGGCTGGCCACTGGGGGCAAGCGATGTGCAGCTAAGCTCACTTTGGAAGTACAAGTGCCAGAATTCCTTTGCGGGGCACCATCCAGATATCACATTCGTAGCATGCAGGTACTTTCCTCCTATGATCTGCATACGCAGCCAGGTTCAGTGTGTTCCTGTTGAGGATAGACTCTAGTGGAGGTTCCGCTGGAGACGGCCTCTGCTTCTATGTTCTTTGAGAGGGCTGCTTTGAGGAACTTCCTACTATAGCATGTACCAAGTACAGCCTTCAGCCTCTCTCAAATACTCACCTGTGAGAGCTTGTCTTTCCTTTGGAGAAACAGAGAGCCCTTTTCCTGAAGGGAAAATGTCCGTGCTCTGTTCTTCTTTTGCACACAGGGAAAGGCCTTTACGGCTGCTGTTCGGCCTTTACCCACGCGAGGGAGGGCAGCTTCCCATTTATTTTGGAGATGGCACTCCTGCAGGGCTGTGGGCCATGCCTGTGCTTCGAAGACAGTAAACTACCCTTTCCATTTGCAGAAAGCACGCACAGAATGCTAAGTCTCTGTTCTTTGGGACAAGTGGTTGGTGCTACTGTGCCTCTGTGTTTGCTGTCTCACTGCCCACTAGCAATGTTTCTGCTCGACACTGTGGGGCAAACGATGTGCAGCTAAGCTCACTTTGGAAGTACAAGTGCCAGAATTCCTTTGCGGGGCACCATCCAGATATCACATTCGTAGCATGCGGGTACTTTCCTCCTAAGCTCTGCATTCGCAGCCAGCTTCAAGGTGTTCCTGTTGTGGATAGACTCTAGTGGAGGTGCCGCTGGAGACGGCCTCTGCTTCTATGTTCTTTGAGAGGGCTGCTTTGAGGAACCTCCTACTCTAGCCTCTGCCAAGGAAGGCCTTCGGCCTCTCTCAAATACACACCTGTGATAGCTTGTCTTTCCTTTGGAGAGACAGAGAGCCCTTTTCCTGAAGGGAAAATGTCCATGCTCTGTTCTTCTTTTGCACACAGGGAAAGGCCTTTACGGCTGCTGTTCGGCCTTTCCCCACGCGACGGAGGGCAGCTTCCCACTCACTTTGGAGATGGCACTCCTGCAGCGCTGTGGGCCATGCCTGTGCTTCGAAGACAGTAAACTAACCATTCCATTTGAAGAGGGCACACACAGAATGGGAAATCTCTGTTCTCTGGGAGTAGTGTTTGGTGCTACTGCGGCCCTGTGTTTGGTGGCTCACTGCCCACTAGCAAAGTTTCTAGTCGCCACTGTGGGGCAAACGATGTGCAGCTAAGCTCACTTTGGAAGTACAAGTGCCAGAATTCCTTTGCGGGGCACCATCCAGATATCACATTCGTAGCATGCGGGTACTTTCCTCCTAAGCTCTCCATTCGCAGCCAGCTTCAAGGTGTTCCTGTTGTGGATAGACTCTAGTGGATGTGCCGCTGGAGACGGCCTCTGCTTCTATGTTCCTTGAGAGGGCTACTTTGAGGAACCTCCTACTCTAGCCTCTGCCAAGTACAGCCTTCGGCCTCTCTCAAATACTCACTTACCTGTGAGAGCTTGTCTTTCCTTTGGAGAGACAGCCCTTTTCCTGAAGGGAAAATGTCCGTTCTCTGTTCTTCTTTTGCACACAGGGAAAGCCCTTTCCTGCTGCTGTTCGGCCTTTACCCACGCGAGGGAGGGCAGCTTCCCATTCACTTTGGAGATGGCACTCCTGCAGCGCTTTTGGCCATGCCTGTGCTTCGAAGACACTAAACTAACCATTCCATTTGAAGAGGGCACACACAGAATGGGAAACCTCTGTTATCTGGGAGAAGTTGTTGGTGCTACTGTGCCTCTGTGTTTGGTGGCTCACTGCCCACTAGCAATATTTCGGCTGGCCACTGGGGGCAAGCGATGTGCAGCTAAGCTCACTTTGGAAGTACAAGTGCCAGAATTCCTTTGCGGGGCACCATCCAGATATCACATTCGTAGCATGCAGGTACTTTCCTCCTATGATCTGCATACGCAGCCAGGTTCAGTGTGTTCCTGTTGAGGATAGACTCTAGTGGAGGTTCCGCTGGAGACGGCCTCTGCTTCTATGTTCTTTGAGAGGGCTGCGTTGAGGAACTTCCTACTATAGAATGTGCCAAGTACAGCCTTCAGCCTCTCTCAAATACTCACCTGTGAGAGCTTGTCTTTCCTTTGGAGAAACAGAGAACCCTTTTCCTGAAGGGAAAATGTCCGTGCTCTGTTCTTCTTTTGCACACAGGGAAAGGCCTTTACGGCTGCTGTTCGGCCTTTACCCACACGAGGGAGGGCAGCTTCCCATTCACTTTGGAGAGGGCACTCCTGCAGCGCTGTGGGCCATGCCTGTGCTTCGAAGACACTAAACTGCCCTTTCCATTTGCAGAAGGAACGCACAGAATGCTAAGTCTCTGTTCTTTGGGAGAAGTGGTTGGTGCTACTGTGCCTCTGTGTTTGCTGTCTCACTGCCCACTAGCAATGTTTCTGCTCGACACTGTGGGGCAAACGATGTGCAGCTAAGCTCACTTTGGAAGTACAAGTGCCAGAATTCCTTTGCGGGGCACCATCCAGATATCACATTCGTAGCATGCGGGTACTTTCCTCCTAAGCTCTCCATTCGCAGCCAGCTTCAAGGTGTTCCTGTTGTGGATAGACTCTAGTGGAGGTGCCGCTGGAGACGGCCTCTGCTTCTATGTTCTTTGAGAGGGCTGCTTTGAGGAACCTCCTACTCTAGCCTCTGCCAAGTACAGCCTTCGGCCTCTCTCAAATACTCACTTACCTGTGAGAGCTTGTCTTTCCTTTGGAGAGACAGAGAGCCCTTTTCCTGAAGGGAAAATGTCCGTGCTCTGTTCTTCTTTTGCACACAGGGAAAGGCCTTTACGGCTGCTGCTCTGCCTTTACCCATGCGAGGAAAGGCAGCTTCCCATTCACTTTGGAGATGGCACTCCTGCAGCGCTGTGGGCCATGCCTGTGCTTCGAAGACACTAAACTACCCTTTCCATTTGCAGAAGGCACGCACAGAATGCTAAGTCTCTGTTCTTTGGGAGAAGTGGTTGGTGCTACTGTGCCTCTGTGTTTGCTGTCTCACTGCCCACTAGCAATGTTTCTGCTCGACACTGTGGGGCAAACGATGTGCAGCTAAGCTCACTTTGGAGGTACAAGTGCCAGAATTCCTTTGCGGGGCACTATCCAGATATCACATTCGTAGCATGCGGGTACTTTCCTCCTAAGCTCTGCATTCGCAGCCAGCTTCAAGGTGTTCCTGTTGTGGATAGACTCTAGTGGAGGTGCCGCTGGAGACGACCTCTGCTTCTATGTTCTTTGAGAGGGCTGCTTTGAGGAACCTCCTACTCTAGCCTCTGCCAAGGAAGGCCTTCGGCCTCCCTCAAATACACACCTGTGATAGCTTGTCTTTCCTTTGGAGAGACAGAGAGCCCTTTTCCTGAAGGGAAAATGTCCATGCTCTGTTCTTCTTTTGCACACAGGGAAAGGCCTTTACGGCTGCTGTTCGGCCTTTACCCACGCGAGGGAGGGCAGCTTCCCACTCACTTTGGAGATGGCACTCCTGCAGCTCTGTGGGCCATGCCTGTGCTTCGAAGACAGTAAACTAACCATTCCATTTGAAGAGGGCACACACAGAATGGGAAATCTCTGTTCTCTGGGAGTAGTGTTTGGTGGTACTGCGGCCCTGTGTTTGGTGGCTCACTGCCCACTAGCAATGTTTCTAGTCGCCACTGTGGGGCAAACGATGTGCAGCTAAGCTCACTTTGGAAGTACAAGTGCCAGAATTCCTTTGCGGGGCACCATCCAGATATCACATTCGTAGCATGCGGGTACTTTCCTCCTAAGCTCTCCATTCGCAGCCAGCTTCAAGGTGTTCCTGTTGTGGATAGACTCTAGTGGATTTGCCGCTGGAGAAGGCCTCTGCTTCTATGTTCCTTGAGAGGGCTACTTTGAGGAACCTCCTACTCTAGCCTCTGCCAAGTACAGCCTTCGGCCTCTCTCAAATACTCACTTACCTGTGAGAGCTTGTCTTTCCTTTGGAGAGACAGCCCTTTTCCTGAAGGGAAAATGTCCGTGCTCTGTTCTTCTTTTGCACACAGGGAAATCCCTTTCCTGCTGCTGTTCGGCCTTTACCCACGCGAGGGAGGGCAGCTACCCATTCACTTTGGAGATGGCACTCCTGCAGCGCTGTGGGCCATGCCTGTGCTTCGAAGACACTAAACTAACCATTCCATTTGAAGAGGGCACACACAGAATGGGAAACCTCTGTTATCTGGGAGAAGTTGTTGGTGCTAATGTGCCTCTGTGTTTTGGCGGCTCAATGCCCACTAGCAATATTTCGGCTGGCCACTGGGGGCAAGCGATGTGCAGCTAAGCTCACTTTGGAAGTACAAGTGCCAGAATTCCTTTGCGGGGCACCATCCAGATATCACATTCGTAGCATGCAGGTACTTTCCTCCTATGATCTTCATACGCAGCCAGGTTCAGTGTGTTCCTGTTGAGGATAGACTCTAGTGGAGGTTCCGCTGGAGACGGCCTCTGCTTCTATGTTCTTTGAGAGGGCTGCTTTGAGGAACTTCCTACTATAGAATGTGCCAAGTACAGCCTTCAGCCTCTCTCAAATATTCACCTGTGAGAGCTTGTCTTTCCTTTGGAGAAACAGAGAGCCCTTTTCCTGAAGGGAAAATGTCCGTGCTCTGTTCTTCTTTTGCACACAGGGAAAGGCCTTTACGGTTGCTGTTCGGCCTTTACCCACGCGAGGGAGGGCAGCTTCCCATTCACTTTGGAGAGGGCACTCCTGCAGCGCTGTGGGCCATGCCTGTGCTTCGAAGACACTAAACTGCCCTTTCCATTTGCAGAAGGAACGCACAGAATGCTAAGTCTCTGTTCTTTGGGAGAAGTGGTTGGTGCTACTGTGCCTCTGTGTTTGCTGTCTCACTGCCCACTAGCAATGTTTCTGCTCGACACTGTGGGGCAAACGATGTGCAGCTAAGCTCACTTTGGAAGTACAAGTGCCAGAATTCCTTTGCGGGGCACCATCCAGATATCACATTCGTAGCATGCGGGTATTTTCCTCCTAAGCTCTCCATTCGCAGCCAGCTTCAAGGTGTTCCTGTTGTGGATAGACTCTAGTGGAGGTGCCGCTGGAGACGGCCTCTGCTTCTATGTTCCTTGAGAGGGCTACTTTGAGGAACCTCCTACTCTAGCCTCTGCCAAGTACAGCCTTCGGCCTCTCTCAAATACTCACTTACCTGTGAGAGCTTGTCTTTCCTTTGGAGAAACAGCCCTTTTCCTGAAGGGAAAATGTCCGTGCTCTGTTCTTCTTTTGCACACAGTGAAAGCCCTTTACGGCTGCTTTTCGGCCTTTACTCACGCGAGGGAGGGCAGCTTCCCACTCACTTTGGAGATGGCACTCCTGCAGCGCTGTGGGCCATGCCTGTGCTTCGAAGACACTAAACTAACCTTTCCATTTGAAGAGGGCACACACAGAATGGGAAACCTCTGTTATCTGGGAGAAGTTGTTGGTGCTACTGTGCCTCTGTGTTTGGTGGCTCACTGCCCACTAGCAATATTTCGGCTGGCCACTGGGGGCAAGCGATGTGCAGCTAAGCTCACTTTGGAAGTACAAGTGCCAGAATTCCTTTGCGGGGCACCATCCAGATATCACATTCGTAACATGGGGGTACTTTCCTCCTAAGCTCTGAATTCGCAGCCAGCTTCAAGGTGTTCCTGTTGTGGATAGACTCTAGTGGAGGTGCCGCTGGAGACAGCCTCTGCTTCTATGTTCTTTGAGAGGGCTGCTTTGAGGAACCTCCTACTCTAGCCTCTGCCAAGTACAGCCTTCGGCCTCTCTCAAATACTCACTTACCTGTGATAGCTTGTCTTTCCTTTGGAGAGACAGAGAGCCCTTTTCCTGAAGGGAAAATATCCGTGCTCTGTTCTTCTTTTGCACACAGGGAAAGGCCTTTACGGCTGCTGCTCTGCCTTTACCCATGCGAGGAAGGGCAGCTTCCCATTAACTTTGGAGATGGCACTCCTGCAGCGCTGTGGGCCAAGCCTGTGCTTCGAAGACACTAAACTACCCTTTCCATTTGCAGAAGGCACGCACAGAATGCTAAGTCTCTGTTCTTTGGGAGAAGTGGTTGGTGCTACTGTGCCTCTGTGTTTGCTGTCTCACTGCCCACTAGCAATGTTTCTGCTCGACACTGTGGGGCAAACGATGTGCAGCTAAGCTCACTTTGGAAGTACAAGTGCCAGAATTCCTTTGCGGGGCACCATCCAGATATCACATTCGTAGCATGCGGGTACTTTCCTCCTAAGCTCTGCATTCGCAGCCAGCTTCAAGGTGTTCCTGTTGTGGATAGACTCTAGTGGAGGTGCCGCTGGATTCGGCCTCTGCTTCTATGTTCTTTGAGAGGGCTGCTTTGAGGAACCTCCTACTCTAGCCTCTGCCAAGGAAGGCCTTCGGCCTCTCTCAAATACACACCTGTGATAGCTTGACTTTCCTTTGGAGAGACAGAGAGCCCTTTTCCTGAAGGGAAAATGTCCATGCTCTGTTCTTCTTTTGCACACAGGGAAAGGCCTTTACGGCTGCTGTTCGGCCTTTACCCACGCGAGGGAGGGCAGCTTCCCATTCACTTTGGAGATGGCACTCCTGCAGCGCTTTGGGCCATGCCTGTGCTTCGAAGACACTAAACTAACCATTCCATTTGAAGAGGGCACACACAGAATGGGAAACCTCTGTTATCTGGGAGAAGTTGTTGGTGCTACTGTGCCTCTGTGTTTGGTGGCTCACTGCCCACTCGCAATATTTCGGCTGGCCACTGGGGGCAAGCGATGTGCAGCTAAGCTCACTTTGGAAGTACAAGTGCCAGAATTCCTTTGCGGGGCACCATCCAGATATCACATTCGTAGCATGCAGGTACTTTCCTCCTATGATCTGCATACGCAGCCAGGTTCAGTGTGTTCCTGTTGAGGATAGACTCTAGTGGAGGTTCCGCTGGAGACGGCCTCTGCTTCTATGTTCTTTGAGAGGGCTGCTTTGAGGAACTTCCTACTATAGAATGTGCCAAGTACAGCCTTCAGCCTCTCTCAAATACTCACCTGTGAGAGCTTGTCTTTCCTTTGGAGAAACAGAGAACCCTTTTCCTGAAGGGAAAATGTCCGTGCTCTGTTCTTCTTTTGCACACAGGGAAAGGCCTTTACGGCTGCTGTTCGGCCTTTACCCACGCGAGGGAGGGCAGCTTCCCATTCACTTTGGAGAGGGCACTCCTGCAGCGCTGTGGGCCATGCCTGTGCTTCGAAGACACTAAACTGCCCTTTCCATTTGCAGAAGGAACGCACAGAATGCTAAGTCTCTGTTCTTTGGGAGAAGTGGTTGGTGCTACTGTGCCTCTGTGTTTGCTGTCTCACTGCCCACTAGCAATGTTTCTGCTCGACACTGTGGGGCAAACGATGTGCAGCTAAGCTCACTTTGGAAGTACAAGTGCCAGAATTCCTTTGCGGGGCACCATCCAGATATCACATTCGTAGCATGCGGGTACTTTCCTCCTAAGCTCTCCATTCGCAGCCAGCTTCAAGGTGTTCCTGTTGTGGATAGACTCTAGTGGAGGTGCCGCTGGAGACGGCCTCTGCTTCTATGTTCTTTGAGAGGGCTGCTTTGAGGAACCTCCTACTCTAGCCTCTGCCAAGTACAGCCTTCGGCCTCTCTCAAATACTCACTTACCTGTGAGAGCTTGTCTTTCCTTTGGAGAGACAGAGAGCCCTTTTCCTGAAGGGAAAATGTCCGTGCTCTGTTCTTCTTTTGCACACAGGGAAAGGCCTTTACGGCTGCTGCTCTGCCTTTACCCATGCGAGGAAAGGCAGCTTCCCATTCACTTTGGAGATGGCACTCCTGCAGCGCTGTGGGCCATGCCTGTGCTTCGAAGACACTAAACTACCCTTTCCATTTGCAGAAGGCACGCACAGAATGCTAAGTCTCTGTTCTTTGGGAGAAGTGGTTGGTGCTACTGTGCCTCTGTGTTTGCTGTCTCACTGCCCACTAGCAATGTTTCTGCTCGACACTGTGGGGCAAACGATGTGCAGCTAAGCTCACTTTGGAAGTACAAGTGCCAGAATTCCTTTGCGGGGCACTATCCAGATATCACATTCGTAGCATGCGGGTACTTTCCTCCTAAGCTCTGCATTCGCAGCCAGCTTCAAGGTGTTCCTGTTGTGGATAGACTCTAGTGGAGGTGCCGCTGGAGACGACCTCTGCTTCTATGTTCTTTGAGAGGGCTGCTTTGAGGAACCTCCTACTCTAGCCTCTGCCAAGGAAGGCCTTCGGCCTCTCTCAAATACACACCTGTGATAGCTTGTCTTTCCTTTGGAGAGACAGCCCTTTTCCTGAAGGGAAAATGTCCGTGCTCTGTTCTTCTTTTGCACACAGGGAAATCCCTTTCCTGCTGCTGTTCGGCCTTTACCCACGCAAGGGAGGGCAGCTACACATTCACTTTGGAGATGGCACTCCTGCAGCGCTGTGGGCCATGCCTGTGCTTCGAAGACACTAAACTAACCATTCCATTTGAAGAGGGCACACACAGAATGGGAAACCTCTGTTATCTGGGAGAAGTTGTTGGTGCTACTGTGCCTCTGTGTTTTGGTGGCTCAATGCCCACTAGCAATATTTCGGCTGGCCACTGGGGGCAAGCGATGTGCAGCTAAGCTCACTTTGGAAGTACAAGTGCCAGAATTCCTTTGCGGGGCACCATCCAGATATCACATTCGTAACATGGGGGTACTTTCCTCCTAAGCTCTGAATTCGCAGCCAGCTTCAAGGTGTTCCTGTTGTGGATAGACTCTAGTGGAGGTGCCGATGGAGACAGCCTCTGCTTCTATGTTCTTTGAGAGGGCTGCTTTGAGGAACCTCCTACTCTAGCCTCTGCCAAGTACAGCCTTCGGCCTCTCTCAAATACTCACTTACCTGTGATAGCTTGTCTTTCCTTTGGAGAGACAGAGAGCCCTTTTCCTGAAGGGAAAATGTCCGTGCTCTGTTCTTCTTTTGCACACAGGGAAAGGCCTTTACGGCTGCTGCTCTGCCTTTACCCATGCGAGGAAGGGCAGCTTCCCATTAACTTTGGAGATGGCACTCCTGCAGCGCTGTGGGCCAAGCCTGTGCTTCGAAGACACTAAACTACCCTTTCCATTTGCAGAAGGCACGCACAGAATGCTAAGTCTCTGTTCTTTGGGAGAAGTGGTTGGTGCTACTGTGCCTCTGTGTTTGCTGTCTCACTGCCCACTAGCAATGTTTCTGCTCGACACTGTGGGGCAAACGATGTGCAGCTAAGCTCACTTTGGAAGTACAAGTGCCAGAATTCCTTTGCGGGGCACCATCCAGATATCACATTCGTAACATGCGGGTACTTTCCTCCTAAGCTCTGCATTCGCAGCCAGCTTCAAGGTGTTCCTGTTGTGGATAGACTCTAGTGGAGGTGCCGCTGGATTCGGCTTCTGCTTCTATGTTCTTTGAGAGGGCTGCTTTGAGGAACCTCCTACTCTAGCCTCTGCCAAGGAAGGCCTTCGGCCTCTCTCAAATACACACCTGTGATAGCTTGTCTTTCCTTTGGAGAGACAGAGAGCCCTTTTCCTGAAGGGAAAATGTCCATGCTCTGTTCTTCTTTTGCACACAGGGAAAGGCCTTTACGGCTGCTGATCGGCCTTTACCCACGCGAGGGAGGGCAGCTTCCCACTCACTTTGGAGATGGCACTCCTGCAGCTCTGTGGGCCATGCCTGTGCGTCGAAGACAGTAAACTAACCATTCCATTTGAAGAGGGCACACACAGAATGGGAAATCTCTGTTCTCTGGGAGTAGTGTTTGGTGCTACTGCGGCCCTGTGTTTGGTGGCTCACTGCCCACTAGCAATGTTTCTAGTCGCCACTGTGGGGCAAACGATGTGCAGCTAAGCTCACTTTGGAAGTACAAGTGCCAGAATTCCTTTGCGGGGCACCATCCAGATATCACATTCGTAGCATGCGGGTACTTTCCTCCTAAGCTCTCCATTCGCAGCCAGCTTCAAGGTGTTCCTGTTGCGGATAGACTCTAGTGGATGTGCCGCTGGAGACGGCCTCTGCTTCTATGTTCCTTGAGAGGGCTACTTTGAGGAACCTCCTACTCTAGCCTCTGCCAAGTACAGCCTTCCGCCTCTCTCAAATACTCACTTACCTGTGAGAGCTTGTCTTTCCTTTGGAGAAACAGCCCTTTACCTGAAGGGAAAATGTCCGTGCTCTGTTCTTCTTTTGCACACAGGGAAATCCCTTTACGGCTGCTGTTCGGCCTTTACCCACGCGAGGGAGGGCAGCTTCCCATTCACTTTGGAGATGGCAATCCTGCAGCGCTGTGGGCCATGCCTGTGCTTCGAAGACACTAAACTAACCATTCCATTTGAAGAGGGCACACACAGAATGGGAAACTTCTGTTATCTGGGAGAAGTTGTTGGTGCTACTGTGCCTCTGTGTTTGGTGGCTCACTGCCCACTAGCAATATTTTCGCTGGCCACTGGGGGCAAGCGATGTGCAGCTAAGCTCACTTTGGAAGTACAAGTGCCAGAATTCCTTTGCGGGGCACCATGCAGATATCACATTCGTAGCATGCGGGTACTTTCCTCCTAAACTCTGCATTCGCAGCCAGCTTCAAGGTGTTCCTGTTGTGGATAGACTCTAGTGGAGGTGCCGCTGGAGACGGCCTCTGCTTCTATGTTCCTTGAGAGGGCTACTTTGAGGAACCTCCTACTCTAGCCTCTGCCAAGAAAGGCCTTCGGCCTCTCTCAAATACACACCTGTTAGAGCTTGTCTTTCCTTTGGAGAGACAGAGAGCCCTTTTCCTGAAGGGAAAATGCCCATGCTCTGTTCTTCTTTTGCACACAGGGAAAGGCCTTTACGGCTGCTGTTCGGCCTTTACCCACGCGAGGGAGGGCAGCTTCCCACTCACTTTGGAGATGGCACTCCTGCAGCGCTGTGGGCCATGCCTGTGCTTCGAAGACAGTAAACTAACCATTCCATTTGAAGAGGGCACACACACAATGGGAAATCTCTGTTCTCTGGGAGTAGTGTTTGGTGCTACTGCGGCCCTGTGTTTGGTGGCTCACTGCCCACTAGCAATGTTTCTAGTCGCCACTGTGGGGCAAACGATGTGCAGCTAAGCTCACTTTGGAAGTACAAGTGCCAGAATTCCTTTGCGGGGCACCATCCAGATATCACATTCGTAGCATGCAGGTACTTTCCTCCTAAGCTCTGAATTCGCAGCCAGCTTCAAGGTGTTCCTGTTGTGGATAAAGTCTAGTGGAGGTGCCCCTGGAGACGGCCTCTGCTTCTATGTTCCTTGAGAGGGCTACTTTGAGGAACCTCCTACTCTAGCCTCTGCCAAGTACAGCCTTCGGCCTCTCTCAAATACTCACTTACCTGTGAGAGCTTGTCTTTCCTTTGGAGAAACAGCCCATTTCCTGAAGGGAAAATGTCCGTGCTCTGTTCTTCTTTTGCACACAGGGAAAGCCCTTTACGGCTGCTGTTCGGCCTTTACCCACGCGAGGGAGGGCAGCTTCCCATTCACTTTGGAGATGGCACTCCTGCAGCGCTGTGGGCCATGCCTGTGCTTCGAAGACACTAAACTACCCTTTCCATTTGCAGAGGGCACGCACAGAATGCTAAGTCTCTGTTCTTTGGGAGAAGTGGTTGGTGCTACTGTGCCTCTGTGTTTGCTGTCTCACTGCCCACTAGCAATGTTTCTGCTCGACACTGTGGGGCAAACGATGTGCAGCTAAGCTCACTTTGGAAGTACAAGTGCCAGAATTCCTTTGAGGGGCACCATCCAGATATCACATTCGTAGCATGCGGGTACTTTCCTCCTAAGCTCTGCATTCGCAGCCAGCTTCAAGGTGTTCCTGTTGTGGATTGACTCTAGTGGAGGTGCCGCTGGAGACGGACTCTGCTTCTATGTTCTTTGAGAGGGCTGCTTTGAGGAACCTCCTACTCTAGCCTCTGCCAAGTAAGGCCTTCGGCCTCTCTCAAATACTCACCTGTGAGAGCTTGTCTTTCCTTTGGAGAAACAGAGAGCCCTTTTTCTGAAGGGAAAATGTCCGTGCTCTGTTCTTCTTTTGCACACAGGGAAAGGCCTTTACGGCTGCTGCTCGGCCTTTACCCACGCGAGGGAGGGCAGCTTCCCACTCACTTTGGAGATGGCACTCCTGCAGCGCTGTGGGCCATGCCTGTGCTTCGAAGACAGTAAACTAACCATTCCATTTGAAGAGGGCACACACAGAATGGGAAATCTCTGTTCTCTGGGAGTAGTGTTTGGTGCTAATGCGGCCCTGTGTTTGGTGGCTCACTGCCCACTAGCAATGTTTCTAGTCGCCACTGTGGGGCAAACGATGTGCAGCTAAGCTCACTTTGGAAGTACAAGTGCCAGAATTCCTTTGCGGGGCACCATCCAGATATCACATTCGTAGCATGCGGGTATTTTCCTCCTAAGCTCTCCATTCGCAGCCAGCTTCAAGGTTTTCCTGTTGTGGATAGACTCTAGTGGAGGTGCGGCTGGAGACGGCCTCTGCTTCTATGTTCCTTGAGAGGGCTGCTTTGAGGAACCTCCTCATCTAGCCTCTGCCAGGTACAGCCTTCGGCCTCTCTCAAATACTCACTTACCTGTGAGAGCATGTCTTTCCTTTGGAGAAACAGCCCTTTTCCTGAAGGGAAAACGTCCGTGCTCTGTTCTTCTTTTGCATACAGGGAAAGCCCTTTACGGCTGCTGTTCGGCCTTTACCCACGCGAGGGAGGGCAGCTTCCCATTCACTTTGGAGAGGGCACTCCTGCAGCGCTGTGGGCCATGCCTGTGCTTCGAAGACACTAAACTAACCTTTCCATTTGAAGAGGGCACACACAGAATGGGAAACCTCTGTTATCTGGGAGAAGTTGTTGGTGCTACTGTGCCTCTGTGTTTTGGTGGCTCAATGCCCACTAGCAATATTTCGGCTGGCCACTGGGGGCAAGCGATGTGCAGCTAAGCTCACTTTGGAAGTACAAGTGCCAGAATTCCTTTGCGGGGCACCATCCAGATATCACATTCGTAACATGGGGGTACTTTCCTCCTAAGCTCTGAATTCGCAGCCAGCTTCAAGGTGTTCCTGTTGTGGATAGACTCTAGTGGAGGTGCCGATGGAGACAGCCTCTGCTTCTATGTTCTTTGAGAGGGCTGCTTTGAGGAACCTCCTACTCTAGCCTCTGCCAAGTACAGCCTTCGGCCTCTCTCAAATACTCACTTACCTGTGATAGCTTGTCTTTCCTTTGGAGAGACAGAGAGCCCTTTTCCTGAAGGGAAAATGTCCGTGCTCTGTTCTTCTTTTGCACACAGGGAAAGGCCTTTACGGCTGCTGCTCTGCCTTTACCCATGCGAGGAAGGGCAGCTTCCCATTAACTTTGGAGATGGCACTCCTGCAGCGCTGTGGGCCAAGCCTGTGCTTCGAAGACACTAAACTACCCTTTCCATTTGCAGAAGGCACGCACAGAATGCTAAGTCTCTGTTCTTTGGGAGAAGTGGTTGGTGCTACTGTGCCTCTGTGTTTGCTGTCTCACTGCCCACTAGCAATGTTTCTGCTCGACACTGTGGGGCAAACGATGTGCAGCTAAGCTCACTTTGGAAGTACAAGTGCCAGAATTCCTTTGCGGGGCACCATCCAGATATCACATTCGTAACATGCGGGTACTTTCCTCCTAAGCTCTGCATTCGCAGCCAGCTTCAAGGTGTTCCTGTTGTGGATAGACTCTAGTGGAGGTGCCGCTGGATTCGGCTTCTGCTTCTATGTTCTTTGAGAGGGCTGCTTTGAGGAACCTCCTACTCTAGCCTCTGCCAAGGAAGGCCTTCGGCCTCTCTCAAATACACACCTGTGATAGCTTGTCTTTCCTTTGGAGAGACAGAGAGCCCTTTTCCTGAAGGGAAAATGTCCATGCTCTGTTCTTCTTTTGCACACAGGGAAAGGCCTTTACGGCTGCTGATCGGCCTTTACCCACGCGAGGGAGGGCAGCTTCCCACTCACTTTGGAGATGGCACTCCTGCAGCTCTGTGGGCCATGCCTGTGCGTCGAAGACAGTAAACTAACCATTCCATTTGAAGAGGGCACACACAGAATGGGAAATCTCTGTTCTCTGGGAGTAGTGTTTGGTGCTACTGCGGCCCTGTGTTTGGTGGCTCACTGCCCACTAGCAATGTTTCTAGTCGCCACTGTGGGGCAAACGATGTGCAGCTAAGCTCACTTTGGAAGTACAAGTGCCAGAATTCCTTTGCGGGGCACCATCCAGATATCACATTCGTAGCATGCGGGTACTTTCCTCCTAAGCTCTCCATTCGCAGCCAGCTTCAAGGTGTTCCTGTTGCGGATAGACTCTAGTGGATGTGCCGCTGGAGACGGCCTCTGCTTCTATGTTCCTTGAGAGGGCTACTTTGAGGAACCTCCTACTCTAGCCTCTGCCAAGTACAGCCTTCCGCCTCTCTCAAATACTCACTTACCTGTGAGAGCTTGTCTTTCCTTTGGAGAAACAGCCCTTTACCTGAAGGGAAAATGTCCGTGCTCTGTTCTTCTTTTGCACACAGGGAAATCCCTTTACGGCTGCTGTTCGGCCTTTACCCACGCGAGGGAGGGCAGCTTCCCATTCACTTTGGAGATGGCAATCCTGCAGCGCTGTGGGCCATGCCTGTGCTTCGAAGACACTAAACTAACCATTCCATTTGAAGAGGGCACACACAGAATGGGAAACTTCTGTTATCTGGGAGAAGTTGTTGGTGCTACTGTGCCTCTGTGTTTGGTGGCTCACTGCCCACTAGCAATATTTTCGCTGGCCACTGGGGGCAAGCGATGTGCAGCTAAGCTCACTTTGGAAGTACAAGTGCCAGAATTCCTTTGCGGGGCACCATGCAGATATCACATTCGTAGCATGCGGGTACTTTCCTCCTAAACTCTGCATTCGCAGCCAGCTTCAAGGTGTTCCTGTTGTGGATAGACTCTAGTGGAGGTGCCGCTGGAGACGGCCTCTGCTTCTATGTTCCTTGAGAGGGCTACTTTGAGGAACCTCCTACTCTAGCCTCTGCCAAGAAAGGCCTTCGGCCTCTCTCAAATACACACCTGTTAGAGCTTGTCTTTCCTTTGGAGAGACAGAGAGCCCTTTTCCTGAAGGGAAAATGCCCATGCTCTGTTCTTCTTTTGCACACAGGGAAAGGCCTTTACGGCTGCTGTTCGGCCTTTACCCACGCGAGGGAGGGCAGCTTCCCACTCACTTTGGAGATGGCACTCCTGCAGCGCTGTGGGCCATGCCTGTGCTTCGAAGACAGTAAACTAACCATTCCATTTGAAGAGGGCACACACACAATGGGAAATCTCTGTTCTCTGGGAGTAGTGTTTGGTGCTACTGCGGCCCTGTGTTTGGTGGCTCACTGCCCACTAGCAATGTTTCTAGTCGCCACTGTGGGGCAAACGATGTGCAGCTAAGCTCACTTTGGAAGTACAAGTGCCAGAATTCCTTTGCGGGGCACCATCCAGATATCACATTCGTAGCATGCAGGTACTTTCCTCCTAAGCTCTGAATTCGCAGCCAGCTTCAAGGTGTTCCTGTTGTGGATAAAGTCTAGTGGAGGTGCCCCTGGAGACGGCCTCTGCTTCTATGTTCCTTGAGAGGGCTACTTTGAGGAACCTCCTACTCTAGCCTCTGCCAAGTACAGCCTTCGGCCTCTCTCAAATACTCACTTACCTGTGAGAGCTTGTCTTTCCTTTGGAGAAACAGCCCATTTCCTGAAGGGAAAATGTCCGTGCTCTGTTCTTCTTTTGCACACAGGGAAAGCCCTTTACGGCTGCTGTTCGGCCTTTACCCACGCGAGGGAGGGCAGCTTCCCATTCACTTTGGAGATGGCACTCCTGCAGCGCTGTGGGCCATGCCTGTGCTTCGAAGACACTAAACTACCCTTTCCATTTGCAGAGGGCACGCACAGAATGCTAAGTCTCTGTTCTTTGGGAGAAGTGGTTGGTGCTACTGTGCCTCTGTGTTTGCTGTCTCACTGCCCACTAGCAATGTTTCTGCTCGACACTGTGGGGCAAACGATGTGCAGCTAAGCTCACTTTGGAAGTACAAGTGCCAGAATTCCTTTGAGGGGCACCATCCAGATATCACATTCGTAGCATGCGGGTACTTTCCTCCTAAGCTCTGCATTCGCAGCCAGCTTCAAGGTGTTCCTGTTGTGGATTGACTCTAGTGGAGGTGCCGCTGGAGACGGACTCTGCTTCTATGTTCTTTGAGAGGGCTGCTTTGAGGAACCTCCTACTCTAGCCTCTGCCAAGTAAGGCCTTCGGCCTCTCTCAAATACTCACCTGTGAGAGCTTGTCTTTCCTTTGGAGAAACAGAGAGCCCTTTTTCTGAAGGGAAAATGTCCGTGCTCTGTTCTTCTTTTGCACACAGGGAAAGGCCTTTACGGCTGCTGCTCGGCCTTTACCCACGCGAGGGAGGGCAGCTTCCCACTCACTTTGGAGATGGCACTCCTGCAGCGCTGTGGGCCATGCCTGTGCTTCGAAGACAGTAAACTAACCATTCCATTTGAAGAGGGCACACACAGAATGGGAAATCTCTGTTCTCTGGGAGTAGTGTTTGGTGCTAATGCGGCCCTGTGTTTGGTGGCTCACTGCCCACTAGCAATGTTTCTAGTCGCCACTGTGGGGCAAACGATGTGCAGCTAAGCTCACTTTGGAAGTACAAGTGCCAGAATTCCTTTGCGGGGCACCATCCAGATATCACATTCGTAGCATGCGGGTATTTTCCTCCTAAGCT
The DNA here is from genome assembly GCF_026419965.1 of Kogia breviceps. Lineage (NCBI taxonomy): Eukaryota > Metazoa > Chordata > Mammalia > Artiodactyla > Physeteridae > Kogia > Kogia breviceps. The sequence continues at coordinate 30,871,971 of NC_081324.1, forward strand.
CTCCATTCGCAGCCAGCTTCAAGGTTTTCCTGTTGTGGATAGACTCTAGTGGAGGTGCGGCTGGAGACGGCCTCTGCTTCTATGTTCCTTGAGAGGGCTGCTTTGAGGAACCTCCTCATCTAGCCTCTGCCAGGTACAGCCTTCGGCCTCTCTCAAATACTCACTTACCTGTGAGAGCATGTCTTTCCTTTGGAGAAACAGCCCTTTTCCTGAAGGGAAAACGTCCGTGCTCTGTTCTTCTTTTGCATACAGGGAAAGCCCTTTACGGCTGCTGTTCGGCCTTTACCCACGCGAGGGAGGGCAGCTTCCCATTCACTTTGGAGAGGGCACTCCTGCAGCGCTGTGGGCCATGCCTGTGCTTCGAAGACACTAAACTAACCTTTCCATTTGAAGAGGGCACACACAGAATCGGAAACCTCTGTTATCTTGGAGAAGTTGTTGGTGCTACTGTGCCTCTGTGTTTGGTGGCTCACTGCCCACTAGCAATATTTCTGCTCGCCACTGGGGGCAAGCGATGTGCAGCTAAGCTCACTTTGGAAGTACAAGTGCCAGAATTCCTTTGCGGGGCACCATCCAGATATCACATTCGTAGCATGCAGGTACTTTCCTCCTATGCTCTGCATTCGCAGCCAGGTTCAATGTGTTCCTGTTGTGGATAGACTCTAGTGGAGGTTCCGCTGGAGACGGCCTCTGCTTCTATGTTCTTTGAGAGGGCTGCTTTGAGGAACTTCCTACTATAGCATGTGCCAAGTACAGCCTTCGGCCTCTCTCAAATACTCACCTGTGAGAGCTTGTCTTTCCTTTGGAGAAACAGAGAGCACTTTTACTGAAGGGAAAATGTCCGTGCTCTGTTCTTCTTTTGCACACTGGGAAAGGACTTTACAGCTGCTGCTCGGCCTTTACCCACGCGAGGGAGGGCAGCTTCCCATTCACTTTGGAGAGGGCACTCCTGCAGCGCTGTGGGCCATACCTGTGCTTCGAAGACACCAAACTACCCTTTCCATTTGCAGAAGGCACGCACAGAATGCTAAGTCTCTGTTATTTGGGAGAAGTGGTTGGTGCTACTGTGCCTCTGTGTTTGCTGTCTCACTGCCCACTAGCAATGTTTCTGCTCGACACTGTGGGGCAAACGATGTGCAGCTAAGCTCACTTTGGAAGTACAAGTGCCAGAATTCCTTTGCGGGGCACCATCCAGATATCACATTCGTAGCATGCGGGTACTTTCCTCCTCAGCTCTGCATTCGCAGCCAGCTTCAAGGTGTTCCTGTTGTGGATTGACTCTAGTGGAGGTGCCGCTGGAGACGGCCTCTGCTTCTATGTTCTTTGAGAGGGCTGCTTTGAGGAACCTCCTACTCTATCCTCTGCCAAGTACAGCCTTCGGCCTCTCTCAAATACTCACTTACCTGTGAGAGCTTGTCTTTCCTTTGGAGAGACAGAGAGCCCTTTTCCTGAAGGGAAAATGTCCGTGCTCTGTTCTTCTTTTGCACACAGGGAAAGGCCTTTACGGCTGCTGCTCTGCCTTTACCCACGCGAGGAAGGGCAGCTTCCCATTCACTTTGGAGATGGCACTCCTGCAGCGCTGTGGGCCATGCCTGTGCTTCGAAGACACTAAACTAACCTTTCCATTTGAAGAGGGCACACACAGAATGGAAACCTCTGTTATCTGGGAGAAGGTGTTGGTGCTACTGTGCCTCTGTGTTTGGTGGCTCACTGCCCACTAGCAATATTTCTGCTCGCCACTGGGGGCAAGCGATGTGCAGCTAAGCTCACTTTGGAAGTACAAGTGCCAGAATTCCTTTGCGGGGCACCATCCAGATATCACATTCGTAACATGGGGGTACTTTCCTCCTAAGCTCTGAATTCGCAGCCAGCTTCAAGGTGTTCCTGTTGTGGATAGACTCTAGTGGAGGTGCCGCTGGAGACAGCCTCTGCTTCTATGTTCTTGAGAGGGCTGCTTTGAGGAACTTCCTACTATAGCATGTGCCAAGTACAGCCTTCGGCCTCTCTCAAATACTCACCTGTGAGAGCTTGTCTTTCCTTTGGAGAAACAGAGAGCCCTTTTCCTGAAGGGAAAATATCCGTGCTCTGTTCTTCTTTTGCACACAGGGAAAGGCCTTTACGGCTGCTGCTCGGCCTTTACCCACGCGAGGGAGGGCAGCTTCCCATTCACTTTGGAGATGGCACTCCTGCAGCGCTGTGGGCCATGCCTGTGCTTCGAAGACAGTAAACTAACCATTCCATTTGAAGAGGGCACGCACAGAATGCTAAGTCTCTGTTCTTTGGGAGAAGTGGTTGGTGCTACTGTGCCTCTGTGTTTGCTGTCTCACTGCCCACTAGCAATGTTTGTGCTCGACACTGTGGGGCAAACGATGTGCAGCTAAGCTCACTTTGGAAGTACAAGTGCCAGAATTCCTTTGCGGGGCACCATCCAGATATCACATTTGTAGCATGCGGGTACTTTCCTCCTAAGCTCTGCATTCGCAGCCATCTTCAAAGTGTTCCTGTTGTGGATAGACTCTAGTGGAGGTGCCGCTGGAGACGGCCTCTGCTTCTATGTTCTTTGAGAGGGCTGCTTTGAGGAACCTCCTACTCTAGCCTCTGCCAATTAAGGCCTTCGGCCTCTCTCAAATACACACCTGTGAGAGCTTGTCTTTCCTTTGGAGAAACAGCCCTTTTCCTGAAGGGAAAATGTCCGTGCTCTGTTCTTCTTTTGCATACAGGGAAAGCCCTTTACGGCTGCTGTTCGGCCTTTACCCACGCGAGGGAGGGCAGCTTCCCATTCACTTTGGAGATGGCACTCCTGCAGCGCTGTGGGCCATGCCTGTGCTTCGAAGACACTAAACTAACCTTTCCATTTGAAGAGGGCACACACAGAATGGGAAAACTCTGTTATCTGGGAGAAGTTGTTGGTGCTACTGTGCCTCTGTGTTTGGTGGCTCATTGCCCACTAGCAATATTTCTGCTCGCCCCTGGGGGCAAGCGATGTGCAGCTAAGCTCACTTTGGAAGTACAAGTGCCAGAATTCCTTTGCGGGGCACCATCCAGATATCACATTCGTAGCATGCAGGTACTTTCCTCCTATGCTCTGCATTCGCAGCCAGGTTCAATGTGTTCCTGTTGTGGATAGACTCTAGTGGAGGTTCCGCTGGAGACGGCCTCTGCTTCTATGTTCTTTGAGAGGGCTGCTTTGAGGAACTTCCTACTATAGCATGTGCCAAGTACAGCCTTCGGCCTCTCTCAAATACTCACCTGTGAGAGCTTGTCTTTCCTTTGGAGAAACAGAGAGCACTTTTCCTGAAGGGAAAATGTCCGTGCTCTGTTCTTCTTTTGCACACAGGGAAAGGCCTTTATAGCTGCTGCTCGGCCTTTACCCACGCGAGGGAGGGCAGCTTCCCATTCACTTTGGAGAGGGCACTCCTGCAGCGCTGTGGGCCATACCTGTGCTTCGAAGACACTAAACTACCCTTTCCATTTGAAGAGGGCACACACAGAATTGGAAATCTCTGTTCTCTGGGAGTAGTGTTTGGTGCTACTTCGGCCCTGTGTTTGGTGGCTCACTGCCCACTAGCAATGTTTCTAGTCGCCACTGTGGGGCAAACGATGTGCAGCTAAGCTCACTTTGGAAGTACAAGTGCCAGAATTCCTTTGCGGGGCACCATCCAGATATCACATTCGTAGCATGCGGGTACTTTCCTCCTAAGCTCTCCATTCGCAGCCAGGTTCAAGGTGTTCCTGTTGTGGATAGACTCTAGTGGAGGTGCCGCTGGAGACGGCCTCTGCTTCTATGTTCCTTGAGAGGGCTACTTTGAGGAACCTCTTACTCTAGCCTCTGCCAAGTACAGCCTTCGGCCTCTCTCAAATACTCACTTACCTGTGAGAGCTTGTCTTTCCTTTGGAGAAACAGCCCTTTTCCTGCAGGGAAAATGTCCGTGCTCTGTTCTTCTTTTGCACACAGGGAAAGCCCTTTACGGCTGCTGTTCGGCCTTTACCCATGCGAGGGAGGGCAGCTTCCCATTCAGTTTGGAGAGGGCACTCCTGCAGCGCTGTGGGCCATGCCTGTGCTTCGAAGACACTAAACTAACCTTTCCATTTGCAGAGGGCACGCACAGAATGCTAAGTCTCTGTTCTTTGGGAGAAGTGGTTGGTGCTACTGTGCCTCTGTGTTTGCTGTCTCACTGCCCACTAGCAATGTTTCTGCTCGACACTGTGGGGCAAACGATGTGCAGCTAAGCTCATTTTGGAAGTACAAGTGCCAGAATTCCTTTGCGGGGCACCATCCAGATATCACATTCGTAGCATGCGGGTACTTTCCTCCTAAGCTCTGAATTCGCAGCCAGCTTCAAGGTGTTCCTGTTGTGGATAGACTCTAGTGGAGGTGCCGCTGGAGACGGCCTCTGCTTCTATGTTCTTTGAGAGGGCTGCTTTGAGGAACCTCCTACTCTAGCCTCTGCCAAGTAAGGCCTTCGGCCTCCCTCAAATACACACCTGTGAGAGCTTGTCTTTCCTTTGGAGAGACAGAGAGCCCTTTTCCTGAAGGGAAAATGTCCATGCTCTGTTCTTCTTTTGCACACAGGGAAAGGCCTTTACGGCTGCTGTTCGGCCTTTACCCACGCGAGGGAGGGCAGCTTCCCACTCACTTTGGAGATGGCACTCCTGCAGCGCTGTGGGCCATGCCTGTGCTTCGAAGACAGTAAACTAACCATTCCATTTGAAGAGGGCACACACAGAATGGGAAATCACTGTTCTCTGGGAGTAGTGTTTGGTGCTACTGCGGCCCTGTGTTTGGTGGCTCACTGCCCACTAGCAATGTTTCTAGTCGCCACTGTGGGGCAAACGATGTGCAGCTAAGCTCACTTTGGAAGTACAAGTGCCAGAATTCCTTTGCGGGGCACCATCCAGATATCACATTCGTAGCATGCGGGTACTTTCCTCCTAAGCTCTCCATTCGCAGCCAGCTTCAAGGTGTTCCTGTTGTGGATAGACTCTAGTGGATGTGCCGCTGGAGACGGCCTCTGCTTCTATGTTCCTTGAGAGGGCTACTTTGAGGAACCTCCTACTCTAGCCTCTGCCAAGTACAGCCTTCGGCCTCTCTCAAATACTCACTTACCTGTGAGAGCTTGTCTTTCCTTTGGAGAGACAGCCCTTTTCCTGAAGGGAAAATGTCCGTTCTCTGTTCTTCTTTTGCACACAGGGAAAGCCGTTTCCTGCTGCTGTTCGGCCTTTACCCACGCGAGGGAGGGCAGCTTCCCATTCACTTTGGAGATGGCACTCCTGCAGCGCTGTGGGCCATGCCTGTGCTTCGAAGACACTAAACTAACCATTCCATTTGAAGAGGGCACACACAGAATGGGAAACCTCTGTTATCTGGGAGAAGTTTTTGGTGCTACTGTGCCTCTGTGTTTGGTGGCTCACTGCCCACTAGCAATATTTCGGCTGGCCACTGGGGGCAAGCGATGTGCAGCTAAGCTCACTTTGGAAGTACAAGTGCCAGAATTCCTTTGCGGGGCACCATCCAGATATCACATTCGTAGCATGCAGGTACTTTCCTCCTATGATCTGCATACGCAGCCAGGTTCAGTGTGTTCCTGTTGAGGATAGACTCTAGTGGAGGTTCCGCTGGAGACGGCCTCTGCTTCTATGTTCTTTGAGAGGGCTGCTTTGAGGAACTTCCTACTATAGAATGTGCCAAGTACAGCCTTCAGCCTCTCTCAAATACTCACCTGTGAGAGCTTGTCTTTCCTTTGGAGAAACAGAGAACCCTTTTCCTGAAGGGAAAATGTCCGTGCTCTGTTCTTCTTTTGCACACAGGGAAAGGCCTTTACGGCTGCTGTTCGGCCTTTACCCACGCGAGGGAGGGCAGCTTCCCATTCACTTTGGAGAGGGCACTCCTGCAGCGCTGTGGGCCATGCCTGTGCTTCGAAGACACTAAACTGCCCTTTCCATTTGCAGAAGGAACGCACAGAATGCTAAGTCTCTGTTCTTTGGGAGAAGTTGTTGGTGCTACTGTGCCTCTGTGTTTGCTGTCTCACTGCCCACTAGCAATGTTTCTGCTCGACACTGTGGGGCAAACGATGTGCAGCTAAGCTCACTTTGGAAGTACAAGTGCCAGAATTCCTTTGCGGGGCACCATCCAGATATCACATTCGTAGCATGCGGGTACTTTCCTCCTAAGCTCTCCATTCGCAGCCAGCTTCAAGGTGTTCCTGTTGTGGATAGACTCTAGTGGATTTGCCGCTGGAGACGGCCTCTGCTTCTATGTTCTTTGAGAGGGCTGCTTTGAGGAACCTCCTACTCTAGCCTCTGCCAAGTACAGCCTTCGGCCTCTCTCAAATACTCACTTACCTGTGAGAGCTTGTCTTTCCTTTGGAGAGACAGAGAGCCCTTTTCCTGAAGGGAAAATGTCCGTGCTCTGTTCTTCTTTTGCACACAGGGAAAGGCCTTTACGGCTGCTGCTCTGCCTTTACCCATGCGAGGAAAGGCAGCTTCCCATTCACTTTGGAGATGGCACTCCTGCAGCGCTGTGGGCCATGCCTGTGCTTCGAAGACACTAAACTACCCTTTCCATTTGCAGAAGGCACGCACAGAATGCTAAGTCTCTGTTCTTTGGGAGAAGTGGTTGGTGCTACTGTGCCTCTGTGTTTGCTGTCTCACTGCCCACTAGCAATGTTTCTGCTCGACACTGTGGGGCAAACGATGTGCAGCTAAGCTCACTTTGGAAGTACAAGTGCCAGAATTCCTTTGCGGGGCACTATCCAGATATCACATTCGTAGCATGCGGGTACTTTCCTCCTAAGCTCTGCATTCGCAGCCAGCTTCAAGGTGTTCCTGTTGTGGATAGACTCTAGTGGAGGTGCCGCTGGAGACGACCTCTGCTTCTATGTTCTTTGAGAGGGCTTCTTTGAGGAACCTCCTACTCTAGCCTCTGCCAAGGAAGGCCTTCGGCCTCTCTCAAATACACACCTGTGATAGCTTGTCTTTCCTTTGGAGAGACAGAGAGCCCTTTTCCTGAAGGGAAAATGTCCATGCTCTGTTCTTCTTTTGCACACAGGGAAAGGCCTTTACGGCTGCTGTTCGGCCTTTACCCACGCGAGGGAGGGCAGCTTCCCACTCACTTTGGAGATGGCACTCCTGCAGCTCTGTGGGCCATGCCTGTGCTTTGAAGACAGTAAACTAACCATTCCATTTGAAGAGGGCACACACAGAATGGGAAATCTCTGTTCTCTGGGAGTAGTGTTTGGTGGTACTGCGGCCCTGTGTTTGGTGGCTCACTGCCCACTAGCAATGTTTCTAGTCGCCACTGTGGGGCAAACGATGTGCAGCTAAGCTCACTTTGGAAGTACAAGTGCCAGAATTCCTTTGCGGGGCACCATCCAGATATCACATTCGTAGCATGCGGGTACTTTCCTCCTAAGCTCTCCATTCGCAGCCAGCTTCAAGGTGTTCCTGTTGTGGATAGACTCTAGTGGATTTGCCGCTGGAGAAGGCCTCTGCTTCTATGTTCCTTGAGAGGGCTACTTTGAGGAACCTCCTACTCTAGCCTCTGCCAAGTACAGCCTTCCGCCTCTCTCAAATACTCACTTACCTGTGAGAGCTTGTCTTTCCTTTGGAGAGACAGCCCTTTTCCTGAAGGGAAAATGTCCGTGCTCTGTTCTTCTTTTGCACACAGGGAAATCCCTTTCCTGCTGCTGTTCGGCCTTTACCCACGCGAGGGAGGGCAGCTACCCATTCACTTTGGAGATGGCACTCCTGCAGCGCTGTGGTCCATGCCTGTGCTTCGAAGACACTAAACTAACCATTCCATTTGAAGAGGGCACACACAGAATGGGAAACCTCTGTTATCTGGGAGAAGTTGTTGGTGCTACTGTGCCTCTGTGTTTTGGCGGCTCAATGCCCACTAGCAATATTTCGGCTGGCCACTGGGGGCAAGCGATGTGCAGCTAAGCTCACTTTGGAAGTACAAGTGCCAGAATTCCTTTGCGGGGCACCATCCAGATATCACATTCGTAGCATGCAGGTACTTTCCTCCTATGATCTGCATACGCAGCCAGGTTCAGTGTGTTCCTGTTGAGGATAGACTCTAGTGGAGGTTCCGCTGGAGACGGCCTCTGCTTCTATGTTCTTTGAGAGGGCTGCTTTGAGGAACTTCCTACTATAGAATGTGCCAAGTACAGCCTTCAGCCTCTCTCAAATATTCACCTGTGAGAGCTTGTATTTCCTTTGGAGAAACAGAGAGCCCTTTTCCTGAAGGGAAAATGTCCGTGCTCTGTTCTTCTTTTGCACACAGGGAAAGGCCTTTACGGTTGCTGTTCGGCCTTTACCCACGCGAGGGAGGGCAGCTTCCCATTCACTTTGGAGAGGGCACTCCTGCAGCGCTGTGGGCCATGCCTGTGCTTCGAAGACACTAAACTGCCCTTTCCATTTGCAGAAGGAACGCACAGAATGCTAAGTCTCTGTTCTTTGGGAGAAGTGGTTGGTGCTACTGTGCCTCTGTGTTTGCTGTCTCACTGCCCACTAGCAATGTTTCTGCTCGACACTGTGGGGCAAACGATGTGCAGCTAAGCTCACTTTGGAAGTACAAGTGCCAGAATTCCTTTGCGGGGCACCATCCAGATATCACATTCGTAGCATGCGGGTACTTTCCTCCTAAGCTCTCCATTCGCAGCCAGCTTCAAGGTGTTCCTGTTGTGGATAGACTCTAGTGGAGGTGCCGCTGTAGACGGCCTCTGCTTCTATGTTCCTTGAGAGGGCTACTTTGAGGAACCTCCTACTCTAGCCTCTGCCAAGTACAGCCTTCGGCCTCTCTCAAATACTCACTTACCTGTGAGAGCTTGTCTTTCCTTTGGAGAAACAGCCCTTTTCCTGAAGGGAAAATGTCCGTGCTCTGTTCTTCTTTTGCACACAGTGAAAGCCCTTTACGGCTGCTGTTCGGCCTTTACCCACGCGAGGGAGGGCAGCTTCCCACTCACTTTGGAGATGGCACTCCTGCAGCGCTGTGGGCCATGCCTGTGCTTCGAAGACACTAAACTAACCTTTCCATTTGAAGAGGGCACACACAGAATGGGAAACCTCTGTTATCTGGGAGAAGTTGTTGGTGCTACTGTGCCTCTGTGTTTGGTGGCTCACTGCCCACTAGCAATATTTCGGCTGGCCACTGGGGGCAAGCGATGTGCAGCTAAGCTCACTTTGGAAGTACAAGTGCCAGAATTCCTTTGCGGGGCACCATCCAGATATCACATTCGTAACATGGGGGTACTTTCCTCCTAAGCTCTGAATTCGCAGCCAGCTTCAAGGTGTTCCTGTTGTGGATAGACTCTAGTGGAGGTGCCGCTGGAGACAGCCTCTGCTTCTATGTTCTTTGAGAGGGCTGCTTTGAGGAACCTCCTACTCTAGCCTCTGCCAAGTACAGCCTTCGGCCTCTCTCAAATACTCACTTACCTGTGATAGCTTGTCTTTCCTTTGGAGAGACAGAGAGCCCTTTTCCTGAAGGGAAAATGTCCGTGCTCTGTTCTTCTTTTGCACACAGGGAAAGGCCTTTACGGCTACTGCTCTGCCTTTACCCATGCGAGGAAGGGCAGCTTCCCATTAACTTTGGAGATGGCACTCCTGCAGCGCTGTGGGCCAAGCCTGTGCTTCGAAGACACTAAACTACCCTTTCCATTTGCAGAAGGCACGCACAGAATGCTAAGTCTCTGTTCTTTGGGAGAAGTGGTTGGTGCTACTGTGCCTCTGTGTTTGCTGTCTCACTGCCCACTAGCAATGTTTCTGCTCGACACTGTGGGGCAAACGATGTGCAGCTAAGCTCACTTTGGAAGTACAAGTGCCAGAATTCCTTTGCGGGGCACCATCCAGATATCACATTCGTAGCATGCGGGTACTTTCCTCCTAAGCTCTGAATTCGCAGCCAGCTTCAAGGTGTTCCTGTTGTGGATAGACTCTAGTGGAGGTGCCGCTGGATTCGGCCTCTGCTTCTATGTTCTTTGAGAGGGCTGCTTTGAGGAACCTCCTACTCTAGCCTCTGCCAAGGAAGGCCTTCGGCCTCTCTCAAATACACACCTGTGATAGCTTGACTTTCCTTTGGAGAGACAGAGAGCCCTTTTCCTGAAGGGAAAATGTCCATGCTCTGTTCTTCTTTTGCACACAGGGAAAGGCCTTTACGGCTGCTGTTCGGCCTTTACCCACGCGAGGGAGGGCAGCTTCCCATTCACTTTGGAGATGGCACTCCTGCAGCGCTTTGGGCCATGCCTGTGCTTCGAAGACACTAAACTAACCATTCCATTTGAAGAGGGCACACACAGAATGGGAAACCTCTGTTATCTGGGAGAAGTTGTTGGTGCTACTGTGCCTCTGTGTTTGGTGGCTCACTGCCCACTCGCAATATTTCGGCTGACCACTGGGGGCAAGCGATGTGCAGCTAAGCTCACTTTGGAAGTACAAGTGCCAGAATTCCTTTGCGGGGCACCATCCAGATATCACATTCGTAGCATGCAGGTACTTTCCTCCTATGATCTGCATACGCAGCCAGGTTCAGTGTGTTCCTGTTGAGGATAGACTCTAGTGGAGGTTCCGCTGGAGACGGCCTCTGCTTCTATGTTCTTTGAGAGGGCTGCTTTGAGGAACTTCCTACTATAGAATGTGCCAAGTACAGCCTTCAGCCTCTCTCAAATACTCACCTGTGAGAGCTTGTCTTTCCTTTGGAGAAACAGAGAACCCTTTTCCTGAAGGGAAAATGTCCGTGCTCTGTTCTTCTTTTGCACACAGGGAAAGGCCTTTACGGCTGCTGTTCGGCCTTTACCCACGCGAGGGAGGGCAGCTTCCCATTCACTTTGGAGAGGGCACTCCTGCAGCGCTGTGGGCCATGCCTGTGCTTCGAAGACACTAAACTGCCCTTTCCATTTGCAGAAGGAACGCACAGAATGCTAAGTCTCTGTTCTTTGGGAGAAGTGGTTGGTGCTACTGTGCCTCTGTGTTTGCTGTCTCACTGCCCACTAGCAATGTTTCTGCTCGACACTGTGGGGCAAACGATGTGCAGCTAAGCTCACTTTGGAAGTACAAGTGCCAGAATTCCTTTGCGGGGCACCATCCAGATATCACATTCGTAGCATGCGGGTACTTTCCTCCTAAGCTCTGCATTCGCAGCCAGCTTCAAGGTGTTCCTGTTGTGGATAGACTCTAGTGGAGGTGCCGCTGGAGACGGCCTCTGCTTCTATGTTCTTTGAGAGGGCTGCTTTGAGGAACCTCCTACTCTAGCCTCTGCCAAGTACAGCCTTCGGCCTCTCTCAAATACTCACTTACCTGTGAGAGCTTGTCTTTCCTTTGGAGAGACAGAGAGCCCTTTTCCTGAAGGGAAAATGTCCGTGCTCTGTTCTTCTTTTGCACACAGGGAAAGGCCTTTACGGCTGCTGCTCTGCCTTTACCCATGCGAGGAAAGGCAGCTTCCCATTCACTTTGGAGATGGCACTCCTGCAGCGCTGTGGGCCATGCCTGTGCTTCGAAGACACTAAACTACCCTTTCCATTTGCAGAAGGCACGCACAGAATGCTAAGTCTCTGTTCTTTGGGAGAAGTGGTTGGTGCTACTGTGCCTCTGTGTTTGCTGTCTCACTGCCCACTAGCAATGTTTCTGCTCGACACTGTGGGGCAAACGATGTGCAGCTAAGCTCACTTTGGAAGTACAAGTGCCAGAATTCCTTTGCGGGGCACCATCCAGATATCACATTCGTAGCATGCGGGTACTTTCCTCCTAAGCTCTCCATTCGCAGCCAGCTTCAAGGTGTTCCTGTTGTGGATAGACTCTAGTGGAGGTGCCGCTGTAGACGGCCTCTGCTTCTATGTTCCTTGAGAGGGCTACTTTGAGGAACCTCCTACTCTAGCCTCTGCCAAGTACAGCCTTCGGCCTCTCTCAAATACTCACTTACCTGTGAGAGCTTGTCTTTCCTTTGGAGAAACAGCCCTTTTCCTGAAGGGAAAATGTCCGTGCTCTGTTCTTCTTTTGCACACAGTGAAAGCCCTTTACGGCTGCTGTTCGGCCTTTACCCACGCGAGGGAGGGCAGCTTCCCACTCACTTTGGAGATGGCACTCCTGCAGCGCTGTGGGCCATGCCTGTGCTTCGAAGACACTAAACTAACCTTTCCATTTGAAGAGGGCACACACAGAATGGGAAACCTCTGTTATCTGGGAGAAGTTGTTGGTGCTACTGTGCCTCTGTGTTTGGTGGCTCACTGCCCACTAGCAATATTTCGGCTGGCCACTGGGGGCAAGCGATGTGCAGCTAAGCTCACTTTGGAAGTACAAGTGCCAGAATTCCTTTGCGGGGCACCATCCAGATATCACATTCGTAACATGGGGGTACTTTCCTCCTAAGCTCTGAATTCGCAGCCAGCTTCAAGGTGTTCCTGTTGTGGATAGACTCTAGTGGAGGTGCCGCTGGAGACAGCCTCTGCTTCTATGTTCTTTGAGAGGGCTGCTTTGAGGAACCTCCTACTCTAGCCTCTGCCAAGTACAGCCTTCGGCCTCTCTCAAATACTCACTTACCTGTGATAGCTTGTCTTTCCTTTGGAGAGACAGAGAGCCCTTTTCCTGAAGGGAAAATGTCCGTGCTCTGTTCTTCTTTTGCACACAGGGAAAGGCCTTTACGGCTGCTGCTCTGCCTTTACCCATGCGAGGAAGGGCAGCTTCCCATTAACTTTGGAGATGGCACTCCTGCAGCGCTGTGGGCCAAGCCTGTGCTTCGAAGACACTAAACTACCCTTTCCATTTGCAGAAGGCACGCACAGAATGCTAAGTCTCTGTTCTTTGGGAGAAGTGGTTGGTGCTACTGTGCCTCTGTGTTTGCTGTCTCACTGCCCACTAGCAATGTTTCTGCTCGACACTGTGGGGCAAACGATGTGCAGCTAAGCTCACTTTGGAAGTACAAGTGCCAGAATTCCTTTGCGGGGCACCATCCAGATATCACATTCGTAGCATGCGGGTACTTTCCTCCTAAGCTCTGAATTCGCAGCCAGCTTCAAGGTGTTCCTGTTGTGGATAGACTCTAGTGGAGGTGCCGCTGGATTCGGCCTCTGCTTCTATGTTCTTTGAGAGGGCTGCTTTGAGGAACCTCCTACTCTAGCCTCTGCCAAGGAAGGCCTTCGGCCTCTCTCAAATACACACCTGTGATAGCTTGACTTTCCTTTGGAGAGACAGAGAGCCCTTTTCCTGAAGGGAAAATGTCCATGCTCTGTTCTTCTTTTGCACACAGGGAAAGGCCTTTACGGCTGCTGTTCGGCCTTTACCCACGCGAGGGAGGGCAGCTTCCCATTCACTTTGGAGATGGCACTCCTGCAGCGCTTTGGGCCATGCCTGTGCTTCGAAGACACTAAACTAACCATTCCATTTGAAGAGGGCACACACAGAATGGGAAACCTCTGTTATCTGGGAGAAGTTGTTGGTGCTACTGTGCCTCTGTGTTTGGTGGCTCACTGCCCACTCGCAATATTTCGGCTGACCACTGGGGGCAAGCGATGTGCAGCTAAGCTCACTTTGGAAGTACAAGTGCCAGAATTCCTTTGCGGGGCACCATCCAGATATCACATTCGTAGCATGCAGGTACTTTCCTCCTATGATCTGCATACGCAGCCAGGTTCAGTGTGTTCCTGTTGAGGATAGACTCTAGTGGAGGTTCCGCTGGAGACGGCCTCTGCTTCTATGTTCTTTGAGAGGGCTGCTTTGAGGAACTTCCTACTATAGAATGTGCCAAGTACAGCCTTCAGCCTCTCTCAAATACTCACCTGTGAGAGCTTGTCTTTCCTTTGGAGAAACAGAGAACCCTTTTCCTGAAGGGAAAATGTCCGTGCTCTGTTCTTCTTTTGCACACAGGGAAAGGCCTTTACGGCTGCTGTTCGGCCTTTACCCACGCGAGGGAGGGCAGCTTCCCATTCACTTTGGAGAGGGCACTCCTGCAGCGCTGTGGGCCATGCCTGTGCTTCGAAGACACTAAACTGCCCTTTCCATTTGCAGAAGGAACGCACAGAATGCTAAGTCTCTGTTCTTTGGGAGAAGTGGTTGGTGCTACTGTGCCTCTGTGTTTGCTGTCTCACTGCCCACTAGCAATGTTTCTGCTCGACACTGTGGGGCAAACGATGTGCAGCTAAGCTCACTTTGGAAGTACAAGTGCCAGAATTCCTTTGCGGGGCACCATCCAGATATCACATTCGTAGCATGCGGGTACTTTCCTCCTAAGCTCTGCATTCGCAGCCAGCTTCAAGGTGTTCCTGTTGTGGATAGACTCTAGTGGAGGTGCCGCTGGAGACGGCCTCTGCTTCTATGTTCTTTGAGAGGGCTGCTTTGAGGAACCTCCTACTCTAGCCTCTGCCAAGTACAGCCTTCGGCCTCTCTCAAATACTCACTTACCTGTGAGAGCTTGTCTTTCCTTTGGAGAGACAGAGAGCCCTTTTCCTGAAGGGAAAATGTCCGTGCTCTGTTCTTCTTTTGCACACAGGGAAAGGCCTTTACGGCTGCTGCTCTGCCTTTACCCATGCGAGGAAAGGCAGCTTCCCATTCACTTTGGAGATGGCACTCCTGCAGCGCTGTGGGCCATGCCTGTGCTTCGAAGACACTAAACTACCCTTTCCATTTGCAGAAGGCACGCACAGAATGCTAAGTCTCTGTTCTTTGGGAGAAGTGGTTGGTGCTACTGTGCCTCTGTGTTTGCTGTCTCACTGCCCACTAGCAATGTTTCTGCTCGACACTGTGGGGCAAACGATGTGCAGCTAAGCTCACTTTGGAAGTACAAGTGCCAGAATTCCTTTGCGGGGCACTATCCAGATATCACATTCGTAGCATGCGGGTACTTTCCTCCTAAGCTCTGCATTCGCAGCCAGCTTCAAGGTGTTCCTGTTGTGGATAGACTCTAGTGGAGGTGCCGCTGGAGACAGCCTCTGCTTCTATGTTCTTTGAGAGGGCTGCTTTGAGGAACCTCCTACTCTAGCCTCTGCCAAGGAAGGCCTTCGGCCTCTCTCAAATACACACCTGTGATAGCTTGTCTTTCCTTTGGAGAGACAGAGAGCCCTTTTCCTGAAGGGAAAATGTCCATGCTCTGTTCTTCTTTTGCACACAGGGAAAGGCCTTTACGGCTGCTGTTCGGCCTTTACCCACGCGAGGGAGGGCAGCTTCCCACTCACTTTGGAGATGGCACTCCTGCAGCTCTGTGTGCCATGCCTGTGCTTCGAAGACAGTAAACTAACCATTCCATTTGAAGAGGGCACACACAGAATGGGAAATCTCTGTTCTCTGGGAGTAGTGTTTGGTGGTACTGCGGCCCTGTGTTTGGTGGCTCACTGCCCACTAGCAATGTTTCTAGTCGCCACTGTGGGGCAAACGATGTGCAGCTAAGCTCACTTTGGAAGTACAAGTGCCAGAATTCCTTTGCGGGGCACCATCCAGATATCACATTCGTAGCATGCGGGTACTTTCCTCCTAAGCTCTCCATTCGCAGCCAGCTTCAAGGTGTTCCTGTTGTGGATAGACTCTAGTGGATTTGCCGCTGGAGAAGGCCTCTGCTTCTATGTTCCTTGAGAGGGCTACTTTGAGGAACCTCCTACTCTAGCCTCTGCCAAGTACAGCCTTCCGCCTCTCTCAAATACTCACTTACCTGTGAGAGCTTGTCTTTCCTTTGGAGAGACAGCCCTTTTCCTGAAGGGAAAATGTCCGTGCTCTGTTCTTCTTTTGAACACAGGGAAATCCCTTTCCTGCTGCTGTTCGGCCTTTACCCACGCGAGGGAGGGCAGCTACCCATTCACTTTGGAGATGGCACTCCTGCAGCGCTGTGGGCCATGCCTGTGCTTCGAAGACACTAAACTAACCATTCCATTTGAAGAGGGCACACACAGAATGGGAAACCTCTGTTATCTGGGAGAAGTTGTTGGTGCTACTGTGCCTCTGTGTTTTGGCGGCTCAATGCCCACTAGCAATATTTCGGCTGGCCACTGGGGGCAAGCGATGTGCAGCTAAGCTCACTTTGGAAGTACAAGTGCCAGAATTCCTTTGCGGGGCACCATCCAGATATCACATTCGTAGCATGCAGGTACTTTCCTCCTATGATCTGCATACGCAGCCAGGTTCAGTGTGTTCCTGTTGAGGATAGACTCTAGTGGAGGTTCCGCTGGAGACGGCCTCTGCTTCTATGTTCTTTGAGAGGGCTGCTTTGAGGAACTTCCTACTATAGAATGTGCCAAGTACAGCCTTCAGCCTCTCTCAAATATTCACCTGTGAGAGCTTGTATTTCCTTTGGAGAAACAGAGAGCCCTTTTCCTGAAGGGAAAATGTCCGTGCTCTGTTCTTCTTTTGCAAACAGGGAAAGGCCTTTACGGTTGCTGTTCGGCATTACCCACGCGAGGGAGGGCAGCTTCCCATTCACTTTGGAGAGGGCACTCCTGCAGCGCTGTGGGCCATGCCTGTGCTTCGAAGACACTAAACTGCCCTTTCCATTTGCAGAAGGAACGCACAGAATGCTAAGTCTCTGTTCTTTGGGAGAAGTGGTTGGTGCTACTGTGCCTCTGTGTTTGCTGTCTCACTGCCCACTAGCAATGTTTCTGCTCGACACTGTGGGGCAAACGATGTGCAGCTAAGCTCACTTTGGAAGTACAAGTGCCAGAATTCCTTTGCGGGGCACCATCCAGATATCACATTCGTAGCATGCGGGTACTTTCCTCCTAAGCTCTCCATTCGCAGCCAGCTTCAAGGTGTTCCTGTTGTGGATAGACTCTAGTGGAGGTGCCGCTGGAGACGGCCTCTGCTTCTATGTTCCTTGAGAGGGCTACTTTGAGGAACCTCCTACTCTAGCCTCTGCCAAGTACAGCCTTCGGCCTCTCTCAAATACTCACTTACCTGTGAGAGCTTGTCTTTCCTTTGGAGAAACAGCCCTTTTCCTGAAGGGAAAATGTCCGTGCTCTGTTCTTCTTTTGCACACAGTGAAAGCCCTTTACGGCTGCTGTTCGGCCTTTACCCACGCGAGGGAGGGCAGCTTCCCACTCACTTTGGAGATGGCACTCCTGCAGCGCTGTGGGCCATGCCTGTGCTTCGAAGACACTAAACTAACCTTTCCATTTGAAGAGGGCACACACAGAATGGGAAACCTCTGTTATCTGGGAGAAGTTGTTGGTGCTACTGTGCCTCTGTGTTTGGTGGCTCACTGCCCACTAGCAATATTTCGGCTGGCCACTGGGGGCAAGCGATGTGCAGCTAAGCTCACTTTGGAAGTACAAGTGCCAGAATTCCTTTGCGGGGCACCATCCAGATATCACATTCGTAACATGGGGGTACTTTCCTCCTAAGCTCTGAATTCGCAGCCAGCTTCAAGGTGTTCCTGTTGTGGATAGACTCTAGTAGAGGTGCCGCTGGAGACAGCCTCTGCTTCTATGTTCTTTGAGAGGGCTGCTTTGAGGAACCTCCTACTCTAGCCTCTGCCAAGTACAGCCTTCGGCCTCTCTCAAATACTCACTTACCTGTGATAGCTTGTCTTTCCTTTGGAGAGACAGAGAGCCCTTTTCCTGAAGGGAAAATGTCCGTGCTCTGTTCTTCTTTTGCACACAGGGAAAGGCCTTTACGGCTGCTGCTCTGCCTTTACCCATGCGAGGAAGGGCAGCTTCCCATTAACTTTGGAGATGGCACTCCTGCAGCGCTGTGGGCCAAGCCTGTGCTTCGAAGACACTAAACTACCCTTTCCATTTGCAGAAGGCACGCACAGAATGCTAAGTCTCTGTTCTTTGGGAGAAGTGGTTGGTGCTACTGTGCCTCTGTGTTTGCTGTCTCACTGCCCACTAGCAATGTTTCTGCTCGACACTGTGGGGCAAACGATGTGCAACTAAGCTCACTTTGGAAGTACAAGTGCCAGAATTCCTTTGCGGGGCACCATCCAGATATCACATTCGTAGCATGCGGGTACTTTCCTCCTAAGCTCTGCATTCGCAGCCAGCTTCAAGGTGTTCCTGTTGTGGATAGACTCTAGTGGAGGTGCCGCTGGATTCGGCCTCTGCTTCTATGTTCTTTGAGAGGGCTGCTTTGAGGAACCTCCTACTCTAGCCTCTGCCAAGGAAGGCCTTCGGCCTCTCTCAAATACACACCTGTGATAGCTTGACTTTCCTTTGGAGAGACAGAGAGCCCTTTTCCTGAAGGGAAAATGTCCATGCTCTGTTCTTCTTTTGCACACAGGGAAAGGCCTTTACGGCTGCTGTTCGGCCTTTACCCACGCGAGGGAGGGCAGCTTCCCATTCACTTTGGAGATGGCACTCCTGCAGCGCTTTGGGCCATGCCTGTGCTTCGAAGACACTAAACTAACCATTCCATTTGAAGAGGGCACACACAGAATGGGAAACCTCTGTTATCTGGGAGAAGTTGTTGGTGCTACTGTGCCTCTGTGTTTGGTGGCTCACTGCCCACTAGCAATATTTCGGCTGGCCACTGGGGGCAAGCGATGTGCAGCTAAGCTCACTTTGGAAGTACAAGTGCCAGAATTCCTTTGCGGGGCACCATCCAGATATCACATTCGTAGCATGCAGGTACTTTCCTCCTATGATCTGCATACGCAGCCAGGTTCAGTGTGTTCCTGTTGAGGATAGACTCTAGTGGAGGTTCCGCTGGAGACGGCTTCTGCTTCTATGTTCTTTGAGAGGGCTGCTTTGAGGAACTTCCTACTATAGAATGTGCCAAGTACAGCCTTCAGCCTCTCTCAAATACTCACCTGTGAGAGCTTGTCTTTCCTTTGGAGAAACAGAGAACCCTTTTCCTGAAGGGAAAATGTCCGTGCTCTGTTCTTCTTTTGCACACAGGGAAAGGCCTTTACGGCTGCTGTTCGGCCTTTACCCACGCGAGGGAGGGCAGCTTCCCATTCACTTTGGAGAGGGCACTCCTGCAGCGCTGTGGGCCATGCCTGTGCTTCGAAGACACTAAACTGCCCTTTCCATTTGCAGAAGGAACGCACAGAATGCTAAGTCTCTGTTCTTTGGGAGAAGTGGTTGGTGCTACTGTGCCTCTGTGTTTGCTGTCTCACTGCCCACTAGCAATGTTTCTGCTCGACACTGTGGGGCAAACGATGTGCAGCTAAGCTCACTTTGGAAGTACAAGTGCCAGAATTCCTTTGCGGGGCACCATCCAGATATCACATTCGTAGCATGCGGGTACTTTCCTCCTAAGCTCTGCATTCGCAGCCAGCTTCAAGGTGTTCCTGTTGTGGATAGACTCTAGTGGAGGTGCCGCTGGAGACGGCCTCTGCTTCTATGTTCTTTGAGAGGGCTGCTTTGAGGAACCTCCTACTCTAGCCTCTGCCAAGTACAGCCTTCGGCCTCTCTCAAATACTCACTTACCTGTGAGAGCTTGTCTTTCCTTTGGAGAGACAGAGAGCCCTTTTCCTGAAGGGAAAATGTCCGTGCTCTGTTCTTCTTTTGCACACAGGGAAAGGCCTTTACGGCTGCTGCTCTGCCTTTACCCATGCGAGGAAAGGCAGCTTCCCATTCACTTTGGAGATGGCACTCCTGCAGCGCTGTGGGCCATGCCTGTGCTTCGAAGACACTAAACTACCCTTTCCATTTGCAGAAGGCACGCACAGAATGCTAAGTCTCTGTTCTTTGGGAGAAGTGGTTGGTGCTACTGTGCCTCTGTGTTTGCTGTCTCACTGCCCACTAGCAATGTTTCTGCTCGACACTGTGGGGCAAACGATGTGCAGCTAAGCTCACTTTGGAAGTACAAGTGCCAGAATTCCTTTGCGGGGCACTATCCAGATATCACATTCGTAGCATGCGGGTACTTTCCTCCTAAGCTCTGCATTCGCAGCCAGCTTCAAGGTGTTCCTGTTGTGGATAGACTCTAGTGGAGGTGCCGCTGGAGACAGCCTCTGCTTCTATGTTCTTTGAGAGGGCTGCTTTGAGGAACCTCCTACTCTAGCCTCTGCCAAGGAAGGCCTTCGGCCTCTCTCAAATACACACCTGTGATAGCTTGTCTTTCCTTTGGAGAGACAGAGAGCCCTTTTCCTGAAGGGAAAATGTCCATGCTCTGTTCTTCTTTTGCACACAGGGAAAGGCCTTTACGGCTGCTGTTCGGCCTTTACCCACGCGAGGGAGGGCAGCTTCCCACTCACTTTGGAGATGGCACTCCTGCAGCTCTGTGGGCCATGCCTGTGCTTCGAAGACAGTAAACTAACCATTCCATTTGAAGAGGGCACACACAGAATGGGAAATCTCTGTTCTCTGGGAGTAGTGTTTGGTGGTACTGCGGCCCTGTGTTTGGTGGCTCACTGCCCACTAGCAATGTTTCTAGTCGCCACTGTGGGGCAAACGATGTGCAGCTAAGCTCACTTTGGAAGTACAAGTGCCAGAATTCCTTTGCGGGGCACCATCCAGATATCACATTCGTAGCATGCGGGTACTTTCCTCCTAAGCTCTCCATTCGCAGCCAGCTTCAAGGTGTTCCTGTTGTGGATAGACTCTAGTGGATTTGCCGCTGGAGAAGGCCTCTGCTTCTATGTTCCTTGAGAGGGCTACTTTGAGGAACCTCCTACTCTAGCCTCTGCCAAGTACAGCCTTCCGCCTCTCTCAAATACTCACTTACCTGTGAGAGCTTGTCTTTCCTTTGGAGAGACAGCCCTTTTCCTGAAGGGAAAATGTCCGTGCTCTGTTCTTCTTTTGCACACAGGGAAATCCCTTTCCTGCTGCTGTTCGGCCTTTACCCACGCGAGGGAGGGCAGCTACCCATTCACTTTGGAGATGGCACTCCTGCAGCGCTGTGGGCCATGCCTGTGCTTCGAAGACACTAAACTAACCATTCCATTTGAAGAGGGCACACACAGAATGGGAAACCTCTGTTATCTGGGAGAAGTTGTTGGTGCTACTGTGCCTCTGTGTTTTGGTGGCTCAATGCCCACTAGCAATATTTCGGCTGGCCACTGGGGGCAAGCGATGTGCAGCTAAGCTCACTTTGGAAGTACAAGTGCCAGAATTCCTTTGCGGGGCACCATCCAGATATCACATTCGTAGCATGCAGGTACTTTCCTCCTATGATCTGCATACGCAGCCAGGTTCAGTGTGTTCCTGTTGAGGATAGACTCTAGTGGAGGTTCCGCTGGAGACGGCCTCTGCTTCTATGTTCTTTGAGAGGGCTGCTTTGAGGAACTTCCTACTATAGAATGTGCCAAGTACAGCCTTCAGCCTCTCTCAAATATTCACCTGTGAGAGCTTGTCTTTCCTTTGGAGAAACAGAGAGCCCTTTTCCTGAAGGGAAAATGTCCGTGCTCTGTTCTTCTTTTGCACACAGGGTAAGGCCTTTACGGTTGCTGTTCGGCCTTTACACACGCGAGGGAGGGCAGCTTCCCATTCACTTTGGAGAGGGCACTCCTGCAGCACTGTGGGCCATGCCTGTGGTTCGAAGACACTAAACTGCCCTTTCCATTTGCAGAAGGAACGCACAGAATGCTAAGTCTCTGTTCTTTGGGAGAAGTGGTTGGTGCTACTGTGCCTCTGTGTTTGCTGTCTCACTGCCCACTAGCAATGTTTCTGCTCGACACTGTGGGGCAAACGATGTGCAGCTAAGCTCACTTTGGAAGTACAAGTGCCAGAATTCCTTTGCGGGGCACCATCCAGATATCACATTCGTAGCATGCGGGTACTTTCCTCCTAAGCTCTGAATTCGCAGCCAGCTTCAAGGTGTTCCTGTTGTGGATAGACTCTAGTGGAGGTGCCGCTGGAGACGGCCTCTGCTTCTATGTTCCTTGAGAGGGCTACTTTGAGGAACCTCCTACTCTAGCCTCTGCCAAGTACAGCCTTCGGCCTCTCTCAAATACTCACTTACCTGTGAGAGCTTGTCTTTCCTTTGGAGAAACAGCCCTTTTCCTGAAGGGAAAATGTCCGTGCTCTGTTCTTCTTTTGCACACAGTGAAAGCCCTTTACGGCTGCTGTTCGGCCTTTACCCACGCGAGGGAGGGCAGCTTCCCACTCACTTTGGAGATGGCACGCCTGCAGCGCTGTGGGCCATGCCTGTGCTTCGAAGACACTAAACTAACCTTTCCATTGGAAGAGGGCACACACAGAATGGGAAACCTCTGTTATCTGGGAGAAGTTGTTGGTGCTACTGTGCCTCTGTGTTTGGTGGCTCACTGCCCACTAGCAATATTTCGGCTGGCCACTGGGGGCAAGCGATGTGCAGCTAAGCTCACTTTGGAAGTACAAGTGCCAGAATTCCTTTGCGGGGCACCATCCAGATATCACATTCGTAACATGGGGGTACTTTCCTCCTAAGCTCTGAATTCGCAGCCAGCTTCAAGGTGTTCCTGTTGTGGATAGACTCTAGTGGAGGTGCCGCTGGAGACAGCCTCTGCTTCTATGTTCTTTGAGAGGGCTGCTTTGAGGAACCTCCTACTCTAGCCTCTGCCAAGTACAGCCTTCGGCCTCTCTCAAATACTCACTTACCTGTGATAGCTTGTCTTTCCTTTCGAGAGACAGAGAGCCATTTTCCTGAAGGGAAAATGTCCGTGCTCTGTTCTTCTTTTGCACACAGGGAAAGGCCTTTACGGCTGCTGCTCTGCCTTTACCCATGCGAGGAAGGGCAGCTTCCCATTAACTTTGGAGATGGCACTCCTGCAGCGCTGTGGGCCAAGCCTGTGCTTCGAAGACACTAAACTACCCTTTCCATTTGCAGAAGGCACGCACAGAATGCTAAGTCTCTGTTCTTTGGGAGAAGTGGTTGGTGCTACTGTGCCTCTGTGTTTGCTGTCTCACTGCCCACTAGCAATGTTTCTGCTCGACACTGTGGGGCAAACGATGTGCAGCTAAGCTCACTTTGGAAGTACAAGTGCCAGAATTCCTTTGCGGGGCACCATCCAGATATCACATTCGTAGCATGCGGGTACTTTCCTCCTAAGCTCTGCATTCGCAGCCAGCTTCAAGGTGTTCCTGTTGTGGATAGACTCTAGTGGAGGTGCCGCTGGATTCGGCTTCTGCTTCTATGTTCTTTGAGAGGGCTGCTTTGAGGAACCTCCTACTCTAGCCTCTGCCAAGGAAGGCCTTCGGCCTCCCTCAAATACACACCTGTGATAGCTTGTCTTTCCTTTGGAGAGACAGAGAGCCCTTTTCCTGAAGGGAAAATGTCCATGCTCTGTTCTTCTTTTGCACACAGGGAAAGGCCTTTACGGCTGCTGATCGGCCTTTATCCACGCGAGGGAGGGCAGCTTCCCACTCACTTTGGAGATGGCACTCCTGCAGCTCTGTGGGCCATGCCTGTGCGTCGAAGACAGTAAACTAACCATTCCATTTGAAGAGGGCACACACAGAATGGGAAATCTCTGTTCTCTGGGAGTAGTGTTTGGTGCTACTGCGGCCCTGTGTTTGGTGGCTCACTGCCCACTAGCAATGTTTCTAGTCGCCACTGTGGGGCAAACGATGTGCAGCTAAGCTCACTTTGGAAGTACAAGTGCCAGAATTCCTTTGCGGGGCACCATCCAGATATCACATTCGTAGCATGCGGGTACTTTCCTCCTAAGCTCTCCATTCGCAGCCAGCTTCAAGGTGTTCCTGTTGCGGATAGACTCTAGTGGATGTGCCGCTGGAGACGGCCTCTGCTTCTATGTTCCTTGAGAGGGCTACTTTGAGGAACCTCCTACTCTAGCCTCTGCCAAGTACAGCCTTCGGCCTCTCTCAAATACTCACTTACCTGTGAGAGCTTGTCTTTCCTTTGGAGAGACAGCCCTTTTCCTGAAGGGAAAATGTCCGTGCTCTGTTCTTCTTTTGCACACAGGGAAATCCCTTTACGGCTGCTGTTCGTCCTTTACCCACGCGAGGGAGGGCAGCTTCCCATTCACTTTGGAGATGGCAATCCTGCAGCGCTGTGGGCCATGCCTGTGCTTCGAAGACACTAAACTAACCATTCCATTTGAAGAGGGCACACACAGAATGGGAAACTTCTGTTATCTGGGAGAAGTTGTTGGTGCTACTGTGCCTCTGTGTTTGGTGGCTCACTGCCCACTAGCAATATTTTCGCTGGCCACTGGGGGCAAGCGATGTGCAGCTAAGCTCACTTTGGAAGTACAAATGCCAGAATTCCTTTGCGGGGCACCATCCAGATATCACATTCGTAGCATGCAGGTACTTTCCTCCTATGCTCTGCATTCGCAGCCAGGTTCAATGTGTTCCTGTTGTGGATAGACTCTAGTGGAGGTTCCGCTGGAGACGGCCTCTGCTTCTTTGTTCTTTGAGAGGGCTGCTTTGAGGAACTTCCTACTATAGCATGTGCCAAGTACAGCCTTCGGCCTCTCTCAAATACTCACCTGTGAGAGCTTGTCTTTCCTTTGGAGAAACAGAGAGCCCTTTTCCTGAAGGGAAAATGTCCATGCTCTGTTCTTCTTTTGCACAAAGGGAAAGGCCTTTACGGCTGCTGCTCGGCCTTTACCGACGCGAGGGAGGGCAGCTTCCCATTCACTTTGGAGATGGCATTCCTGCAGCGCTGTGGGCCATGCCTGTGCTTCGAAGACACTAAAATACCCTTTCCTTTTGCAGAGGGCACGCACAGAATGCTAAGTCTCTGTTCTTTGGGAGAAGTGGTTGGTGCTACTGTGCCTCTGTGTTTGCTGTCTCACTGCCCACTAGCAATGTTTCTGCTCGACACTGTGGGGCAAACGATGTGCAGCTAAGCTCACTTTGGAAGTATAAGTGCCAGAATTCCTTTGCGGGGCACCATGCAGATATCACATTCGTAGCATGCGGGTACTTTCCTCCTAAGCTCTGCATTCGCAGCCAGCTTCAAGGTGTTCCTGTTGTGGATAGACTCTAGTGGAGGTGCCGCTGGAGACGGCCTCTGCTTCTATGTTCCTTGAGAGGGCTACTTTGAGGAACCTCCTACTCTAGCCTCTGCCAAGAAAGGCCTTCGGCCTCTCTCAAATACACACCTGTTAGAGCTTGTCTTTCCTTTGGAGAGACAGAGAGCCCTTTTCCTGAAGGGAAAATGCCCATGCTCTGTTCTTCTTTTGCACACAGGGAAAGGCCTTTACGGCTGCTGTTCGGCCTTTACCCACGCGAGGGAGGGCAGCTTCCCACTCATTTTGGAGATGGCACTCCTGCAGCGCTGTGGGCCATGCCTGTGCTTCGAAGACAGTAAACTAACCATTCCATTTGAAGAGGGAACACACAGAATGGGAAATCTCTGTTCTCTGGGAGTAGTGTTTGGTGCTACTGCGGCCCTGTGTTTGGTGGCTCACTGCCCACTAGCAATGTTTCTAGTCGCCACTGTGGGGCAAACGAGAGCTGCTAAGCTCACTTTGGAAGTACAAGTGCCAGAATTCCTTTGCGGGGCACCATCCAGATATCACATTCGTAGCATGCAGGTACTTTCCTCCTAAGCTCTGAATTCGCAGCCAGCTTCAAGGTGTTCCTGTTGTGGATAAACTCTAGTGGAGGTGCCCCTGGAGACGGCCTCTGCTTCTATGTTCCTTGAGAGGGCTACTTTGAGGAACCTCCTACTCTAGCCTCTGCCAAGAAAGGCCTTCGGCCTCTCTCAAATACACACCTGTTAGAGCTTGTCTTTCCTTTGGAGAGACAGAGAGCCCTTTTCCTGAAGGGAAAATGCCCATGCTCTGTTCTTCTTTTGCACACAGGGAAAGGCCTTTACGGCTGCTGTTCGGCCTTTACCCACGCGAGGGAGGGCAGCTTCCCACTCATTTTGGAGATGGCACTCCTGCAGCGCTGTGGGCCATGCCTGTGCTTCGAAGACAGTAAACTAACCATTCCATTTGAAGAGGGAACACACAGAATGGGAAATCTCTGTTCTCTGGGAGTAGTGTTTGGTGCTACTGCGGCCCTGTGTTTGGTGGCTCACTGCCCACTAGCAATGTTTCTAGTCGCCACTGTGGGGCAAACGAGAGCTGCTAAGCTCACTTTGGAAGTACAAGTGCCAGAATTCCTTTGCGGGGCACCATCCAGATATCACATTCGTAGCATGCAGGTACTTTCCTCCTAAGCTCTGAATTCGCAGCCAGCTTCAAGGTGTTCCTGTTGTGGATAAACTCTAGTGGAGGTGCCCCTGGAGACGGCCTCTGCTTCTATGTTCCTTGAGAGGGCTACTTTGAGGAACCTCCTACTCTAGCCTCTGCCAAGTACAGCCTTCGGCCTCTCTCAAATACTCACTTACCTGTGAGAGCTTGTCTTTCCTTTGGAGAAACAGCCCTTTTCCTGAAGGGCAAATGTCCGTGCTCTGTTCTTCTTTTGCACACAGGGAAAGCCCTTTACGGCTGCTGTTCGGCCTTTACCCACGCGAGGGAGGGCAGCTTCCCATTCACTTTGGAGATGGCACTCCTGCAGCGCTGTGGGCCATGCCTGTGCTTCGAAGACACTAAACTACCCTTTCCATTTGCAGAGGGCACGCACAGAATGCTAAGTCTCTGTTCTTTGGGAGAAGTGGTTGGTGCTACTGTGCCTCTGTGTTTGCTGTCTCACTGCCCACTAGCAATGTTTCTGCTCGACACTGTGGGGCAAACGATGTGCAGCTAAGCTCACTTTGGAAGTACAAGTGCCAGAATTCCTTTGAGGGGCACCATCCAGATAACACATTCGTAGCATGCGGGTACTTTCCTCCTAAGCTCTCCATTCGCAGCCAGCTTCAAGGTTTTCCTGTTGTGGATAGACTCTAGTGGAGGTGCTGCTGGAGACGGCCTCTGCTTCTATGTTCTTTGAGAGGGCTGCTTTGAGGAACCTCCTACTCTAGCCTCTGCCAAGTAAGGCCTTCGGCCTCTCTCAAATACTCACCTGTGAGAGCTTGTCTTTCCTTTGGAGAAACAGAGAGCCCTTTTTCTGAAGGGAAAATGTCCGTGCTCTGTTCTTCTTTTGCACACAGGGAAAGGCCTTTACGGCTGCTGCTCGGCCTTTACCCACGCGAGGGAGGGCAGCTTCCCACTCACTTTGGAGATGGCACTCCTGCAGCGCTGTGGGCCATGCCTGTGCTTCGAAGACAGTAAACTAACCATTCCATTTGAAGAGGGCACACACAGAATGGGAAATCTCTGTTCTCTGGGAGTAGTGTTTGGTGCTACTGCGGCCCTGTGTTTGGTGGCTCACTGCCCACTAGCAATGTTTCTAGTCGCCACTGTGGGGCAAACGATGTGCAGCTAAGCTCATTTTGGAAGTACAAGTGCCAGAATTCCTTTGCGGGGCACCATCCAGATATCACATTCGTAGCATGCGGGTACTTTCCTCCTAAGCTCTCCATTCACAGCCAGCTTCAAGGTTTTCCTGTTGTGGATAGACTCTAGTGGAGGTGCGGCTGGAGACGGCCTCTGCTTCTATGTTCCTTGAGAGGGCTGCTTTGAGGAACCTCCTCATCTAGCCTCTGCGAGGTACAGCCTTCGGCCTCTCTCAAATACTCACTTACCTGTGAGAGCTTGTCTTTCCTTTGGAGAAACAGCCCTTTTCCTGAAGGGAAAATGTCCGTGCTCTGTTCTTCTTTTGCATACACGGAAAGCCCTTTACGGCTGCTGTTCGGCCTTTACCCACGCGAGGGAGGGCAGCTTCCCATTCACTTTGGAGAGGGCACTCCTGCAGCGCTGTGGGCCATGCCTGTGCTTCGAAGACACTAAACTAACCTTTCCATTTGAAGAGGGCACACACAGAATGGGAAAACTCTGTTATCTGGGAGAAGTTGTTGGTGCTACTGTGCCTCTGTGTTTGGTGGCTCACTGCCCACTAGCAATATTTCTGCTCGCCCCTGGGGGCAAGCGATGTGCAGCTAAGCTCACTTTGGAAGTACAAGTGCCAGAATTCCTTTGCGGGGCACCATCCAGATATCACATTCGTAGCATGCAGGTACTTTCCTCCTATGCTCTTCATTCGAAGCCAGGTTCAATGTGTTCCTGTTGAGGATAGACTCTAGTGGAGGTTCCGCTGGAGACGGCTTCTGCTTCTATGTTCTTTGAGAGGGCTGCTTTGAGGAACTTCCTACTATAGCATGTGCCAAGTACAGCCTTCGGCCTCTCTCAAATACTCACCTGTGACAGCTTGTCTTTCCTTTGGAGAAACAGAGAGCCCTTTTCCTGAAGGGAAAATGTCCGTGCTCTGTTCTTCTTTTGCACACAGTGAAAGCCCTTTACGGCTGCTGTTCGGCCTTTACCCACGCGAGGGAGGGCAGCTTCCCATTCACTTTGGAGATGGCACTCCTGCAGCGCTGTGGGCCATGCCTGTGCTTCGAAGACACTAAACTAACCTTTCCATTTGAAGAGGGCACACACAGAATCGGAAACCTCTGTTATCTTGGAGAAGTTGTTGGTGCTACTGTGCCTCTGTGTTTGGTGGCTCACTGCCCACTAGCAATATTTCTGCTCGCCACTGGGGGCAAGCGATGTGCAGCTAAGCTCACTTTGGAAGTACAAGTGCCAGAATTCCTTTGCGGGGCACCATCCAGATATCACATTCGTAGCATGCAGGTACTTTCCTCCTATGCTCTGCATTCGCAGCCAGGTTCAATGTGTTCCTGTTGTGGATAGACTCTAGTGGAGGTTCCGCTGGAGACGGCCTCTGCTTCTATGTTCTTTGAGAGGGCTGCTTTGAGGAACTTCCTACTATAGCATGTGCCAAGTACAGCCTTCGGCCTCTCTCAAATACTCACCTGTGAGAGCTTGTCTTTCCTTTGGAGAAACAGAGAGCACTTTTACTGAAGGGAAAATGTCCGTGCTCTGTTCTTCTTTTGCACACTGGGAAAGGACTTTACAGCTGCTGCTCGGCCTTTACCCACGCGAGGGAGGGCAGCTTCCCATTCACTTTGGAGAGGGCACTCCTGTAGCGCTGTGGGCCATACCTGTGCTTCGAAGACACCAAACTACCCTTTCCATTTGCAGAAGGCACGCACAGAATGCTAAGTCTCTGTTCTTTGGGAGAAGTGGTTGGTGCTACTGTGCCTCTGTGTTTGCTGTCTCACTGCCCACTAGCAATGTTTCTGCTCGACACTGTGGGGCAAACGATGTGCAGCTAAGCTCACTTTGGAAGTACAAGTGCCAGAATTCCTTTGCGGGGCACCATCCAGATATCACATTCGTAGCATGCGGGTACTTTCCTCCTAAGCTCTGCATTCGCAGCCAGCTTCAAGGTGTTCCTGTTGTGGATTGACTCTAGTGGAGGTGCCGCTGGAGACGGCCTCTGCTTCTATGTTCTTTGAGAGGGCTGCTTTGAGGAACCGCCTACTCTATCCTCTGCCAAGTACAGCCTTCGGCCTCTCTCAAATACTCACTTACCTGTGAGAGCTTGTCTTTCCTTTGGAGAGACAGAGAGCCCTTTTCCTGAAGGGAAAATGTCCATGTTCTGTTCTTCTTTTGCACACAGGGAAAGGCCTTTACGGCTGCTGCTCTGCCTTTACCCACGCGAGGAAGGGCAGCTTCCCATTCACTTTGGAGATGGCACTCCTGCAGCGCTGTGGGCCATGCCTGTGCTTCGAAGACACTAAACTAACCTTTCCATTTGAAGAGGGCACACACAGAATGGAAACCTCTGTTATCTGGGAGAAGGTGTTGGTGCTACTGTGCCTCTGTGTTTGGTGGCTCACTGCCCACTAGCAATATTTCTGCTCGCCACTGGGGGCAAGCGATGTGCAGCTAAGCTCACTTTGGAAGTACAAGTGCCAGAATTCCTTTGCGGGGCACCATCCAGATATCACATTCGTAACATGGCGGTACTTTCCTCCTAAGCTCTGAATTCGCAGCCAGGTTCAATGTGTTCCTGTTGTGGATAGACTCTAGTGGAGGTGCCGCTGGAGACAGCCTCTGCTTCTATGTTCTTTGAGAGGGCTGCTTTGAGGAACTTCCTACTATAGCATGTGCCAAGTACAGCCTTCGGCCTCTCTCAAATACTCACCTGTGAGAGCTTGTCTTTCCTTTGGAGAAACAGAGAGCCCTTTTCCTGAAGGGAAAATATCCGTGCTCTGTTCTTCTTTTGCACACAGGGAAAGGCCTTTACGGCTGCTGCTCGGCCTTTACCCACGCGAGGGAGGGCAGCTTCCCATTCACTTTGGAGATGGCAATCCTGCAGCTCTGTGGGCCATGCCTGTGCTTCGAAGACACTAAACTACCCTTTCCATTTGCAGAGGGCTCGCACAGAATGCTAAGTCTCTGTTCTTTGGGAGAAGTGGTTGGTGCTACTGTGCCTCTGTGTTTGCTGTCTCACTGCCCACTAGCAATGTTTCTGCTCGACACTGTGGGGCAAACGATGTGCAGCTAAGCTCACTTTGGAAGTACAAGTGCCAGAATTCCTTTGCGGGGCACCATCCAGATATCACATTTGTAGCATGCGGGTACTTTCCTCCTAAGCTCTGCATTCGCAGCCATCTTCAAAGTGTTCCTGTTGTGGATAGACTCTAGTGGAGGTGCCGCTGGAGACGGCCTCTGCTTCTATGTTCTTTGAGAGGGCTGCTTTGAGGAACCTCCTACTCTAGCCTCTGCCAATTAACGCCTTCGGCCTCTCTCAAATACACACCTGTGAGAGCTTGTCTTTCCTTTGGAGAGACAGAGAGCCCTTTCCTGAAGGGAAAATGTCCATGTTCTGTTCTTCTTTTGCACACAGGGAAAGGCCTTTACGGCTGCTGTTCGGCCTTTACCCACGCGAGGGAGAGCAGCTTCCCACTCACTTTGGAGATGGGACTCCTGCAGCGCTGTGGGCCATGCCTGTGCTTCGAAGACAGTAAACTAACCATTCCATTTGAAGAGGGCACACACAGAATGGGAAATCTCTGTTCTCTGGGAGTAGTGTTTGGTGCTACTGCGACCCTGTGTTTGGTGGCTCACTGCCCACTAGCAATGTTTCTAGTCGCCACTGTGGGGCAAACGATGTGCAGCTAAGCTCACTTTGGAAGTACAAGTGCCAGAATTCCTTTGCGGGGCACCATCCAGATATCACATTCGTAGCATGCGGGTACTTTCCTCCTAAGCTCTCCATTCGCAGGCAGCTTCAAGGTGTTCCTGTTGTGGTTAGACTCTAGTGGAGGTGCGGCTGGAGACGGCCTCTGCTTCTATGTTCCTTGAGAGGGCTGCTTTGAGGAACCTCCTACTCTAGCCTCTGCCAAGTACAGCCTTCGGCCTCTCTCAAATACTCA
Source organism: Kogia breviceps (assembly GCF_026419965.1). Lineage (NCBI taxonomy): Eukaryota > Metazoa > Chordata > Mammalia > Artiodactyla > Physeteridae > Kogia > Kogia breviceps. Next base: position 30,903,048 of record NC_081324.1, read on the forward strand.
CTTACCTGTGAGAGCTTGTCTTTCCTTTGGAGAAACAGCCCTTTTCCTGAAGGGAAAATGTCCGTGCTCTGTTCTTCTTTTGCATACAGGGAAAGCCCTTTACGGCTGCTGTTCGGCCTTTATCCACGCGAGGGAGGGCAGCTTCCCATTCACTTTGGAGATGGCACTCCTGCAGCGCTGTGGGCCATGCCTGTGCTTCGAAGACACTAAACTAACCTTTCCATTTGAAGAGGGCACACACAGAATGGGAAACCTCTGTTATCTGGGAGAAGTTGTTGGTGCTACTGTGCCTCTGTGTTTGGTGGCTCACTGCCCACTAGCAATATTTCTGCTCGCCCCTGGGGGCAAGCGATGTGCAGCTAAGCTCACTTTGGAAGTACAAGTGCCAGAATTCCTTTGCGGGGCACCATCCAGATATCACATTCGTAGCATGCAGGTACTTTCCTCCTATGCTCTTCATTCGCAGCCAGGTTCAATGTGTTCCTGTTGAGGCTAGACTCTAATGGAGGTTCCGCTGGAGACGGCCTCTGCTTCTATGTTCTTTGAGAGGGCTGCTTTGAGGAACTTCCTACTATAGCATGTGCCAAGTACAGCCTTCGGCCTCTCTCAAATACTCACCTGTGAGAGCTTGTCTTTCCTTTGGAGAAACAGAGAGCCCTTTTCCTGAAGGGAAAATGTCCGTGCTCTGTTCTTCTTTTGCACACAGTGAAAGCCCTTTACGGCTGCTGTTCGGCCTTTACCCACGCGAGGGAGGGCAGCTTCCCATTCACTTTGGAGATGGCACTCCTGCAGCGCTGTGGGCCATGCCTGTGCTTCGAAGACACTAAACTAACCTTTCCATTTGAAAAGGGCACACACAGAATGGGAAACCTCTGTTATCTTGGAGAAGTTGTTGGTGCTACTGTGCCTCTGTGTTTGGTGGCTCATTGCCCACTAGCAATATTTCTGCTCGCCACTGGGGGCAAGCGATGTGCAGCTAAGCTCACTTTGGAAGTACAAGTGCCAGAATTCCTTTGCGGGGCACCATCCAGATATCACATTCGTAGCATGCAGGTACTTTCCTCCTATGCTCTGCATTCGCAGCCAGGTTCAATGTGTTCCTGTTGTGGATAGACTCTAGTGGAGGTTCCGCTGGAGACGGCCTCTGCTTCTATGTTCTTTGAGAGGGCTGCTTTGAGGAACTTCCTACTATAGCATGTGCCAAGTACAGCCTTCGGCCTCTCTCAAATACTCACCTGTGAGAGCTTGTCTTTCCTTTGGAGAAACAGAGAGCACTTTTCCTGAAGGGAAAATGTCCGTGCTCTGTTCTTCTTTTGCACACAGGGAAAGGCCTTTATAGCTGCTGCTCGGCCTTTACCCACGCGAGGGAGGGCAGCTTCCCATTCACTTTGGAGAGGGCACTCCTGCAGCGCTGTGGGCCATACCTGTGCTTCGAAGACACTAAACTACCCTTTCCATTTGCAGAAGGCACGCACAGAATGATAAGTCTCTGTTCTTTGGGAGAAGTGGTTGGTGCTACTGTGCCTCTGTGTTTGCTGTCTCACTGCCCACTAGCAATGTTTCTGCTCGACACTGTGGGGCAAACGATGTGCAGCTAAGCTCACTTTGGAAGTACAAGTGCCAGAATTCCTTTGCGGGGCACCATCCAGATATCACATTCGTAGCATGCGGGTACTTTCCTCCTAAGCTCTGCATTCGCAGCCAGCTTCAAAGTGTTCCTGTTGTGGATAGACTCTAGTGGAGGTGCCGCTGGAGACGGCCTCTGCTTCTGTGTTCTTTGAGAGGGCTGCTTTGAGGAACCTCCTACTCTAGCCTCTGCCAATTAAGGCCTTCGGCCTCTCTCAAATACACACCTGTGAGAGCTTGTCTTTCCTTTGGAGAGACAGAGAGCCCTTTTCCTGAAGTGAAAATGTCCATGTTCTGTTCTTCTTTTGCACACAGGGAAAGGCCTTTACGGCTGCTGTACGGCCTTTACCCACGCGAGGGAGAGCAGCTTCCCACTCACTTTGGAGATGGGACTCCTGCAGCGCTGTGGGCCATGCCTGTGCTTCGAAGACAGTAAACTAACCATTCCATTTGAAGAGGGCACACACAGAATTGGAAATCTCTGTTCTCTGGGAGTAGTGTTTGGTGCTACTTCGGCCCTGTGTTTGGTGGCTCACTGCCCACTAGCAATGTTTCTAGTCGCCACTGTGGGGCAAACGATGTGCAGCTAAGCTCACTTTGGAAGTACAAGTGCCAGAATTCCTTTGCGGGGCACCATCCAGATATCACATTCGTAGCATGCGGGTACTTTCCTCCTAAGCTCTCCATTCGCAGCCAGCTTCAAGGTGTTCCTGTTGTGGATAGACTCTAGTGGAGGTGCCGCTGGAGACGGCCTCTGCTTCTATGTTCCTTGAGAGGGCTACTTTGAGGAACCTCTTACTCTAGCCTCTGCCAAGTACAGCCTTCGGCCTCTCTCAAATACTCACTTACCTGTGAGAGCTTGTCTTTCCTTTGGAGAAACAGCCCTTTTCCTGAAGGGAAAATGTCCGTGCTCTGTTCTTCTTTTGCACACAGGGAAAGCCCTTTACGGCTGCTGTTCGGCCTTTACCCATGCGAGGGAGGGCAGCTTCCCATTCAGTTTGGAGAGGGCACTCCTGCAGCGCTGTGGGCCATGCCTGTGCTTCGAAGACACTAAACTAACCTTTCCATTTGCAGAGGGCACGCACAGAATGCTAAGTCTCTGTTCTTTGGGAGAAGTGGTTGGTGCTACTGTGCCTCTGTGTTTGCTGTCTCACTGCCCACTAGCAATGTTTCTGCTCGACACTGTGGGGCAAACGATGTGCAGCTAAGCTCACTTTGGAAGTACAAGTGCCAGAATTCCTTTGCGGGGCACCATCCAGATATCACATTCGTAGCATGCGGGTACTTCCTCCTAAGCTCTGAATTCGCAGCCAGCTTCAAGGTGTTCCTGTTGTGGATAGACTCTAGTGGAGGTGCCGCTGGAGACGGCCTCTGCTTCTATGTTCTTTGAGAGGGCTGCTTTGAGGAACCTCCTACTCTAGCCTCTGCCAAGTAAGGCCTTCGGCCTCCCTCAAATACAGACCTGTGAGAGCTTGTCTTTCCTTTGGAGAGACAGAGAGCCCTTTTCCTGAAGGGAAAATGTCCGTGCTCTGTTCTTCTTTTGCACACAGGGAAAGGCCTTTACGGCTGCTGTTTGGCCTTTACCCACGCGAGGGAGGGCAGCTTCCCACTCACTTTGGAGATGGCACTCCTGCAGCGCTGTGGGCCATGCCTGTGCTTCGAAGACACTAAACTACCCTTTCCATTTGCAGAAGGCACGCACAGAATGCTAAGTCTCTGTTCTTTGGGAGAAGTGGTTGGTGCTACTGTGCCTCTGTGTTTGCTGTCTCACTGCCCACTAGCAATGTTTCTGCTCGACACTGTGGGGCAAACGATGTGCAGCTAAGCTCACTTTGGAAGTACAAGTGCCAGAATTCCTTTGCGGGGCACCATCCAGATATCACATTCGTAGCATGCGGGTAGTTTCCTCCTAAGCTCTGCATTCGCAGCCAGCTTCAAGGTGTTCCTGTGGTGGATAGACTCTAGTGGAGGTGCCGCTGGATTCGGCTTCTGCTTCTATGTTCTTTGAGAGGGCTGCTTTGAGGAACCTCCTACTCTAGCCTCTGCCAAGGAAGGCCTTCGGCCTCTCTCAAATACACACCTGTGATAGCTTGTCTTTCCTTTGGAGAGACAGAGAGCCCTTTTCCTGAAGGGAAAATGTCCATGCTCTGTTCTTCTTTTGCAAACAGGGAAAGGCCTTTACGGCTGCTGATCGGCCTTTACCCACGCGAGGGAGGGCAGCTTCCCACTCACTTTGGAGATGGCACTCCTGCAGCTCTGTGGGCCATGCCTGTGCGTCGAAGACAGTAAACTAACCATTCCATTTGAAGAGGGCACACACACAATGGGAAATCTCTGTTCTCTGGGAGTAGTGTTTGGTGCTACTGCGGCCCTGTGTTTGGTGGCTCACTGCCCACTAGCAATGTTTCTAGTCGCCACTGTGGGGCAAACGATGTGCAGCTAAGCTCACTTTGGAAGTACAAGTGCCAGAATTCCTTTGCGGGGCACCATCCAGATATCACATTCGTAGCATGCGGGTACTTTCCTCCTAAGCTCTCCATTCGCAGCCAGCTTCAAGGTGTTCCTGTTGCGGATAGACTCTAGTGGATGTGCCGCTGGAGACGGCCTCTGCTTCTATGTTCCTTGAGAGGGCTACTTTGAGGAACCTCCTACTCTAGCCTCTGCCAAGTACAGCCTTCGGCCTCTCTCAAATACTCACTTACCTGTGAGAGCTTGTCTTTCCTTTGGAGAGACAGCCCTTTTCCTGAAGGGAAAATGTCCGTGCTCTGTTCTTCTTTTGCACACAGGGAAATCCCTTTACGGCTGCTGTTCGTCCTTTACCCACGCGAGGGAGGGCAGCTTCCCATTCACTTTGGAGATGGCAATCCTGCAGCGCTGTGGGCCATGCCTGTGCTTCGAAGACACTAAACTAACCATTCCATTTGAAGAGGGCACACACAGAATGGGAAACTTCTGTTATCTGGGAGAAGATGTTGGTGCTACTGTGCCTCTGTGTTTGGTGGCTCACTGCCCACTAGCAATATTTTCGCTGGCCACTGGGGGCAAGCGATGTGCAGCTAAGCTCACTTTGGAAGTACAAGTGCCAGAATTCCTTTGCGGGGCACCATCCAGATATCACATTCGTAGCATGCAGGTACTTTCCTCCTAAGCTCTGAATTCGCAGCCAGCTTCAAGGTGTTCCTGTTGTGGATAAACTCTAGTGGAGGTGCCCCTGGAGACGGCCTCTGCTTCTATGTTCCTTGAGAGGGCTACTTTGAGGAACCTCCTACTCTAGCCTCTGCCAAGAAAGGCCTTCGGCCTCTCTCAAATACACACCTGTTAGAGCTTGTCTTTCCTTTGGAGAGACAGAGAGCCCTTTTCCTGAAGGGAAAATGCCCATGCTCTGTTCTTCTTTTGCACACAGGGAAAGGCCTTTACGGCTGCTGTTCGGCCTTTACCCACGCGAGGGAGGGCAGCTTCCCACTCATTTTGGAGATGGCACTCCTGCAGCGCTGTGGGCCATGCCTGTGCTTCGAAGACAGTAAACTAACCATTCCATTTGCAGAGGGCACGCACAGAATGGGAAATCTCTGTTCTTTGGGAGAAGTGGTTGGTGCTACTGTGCCTCTGTGTTTGCTGTCTCACTGCCCACTAGCAATGTTTCTGCTCGACACTGTGGGGCAAACGATGTGCAGCTAAGCTCACTTTGGAAGTACAAGTGCCAGAATTCCTTTGAGGGGCACCATCCAGATAACACATTCGTAGCATGCGGGTACTTTCCTCCTAAGCTCTCCATTCGCAGCCAGCTTCAAGGTTTTCCTGTTGTGGATAGACTCTAGTGGAGGTGCTGCTGGAGACGGCCTCTGCTTCTATGTTCTTTGAGAGGGCTGCTTTGAGGAACCTCCTACTCTAGCCTCTGCCAAGTAAGGCCTTCGGCCTCTCTCAAATACTCACCTGTGAGAGCTTGTCTTTCCTTTGGAGAAACAGAGAGCCCTTTTTCTGAAGGGAAAATGTCCGTGCTCTGTTCTTCTTTTGCACACAGGGAAAGGCCTTTACGGCTGCTGCTCGGCCTTTACCCACGCGAGGGAGGGCAGCTTCCCACTCACTTTGGAGATGGCACTCCTGCAGCGCTGTGGGCCATGCCTGTGCTTCGAAGACAGTAAACTAACCATTCCATTTGAAGAGGGCACACACAGAATGGGAAATCTCTGTTCTCTGGGAGTAGTGTTTGGTGCTACTGCGGCCCTGTGTTTGGTGGCTCACTGCCCACTAGCAATGTTTCTAGTCGCCACTGTGGGGCAAACGATGTGCAGCTAAGCTCATTTTGGAAGTACAAGTGCCAGAATTCCTTTGCGGGGCACCATCCAGATATCACATTCGTAGCATGCGGGTACTTTCCTCCTAAGCTCTCCATTCACAGCCAGCTTCAAGGTTTTCCTGTTGTGGATAGACTCTAGTGGAGGTGCGGCTGGAGACGGCCTCTGCTTCTATGTTCCTTGAGAGGGCTGCTTTGAGGAACCTCCTCATCTAGCCTCTGCGAGGTACAGCCTTCGGCCTCTCTCAAATACTCACTTACCTGTGAGAGCTTGTCTTTCCTTTGGAGAAACAGCCCTTTTCCTGAAGGGAAAATGTCCGTGCTCTGTTCTTCTTTTGCATACAGGGAAAGCCCTTTACGGCTGCTGTTCGGCCTTTACCCACGCGAGGGAGGGCAGCTTCCCATTCACTTTGGAGAGGGCACTCCTGCAGCGCTGTGGGCCATGCCTGTGCTTCGAAGACACTAAACTAACCTTTCCATTTGAAGAGGGCACACACAGAATGGGAAAACTCTGTTATCTGGGAGAAGTTGTTGGTGCTACTGTGCCTCTGTGTTTGGTGGCTCACTGCCCACTAGCAATATTTCTGCTCGCCCCTGGGGGCAAGCGATGTGCAGCTAAGCTCACTTTGGAAGTACAAGTGCCAGAATTCCTTTGCGGGGCACCATCCAGATATCACATTCGTAGCATGCAGGTACTTTCCTCCTATGCTCTTCATTCGAAGCCAGGTTCAATGTGTTCCTGTTGAGGATAGACTCTAGTGGAGGTTCCGCTGGAGACGGCTTCTGCTTCTATGTTCTTTGAGAGGGCTGCTTTGAGGAACTTCCTACTATAGCATGTGCCAAGTACAGCCTTCGGCCTCTCTCAAATACTCACCTGTGACAGCTTGTCTTTCCTTTGGAGAAACAGAGAGCCCTTTTCCTGAAGGGAAAATGTCCGTGCTCTGTTCTTCTTTTGCACACAGTGAAAGCCCTTTACGGCTGCTGTTCGGCCTTTACCCACGCGAGGGAGGGCAGCTTCCCATTCACTTTGGAGATGGCACTCCTGCAGCGCTGTGGGCCATGCCTGTGCTTCGAAGACACTAAACTAACCTTTCCATTTGAAGAGGGCACACACAGAATCGGAAACCTCTGTTATCTTGGAGAAGTTGTTGGTGCTACTGTGCCTCTGTGTTTGGTGGCTCACTGCCCACTAGCAATATTTCTGCTCGCCACTGGGGGCAAGCGATGTGCAGGTAAGCTCACTTTGGAAGTACAAGTGCCAGAATTCCTTTGCGGGGCACCATCCAGATATCACATTCGTAGCATGCAGGTACTTTCCTCCTATGCTCTGCATTCGCAGCCAGGTTCAATGTGTTCCTGTTGTGGATAGACTCTAGTGGAGGTTCCGCTGGAGACGGCCTCTGCTTCTATGTTCTTTGAGAGGGCTGCTTTGAGGAACTTCCTACTATAGCATGTGCCAAGTACAGCCTTCGGCCTCTCTCAAATACTCACCTGTGAGAGCTTGTCTTTCCTTTGGAGAAACAGAGAGCACTTTTACTGAAGGGAAAATGTCCGTGCTCTGTTCTTCTTTTGCACACTGGGAAAGGACTTTACAGCTGCTGCTCGGCCTTTACCCACGCGAGGGAGGGCAGCTTCCCATTCACTTTGGAGAGGGCACTCCTGTAGCGCTGTGGGCCATACCTGTGCTTCGAAGACACCAAACTACCCTTTCCATTTGCAGAAGGCACGCACAGAATGCTAAGTCTCTGTTCTTTGGGAGAAGTGGTTGGTGCTACTGTGCCTCTGTGTTTGCTGTCTCACTGCCCACTAGCAATGTTTCTGCTCGACACTGTGGGGCAAACGATGTGCAGCTAAGCTCACTTTGGAAGTACAAGTGCCAGAATTCCTTTGCGGGGCACCATCCAGATATCACATTCGTAGCATGCGGGTACTTTCCTCCTAAGCTCTCCATTCGCAGCCAGCTTCAAGGTGTTCCTGTTGTGGATTGACTCTAGTGGAGGTGCCGCTGGAGACGGCCTCTGCTTCTATGTTCTTTGAGAGGGCTGCTTTGAGGAACCGCCTACTCTATCCTCTGCCAAGTACAGCCTTCGGCCTCTCTCAAATACTCACTTACCTGTGAGAGCTTGTCTTTCCTTTGGAGAGACAGAGAGCCCTTTTCCTGAAGGGAAAATGTCCATGTTCTGTTCTTCTTTTGCACACAGGGAAAGGCCTTTACGGCTGCTGCTCTGCCTTTACCCACGCGAGGAAGGGCAGCTTCCCATTCACTTTGGAGATGGCACTCCTGCAGCGCTGTGGGCCATGCCTGTGCTTCGAAGACACTAAACTAACCTTTCCATTTGAAGAGGGCACACACAGAATGGAAACCTCTGTTATCTGGGAGAAGGTGTTGGTGCTACTGTGCCTCTGTGTTTGGTGGCTCACTGCCCACTAGCAATATTTCTGCTCGCCACTGGGGGCAAGCGATGTGCAGCTAAGCTCACTTTGGAAGTACAAGTGCCAGAATTCCTTTGCGGGGCACCATCCAGATATCACATTCGTAACATGACGGTACTTTCCTCCTAAGCTCTGAATTCGCAGCCAGGTTCAATGTGTTCCTGTTGTGGATAGACTCTAGTGGAGGTGCCGCTGGAGACAGCCTCTGCTTCTATGTTCTTTGAGAGGGCTGCTTTGAGGAACTTCCTACTATAGCATGTGCCAAGTACAGCCTTCGGCCTCTCTCAAATACTCACCTGTGAGAGCTTGTCTTTCCTTTGGAGAAACAGAGAGCCCTTTTCCTGAAGGGAAAATATCCGTGCTCTGTTCTTCTTTTGCACACAGGGAAAGGCCTTTACGGCTGCTGCTCGGCCTTTACCCACGCGAGGGAGGGCAGCTTCCCATTCACTTTGGAGATGGCAATCCTGCAGCTCTGTGGGCCATGCCTGTGCTTCGAAGACACTAAACTACCCTTTCCATTTGCAGAGGGCTCGCACAGAATGCTAAGTCTCTGTTCTTTGGGAGAAGTGGTTGGTGCTACTGTGCCTCTGTGTTTGCTGTCTCACTGCCCACTAGCAATGTTTCTGCTCGACACTGTGGGGCAAACGATGTGCAGCTAAGCTCACTTTGGAAGTACAAGTGCCAGAATTCCTTTGCGGGGCACCATCCAGATATCACATTTGTAGCATGCGGGTACTTTCCTCCTAAGCTCTGCATTCGCAGCCATCTTCAAAGTGTTCCTGTTGTGGATAGACTCTAGTGGAGGTGCCGCTGGAGACGGCCTCTGCTTCTATGTTCTTTGAGAGGGCTGCTTTGAGGAACCTCCTACTCTAGCCTCTGCCAATTAACGCCTTCGGCCTCTCTCAAATACACACCTGTGAGAGCTTGTCTTTCCTTTGGAGAGACAGAGAGCCCTTTCCTGAAGGGAAAATGTCCATGTTCTGTTCTTCTTTTGCACACAGGGAAAGGCCTTTACAGCTGCTGTTCGGCCTTTACCCACGCGAGGGAGAGCAGCTTCCCACTCACTTTGGAGATGGGACTCCTGCAGCGCTGTGGGCCATGCCTGTGCTTCGAAGACAGTAAACTAACCATTCCATTTGAAGAGGGCACACACAGAATGGGAAATCTCTGTTCTCTGGGAGTAGTGTTTGGTGCTACTGCGACCCTGTGTTTGGTGGCTCACTGCCCACTAGCAATGTTTCTAGTCGCCACTGTGGGGCAAACGATGTGCAGCTAAGCTCACTTTGGAAGTACAAGTGCCAGAATTCCTTTGCGGGGCACCATCCAGATATCACATTCGTAGCATGCGGGTACTTTCCTCCTAAGCTCTCCATTCGCAGGCAGCTTCAAGGTGTTCCTGTTGTGGTTAGACTCTAGTGGAGGTGCGGCTGGAGACGGCCTCTGCTTCTATGTTCCTTGAGAGGGCTGCTTTGAGGAACCTCCTACTCTAGCCTCTGCCAAGTACAGCCTTCGGCCTCTCTCAAATACTCACTTACCTGTGAGAGCTTGTCTTTCCTTTGGAGAAACAGCCCTTTTCCTGAAGGGAAAATGTCCGTGCTCTGTTCTTCTTTTGCATACAGGGAAAGCCCTTTACGGCTGCTGTTCGGCCTTTATCCACGCGAGGGAGGGCAGCTTCCCATTCACTTTGGAGATGGCACTCCTGCAGCGCTGTGGGCCATGCCTGTGCTTCGAAGACACTAAACTAACCTTTCCATTTGAAGAGGGCACACACAGAATGGGAAACCTCTGTTATCTGGGAGAAGTTGTTGGTGCTACTGTGCCTCTGTGTTTGGTGGCTCACTGCCCACTAGCAATATTTCTGCTCGCCCCTGGGGGCAAGCGATGTGCAGCTAAGCTCACTTTGGAAGTACAAGTGCCAGAATTCCTTTGCGGGGCACCATCCAGATATCACATTCGTAGCATGCAGGTACTTTCCTCCTATGCTCTTCATTCGCAGCCAGGTTCAATGTGTTCCTGTTGAGGCTAGACTCTAATGGAGGTTCCGCTGGAGACGGCCTCTGCTTCTATGTTCTTTGAGAGGGCTGCTTTGAGGAACTTCCTACTATAGCATGTGCCAAGTACAGCCTTCGGCCTCTCTCAAATACTCACCTGTGAGAGCTTGTCTTTCCTTTGGAGAAACAGAGAGCCCTTTTCCTGAAGGGAAAATGTCCGTGCTCTGTTCTTCTTTTGCACACAGTGAAAGCCCTTTACGGCTGCTGTTCGGCCTTTACCCACGCGAGGGAGGGCAGCTTCCCATTCACTTTGGAGAGGGCACTCCTGCAGCGCTGTGGGCCATGCCTGTGCTTCGAAGACACTAAACTAACCTTTCCATTTGAAAAGGGCACACACAGAATGGGAAACCTCTGTTATCTTGGAGAAGTTGTTGGTGCTACTGTGCCTCTGTGTTTGGTGGCTCATTGCCCACTAGCAATATTTCTGCTCGCCACTGGGGGCAAGCGATGTGCAGCTAAGCTCACTTTGGAAGTACAAGTGCCAGAATTCCTTTGCGGGGCACCATCCAGATATCACATTCGTAGCATGCAGGTACTTTCCTCCTATGCTCTGCATTCGCAGCCAGGTTCAATGTGTTCCTGTTGTGGATAGACTCTAGTGGAGGTTCCGCTGGAGACGGCCTCTGCTTCTATGTTCTTTGAGAGGGCTGCTTTGAGGAACTTCCTACTATAGCATGTGCCAAGTACAGCCTTCGGCCTCTCTCAAATACTCACCTGTGAGAGCTTGTCTTTCCTTTGGAGAAACAGAGAGCACTTTTCCTGAAGGGAAAATGTCCGTGCTCTGTTCTTCTTTTGCACACAGGGAAAGGCCTTTATAGCTGCTGCTCGGCCTTTACCCACGCGAGGGAGGGCAGCTTCCCATTCACTTTGGAGAGGGCACTCCTGCAGCGCTGTGGGCCATACCTGTGCTTCGAAGACACTAAACTACCCTTTCCATTTGCAGAAGGCACGCACAGAATGATAAGTCTCTGTTCTTTGGGAGAAGTGGTTGGTGCTACTGTGCCTCTGTGTTTGCTGTCTCACTGCCCACTAGCAATGTTTCTGCTCGACACTGTGGGGCAAACGATGTGCAGCTAAGCTCACTTTGGAAGTACAAGTGCCAGAATTCCTTTGCGGGGCACCATCCAGATATCACATTCGTAGCATGCGGGTACTTTCCTCCTAAGCTCTGCATTCGCAGCCAGCTTCAAAGTGTTCCTGTTGTGGATAGACTCTAGTGGAGGTGCCGCTGGAGACGGCCTCTGCTTCTGTGTTCTTTGAGAGGGCTGCTTTGAGGAACCTCCTACTCTAGCCTCTGCCAATTAAGGCCTTTGGCCTCTCTCAAATACACACCTGTGAGAGCTTGTCTTTCCTTTGGAGAGACAGAGAGCCCTTTTCCTGAAGTGAAAATGTCCATGTTCTGTTCTTCTTTTGCACACAGGGAAAGGCCTTTACGGCTGCTGTACGGCCTTTACCCACGCGAGGGAGAGCAGCTTCCCACTCACTTTGGAGATGGGACTCCTGCAGCGCTGTGGGCCATGCCTGTGCTTCGAAGACAGTAAACTAACCATTCCATTTGAAGAGGGCACACACAGAATTGGAAATCTCTGTTCTCTGGGAGTAGTGTTTGGTGCTACTTCGGCCCTGTGTTTGGTGGCTCACTGCCCACTAGCAATGTTTCTAGTCGCCACTGTGGGGCAAACGATGTGCAGCTAAGCTCACTTTGGAAGTACAAGTGCCAGAATTCCTTTGCGGGGCACCATCCAGATATCACATTCGTAGCATGCGGGTACTTTCCTCCTAAGCTCTCCATTCGCAGCCAGCTTCAAGGTGTTCCTGTTGTGGATAGACTCTAGTGGAGGTGCCGCTGGAGACGGCCTCTGCTTCTATGTTCCTTGAGAGGGCTACTTTGAGGAACCTCTTACTCTAGCCTCTGCCAAGTACAGCCTTCGGCCTCTCTCAAATACTCACTTACCTGTGAGAGCTTGTCTTTCCTTTGGAGAAACAGCCCTTTTCCTGAAGGGAAAATGTCCGTGCTCTGTTCTTCTTTTGCACACAGGGAAAGCCCTTTACGGCTGCTGTTCGGCCTTTACCCATGCGAGGGAGGGCAGCTTCCCATTCAGTTTGGAGAGGGCACTCCTGCAGCGCTGTGGGCCATGCCTGTGCTTCGAAGACACTAAACTAACCTTTCCATTTGCAGAGGGCACGCACAGAATGCTAAGTCTCTGTTCTTTGGGAGAAGTGGTTGGTGCTACTGTGCCTCTGTGTTTGCTGTCTCACTGCCCACTAGCAATGTTTCTGCTCGACACTGTGGGGCAAACGATGTGCAGCTAAGCTCACTTTGGAAGTACAAGTGCCAGAATTCCTTTGCGGGGCACCATCCAGATATCACATTCGTAGCATGCGGGTACTTCCTCCTAAGCTCTGAATTCGCAGCCAGCTTCAAGGTGTTCCTGTTGTGGATAGACTCTAGTGGAGGTGCCGCTGGAGACGGCCTCTGCTTCTATGTTCTTTGAGAGGGCTGCTTTGAGGAACCTCCTACTCTAGCCTCTGCCAAGTAAGGCCTTCGGCCTCCCTCAAATACAGACCTGTGAGAGCTTGTCTTTCCTTTGGAGAGACAGAGAGCCCTTTTCCTGAAGGGAAAATGTCCGTGCTCTGTTCTTCTTTTGCACACAGGGAAAGGCCTTTACGGCTGCTGTTCGGCCTTTACCCACGCGAGGGAGGGCAGCTTCCCACTCACTTTGGAGATGGCACTCCTGCAGCGCTGTGGGCCATGCCTGTGCTTCGAAGACACTAAACTACCCTTTCCATTTGCAGAAGGCACGCACAGAATGCTAAGTCTCTGTTCTTTGGGAGAAGTGGTTGGTGCTACTGTGCCTCTGTGTTTGCTGTCTCACTGCCCACTAGCAATGTTTCTGCTCGACACTGTGGGGCAAACGATGTGCAGCTAAGCTCACTTTGGAAGTACAAGTGCCAGAATTCCTTTGCGGGGCACCATCCAGATATCACATTCGTAGCATGCGGGTAGTTTCCTCCTAAGCTCTGCATTCGCAGCCAGCTTCAAGGTGTTCCTGTGGTGGATAGACTCTAGTGGAGGTGCCGCTGGATTCGGCTTCTGCTTCTATGTTCTTTGAGAGGGCTGCTTTGAGGAACCTCCTACTCTAGCCTCTGCCAAGGAAGGCCTTCGGCCTCTCTCAAATACACACCTGTGATAGCTTGTCTTTCCTTTGGAGAGACAGAGAGCCCTTTTCCTGAAGGGAAAATGTCCATGCTCTGTTCTTCTTTTGCAAACAGGGAAAGGCCTTTACGGCTGCTGATCGGCCTTTACCCACGCGAGGGAGGGCAGCTTCCCACTCACTTTGGAGATGGCACTCCTGCAGCTCTGTGGGCCATGCCTGTGCGTCGAAGACAGTAAACTAACCATTCCATTTGAAGAGGGCACACACACAATGGGAAATCTCTGTTCTCTGGGAGTAGTGTTTGGTGCTACTGCGGCCCTGTGTTTGGTGGCTCACTGCCCACTAGCAATGTTTCTAGTCGCCACTGTGGGGCAAACGATGTGCAGCTAAGCTCACTTTGGAAGTACAAGTGCCAGAATTCCTTTGCGGGGCACCATCCAGATATCACATTCGTAGCATGCGGGTACTTTCCTCCTAAGCTCTCCATTCGCAGCCAGCTTCAAGGTGTTCCTGTTGCGGATAGACTCTAGTGGATGTGCCGCTGGAGACGGCCTCTGCTTCTATGTTCCTTGAGAGGGCTACTTTGAGGAACCTCCTACTCTAGCCTCTGCCAAGTACAGCCTTCGGCCTCTCTCAAATACTCACTTACCTGTGAGAGCTTGTCTTTCCTTTGGAGAGACAGCCCTTTTCCTGAAGGGAAAATGTCGGTGCTCTGTTCTTCTTTTGCACACAGGGAAATCCCTTTACGGCTGCTGTTCGTCCTTTACCCACGCGAGGGAGGGCAGCTTCCCATTCACTTTGGAGATGGCAATCCTGCAGCGCTGTGGGCCATGCCTGTGCTTCGAAGACACTAAACTAACCATTCCATTTGAAGAGGGCACACACAGAATGGGAAACTTCTGTTATCTGGGAGAAGTTGTTGGTGCTACTGTGCCTCTGTGTTTGGTGGCTCACTGCCCACTAGCAATATTTTCGCTGGCCACTGGGGGCAAGCGATGTGCAGCTAAGCTCACTTTGGAAGTACAAGTGCCAGAATTCCTTTGCGGGGCACCATCCAGATATCACATTCGTAGCATGCAGGTACTTTCCTCCTATGCTCTGCATTCGCAGCCAGGTTCAATGTGTTCCTGTTGTGGATAGACTCTAGTGGAGGTTCCGCTGGAGACGGCCTCTGCTTCTTTGTTCTTTGAGAGGGCTGCTTTGAGGAACTTCCTACTATAGCATGTGCCAAGTACAGCCTTCGGCCTCTCTCAAATACTCACCTGTGAGAGCTTGTCTTTCCTTTGGAGAAACAGAGAGCCCTTTTCCTGAAGGGAAAATGTCCCTGCTCTGTTCTTCTTTTGCACACAGGGAAAGGCCTTTACGGCTGCTGTTCAGCCTTTACCCACGCGAGGGAGGGCAGCTTCCCATTCACTTTGGAGATGGCATTCCTGCAGCGCTGTGGGCCATGCCTGTGCTGCGAAGACACTAAAATACCCTTTCCATTTGCAGAGGGCACGCACAGAATGCTAAGTCTCTGTTCTTTGGGAGAAGTGGTTGGTGCTACTGTGCCTCTGTGTTTGCTGTCTCACTGCCCACTAGCAATGTTTCTGCTCGACACTGTGGGGCAAACGATGTGCAGCTAAGCTCACTTTGGAAGTGTAAGTGCCAGAATTCCTTTGAGGGGCACCATGCAGATATCACATTCGTAGCATGCGGGTACTTTCCTCCTAAGCTCTGAATTCGCAGCCAGCTTCAAGGTGTTCCTGTTGTGGATAGACTCTAGTGGAGGTGCCGCTGGAGACGGCCTCTGCTTCTATGTTCCTTGAGAGGGCTACTTTGAGGAACCTCCTACTCTAGCCTCTGCCAAGAAAGGCCTTCGGCCTCTCTCAAATACACACCTGTTAGAGCTTGTCTTTCCTTTGGAGAGACAGAGAGCCCTTTTCCTGAAGGGAAAATGCCCATGCTCTGTTCTTCTTTTGCACACAGGGAAAGGCCTTTACGGCTGCTGTTCGGCCTTTACCCACGCGAGGGAGGGCAGCTTCCCACTCACTTTGGAGATGGCACTCCTGCAGCGCTGTGGGCCATGCCTGTGCTTCGAAGACAGTAAACTAACCATTCCATTTGAAGAGGGCACACACAGAATGGGAAATCTCTGTTCTCTGGGAGTAGTGTTTGGTGCTACTGCGGCCCTGTGTTTGGTGGCTCACTGCCCACTAGCAATGTTTCTAGTCGCCACTGTGGGGCAAACGATGTGCAGCTAAGCTCACTTTGGAAGTACAAGTGCCAGAATTCCTTTGCGGGGCACCATCCAGATATCACATTCGTAGCATGCAGGTACTTTCCTCCTAAGCTCTGAATTCGCAGCCAGCTTCAAGGTGTTCCTGTTGTGGATAAACTCTAGTGGAGGTGCCCCTGGAGACGGCCTCTGCTTCTATGTTCCTTGAGAGGGCTACTTTGAGGAACCTCCTACTCTAGCCTCTGCCAAGTACAGCCTTCGGCCTCTCTCAAATACTCACTTACCTGTGAGAGCTTGTCTTTCCTTTGGAGAAACAGCCCTTTTCCTGAAGGGAAAATGTCCGTGCTCTGTTCTTCTTTTGCACACAGGGAAAGCCCTTTACGGCTGCTGTTCGGCCTTTACCCACGCGAGGGAGGGCAGCTTCCCATTCACTTTGGAGATGGCACTCCTGCAGCGCTGTGGGCCATGCCTGTGCTTCGAAGACACTAAACTACCCTTTCCATTTGCAGAGGGCACGCACAGAATGCTAAGTCTCTGTTCTTTGGGAGAAGTGGTTGGTGCTACTGTGCCTCTGTGTTTGCTGTCTCACTGCCCACTAGCAATGTTTCTGCTCGACACTGTGGGGCAAACGATGTGCAGCTAAGCTCACTTTGGAAGTACAAGTGCCAGAATTCCTTTGAGGGGCACCATCCAGATATCACATTCGTAGCATGCGGGTACTTTCCTCCTAAGCTCTGCATTCGCAGCCAGCTTCAAGGTGTTCCTGTTGAGGATTGACTCTAGTGGAGGTGCTGCTGGAGACGGCCTCTGCTTCTATGTTCTTTGAGAGGGCTGCTTTGAGAAACCTCCTACTCTAGCCTCTGCCAAGTAAGGCCTTCGGCCTCTCTAAAATACTCACCTGTGAGAGCTTGTCTTTCCTTTGGAGAAACAGAGAGCCCTTTTTCTGAAGGGAAAATGTCCGTGCTCTGTTCTTCTTTTGCAAACAGGGAAAGGCCTTTACGGCTGCTGCTCGGCCTTTACCCACGCGAGGGAGGGCAGCTTCCCACTCACTTTGGAGATGGCACTCCTGCAGCGCTGTGGGCCATGCCTGTGCTTCGAAGACAGTAAACTAACCATTCCATTTGAAGAGGGCACACACAGAATGGGAAATCTCTGTTCTCTGGGAGTAGTGTTTGGTGCTACTGCGGCCCTGTGTTTGGTGGCTCACTGCCCACTAGCAATGTTTCTAGTCGCCACTGTGGGGCAAACGATGTGCAGCTAAGCTCACTTTGGAAGTACAAGTGCCAGAATTCCTTTGCGGGGCACCATCCAGATAACACATTCGTAGCATGCGGGTACTTTCCTCCTAAGCTCTCCATTCGCAGCCAGCTTCAAGGTTTTCCTGTTGTGGATAGACTCTAGTGGAGGTGCGGCTGGAGACGGCCTCTGCTTCTATGTTCCTTGAGAGGGCTGCTTTGAGGAACCTCCTCATCTAGCCTCTGCCAGGTACAGCCTTCGGCCTCTCTCAAATACTCACTTACCTGTGAGAGCTTGTCTTTCCTTTGGAGAAACAGCCCTTTTCCTGAAGGGAAAATGTCCGTGCTCTGTTCTTCTTTTGCATACAGGGAAAGCCCTTTACGGCTGCTGTTCGTCCTTTACCCACGCGAGGGAGGGCAGCTTCCCATTCACTTTGGAGAGGGCACTCCTGCAGCGCTGTGTGCCATGCCTGTGCTTCGAAGACACTAAACTAACCTTTCCATTTGAAGAGGGCACACACAGAATGGGAAAACTCTGTTATCTGGGAGAAGTTGTTGGTGCTACTGTGCCTCTGTGTTTGGTGGCTCACTGCCCACAAGCAATATTTCTGCTCGCCCCTGGGGGCAAGCGATGTGCAGCTAAGCTCACTTTGGAAGTACAAGTGCCAGAATTCCTTTGCGGGGCACCATCCAGATATCACATTCGTAGCATGCAGGTACTTTCCTCCTATGCTCTTCATTCGAAGCCAGGTTCAATGTGTTCCTGTTGAGGATAGACTCTAGTGGAGGTTCCGCTGGAGACGGCTTCTGCTTCTATGTTCTTTGAGAGGGCTGCTTTGAGGAACTTCCTACTATAGCATGTGCCAAGTACAGCCTTCGGCCTCTCTCAAATACTCACCTGTGAGAGCTTGTCTTTCCTTTGGAGAAACAGAGAGCCCTTTTCCTGAAGGGAAAATGTCCGTGCTCTGTTCTTCTTTTGCACACAGTGAAAGCCCTTTACGGCTGCTGTTCGGCCTTTACCCACGCGAGGGAGGGCAGCTTCCCATTCACTTTGGAGAGGGCACTCCTGCAGCGCTGTGGGCCATGCCTGTGCTTCGAAGACACTAAACTAACCTTTCCATTTGAAGAGGGCACACACAGAATCGGAAACCTCTGTTATCTTGGAGAAGTTGTTGGTGCTACTGTGCCTCTGTGTTTGGTGGCTCACTGCCCACTAGCAATATTTCTGCTCGCCACTGGGGGCAAGCGATGTGCAGCTAAGCTCACTTTGGAAGTACAAGTGCCAGAATTCCTTTGCGGGGCACCATCCAGATATCACATTCGTAGCATGCAGGTACTTTCCTCCTATGCTCTGCATTCGCAGCCAGGTTCAATGTGTTCCTGTTGTGGATAGACTCTAGTGGAGGTTCCGCTGGAGACGGCCTCTGCTTCTTTGTTCTTTGAGAGGGCTGCTTTGAGGAACTTCCTACTATAGCATGTGCCAAGTACAGCCTTCGGCCTCTCTCAAATACTCACCTGTGACAGCTGCTCGGCCTTTACCCACGCGAGGGAGGGCAGCTTCCCATTCACTTTGGAGAGGGCACTCCTGTAGCGCTGTGGGCCATACCTGTGCTTCGAAGACACCAAACTACCCTTTCCATTTGCAGAAGGCACGCACAGAATGCTAAGTCTCTGTTCTTTGGGAGAAGTGGTTGGTGCTACTGTGCCTCTGTGTTTGCTGTCTCACTGCCCACTAGCAATGTTTCTGCTCGACACTGTGGGGCAAACGATGTGCAGCTAAGCTCACTTTGGAAGTACAAGTGCCAGAATTCCTTTGCGGGGCACCATCCAGATATCACATTCGTAGCATGCGGGTACTTTCCTCCTAAGCTCTGCATTCGCAGCCAGCTTCAAGGTGTTCCTGTTGTGGATTGACTCTAGTGGAGGTGCCGCTGGAGACGGCCTCTGCTTCTATGTTCTTTGAGAGGGCTGCTTTGAGGAACCGCCTACTCTATCCTCTGCCAAGTACAGCCTTCGGCCTCTCTCAAATACTCACATACCTGTGAGAGCTTGTCTTTCCTTTGGAGAGACAGAGAGCCCTTTTCCTGAAGGGAAAATGTCCATGCTCTGTTCTTCTTTTGCACACAGGGAAAGGCCTTTACGGCTGCTGCTCTGCCTTTACCCACGCGAGGAAGGGCAGCTTCCCATTCACTTTGGAGATGGCACTCCTGCAGCGCTGTGGGCCATGCCTGTGCTTCGAAGACACTAAACTAACCTTTCCATTTGAAGAGGGCACACACAGAATGGAAACCTCTGTTATCTGGGAGAAGGTGTTGGTGCTACTGTGCCTCTGTGTTTGGTGGCTCACTGCCCACTAGCAATATTTCTGCTCGCCACTGGGGGCAAGCGATGTGCAGCTAAGCTCACTTTGGAAGTACAAGTGCCAGAATTCCTTTGCGGGGCACCATCCAGATATCACATTCGTAACATGGGGGTACTTTCCACCTAAGCTCTGAATTCGCAGCCAGCTTCAAGGTGTTCCTGTTGTGGATAGACTCTAGTGGAGGTGCCGCTGGAGACAGCCTCTGCTTCTATGTTCTTTGAGAGGGCTGCTTTGAGGAACTTCCTACTATAGCATGTGCCAAGTACAGCCTTCGGCCTCTCTCAAATACTCACCTGTGAGAGCTTGTCTTTCCTTTGGAGAAACAGAGAGCCCTTTTCCTGAAGGGAAAATATCCGTGCTCTGTTCTTCTTTTGCACACAGGGAAAGGCCTTTACGGCTGCTGCTCGGCCTTTACCCACGCGAGGGAGGGCAGCTTCCCATTCACTTTGGAGATGGCACTCCTGCAGCTCTGTGGGCCATGCCTGTGCTTCGAAGACACTAAACTACCCTTTCCATTTGCAGAGGGCACGCACAGAATGCTAAGTCTCTGTTCTTTGGGAGAAGTGGTTGGTGCTACTGTGCCTCTGTGTTTGCTGTCTCACTGCCCACTAGCAATGTTTCTGCTCGACACTGTGGGGCAAACGATGTGCAGCTAAGCTCACTTTGGAAGTACAAGTGCCAGAATTCCTTTGCGGGGCACCATCCAGATATCACATTTGTAGCATGCGGGTACTTTCCTCCTAAGCTCTGCATTCGCAGCCATCTTCAAAGTGTTCCTGTTGTGGATAGACTCTAGTGGAGGTGCCGCTGGAGACGGCCTCTGCTTCTATGTTCTTTGAGAGGGCTGCTTTGAGGAACCTCCTACTCTAGCCTCTGCCAATTAACGCCTTCGGCCTCTCTCAAATACACACCTGTGAGAGCTTGTCTTTCCTTTGGAGAGACAGAGAGCCCTTTCCTGAAGGGAAAATGTCCATGTTCTGTTCTTCTTTTGCACACAGGGAAAGGCCTTTACAGCTGCTGTTCGGCCTTTACCCACGCGAGGGAGAGCAGCTTCCCACTCACTTTGGAGATGGGACTCCTGCAGCGCTGTGGGCCATGCCTGTGCTTCGAAGACAGTAAACTAACCATTCCATTTGAAGAGGGCACACACAGAATGGGAAATCTCTGTTCTCTGGGAGTAGTGTTTGGTTCTACTGCGGCCCTGTGTTTGGTGGCTCACTGCCCACTAGCAATGTTTCTAGTCGCCACTGTGGGGCAAACGATGTGCAGCTAAGCTCACTTTGGAAGTACAAGTGCCAGAATTCCTTTGCGGGGCACCATCCAGATATCACATTCGTAGCATGCTGGTACTTTCCTCCTAAGCTCTCCATTCGCAGCCAGCTTCAAGGTGTTCCTGTTGTGGTTAGACTCTAGTGGAGGTGCGGCTGGAGACGGCCTCTGCTTCTATGTTCCTTGAGAGGGCTACTTTGAGGAACCTCCTACTCTAGCCTCTGCCAAGTACAGCCTTCGGCCTCTCTCAAATACTCACTTACCTGTGAGAGCTTGTCTTTCCTTTGGAGAAACAGCCCTTTTCCTGAAGGGAAAATGTCCGTGCTCTGTTCTTCTTTTGCATACAGGGAAAGCCCTTTACGGCTGCTGTTCGGCCTTTACCCACGCGAGGGAGGGCAGCTTCCCATTCACTTTGGAGATGGCACTCCTGCAGCGCTGTGGGCCATGCCTGTGCTTCGAAGACACTAAACTAACCTTTCCATTTGAAGAGGGCACACACAGAATGGGAAAACTCTGTTATCTGGGAGAAGTTGTTGGTGCTACTGTGCCTCTGTGTTTGGTGGCTCACTGCCCACTAGCAATATTTCTGCTCGCCCCTGGGGGCAAGCGATGTGCAGCTAAGCTCACTTTGGAAGTACAAGTGCCAGAATTCCTTTGCGGGGCACCATCCAGATATCACATTCGTAGCATGCACGTACTTTCCTCCTATGCTCTTCATTCGCAGCCAGGTTCAATGTGTTCCTGTTGAGGCTAGACTCTAATGGAGGTTCCGCTGGAGACGGCCTCTGCTTCTATGTTCTTTGAGAGGGCTGCTTTGAGGAACTTCCTACTATAGCATGTGCCAAGTACAGCCTTCGGCCTCTCTCAAATACTCACCTGTGAGAGCTTGTCTTTCCTTTGGAGAAACAGAGAGCCCTTTTCCTGAAGGGAAAATGTCCGTGCTCTGTTCTTCTTTTGCACACAGTGAAAGCCCTTTACGGCTGCTGTTCGGCCTTTACCCACGCGAGGGAGGGCAGCTTCCCATTCACTTTTGAGAGGGCACTCCTGCAGCGCTGTGGGCCATGCCTGTGCTTCGAAGACACTAAACTAACCTTTCCATTTGAAAAGGGCACACACAGAATGGGAAACCTCTGTTATCTTGGAGAAGTTGTTGGTGCTACTGTGCCTCTGTGTTTGGTGGCTCATTGCCCACTAGCAATATTTCTGCTCGCCACTTGGGGCAAGCGATGTGCAGCTAAGCTCACTTTGGAAGTACAAGTGCCAGAATTCCTTTGCGGGGCACCATCCAGATATCACATTCGTAGCATGCAGGTACTTTCCTCCTATGCTCTGCATTCGCAGCCAGGTTCAATGTGTTCCTGTTGTGGATAGACTCTAGTGGAGGTTCCGCTGGAGACGGCCTCTGCTTCTATGTTCTTTGATAGGGCTGCTTTGAGGAACTTCCTACTATAGCATGTGCCAAGTACAGCCTTCGGCCTCTCTCAAATACTCACCTGTGAGAGCTTGTCTTTCCTTTGGAGAAACAGAGAGCACTTTTCCTGAAGGGAAAATGTCCGTGCTCTGTTCTTCTTTTGCACACAGGGAAAGGCCTTTATAGCTGCTGCTCGGCCTTTACCCACGCGAGGGAGGGCAGCTTCCCATTCACTTTGGAGAGGGCACTCCTGCAGCGCTGTGGGCCATACCTGTGCTTCGAAGACACTAAACTACCCTTTCCATTTGCAGAAGGCACTCACAGAATGATAAGTCTCTGTTCTTTGGGAGAAGTGGTTGGTGCTACTGTGCCTCTGTGTTTGCTGTCTCACTGCCCACTAGCAATGTTTCTGCTCGACACTGTGGGGCAAACGATGTGCAGCTAAGCTCACTTTGGAAGTACAAGTGCCAGAATTCCTTTGCGGGGCACCATCCAGATATCACATTCGTAGCATGCGGGTACTTTCCTCCTAAGCTCTGCATTCGCAGCCAGCTTCAAAGTGTTCCTGTTGTGGATAGACTCTAGTGGAGGTGCCGCTGGAGACGGCCTCTGCTTCTATGTTCTTTGAGAGGGCTGCTTTGAGGAACCTCCTACTCTAGCCTCTGCCAATTAAGGCCTTCGGCCTCTCTCAAATACACACCTGTGAGAGCTTGTCTTTCCTTTGGAGAGACAGAGAGCCCTTTTCCTGAAGTGAAAATGTCCATGTTCTGTTCTTCTTTTGCACACAGGGAAAGGCCTTTACGGCTGCTGTACGGCCTTTACCCACGCGAGGGAGAGCAGCTTCCCACTCACTTTGGAGATGGGACTCCTGCAGCGCTGTGGGCCATGCCTGTGCTTCGAAGACAGTAAACTAACCATTCCATTTGAAGAGGGCACACACAGAATTGGAAATCTCTGTTCTCTGGGAGTAGTGTTTGGTGCTACTTCGGCCCTGTGTTTGGTGGCTCACTGCCCACTAGCAATGTTTCTAGTCGCCACTGTGGGGCAAACGATGTGCAGCTAAGCTCACTTTGGAAGTACAAGTGCCAGAATTCCTTTGCGGGGCACCATCCAGATATCACATTCGTAGCATGCGGGTACTTTCCTCCTAAGCTCTCCATTCGCAGCCAGCTTCAAGGTGTTCCTGTTGTGGATAGACTCTAGTGGAGGTGCCGCTGGAGACGGCCTCTGCTTCTATGTTCCTTGAGAGGGCTACTTTGAGGAACCTCTTACTCTAGCCTCTGCCAAGTACAGCCTTCGGCCTCTCTCAAATACTCACTTACCTGTGAGAGCTTGTCTTTCCTTTGGAGAAACAGCCCTTTTCCTGAAGGGAAAATGTCCGTGCTCTGTTCTTCTTTTGCACACAGGGAAAGCCCTTTACGGCTGCTGTTCGGCCTTTACCCATGCGAGGGAGGGCAGCTTCCCATTCAGTTTGGAGAGGGCACTCCTGCAGCGCTGTGGGCCATGCCTGTGCTTCGAAGACACTAAACTAACCTTTCCATTTGCAGAGTGCACGCACAGAATGCTAAGTCTCTGTTCTTTGGGAGAAGTGGTTGGTGCTACTGTGCCTCTGTGTTTGCTGTCTCACTGCCCACTAGCAATGTTTCTGCTCGACACTGTGGGGCAAACGATGTGCAGCTAAGCTCACTTTGGAAGTACAAGTGCCAGAATTCCTTTGCGGGGCACCATCCAGATATCACATTCGTAGCATGCGGGTACTTTCCTCCTAAGCTCTGCATTCGCAGCCAGCTTCAAGGTGTTCCTGTTGTGGATAGACTCTAGTGGAGGTGCCGCTGGAGACGGCCTCTGCTTCTATGTTCTTTGAGAGGGCTGCTTTGAGGAACCTCCTACTCTAGCCTCTGCCAAGGAAGGCCTTCGCCCTCTCTCAAATACACACCTGTGAGAGCTTGTCTTTCCTTTGGAGAGACAGAGAGCCCTTTTGCTGAAGGGAAAATGTCCAGGCTCTGTTCTTCTTTTGCACACAGGGAAAGGCCTTTACGGCTGCTGTTCGGCCTTTACCCACGCGAGGGAGGGCAGCTTTCCACTCACTTTGGAGATGGCACTCCTGCAGCGCTGTGGGCCATGCCTGTGCTTCGAAGACAGTAAACTAACCATTCCATTTGAGGAGGGCACACACAGAATGGGAAATCTCTGTTCTCTGGGAGTAGTGTTTGGTGCTACTGCGGCCCTGTGTTTGGTGGCTCACTGCCCACTAGCAATGTTTCTAGTCGCCACTGTGGGGCAAACGATGTGCAGCTAAGCTCACTTTGGAAGTACAAGTGCCAGAATTCCTTTGCGGGGCACCATCCAGATATCACATTCGTAGCATGCGGGTACTTTCCTCCTAAGCTCTCCATTCGCAGCCACCTTCAAGGTGTTCCTGTTGTGGGTAGACTCTAGTTGACGTGACGCTGGAGACGACCTCTGCTTCTATGTTCCTTGAGAGGGCTACTTTGAGGAACCTCCTACTCTAGCCTCTGCCAAGTACAGCCTTCGGCCTCTCTCAAATACTCACTTACCTGTGAGAGCTTGTCTTTCCTTTGGAGAGACAGCCGTTTTCCTGAAGGGAAAATGTCCGTGCTCTGTTCTTCTTTTGCACACAGGGAAAGCCCTTTCCTGCTGCTGTTCGGCCTTTACCCACGCGAGGGAGGGCAGCTTCCCATTCACTTTGGAGATGGCACTCCTGCAGCGCTGTGGGCCATGCCTGTGCTTCGAAGACACTAAACTAACCATTCCATTTGAAGAGGGCACACACAGAATGGGAAACCTCTGGTATCTGGGAGAAGTTGTTGGTGCTACTGTGCCTCTGTGTTTGGTGGCTCATTGCCCACTAGCAATATTTCTGCTGGCCACTGAGGGCAAGCGATGTGCAGCTAAGCTCACTTTGGAAGTACAAGTGCCAGAATTACTTTGCGGGGCACCATCCAGATATGACATTCGTAGCATGCAGGTACTTTCCTCCTATGATCTGCATACGCAGCCAGGTTCAGTGTGTTCCTGTTGAGGATAGACTCTAGTGGAGGTTCCGCTGGAGACGGCCTCTGCTTCTATGTTCTTTGAGAGGGCTGCTTTGAGGAACTTCCTACTATAGAATGTGCCAAGTACAGCCTTCAGCCTCTCTCAAATACTCACCTGTGAGAGCTTGTCTTTCCTTTGGAGAAACAGAGAGCCCTTTTCCTGAAGGGAAAATGTCCGTGCTCTGTTCTTCTTTTGCACACAGGGAAAGGCCTTTACGGCTGCTGTTCGGCCTTTACCCACGCGAGGGAGGGCAGCTTCGCATTCACTTTGGAGAGGGCACTCCTGCAGCGATGTGGGCCATGCCTGTGCTTCGAAGACACTAAACTGCCCTTTCCATTTGCAGAAGGAACGCACAGAATGCTAAGTCTCTGTTCTTTGGGAGAAGTGGTTGGTGCTACTGTGCCTCTGTGTTTGCTGTCTCACTGCCCACTAGCAATGTTTCTGCTCGACACTGTGGGGCAAACGATGTGCAGCTAAGCTCACTTTGGAAGTACAAGTGCCAGAATTCCTTTGCGGGGCACCATCCAGATATCACATTCGTAGCATGCGGGTACTTTCCTCCTAAGCTCTGAATTCGCAGCCAGCTTCAAGGTGTTCCTGTTGTGGATAGACTCTAGTGGAGGTGCCGCTGGAGACGGCCTCTGCTTCTATGTTCCTTGAGAGGGCTACTTTGAGGAACCTCCTACTCTAGCCTATGCCAAGTA
This sequence comes from Kogia breviceps, assembly GCF_026419965.1. Classification (NCBI taxonomy): domain Eukaryota; kingdom Metazoa; phylum Chordata; class Mammalia; order Artiodactyla; family Physeteridae; genus Kogia; species Kogia breviceps. Next base: position 30,928,866 of record NC_081324.1, read on the forward strand.
CAGCCTTCTGCCGCTCTCAAATACTCACTTACCTGTGAGAGCTTGTCTTTCCTTTGGAGAAACAGCCCTTTTCCTGAAGGGAAAATGTCCGTGCTCTGTTCTTCTTTTGCACACAGTGAAAGCCCTTTACGGCTGCTGTTCGGCCTTTACCCACGCGAGGGAGGGCAGCTTCCCACTCACTTTGGAGATGGCACTCCTGCAGCGCTGTGGGCCATGCCTGTGCTTCGAAGACACTAAACTAACCTTTCCATTTGAAGAGGGCACACACAGAATGGGAAATCTCTGTTCTCTGGGAGAAGTTGTTGGTGCTACTGTGCCTCTGTGTTTGGTGGCTCACTGCCCACTAGCAATATTTCTGCTCGCCACTGGGGGCAAGCGATGTGCAGCTAAGCTCACTTTGGAAGTACAAGTGCCAGAATTCCTTTGCGGGGCACCATCCAGATATCACATTCGTAGCATGCGGGTACTTTCCTCCTAAGCTCTGCATTCGCAGCCAGCTTCAAGGTGTTCCTGTTGTGGATAGACTCTAGTGGAGGTGCCGCTGGAGACGGCCTCTGCTTCTATGTTCTTTGAGAGGGATGCTTTGAGGAACCTCCTACTCTAGCCTCTGCCAAGTACAGCCTTCGGCCTCTCTCAAATAGTCACTTACCTGTGAGAGCTTGTCTTTCCTTTGGGGAGACAGAGAGCCCTTTTCCTGAAGGGAAAATGTCCGTGCTCTGTTCTTCTTTTGCACACAGGGAAAGGCCTTTACGGCTGCTGCTCTGCCTTTACCCATGCGAGGAAGGGCAGCTTCCCATTAACTTTGGAGATGGCACTCCTGCAGCGCTGTGGGCTATGCCTGTGCTTCGAAGACACTAAACTACCCTTTCCATTTGCAGAAGGCACGCACAGAATGCTAAGTCTCTGTTCTTTGGGAGAAGTGGTTGGTGCTACTGTGCCTCTGTGTTTGCTGTCTCACTGCCCACTAGCAATGTTTCTGCTCGACACTGTGGGGCAAACGATGTGCAGCTAAGCTCACTTTGGAAGTACAAGTGCCAGAATTCCTTTGCGGGGCACCATCCAGATATCACATTCGTAGCATGCGGGTACTTTCCTCCTAAGCTCTGCATTCGCAGCCAGCTTCAAGGTGTTCCTGTGGTGGATAGACTCTAGTGGAGGTGCCGCTGGAGACGGCCTCTGCTTCTATGTTCTTTGAGAGGGCTGCTTTGAGGAACCTCCTACTCTAGCCTCTGCCAAGGAAGGCCTTCGGCCTCTCAAATACACACCTGTGATAGCTTGTCTTTCCTTTGGAGAGACGGAGAGCCCTTTTCCTGAAGGGAAAATGTCCATGCTCTGTTCTTCTTTTGCACACAGGGAAATGCCTTTACGGCTGCTGTTCGGCCTTTACCCACGCGAGGGAGGGCAGCTTGCCACTCACTTTGGAGATGGCACTCCGGCAGCGCTGTGGGCCATGCCTGTGCTTCGAAGACAGTAAACTAACCATTCCATTTGAAGAGGGCACACACAGAATGGGAAATCTCTGTTCTCTGGGAGTAGTGTTCGGTGCTACTGCGGCCCTGTGTTTGGTGGCTCACTGCCCACTAGCAATGTTTCTAGTCGCCACTGTGGGGCAAACGATGTGCAGCTAAGCTCACTTTGGAAGTACAAGTGCCAGAATTCCTTTGCGGGGCACCATCCAGATATCACATTCGTAGCATGCGGGTACTTTCCTCCTAAGCTCTGCATTCGCAGCCAGCTTCAAGGTGTTCCTGTTGTGGATAGACTCTAGTGGATGTGCCGCTGGAGACGGCCTCTGCTTCTATGTTCCTTGAGAGGGCTACTTTGAGGAACCTCCTACTCTAGCCTCTGCCAAGTACAGCCTTCGGCCTCTCTCAAACACTCACTTACCTGTGAGAGCTTGTCTTTCCTTTGGAGAGACAGCCCTTTTCCTGAAGGGAAAATGTCCCTTCTCTGTTTTTCTTTTGCACACAGGGAAAGCCCTTTCCTGCTGCTGTTCGGCCTTTACCCACGCGAGGGAGGGCAGCTTCCCATTCACTTTGGAGATGGCACTCCTGCAGCGCTGTGGGCCATGCCTGTGCTTCGAAGACACTAAACTAGCCATTCCATTTGAAGAGGGCACACACAGAATGGGAAACCTCTGTTATCTGGGAGAAGTTGTTGGTGCCACTGTGCCTCTGTGTTTGGTGGCTCACTGCCCACTAGCAATATTTCGGCTGGCCACTGGGGGCAAGCGATGTGCAGCTAAGCTCACTTTGGAAGTACAAGTGCCAGAATTCCTTTGCGGGGCACCATCCAGATATCACATTCGTAGCATGCAGGTACTTTCCTCCTATGATCTGCATACGCAGCCAGGTTCAGTGTGTTCCTGTTGAGGATAGACTCTAGTGGAGGTTCCGCTGGAGACGGCCTCTGCTTCTATGTTCTTTGAGAGGGCTGCTTTGAGGAACATCCTACTATAGAATGTACCAAGTACAGCCTTCAGCCTCTCTCAAATACTCACCTGTGAGAGCTTGTCTTTCCTTTGGAGAAACAGAGAGCCCTTTCCCTGAAGGGAAAATGTCCGTGCTCTGTTCTTCTTTTGCACACAGGGAAAGGCCTTTACGGCTGCTGTTCGGCCTTTACCCACGCGAGGGAGGGCAGCTTCCCATTTATTTTGGAGATGGCACTCCTGCAGGGCTGTGGGCCATGCCTGTGCTTCGAAGACAGTAAACTACCCTTTCCATTTGCAGAAGGCACGCACAGAATGCTAAGTCTCTGTTCTTTGGGAGAAGTGGTTGGTGCTACTGTGCCTCTGTGTTTGCTGTCTCACTGCCCACTAGCAATGTTTCTGCTCGACACTGTGGGGCAAACGATGTGCAGCTAAGCTCACTTTGGAAGTACAAGTGCCAGAATTCCTTTGCGGGGCACCATCCAGATATCACATTCGTAGCATGCGGGTACTTTCCTCCTAAGCTCTGCATTCGCAGCCAGCTTCAAGGTGTTCCTGTTGTGGATAGACTCTAGTGGAGGTGCCGCTGGAGACGGCCTCTGCTTCTATGTTCTTTGAGAGGGCTGCTTTGAGGAACCTCCTACTCTAGCCTCTGCCAAGGAAGGCCTTCGGCCTCTCTCAAATACACACCTGTGATAGCTTGTCTTTCCTTTGGAGAGACAGAGAGCCCTTTTCCTGAAGGGAAAATGTCCATGCTCTGTTCTTCTTTTGCACACAGGGAAAGGCCTTTACGGCTGCTGTTTCGGCCTTTACCCACGCGAGGGATGGCAGCTTCCCATTCACTTTGGAGATGGCACTCCTGCAGCGCTGTGGGCCATGCCTGTGCTTCGAAGACAGTAAACTAACCATTCCATTTGAAGAGGGCACACACAGAATGGGAAAGCTCTGTTCTCTGGGAGTAGTGTTTGGTGCTACTGCGGCCCTGTGTTTGGTGGCTCACTGCCCACTAGCAATGTTTCTAGTCGCCACTGTGGGGCAAACGATGTGCAGCTAAGCTCACTTTGGAAGTACAAGTGCCAGAATTCCTTTGCGGGGCACCATCCAGATATCACATTCGTAGCATGCGGGTACTTTCCTCCTAAGCTCTCCATTCGCAGCCAGCTTCAAGGTGTTCCTGTTGTGGGTAGACTCTAGTGGATGTGCCGCTGGAGACGGCCTCTGCTTCTATGTTCCTTGAGAGGGCTACTTTGAGGAACCTCCTACTCTAGCCTCTGCCAAGTACAGCCTTCGGCCTCTCTCAAATACTCACTTACCTGTGAGAGCTTGTCTTTCCTTTGGAGAGACAGCCCTTTTCCTGAAGGGAAAATGTCGGTGCTCTGTTCTTCTTTTGCACACAGGGAAAGCCCTTTACGGCTGCTGTTCGGCCTTTACCCACGCGAGGGAGGGCAGCTTCCCATTCACTTTGGAGAGGGCACTCCTGCAGCGCTGTGGGCCATGCCTGTGCTTCGAAGACACTAAACTAACCATTCCATTTGAAGAGGGCACACACAGAATGGGAAACCTCTGTTATCTGGGAGAAGTTGTTGGTTCTACTGTGCCTCTGTGTTTTGGTGGCTCACTGCCCACTGGCAATATTTCGGCTGGCCACTGGGGGCAAGCGATGTGCAGCTAAGCTCACTTTGGAAGTACAAGTGCCACAATTCCTTTGCGGGGCACCATCCAGATATCACATTCGTAGCATGCAGGTACTTTCCTCCTATGATCTGCATACGCAGCCAGGTTCAGTGTGTTCCTGTTGAGGATAGACTCTAGTGGAGGTTCCGCTGGAGACGGCCTCTGCTTCTATGTTCTTTGAGAGGGCTGCTTTGAGGAACTTCCTACTATAGAATGTGCCAAGTACAGCCTTCAGCCTCTCTCAAATATGCACCTGTGAGAGCTTGTCTTTCCTTTGGAGAAACAGAGAGCCCTTTTCCTGAAGGGAAAATGTCCGTGCTCTGTTCTTCTTTTGCACACAGGGAAAGGCCTTTACGGCTGCTGTTCGGCCTTTACCCACGCGAGGGAGGGCAGCTTCCCATTCACTTTGGAGAGGGCACTCCTGCAGCGCTGTGGGCCATGCCTGTGCTTCGAAGACACTAAACTGCCCTTTCCATTTGCAGAAGGAACGCACAGAATGCTAAGTCTCTGTTCTTTGGGAGAAGTGGTTGGTGCTACTGTGCCTCTGTGTTTGCTGTCTCACTGCCCACTAGCAATGTTTCTGCTCGACACTGTGGGGCAAACGATGTGCAGCTAAGCTCACTTTGGAAGTACAAGTGCCAGAATTCCTTTGCGGGGCACCATCCAGATATCACATTCGTAGCATGCGGGTACTTTCCTCCTAAGCTCTGAATTCGCAGCCAGCTTCAAGGTGTTCCTGTTGTGGATAGACTCTAGTGGAGGTGCCGCTGGAGACGGCCACTGCTTCTATGTTCCTTGAGAGGGCTACTTTGAGGAACCTCCTACTCTAGCCTATGCCAAGTACAGCCTTCGGCCTCTCTCAAATACTCACTTACCTTTGAGAGCTTGTCTTTCCTTTGGAGAAACAGCCCTTTTCCTGAAGGGAAAATGTCCGTGCTCTGTTCTTCTTTTGCACACAGTGAAAGCCCTTTACGGCTGCTGTTCGGCCTTTACCCACGCGAGGGAGGGCAGCTTCCCACTCACTTTGGAGATGGCACTCCTGCAGCGCTGTGGGCCATGCCTGTGCTTCGAAGACACTAAACTAACCTTTCCATTTGAAGAGGGCACACACAGAATGGGAAACCTCTGTTATCTGGGAGAAGTTGTTGGTGCTACTGTGCCTCTGTGTTTGGTGGCTCACTGCCCACTAGCAATATTTCTGCTCGCCACTGGGGGCAAGCGATGTGCAGCTAAGCTCACTTTGGAAGTACAAGTGCCAGAATTCCTTTGCGGGGCACCATCCAGATATCACATTCGTAGCATGCGGGTACTTTCCTCCTAAGCTCTCCATTCGCAGCCAGCTTCAAGGTGTTCCTGTTGTGGATAGACTCTAGTGGAGGTGCCGCTGGAGACGGCCTCTGCTTCTATGTTCTTTGAGAGGGCTGCTTTGAGGAACCTCCTACTCTAGCCTCTGCCAAGTACAGCCTTCGGCCTCTCTCAAATACTCTCTTACCTGTGAGAGCTTGTCTTTCCTTTGGAGAGACAGAGAGCCCTTTTCCTGAAGGGAAAATGTCCGTGCTCTGTTCTTCTTTTGCACACAGGGAAAGGCCTTTACGGCTGCTGCTCTGCCTTTACCCATGCGAGGAAGGGCAGCTTCCCATTAACTTTGGAGATGGCACTCCTACAGCGCTGTGGGCCATGCCTGTGCTTCGAAGACACTAAACTACCCTTTCCATTTGCAGAAGGCACGCACAGAATGCTAAGTCTCTGTTCTTTGGGAGAAGTGGTTGGTGCTACTGTGCCTCTGTGTTTGCTGTCTCACTGCCCACTAGCAATGTTTCTGCTCGACACTGTGGGGCAAACGATGTGCAGCTAAGCTCACTTTGGAAGTACAAGTGCCAGAATTCCTTTGCGGGGCACCATCCAGATATCACATTCGTAGCATGCGGGTACTTTCCTCCTAAGCTCTGCATTCGCAGCCAGCTTCAAGGTGTTCCTGTTGTGGATTGACTCTAGTGGAGGTGCCGCTGGATTCGGCCTCTGCTTCTATGTTCTTTGAGAGGGCTTCTTTGAGGAACATCCTACTCTAGCCTCTGCCAAGGAAGGCCTTCGGCCTCTCTCAAATACACACCTGTGATAGCTTGTCTTTCCTTTGGAGAGACAGAGAGCCCTTTTCCTGAAGGGAAAATGTCCATGCTCTGTTCTTCTTTTGCACACAGGGAAAGGCCTTTACGGGTGCTGTTCGGCCTTTACCCACGCGAGGGAGGGCAGCTTCCCACTCACTTTGGAGATGGCACTCCTGCAGCGCTGTGGGCCATGCCTGTGCTTCGAAGACAGTAAACTAACCATTCCATTTGAAGAGGGCACACACAGAATGGGAAATCTCTGTTCTCTGGGAGTAGTGTTTGGTGCTACTGCGGACCTGTGTTTGGTGGCTCACTGCCCACTAGCAATGTTTCTAGTCGCCACTGTGGGGCAAACGATGTGCAGCTAAGCTCACTTTGGAAGTACAAGTGCCAGAATTCCTTTGCGGGGCACCATCCAGATATCACATTCGTAGCATGCGGGTACTTTCCTCCTAAGCTCTCCATTCGCAGCCAGCTTCAAGGTGTTCCTGTTGTGGATAGACTCTAGTGGATGTGCCGCTGGAGACGGCCTCTGCTTCTATGTTCCTTGAGAGGGCTACTTTGAGGAACCTCCTACTCTAGCCTCTGCCAAGTACAGCCTTCGGCCTCTCTCAAATACTCACTTACCTGTGAGAGCTTGTCTTTCCTTTGGAGAGACAGCCCTTTTCCTGAAGGGAAAATGTCCGTTCTCTGTTCTTCTTTTGCACACAGGGAAAGCCCTTTCCTGCTGCTGTTCGGCCTTTACCCACGCGAGGGAGGGCAGCTTCCCATTCACTTTGGAGATGGCACTCCTGCAGCGCTGTGGGCCATGCCTGTGCTTCGAAGACACTAAACTAACCATTCCATTTGAAGAGGGCACACACAGAATGGGAAACCTCTGTTATCTGGGAGAAGTTGTTGGTGCTACTGTGCCTCTGTGTTTGGTGGCTCACTGCCCACTAGCAATATTTCGGCTGGCCACTGGGGGCAAGCGATGTGCAGCTAAGCTCACTTTGGAAGTACAAGTGCCAGAATTCCTTTGCGGGGCACCATCCAGATATCACATTCAGAGCATGCAGGTAGTTTCCTCCTATGATCTGCATACGCAGCCAGGTTCAGTGTGTTCCTGTTGAGGATAGACTCTAGTGGAGGTTCCGCTGGAGACGGCCTCTGCTTCTATGTTCTTTGAGAGGGCTGCTTTGAGGAACTTCCTACTATAGAATGTACCAAGTACAGCCTTCAGCCTCTCTCAAATACTCACCTGTGAGAGCTTGTCTTTCCTTTGGAGAAACAGAGAGCCCTTTTCCTGAAGGGAAAATGTCCGTGCTCTGTTCTTTTTTTGCACTCAGGGAAAGGCCTTTACGGCTGCTGTTCGGCCTTTACCCACGCGAGGGAGGGCGGCTTCCCATTTATTTTGGAGATGGCACTCCTGCAGCGCTGTGGGCCATGCCTGTGCTTCGAAGACAGTAAACTACCCTTTCCATTTGCAGAAGGCACGCACAGAATGCTAAGTCTCTGTTCTTTGGGACAAGTGGTTGGTGCTACTGTGCCTCTGTGTTTGCTGTCTCACTGCCCACTAGCAATGTTTCTGCTCGACACTGTGGGGCAAACGATGTGCAGCTAAGCTCACTTTGGAAGTACAAGTGCCAGAATTCCTTTGCGGGGCACCATCCAGATATCACATTCGTAGCATGCGGGTACTTTCCTCCTAAGCTCTGCATTCGCAGCCAGCTTCAAGGTGTTCCTGTTGTGGATAGACTCTAGTGGAGGTGCCGCTGGAGACGGCCTCTGCTTCTATGTTCTTTGAGAGGGCTGCTTTGAGGAACCTCCTACTCTAGCCTCTGCCAAGGAAGGCCTTCGGCCTCTCTCAAATACACACCTGTGATAGCTTGTCTTTCCTTTGGAGAGACAGAGAGCCCTTTTCCTGAAGGGAAAATGTCCATGCTCTGTTCTTCTTTTGCACACAGGGAAAGGCCTTTACGGCTGCTGTTCGGCCTTTACCCACGCGAGGGAGGGCAGCTTCCCACTCACTTTGGAGATGGCACTCCTGCAGAGCTGTGGGCCATGCCTGTGCTTCGAAGACAGTAAACTAACCATTCCATTTGAAGAGGGCACACACAGAATGGGAAATCTCTGTTCTCTGGGAGTAGTGTTTGGTGCTACTGCGGCCCTGTGTTTGGTGGCTCACTGCCCACTAGCAATGTTTCTAGTCGCCACTGTGGGGCAAACGATGTGCAGCTAAGCTCACTTTGGAAGTACAAGTGCCAGAATTCCTTTGCGGGGCACCATCCAGATATCACATTCGTAGCATGCGGGTACTTTCCTCCTAAGCTCTGCATTCGCAGCCAGCTTCAAGGTGTTCCTGTTGTGGATTGACTCTAGTGGAGGTGCCGCTGGATTCGGCCTCTGCTTCTATGTTCTTTGAGAGGGCTGCTTTGAGGAACCTCCTACTCTAGCCTCTGCCAAGGAAGGCCTTCGGCCTCTCTCAAATACACACCTGTGATAGCTTGTCTTTCCTTTGGAGAGACAGAGAGCCCTTTTCCTGAAGGGAAAATGTCCATGCTCTGTTCTTCTTTTGCACACAGGGAAAGGCCTTTACGGCTGCTGTTCGGCCTTTACCCACGCGAGGGAGGGCAGCTTCCCACTCACTTTGGAGATGGCACTCCTGCAGCGCTGTGGGCCATGCCTGTGCTTCGAAGACAGTAAACTAACCATTCCATTTGAAGAGGGCACACACAGAATGGGAAATCTCTGTTCTCTGGGAGTAGTGTTTGGTGCTACTGCGGCCCTGTGTTTGGTGGCTCACTGCCCACTAGCAATGTTTCTAGTCGCCACTGTGGGGCAAACGATGTGCAGCTAAGCTCACTTTGGAAGTACAAGTGCCAGAATTCCTTTGCGGGGCACCATCCAGATATCACATTCGTAGCATGCGGGTACTTTCCTCCTAAGCTCTCCATTCGCAGCCAGCTTCAAGGTGTTCCTGTTGTGGATAGACTCTAGTGGATGTGCCGCTGGAGACGGCCTCTGCTTCTATGTTCCTTGAGAGGGCTACTTTGAGGAACCTCCTACTCTAGCCTCTGCCAAGTACAGCCTTCGGCCTCTCTCAAATACTCACTTACCTGTGAGAGCTTGTCTTTCCTTTGGAGAGACAGCCCTTCTCCTGAAGGGAAAATGTCCGTTCTCTGTTCTTCTTTTGCACACAGGGAAAGCCCTTTCCTGCTGCTGTTCGGCCTTTACCCACGCGAGGGAGGGCAGCTTCCCATTCACTTTGGAGATGGCACTCCTGCAGCGCTGTGGGCCATGCCTGTGCTTCGAAGACACTAAACTAACCATTCCATTTGAAGAGGGCACACACAGAATGGGAAACCTCTGTTATCTGGGAGAAGTTGTTGGTGCTACTGTGCCTCTGTGTTTGGTGGCTCACTGCCCACTAGCAATATTTCGGCTGGCCACTGGGGGCAAGCGATGTGCAGCTAAGCTCACTTTGGAAGTACAAGTGCCAGAATTCCTTTGCGGGGCACCATCCAGATATCACATTCGTAGCATGCAGGTACTTTCCTCCTATGTTCTGCATACGCAGCCAGGTTCAGTGTGTTCCTGTTGAGGATAGACTCTACTGGAGGTTCCGCTGGAGACGGCCTCTGCTTCTATGTTATTTGAGAGGGCTGCTTTGAGGAACTTCCTACTATAGAATGTACCAAGTACAGCCTTCAGCCTCTCTCAAATACTCACCTGTGAGAGCTTGTCTTTCCTTTGGAGAAACAGAGAGCCCTTTTCCTGAAGGGAAAATGTCCGTGCTCTGTTCTTCTTTTGCACACAGGGAAAGGCCTTTACGGCTGCTGTTCGGCCTTTACCCACGCGAGGGAGGGCAGCTTCCCATTTATTTTGGAGATGGCACTCCTGCAGCGCTGTGGGCCATGCCTGTGCTTCGAAGACAGTAAACTACCCTTTCCATTTGCAGAAGGCACGCACAGAATGCTAAGTCTCTGTTCTTTGGGACAAGTGGTTGGTGCTACTGTGCCTCTGTTTTTGCTGTCTCACTGCCCACTAGCAATGTTTCTGCTCGACACTGTGGGGCAAACGATGTGCAGCTAAGCTCACTTTGGAAGTACAAGTGCCAGAATTCCTTTGCGGGGCACCATCCAGATATCACATTCGTAGCATGCGGGTACATTCCTCCTAAGCTCTGCATTCGCAGCCAGCTTCAAGGTGTTCCTGTTGTGGATAGACTCTAGTGGAGGTGCCGCTGGAGACGGCCTCTGCTTCTATGTTCTTTGAGAGGGCTGCTTTGAGGAACCTCCTACTCTAGCCTCTGCCAAGGAAGGCCTTCGGCCTCTCTCAAATACACACCTGTGATAGCTTGTCTTTCCTTTGGAGAGACAGAGAGCCCTTTTCCTGAAGGGAAAATGTCCATGCTCTGTTCTTCTTTTGCACACAGGGAAAGGCCTTTACGGCTGCTGTTCGGCCTTTACCCACGCGAGGGAGGGCAGCTTCCCACTCACTTTGGAGATGGCACTCCTGCAGCGCTGTGGGCCATGCCTGTGCTTCGAAGACAGTAAACTAACCATTCCATTTGAAGAGGGCACACACAGAATGGGAAATCTCTGTTCTCTGGGAGTAGTGTTTGGTGCTACTGCGGCCCTGTGTTTGGTGGCTCACTGCCCACTAGCAATGTTTCTAGTCGCCACTGTGGGGCAAACGATGTGCAGCTAAGCTCACTTTGGAAGTACAAGTGCCAGAATTCCTTTGCGGGGCACCATCCAGATATCACATTCGTAGCATGCGGGTACTTTCCTCCTAAGCTCTCCATTCGCAGCCAGCTTCAAGGTGTTCCTGTTGTGGATAGACTCTAGTGGATGTGCCGCTGGAGACGGCCTCTGCTTCTATGTTCCTTGAGAGGGCTACTTTGAGGAACCTCCTACTCTAGCCTCTGCCAAGTACAGCCTTCGGCCTCTCTCAAATACTCACTTACCTGTGAGAGCTTGTCTTTCCTTTGGAGAGACAGCCCTTTTCCTGAAGGGAAAATGTCCGTTCTCTGTTCTTCTTTTGCACACAGGGAAAGCCCTTTCCTGCTGCTGTTCGGCCTTTACCCACGCGAGGGAGGGCAGCTTCCCATTCACTTTGGAGATGGCACTCCTGCAGCGCTGTGGGCCATGCCTGTGCTTCGAAGACACTAAACTAACCATTCCATTTGAAGAGGGCACACACAGAATGGGAAACCTCTGTTATCTGGGAGAAGTTGTTGGTGCTACTGTGCCTCTGTGTTTGGTGGCTCACTGCCCACTAGCAATATTTCGGCTGGCCACTGGGGGCAAGCGATGTGCAGCTAAGCTCACTTTGGAAGTACAAGTGCCAGAATTCCTTTGCGGGGCACCATCCAGATATCACATTCGTAGCATGCAGGTACTTTCCTCCTATGATCTGCATACGCAGCCAGGTTCAGTGTGTTCCTGTTGAGGATAGACTCTAGTGGAGGTTCCGCTGGAGACGGCCTCTGCTTCTATGTTCTTTGAGAGGGCTGCTTTGAGGAACTTCCTACTATAGAATGTGCCAAGTACAGCCTTCAGCCTCTCTCAAATACTCACCTGTGAGAGCTTGTCTTTCCTTTGGAGAAACAGAGAGCCCTTTTCCTGAAGGGAAAATATCCGTGCTCTGTCCTTCTTTTGCACACAGGGAAAGGCCTTTACGGCTGCTGCTCTGCCTTTACCCATGCGAGGAAGGGCAGCTTCCCATTCACTTTGGAGATGGCACGCCTGCAGCGCTGTGGGCCATGCCTGTGCTTCGAAGACACTAAACTACCCTTTCCATTTGCAGAAGGCACGCACAGAATGCTAAGTCTCTGTTCTTTGGGAGAAGTGGTTGGTGCTACTGTGCCTCTGTGTTTGCTGTCTCACTGCCCACTAGCAATGTTTCTGCTCGACACTGTGGGGCAAACGATGTGCAGCTAAGCTCACTTTGGAAGTACAAGTGCCAGAATTCCTTTGGTGGCACTATCCAGATATCACATTCCTAGCATGCGGGTACTTTCCTCCTAAGCTCTGCATTCGCAGCCAGCTTCAAGGTGTTCCTGTTGTGGATAGACTCTAGTGGAGTTGCCGCTGGAGACGACCTCTGCTTCTATGTTCTTTGAGAGGGCTGCTTTGAGGAACCTCCTACTCTAGCCTCTGCCAAGTAAGGCCTTCGGCCTCCCTCAAATACACACCTGTGAGAGCTTGTCTTTCCTTTGGAGAGACAGAGAGCCCTTTTCCTGAAGGGAAAATGTCCATGCTCTGTTCTTCTTTTGCACACAGGGAAAGGCCTTTACGGCTGCTGTTCGGCCTTTACCCACGCGAGGGAGGGCAGCTTCCCACTCACTTTGGAGATGGCACTCCTGCAGCGCTGTGGGCCATGCCTGTGCTTCGAAGACACTAAACTAACCATTCCATTTGAAGAGGGCACACACAGAATGGGAAATCTCTGTTCTCTGGGAGTAGTGTTTGGTGCTACTGCGGCCCTGTGTTTGGTGGCTCACTGCCCACTAGCAATGTTTCTAGTCGCCACTGTGGGGCAAACGATGTGCAGCTAAGCTCACTTTGGAAGTACAAGTGCCAGAATTCCTTTGCGGGGCACCATCCAGATATCACATTCGTAGCATGCGGGTACTTTCCTCCTAAGCTCTCCATTCGCAGCCAGATTCAAGGTGTTCCTGTTGTGGATAGACTCTAGTGGAGGTGCGGCTGGAGACGGCCTCTGCTTCTATGTTCCTTGAGAGGGCTGCTTTGAGGAACCTCCTACTCTAGCCTCTGCCAAGTACAGCCTTCGGCCTCTCTCAAATACTCACTTACCTGTGAGAGCTTGTCTTTCCTTTGGAGAAACAGCCCTTTTCCTGAAGGGAAAATGTCCGTGATCTGTTCTTCTTTGGCACACAGGGAAAGCCCTTTACGGCTGCTGTTCGGCCTTTACCCACGCGAGGGAGGGCAGCTACCCATTCACTTTGGAGATGGCACTCCTGCAGCGCTGTGGGCCATGCCTGTGCTTCGAAGACACTAAACTAACCATTCCATTTGAAGAGGGCACACACAGAATGGGAAAACTCTGTATTCTGGGAGAAGTTGTTGGTGCTACTGTGCCTCTGTGTTTGGTGGCTCACTGCCCACTAGCAATATTTCTGCTCGCCACTGGGGGCAAGCGATGTGCAGCTAAACTCACTTTGGAAGTACAAGTGCCAGAATTCCTTTGCGGGGCACCATCCAGATATCACATTCGTAGCATGCAGGTACTTTCCTCCTATGCTCTTCATTCGCAGCCAGGTTCAATGTGTTCCTGTTGAGGATAGACTCTAGTGGAGGTTCCGCTGGAGACGGCCTCTGCTTCTATGTTCTTTTAGAGGGCTGCTTTGAGGAACTTCCTACTATAGCATGTGCCAAGTACAGCCTTCGGCCTCTCTCAAATACTCACCTGTGAGACCTTGTCTTTCCTTTGGAGAAACAGAGAGCCCTTTTCCTGAAGGGAAAATGTCCGTGCTCTGTTCTTCTTTTGCACACAGTGAAAGCCCTTTACGGCTGCTGTTCGGCCTTTACCCACGCGTTGGAGGGCAGCTTCCCATTCACTTTGGAGAGGGCACTCCTGCAGCGCTGTGGGCCATGCCTGTGCTTCGAAGACACTAAACTATCCTTTCCATTTGAAGAGGGCACACACAGAATGGGAAACCTCTGTTATCTTGGAGAAGTTGTTGGTGCTACTGTGCCTCTGTGTTTGGTGACTCACTGCTCACTAGCAATATTTCTGCTGGCCACTGGGGGCAAGCGATGTGCAGCTAAGCTCACTTTGGAAGTACAAGTGCCAGAATTCCTTTGCGGGGCACCATCCAGATATCACATTCGTAGCATGCAGGTACTTTCCTCCTATGCTCTGCATTCGCAGCCAGGTTCAATGTGTTCCTGTTGTGGATAGACTCTAGTGGAGGTTCCGCTGGAGACGGCCTCTGCTTCTATGTTCTTTGAGAGGGCTGCTTTGAGGAACTTCCTACTATAGCATGTGCCAAGTACAGCCTTCGGCCTCTCTCAAATACTCACCTGTGAGAGCTTGTCTTTCCTTTGGAGAAACAGAGAGCCCTTTTCCTCAAGGGAAAATGTCCGTGCTCTGTTCTTCTTTTGCACACAGGGAAAGGCCTTTACAGCTGCTGCTCTGCCTTTACCCACGCGAGGGAGGGCAGCTTCCCATTCACTTTGGAGATGGCACTCCTGCAGCGCTGTGGGCCATGCCTGTGCTTCGAAGACAAAAAACTACCCTTTCCATTTGAAGAAGGCACGCACAGAATGCTAAGTCTCTGTTCTTTGGGAGAAGTGGTTGGTGCTACTGTGCCTCTGTGTTTGGTGGCTCACTGCCCACTAGCAATATTTCTGCTCGCCACTGGGGGCAAGCGATGTGCAGCTAAGCTCACTTTGGAAGTACAAGTGCCAGAATTCCTTTGCGGGGCACCATCCAGATATCACATTCGTAGCATGCGGGTACTTTCCTCCTAAGCTCTGAATTCGCAGCCAGCTTCAAGGTGTTCCTGTTGTGGATAGACTCTAGTGGAGGTGCCGCTGGAGACGGCCTCTGCTTCTATGTTCCTTGAGAGGGCTACTTTGAGGAACCTCCTACTCTAGCCTATGCCAAGTACAGCCTTCGGCCTCTCTCAAATACTCACTTACCTGTCAGAGCTTGTCTTTCCTTTGGAGAAACAGCCCTTTTCCTGAAGGGAAAATGTCCGTGCTCTGTTCTTCTTTTGCACACAGTGAAAGCCCTTTACGGCTGCTGTTCGGCCTTTACCCACGCGAGGGAGGGCAGCTTCCCACTCACTTTGGAGATGGCACTCCTGCAGCGCTGTGGGCCATGCCTGTGCTTCGAAGACACTAAACTAACCTTTCCATTTGAAGAGGGCACACACAGAATGGGAAACCTCTGTTATCTGGGAGAAGTTGTTGGTGCTACTGTGCCTCTGTGTTTGGTGGCTCACTGCCCACTAGCAATATTTCTGCTCGCCACTGGGGGCAAGCGATGTGCAGCTAAGCTCACTTTGGAAGTACAAGTGCCAGAATTCCTTTGCGGGGCACCATCCAGATATCACATTCGTAGCATGCGGGTACTTTCCTCCTAAGCTCTGCATTCGCAGCCAGCTTCAAGGTGTTCCTTTTGTGGATAGACTCTAGTGGAGGTGCCGCTGGAGACGGCCTCTGCTTCTATGTTCTTTGAGAGGGCTACTTTGAGGAACCTCCTACTCTAGCCTCTGCCAAGTACAGCCTTCGGCCTCTCTCAAATACTCACTTACCTGTGAGAGCTTGTCTTTCCTTTGGAGAAACAGCCCTTTTCCTGAAGGGAAAATGTCCGTGCTCTGTTCTTCTTTTGCACACAGGGAAAGCCCTTTACGGCTGCTGTTCGGCCTTTCCCCACGCGAGGGAGGGCAGCTTCGCATTCACTTTGGAGAGGGCACTCCTGCAGCGCTGTGGGCCATGCCTGTGCTTCGAAGACACTAAACTGCCCTTTCCATTTGCAGAAGGAACGCACAGAATGCTAAGTCTCTGTTCTTTGGGAGAAGTGGTTGGTGCTACTGTGCCTCTGTGTTTGCTGTCTCACTGCCCACTAGCAATGTTTCTGCTCGACACTGTGGGGCAAACGATGTGCAGCTAAGCTCACTTTGGAAGTACAAGTGCCAGAATTCCTTTGCGGGGCACCATCCAGATATCACATTCGTAGCATGCGGGTACTTTCCTCCTAAGCTCTGAATTCGCAGCCAGCTTCAAGGTGTTCCTGTTGTGGATAGACTCTAGTGGAGGTGCCGCTGGAGACGGCCTCTGCTTCTATGTTCCTTGAGAGGGCTACTTTGAGGAACCTCCTACTCTAGCCTATGCCAAGTACAGCCTTCGGCCTCTCTCAAATACTCACTTACCTGTCAGAGCTTGTCTTTCCTTTGGAGAAACAGCCCTTTTCCTGAAGGGAAAATGTCCGTGCTCTGTTCTTCTTTTGCACACAGTGAAAGCCCTTTACGGCTGCTGTTCGGCCTTTACCCACGCGAGGGAGGGCAGCTTCCCACTCACTTTGGAGATGGCACTCCTGCAGCGCTGTGGGCCATGCCTGTGCTTCGAAGACACTAAACTAACCTTTCCATTTGAAGAGGGCACACACAGAATGGGAAACCTCTGTTATCTGGGAGAAGTTGTTGGTGCTACTGTGCCTCTGTGTTTGGTGGCTCACTGCCCACTAGCAATATTTCTGCTCGCCACTGGGGGCAAGCGATGTGCAGCTAAGCTCACTTTGGAAGTACAAGTGCCAGAATTCCTTTGCGGGGCACCATCCAGATATCACATTCGTAGCATGCGGGTACTTTCCTCCTAAGCTCTGCATTCGCAGCCAGCTTCAAGGTGTTCCTGTTGTGGATAGACTCTAGTGGAGGTGCCGCTGGAGACGGCCTCTGCTTCTATGTTCTTTGAGAGGGCTGCTTTGAGGAACCTCCTACTCTAGCCTCTGCCAAGTACAGCCTTCGGCCTCTCTCAAATACACACCTGTGAGAGCTTGTCTTTCCTTTGGAGAGACAGAGAGCCCTTTTCCTGAAGGGAAAATATCCATGCTCTGTTCTTCTTTTGCACACAGGGAAAGGCCTTTACGGCTGCTGTTGGGCCTTTACCCACGCGAGGGAGAGCAGCTTCCCACTCACTTTGGAGATGGCACTCCTGCAGCGCTGTGGGCCATGCCTGTGCTTCGAAGACAGTAAACTAACCATTCCATTTGAAGAGGGCACACACAGAATGGGAAATCTCTGTTCTCTGGGAGTAGTGTTTGGTGCTACTGCGGCCCTGTGTTTGGTGGCTCACTGCCCACTAGCAATGTTTCTAGTCGCCACTGTGGGGCAAACGATGTGCAGCTAAGCTCACTTTGGAAGTACAAGTGCCAGAATTCCTTTGCAGGGCACCATCCAGATATCACATTCGTAGCATGCGGGTACTTTCCTCCTAAGCTCTCCATTCGCAGCCAGCTTCAATGTGTTCCTGTTGTGGATAGACTCTAGTGGAGGTGCCGCTGGAGACGGCCTCTGCTTCTATGTTCCTTGAGAGGGCTACTTTGAGGAACCTCCTACTCTAGCCTCTGCCAAGTATAGCCTTCGGCCTCTCTCAAATACTCACTTACCTGTGAGAGCTTGTCTTTCCTTTGGAGAAACAGCCCTTTTCCTGAAGGGAAAATGTCCGTGCTCTGTTCTTCTTTTGCACACAGGGAAAGCCCTTTATGGCTGCTGTTCGGCCTTTACCCACGCGAGGGAGGGCAGCTTCCCATTCACTTTGGAGAGGGCACTCCTGCAGCGCTGTGGGCCATGCCTGTGCTTCGAAGACACTAAACTACCCTTTCCATTTGCAGAGGGCACGCACAGAATGCTAAGTCTCTGTTCTTTGGGAGAAGTGTTTGGTGCTACTGTGCCTCTGTGTTTGCTCTCTCACTGCCCACTAGCAATGTTTCTGCTCGACACTGTGGGGCAAACGATGTGCAGCTAAGCTCACTTTGGAAGTACAAGTGCCAGAATTCCTTTGCGGGGCACCATCCAGATATCACATTCGTAGCATGCGGGTACTTTCCTCCTAAGCTCTGCATTCGCAGCCAGCTTCAAGGTGTTCCTGTTGTGGATAGACTCTAGTGGAGGTGCCGCTGGAGACGGCCTCTGCTTCTATGTTCTTTGAGAGGGCTGCTTTGAGGAACCTCCTACTCTAGCCTGTGCCAATTAAGGCCTTCGGCCTCTCTCAAATACACACCTGTGAGAGCTTGTCTTTCCTTTGGAGAGACAGAGAGCCCTTTTCCTGAAGGGAAAATATCCATGCTCTGTTCTTCTTTTGCACACAGGGAAAGGCCTTTACGGCTGCTGTTCGGCCTTTACCCACGCGAGGGAGAGCAGCTTCCCACTCACTTTGGAGATGGCACTCCTGCAGCGCTGTGGGCCATGCCTGTGCTTCGAAGACAGTAAACTAACCATTCCATTTGAAGAGGGCACACACAGAATGGGAAATCTCTGTTCTCTGGGAGTAGTGTTTGGTGCTACTGCGGCCCTGTGTTTGGTGGCTCACTGCCCACTAGCAATGTTTCTAGTCGCCACTGTGGGGCAAACGATGTGCAGCTAAGCTCACTTTGGAAGTACAAGTGCCAGAATTCCTTTGCGGGGCACCATCCAGATATCACATTCGTAGCATGCGGGTACTTTCCTCCTAAGCTCTGCATTCGCAGCCAGCTTCAAGGTGTTCCTGTTGTGGATTGACTCTAGTGGAGGTGCCGCTGGATTCGGCCTCTGCTTCTATGTTCTTTGAGAGGGCTGCTTTGAGGAACCTCCTACTCTAGCCTCTGCCAAGGAAGGCCTTCGGCCTCTCTCAAATACACACCTGTGATAGCTTGTCTTTCCTTTGGAGAGACAGAGAGCCCTTTTCCTGAAGGGAAAATGTCCATGCTCTGTTCTTCTTTTGCACACAGGGAAAGGCCTTTACGGCTGCTGTTTCGGCCTTTACCCACGCGAGGGATGGCAGCTTCCCACTCACTTTGGAGATGGCACTCCTGCAGCTCTGTGGGCCATGCCTGTGCTTCGAAGACAGTAAACTAACCATTTCATTTGAAGAGGGCACACACAGCATGGGAAAGCTCTGTTCTCTGGGAGTAGTGTCTGGTGCTACTGCGGCCCTGTGTTTGGTGGCTCACTGCCCACTAGCAATGTTTCTAGTCGCCACTGTGGGGCAAACGATGTGCAGCTAAGCTCACTTTGGAAGTACAAGTGCCAGAATTCCTTTGCGGGGCACCATCCAGATATCACATTCGTAGCATGCGGGTACTTTCCTCCTAAGCTCTCCATTCGCAGCCAGCTTCAAGGTGTTCCTGTTGTGGATAGACTCTAGTGGAGGTGCAGCTGGAGAGGGCCTCTGCTTCTATGTTCCTTGAGAGGGCTACTTTGAGGAACCTCCTACTCTAGCCTCTGCCAAGTACAGCCTTCGGCCTCTCTCAAATACTCACTTACCTGTGAGAGCTTGTCTTTCCTTTGGAGAAACAGCCCTTTTCCTGAAGGGAAAATGTCCGTGCTCTGTTCTTCTTTTGCACACAGGGAAAGCCCTTTACGGCTGCTGTTCGGCCTTTCCCCACGCGAGGGAGGGCAGCTTCGCATTCACTTTGGAGAAGGCACTCCTGCAGCGCTGTGGGCCATGCCTGTGCTTCGAAGACACTAAACTGCCCTTTCCATTTGCAGAAGGAACGCACAGAATGCTAAGTCTCTGTTCTTTGGGAGAAGTGGTTGGTGCTACTGTGCCTCTGTGTTTGCTGTCTCACTGCCCACTAGCAATGTTTCTGCTCGACACTGTGGGGCAAACGATGTGCAGCTAAGCTCACTTTGGAAGTACAAGTGCCAGAATTCCTTTGCGGGGCACCATCCAGATATCACATTCGTAGCATGCGGGTACTTTCCTCCTAAGCTCTGAATTCGCAGCCAGCTTCAAGGTGTTCCTGTTGTGGATAGACTCTAGTGGAGGTGCCGCTGGAGACGGCCTCTGCTTCTATGTTCCTTGAGAGGGCTACTTTGAGGAACCTCCTACTCTAGCCTATGCCAAGTACAGCCTTCGGCCTCTCTCAAATACTCACTTACCTGTCAGAGCTTGTCTTTCCTTTGGAGAAACAGCCCTTTTCCTGAAGGGAAAATGTCCGTGCTCTGTTCTTCTTTTGCACACAGTGAAAGCCCTTTACGGCTGCTGTTCGGCCTTTACCCACGCGAGGGAGGGCAGCTTCCCACTCACTTTGGAGATGGCACTCCTGCAGCGCTGTGGGCCATGCCTGTGCTTCGAAGACACTAAACTAACCTTTCCATTTGAAGAGGGCACACACAGAATGGGAAACCTGTGTTATCTGGGAGAAGTTGTTGGTGCTACTGTGCCTCTGTGTTTGGTGGCTCACTGCCCACTAGCAATATTTCTGCTCGCCACTGGGGGCAAGCGATGTGCAGCTAAGCTCACTTTGGAAGTACAAGTGCCAGAATTCCTTTGCGGGGCACCATCCAGATATCACATTCGTAGCATGCGGGTACTTTCCTCCTAAGCTCTGCATTCGCAGCCAGCTTCAAGGTGTTCCTGTTGTGGATAGACTCTAGTGGAGGTGCCGCTGGAGACGGCCTCTGCTTCTATGTTCTTTGAGAGGGATGCTTTGAGGAACCTCCTACTCTAGCCTCTGCCAAGTACAGCCTTCGGCCTCTCTCAAATACTCACTTACCTGTGAGAGCTTGTCTTTCCTTTGGAGAGACAGAGAGCCCTTTTCCTGAAGGGAAAATGTCCGTGCTCTGTTCTTCTTTTGCACACAGGCAAAGGCCTTTACGGGTGCTGTTAGGCCTTTACCCACGCGAGGGAGGGCAGCTTCCCATTCACTTTGGAGATGGCACTCCTGCAGCGCTGTGGGCCATGCCTGTGCTTCGAAGACACTAAACTACCCTTTCCATTTGCAGAGGGCACGCACAGAATGTTAAGTCTCTGTTCTTTTGGAGAAGTGGTTGGTGCTACTGTGCCTCTGTGTTTGCTCTCTCACTGCCCACTAGCAATGTTTCTGCTCGACACTGTGGGGCAAACGATGTGCAGCTAAGCTCACTTTGGAAGTACAAGTGCCAGAATTCCTTTGCGGGGCACCATCCAGATATCACATTCGTAGCATGCGGGTACTTTCCTCCTAAGCTCTGCATTCGCAGCCAGCTTCAAGGTGTTCCTGTTGTGGATAGACTCTAGTGGAGGTGCCGCTGGAGACGGCCTCTGCTTCTATGTTCTTTGAGAGGGCTGCTTTGAGGAACCTCCTACTCTAGCCTCTGCCAAGTACAGCCTTCGGCCTCTCTCAAATACACACCTGTGAGAGCTTCTCTTTCCTTTGGAGAGACAGAGAGCCCTTTTCCTGAAGGGAAAATATCCATGCTCTGTTCTTCTTTTGCACACAGGGAAAGGCCTTTACGGCTGCTGTTGGGCCTTTACCCACGCGAGGGAGAGCAGCTTCCCACTCACTTTGGAGATGGCACTCCTGCAGCGCTGTGGGCCATGCCTGTGCTTCGAAGACAGTAAACTAACCATTCCATTTGAAGAGGGCACACACAGAATGGGAAATCTCTGTTCTCTGGGAGTAGTGTTTGGTGCTACTGCGGCCCTGTGTTTGGTGGCTCACTGCCCACTAGCAATGTTTCTAGTCGCCACTGTGGGGCAAACGATGTGCAGCTAAGCTCACTTTGGAAGTACAAGTGCCAGAATTCCTTTGCAGGGCACCATCCAGATATCACATTCGTAGCATGCGGGTACTTTCCTCCTAAGCTCTCCATTCGCAGCCAGCTTCAAGGTGTTCCTGTTGTGGATAGACTCTAGTGGAGGTGCCGCTGGAGACGGCCTCTGCTTCTATGTTCCTTGAGAGGGCTACTTTGAGGAACCTCCTACTCTAGCCTCTGCCAAGTACAGCCTTCGGCCTCTCTCAAATACTCACTTACCTGTGAGAGCTTGTCTTTCCTTTGGAGAAACAGCCCTTTTCCTGAAGGGAAAATGTCCGTGCTCTGTTCTTCTTTTGCACACAGGGAAAGCCCTTTATGGCTGCTGTTCGGCCTTTACCCACGCGAGGCAGGGCAGCTTCCCATTCACTTTGGAGAGGGCACTCCTGCAGCGCTGTGGGCCATGCCTGTGCTTCGAAGACACTAAACTACCCTTTCCATTTGCAGAGGGCACGCACAGAATGCTAAGTCTCTGTTCTTTGGGAGAAGTGTTTGGTGCTACTGTGCCTCTGTGTTTGCTCTCTCACTGCCCACTAGCAATGTTTCTGCTCGACACTGTGGGGCAAACGATGTGCAGCTAAGCTCACTTTGGAAGTACAAGTGCCAGAATTCCTTTGCGGGGCACCATCCAGATATCACATTCGTAGCATGCGGGTACTTTCCTCCTAAGCTCTGCATTCGCAGCCAGCTTCAAGGTGTTCCTGTTGTGGATAGACTCTAGTGGATGTGCCGCTGGAGACGGCCTCTGCTTCTTTGTTCTTTGAGAGGGCTGCTTTGAGGAACCTCCTACTCTAGCCTGTGCCAATTAAGGCCTTCGGCCTCTCTCAAATACACACCTGTGAGAGCTTGTCTTTCCTTTGGAGAGACAGAGAGCCCTTTTCCTGAAGGGAAAATATCCATGCTCTGTTCTTCTTTAGCACACAGGGAAAGGCCTTTACGGCTGCTGTTCGGCCTTTACCCACGCGAGGGAGAGCAGCTTCCCACTCACTTTGGAGATGGCACTCCTGCAGCGCTGTGGGCCATGCCTGTGCTTCGAAGACAGTAAACTAACCATTCCATTTGAAGAGGGCACACACAGAATGGGAAATCTCTGTTCTCTGGGAGTAGTGTTTGGTGCTACTGCGGCCCTGTGTTTGGTGGCTCACTGCCCAGTAGCAATGTTTCTAGTCGCCACTGTGGGGCAAACGATGTGCAGCTAAGCTCACTTTGGAAGTACAAGTGCCAGAATTCCTTTGCGGGGCACCATCCAGATATCACATTCGTAGCATGCGGGTACTTTCCTCCTAAGCTCTGAATTCGCAGCCAGCTTCAAGGTGTTCCTGTTGTGGATAGACTCTAGTGGAGGTGCCGCTGGAGACGGCCTCTGCTTCTATGTTCCTTGAGAGGGCTACTTTGAGGAACCTCCTACTCTAGCCTATGCCAAGTACAGCCTTCGGCCTCTCTCAAATACTCACTTACCTGTCAGAGCTTGTCTTTCCTTTGGAGAAACAGCCCTTTTCCTGAAGGGAAAATGTCCGTGCTCTGTTCTTCTTTTGCACACAGTGAAAGCCCTTTACGGCTGCTGTTCGGCCTTTACCCACGCGAGGGAGGGCAGCTTCCCACTCACTTTGGAGATGGCACTCCTGCAGCGCTGTGGGCCATGCCTGTGCTTCGAAGACACTAAACTAACCTTTCCATTTGAAGAGGGCACACACAGAATGGGAAACCTCTGTTATCTGGGAGAAGTTGTTGGTGCTACTGTGCCTCTGTGTTTGGTGGCTCACTGCCCACTAGCAATATTTCTGCTCGCCACTGGGGGCAAGCGATGTGCAGCTAAGCTCACTTTGGAAGTACAAGTGCCAGAATTCCTTTGCGGGGCACCATCCAGATATCACATTCGTAGCATGCGGGTACTTTCCTCCTAAGCTCTGCATTCGCAGCCAGCTTCAAGGTGTTCCTGTTGTGGATAGACTCTAGTGGAGGTGCCGCTGGAGACGGCCTCTGCTTCTATGTTCTTTGAGAGGGCTGCTTTGAGGAACCTCCTACTCTAGTCTCTGCCAAGGAAGGCCTTCGGCCTCTCTCAAATACACACCTGTGATAGCTTGTCTTTCCTTTGGAGAGACAGAGAGCCCTTTTCCTGAAGGGAAAATGTCCATGCTCTGTTCTTCTTTTGCACACAGGGAAAGGCCTTTACGGCTGCTGTTTCGGCCTTTACCCACGCGAGGGATGGCAGCTTCCCACTCACTTTGGAGATGGCACTCCTGCAGCCCTGTGGGCCATGCCTGTGCTTCGAAGACAGTAAACTAACCATTTCATTTGAAGAGGGCACACACAGAATGGGAAAGCTCTGTTCTCTGGGAGTAGTGTCTGGTGCTACTGCGGCCCTGTGTTTGGTGGCTCACTGCCCACTAGCAATGTTTCTAGTCGCCACTGTGGGGCAAACGATGTGCAGCTAAGCTCACTTTGGAAGTACAAGTGCCAGAATTCCTTTGCGGGGCACCATCCAGATATCACATTCGTAGCATGCGGGTACTTTCCTCCTAAGCTCTCAATTCGCAGCCAGCTTCAAGGTGTTCCTGTTGTGGATAGACTCTAGTGGAGGTGCAGCTGGAGACGGCCTCTGCTTCTATGTTCCTTGAGAGGGCTACTTTGAGGAACCTCCTACTCTAGCCTCTGCCAAGTACAGCCTTCGGCCTCTCTCAAATACTCACTTACCTGTGAGAGCTTGTCTTTCCTTTGGAGAAACAGCCCTTTTCCTGAAGGGAAAATGTCCGTGCTCTGTTCTTCTTTTGCACACAGGGAAAGCCCTTTACGGCTGCTGTTCGGCCTTTCCCCACGCGAGGGAGGGCAGCTTCGCATTCACTTTGGAGAGGGCACTCCTGCAGCGCTGTGGGCCATGCCTGTGCTTCGAAGACACTAAACTGCCCTTTCCATTTGCAGAAGGAACGCACAGAATGCTAAGTCTCTGTTCTTTGGGAGAAGTGGTTGGTGCTACTGTGCCTCTGTGTTTGCTGTCTCACTGCCCACTAGCAATGTTTCTGCTCGACACTGTGGGGCAAACGATGTGCAGCTAAGCTCACTTTGGAAGTACAAGTGCCAGAATTCCTTTGCGGGGCACCATCCAGATATCACATTCGTAGCATGCGGGTACTTTCCTCCTAAGCTCTGAATTCGCAGCCAGCTTCAAGGTGTTCCTGTTGTGGATAGACTCTAGTGGAGGTGCCGCTGGAGACGGCCTCTGCTTCTATGTTCCTTGAGAGGGCTACTTTGAGGAACCTCCTACTCTAGCCTATGCCAAGTACAGCCTTCGGCCTCTCTCAAATACTCACTTACCTGTCAGAGCTTGTCTTTCCTTTGGAGAAACAGCCCTTTTCCTGAAGGGAAAATGTCCGTGCTCTGTTCTTCTTTTGCACACAGTGAAAGCCCTTTACGGCTGCTGTTCGGCCTTTACCCACGCGAGGGAGGGCAGCTTCCCACTCACTTTGGAGATGGCACTCCTGCAGCGCTGTGGGCCATGCCTGTGCTTCGAAGACACTAAACTAACCTTTCCATTTGAAGAGGGCACACACAGAATGGGAAACCTGTGTTATCTGGGAGAAGTTGTTGGTGCTACTGTGCCTCTGTGTTTGGTGGCTCACTGCCCACTAGCAATATTTCTGCTCGCCACTGGGGGCAAGCGATGTGCAGCTAAGCTCACTTTGGAAGTACAAGTGCCAGAATTCCTTTGCGGGGCACCATCCAGATATCACATTCGTAGCATGCGGGTACTTTCCTCCTAAGCTCTGCATTCGCAGCCAGCTTCAAGGTGTTCCTGTTGTGGATAGACTCTAGTGGAGGTGCCGCTGGAGACGGCCTCTGCTTCTATGTTCTTTGAGAGGGATGCTTTGAGGAACCTCCTACTCTAGCCTCTGCCAAGGAAGGCCTTCGGCCTCTCTCAAATACTCACTTACCTGTGAGAGCTTGTCTTTCCTTTGGAGAGACAGAGAGCCCTTTTCCTGAAGGGAAAATGTCCATGCTCTGTTCTTCTTTTGCACACAGGGAAAGGCCTTTACGGCTGCTGTTCGGCCTTTACGCACGCGAGGGAGGGTAGCTTCCCACTCACTTTGGAGATGGCACTCCTACAGCGCTGTGGGCCATGCCTGTGCTTCGAAGACAGTAAACTAACCATTCCATTTGAAGAGGGCACACACAGAATGGGAAATCTCTGTTCTCTGGGAGTAGTGTTTGGTGCTACTGCGGCCCTGTGTTTGGTGGCTCACTGCCCACTAGCAATGTTTCTAGTCGCCACTGTGGGGCAAACGATGTGCAGCTAAGCTCACTTTGGAAGTACAAGTGCCAGAATTCCTTTGCGGGGCACCATCCAGATATGACATTCGTAGCATGCGGGTACTTTCCTCCTAAGCTCTCCATTCGCAGCCAGCTTCAAGGTGTTCCTGTTGTGGATAGACTCTAGTGGATGTGCCGCTGGAGACGGCCTCTGCTTCTATGTTCCTTGAGAGGGCTACTTTGAGGAACCTCCTACTCTAGCCTCTGCCAAGTACAGCCTTCGGCCTCTCTCAAATACTCACTTACCTGTCAGAGCTTGTCTTTCCTTTGGAGAGACAGCCCTTTTCCTGAAGGGAAAATGTCCGTGCTCTGTTCTTCTTTTGCACACAGGGAAATCCCTTTCCTGCTGCTGTTCGGCCTTTACCCACGCGAGGGATGGCAGCTTCCCATTCACTTTGGAGATGGCACTCCTGCAGCGCTGTGGGCCATGCCTGTGCTTCGAAGACACTAAACTAACCATTCCATTTGAAGAGGGCACACACAGAATGGGAAACCTCTGTTATCTGGGAGAAGTTGTTGGTGCTACTGTGCCTCTGTGTTTGGTGGCTCACTGCCCACTAGCAATATTTCGGCTGGCCACTGGGGGCAAGCGATGTGCAGCTAAGCTCACTTTGGAAGTACAAGTGCCAGAATTCCTTTGCGGGGCACCATCCAGATATCACATTCGTAGCATGCAGGTACTTTCATCCTATGATCTGCATACGCAGCCAGGTTCAGTGTGTTCCTGTTGAGGATAGACTCTAGTGGAGGTTCCGCTGGAGACAGCCTCTGCTTCTATGTTCTTTGAGAGGGCTGCTTTGAGGAACTTCCTACTATAGAATGTGCCAAGTACAGCCTTCAGCCTCTCTCAAATACTCACCTGTGAGAGCTTGTCTTTCCTTTGGAGAAACAGAGAGCCCTTTTCCTGAAGGGAAAATATCCGTGCTCTGTTCTTCTTTTGCACACAGGGAAAGGCCTTTACGGCTGCTGTTCGGCCTTTACCCACGCGAGGGAGGGCAGCTTCCCACTCACTTTGGAGATGGCACTCCTGCAGCTCTGTGGGCCATGCCTGTGCTTCGAAGACACTAAACTACCCTTTCCATTTGCAGAGGGCACGCACAGAATGCTAAGTCTCTGTTCTTTGGGAGAAGTGGTTGGTGCTACTGTGCCTCTGTGTTTGCTGTCTCACTGCCCACTAGCAATGTTTCTGCTCGACACTGTGGGGCAAACGATGTGCAGCTAAGCTCACTTTGGAAGTACAAGTGCCAGAATTCCTTTGCGGGGCACCATCCAGATATCACATTCGTAGCATGCGGGTACTTTCCTCCTAAGCTCTGCATTCGCAGCCAGCTTCAAGGTGTTCCTGTTGTGGATAGACTCTAGTGGAGGTGCCGCTGGAGACGGCCTCTGCTTCTATGTTCCTTGAGAGGGCTACTTTGAGGAACCTCCTACTCTAGCCTCTGCCAAGAAAGGCCTTCGGCCTCTCTCAAATACACACCTGTTAGAGCTTGTCTTTCCTTTGGAGAGACAGAGAGCCCTTTTCCTGAAGGGAAAATGTCCATGCTCTGTTCTTCTTTTGCACACAGGGAAAGGCCTTTACGGCTGCTGTTCGGCCTTTACCCACGCGAGGGAGGGCAGCTTCCCACTCACTTTGGAGATGGCACTCCTGCAGCGCTGTGGGCCATGCCTGTGCTTCGAAGACAGTAAACTAACCATTCCATTTGAAGAGGGCACACAGACAATGGGAAATCTCTGTTCTCTGGGAGTAGTGTTTGGTGCTACTGCGGCCCTGTGTTTGGTGGCTCACTGCCCACTAGCAATGTTTCTAGTCGCCACTGTGGGGCAAACGATGTGCAGCTAAGCTCACTTTGGAAGTACAAGTGCCAGAATTCCTTTGCGGGGCACCATCCAGATATCACATTCGTAGCATGCAGGTACTTTCCTCCTAAGCTCTGAATTCGCAGCCAGCTTCAAGGTGTTCCTGTTGTGGATAAACTCTAGTGGAGGTGCCCCTGGAGACGGCCTCTGCTTCTATGTTCCTTGAGAGGGCTGCTTTGAGGAACCTCCTACGCTAGCCTCTGGCAAGTACAGCCTTCAGCCTCTCTCAAATACTCACTTACCTGTGAGAGCTTGTCTTTCCTTTGGAGAAACAGCCCTTTTCCTGAAGGGAAAATGTCCGTGCTCTGTTCTTCTTTTGCACACAGGGAAAGCCCTTTACGGCTGCTGTTCGGCCTTTACCCACGCGAGGGAGGGCAGCTTCCCATTCACTTTGGAGATGGCACTCCTGCAGCGCTGTGGGCCATGCCTGTGCTTCGAAGAAACAAAACTACCCTTTCCATTTGCAGAGGGCACGCACAGAATGCTAAGTCTCTGTTCTTTGGGAGAAGTGGTTGGTGCTACTGTGCCTCTGTGTTTGCTGTCTCACTGCCCACTAGCAATGTTTCTGCTCGACACTGTGGGGCAAACGATGTGCAGCTAAGCTCACTTTGGAAGTACAAGTGCCAGAATTCCTTTGCGGGGCACCATCCAGATATCACATTCGTAGCATGCAGGTACATTCCTCCTATGCTCTGCATTCGCAGCCAGGTTCAATGTGTTCCTGTTGTGGATAGACTCTAGTGGAGGTTCCGCTGGAGACGGCCTCTGCTTCTATGTTCTTTGAGAGGGCTGCTTGGAGGAACTTCCTACTATAGCATGTGCCAAGTACAGCCTTCGGCCTCTCTCAAATACTCACCTGTGAGAGCTTGTCTTTCCTTTGGAGAAACAGAGAGCACTTTTACTGAAGGGAAAATGTCCGTGCTCTGTTCTTCTTTTGCACACAGGGAAAGGCCTTTACAGCTGCTGCTCGGCCTTTACCCACGCGAGGGAGGGCAGCTTCCCATTCACTTTGGAGAGGGCACTCCTGCAGCGCTGTGGGCCATACCTGTGCTTCGAAGACACTAAACTACCCTTTCCATTTGCAGAAGGCACGCACAGAATGCTAAGTCTCTGTTCTTTGGGATAAGTGGTTGGTGCTACTGTGCCTCTGTGTTTGCTGTCTCACTGCCCACTAGCAATGTTTCTGCTCGACACTGTGGGGCAAACGATGTGCAGCTAAGCTCACTTTGGAAGTACAAGTGCCAGAATTCCTTTGCGGGGCACCATCCAGATATCACATTCGTAGCATGCGGGTACTTTCCTCCTAAGCTCTGCATTCGCAGCCAGCTTCAAGGTGTTCCTGTTGTGGATAGACTCTAGTGGAGGTGCCGCTGGAGACGGCCTCTGCTTCTATGTTCTTTGAGAGGGCTGCTTTGAGGAACCTCGTACTCTAGCCTCTGCCAAGAAAGGCCTTCGGCCTCTCTCAAATACACACCTGTGATAGCTTGTCTTTCCTTTGGAGAGACAGAGATCCCTTTTCCTGAAGGGAAAATGTCCATGCTCTGTTCTTCTTTTGCACACAGGGAAAGGCCTTTACGGCTGCTGTTTCGGCCTTTACCCACGCGAGGGATGGCAGCTTCCCACTCACTTTGGAGATGGCACTCCTGCAGCTCTGTGGGCCATGCCTGTGCTTCGAAGACAGTAAACTAACCATTCCATTTGAAGAGGGCACACACAAAATGGGAAAGCTCTGTTCTCTGGGAGTAGTGTTTGGTGCTACTGCGGCCCTGTGTTTGGTGGCTCACTGCCCACTAGCAATGTTTCTAGTCGCCACTGTGGGGCAAACGATGTGCAGCTAAGCTCACTTTGGAAGTACAAGTGCCAGAATTCCTTTGCGGGGCACCATCCAGATATGACATTCGTAGCATGCAGGTACTTTCCTCCTATGATCTGCATACGCAGCCAGGTTCAGTGTGTTCCTGTTGAGGATAGACTCTAGTGGAGGTTCCGCTGGAGACGGCCTCTGCTTCTATGTTCTTTAGAGAGGGCTGCTTTGAGGAACTTCCTACTATAGAATGTGCCAAGTACAGCCTTCAGCCTCTCTCAAATACTCACCTGTGAGAGCTTGTCTTTCCTTTGGAGAAACAGAGAGCCCTTTTCCTGAAGGGAAAATGTCCATGCTCTGTTCTTCTTTTGCAAACAGGAAAAGGCCTTTACGGCTGCTGTTCGGGCTTTACCCACGCGAGGGAGGGCAGCTTCCCACTCACTTTGGAGATGGCACTCCTGCAGCTCTGTGGGCCATGCCTGTGCTTCGAAGACAGTAAACTAACCATTCCATTTGAAGAGGGCACACACAGAATGGGAAATCTCTGTTCTCTGGGAGTAGTGTTTGGTGCTACTGCGGCCCTGTGTTTGGTGGCTCACTGCCCACTAGCAATGTGTCTAGTCGCCACTGTGGGTCAAACGATGTGCAGCTAAGCTCACTTTGGAAGTACAAGTGCCAGAATTCCTTTGCGGGGCACCATCCAGATATCACATTCGTAGCATGCGGGTACTTTCCTCCTAAGCTCTCCATTCGCAGCCAGCTTCAAGGTGTTCCTGTTGTGGATAGACTCTAGTGGATGTGCCGCTGGAGACGGCCTCTGCTTCTATGTTCCTTGAGAGGGCTACTTTGAGGAACCTCCTACTCTAGCCTCTGCCAAGTACAGCCTTCGGCCTCTCTCAAATACTCACTTACCTGTCAGAGCTTGTCTTTCCTTTGGAGAGACAGCCCTTTTCCTGAAGGGAAAATGTCCGTGCTCTGTTCTTCTTTTGCACACAGGGAAATCCCTTTCCTGCTGCTGTTCGGCCTTTACCCACGCGAGGGATGGCAGCTTCCCATTCACTTTGGAGATGGCACTCCTGCAGCGCTGTGGGCCATGCCTGTGCTTCGAAGACACTAAACTAACCATTCCATTTGAAGAGGGCACACACAGAATGGGAAACCTCTGTTATCTGGGACAAGTTGTTGGTGCTACTGTGCCTCTGTGTTTGGTGGCTCACTGCCCACTAGCAATATTTCGGCTGGCCACTGGGGGCAAGCGATGTGCAGCTAAGCTCACTTTGGAAGTACAAGTGCCAGAATTCCTTTGCGGGGCACCATCCAGATATCACATTCGTAGCATGCAGGTACTTTCCTCCTATGATCTGCATACGCAGCCAGGTTCAGTGTGTTCCTGTTGAGGATAGACTCTAGTGGAGGTTCCGCTGGAGACGGCCTCTGCTTCTATGTTCTTTGAGAGGGCTGCTTTGAGGAACTTCCTACTATAGAATGTGCCAAGTACAGCCTTCAGCCTCTCTCAAATACTCACCTGTGAGAGCTTGTCTTTCCTTTGGAGAAACAGAGAGCCCTTTTCCTGAAGGGAAAATATCCGTGCTCTGTTCTTCTTTTGCACACAGGGAAAGGCCTTTACGGCTGCTGTTCGGCCTTTACCCACGCGAGGGAGGGCAGCTTCCCACTCACTTTGGAGATGGCACTCCTGCAGCTCTGTGGGACATGCCTGTGCTTCGAAGACACTAAACTACCCTTTCCATTTGCAGAGGGCACGCACAGAATGCTAAGTCTCTGTTCTTTGGGAGAAGTGGTTGGTGCTACTGTGCCTCTGTGTTTGCTGTCTCACTGCCCACTAGCAATGTTTCTGCTCGACACTGTGGGGCAAACGATGTGCAGCTAAGCTCACTTTGGAAGTACAAGTGCCAGAATTCCTTTGCGGGGCACCATCCAGATATCACATTCGTAGCATGCGGGTACTTTCCTCCTAAGCTCTGCATTCGCAGCCAGCTTCAAGGTGTTCCTGTTGTGGATAGACTCTAGTGGAGGTGCCGCTGGAGACGACCTCTGCTTCTATGTTCTTTGAGAGGGCTGCTTTGAGGAACCTCCTACTCTAGCCTCTGCCAAGGAAGGCCTTCGGCCTCTCTCAAATACTCACTTACCTGTGAGAGCTTGTCTTTCCTTTGGAGAGACAGCCCTTTTCCTGAAGGGAAAATGTCCGTGCTCTGTTCTTTTGCACACAGGGAAAGCCCTTTCCTGCGGCTGTTCGGCCTTTACCCACGCGAGGGAGGGCAGCTTCCCATTCACTTTGGAGATGGCACTCCTGCAGCGCTGTGGGCCATGCCTGTGCTTCGAAGACACTAAACTAACCATTCCATTTGAAGAGGGCACACACAGAATGGGAAACCTCTGTTATCTGGGAGAAGTTGTTGGTGCTACTGTGCCTCTGTGTTTGGTGGCTCACTGCCCACTAGCAATATTTCGGCTGGCCACTGGGAGCAAGCGATGTGCAGCTAAGCTCACTTTGGAAGTACAAGTGCCAGAATTCCTTTGCGGGGCACCATCCAGATATCACATTCGTAGCATGCAGGTACTTTCCTCCTATGCTCTGCATTCGCAGCCAGGTTCAATGTGTTCCTGTTGTGGATAGACTCTAGTGGAGGTTCCGCTGGAGACGGCCTCTGCTTCTTTGTTCTTTGAGAGGGCTGCTTTGAGGAACTTCCTACTATAGCATGTGCCAAGTACAGCCTTCGGCCTCTCTCAAATACTCACCTGTGAGAGCTTGTCTTTCCTTTGGAGAAACAGAGAGCCCTTTTCCTGAAGGGAAAATGTCCGTGCTCTGTTCTTCTTTTGCACACAGGGAAAGGCCTTTACGGCTGCTGCTCGCCCTTTACCCACGCGAGGGAGGGCAGCTTCCCATTCACTTTGGAGATGGCATTCCTGCAGCGCTGTGGGCCATGCCTGTGCTTCGAAGACACTAAAATACCCTTTCCATTTGTAGAGGGCACGCACAGAATGCTAAGTCTCTGTTCTTTGGGAGAAGTGGTTGGTGCTACTGTGCCTCTGTGTTTGCTGTCTCACTGCCCACTAGCAATGTTTCTGCTCGACACTGTGGGGCAAACGATGTGCAGCTAAGCTCACTTTGGAAGTACAAGTGCCAGAATTCCTTTGCGGGGCACCATCCAGATATCACATTCGTAGCATGCGGGTACTTTCCTCCTAAGCTCTGCATTCGCAGCCAGCTTCAAGGTGTTCCTGTTGTGGATAGACTCTAGTGGAGGTGCCGCTGGAGACGGCCTCTGCTTCTATGTTCCTTGAGAGGGCTACTTTGAGGAACCTCCTACTCTAGCCTCTGCCAAGAAAGGCCTTCGGCCTCTCTCAAATACACACCTGTGAGAGCTTGTCTTTCCTTTGGAGAGACAGAGAGCCCTTTTCCTGAAGGGAAAATGTCCATGCTCTGTTCTTCTTTTGCACACAGGGAAAGGCCTTTACGGCTGCTGTTCGGCCTTTACCCACGCGAGGGAGGGCAGCTTCCCACTCACTTTGGAGATGGCACTCCTGCAGCGCTGTGGGCCATGCCTGTGCTTCGAAGACAGTAAACTAACCATTCCATTTGAAGAGGGCACACACACAATGGGAAATCTCTCTTCTCTGGGAGTAGTGTTTGGTGCTACTGCGGCCCTGTGTTTGGTGGCTCACTGCCCACTAGCAATGTTTCTAGTCGCCACTGTGGGGCAAACGATGTGCAGCTAAGCTCACTTTGGAAGTACCAGTGCCAGAATTCCTTTGCGGGGCACCATCCAGATATCACATTCGTAGCATGCAGGTACTTTCCTCCTAAGCTCTGAATTCGCAGCCAGCTTCAAGGTGTTCCTGTTGTGGATAAACTCTAGTGGAGGTGCCCCTGGAGACGGCCTCTGCTTCTATGTTCCCTGAGAGGGCTGCTTTGAGGAACCTCCTACTCTAGCCTCTGGCAAGTACAGCCTTCAGCCTCTCTCAAATACTCACTTACCTGTGAGAGCTTGTCTTTCCTTTGGAGAAACAGCCCTTTTCCTGAAGGGAAAATGTCCGTGCTCTGTTCTTCTTTTGCACACAGGGAAAGCCCTTTACGGCTGCTGTTCGGCCTTTACCCACGCGAGGGAGGGCAGCTTCCCATTCACTTTGGAGATGGCACTCCTGCAGCGCTGTGGGCCATGCCTGTGCTTCGAAGACACAAAACTACCCTTTCCATTTGCAGAGGGCACGCACAGAATGCTAAGTCTCTGTTCTTTGGGAGAAGTGGTTGGTGCTACTGTGCCTCTGTGTTTGCTGTCTCACTGCCCACTAGCAATGTTTCTGCTCGACACTGTGGGGCAAACGATGTGCAGCTAAGCTCACTTTGGAAGTACAAGTGCCAGAATTCCTTTGCGGGGCACCATCCAGATATCACATTCGTAGCATGCAGGTACTTTCCTCCTATGCTCTGCATTCGCAGCCAGGTTCAATGTGTTCCTGTTGTGGATAGACTCTAGTGGATGTGCCGCTGGAGACGGCCTCTGCTTCTATGTTCTTTGAGAGGGCTGCTTTGAGGAACTTCCTACTATAGCATGTGCCAAGTACAGCTTTCGGCCTCTCTCAAATACTCACCTGTGAGAGCTTGTCTTTCCTTTGGAGAAACAGAGAGCCCTTTTACTGAAGGGAAAATGTCCGTGCTCTGTTCTTCTTTTGCACACAGGGAAAGGCCTTTACAGCTGCTGCTCGGCCTTTACCCACGCGAGGGAGGGCAGCTTCCCATTCACTTTGGAGAGGGCACTCCTGCAGCGCTGTGGGCCATACCTGTGCTTCGAAGACACTAAACTGCCCTTTCCATTTGCAGAAGGCACGCACAGAATGCTAAGTCTCTGTTCTTTGGGATAAGTGGTTGGTGCTACTGTGCCTCTGTGTTTGCTGTCTCACTGCCCACTAGCAATGTTTCTGCTCGACACTGTGGGGCAAACGATGTGCAGCTAAGCTCACTTTGGAAGTACAAGTGCCAGAATTCCTTTGCGGGGCACCATCCAGATATCACATTCGTAGCATGCGGGTACTTTCCTCCTAAGCTCTGCATTCGCAGCCAGCTTCAAGGTGTTCCTGTTGTGGATAGACTCTAGTGGAGGTGCCGCTGGAGACGGCCTCTGCTTCTATGTTCTTTGAGAGGGCTGCTTTGAGGAACCTCCTACTCTAGCCTCTGCCAAGGAATGCCTTCGGCCTCTCTCAAATACACACCTGTGATAGCTTGTCTTTCCTTTGGAGAGACAGAGAGCCCTTTTCCTGAAGGGAAAATGTCCATGCTCTGTTCTTCTTTTGCACACAGGGAAAGGCCTTTACGGCTGCTGTTTCGGCCTTTACCCACGCGAGGGATGGCAGCTTCCCACTCA
Source organism: Kogia breviceps (assembly GCF_026419965.1). NCBI lineage: Eukaryota > Metazoa > Chordata > Mammalia > Artiodactyla > Physeteridae > Kogia > Kogia breviceps. The sequence goes on from NC_081324.1 coordinate 30,963,652, forward strand.
CTTTGGAGATGGCACTCCTGCAGCTCTGTGGGCCATGCCTGTGCTTCGAAGACAGTAAACTAACCATTCCATTTGAAGAGGGCACACACAGAATGGGAAAGCTCTGTTCTCTGGGAGTAGTGTTTGGTGCTACTGCGGCCCTGTGTTTGGTGGCTCACTGCCCACTAGCAATGTTTCTAGTCGCCACTGTGGGGCAAACGATTTGCAGCGAAGCTCACTTTGGAAGTACAAGTGCCAGAATTCCTTTGCGGGGCACCATCCAGATATCACATTCGTAGCATGCGGGTACTTTCCTCCAAAGCTATCCATTCGCAGCCAGCTTCAAGGTGTTCCTGTTGTGGGTAGACTCTAGTGGATGTGCCGCTGGAGACGGCCTCTGCTTCTATGTTCCTTGAGAGGGCTACTTTGAGGAACCTCCTACTCTAGCCTCTGCCAAGTACAGCCTTCGGCCTCTCTCAAATACTCACTTACCTGTGAGAACTTGTCTTTCCTTTGGAGAGACAGCCCTTTTCCTGAAGGGAAAATGTCCGTGCTCTGTTCTTCTTTTGCACACAGGGAAAGCCCTTTCCTGCTGCTGTTCGGCCTTTACCCACGCGAGGGAGGGCAGCTTCCCATTCACTTTGGAGATGGCACTCCTGCAGCGCTGTGGGCCATGCCTGTGCTTCGAAGACACTAAACTAACCATTTCATTTGAAGAGGGCACACACAGAATGGGAAACCTCTGTTATCTGGGAAAAGTTGTTGGTGCTACTGTGCCTCTGTGTTTTGGTGGCTCACTGCCCACTAGCAATATTTCGGCTGGCCACTGGGGGCAAGCGATGTGCAGCTAAGCTCACTTTGGAAGTACAAGTGCCAGAATTCCTTTGCGGGGCACCATCCAGATATGACATTCGTAGCATGCAGGTACTTTCCTCCTATGATCTGCATACGCAGCCAGGTTCAGTGTGTTCCTGTTGAGGATAGACTCTAGTGGAGGTTCCGCTGGAGACGGCCTCTGCTTCTATGTTCTTTGAGAGGGCTGCTTTGAGGAACTTCCTACTATAGAATGTGCCAAGTACAGCCTTCAGCCTCTCTCAAATATTCACCTGTGAGAGCTTGTCTTTCCTTTGGAGAAACAGAGAGCCCTTTTCCTGAAGGGAAAATGTCCGTGCTCTGTTCTTCTTTTGCACACAGGGAAAGGCCTTTACGGCTGCTATTCGGCCTTTACCCACGCGAGGGAGGGCAGCTTCCCATTCACTTTGGAGAGGGCACTCCTGCAGCGCTGTGGGCCATGCCTGTGCTTCGAAGACACTAAACTGCCCTTTCCATTTGCAGAAGGAACGCACAGAATGCTAAGTCTCTGTTCTTTGGGAGAAGTGGTTGGTGCTACTGTGCCTCTGTGTTTGCTGTCTCACTGCCCACTAGCAATGTTTCTGCTCGACACTGTGGGGCAAACGATGTGCAGCTAAGCTCACTTTGGAAGTACAAGTGCCAGAATTCCTTTGCGGGGCACCATCCAGATATCACATTCGTAGCATGCGGGTACTTTCCTCCTAAGCTCTGCATTCGCAGCCAGCTTCAAGGTGTTCCTGTTGTGGATAGACTCTAGTGGAGGTGCCGCTGGAGACGGCCTCTGCTTCTATATTCTTTGAGAGGGCTGCTTTGAGGAACCTCCTACTCTAGCCTCTGCCAAGTACAGCCTTCGGCCTCTCTCAAATACTCACTTACCTGTGAGAGCTTGTCTTTCCTTTGGAGAGACAGAGAGCCCTTTTCCTGAAGGGAAAATGTCCGTGCTCTGTTCTTCTTTTGCACACAGGGAAAGGCCTTTACGGCTGCTGCTCTGCCTTTACCCACGCGAGGGAGGGCAGCTTCCCATTCACTTTGGAGATGGCACTCCTGCAGCGCTGTGGGCCATGCCTGTGCTTCGAAGACACTAAACTAACCTTTCCATTTGCAGAAGGCACGCACAGAATGCTAAGTCTCTGTTCTTTGTGATAAGTGGTTGGTGCTACTGTGCCTCTGTGTTTGCTGTCTCACTGCCCACTAGCAATGTTTCTGCTCGACACTGTGGGGCAAACGATGTGCAGCTAAGCTCACTTTGGAAGTACAAGTGCCAGAATTCCTTTGCGGGGCACCATCCAGATATCACATTCGTAGCATGCGGGTACTTTCCTCCTAAGCTCTGCATTCGCAGCCAGCTTCAAGGTGTTCCTGTTGTGGATTGACTCTAGTGGAGGTGCCGCTGGATTCGGCCTCTGCTTCTATGTTCTTTGAGAGGGCTGCTTTGAGGAACCTCCTACTCTAGCCTCTGCCAAGGAAGGCCTTCGTCCTCTCTCAAATACACACCTGTGATAGCTTGTCTTTCCTTTGGAGAGACAGAGAGCCCTTTTCCTGAAGGGAAAATGTCCATGCTCTGTTCTTCTTTTGCACACAGGGAAAGGCCTTTACGGGTGCTGTTCGGCCTTTACCCACGCGAGGGAGGGCAGCTTCCCACTCACTTTGGAGATGGCACTCCTGCAGCGCTGTGGGCCATGCCTGTGCTTCGAAGACAGTAAACTAACCATTCCATTTGAAGAGGGCACACACAGAATGGGAAATCTCTGTTCTCTGGGAGTAGTGTTTGGTGCTACTGCGGCCCTGTGTTTGGTGGCTCACTGCCCACTAGCAATGTTTCTAGTCGCCACTGTGGGGCAAACGATGTGCAGCTAAGCTCACTTTGGAAGTACAAGTGCCAGAATTCCTTTGCGGGGCACCATCCAGATATCACATTCGTAGCATGCGGGTACTTTCCTCCTAAGCTCTCCATTCGCAGCCAGCTTCAAGGTGTTCCTGTTGTGGATAGACTCTATTGGATGTGCCGCTGGAGACGGCCTCTGCTTCTATGTTCCTTGAGAGGGCTACTTTGAGGAACCTCCTACTCTAGCCTCTGCCAAGTACAGCCTTCGGCCTCTCTCAAATACTCACTTACCTGTGAGAGCTTGTCTTTCCTTTGGAGAGACAGCCCTTTTCCTGAAGGGAAAATGTCTGTTCTCTGTTCTTCTTTTGCACACAGGGAAAGCCCTTTCCTGCTGCTGTTCGGCCTTTACCCACGCGAGGGAGGGCAGCTTCCCATTCACTTTGGAGATGGCACTCCTGCAGCGCTGTGGGCCATGCCTGTGCTTGGAAGACACTAAACTAACCATTCCATTTGAAGAGGGCACACACAGAATGGGAAACCTTTGTTATCTGGGAGAAGTTGTTGGTGCTACTGTGCCTCTGTGTTTGGTGGCTCACTGCCCACTAGCAATATTTCGGCTGGCCACTGGGGGCAAGCGATGTGCAGCTAAGCTCACTTTGGAAGTACAAGTGCCAGAATTCCTTTGCGGGGCACCATCCAGATATCACATTCGTAGCATGCAGGTACTTTCCTCCTATGATCTGCATACGCAGCCAGGTTCAGTGTGTTCCTGTTGAGGATAGACTCTAGTGGAGGTTCCGCTGGAGACGGCCTCTGCTTCTATGTTCTTTGAGAGGGCTGCTTTGAGGAACTTCCTACTATAGAATGTACCAAGTACAGCCTTCAGCCTCTCTCAAATACTCACCTGTGAGAGCTTGTCTTTCCTTTGGAGAAACAGAGAGCCCTTTTCCTGAAGGGAAAATGTCCGTGCTCTGTTCTTCTTTTGCACACAGGGAAAGGCCTTTACGGCTGCTGTTCGGCCTTTACCCACGCGAGGGAGGGCAGCTTCCCATTTATTTTGGAGATGGCACTCCTGCAGCGCTGTGGGCCATGCCTGTGCTTCGAAGACAGTAAACTACCCTTTCCATTTGCAGAAGGCACGCACAGAATGCTAAGTCTCTGTTTTTTGGGACAAGTGGTTGGTGCTACTGTGCCTCTGTGTTTGCTGTCTCACTGCCCACTAGCAATGTTTCTGCTCGACACTGTGGGGCAAACGATGTGCAGCTAAGCTCACTTTGGAAGTACAAGTGCCAGAATTCCTTTGCGGGGCACCATCCAGATATCACATTCGTAGCATGCGGGTACTTTCCTCCTAAGCTCTGCATTCGCAGCCAGCTTCAAGGTGTTCCTGTTGTGGATAGACTCTAGGGGAGGTGCCGCTGGAGACGGCCTCTGCTTCTATGTTCTTTGAGAGGGCTGCTTTGAGGAACCTCCTACTCTAGCCTGTGCCAAGTACAGCCTTCGGCCTCTCTCAAATACTCACTTACCTGTGATAGCTTGTCTTTCCTTTGGAGAGACAGAGAGCCCTTTTCCTGAAGGGAAAATGTCCGTGCTCTGTTCTTCTTTTGCACACAGGGAAAGGCCTTTACGGCTTCTGCTCTGCCTTTACCCACGCGAGGGAGGGTAGCTTCCCATTCACTTTGGAGATGGCACTCCTGCATCGCTGTGGGCCATGGCTGTGCTTCGAAGACACTAAACTACCCTTTCCATTTGCAGAAGGCACGCACAGAATGCTAAGTCTCTGTTCTTTGGGAGAGGTGGTTCGTGCTACTGGGCCTCTGTGTTTGCTGTCTCACTGCCCAATAGCAATGTTTCTGCTCGACACTGTGGGGCAAACGATGTGCAGCTAAGCTCACTTTGGAAGTACAAGTGCCAGAATTCCTTTGCGGGGCACCATCTAGATATCACATTCGTAGCATGCGGGTACTTTCCTCCTAAGCTCTGTATTCGCAGCCAGCTTCAAGGTGTTCCTGTTGTGGATAGACTCTAGTGGAGGTGCCGCTGGAGACGGCCTCTGCTTCAATGTTCTTTGAGAGGGCTACTTTGAGGAACCTCCTACTCTAGCCTCTGCCAAGGAAGGCCTTCGACCTCTCTCAAATACACACCTGTGAGAGCTTGTCTTTCCTTTGGAGAGACAGAGAGCCCTTTTCCTGAAGGGAAAATGTGCATGCTCTGTTCTTCTTTTGCACACAGGGAAAGGCCTTTACGGCTGCTGTTCGGCCTTTACCCACGCGAGGGAGGGCAGCTTCCCACTCACTTTGGAGATGGCACTCCTGCAGCGCTGTGGGCCATGCCTGTGCTTCGAAGACAGTAAACTAACCATTCCATTTGAAGAGGGCACACACACAATGGGAAATCTCTGTTCTCTGGGAGTAGTGTTTGGTGCTACTGCGGCCCTGTGTTTGGTGGCTCACTGCCCACTAGCAATGTTTCTAGTCGCCACTGTGGGGCAAACGATGTGCAGCTAAGCTCACTTTGGAAGTACAAGTGCCAGAATTCCTTTGCGGGGCACCATCCAGATATCACATTCGTAGCATGCAGGTACTTTCCTCCTATGCTCTGCATTCGCAGCCAGGTTCATTGTGTTCCTGTTGTGGATAGACTCTAGTGGAGGTTCCGCTGGAGACGGCCTCTGCTTCTATGTTCTTTGAGAGGGCTGCTTTGAGGAACTTCCTACTATAGCATGTGCCAAGTACAGCCTTCGGCCTCTCTCAAATACTCACCTGTGAGAGCTTGTCTTTCCTTTGGAGAAACAGAGAGCCTTTTTCCTGAAGGGAAAATGTCCGTGCTCTGTTCTTCTTTTGCACACAGGGAAAGGCCTTTAGGGTTGCTGCTCGGCCTATACCCACGCGAGGGAGGGCAGCTTCCCATTCACTTTGGAGAGGGCACTCCTGCAGCGCTGTGGGCCATGCGTGTGCTTCGAAGACACTAATCTACCCTTTCCATTTGCAGAGGGCACGCACAGAATGCTAAGTCTCTGTTCTTTGGGAGAAGTGGTTGGTGCTTCTGTGCCTCTGTGTTTGCTGTCTCACTGCCCACTAGCAATGTTTCTGCTCGACACTGTGGGGCAAACGATGTGCAGCTAAGCTCACTTTGGAAGTACAAGTGCCAGAATTCCTTTGCGGGGCACCATCCAGATATCACATTCGTAGCATGCAGGTAATTTCCTCCTAAGCTCTGCATTCGCAGCCAGCTTCAAGGTGTTCCTGTTGTGGATAGACTCTAGTGGAGGTGCCCCTGGAGACGGCCTCTGCTTCTATGTTCCTTGAGAGGGCTACTTTGAGGAACCTCCTACTCTAGCCTCTGCCAAGTACAGCCATCGGCCTCTCTCAAATACTCACTTACCTGTGAGAGCTTGTCTTTCCTTTGGAGAAACAGCCCTTTTCCTGAAGGGAAAATGTCCGTGCTCTGTTCTTCTTTTGCACACAGGGAAAGGCCTTTACGGCTGTTGTTCGGCCTTTACCCACCCGAGGGAGGGCAGCTTCCCATTTATTTTGGAGATGGCACTCCTGCAGCGCTGTGGGCCATGCCTGTGCTTCGAAGACACTAAACTACCCTTTCCATTTGCAGAAGGCACGGACAGAATGCTAAGTCTCTGTTCTTTGGGAGAAGTGGTTGGTACTACTGTGCCTCTGTGTTTGCTGTCTCACTGCCCACTAGCAATGTTTCTGCTCGACACTGTGGGGCAAATGATGTGCAGCTAAGCTCACTTTGGAAGTACAAGTGCCAGAATTCCTTTGCGGGGCACCATTAAGATATCACATTCGTAGCATGCAGGTACTTTCCTCCTATGATCTGCATTCGCAGCCAGGTTCAATGTGTTCCTGTTGAGGATAGACTCTAGTGGAGGTTCCGCTGGAGACGGCCTCTGCTTCTATGTTCTTTGAGAGGGCTGCTTTGAGGAACTTCCTACTATAGGATGTGCCAAGTACAGCCTTCAGCCTCTCTCAAATACTCACCTGTGAGAGCTTGTCTTTCCTTTGGAGAAACAGAGAGCCCTTTTCCTGAAGGGAAAATGTCCGTGCTCTGTTCTTCTTTTGCACACAGGGAAAGGCCTTTACGGCTGCTGTTCGGCCTTTACCCACGCGAGGGAGGGCAGCTTCCCACTCACTTTGGAGATGGCACTCCTGCAGCGCTGTGGGCCATGCCTGTGCTTCGAAGACACTAAACTACCCTTTCCATTTACAGAAGGCACGCACAGAATGCTAAGTCTCTGTTCTCTGGGAGTAGTGTTTGGTGCTACTGCGGCCCTGTGTTTGGTGGCTCACTGCCCACTAGCAATGTTTCTAGTCGCCACTGTGGGGCAAACGATGTGCAGCTAAGCTCACTTTGGAAGTACAAGTGCCAGAATTCCTTTGCGTGGCACCATCTAGATATCACATTCGTAGCATGCGGGTACTTTCCTCCTAAGCTCTGCATTCGCAGCCAGCTTCAAGGTGTTCCTGTTGTGGATAGACTCTAGTGGAGGTGCCGCTGGAGACGGCCTCTGCTTCTATGTTCTTTGAGAGGGCAGCTTTGAGGAACCTCCTACTCTAGCCTCTGCCAAGTACAGCCTTCGGCCTCTCTCAAATACTCACTTACCTGTGATAGCTTGTCTTTCCTTTGGAGAGACAGAGAGCCCTTTTCCTGAAGGGAAAATGTCCGTGCTCTGTTCTTCTTTTGCACACAGGGAAAGGCCTTTACGGCTTCTGCTCTGCCTTTACCCACGCGAGGGAGGGCAGCTTCCCATTCACTTTGGAGATGGCACTCCTGCAGCGCTGTGGGCCATGCCTGTGCTTCGAAGACACTAAACTACCCTTTCCATTTGCAGAAGGCACGCACAGAATGCTAAGTCTCTGTTCTTTGGGAGAAGTGGTTGGTGCTACTGCGGCCCTGTGTTTGGTGGCTCACTGCCCACCAGCAATGTTTCTAGTCGCCACTGTGGGGCAAACGATGTGCAGCTAAGCTCACTTTGGAAGTACAAGTGCCAGAATTCCTTTGCGGGGCACCATCCAGATATCACATTCGTAGCATGCAGGTACTTTCCTCCTATGCTCTGCATTCGCAGCCAGGTTCAATGTGTCCTGTTGAGGATAGACTCTAGTGGAGGTTCCGCTGGAGACGGCCTCTGCTTCTATGTTCTTTGAGAGGGCTGCTTTGAGGAACTTCCTACTATAGCATGTGCCAAGTACAGCCTTCGGCCTCTCTCAAATACTCACCTGTGAGAGCTTGTCTTTCCTTTGGAGAAACAGAGAGCCCTTTTCCTGAAGGGAAAATGTCCGTGCTCTGTTCTTCTTTTGCACACAGGGAAAGGCCGTTACGGCTGCTGTTCGGCCTTTACCCACGCGAGGGAGGGCAGCTTCCCATTCACTTGGGAGATGGCACTCCTGCAGCGCTGTGGGCCATGCCTGTGCTTCGAAGACACTAAACTACCCTTTCCATTTGCAGAGGGCACGCACAGAATGCTAAGTCTCTGTTCTTTGGGAGAAGTGGTTGGTGCTACTGTGCCTCTGTGTTTGCTGTCTCACTGCCCACTAGCAATGTTTCTGCTCGACACTGTGAGGCAAACGATGTGCAGCTAAGCTCACTTTGGAAGTACAAGTGCCAGAATTCCTTTGCGGGGCACCATCCAGATATCACATTCGTAGCATGCGGGTTCTTTCCTCCTAAGCTCTGAATACGCAGCCAGCTTCAAGGTGTTCCTGTTGTGGATAGACTCTAGTGGAGGTGCTGCTGGAGACGGCCTCTGCTTCTATGTTCTTTGAGAGGGCTGCTTTGAGGAACCTCCTACTCTAGCCTCTGCCAAGTAAGGCCTTCGGCCTCTCTCAAATACACACCTGTGAGAGCTTGTCTTTCCTTTGGAGAAACAGAGAGCCCTTTTCCTGAAGGGAAAGTGTCCGTGCTCTGTTCTTCTTTTGCACACAGGGAAATCCCTTTCCTGCTGCTGTTCGGCCTTTACCCACGCGAGGGAGGGCAGCTTCCCATTCACTTTGGAGATGGCACTCCTGCAGCACTGTGGGCCATGCCTGTGCTTCGAAGACACTAAACTAACCATTCCATTTGAAGAGGGCACACACAGAATGGGAAACCTCTGTTATCTGGGAGAAGTTGTTGGTGCTACTGTGCCTCTGTGTTTGGTGGCTCACTGCCCACTAGCAAAATTTCTGCTGGCCACTGGGGGCAAGCGATGTGCAGCTAAGCTCACTTTGGAAGTACAAGTGCCAGAATTCCTTTGCGGGGCACCATCCAGATATCACATTCGTAGCATGCAGGTACTTTCCTCCTATGCTCTGCATTCGCAGCCAGGTTCAATGTGTTCCTGTTGAGGATAGACTCTAGTGGAGGTTCCGCTGGAGACGGCCTCTGCTTCTATGTTCTTTGAGAGGGCTGCTTTGAGGAACTTCCTACTATAGCATGTGGCAAGTACAGCCTTCAGCCTCTATCAAATACTCACCTGTGAGAGCTTGTCTTTCCTTTGGAGAAAGAGAGAGCCGTTTTCCTGAAGGGAAAATGTCTGTGCTCTGTTCTTCTTTTGCACACAGGGAAAGGCCTTTACGGCTGCTGCTCGGCCTTTACCCACGCGAGGGAGGGCAGCTTCCCATTTATTTTGGAGATGGAACTCCTGCAGCGCTGTGGGCCATGCCTGTGCTTCGAAGACACTAAACTACCCTTTCCATTTGCAGAAGGCACGCACAGAATGCTAAGTCTCTGTTCTTTGGGAGAAGTGGTTGGTGCTACTGTGCCTCTGTGTTTGCTGTCTCACTGCCCACTAGCAATGTTTCTGCTCGACACTGTGGGGCAAACGATGTGCAGCTAAGCTCACTTTGGAAGTACAAGTGCCAGAATTCCTTTGCGGGGCACCATCCAGATATCACATTCGTAGCATGCGGGTACTTTCCTCCTAAGCTCTGCATTCGCAGCCAGCTTCAAGGTGTTCCTGTTGTGGATAGACTCTAGTGGAGGTGCCCCTGGAGACGGCCTCTGCTTCTATGTTCCTTGAGAGGGCTACTTTGAGGAAACTCCTACTCTAGCCTCTGCCAAGTACAGCCTTCGGCCTCTCTCAAATACTCACTTACCTGTGAGAGCTTGTCTTTCCTTTGGAGAAACAGCCCTTTTCCTGAAGGGAAAATGTCCGTGCTCTGTTCTTCTTTTGCACACAGGGAAAGGCCTTTACGGCTGTTGTTCGGCCTTTACCCAACCGAGGGAGGGCAGCTTCCTATTTATTTTGGAGATGGCACTCCTGCAGCGCTGTGCGCCATGCCTGTGCTTCGAAGACACTAAACTACCCTTTCCATTTGCAGAAGGCACGCACAGAATGCTAAGTCTCTGTTCTTTGTGAGAAGTGGTTGGTACTACTGTGCCTCTGTGTTTGCTGTCTCACTGCCCACTAGCAATGTTTCTGCTCGACACTGGGGGGCAAACGATGTGCAGCTAAGCTCACTTTGGAAGTACAAGTGCCAGAATTCCTTTGCGGGGCACCATCCAGATATCACATTCGTAGCATGCGGGTACTTTCCTCCTAAGCTCTGAATTCGCAGCCAGCTTCAAGGTGTTCCTGTTGTGGATAGACTCTAGTGGAGGTGCCGCTGGAGACGGCCTCTGCTTCTATGTTCCTTGAGAGGGCTACTTTGAGGAATCTCCTACTCTATCCTCTGCCAAGTACAGCCTTCGGCCTCTCTCAAATACTCACTTACCTGTGAGAGCTTGTCTTTCCTTTGGAGAAACAGCCCTTTTCCTGAAGGGAAAATGTCCGTGCTCTGTTCTTCTTTTGCACACAGGGAAAGCCCTTTACGGCTGCTGTTCGGCCTTTACCCATGCGAGGGAGGGCAGCTTCCCATTCACTTTGGAGAGGGCACTCCTGCAGCGCTGTGGGCCATGCCTGTGCTTCGAAGACAGTAAACTAACCATTCCATTTGAAGAGGGCACACACAGAATGGGAAACCTCTGTTATCTGGGAGAAGTTGTTGGTGCTACTGTGCCTCTGTGTTTGGTGGCTCACTGCCCACTAGCAATATTTCGGCTGGCCACTGGGGGCAAGCGATGTGCAGCTAAGCTCACTTTGGAAGTACAAGTGCCAGAATTCCTTTGCGGGGCACCATCCAGATATCACATTCGTAGCATGCAGGTACTTTCCTCCTATGCTCTGCATTCGCAGCCAGGTTCAATGTGTTCCTGTTGTGGATAGACTCTAGTGGAGGTTCCGCTGGAGACGGCCTCTGTTTCTATGTTCATTGAGAGGGCTGCTTTGAGGAACTTCCTACTATAGCATGTGCCAAGTACAGCCTTCGGCCTCTCTCAAATACTCACCTGTGAGAGCTTTCTTTCCTTTGGAGAAACAGAGAGCCCTTTTCCTGAAGGGAAAATGTCCGTGCTCTGTTCTTCTTTTGCACACAGGGAAAGGCCTTTACGGCTGCTGCTCGGCCTTTACCCACGCGAGGGAGAGCAGCTTCCCATTCACTTTGGAGATGGCACTCCCGCAGCGCTGTGGGCCATGCCTGTGCTTCGAAGACACTAAACTACCCTATCCATTTGCAGAAGGCACGCACAGAATGCTAAGTCTCTGTTCTTTGGGAGAAGTGGTTGGTGCTACTGTGCCTCTGTGTTTGCTGTCTCACTGCCCACTAGCAATGTTTCTGCTCGACACTGTGGGGCAAACGATGTGCAGCTAAGCTCACTTTGGAAGTACAAGTGCCAGAATTCCTTTGCGGGGTACCATCCAGATATCACATTCGTAGCATGCGGGTACTTTCCTCCTAAGCTCTCCATTCGCAGCCAGCTTCATGGTGTTCCTGTTGTGGATAGACTCTAGTGGAGGTGCCGCTGGAGACGGCCTCTGCTTCTATGTTCCTTGAGAGGGCTACTTTGAGGAACCTCCTACTCTAGCCTATGCCAAGTACAGCCTTCGGCCTCTCTCAAATACTCACTTACCTGTCAGAGCTTGTCTTTCCTTTGGAGAAACAGCCCTTTTCCTGAAGGGAAAATGTCCGTGCTCTGTTTTTCTTTTGCACACAGTGAAAGCCCTTTACGGCTGCTGTTCGGCCTTTACCCACGCGAGGGAGGGCAGCTTCCCACTCACTTTGGAAATGGCACACCTGCAGCGCTGTGGGCCATGCCTGTGCTTCGAAGACACTAAACTAACCTTTCCATTTGAAGAGGGCACACACAGAATGGGAAACCTCTGTTATCTGGGAGAAGTTGTTGGTGCTACTGTGCCTCTGTGTTTGGTGGCTCACTGCCCACTAGCAATATTTCTGCTCGCCACTGGGGGCAAGCGATGTGCAGCTAAGCTCACTTTGGAAGTACAAGTGCCAGAATTCCTTTGCGGGGCACCATCCAGATATCACATTCGTAGCATGCGGGTACTTTCCTCCTAAGCTCTGCATTCGCAGCCAGCTTCAAGGTGTTCCTGTTGTGGATAGACTCTAGTGGAGGTGCCGCTGGAGACGGCCTCTGCTTCTATGTTCTTTGAGAGGAATGCTTTGAGGAACCTCCTACTCTAGCCTCTGCCAAGTACAGCCTTCGGCCTCTCTCAAATACTCACTTACCTGTGAGAGCTTGTCTTTCCTTTGGAGAGACAGAGAGCCCTTTTCCTGAAGGGAAAATGTCCGTGCTCTGTTCTTCTTTTGCACACAGGGAAAGGCCTTTACGGCTGCTGCTCTGCCTTTACGCATGCGAGGAAGGGCAGCTTCCCATTAACTTTGGAGATGGCACTCCTGCAGCGCTGTGGGCTATGCCTGTGCTTCGAAGACACTAAACTACCATTTCCATTTGCAGAAGGCACGCACAGAATGCTAAGTCTCTGTTCTTTGGGAGAAGTGGTTGGTGCTACTGTGCCTCTGTGTTTGCTGTCTCACTGCCCACTAGCAATGTTTCTGCTCGACACTGTGGGGCAAACGATGTGCAGCTAAGCTCACTTTGGAAGTACAAGTGCCAGAATTCCTTTGCGGGGCACCATCCAGATATCACATTCGTAGCATGCGGGTACTTTCCTCCTAAGCTCTGCATTCGCAGCCAGCTTCAAGGTGTTCCTGTTGTGGATAGACTCTAGTGGAGGTGCCGCTGGAGACGGCCTCTGCTTCTATGTTCTTTGAGAGGGCTGCTTTGAGGAACCTCCTACTCTAGCCTCTGCCAAGGAAGGCCTTCGGCCTCTCAAATACACACATGTGATAGCTTGTCTTTCCTTTGGAGAGACAGAGAGCCCTTTTCCTGAAGGGAAAATGTCCATGCTCTGTTCTTCTTTTGCACACAGGGAAAGGCCTTTACGGCTGCTGTTCGGCCTTTACCCACGCGAGGGAGGGCAGCTTCCCACTCACTTTGGAGATGGCACTCCTGCAGCGCTGTGGGCCATGCCTGTGCTTCGAAGACAGTAAACTAACCATTCCATTTGAAGAGGGCACACACAGAATGGGAAATCTCTGTTCTCTGGGAGTAGTGTTTGGTGCTACTGCGGCCCTGTGTTTGGTGGCTCACTGCCCACTAGCAATATTTCTAGTCGCCACTGTGGGGCAAACGATGTGCAGCTAAGCTCACTTTGGAAGTACAAGTGCCAGAATTACTTTGCGGGGCACCATCCAGATATCACATTCGTAGCATGCGGGTACTTTCCTCCTAAGCTCTCCATTCGCAGCCAGCTTCAAGGTGTTCCTGTTGTGGATAGACTCTAGTGAATGTGCCGCTGGAGACGGCCTCTGCTTCTATGTTCCTTGAGAGGGCTACTTTGAGGAACCTCCTACTCTAGCCTCTGCCAAGTACAGCCTTCGGCCTCTCTCAAATACTCACTTACCTGTGAGAGCTTGTCTTTCCTTTGGAGAGACAGCCCTTTTCCTGAAGGGAAAATGTCCGTTCTCTGTTCTTCTTTTGCACACAGGGAAAGCCGTTTCCTGCTGCTGTTCGGCCTTTACCCACGCGAGGGAGGGCAGCTTCCCATTCACTTTGGAGATGGCACTCCTGCAGCGCTGTGGGCCATGCCTGTGCTTCGAAGACACTAAACTAACCATTCCATTTGAAGAGGGCACACACAGAATGGGAAACCTCTGTTATCTGGGAGAAGTTGTTGGTGGTACTGTGCCTCTGTGTTTGGTGGCTCACTGCCCACTAGCAATATTTCGGCTGGCCACTGGGGGCAAGCGATGTGCAGCTAAGCTCACTTTGGAAGTACAAGTGCCAGAATTCCTTTGCGGGGCACCATCCAGATATCACATTCGTAGCATGCAGGTAGTTTCCTCCTATGATCTGCATACGCAGCCAGGTTCAGTGTGTTCCTGTTGAGGATAGACTCTAGTGGAGTTTCCGCTGGAGACGGCCTCTGCTTCTATGTTCTTTGAGAGGGCTGCTTTGAGGAACTTCCTACTATAGAATGTCCCAAGTACAGCCTTCAGCCTCTCTCAAATACTCACCTGTGAGAGCTTGTCTTTCCTTTGGAGAAACAGAGAGCCCTTTTCCTGAAGGGAAAATGTCCGTGCTCTGTTCTTCTTTTGCACACAGGGAAAGCCCTTTACGGCTGCTGTTCGGCCTTTATCCACGCGAGGGAGGGCAGCTTCCCATTTATTTTGGAGATGGCACTCCTGCAGCGCTGTGGGCCATGCCTGTGCTTCGAAGACAGTAAACTACCCTTTCCATTTGCAGAAGGTACGCACAGAATGCTAAGTCTCTGTTCTTTGGGACAAGTGGTTGGTGCTACTGTGCCTCTGTGTTTGCTGTCTCACTGCCCACTAGCAATGTTTCTGCTCGACACTGTGGGGCAAACGATGTGCAGCTAAGCTCACTTTGGAAGTACAAGTGCCAGAATTCCTTTGCGTGGCACCATCTAGATATCACATTCGTAGCATGCGGGTACTTTCCTCCTAAGCTCTGCATTCGCAGCCAGCTTCAAGGTGTTCCTGTTGTGGATAGACTCTAGTGGAGGTGCCGCTGGAGACGGCCTCTGCTTCTATGTTCTTTGAGAGGGCAGCTTTGAGGAACCTCCTACTCTAGCCTCTGCCAAGTACAGCCTTCGGCCTCTCTCAAATACTCACTTACCTGTGATAGCTTGTCTTTCCTTTGGAGAGACAGAGAGCCCTTTTCCTGAAGGGAAAATGTCCGTGCTCTGTTCTTCTTTTGCACACAGGGAAAGGCCTTTACGGCTTCTGCTCTGCCTTTACCCACGCGAGGGAGGGCAGCTTCCCATTCACTTTGGAGATGGCACTCCTGCAGCGCTGTGGGCCATGCCTGTGCTTCGAAGACACTAAACTACCCTTTCCATTTGCAGAAGGCACGCACAGAATGCTAAGTCTCTGTTCTTTGGGAGAAGTGGTTGGTGCTACTGCGGCCCTGTGTTTGGTGGCTCACTGCCCACCAGCAATGTTTCTAGTCGCCACTGTGGGGCAAACGATGTGCAGCTAAGCTCACTTTGGAAGTACAAGTGCCAGAATTCCTTTGCGGGGCACCATCCAGATATCACATTCGTAGCATGCAGGTACTTTCCTCCTATGCTCTGCATTCGCAGCCAGGTTCAATGTGTCCTGTTGAGGATAGACTCTAGTGGAGGTTCCGCTGGAGACGGCCTCTGCTTCTATGTTCTTTGAGAGGGCTGCTTTGAGGAACTTCCTACTATAGCATGTGCCAAGTACAGCCTTCGGCCTCTCTCAAATACTCACCTGTGAGAGCTTGTCTTTCCTTTGGAGAAACAGAGAGCCCTTTTCCTGAAGGGAAAATGTCCGTGCTCTGTTCTTCTTTTGCACACAGGGAAAGGCCGTTACGGCTGCTGTTCGGCCTTTACCCACGCGAGGGAGGGCAGCTTCCCATTCACTTGGGAGATGGCACTCCTGCAGCGCTGTGGGCCATGCCTGTGCTTCGAAGACACTAAACTACCCTTTCCATTTGCAGAGGGCACGCACAGAATGCTAAGTCTCTGTTCTTTGGGAGAAGTGGTTGGTGCTACTGTGCCTCTGTGTTTGCTGTCTCACTGCCCACTAGCAATGTTTCTGCTCGACACTGTGAGGCAAACGATGTGCAGCTAAGCTCACTTTGGAAGTACAAGTGCCAGAATTCCTTTGCGGGGCACCATCCAGATATCACATTCGTAGCATGCGGGTTCTTTCCTCCTAAGCTCTGAATACGCAGCCAGCTTCAAGGTGTTCCTGTTGTGGATAGACTCTAGTGGAGGTGCTGCTGGAGACGGCCTCTGCTTCTATGTTCTTTGAGAGGGCTGCTTTGAGGAACCTCCTACTCTAGCCTCTGCCAAGTAAGGCCTTCGGCCTCTCTCAAATACACACCTGTGAGAGCTTGTCTTTCCTTTGGAGAAACAGAGAGCCCTTTTCCTGAAGGGAAAGTGTCCGTGCTCTGTTCTTCTTTTGCACACAGGGAAATCCCTTTCCTGCTGCTGTTCGGCCTTTACCCACGCGAGGGAGGGCAGCTTCCCATTCACTTTGGAGATGGCACTCCTGCAGCACTGTGGGCCATGCCTGTGCTTCGAAGACACTAAACTAACCATTCCATTTGAAGAGGGCACACACAGAATGGGAAACCTCTGTTATCTGGGAGAAGTTGTTGGTGCTACTGTGCCTCTGTGTTTGGTGGCTCACTGCCCACTAGCAAAATTTCTGCTGGCCACTGGGGGCAAGCGATGTGCAGCTAAGCTCACTTTGGAAGTACAAGTGCCAGAATTCCTTTGCGGGGCACCATCCAGATATCACATTCGTAGCATGCAGGTACTTTCCTCCTATGCTCTGCATTCGCAGCCAGGTTCAATGTGTTCCTGTTGAGGATAGACTCTAGTGGAGGTTCCGCTGGAGACGGCCTCTGCTTCTATGTTCTTTGAGAGGGCTGCTTTGAGGAACTTCCTACTATAGCATGTGGCAAGTACAGCCTTCAGCCTCTATCAAATACTCACCTGTGAGAGCTTGTCTTTCCTTTGGAGAAAGAGAGAGCCGTTTTCCTGAAGGGAAAATGTCTGTGCTCTGTTCTTCTTTTGCACACAGGGAAAGGCCTTTACGGCTGCTGCTCGGCCTTTACCCACGCGAGGGAGGGCAGCTTCCCATTTATTTTGGAGATGGAACTCCTGCAGCGCTGTGGGCCATGCCTGTGCTTCGAAGACACTAAACTACCCTTTCCATTTGCAGAAGGCACGCACAGAATGCTAAGTCTCTGTTCTTTGGGAGAAGTGGTTGGTGCTACTGTGCCTCTGTGTTTGCTGTCTCACTGCCCACTAGCAATGTTTCTGCTCGACACTGTGGGGCAAACGATGTGCAGCTAAGCTCACTTTGGAAGTACAAGTGCCAGAATTCCTTTGCGGGGCACCATCCAGATATCACATTCGTAGCATGCGGGTACTTTCCTCCTAAGCTCTGCATTCGCAGCCAGCTTCAAGGTGTTCCTGTTGTGGATAGACTCTAGTGGAGGTGCCCCTGGAGACGGCCTCTGCTTCTATGTTCCTTGAGAGGGCTACTTTGAGGAAACTCCTACTCTAGCCTCTGCCAAGTACAGCCTTCGGCCTCTCTCAAATACTCACTTACCTGTGAGAGCTTGTCTTTCCTTTGGAGAAACAGCCCTTTTCCTGAAGGGAAAATGTCCGTGCTCTGTTCTTCTTTTGCACACAGGGAAAGGCCTTTACGGCTGTTGTTCGGCCTTTACCCAACCGAGGGAGGGCAGCTTCCTATTTATTTTGGAGATGGCACTCCTGCAGCGCTGTGCGCCATGCCTGTGCTTCGAAGACACTAAACTACCCTTTCCATTTGCAGAAGGCACGCACAGAATGCTAAGTCTCTGTTCTTTGTGAGAAGTGGTTGGTACTACTGTGCCTCTGTGTTTGCTGTCTCACTGCCCACTAGCAATGTTTCTGCTCGACACTGGGGGGCAAACGATGTGCAGCTAAGCTCACTTTGGAAGTACAAGTGCCAGAATTCCTTTGCGGGGCACCATCCAGATATCACATTCGTAGCATGCGGGTACTTTCCTCCTAAGCTCTGAATTCGCAGCCAGCTTCAAGGTGTTCCTGTTGTGGATAGACTCTAGTGGAGGTGCCGCTGGAGACGGCCTCTGCTTCTATGTTCCTTGAGAGGGCTACTTTGAGGAATCTCCTACTCTATCCTCTGCCAAGTACAGCCTTCGGCCTCTCTCAAATACTCACTTACCTGTGAGAGCTTGTCTTTCCTTTGGAGAAACAGCCCTTTTCCTGAAGGGAAAATGTCCGTGCTCTGTTCTTCTTTTGCACACAGGGAAAGCCCTTTACGGCTGCTGTTCGGCCTTTACCCATGCGAGGGAGGGCAGCTTCCCATTCACTTTGGAGAGGGCACTCCTGCAGCGCTGTGGGCCATGCCTGTGCTTCGAAGACAGTAAACTAACCATTCCATTTGAAGAGGGCACACACAGAATGGGAAACCTCTGTTATCTGGGAGAAGTTGTTGGTGCTACTGTGCCTCTGTGTTTGGTGGCTCACTGCCCACTAGCAATATTTCGGCTGGCCACTGGGGGCAAGCGATGTGCAGCTAAGCTCACTTTGGAAGTACAAGTGCCAGAATTCCTTTGCGGGGCACCATCCAGATATCACATTCGTAGCATGCAGGTACTTTCCTCCTATGCTCTGCATTCGCAGCCAGGTTCAATGTGTTCCTGTTGTGGATAGACTCTAGTGGAGGTTCCGCTGGAGACGGCCTCTGTTTCTATGTTCATTGAGAGGGCTGCTTTGAGGAACTTCCTACTATAGCATGTGCCAAGTACAGCCTTCGGCCTCTCTCAAATACTCACCTGTGAGAGCTTTCTTTCCTTTGGAGAAACAGAGAGCCCTTTTCCTGAAGGGAAAATGTCCGTGCTCTGTTCTTCTTTTGCACACAGGGAAAGGCCTTTACGGCTGCTGCTCGGCCTTTACCCACGCGAGGGAGAGCAGCTTCCCATTCACTTTGGAGATGGCACTCCCGCAGCGCTGTGGGCCATGCCTGTGCTTCGAAGACACTAAACTACCCTATCCATTTGCAGAAGGCACGCACAGAATGCTAAGTCTCTGTTCTTTGGGAGAAGTGGTTGGTGCTACTGTGCCTCTGTGTTTGCTGTCTCACTGCCCACTAGCAATGTTTCTGCTCGACACTGTGGGGCAAACGATGTGCAGCTAAGCTCACTTTGGAAGTACAAGTGCCAGAATTCCTTTGCGGGGTACCATCCAGATATCACATTCGTAGCATGCGGGTACTTTCCTCCTAAGCTCTCCATTCGCAGCCAGCTTCATGGTGTTCCTGTTGTGGATAGACTCTAGTGGAGGTGCCGCTGGAGACGGCCTCTGCTTCTATGTTCCTTGAGAGGGCTACTTTGAGGAACCTCCTACTCTAGCCTATGCCAAGTACAGCCTTCGGCCTCTCTCAAATACTCACTTACCTGTCAGAGCTTGTCTTTCCTTTGGAGAAACAGCCCTTTTCCTGAAGGGAAAATGTCCGTGCTCTGTTTTTCTTTTGCACACAGTGAAAGCCCTTTACGGCTGCTGTTCGGCCTTTACCCACGCGAGGGAGGGCAGCTTCCCACTCACTTTGGAAATGGCACACCTGCAGCGCTGTGGGCCATGCCTGTGCTTCGAAGACACTAAACTAACCTTTCCATTTGAAGAGGGCACACACAGAATGGGAAACCTCTGTTATCTGGGAGAAGTTGTTGGTGCTACTGTGCCTCTGTGTTTGGTGGCTCACTGCCCACTAGCAATATTTCTGCTCGCCACTGGGGGCAAGCGATGTGCAGCTAAGCTCACTTTGGAAGTACAAGTGCCAGAATTCCTTTGCGGGGCACCATCCAGATATCACATTCGTAGCATGCGGGTACTTTCCTCCTAAGCTCTGCATTCGCAGCCAGCTTCAAGGTGTTCCTGTTGTGGATAGACTCTAGTGGAGGTGCCGCTGGAGACGGCCTCTGCTTCTATGTTCTTTGAGAGGAATGCTTTGAGGAACCTCCTACTCTAGCCTCTGCCAAGTACAGCCTTCGGCCTCTCTCAAATACTCACTTACCTGTGAGAGCTTGTCTTTCCTTTGGAGAGACAGAGAGCCCTTTTCCTGAAGGGAAAATGTCCGTGCTCTGTTCTTCTTTTGCACACAGGGAAAGGCCTTTACGGCTGCTGCTCTGCCTTTACGCATGCGAGGAAGGGCAGCTTCCCATTAACTTTGGAGATGGCACTCCTGCAGCGCTGTGGGCTATGCCTGTGCTTCGAAGACACTAAACTACCATTTCCATTTGCAGAAGGCACGCACAGAATGCTAAGTCTCTGTTCTTTGGGAGAAGTGGTTGGTGCTACTGTGCCTCTGTGTTTGCTGTCTCACTGCCCACTAGCAATGTTTCTGCTCGACACTGTGGGGCAAACGATGTGCAGCTAAGCTCACTTTGGAAGTACAAGTGCCAGAATTCCTTTGCGGGGCACCATCCAGATATCACATTCGTAGCATGCGGGTACTTTCCTCCTAAGCTCTGCATTCGCAGCCAGCTTCAAGGTGTTCCTGTTGTGGATAGACTCTAGTGGAGGTGCCGCTGGAGACGGCCTCTGCTTCTATGTTCTTTGAGAGGGCTGCTTTGAGGAACCTCCTACTCTAGCCTCTGCCAAGGAAGGCCTTCGGCCTCTCAAATACACACATGTGATAGCTTGTCTTTCCTTTGGAGAGACAGAGAGCCCTTTTCCTGAAGGGAAAATGTCCATGCTCTGTTCTTCTTTTGCACACAGGGAAAGGCCTTTACGGCTGCTGTTCGGCCTTTACCCACGCGAGGGAGGGCAGCTTCCCACTCACTTTGGAGATGGCACTCCTGCAGCGCTGTGGGCCATGCCTGTGCTTCGAAGACAGTAAACTAACCATTCCATTTGAAGAGGGCACACACAGAATGGGAAATCTCTGTTCTCTGGGAGTAGTGTTTGGTGCTACTGCGGCCCTGTGTTTGGTGGCTCACTGCCCACTAGCAATGTTTCTAGTCGCCACTGTGGGGCAAACGATGTGCAGCTAAGCTCACTTTGGAAGTACAAGTGCCAGAATTACTTTGCGGGGCACCATCCAGATATCACATTCGTAGCATGCGGGTACTTTCCTCCTAAGCTCTCCATTCGCAGCCAGCTTCAAGGTGTTCCTGTTGTGGATAGACTCTAGTGAATGTGCCGCTGGAGACGGCCTCTGCTTCTATGTTCCTTGAGAGGGCTACTTTGAGGAACCTCCTACTCTAGCCTCTGCCAAGTACAGCCTTCGGCCTCTCTCAAATACTCACTTACCTGTGAGAGCTTGTCTTTCCTTTGGAGAGACAGCCCTTTTCCTGAAGGGAAAATGTCCGTTCTCTGTTCTTCTTTTGCACACAGGGAAAGCCGTTTCCTGCTGCTGTTCGGCCTTTACCCACGCGAGGGAGGGCAGCTTCCCATTCACTTTGGAGATGGCACTCCTGCAGCGCTGTGGGCCATGCCTGTGCTTCGAAGACACTAAACTAACCATTCCATTTGAAGAGGGCACACACAGAATGGGAAACCTCTGTTATCTGGGAGAAGTTGTTGGTGGTACTGTGCCTCTGTGTTTGGTGGCTCACTGCCCACTAGCAATATTTCGGCTGGCCACTGGGGGCAAGCGATGTGCAGCTAAGCTCACTTTGGAAGTACAAGTGCCAGAATTCCTTTGCGGGGCACCATCCAGATATCACATTCGTAGCATGCAGGTAGTTTCCTCCTATGATCTGCATACGCAGCCAGGTTCAGTGTGTTCCTGTTGAGGATAGACTCTAGTGGAGTTTCCGCTGGAGACGGCCTCTGCTTCTATGTTCTTTGAGAGGGCTGCTTTGAGGAACTTCCTACTATAGAATGTCCCAAGTACAGCCTTCAGCCTCTCTCAAATACTCACCTGTGAGAGCTTGTCTTTCCTTTGGAGAAACAGAGAGCCCTTTTCCTGAAGGGAAAATGTCCGTGCTCTGTTCTTCTTTTGCACACAGGGAAAGCCCTTTACGGCTGCTGTTCGGCCTTTATCCACGCGAGGGAGGGCAGCTTCCCATTTATTTTGGAGATGGCACTCCTGCAGCGCTGTGGGCCATGCCTGTGCTTCGAAGACAGTAAACTACCCTTTCCATTTGCAGAAGGTACGCACAGAATGCTAAGTCTCTGTTCTTTGGGACAAGTGGTTGGTGCTACTGTGCCTCTGTGTTTGCTGTCTCACTGCCCACTAGCAATGTTTCTGCTCGACACTGTGGGGCAAACGATGTGCAGCTAAGCTCACTTTGGATGTACAAGTGCCAGAATTCCTTTGCGGGGCACCATCCAGATATCACATTCGTAGCATGCGGGTACTTTCCTCCTAAGCTCTGCATTCGCAGCCAGCTTCAAGGTGTTCCTGTTGTGGATAGACTCTAGTGGAGGTGCCGCTGGAGACGGCCTCTGCTTCTATGTTCTTTGAGAGGGCTGCTTTGAGGAACCTCCTACTCTAGCCTCTGCCAAGTACAGCCTTCGGCCTCTCTCAAATACTCACTTACCTGTGATAGCTTGTCTTTCCTTTGGAGAGACAGAGAGCCCTTTTCCTGAAGGGAAAATGTCCGTGCTCTGTTCTTCTTTTGCACACAGGGAAAGGCCTTTACGGCTGCTGCTCTGCCTTTACGCATGCGAGGAAGGGCAGCTTCCCATTAACTTTGGAGATGGCACTCCTGCAGCGCTGTGGGCTATGCCTGTGCTTCGAAGACACTAAACTACCCTTTCCATTTGCAGAAGGCACGCACAGAATGCTAAGTCTCTGTTCTTTGGGAGAAGTGGTTGGTGCTACTGTGCCTCTGTGTTTGCTGTCTCACTGCCCACTAGCAATGTTTCTGCTCGACACTGTGGGCCAAACGATGTGCAGCTAAGCTCACTTTGGAAGTACAAGTGCCAGAATTCCTTTGTGGGGCACCATCCAGATATCACATTCGTAGCATGCGGGTACTTTCCTCCTAAGCTCTGCATTCGCAGCCAGCTTCAAGGTGTTCCTGTTGTGGATAGACTCTAGTGGAGGTGCCGCTGGAGACGGCCTCTGCTTCTATGTTCTTTGAGAGGGCTGCTTTGAGGAAACTCCTACTCTAGCCTCTGCCAAGGAAGGCCTTCGGCCTCTCTCAAATACACACCTGTGATAGCTTGTCTTTCCTTTGGAGAGACAGAGAGCCCTTTTCCTGAAGGGAAAATGTCCATGCTCTGTTCTTCTTTTGCACACAGGGAAAGGCCTTTACGGTTGCTGTTCGGCCTTTACCCACGCGAGGGAGGGCAGCTTCCCACTCACTTTGGAGATGGCACTCCTGCAGCGCTGTGGGCCATGCCTGTGCTTCGAAGACAGTAAACTAACCATTCCATTTGAAGAGGGCACACACAGAATGGGAAATCTCTGTTCTCTGGGAGTAGTGTTTGGTGCTACTGCGGCCCTGTGTTTGGTGGCTCACTGCCCACTAGCAATGTTTCTAGTCGCCACTGTGGGGCAAACGATGTGCAGCTAAGCTCACTTTGGAAGTACAAGTGCCAGAATTCCTTTGCGGGGCACCATCCAGATATCACATTCGTAGCATGCGGGTACTTTCCTCCTAAGCTCTCCATTCGCAGCCAGCTTCAAGGTGTTCCTGTTGTGGATAGACTCTAGTGAATGTGCCGCTGGAGACGGCCTCTGCTTCTATGTTCCTTGAGAGGGCTACTTTGAGGAACCTCCTACTCTAGCCTCTGCCAAGTACAGCCTTCGGCCTCTCTCAAATACTCACTTACCTGTGAGAGCTTGTCTTTCCTTTGGAGAGACAGCCCTTTTCCTGAAGGGAAAATGTCCGTTCTCTGTTCTTCTTTTGCACACAGGGAAAGCCGTTTCCTGCAGCTGTTCGGCCTTTACCCACGCGAGGGAGGGCAGCTTCCCATTCACTTTGGAGATGGCACTCCTGCAGCGCTGTGGGCCATGCCTGTGCTTCGAAGACACTAAACTAACCATTCCATTTGAAGAGGGCACACACAGAATGGGAAACCTCTGTTATCTGGGAGAAGTTGTTGGTGGTACTGTGCCTCTGTGTTTGGTGGCTCACTGCCCACTAGCAATATTTCGGCTGGCCACTGGGGGCAAGCGATGTGCAGCTAAGCTCACTTTGGAAGTACAAGTGCCAGAATTCCTTTGCGGGGCACCATCCAGATATCACATTCGTAGCATGCAGGTAGTTTCCTCCTATGATCTGCATACGCAGCCAGGTTCAGTGTGTTCCTGTTGAGGATAGACTCTAGTGGAGTTTCCACTGGAGACGGCCTCTGCTTCTATGTTCTTTGAGAGGGCTGCTTTGAGGAACTTCCTACTATAGAATGTCCCAAGTACAGCCTTCAGCCTCTCTCAAATACTCACCTGTGAGAGCTTGTCTTTCCTTTGGAGAAACAGAGAGCCCTTTTCCTGAAGGGAAAATGTCCGTGCTCTGTTCTTCTTTTGCACACAGGGAAAGCCCTTTACGGCTGCTGTTCGGCCTTTACCCACGCGAGGGAGGGCAGCTTCCCATTTATTTTGGAGATGGCACTCCTGCAGGGCTGTGGGCCATGCCTGTGCTTCGAAGACAGTAAACTACCCTTTCCATTTGCAGAAGGCACGCACAGAATGCTAAGTCTCTGTTCTTTGGGAGAAGTGGTTGGTGCTACTGTGCCTCTGTGTTTGCTGTCTCACTGCCCACTAGCAATGTTTCTGCTCGACACTGTGGGGCAAACGATGTGCAGCTAAGCTCACTTTGGAAGTACAAGTGCCAGAATTACTTTGCGGGGCACCATCCAGATATCACATTCGTAGCATGCGGGTACTTTCCTCCTAAGCTCTGTATTCGCAGCCAGCTTCAAGGTGTTCCTGTTGTGGATTGACTCTAGTGGAGGTGTCGCTGGATTCGGCCTCTGCTTCTATGTTCTTTGAGAGGCCTGCTTTGAGGAACCTCCTACTCTAGCCTCTGCCAAGGAAGGCCTTCGGCCTCTCTCAAATACACACCTGTGATAGCTTGTCTTTCCTTTGGAGAGACAGAGAGCCCTTTTCCTGAAGGGAAAATGTCCATGCTCTGTTCTTCTTTTGCACACAGGGAAAGGCCTTTACGGCTGCTGTTCGGCCTTTACCCACGCGAGGGAGGGCAGCTTCCCACTCACTTTGGAGATGGCACTCCTGCAGCGCTGTGGGCCATGCCTGTGCTTCGAAGACAGTAAACTAACCATTCCATTTGAAGGGGGCACACACAGAATGGGAAATCTCTGTTCTCTGGGAGTAGTGTTTGGTGCTACTGCGGCCCTGTGTTTGGTGGCTCACTGCCCACTAGCAATGTATCTAGTCGCCACTGTGGGGCAAACGATGTGCAGCTAAGCTCACTTTGGAAGTACAAGTGCCAGAATTCCTTTGCGGGGCACCATCCAGATATCACATTCGTAGCATGCGGGTACTTTCCTCCTAAGCTCTCCATTCGCAGCCAGCTTCAAGGTGTTCCTGTTGTGGATAGACTCTAGTGGATGTGCCGCTGGAGACGGCCTCTGCTTCTATGTTCCTTGAGAAGGCTACTTTGAGGAACCTCCTACTCTAGCCTCTGCCAAGTACAGCCTTCGGCCTCTCTCAAATACTCACTTACCTGTGAGAGCTTGTCTTTCCTTTGGAGAGACAGCCCTTTTCCTGAAGGGAAAATGTCCGTTCTCTGTTCTTCTTTTGCACACAGGGAAAGCCCTTTCCTGCTGCTGTTCGGCCTTTACCCACGCGAGGGAGGGCAGCTTCCCATTCACTTTGGAGATGGCACTCCTGCAGCGCTGTGGGCCATGCCTGTGCTTCGAAGACACTAAACTAACCATTCCATTTGAAGAGGGCACACACAGAATGGGAAACCTCTGTTATCTGGGAGAAGTTGTTGGTGCTACTGTGCCTCTGTGTTTGGTGGCTCACTGCCCACTAGCAATATTTCGGCTGGCCACTGGGGGCAAGCGATGTGCAGCTAAGCTCACTTTGGAAGTACAAGTGCCAGAATTCCTTTGCGGGGCACCATCCAGATATCACATTCGTAGCATGCAGGTACTTTCCTCCTATGATCTGCATACGCAGCCAGGTTCAGTGTGTTCCTGTTGAGGATAGACTCTAGTGGAGGTTCCGCTGGAGACGGCCTCTGCTTCTATGTTCTTTGAGAGGGCTGCTTTGAGGAACTTCCTACTATAGAATGTACCAAGTACAACCTTCAGCCTCTCTCAAATACTCACCTGTGAGAGCTTGTCTTTCCTTTGGAGAAACAGAGAGCCCTTTTCCTGAAGGGAAAATGTCCGTGCTCTGTTCTTCTTTTGCACACAGGGAAAGCCCTTTACGGCTGCTGTTCGGCCTTTATCCACGCGAGGGAGGGCAGCTTCCCATTTATTTTGGAGATGGCACTCCTGCAGCGCTGTGGGCCATGCCTGTGCTTCGAAGACAGTAAACTACCCTTTCCATTTGCAGAAGGTACGCACAGAATGCTAAGTCTCTGTTCTTTGGGACAAGTGGTTGGTGCTACTGTGCCTCTGTGTTTGCTGTCTCACTGCCCACTAGCAATGTTTCTGCTCGACACTGTGGGGCAAACGATGTGCAGCTAAGCTCACTTTGGAAGTACAAGTGCCAGAATTCCTTTGCGGGGCACCATCCAGATATCACATTCGTAGCATGCGGGTACTTTCCTCCTAAGCTCTGCATTCGCAGCCAGCTTCAAGGTGTTCCTGTTGTGGATAGACTCTAGTGGAGGTGCCGCTGGAGACGGCCTCTGCTTCTATGTTCTTTGAGAGGGCTGCTTTGAGGAACCTCCTACTCTAGCCTCTGCCAAGGAAGGCCTTCGGCCTCTCTCAAATACACACCTGTGATAGCTTGTTTTTCCTTTGGAGAGACAGAGAGCCCTTTTCCTGAAGGGAAAATGTCCATGCTCTGTTCTTCTTTTGCACACAGGGAAAGGCCTTTACGGCTGCTGTTCGGCCTTTACCCACGCGAGGGAGGGCAGCTTCCCACTCACTTTGGAGATGGCACTCCTGCAGCGCTGTGGGCCATGCCTGTGCTTCGAAGACAGTAAACTAACCATTCCATTTGAAGAGGGCACACACAGAATGGGAAATCTCTGTTCTCTGGGAGTAGTGTTTGGTGCTACTGCGGCCCTGTGTTTGGTGGCTCACTGCCCACTAGCAATGTTTCTAGTCGCCACTGTGGGGCAGTCGATGTGCAGCTAAGCTCACTTTGGAAGTACAAGTGCCAGAATTCCTTTGCGGGGCACCATCCAGATATCACATTCGTAGCATGCGGGTACTTTCCTCCTAAGCTCTCCATTCGCAGCCAGCTTCAAGGTGTTCCTGTTGTGGATAGACTCTAGTGGATGTGCCGCTGGAGACGGCCTCTGCTTCTATGTTCCTTGAGAGGGCTACTTTGAGGAACCTCCTACTCTAGCCTCTGCCAAGTACAGCCTTCGGCCTCTCTCAAATACTCACTTACCTGTGAGAGCTTGTCTTTTCTTTGGAGAGACAGCCCTTTTCCTGAAGGGAAAATGTCCGTGCTCTGTTCTTCTTTTGCACACAGGGAAAGCCCTTTCCTGCTGCTGTTCGGCCTTTACCCACGCGAGGGAGGGCAGCTTCCCATTCACTTTGGAGATGGCACTCCTGCAGCGCTGTGGGCCATGCCTGTGCTTCGAAGACACTAAACTAACCATTCCATTTGAAGAGGGCACACACAGAATGGGAAACCTCTGTTATCTGGGAGAAGTTGTTGGTGCTACTGTGCCTCTGTGTTTGGTGGCTCACTGCCCACTAGCAATATTTCGGCTGGCCACTGGGGGCAAGCGATGTGCAGCTAAGCTCACTTTGGAAGTACAAGTGCCAGAATTACTTTGCGGGGCACCATCCAGATATCACATTCGTAGCATGCAGGTACTTTCCTCCTATGATCTGCATACGCAGCCAGGTTCAGTGTGTTCCTGTTGAGGATAGACTCTAGTGGAGGTTCCGCTGGAGACGGCCTCTGCTTCTTTGTTCTTTGAGAGGGCTGCTTTGAGGAACTTCCTACTATAGCATGTGCCAAGTACAGCCTTCGGCCTCTCTCAAATACTCACCTGTGAGAGCTTGTCTTTCCTTTGGAGAAACAGAGAGCCCTTTTCCTGAAGGGAAAATATCCGTGCTCTGTTCTTCTTTTGCACACAGGGAAAGGCCTTTACGGCTGCTGCTCGGCCTTTACCCACGCGAGGGAGGGCAGCTTCCCATTCACTTTGGAGATGGCATTCCTGCAGCGCTGTGGGCCATGCCTGTGCTTCGAAGACACTAAAATACCCTTTCCATTTGCAGAGGGCACGCACAGAATGCTAAGTCTCTGTTCTTTGGGAGAAGTGGTTGGTGCTACTGTGCCTCTGTGTTTGCTGTCTCACTGCCCACTAGCAATGTTTCTGCTCGACACTGTGGGGCAAACGATGTGCAGCTAAGCTCATTTTGGAAGTACAAGTGCCAGAATTCCTTTGCGGGCCACCATCCAGATATCACATTCGTAGCATGCGGGTACTTTCCTCCTAAGCTCTGAATTCGCAGCCAGCTTCAAGGTGTTCCTGTTGTGGATAGACTCTAGTGGAAGTGCCGCTGGAGACGGCCTCTGCTTCTATGTTCCTTGAGAGGGCTACTTTGAGAAACCTCCTACTCTAGCCTCTGCCAAGAAAGGCCTTCGGCCTCTCTCAAATACACACCTGTGAGAGCTTGTTTTCCTTTGGAGAGACAGAGAGCCCTTTTCCTGAAGGGAAAATGTCCATGCTCTGTTCTTCTTTTGCACACAGGGAAAGGCCTTTACGGCTGCTGTTCGGCCTTTACCCACGCGAGGGAGGGCAGCTTCCCACTCACTTTGGAGATGGCACTCCTGCAGCGCTGTGGGCCATGCCTGTGCTTCGAAGACAGTAAACTAACCATGCCATTTGAAGAGGGCACACACACAATGGGAAATCTCTGTTCTCTGGGAGTAGTGTTTGGTGCTACTGCGGCCCTGTGTTTGGTGGCTCACTGCCCACTAGCAATGTTTCTAGTCGCCACTGTGGGGCAAACGATGTGCAGCTAAGCTCACTTTGGAAGTACAAGTGCCAGAATTCCTTTGCGGGGCACCATCCAGATATCACATTCGTAGCATGCAGGTATTTTCCTCCTAAGCTCTGAATTCGCAGCCAGCTTCAAGGTGTTCCTGTTGTGGATAAACTCTAGTGGAGGTGCCCCTGGAGACGGCCTCTGCTTCTATGTTCCTTGAGAGGGCTGCTTTGAGGAACCTCCTACTCTAGCCTCTGCCAAGTACAGCCTTCGGTCTCTCTCAAATACTCACTTACCTGTGAGAGCTTGTCTTTCCTTTGGAGAAACAGCCCTTTTCCTGAAGGGAAAATGTCCGTGCTCTGTTCTTCTTTTGCACACAGGGAAAGCCCTTTACGGCTGCTGTTCGGCCTTTACCCACGCGAGGGAGGGCAGCTTCCCATTCACTTTGGAGATGGCACTCCTGCAGCGCTGTGGGCCATGCCTGTGCTTCGAAGACACAAAACTACCCTTTCCATTTTCAGAGGGCACGCACAGAATGCTAAGTCTCTGTTCTTTGGGAGAAGTGGTTGGTGCTACTGTGCCTCTGTGTTTGCTGTCTCACTGCCCACTAGCAATGTTTCTGCTCGACACTGTGGGGCAAACGATGTGCAGCTAAGCTCACTTTGGAAGTACAAGTGCCAGAATTCCTTTGCGGGGCACCATCCAGATATCACATTCGTAGCATACAGGTACTTTCCTCCTATGCTCTGCATTCGCAGCCAGGTTCAATGTGTTCCTGTTGTGGATAGACTCTAGTGGAGGTTCCGCTGGAGACGGCCTCTGCTTCTATGTTCTTTGAGAGGGCTGTTTTGAGGAACTTCCTACTATAGCATGTGCCAAGTACAGCCTTCGGCCTCTCTCAAATACTCACCTGTGAGAGCTTGTCTTTCCTTTAGAGAAACAGAGAGCACTTTTACTGAAGGGAAAATGTCCGTGCTCTGTTCTTCTTTTGCACACAGGGAAAGGCCTTTACAGCTGCTGCTCGGCCTTTACCCACGCGAGGGAGGGCAGCTTCCCATTCACTTTGGAGAGGGCACTCCTGCAGCGCTGTGGGCCATACCTGTGCTTCGAAGACACTAAACTACCCTTACCATTTGCAGAAGGCACGCACAGAATGCTAAGTCTCTGTTCTTTGGGAGAAGTGGTTGGTGCTACTGTGCCTCTGTGTTTGCTGTCTCACTGCCCACTAGCAATGTTTCTGCTCGACACTGTGGGGCAAACGATGTGCAGCTAAGCTCACTTTGGAAGTACAAGTGCCAGAATTCCTTTGCGGGGCACCATCCAGATATCACATTCGTAGCATGCGGGTACTTTCCTCCTAAGCTCTGCATTCGCAGCCAGCTTCAAGGTGTTCCTGTTGTGGATTGACTCTAGTGGAGGTGCCGCTGGAGACGGCCTCTGCTTCTATGTTCTTTGAGAGGGCTGCTTTGAGGAACCTCCTACTCTAGCCTCTGCCAAGTACAGCCTTCGGCCTCTCTCAAATACTCACTTACCTGTGAGAGCTTGTCTTTCCTTTGGAGAGACAGAGAGCCCTTTTCCTGAAGGGAAAATGTCCATGTTCTGTTCTTCTTTTGCACACTGGGAAAGGCCTTTACGGCTGCTGCTCTGCCTTTACCCACGCGAGGAAGGGCAGCTTCCCATTCACTTTGGAAATGGCACTCCTGCAGCACTGTGGGCCATGCCTGTGCTTCGAAGACACTAAACTAACCTTTCCATTTGAAGAGGGCACACACAGAATGGAAACCTCTGTTATCTGGGAGAAGGTGTTGGTGCTACTGTGCCTCTGTGTTTGGTGGCTCACTGCCCACTAGCAATATTTCTGCTCGCCACTGGGGGCAAGCGATGTGCAGCTAAGCTCACTTTGGAAGTACAAGTGCCAGAATTCCTTTGCGGGGCTCCATCCAGATATCACATTCGTAGCATGCAGGTACTTTCCTCCTATGCTCTTCATTCGCAGCCAGGTTCAATGTGTTCCTGTTGTGGATAGACTCTAGTGGAGGTTCCGCTGGAGACGGCCTCTGCTTCTATGTTCTTTGAGAGGGCTGCTTTGAGGAACTTCCTACTATAGCATGTGCCAAGTACAGCCTTCGGCCTCTCTCAAATACTCACCTGTGAGAGCTTGTCTTTCCTTTGGAGAAACAGAGAGCCCTTTTCCTGAAGGGAAAATGTCCGTGCTCTGTTCTTCTTTTGCACACAGGGAAAGGCCTTTACGGCTGCTGCTCGGCCTTTACCCACGCGAGGGAGGGCAGCTTCCCATTCACTTTGGAGAGGGCACTCCTGCAGCGCTGTGGGCCATGTCTGTGCTTCGAAGACACTAAACTACCCTTTCCATTTGCAGAGGGCACGCACAGAATGCTAAGTCTCTGTTCTTTGGGAGAAGTGGTTGGTGCTACTGTGCCTCTGTGTTTGCTGTCTCACTGCCCACTAGCAATGTTTCTGCTCGACACTGTGGGGCAAACGATGTGCAGCTAAGCTCACTTTGGAAGTACAAGTGCCAGAATTCCTTTGCGGGGCACCATCCAGATATCACATTCGTAGCATGCGGGTACTTTCCTCCTAAGCTCTCCATTCGCAGCCAGCTTCAAGGTGTTCCTGTTGTGGATAGACTCTAGTGGAGGTGCCGCTGGAGACGGCCTCTGCTTCTATGTTCCTTGAGAGGGCTACTTTGAGGAACCTCCTACTCTAGCCTCTGCCAAGTACAGCCTTCGGCCTCTCTCAAATACTCACTTACCTGTGAGAGCTTGTCTTTCCTTTGGAGAAACAGCCCTTTTCCTGAAGGGAAAATGTCCGTGCTCTGTTCTTCTTTTGCACACAGGGAAAGCCCTTTACGGCTGCTGTTCGGCCTTTACCCACGCGAGGGAGGGCAGCTTCCCATTCACTTTGGAGATGGCACTCCTGCAGCGCTGTGGGCAATGCCTGTGTTTCGAAGACACTAAACTAACCATTCCATTTGAAGAGGGCACACACAGAATGGGAAAACTGTTATCTGGGAGAAGTTGTTGGTGCTACTGTGCCTCTGTGTTTGGTGGCTCACTGCCCACTAGCAATATTTCTGCTCGCCCCTGGGGGCAAGCGATGTGCAGCTAAGCTCACTTTGGAAGTACAAGTGCCAGAATTCCTTTGCGGGGCACCATCCAGATATCACATTCGTAACATGCAGGTACTTTCCTCCTATGCTCTTCATTCGCAGCCAGATTCAATGTGTTCCTGTTGAGGATAGACTCTAGTGGAGGTTCCGCTGGAGACGGCCTCTGCTTCTATGTTCTTTGAGAGGGCTGCTTTGAGGAACTTCCTACTATAGCATGTGCCAAGTACAGCCTTCGGCCTCTCTCAAATACTCACCTGTGAGAGCTTGTCTTTCCTTTGGAGAAACAGAGAGCCCTTTTCCTGAAGGGAAAATGTCCGTGCTCTGTTCTTCTTTTGCACACTGTGAAAGCCCTTTACGGCTGCTGTTCGGCCTTTACCCACGCGAGGGAGGGCAGCTTCCCATTCACTTTGGAGAGGGCACTCCTGCAGCGCTGTGGGCCATGCCTGTGCTTCGAAGACACTAAACTAACCTTTCCATTTGAAGAGGGCACACACAGAATGGGAAACCTCTGTTATCTTGGAGAAGTTGTTGGTGCTACTGTGCCTCTGTGTTTGGTGGCTCACTGCCCACTAGCAATATTTCTGCTGGCCACTGGGGGCAAGCGATCTGCAGCAAAGCTCACTTTGGAAGTACAAGTGCCAGAATTCCTTTGCGGGGCACCATCCAGATATCACATTCGTAGCATGCGGGTACTTTCCTCCTAAGCTCTCCATTCGCAGCCAGCTTCAAGGTGTTCCTGTTGTGGATAGACTCTAGTGGAGGTGCCGCTGGAGACGGCCTCTGCTTCTATGTTCCTTGAGAGGGCTACTTTGAGGAACCTCCTACTCTAGCCTCTGCCAAGTACAGCCTTCGGCCTCTCTCAAATACTCACTTACCTGTGAGAGCTTGTCTTTCCTTTGGAGAAACAGCCCTTTTCCTGAAGGGAAAATGTCCGTGCTCTGTTCTTCTTTTGCACACAGGGAAAGCCCTTTACGGCTGCTGTTCGGCCTTTACCCACGCGAGGGAGGGCAGCTTCCCATTCACTTTGGAGAGGGCACTCCTGCAGCGCTGTGGGCCATGCCTGTGCTTCGAAGACACTAAACTACCCTTTCCATTTGCAGAGGGCACGCACAGAATGCTAAGTCTCTGTTCTTTGAGAGAAGTGGTTGGTGCTACTGTGCCTCTGTGTTTGCTCTCTCACTGCCCACTAGCAATGTTTCTGCTCGACACTGTGGGGCAAACGATGTGCAGCTAAGCTCACTTTGGAAGTACAAGTGCCAGATTTCCTTTGCGGGGCACCATCCAGATATCACATTCGTAGCATGCAGGTACTTTCCTCCTATGCTCTTCATTCGCAGCCAGGTTCAATGTGTTCCTGTTGTGGATAGACTCTAGTGGAGGTGCCGCTGGAGACGGCCTCTGCTTCTATGTTCTTTGAGAGGGCTGCTTTGAGGAACCTCCTACTCTAGCCTCTGCCAATTAAGGCCTTCTGCCTCTCTCAAATACACACCTGTGAGAGCTTGTCTTTCCTTTGGAGAGACAGAGAGCCCTTTTCCTGAAGGGAAAATATCCATGCTCTGTTCTTCTTTTGCACACAGGGAAAGGCCTTTACGGCTGCTGTTCGGCCTTTACCCACGCGAGGGAGAGCAGCTTCCCACTCACTTTGGAGATGGCACTCCTGCAGCGCTGTGGGCCATGCCTGTGCTTCGAAGACAGTAAACTAACCATTCCATTTGAAGAGGGCACACACACAATGGGAAATCTCTGTTCTCTGGGACTAGTGTTTGGTGCTACTGCGGCCCTGTGTTTGGTGGCTCACTGCCCACTAGCAATGATTCTGCTCGACACTGTGGGGCAAACGATGTGCAGCTAAGCTCACTTTGGAAGTACAAGTGCCAGAATTCCTTTGCGGGGCACCATCCAGATATCACATTCGTAGCATGCGGGTACTTTCCTCCTAAGCTCTGAATTCGCAGCCAGCTTCAAGGTGTTCCTGTTGTGGATAGACTCTAGTGGAAGTGCCGCTGGAGACGGCCTCTGCTTCTATGTTCCTTGAGAGGGCTACTTTGAGGAACCTCCTACTCTAGCCTCTGCCAAGTACAGCCTTCGGCCTCTCTCAAATACTCACTTACCTGTGAGAGCTTGTCTTTCCTTTGGAGAAACAGCCCTTTTCCTGAAGGGAAAATGTCCGTGCTCTGTTCTTCTTTTGCACACAAGGAAAGCCCTTTACGGCTGCTGTTCGGCCTTTACCCACGCGAGGGAGGGCAGCTTCCCATTCACTTTGGAGATGGCACTCCTGCAGCGCTGTGGGCCATGCCTGTGCTTCGAAGACACTAAACTAACCTTTCCATTTGAAGAGGGCACACACAGAATGGGAAAACTGTGTTATCTGGGAGAAGTTGTTGGTGCTACTGTGCCTCTGTGTTTGGTGGCTCACTGCCCACAAGCAATATTTCTGCTCGCCACTGGGGGCAAGCGATGTGCAGCTAAGCTCACTTTGGAAGTACAAGTGCCAGATTTCCTTTGCGGGGCACCATCCAGATATCACATTTGTAGCATGCAGGTACTTTCCTCCTATGCTCTTCATTCGCAGCCAGGTTCAATGTGTTCCTGTTGAGGATGGACTCTAGTGGAGGTTCCGCTGGAGACGGCCTCTGCTTCTTTTTTCTTTGAGAGGGCTGCTTTGAGGAACTTCCTACTATAGCATGTGCCAAGTACAGCCTTCGGCCTCTCTCAAATACTCACCTGTGAGAGCTTGTCTTTCCTTTGGAGAAACAGAGAGCCCTTTTCCTGAAGGGAAAATGTCCGTGCTCTGTTCTTCTTTTGCACACAGGGAAAGGCCTTTACGGCTGCTGTTCGGCCTTTACCCACGCGAGGGAGGGCAGCTTCCCATTCACTTTGGAGAGGGCACTCCTGCAGCGCTGTGGGCCATACCTGTGCTTCGAAGACACTAAACTACCCTTTCCATTTGCAGAAGGCACGCACGGAATGCTAAGTCTCTGTTCTTTGGGAGAAGTGGTTTGTGCTACTGTGCCTCTGTGTTTGCTGTCTCACTGCCCACTAGCAATGTTTCTGCTCGACACTGTGGGCCAAACGATGTGCAGCTAAGCTCACTTTGGAAGTACAAGTGCCAGAATTCCTTTGCGGGGCACCATCCAGATATCACATTCGTAGCATGCGTGTACTTTCCTCCTAAGCTCTGCATTCACAGCCAGCTTCAAGGTGTTCCTGTTGTGGATAGACTCTAGTGGAGGTTCCGCTGGAGACGGCCTCTGCTTCTATGTTCTTTGAGAGGGCTGCTTTGAGGAACCTCCTACTCTAGCCTCTGCCAAGGAAGGCCTTCGGCCTCTCTCAAATACACACCTGTGATAGCTTGTCTTTCCTTTGGAGAGACAGAGAGCCCTTTTCCTGAAGGGAAAATGTCCATGCTCTGTTCTTCTTTTGCACAAAGGGAAAGGCCTTTACGGCTGCTGTTCGGCCTTTACCCACGCGAGGGAGGGCAGCTTCCCACTCTCTTTGGAGATGGCACTCCTGCAGCGCTGTGGGCCATGCCTGTGCTTCGAAGACACTAAACTACCCTTTCCGTTTGCAGAAGGCACGCACAGAATGCTAAGTCTCTGTTCTTTGGGAGAAGTGGTTGGTACTACTGTGCCTCTGTGTTTGCTGTCTCACTGCCCACTAGCAATGTTTCTGCTCGACACTGTGGAGCAAACGATGTGCAGCTAAGCTCACTTTGGAAGTACAAGTGCCAGAATTCCTTTGCGGGGCACCATTAAGATATCACATTCGTAGCATGCAGGTACTTTCCTCCTATGATCTGCATTCGCAGCCAGGTTCAATGTGTTCCTGTTGAGGATAGACTCTAGTGGAGGTTCCGCTGGAGACGGCCTCTGCTTCTATGTTCTTTGAGAGGGCTGCTTTGAGGAACTTCCTACTATAGCATGTGCCAAGTATAGCCTTCAGCCTCTCTCAAATACTCACCTGTGATAGCTTGTCTTTCCTTTGGAGAAACAGAGAGCCCTTTTCCTGAAGGGAAAATGTCCGTGCTCTGTTCTTCTTTTGCACACAGGGAAAGGCCTTTACGGCTGCTGTTCGGCCTTTACCCACGCGAGGGAGGGCAGCTTCCCATTTATTTTGGAGATGGCACTCCTGCAGCGCTGTGGGCCATGCCTGTGCTTCGAAGACACTAAACTACCCTTTCCATTTACAGAAGGCACGCACAGAATGCTAAGTCTCTGTTCTCTGGGAGTAGTGTTTGGTGCTACTGCGGCCCTGTGTTTGGTGGCTCACTGCCCACTAGCAATGTTTCTAGTCGCCACTGTGGGGCAAACGATGTGCAGCTAAGCTCACTTTGGAAGTACAAGTGCCAGAATTCCTTTGCGGGGCACCATCTAGATATCACATTCGTAGCATGCGGGTACTTTCCTCCTAAGCTCTGCATTCGCAGCCAGCTTCAAGGTGTTCCTGTTGTGGATAGACTCTAGTGGAGGTGCCGCTGGAGACGGCCTCTGCTTCTATGTTCTTTGAGAGGGCTACTTTGAGGAACCTCCTACTCTAGCCTCTGCCAAGGAAGGCCTTCGACCTCTCTCAAATACACACCTGTGAGAGCTTGTCTTTCCTTTGGAGAGACAGAGAGCCCTTTTCCTGAAGGGAAAATGTCCATGCTCTGTTCTTCTTTTGCACACAGGGAAAGGCCTTTACGGCTGCTGTTCGACCTTTACCCACGCGAGGGAGGGCAGCTTCCCACTCACTTTGGAGATGGCACTCCTGCAGCGCTGTGGGCCATGCCTGTGCTTCGAAGACAGTAAACTAACCATTCCATTTGAAGAGGGCACACACACAATGGGAAATCTCTGTTCTCTGGGAGTAGTGTTTGGTGCTACTGCGGCCCTGTGTTTGGTGGCTCACTGCCCACTAGCAATGTTTCTAGTCGCCACTGTGGGGCAAACGATGTGCAGCTAAGCTCACTTTGGAAGTACAAGTGCCAGAATTCCTTTGCGGGGCACCATCCAGATATCACATTCGTAGCATGCGGGTACTTTCCTCCTAAGCTCTGAATTCGCAGCCAGCTTCAAGGTGTTCCTGTTGTGGATAGACTCTAGTGGAGGTGCCGCTGGAGACGGCCTCTGCTTCTATGTTCCTTGAGAGGGCTACTTTGTGGAACCTCCTACTGTAGCCTCTGCCAAGTACAGCCTTCGGCCTCTCTCAAATACTCACTTACCTGTGAGAGCATGTCTTTCCTTTGGAGAAACAGCCCTTTTCCTGAAGGGAAAATGTCCGTGCTCTGTTCTTCTTTTGCACACAGGGAAAGCCCTTTACGGCTGCTGTTCGGCCTTTACCCACGCGAGGGAGGGCAGCTTCCCATTCACTTTGGAGAGGGCACTCCTGCAGCGCTGTGGGCCATGCCTGTGCTTCGAAGACACTAAACTAGCCTTTCCATTTGAAGAGGGCACACACAGAATGGGAAACCTCTGTTATCTTGGAGAAGTTGTTGGTGCTACTGTGCCTCTGTGTTTGGTGGCTCACTGCCCACTAGCAATATTTCTGCTGGCCACTGGGGGCCAGCGATGTGCAGCTAAGCTCACTTTGGAAGTACAAGTGCCAGAATTCCTTTGCGGGGCACCATCCAGATATCACATTCGTAGCATGCAGGTACTTTCCTCCTATGCTCTGCATTCGCAGCCAGGTTCATTGTGTTCCTGTTGTGCATAGACTCTAGTGGAGGTTCCGCTGGAGACGGCCTCTGGTTCTTTGTTCTTTGAGAGGGCTGCTTTGAGGAACTTCCTACTATAGCATGTGACCAAGTACAGCCTTCGGCCTCTCTCAAATACTCACCTGTGAGAGCTTGTCTTTCCTTTGGAGAAACAGAGAGCCCTTTTTCTGAAGGGAAAATGTCCGTGCTCTGTTCTTCTTTTGCACACAGGGAAAGGCCTTTAGGGTTGCAACTCGGCCTTTACCCACGCGAGGGAGGGCAGCTTCCCATTCACTTTGGAGATGGCACTCCTGCAGCGCTGTGGGCCATGCGTGTGCTTCGAAGACACTAAACTACCCTTTCCATTTGCAGAGGGCACGCACAGAATGCTAAGTCTCTGTTCTTTGGGAGAAGTGGTTGGTGCTACTGTGCCTCTGTGTTTGCTGTCTCACTGCCCACTAGCAATGTTTCTGCTCGACACTGTGGGGCAAACGATGTGCAGCTAAGCTCACTTTGGAAGTACAAGTGCCAGAATTCCTTTGCGGGGCACCATCCAGATATCACATTCGTAGCATGCGGGTACTTTCCTCCTAAGCTCTGAATTCGCAGCCAGCTTCAAGGTGTTCCTGTTGTGGATAGACTCTAGTGGAGGTGCCGCTGGAGACGGCCTCTGCTTCTATGTTCCTTGAGAGGGCTACTTTGAGGAACCTCCTACTCTAGCCTCTGCCAAGTACAGCCTTCGGCCTCTCTCAAATACTCACTTACCTGTGAGAGCTTGTCTTTCCTTGGAGAAACAGCCCTTTTCCTGAAGGGAAAATGTCCGTGCTCTGTTCTTCTTTTGCACACAGGGAAAGCCCTTTACGGCTGCTGTTCGGCCTTTACCCACGCGAGGGAGGGCAGCTTCCCATTCACTTTGGAGATGGCACTCCTGCAGCGCTGTGGGCAATGCCTGTGTTTCGAAGACACTAAACTAACCATTCCATTTGAAGAGGGCACACACAGAATGGGAAAACTGTTATCTGGGAGAAGTTGTTGGTGCTACTGTGCCTCTGTGTTTGGTGGCTCACTGCCCACTAGCAATATTTCTGCTCGCCCCTGGGGGCAAGCGATGTGCAGCTAAGCTCACTTTGGAAGTACAAGTGCCAGAATTCCTTTGCGGGGCACCATCCAGATATCACATTCGTAACATGCAGGTACTTTCCTCCTATGCTCTTCATTCGCAGCCAGATTCAATGTGTTCCTGTTGAGGATAGACTCTAGTGGAGGTTCCGCTGGAGACGGCCTCTGCTTCTATGTTCTTTGAGAGGGCTGCTTTGAGGAACTTCCTACTATAGCATGTGCCAAGTACAGCCTTCGGCCTCTCTCAAATACTCACCTGTGAGAGCTTGTCTTTCCTATGGAGAAACAGACAGCCCTTTTCCTGAAGGGAAAATGTCCGTGCTCTGTTCTTCTTTTGCACACTGTGAAAGCCCTTTACGGCTGCTGTTCGGCCTTTACCCACGCGAGGGAGGGCAGCTTCCCATTCACTTTGGAGAGGGCACTCCTGCAGCGCTGTGGGCCATGCCTGTGCTTCGAAGACACTAAACTAACCTTTCCATTTGAAGAGGGCACACACAGAATGGGAAACCTCTGTTATCTTGGAGAAGTTGTTGGTGCTACTGTGCCTCTGTGTTTGGTGGCTCACTGCCCACTAGCAATATTTCTGCTGGCCACTGGGGGCAAGCGATCTGCAGCAAAGCTCACTTTGGAAGTACAAGTGCCAGAATTCCTTTGCGGGGCACCATCCAGATATCACATTCGTAGCATGCGGGTACTTTCCTCCTAAGCTCTCCATTCGCAGCCAGCTTCAAGGTGTTCCTGTTGTGGATAGACTCTAGTGGAGGTGCCGCTGGAGACGGCCTCTGCTTCTATGTTCCTTGAGAGGGCTACTTTGAGGAACCTCCTACTCTAGCCTCTGCCAAGTACAGCCTTCGGCCTCTCTCAAATACTCACTTACCTGTGAGAGCTTGTCTTTCCTTTGGAGAAACAGCCCTTTTCCTGAAGGGAAAATGTCCGTGCTCTGTTCTTCTTTTGCACACAGGGAAAGCCCTTTACGGCTGCTGTTCGGCCTTTACCCACGCGAGGGAGGGCAGCTTCCCATTCACTTTGGAGAGGGCACTCCTGCAGCGCTGTGGGCCATGCCTGTGCTTCGAAGACACTAAACTACCCTTTCCATTTGCAGAGGGCACGCACAGAATGCTAAGTCTCTGTTCTTTGGGAGAAGTGGTTGGTGCTACTGTGCCTCTGTGTTTGCTCTCTCACTGCCCACTAGCAATGTTTCTGCTCGACACTGTGGGGCAAACGATGTGCAGCTAAGCTCACTTTGGAAGTACAAGTGCCAGATTTCCTTTGCGGGGCACCATCCAGATATCACATTCGTAGCATGCAGGTACTTTCCTCCTATGCTCTTCATTCGCAGCCAGGTTCAATGTGTTCCTGTTGTGGATAGACTCTAGTGGAGGTGCCGCTGGAGACGGCCTCTGCTTCTATGTTCTTTGAGAGGGCTGCTTTGAGGAACCTCCTACTCTAGCCTCTGCCAATTAAGGCCTTCTGCCTCTCTCAAATACACACCTGTGAGAGCTTGTCTTTCCTTTGGAGAGACAGAGAGCCCTTTTCCTGAAGGGAAAATATCCATGCTCTGTTCTTCTTTTGCACACAGGGAAAGGCCTTTACGGCTGCTGTTCGGCCTTTACCCACGCGAGGGAGAGCAGCTTCCCACTCACTTTGGAGATGGCACTCCTGCAGCGCTGTGGGCCATGCCTGTGCTTCGAAGACAGTAAACTAACCATTCCATTTGAAGAGGGCACACACACAATGGGAAATCTCTGTTCTCTGGGACTAGTGTTTGGTGCTACTGCGGCCCTGTGTTTGGTGGCTCACTGCCCACTAGCAATGATTCTGCTCGACACTGTGGGGCAAACGATGTGCAGCTAAGCTCACTTTGGAAGTACAAGTGCCAGAATTCCTTTGCGGGGCACCATCCAGATATCACATTCGTAGCATGCGGGTACTTTCCTCCTAAGCTCTGAATTCGCAGCCAGATTCAAGGTGTTCCTGTTGTGGATAGACTCTAGTGGAAGTGCCGCTGGAGACGGCCTCTGCTTCTATGTTCCTTGAGAGGGCTACTTTGAGGAACCTCCTACTCTAGCCTCTGCCAAGTACAGCCTTCGGCCTCTCTCAAATACTCACTTACCTGTGAGAGCTTGTCTTTCCTTTGGAGAAACAGCCCTTTTCCTGAAGGGAAAATGTCCGTGCTCTGTTCTTCTTTTGCACACAAGGAAAGCCCTTTACGGCTGCTGTTCGGCCTTTACCCACGCGAGGGAGGGCAGCTTCCCATTCACTTTGGAGAGGGCACTCCTGCAGCGCTGTGGGCCATGCCTGTGCTTCGAAGACACTAAACTAACCTTTCCATTTGAAGAGGGCACACACAGAATGGGAAACCTCTGTTATCTTGGAGAAGTTGTTGGTGCTACTGTGCCTCTGTGTTTGGTGGCTCACTGCCCACTAGCAATATTTCTGCTGGCCACTGGGGGCAAGCGATCTGCAGCAAAGCTCACTTTGGAAGTACAAGTGCCAGAATTCCTTTGCGGGGCACCATCCAGATATCACATTCGTAGCATGCGGGTACTTTCCTCCTAAGCTCTCCATTCGCAGCCAGCTTCAAGGTGTTCCTGTTGTGGATAGACTCTAGTGGAGGTGCCGCTGGAGACGGCCTCTGCTTCTATGTTCCTTGAGAGGGCTACTTTGAGGAACCTCCTACTCTAGCCTCTGCCAAGTACAGCCTTCGGCCTCTCTCAAATACTCACTTACCTGTGAGAGCTTGTCTTTCCTTTGGAGAAACAGCCCTTTTCCTGAAGGGAAAATGTCCGTGCTCTGTTCTTCTTTTGCACACAGGGAAAGCCCTTTACGGCTGCTGTTCGGCCTTTACCCACGCGAGGGAGGGCAGCTTCCCATTCACTTTGGAGAGGGCACTCCTGCAGCGCTGTGGGCCATGCCTGTGCTTCGAAGACACTAAACTACCCTTTCCATTTGCAGAGGGCACGCACAGAATGCTAAGTCTCTGTTCTTTGGGAGAAGTGGTTGGTGCTACTGTGCCTCTGTGTTTGCTCTCTCACTGCCCACTAGCAATGTTTCTGCTCGACACTGTGGGGCAAACGATGTGCAGCTAAGCTCACTTTGGAAGTACAAGTGCCAGATTTCCTTTGCGGGGCACCATCCAGATATCACATTCGTAGCATGCAGGTACTTTCCTCCTATGCTCTTCATTCGCAGCCAGGTTCAATGTGTTCCTGTTGTGGATAGACTCTAGTGGAGGTGCCGCTGGAGACGGCCTCTGCTTCTATGTTCTTTGAGAGGGCTGCTTTGAGGAACCTCCTACTCTAGCCTCTGCCAATT
Organism: Kogia breviceps; assembly: GCF_026419965.1. Classification (NCBI taxonomy): domain Eukaryota; kingdom Metazoa; phylum Chordata; class Mammalia; order Artiodactyla; family Physeteridae; genus Kogia; species Kogia breviceps. The sequence goes on from NC_081324.1 coordinate 31,005,494, forward strand.
AAGGCCTTCTGCCTCTCTCAAATACACACCTGTGAGAGCTTGTCTTTCCTTTGGAGAGACAGAGAGCCCTTTTCCTGAAGGGAAAATATCCATGCTCTGTTCTTCTTTTGCACACAGGGAAAGGCCTTTACGGCTGCTGTTCGGCCTTTACCCACGCGAGGGAGAGCAGCTTCCCACTCACTTTGGAGATGGCACTCCTGCAGCGCTGTGGGCCATGCCTGTGCTTCGAAGACAGTAAACTAACCATTCCATTTGAAGAGGGCACACACACAATGGGAAATCTCTGTTCTCTGGGACTAGTGTTTGGTGCTACTGCGGCCCTGTGTTTGGTGGCTCACTGCCCACTAGCAATGATTCTGCTCGACACTGTGGGGCAAACGATGTGCAGCTAAGCTCACTTTGGAAGTACAAGTGCCAGAATTCCTTTGCGGGGCACCATCCAGATATCACATTCGTAGCATGCGGGTACTTTCCTCCTAAGCTCTGAATTCGCAGCCAGATTCAAGGTGTTCCTGTTGTGGATAGACTCTAGTGGAAGTGCCGCTGGAGACGGCCTCTGCTTCTATGTTCCTTGAGAGGGCTACTTTGAGGAACCTCCTACTCTAGCCTCTGCCAAGTACAGCCTTCGGCCTCTCTCAAATACTCACTTACCTGTGAGAGCTTGTCTTTCCTTTGGAGAAACAGCCCTTTTCCTGAAGGGAAAATGTCCGTGCTCTGTTCTTCTTTTGCACACAAGGAAAGCCCTTTACGGCTGCTGTTCGGCCTTTACCCACGCGAGGGAGGGCAGCTTCCCATTCACTTTGGAGATGGCACTCCTGCAGCGCTGTGGGCCATGCCTGTGCTTCGAAGACACTAAACTAACCTTTCCATTTGAAGAGGGCACACACAGAATGGGAAAACTCTGTTATCTGGGAGAAGTTGTTGGTGCTACTGTGCCTCTGTGTTTGGTGGCTCACTGCCCACAAGCAATATTTCTGCTCGCCACTGGGGGCAAGCGATGTGCAGCTAAGCTCACTTTGGAAGTACAAGTGCCAGATTTCCTTTGCGGGGCACCATCCAGATATCACATTCGTAGCATGCAGGTACTTTCCTCCTATGCTCTTCATTCGCAGCCAGGTTCAATGTGTTCCTGTTGAGGATGGACTCTAGTGGAGGTTCCGCTGGAGACGGCCTCTGCTTCTTTGTTCTTTGAGAGGGCTGCTTTGAGGAACTTCCTACTATAGCATGTGCCAAGTACAGCCTTCGGCCTCTCTCAAATACTCACCTGTGAGAGCTTGTCTTTCCTTTGGAGAAACAGAGAGCCCTTTTCCTGAAGGGAAAATGTCCGTGCTCTGTTCTTCTTTTGCACACAGGGAAAGGCCTTTACGGCTGCTGCTCGGCCTTTACCCACGCGAGGGAGGGCAGCTTCCCATTCACTTTGGAGAGGGCACTCCTGCAGCGCTGTGGGCCATACCTGTGCTTCGAAGACACTAAACTACCCTTTCCATTTGCAGAAGGCACGCACGGAATGCTAAGTCTCTGTTCTTTGGGAGAAGTGGTTTGTGCTACTGTGCCTCTGTGTTTGCTGTCTCACTGCCCACTAGCAATGTTTCTGCTCGACACTGTGGGCCAAACGATGTGCAGCTAAGCTCACTTTGGAAGTACAAGTGCCAGAATTCCTTTGCGGGGCACCATCCAGATATCACATTCGTAGCATGCGGGTACTTTCCTCCTAAGCTCTGCATTCACAGCCAGCTTCAAGGTGTTCCTGTTGTGGATAGACTCTAGTGGAGGTTCCGCTGGAGACGGCCTCTGCTTCTATGTTCTTTGAGAGGGCTGCTTTGAGGAACCTCCTACTCTAGCCTCTGCCAAGGAAGGCCTTCGGCCTCTCTCAAATACACACCTGTGATAGCTTGTCTTTCCTTTGGAGAGACAGAGAGCCCTTTTCCTGAAGGGAAAATGTCCATGCTCTGTTCTTCTTTTGCACAAAGGGAAAGGCCTTTACGGCTGCTGTTCGGCCTTTACCCACGCGAGGGAGGGCAGCTTCCCACTCACTTTGGAGATGGCACTCCTGCAGCGCTGTGGGCCATGCTGTGCTTCGAAGACACTAAACTACCCTTTCCATTTGCAGAAGGCACGCACAGAATACTAAGTCTCTGTTCTTTGGGAGAAGTGGTTGGTACTACTGTGCCTCTGTGTTTGCTGTCTCACTGCCCACTAGCAATGTTTCTGCTCGACACTGTGGAGCAAACGATGTGCAGCTAAGCTCACTTTGGAAGTACAAGTGCCAGAATTCCTTTGCGGGGCACCATTAAGATATCACATTCGTAGCATGCAGGTACTTTCCTCCTATGATCTGCATTCGCAGCCAGGTTCAATGTGTTCCTGTTGAGGATAGACTCTAGTGGAGGTTCCGCTGGAGACGGCCTCTGCTTCTATGTTCTTTGAGAGGGCTGCTTTGAGGAACTTCCTACTATAGCATGTGCCAAGTATAGCCTTCAGCCTCTCTCAAATACTCACCTGTGATAGCTTGTCTTTCCTTTGGAGAAACAGAGAGCCCTTTTCCTGAAGGGAAAATGTCCGTGCTCTGTTCTTCTTTTGCACACAGGGAAAGGCCTTTACGGCTGCTGTTCGGCCTTTACCCACGAGAGGGAGGGCAGCTTCCCATTTATTTTGGAGATGGCACTCCTGCAGCGCTGTGGGCCATGCCTGTGCTTCGAAGACACTAAACTACCCTTTCCATTTACAGAAGGCACGCACAGAATGCTAAGTCTCTGTTCTCTGGGAGTAGTGTTTGGTGCTACTGCGGCCCTGTATTTGGTGGCTCACTGCCCACTAGCAATGTTTCTAGTCGCCACTGTGGGGCAAACGATGTGCAGCTAAGCTCACTTTGGAAGTACAAGTGCCAGAATTCCTTTGCGGGGCACCATCTAGATATCACATTCGTAGCATGCGGGTACTTTCCTCCTAAGCTCTGCATTCGCAGCCAGCTTCAAGGTGTTCCTGTTGTGGATAGACTCTAGTGGAGGTGCCGCTGGAGACGGCCTCTGCTTCTATGTTCTTTGAGAGGGCTACTTTGAGGAACCTCCTACTCTAGCCTCTGCCAAGGAAGGCCTTCGACCTCTCTCAAATACACACCTGTGAGAGCTTGTCTTTCCTTTGGAGAGACAGAGAGCCCTTTTCTTGAAGGGAAAATGTCCATGCTCTGTTCTTCTTTTGCACACAGGGAAAGGCCTTTACGGCTGCTGTTCGACCTTTACCCACGCGAGGGAGGGCAGCTTCCCACTCACTTTGGAGATGGCACTCCTGCAGCGCTGTGGGCCATGCCTGTGCTTCGAAGACAGTAAACTAACCATTCCATGTGAAGAGGGCACACACACAATGGGAAATCTCTGTTCTCTGGGAGTAGTGTTTGGTGCTACTGCGGCCCTGTGTTTGGTGGCTCACTGCCCACTAGCAATGTTTCTAGTCGCCACTGTGGGGCAAACGATGTGCAGCTAAGCTCACTTTGGAAGTACAAGTGCCAGAATTCCTTTGCGGGGCACCATCCAGATATCACATTCGTAGCATGCGGGTACTTTCCTCCTAAGCTCTGAATTCGCAGCCAGCTTCAAGGTGTTCCTGTTGTGGATAGACTCTAGTGGAGGTGCCGCTGGAGACGGCCTCTGCTTCTATGTTCCTTGAGAGGGCTACTTTGTGGAACCTCCTACTGTAGCCTCTGCCAAGTACAGCCTTCGGCCTCTCTCAAATACTCACTTACCTGTGAGAGCATGTCTTTCCTTTGGAGAAACAGCCGTTTTCCTGAAGGGAAAATGTCCGTGCTCTGTTCTTCTTTTGCACACAGGGAAAGCCCTTTACGGCTGCTGTTCGGCCTTTACCCACGCGAGGGAGGGCAGCTTCCCATTCACTTTGGAGAGGGCACTCCTGCAGCGCTGTGGGCCATGCATGTGCTTCGAAGACACTAAACTAGCCTTTCCATTTGAAGAGGGCACACACAGAATGGGAAACCTCTGTTATCTTGGAGAAGTTGTTGGTGCTACTGTGCCTCTGTGTTTGGTGGCTCACTGCCCACTAGCAATATTTCTGCTGGCCACTGGGGGCAAGCGATGTGCAGCTAAGCTCACTTTGGAAGTACAAGTGCCAGAATTCGTTTGCGGGGCACCATCCAGATATCACATTCGTAGCATGCAGGTACTTTCCTCCTATGCTCTGCATTCGCAGCCAGGTTCATTGTGTTCCTGTTGTGGATAGACTCTAGTGGAGGTTCCGCTGGAGACGGCCTCTGCTTCTTTGTTCTTTGAGAGGGCTGCTTTGAGGAACTTCCTACTATAGCATGTGCCAAGTACAGCCTTCGGCCTCTCTCAAATACTCACCTGTGAGAGCTTGTCTTTCCTTTGGAGAAACAGAGAGCCCTTTTTCTGAAGGGAAAATGTCCGTGCTCTGTTCTTCTTTTGCACACAGGGAAAGGCCTTTAGGGTTGCTACTCGGCCTTTACCCACGCGAGGGAGGGCAGCTTCCCATTCACTTTGGAGATGGCACTCCTGCAGCGCTGTGGGCCATGCGTGTGCTTCGAAGACACTAAACTACCCTTTCCATTTGCAGAGGGCACGCACAGAATGCTAAGTCTCTGTTCTTTGGGAGAAGTGGTTGGTGCTACTGTGCCTCTGTGTTTGCTGTCTCACTGCCCACTAGCAATGTTTCTGCTCGACACTGTGGGGCAAACGATGTGCAGCTAAGCTCACTTTGGAAGTACAAGTGCCAGAATTCCTTTGCGGGGCACCATCCAGATATCACATTCGTAGCATGCGGGTACTTTCCTCCTAAGCTCTGCATTCGCAGCCAGCTTCAAGGTGTTCCTGTTGTGGATAGACTCTAGTGGAGGTGCCCCTGGAGACGGCCTCTGCTTCTATGTTCCTTGAGAGGGCTACTTTGAGGAACCTCCTACTCTAGCCTCTGCCAAGTACAGCCTTCGGCCTCTCTCAAATACTCACTTACCTGTGAGAGCTTGTCTTTCCTTTGGAGAAACAGCCCTTTTCCTGAAGGGAAAATGTTCGTGCTCTGTTCTTCTTTTGCACACAGGGAAAGGCCTTTACGGCTGCTGCTCGGCCTTTACCCACGCGAGGGAGGGCAGCTTCCCATTCACTTTGGAGATGGCACGCCTGCAGCGCTGTGGGCCATGCCTGTGCTTCGAAGACACTAAACTACCCTTTACATTTGCAGACGGCACGCACAGAATGCTAAGTCTCTGTTCTTTGGGAGAAGTGGTTGGTGCTACTGTGCCTCTGTGTTTGCTGTCTCACTGCCCACCAGCAATGTTTCTGCTCGACACTGTGGGGCAAACGATGTGCAGCTAAGCTCACTTTGGAAGTACAAGTGCCAGAATTCCTTTGCGGGGCACCATTAAGATATCACATTCGTAGCATGCAGGTACTTTCCTCCTATGATCTGCATTCGCAGCCAGGTTCAATGTGTTCCTGTTGAGGATAGACTCTAGTGGAAGTTCCGCTGGAGACGGCCTCTGCTTCTATGTTCTTTGAGAGGGCTGCTTTGAGGAACTTCCTACTATAGCATGTGCCAAGTACAGCCTTCAGCCTCTCTCAAATACTCACCTGTGAGAGCTTGTCTTTCCTTTGGAGAAACAGAGAGCCCTTTTCCTGAAGGGAAAATGTCTGTGCTCTGTTCTTCTTTTGCACACAGGGAAAGGCCTTTACGGCTTCTGCTCTGCCTTTACCCACGCGAGGGAGGGCAGCTTCCAATTCACTTTGGAGATGGCACTCCTGCAGCACTGTGGGCCATGCCTGTGCTTCGAAGACACTAAACTACCCTTTCCATTTGCAGAAGGCACGCACAGAATGCTAAGTCTCTGTTCTTTGGGAGAAGTGGTTGGTGCTACTGCGGCCCTGTGTTTGGTGGCTCACTGCCCACCAGCAATGTTTCTAGTCGCCACTGTGGGGCAAACGATGTGCAGCTAAGCTCACTTTGGAAGTACAACTGCCAGAATTCCTTTGCGGGGCACCATCCAGATATCACATTCGTAGCATGCGGGTACTTTCCTCCTATGCTCTGCATTCGCAGCCAGGTTCAATGTGTTCCTGTTGAGGATAGACTCTAGTGGAGGTTCCGCTAGAGACGGCCTCTGCTTCTATGTTCTTTGAGAGGGCTGCTGTGAGGAACTTCCTACTATAGCAAGTGCCAAGTACAGCCTTCGGCCTCTCTCAAATACTCACCTGTGAGAGCTTGTCTTTCCTTTGGAGAAACAGAGAGCCCTTTTTCTGAAGGGAAAATGTCCGTACTCTGTTCTTCTTTTGCACACAGGGAAAGGCGTTTACGGCTGCTGTTCGGCCTTTACCCACGCGAGGGAGGGCAGCTTCCCATTCACTTTGGAGATGGCACTCCTGCAGCGCTGTGGGCCATGCCTGTGCTTCGAAGACACTAAACTAACCATTCCATTTGAAGAGGGCACACACAGAATGGGAAACCTCTGTTATCTGGGAGAAGTTGTTGGTGCTACTGTGCCTCTGTGTTTGGTGGCTCACTGCCCACTAGCAAAATTTCTGCTGGCCACTGGGGGCAAGCGATGTGCAGCTAAGCTCACTTTGGAAGTACAAGTGCCAGAATTCCTTTGCGGGGCACCATCCAGATATCACATTCGTAGCATGCAGGTACTTTCCTCCTATGCTCTGCATTCGCAGCCAGGTTCAATGTGTTCCTGTTGAGGATAGACTCTAGTGGAGGTTCCGCTGGAGACGGCCTCTGCTTCTATGTTCTTTGAGAGGGCTGCTTTGAGGAACTTCCTACTATAGCATGTGGCAAGTACAGCCTTCAGCCTCTCTCAAATACTCACCTGTGAGAGCTTGTCTTAACTTTGGAGAAAGAGAGAGCCCTTTTCCTGAAGGGAAAATGTCCGTGCTCTGTTCTTCTTTTGCACACAGGGAAAGGCCTTTACGGCTGCTCTTCGGCCTTTACCCACGCGAGGGAGGGCAGCTTCCCATTTATTTTGGAGATGGCACTCCTGCAGCGCTGTGGGCCATGCCTGTGCTTCGAAGACACTAAACTACCCTTTCCATTTGCAGAAGGCACGCACAGAATGCTAAGTCTCTGTTCTTTGGGAGAAGTGGTTGGTGCTACTGTGCCTCTGTGTTTGCTGTCTCACTGCCCACTAGCAATGTTTCTGCTCGACACTGTGGGGCAAACGATGTGCAGCTAAGCTCACTTTGGAAGTACAAGTGCCAGAATTCCTTTGCGGGGCACCATCCAGATATCACATTCGTAGCATGCGGGTACTTTCCTCCTAAGCTCTGCATTCGCAGCCAGCTTCAAGGTGTTCCTGTTGTGGATAGACTCTAGTGGAGGTGCCGCTGGAGATGGCCTCTGCTTCTATGTTCCTTGAGAGGGCTACTTTGAGGAACCTCCTACTCTAGCCTCTGCCAAGTACAGCCTTCGGCCTCTCTCAAATACTCACTTACCTGTGAGAGCTTGTCTTTCCATTGGAGAAACAGCCCTTTTCCTGAAGTGAAAATATCCGTGCTCTGTTCTTCTTTTGCACACAGGGAAAGCCCTTTACGGTTGCTGTTCGGCCTTTACCCACGCGAGGGAGGGCAGCTTCCCACTCACTTTGGAGATGGCACTCCTGCAGCGCTGTGGGCCATGCCTGTGCTTCGAAGACAGTAAACTAACCATTCCATTTGAAGAGGGCACACACACAATGGGAAATCTCTGTTCTCTGGGAGTAGTGTTTGGTGCTACTGCGGCCCTGTGTTTGGTGGCTCACTGCCCACTAGCAATGTTTCTAGTCGCCACTGTGGGGCAAACGATGTGCAGCTAAGCTCACTTTGGAAGTAAAAGTGCCAGAATTACTTTGCGGGGCACCATCCAGATATCACATTCGTAGCATGCGGGTACTTTCCTCCTAAGCTCTGAATTCGCAGCCAGCTTCAAGGTGTTCCTGTTGTGGATAGACTCTAGTGGAGGTTCCGCTGGAGACGGCCTCTGTTTCTATGTTCATTGAGAGGGCTGCTTTGAGGAACTTCCTACTATAGCATGTGCCAAGTACAGCCTTCGGCCTCTCTCAAATACTCACCTGTGAGAGCTTGTCTTTCCTTTGGAGAAACAGAGAGCCCTTTTCCTGAAGGGAAAATGTCCGTGCTCTGTTCTTCCTTTGCACACAGGGAAAGGCCTTTACGGCTGCTGCTCGGCCTTTAACCACGCGAGGGAGAGCAGCTTCCCATTCACTTTGGAGATGGCACTCCTGCAGCGCTGTGGGCCATGCCTGTGCTTCGAAGACACTAAACTACCCTTTCCATTTGCAGAAGGCACGCACAGAATGCTAAGTCTCTGTTCTTTGGGAGAAGTGATTCGTGCTACTGTGCCTCTGTGTTTGCTCTCTCACTGCCCACTAGCAATGTTTCTGCTCGACACTGTGGGGCAAACGATGTGCAGCTAAGCTCACTTTGGAAGTACAAGTGCCAGAATTCCTTTGCGGGGCACCATCCAGATATCACATTCGTAGCATGCGGGTACTTTCCTCCTAAGCTCTGCATTCGCAGCCAGCTTCAAGGTGTTCCTGTTGTGGATAGACTCTAGTGGAGGTGCCGCTGGAGACGGCCTCTGCTTCTATGTTCTTTGAGAGGGCTGCTTTGAGGAACCTCCTACTCTAGCCTCTGCCAAGGAAGGCCTTCGGCCTCTCTCAAATACACACCTGTGATAGCTTGTCTTTCCTTTGGAGAGACAGAGAGCCCTTTTCCTGAAGGGAAAATGTCCGTGCTCTGTTCTTCTTTTGCACACAGGGAAAGGCCTTTACGGCTGCTGTTCGGCCTTTACCCACGCGAGGGAGGGTAGCTTCCCACTCACTTTGGAGATGGCACTCCTGCAGCGCTGTGGGCCATGCCTGTGCTTCGAAGACACTAAACTAACCATTCCATTTGAAGAGGGCACACACAGAATGGGAAATCTCTGTTCTCTGGGAGTAGTGTTTGGTGGTACTGCTGCCCTGTGTTTGGTGGCTCACTGCCCACTAGCAATGTTTCTAGTCGCCACTGTGGGGCAAACGATGTGAAGCTAAGCTCACTTTGGAAGTACAAGTGCCAGAATACCTTTGCGGGGTACCATCCAGATATCACATTCGTAGCATGCGGGTACTTTCCTCCTAAGCTCTCCATTCGCAGCCAGCTTCATGGTGTTCCTGTTGTGGATATACTCTAGTGGAGGTGCCGCTGGAGACGGCCTCTGCTTCTATGTTCCTTGAGAGGGCTACTTTGAGGAACCTCCTACTCTAGCCTCTGCCAAGTACAGCCTTCGGCCTCTCTCAAATACTCACTTACCTGTGAGAGCTTGTCTTTCCTTTGGAGAGACAGCCCTTTTCCTGAAGGGGAAATGTCCGTGCTCTGTTCTTCTTTTGCACACAGGGAAAGCCCTTTACGGCTGCTGTTCGGCCTTTACCCACGCGAGAGAGGGCAGCTTCCCATTCACTTTGGAGATGGCACTCCTGCAGCGCTGTGGGCCATGCCTGTGCTTCGAAGACAGAAAACTAACCATTCCATTTGAAGAGGGCACACACAGAATGGGAAACCTCTGTTATCTTTGAGAAGTTGTTGGTGCTACTGTGCCTCTGTGTTTGGTGGCTCACTGCCCACTAGCAATATTTCTGCTGGCCACTGGGGGCAAGCGATGTGCAGCTAAGCTCACTTTGGAAGTACAAGTGCCAGAATTCCTTTGCAGGGCATCATCCAGATATCACATTCGTAGCATGCAGGTACTTTCCTCCTATGCTCTGCATTCGCAGCCAGGTTCAATGTGTTCCTGTTGAGGATAGACTCTAGTGGAGGTTCCGCTGGAGACGCCCTCTGCTTCTATGTTCTTTGAGAGGGCTGCTTTGAGGAACTTCCTACGATAGCATGTGCCAAGTACAGCCTTCGGCCTCTCTCAAATACTCACCTGTGAGAGCTTGTCTTTCCTTTGGAGAAACAGAGAGCCCTTTTCCTGAAGGGAAAATGTCCGTGCTCTGTTCTTCTTTTGCACACAGGGAAAGGCCTTTACGGCTGCTGTTCGGCCTTTACCCACGTGAGGGAGGGCAGCTTCCCACTCACTTTGGAGATGGCACTCCTGCAGCGCTGTGGGCCATGCCTGTGCTTCGAAGACACTAAACTACCCTTTCCATTTGCAGAAGGCACGCACAGAATGCTAAATCTCTGTTCTTTGGGAGAAGTGGTTGGTGCTACTGTGCCTCTGTGTTTGCTGTCTCACTGCCCACTAGCAATGTTTCTGCTCGACACTGTGGGGCAAACGATGTGCAGCTAAGCTCACTTTGGAAGTACAAGTGCCAGAATTCCTTTGCGGGGCACCATCCAGATATCACATTCGTAGCATGCGGGTACTTTCCTCCTAAGCTCTGCATTCGCATCCAGCTTCAAGGTGTTCCTGTTGTGGATAGACTCTAGTGGAGGTGCCCCTGGAGACGGCCTCTGCTTCTATGTTCCTTGAGAGGGCTACTTTGAGGAACCTCCTACTCTAGCCTCTGCCAAGTACAGCCTTTGGTCTCTCTCAAATACTCACTTACCTGTGAGAGCTTGTCTTTCCTTTGGAGAAACGGCCCTTTTACTGAAGGGAAAATGTCCGTGCTCTGTTCTTCTTTTGCTCACAGTGAAAGCCCTTTACGGCTGCTGTTCGGCCTTTACCCACGCGAGGGAGGGCAGCTTCCCATTCACTTTGGAGAGGGCACTCCTGCAGCGTTGTGGGCCATGCCTGTGCTTCGAAGACACTAATCTAACCTTTCTATTTGAAGAGGGCACACACAGAATGGGAAACCTCTGTTATCTGGGAGAAGTTGTTGGTGCTACTGTGCCTCTGTGTTTGGTGGCTCACTGCCCACTAGCAATATTTCTGCTGGCCACTGGGGGCAAGAGATGTGCAGCTAAGCTCACTTTGGAAGTACAAGTGCCAGAATTCTTTGCGGGGCACCATCCAGATATCACATTCGTAGCATGCAGGTACTTTCCTCCTATGCTCTGCATTCGCAGCCAGGTTCAATGTGTTCCTGTTGAGGATAGACTCTAGTGGAGGTTCCGCTGGAGACGGCCTCTGCTTCTGTGTTCTTTGAGAGGGCTGCTTTGAGAAACTTCCTACTATAGCATGTGCCAAGTACAGCCTTCGGCCTCTCTCAAATACTCACCTGTGACAGCTTGTCTTTCCTTTGGAGAAACAGAGAGCCCTTTTCCTGAAGGGAAAATGTCCGTGCTCTGTTCTTCTTTTGCACACAGGGAAAGCCCTTTACGGCTGCTGTTCGGCCTTTACCCATGCGAGGGAGGGCAGCTTCCCATTCACTTTGGAGATGGCACTCCTGCAGCGCTGTGGGCCATGCCTGTGCTTCGAAGACACTAAACTACCCTTTCCATTTGCAGAAGGCACGCACAGAATGCTAAGTGTTCTTTGGGAGAAGTGGTTGGTGCTACTGTGCCTCTGTGTTTGCTGTCTCACTGCCCACTAGCAATGTTTCTGCTCGACACTGTGGGGCAAACGATGTGCAGCTAAGCTCACTTTGGAAGTACAAGTGCCAGAATTCCTTTGCGGGGCACCATCCAGATATCACATTCGTAGCATGCGGGAACTTTCCTCCTAAGCTCTGCATTCGCAGCCAGCTTCAAGGTGTTCCTGTTGTGGATAGACTCTAGTGGAGGTGCCGCTGGAGACGGCCTCTGCTTCTATGTTTCTTGAGAGGGCTACTTTGAGGAACCTCCTACTCTAGCCTCTGCCAAGTACAGCCTTCGGCCTCTCTCAAATACTCACTTACCTGTGAGAGCTTGTCTTTCCTTTGGAAAAACAGCCCTTTTCCTGAAGGGAAAATGTCCGTGCTCTGTTCTTCTTTTGCACACAGGAAAGGCCTTTACGGCTGTTGTTCGGCCTTTACCCAACCGAGGGAGGGCAGCTTCCTATTTATTTTGGAGATGGCACTCCTGCAGCGCTGTGGGCCATGCCTGTGCTTCGAAGACACTAAACTACCCTTTCCATTTGAAGAAGGCACGCACAGAATGCTAAGTCTCTGTTCTTTGTGAGAAGTGGTTGGTACTACTGTGCCTCTGTGTTTGCTGTCTCACTGCCCACTAGCAATGTTTCTGCTCGACACTGTGGGGCAAACGATGTGCAGCTAAGCTCACTTTGGAAGTACAAGTGCCAGAATTCCTTTGCGGGGCACCATCCAGATATCACATTCGTAGCATGCGGGTACTTTCCTCCTAAGCTCTGAATTCGCAGCCAGCTTCAAGGTGTTCCTGTTGTGGATAGACTCTAGTGGAGGTGCCGCTGGAGACGGCCTCTGCTTCTATGTTCCTTGAGAGGGCTACTTTGAGGAATCTCCTACTCTATCCTCTGCCAAGTACAGCCTTCGGCCTCTCTCAAATACTCACTTACCTGTGAGAGCTTGTCTTTCCTTTGGAGAAACAGCCCTTTTCCTGAAGGGAAAATGTCCGTGCTCTGTTCTTCTTTTGCACACAGGGAAAGCCCTTTACGGCTGCTGTTCGGCCTTTACCCACGCGAGGGAGGGCAGCTTCCCATTCACTTTGGAGAGGGCACTCCTGCAGCGCTGTGGGCCATGCCTGTGCTTCGAAGACAGTAAACTAACCATTCCATTTGAAGAGGGCACACACAGAATGGGAAACCTCTGTTATCTGGGAGAAGTTGTTGGTGCTACTGTGCCTCTGTGTTTGGTGGCTCACTGCCCACTAGCAATATTTCGGCTGGCCACTGGGGGCAAGCGATGTGCAGCTAAGCTCACTTTGGAAGTACAAGTGCCAGAATTCCTTTGCGGGGCACCATCCAGATATCACATTCGTAGCATGCAGGTACTTTCCTCCTATGCTCTGCATTCGCAGCCAGGTTCAATGTGTTCCTGTTGTGGATAGACTCTAGTGGAGGTTCCGCTGGAGACGGCCTCTGTTTCTATGTTCATTGAGAGGGCTGCTTTGAGGAACTTCCTACTATAGCATGTGCCAAGTACAGCCTTCGGCCTCTCTCAAATACTCACCTGTGAGAGCTTGTCTTTCCTTTGGAGAAACAGAGAGCCCTTTTCCTGAAGGGAAAATGTCCGTGCTCTGTTCTTCTTTTGCACACAGGGAAAGGCCTTTACGGCTGCTGCTCGGCCTTTACCCACGCGAGGGAGAGCAGCTTCCCATTCACTTTGGAGATGGCACTCCTGCAGCGCTGTGGGCCATGCCTGTGCTTCGAAGACACTAAACTACCCTATCCATTTGCAGAAGGCATGCACAGAATGCTAAGTCTCTGTTCTTTGGGAGAAGTGGTTGGTGCTACTGTGCCTCTGTGTTTGCTGTCTCACTGCCCACTAGCAATGTTTCTGCTCGACACTGTGGGGCAAACGATGTGCAGCTAAGCTCACTTTGGAAGTACAAGTGCCAGAATTCCTTTGCGGGGTACCATCCAGATATCACATTCGTAGCATGCGGGTACTTTCCTCCTAAGCTCTCCATTCGCAGCCAGCTTCATGGTGTTCCTGTTGTGGATATACTCTAGTGGAGGTGCCGCTGGAGACGGCCTCTGCTTCTATGTTCCTTGAGAGGGCTACTTTGAGGAACCTCCTACTCTAGCCTCTGCCAAGTACAGCCTTCGGCCTCTCTCAAATACTCACTTACCTGTGAGAGCTTGTCTTTCCTTTGGAGAGACAGCCCTTTTCCTGAAGGGGAAATGTCCGTGCTCTGTTCTTCTTTTGCACACAGGGAAAGCCCTTTCCTGCTGCTGTTCAGCCTTTACCCACGCGAGGGAGGGCAGCTTCCCATTCACTTTGGAGATGGCACTCCTGCAGCGCTGTGGGCCATGCCTGTGCTTCGAAGACACTAAACTAACCATTCCATTTGAAGAGGGCACACACAGAATGGGAAACCTCTGGTATCTGGGAGAAGTTGTTGGTGGTACTGTGCCTCTGTGTTTGGTGGCTCATTGCCCACTAGCAATATTTCTGCTGGCCACTGGGGGCAAGCGATGTGCAGCTAAGCTCACTTTGGAAGTACAAGTGCCAGAATTCCTTTGCGGGGCACCATCCAGATATGACATTCGTAGCATGCAGGTACTTTCCTCCTATGATCTGCATACGCAGCCAGGTTCAGTGTGTTCCTGTTGAGGATAGACTCTAGTGGAGGTTCCGCTGGAGACGGCCTCTGCTTCTATGTTCTTTGCGAGGGCTGCTTTGAGGAACTTCCTACTATAGAATGTGCCAAGTACAGCCTTCAGCCTCTCTCAAATACTCACCTGTGAGAGCTTGTCTTTCCTTTGGAGAAACAGAGAGCCCTTTTCCTGAAGGGAAAATGTCCGTGCTCTGTTCTTCTTTTGCACACAGGGAAAGGCCTTTACGGCTGCTGTTCGGCCTTTACCCACGCGAGGGAGGGCAGCTTCGCATTCACTTTGGAGAGGGCACTCCTGCAGCACTGTGGGCCATGCCTGTGCTTCGAAGACACTAAACTGCCCTTTCCATTTGCAGAAGGAACGCACAGAATGCTAAGTCTCTGTTCTTTGGGAGAAGTGGTTGGTGCTACTGTGCCTCTGTGTTTGCTGTCTCACTGCCCACTAGCAATGTTTCTGCTCGACACTGTGGGGCAAACGATGTGCAGCTAAGCTCACTTTGGAAGTACAAGTGCCAGAATTCCTTTGCGGGGCACCATCCAGATATCACATTCGTAGCATGCGGGTACTTTCCTCCTAAGCTCTGAATTCGCAGCCAGCTTCAAGGTGTTCCTGTTGTGGATAGACTCTAGTGGAGGTGCCGCTGGAGACGGCCTCTGCTTCTATGTTCCTTGAGAGGGCTACTTTGAGGAACCTCCTACTCTAGCCTATGCCAAGTACAGCCTTCGGTCTCTCTCAAATACTCACTTACCTGTCAGAGGTTGTCTTTCCTTTGGAGAAACAGCCCTTTTCCTGAAGGGAAAATGTCCGTGCTCTGTTTTTCTTTTGCACACAGTGAAAGCCCTTTACGGCTGCTGTTCGGCCTTTACCCACGCGAGGGAGGGCAGCTTCCCACTCACTTTGGAAATGGCACTCCTGCAGCGCTGTGGGCCATGCCTGTGCTTCGAAGACACTAAACTAACCTTTCCATTTGAAGAGGGCACACACAGAATGGGAAACCTCTGTTATCTGGGAGAAGTTGTTGGTGCTACTGTGCCTCTGTGTTTGGTGGCTCACTGCCCACTAGCAATATTTCTGCTCGCCACTGGGGCAAGCGATGTGCAGCTAAGCTCACTTTGGAAGTACAAGTGCCAGAATTCCTTTGCGGGGCACCATCCAGATATCACATTCGTAGCATGCGGGTACTTTCCTCCTAAGCTCTGCATTCGCAGCCAGCTTCAAGGTGTTCCTGTTGTGGATAGACTCTAGTGGAGGTGCCGCTGGAGACGGCCTCTGCTTCTATGTTCTTTGAGAGGAATGCTTTGAGGAACCTCCTACTCTAGCCTCTGCCAAGTACAGCCTTCGGCCTCTCTCAAATACTCACTTACCTGTGAGAGCTTGTCTTTCCTTTGGAGAGACAGAGAGCCCTTTTCCTGAAGGGAAAATGTCCGTGCTCTGTTCTTCTTTTGCACACAGGGAAAGGCCTTTACGGCTGCTGCTCTGCCTTTACGCATGCGAGGAAGGGCAGCTTCCCATTAACTTTGGAGATGGCACTCCTGCAGCGCTGTGGGCTATGCCTGTGCTTCGAAGACACTAAACTACCCTTTCCATTTGCAGAAGGCACGCACAGAATGCTAAGTCTCTGTTCTTTGGGAGAAGTGGTTGGTGCTACTGTGCCTCTGTGTTTGCTGTCTCACTGCCCACTAGCAATGTTTCTGCTCGACACTGTGGGCCAAACGATGTGCAGCTAAGCTCACTTTGGAAGTACAAGTGCCAGAATTCCTTTGCGGGGCACCATCCAGATATCACATTCGTAGCATGCGGGTACTTTCCTCCTAAGCTCTGTATTCGCAGCCAGCTTCAAGGTGTTCCTGTTGTGGATTGACTCTAGTGGAGGTGCCGCTGGATTCGGCCTCTGCTTCTATGTTCTTTGAGAGGCCTGCTTTGAGGAACCTCCTACTCTAGCCTCTGCCAAGGAAGGCCTTCGGCCTCTCTCAAATACACACCTGTGATAGCTTGTCTTTCCTTTGGAGAGACAGAGAGCCCTTTTCCTGAAGGGAAAATGTCCATGCTCTGTTCTTCTTTTGCACACAGGGAAAGGCCTTTACGGCTGCTGTTCGGCCTTTACCCACGCGAGGGAGGGCAGCTTCCCACTCACTTTGGAGATGGCACTCCTGCAGCGCTGTGGGCCATGCCTGTGCTTCGAAGACAGTAAACTAACCATTCCATTTGAAGAGGGCACACACAGAATGGGAAATCTCTGTTCTCTGGGAGTAGTGTTTGGTGCTACTGCGGCCCTGTGTTTGGTGGCTCACTGCCCACTAGCAATGTTTCTAGTCGCCACTGTGGGGCAAACGATGTGCAGCTAAGCTCACTTTGGAAGTACAAGTGCCAGAATTCCTTTGCGGGGCACCATCCAGATATCACATTCGTAGCATGCGGGTACTTTCCTCCTAAGCTCTCCATTCGCAGCCAGCTTCAAGGTGTTCCTGTTGTGGATAGACTCTAGTGGATGTGCCGCTGGAGACGGCCTCTGCTTCTATGTTCCTTGAGAGGGCTACTTTGAGGAACCTCCTACTCTAGCCTCTGCCAAGTACAGCCTTCGGCCTCTCTCAAATACTCACTTACCTGTGAGAGCTTGTCTTTCCTTTGGAGAGACAGCCCTTTTCCTGAAGGGAAAATGTCCGTTCTCTGTTCTTCTTTTGCACACAGGGAAAGCCCTTTCCTGCTGCTGTTCGGCCTTTACCCACGCGAGGGAGGGCAGCTTCCCATTCACTTTGGAGATGGCACTCCTGCAGCGCTGTGGGCCATGCCTGTGCTTCGAAGACACTAAACTAACCATTCCATTTGAAGAGGGCACACACAGAATGGGAAACCTCTGTTATCTGGGAGAAGTTGTTGGTGCTACTGTGCCTCTGTGTTTGGTGGCTCACTGCCCACTAGCAATATTTCGGCTGGCCACTGGGGGCAAGCGATGTGCAGCTAAGCTCACTTTGGAAGTACAAGTGCCAGAATTCCTTTGCGGGGCACCATCCAGATATCACATTCGTAGCATGCAGGTACTTTCCTCCTATGATCTGCATACGCAGCCAGGTTCAGTGTGTTCCTGTTGAGGATAGACTCTAGTGGAGGTTCCGCTGGAGACGGCCTCTGCTTCTATGTTCTTTGAGAGGGCTGCTTTGAGGAACTTCCTACTATAGAATGTACCAAGTACAACCTTCAGCCTCTCTCAAATACTCACCTGTGAGAGCTTGTCTTTCCTTTGGAGAAACAGAGAGCCCTTTTCCTGAAGGGAAAATGTCCGTGCTCTGTTCTTCTTTTGCACACAGGGAAAGCCCTTTACGGCTGCTGTTCGGCCTTTATCCACGCGAGGGAGGGCAGCTTCCCATTTATTTTGGAGATGGCACTCCTGCAGCACTGTGGGCCATGCCTGTGCTTCGAAGACAGTAAACTACCCTTTCCATTTGCAGAAGGCACGCACAGAATGCTAAGTCTCTGTTCTTTGGGACAAGTGGTTGGTGCTACTGTGCCTCTGTGTTTGCTGTCTCACTGCCCACTAGCAATGTTTCTGCTCGACACTGTGGGGCAAACGATGTGCAGCTAAGCTCACTTTGGAAGTACAAGTGCCAGAATTCCTTTGCGGGGCACCATCCAGATATCACATTCGTAGCATGCGGGTACTTTCCTCCTAAGCTCTGCATTCGCAGCCAGCTTCAAGGTGTTCCTGTTGTGGATAGACTCTAGTGGAGGTGCCGCTGGAGACGGCCTCTGCTTCTATGTTCTTTGAGAGGGCTGCTTTGAGGAACCTCCTACTCTAGCCTCTGCCAAGGAAGGCCTTCGGCCTCTCTCAAATACACACCTGTGATAGCTTGTCTTTCCTTTGGAGAGACAGAGAGCCCTTTTCCTGAAGGGAAAATGTCCATGCTCTGTTCTTCTTTTGCACACAGGGAAAGGCCTTTACGGCTGCTGTTCGGCCTTTACCCACGCGAGGGAGGGCAGCTTCCCACTCACTTTGGAGATGGCACTCCTGCAGCGCTGTGGGCCATGCCTGTGCTTCGAAGACAGTAAACTAACCATTCCATTTGAAGAGGGCACACACAGAATGGGAAATCTCTGTTCTCTGGGAGTAGTGTTTGGTGCTACTGCGGCCCTGTGTTTGGTGGCTCACTGCCCACTAGCAATGTTTCTAGTCGCCACTGTGGGGCAATCGATGTGCAGCTAAGCTCACTTTGGAAGTACAAGTGCCAGAATTCCTTTGCGGGGCACCATCCAGATATCACATTCGTAGCATGCGGGTACTTTCCTCCTAAGCTCTCCATTCGCAGCCAGCTTCAAGGTGTTCCTGTTGTGGATAGACTCTAGTGGATGTGCCGCTGGAGACGGCCTCTGCTTCTATGTTCCTTGAGAGGGCTACTTTGAGGAACCTCCTACTCTAGCCTCTGCAAAGTACAGCCTTCGGCCTCTCTCAAATACTCACTTACCTGTGAGAGCTTGTCTTTGGAGAGACAGCCCTTTTCCTGAAGGGAAAATGTCCGTGCTCTGTTCTTCTTTTGCACACAGGGAAAGCCCTTTACGGCTGCTGTTCGTCCTTTACCCACGCGAGGGAGGGCAGCTTCCCATTCACTTTGGAGATGGCACTCCTGCAGCGCTGTGGGCCATGCCTGTGCTTCGAAGACACAAAACTACCCTTTCCATTTTCAGAGGGCACGCACAGAATGCTAAGTCTCTGTTCTTTGGGAGAAGTGGTTGGTGCTACTGTGCCTCTGTGTTTGCTGTCTCACTGCCCACTAGCAATGTTTCTGCTCGACACTGTGGGGCAAACGATGTGCAGCTAAGCTCACTTTGGAAGTACAAGTGCCAGAATTCCTTTGCGGGGCACCATCCAGATATCACATTCGTAGCATGCGGGTACTTTCCTCCTATGCTCTGCATTCGCAGCCAGGTTCAATGTGTTCCTGTTGTGGATAGACTCTAGTGGAGGTTCCGCTGGAGACGGCCTCTGCTTCTATGTTCTTTGAGAGGGCTGCTTTGAGGAACTTCCTACTATAGCATGTGCCAAGTACAGCCTTCGGCCTCTATCAAATACTCACCTGTGAGAGCTTGTCTTTCCTTTAGAGAAACAGAGAGCACTTTTACTGAAGGGAAAATGTCCGTGCTCTGTTCTTCTTTTGCACACAGGGAAAGGCCTTTACAGCTGCTGCTCGGCCTTTACCCACGCGAGGGAGGGCAGCTTCCCATTCACTTTGGAGAGGGCACTCCTGCAGCGCTGTGGGCCATACCTGTGCTTCGAAGACACTAAACTACCCTTACCATTTGCAGAAGGCACGCACAGAATGCTAAGTCTCTGTTCTTTGGGAGAAGTGGTTGGTGCTACTGTGCCTCTGTGTTTGCTGTCTCACTGCCCACTAGCAATGTTTCTGCTCGACACTGTGGGGCAAACGATGTGCAGCTAAGCTCACTTTGGAAGTACAAGTGCCAGAATTCCTTTGCGGGGCACCATCCAGATATCACATTCGTAGCATGCGGGTACTTTCCTCCTAAGCTCTGCATTCGCAGCCAGCTTCAAGGTGTTCCTGTTGTGGATTGACTCTAGTGGAGGTGCCGCTGGAGACGGCCTCTGCTTCTATGTTCTTTGAGAGTGCTGCTTTGAGGAACCTCCTACTCTAGCCTCTGCCAAGTACAGCCTTCGGCCTCTCTCAAATACTCACTTACCTGTGAGAGCTTGTCTTTCCTTTGGAGAGACAGAGAGCCCTTTTCCTGAAGGGAAAATGTCCATGTTCTGTTCTTCTTTTGCACACTGGGAAAGGCCTTTACGGCTGCTGCTCTGCCTTTACCCACGCGAGGAAGGGCAGCTTCCCATTCACTTTGGAAATGGCACTCCTGCAGCACTGTGGGCCATGCCTGTGCTTCGAAGACACTAACCTAACCTTTCCATTTGAAGAGGGCACACACAGAATGGAAACCTCTGTTATCTGGGAGAAGGTGTTGGTGCTACTGTGCCTCTGTGTTTGGTGGCTCACTGCCCACTAGCAATATTTCTGCTCGCCACTGGGGGCAAGCGATGTGCAGCTAAGCTCACTTTGGAAGTACAAGTGCCAGAATTCCTTTGCGGGGCTCCATCCAGATATCACATTCGTAGCATGCAGGTACTTTCCTCCTATGCTCTTCATTCGCAGCCAGGTTCAATGTGTTCCTGTTGTGGATAGACTCTAGTGGAGGTTCCGCTGGAGACGGCCTCTGCTTCTATGTTCTTTGAGAGGGCTGCTTTGAGGAACTTCCTACTATAGCATGTGCCAAGTACAGCCTTCGGCCTCTCTCAAATACTCACCTGTGAGAGCTTGTCTTTCCTTTGGAGAAACAGAGAGCCCTTTTCCTGAAGGGAAAATGTCCGTGCTCTGTTCTTCTTTTGCACACAGGGAAAGGCCTTTACGGCTGCTGCTCGGCCTTTACCCACGCGAGGGAGGGCAGCTTCCCATTCACTTTGGAGATGGCACTCCTGCAGCGCTGTGGGCCATGTCTGTGCTTCGAAGACACTAAACTACCCTTTCCATTTGCAGAGGGCACGCACAGAATGCTAAGTCTCTGTTCTTTGGGAGAAGTGGTTGGTGCTACTGTGCCTCTGTGTTTGCTGTCTCACTGCCCACTAGCAATGTTTCTGCTCGACACTGTGGGGCAAACGATGTGCAGCTAAGCTCACTTTGGAAGTACAAGTGCCAGAATTCCTTTGCGGGGCACCATCCAGATATCACATTCGTAGCATGCGGGTACTTTCCTCCTAAGCTCTGCATTCGCAGCCAGCTTCAAGGTGTTCCTGTTGTGGATAGACTCTAGTGGAGGTGCCGCTGGAGACGGCCTCTGCTTCTATGTTCCTTGAGAGGGCTACTTTGAGGAACCTCCTACTCTAGCCTCTGCCAAGTACAGCCTTCGGCCTCTCTCAAATACTCACTTACCTGTGAGAGCTTGTCTTTCCTTTGGAGAAACAGCCCTTTTCCTGAAGGGAAAATGTCCGTGCTCTGTTCTTCTTTTGCACACAGGGAAAGCCCTTTACGGCTGCTGTTCGGCCTTTACCCACGCGAGGGAGCGCAGCTTCCCATTCACTTTGGAGATGGCACTCCTGCAGCGCTGTGGGCAATGCCTGTGTTTCGAAGACACTAAACTAACCATTCCATTTGAAGAGGGCACACACAGAATGGGAAAACTGTTATCTGGGAGAAGTTGTTGGTGCTACTGTGCCTCTGTGTTTGGTGGCTCACTGCCCACTAGCAATATTTCTGCTCGCCCCTGGGGGCAAGCGATGTGCAGCTAAGCTCACTTTGGAAGTACAAGTGCCAGAATTCCTTTGCGGGGCACCATCCAGATATCACATTCGTAACATGCAGGTACTTTCCTCCTATGCTCTTCATTCGCAGCCAGATTCAATGTGTTCCTGTTGAGGATAGACTCTAGTGGAGGTTCCGCTGGAGACGGCCTCTGCTTCTATGTTCTTTGAGAGGGCTGCTTTGAGGAACTTCCTACTATAGCATGTGCCAAGTACAGCCTTCGGCCTCTCTCAAATACTCACCTGTGAGAGCTTGTCTTTCCTTTGGAGAAACAGAGAGCCCTTTTCCTGAAGGGAAAATGTCCGTGCTCTGTTCTTCTTTTGCACACTGTGAAAGCCCTTTACGGCTGCTGTTCGGCCTTTACCCACGCGAGGGAGGGCAGCTTCGCATTCACTTTGGAGAGGGCACTCCTGCAGCGCTGTGGGCCATGCCTGTGCTTCGAAGACACTAAACTAACCTTTCCATTTGAAGAGGGCACACACAGAATGGGAAACCTCTGTTATCTTGGAGAAGTTGTTGGTGCTACTGTGCCTCTGTGTTTGGTGGCTCACTGCCCACTAGCAATATTTCTGCTGGCCACTGGGGTCAAGCGATCTGCAGCAAAGCTCACTTTGGAAGTACAAGTGCCAGAATTCCTTTGCGGGGCACCATCCAGATATCACATTCGTAGCATGCAGGTACTTTCCTCCTATGCCCTGCATTCGCAGCCAGGTTCAATGTGTTCCTGTTGTGGATAGACTCTAGTGGAGGTTCCGCTGGAGACGGCCTCTGCTTCTATGTTCTTTGAGAGGGCTGCTTTGAGGAACTTCCTACTATAGCATGTGCCAAGTACAGCCTTCGGCCTCTCTCAAATACTCACCTGTGAGAGCTTGTCTTTCCTTTGGAGAATCAGAGAGCCCTTTTCCTGAAGGGAAAATGTCCGTGCTCTGTTCTTCTTTTGCACACAGGGAAAGGCCTTTACAGCTGCTGCTCGGCCTTTACGCACGCGAGGGAGCGCAGCTTCCCATTCACTTTGGAGATGGCACTCCTGCAGCGCTGTGGGACATGCCTGTGCTTCGAAGACAGTAAACTAACCATTCCATTTGAAGAGGGCACACACAGAATGGGAAATCTCTGTTCTCTGGGAGTAGTGTTTGGTGCTACTGCGGCCCTGTGTTTGGTGGCTCACTGCCCACTAGCAATGTTTCTAGTCGCCACTGTGGGGCAAACGATGTGCAGCTAAGCTCACTTTGGAAGTACAAGTGCCAGAATTCCTTTGCGGGGCACCATCCAGATATCACATTCGTAGCATGCGGGTACTTTCCTCCTAAGCTCTCCATTCGCAGCCAGCTTCAAGGTGTTCCTGTTGTGGATAGACTCTAGTGGAGGTGCCGCTGGAGACGGCCTCTGCTTCTATGTTCCTTGAGAGGGCTACTTTGAGGAACCTCCTACTCTAGCCTCTGCCAAGTACAGCCTTCGGCCTCTCTCAAATACTCACTTACCTTTGAGAGCTTGTCTTTCCTTTGGAGAAACAGCACTTTTCCTGAAGGGAAAATGTCCGTGCTCTGTTCTTCTTTTGCACACAGGGAAAGCCCTTTACGGCTGCTGTTCGGCCTTTACCCACGCGAGGGAGGGCAGCTTCCCATTCACTTTGGAGAGGGCACTCCTGCAGCGCTGTGGGCCATGCCTGTGCTTCGAAGACACTAAACTACCCTTTCCATTTGCAGAGGGCACGCACAGAATGCTAAGTCTCTGTTCTTTGGGAGAAGTGGTTGGTGCTACTGTGCCTCTGTGTTTGCTCTCTCACTGCCCACTAGCAATGTTTCTGCTCGACACTGTGGGGCAAACAATGTGCAGCTAAGCTCACTTTGGAAGTACAACTGCCAGATTTCCTTTGCGGGGCACCATCCAGATATCACATTCGTAGCATGCAGGTACTTTCCTCCTATGCTCTTCATTCGCAGCCAGGTTCAATGTGTTCCTGTTGTGGATAGACTCTAGTGGAGGTGCCGCTGGAGACGGCCTCTGCTTCTATGTTCTTTGAGAGGGCTGCTTTGAGGAACCTCCTACTCTAGCCTCTGCCAATTAAGGCCTTCTGCCTGTCTCAAATACACACCTGTGAGAGCTTGTCTTTCCTTTGGAGAGACAAAGAGCCCTTTTCCTGAAGGGAAAATATCCATGCTCTGTTCTTCTTTTGCACACAGGGAAAGGCCTTTACGGCTGCTGTTCGGCCTTTACCCACGCGAGGGAGAGCAGCTTCCCACTCACTTTGGAGATGGCACTCCTGCAGCGCTGTGGGCCATGCCTGTGCTTCGAAGACAGTAAACTAACCATTCCATTTGAAGAGGGCACACACACAATGGGAAATCTCTTTTCTCTGGGACTAGTGTTTGGTGCTACTGCGGCCCTGTGTTTGGTGGCTCACTGCCCACTAGCAATGATTCTGCTCGACACTGTGGGGCAAACGATGTGCAGCTAAGCTCACTTTGGAAGTACAAGTGCCAGAATTCCTTTGCGGGGCACCATCCAGATATCACATTCGTAGCATGCGGGTACTTTCCTCCTAAGCTCTGAATTCGCAGCCAGCTTCAAGGTGTTCCTGTTGTGGATAGACTCTAGTGGAAGTGCCGCTGGAGACGGCCTCTGCTTCTATGTTCCTTGAGAGGGCTACTTTGAGGAACCTCCTACTCTAGCCTCTGCCAAGTACAGCCTTCGGCCTCTCTCAAATACTCACTTACCTGTGAGAGCTTGTCTTTCCTTTGGAGAAACAGCCCTTTTCCTGAAGGGAAAATGTCCGTGCTCTGTTCTTCTTTTGCACACAAGGAAAGCCCATTACGGCTGCTGTTCGGCCTTTACCCACGCGAGGGAGGGCAGCTTCCCATTCACTTTGGAGATGGCACTCCTGCAGCGCTGTGGGCCATGCCTGTGCTTCGAAGACACTAAACTAACCTTTCCATTTGAAGAGGGCACACACAGAATGGGAAAACTCTGTTATCTGGGAGAAGTTGTTGGTGCTACTGTGCCTCTGTGTTTGGTGGCTCACTGCCCACAAGCAATATTTCTGCTCGCCACTGGGGGCAAGCGATGTGCAGCTAAGCTCACTTTGGAAGTACAAGTGCCAGATTTCCTTTGCGGGGCACCATCCAGATATCACATTCGTAGCATGCAGGTACTTTCCTCCTATGCTCTTCATTCGCAGCCAGGTTCAATGTGTTCCTGTTGAGGATGGACTCTAGTGGAGGTTCCGCTGGAGACGGCCTCTGCTTCTTTGTTCTTTGAGAGGGCTGCTTTGAGGAACTTCCTACTATAGCATGTGCCAAGTACAGCCTTCGGCCTCTCTCAAATACTCACCTGTGAGAGCTTGTCTTTCCTTTGGAGAAACAGAGAGCCCTTTTCCTGAAGGGAAAATGTCCGTGCTCTGTTCTTCTTTTGCACACAGGGAAAGGCCTTTACGGCTGCTGCTCGGCCTTTACCCACGCGAGGGAGGGCAGCTTCCCATTCACTTTGGAGAGGGCACTCCTGCAGCGCTGTGGGCCATACCTGTGCTTCGAAGACACTAAACTACCCTTTCCATTTGCAGAAGGCACGCACGGAATGCTAAGTCTCTGTTCTTTGGGAGAAGTGGTTTGTGCTACTGTGCCTCTGTGTTTGCTGTCTCACTGCCCACTAGCAATGTTTCTGCTCGACACTGTGGGCCAAACGATGTGCAGCTAAGCTCACTTTGGAAGTACAAGTGCCAGAATTCCTTTGCGGGGCACCATCCAGATATCACATTCGTAGCATGCGGGTACTTTCCTCCTAAGCTCTGCATTCACAGCCAGCTTCAAGGTGTTCCTGTTGTGGATAGACTCTAGTGGAGGTTCCGCTGGAGACGGCCTCTGCTTCTATGTTCTTTGAGAGGGCTGCTTTGAGGAACCTCCTACTCTAGCCTCTGCCAAGGAAGGCCTTCGGCCTCTCTCAAATACACACCTGTGATAGCTTGTCTTTCCTTTGGAGAGACAGAGAGCCCTTTTCCTGAAGGGAAAATGTCCATGCTCTGTTCTTCTTTTGCACAAAGGGAAAGGCCTTTACGGCTGCTGTTCGGCCTTTACCCACGCGAGGGAGGGCAGCTTCCCACTCACTTTGGAGATGGCACTCCTGCAGCGCTGTGGGCCATGCCTGTGCTTCGAAGACACTAAACTACCCTTTCCATTTGCAGAAGGCACGCACAGAATGCTAAGTCTCTGTTCTTTGGGAGAAGTGGTTGGTACTACTGTGCCTCTGTGTTTGCTGTCTCACTGCCCACTAGCAATGTTTCTGCTCGACACTGTGGAGCAAACGATGTGCAGCTAAGCTCACTTTGGAAGTACAAGTGCCAGAATTCCTTTGCGGGGCACCATTAAGATATCACATTCGTAGCATGCAGGTACTTTCCTCCTATGATCTGCATTCGCAGCCAGGTTCAATGTGTTCCTGTTGAGGATAGACTCTAGTGGAGGTTCCGCTGGAGACGGCCTCTGCTTCTATGTTCTTTGAGAGGGCTGCTTTGAGGAACTTCCTACTATAGCATGTGCCAAGTATAGCCTTCAGCCTCTCTCAAATACTCACCTGTGATAGCTTGTCTTTCCTTTGGAGAAACAGAGAGCCCTTTTCCTGAAGGGAAAATGTCCGTGCTCTGTTCTTCTTTTGCACACAGGGAAAGGCCTTTACGGCTGCTGTTCGGCCTTTACCCACGCGAGGGAGGGCAGCTTCCCATTTATTTTGGAGATGGCACTCCTGCAGCACTGTGGGCCATGCCTGTGCTTCGAAGACACTAAACTACCCTTTCCATTTACAGAAGGCACGCACAGAATGCTAAGTCTCTGTTTTCTGGGAGTAGTGTTTGGTGCTACTGCGGCCCTGTGTTTGGTGGCTCACTGCCCACTAGCAATGTTTCTAGTCGCCACTGTGGGGCAAACGATGTGCAGCTAAGCTCACTTTGGAAGTACAAGTGCCAGAATTCCTTTGCGGGGCACCATCCAGATATCACATTCGTAGCATGCGGGTACTTTCCTCCTAAACTCTGAATTCGCAGCCAGCTTCAAGGTGTTCCTGTTGTGGATAGACTCTAGTGGAGGTTCCGCTGGAGACAGCCTCTGCTTCTATGTTCTTTGAGAGGGCTGCTATGAGGAACTTCCTACTATAGCATGTGCCAAGTACAGCCTTCGGCCTCTCTCAAATACTCACCTGTGAGAGCTTGTCTTTCCTTTGGAGAAACAGAGAGCCCTTTTCCTGAAGGGAAAATGTCCGTGCTCTGTTCTTCTTTTGCACACAGGGAAAAGCCTTTACGGCTGCTGCTCGGCCTTTACCCACGCGAGGGAGGGCAGCTTCCCACTCACTTTGGAGATGGCACTCCTGCAGCGCTGTGGGCCATACCTGTGCTTCGAAGACACTAAACTACCCTTTCCATTTGCAGAAGGCACGCACAGAATGCTAAGTCTCTGTTCTTTGGGAGAAGTGGTTGGTGCTACTGGGCCTCTGTGTTTGCTGTCTCACTGCCCAATAGCAATGTTTCTGCTCGACACTGTGGGGCAAACGATGTGCAGCTAAGCTCACTTTGGAAGTACAAGTGCCAGAATTCCTTTGCGGGGCACCATCTAGATATCACATTCGTAGCATGCGGGTACTTTCCTCCTAAGCTCTGCATTCGCAGCCAGCTTCAAGGTGTTCCTGTTGTGGATAGACTCTAGTGGAGGTGCCGCTGGAGACGGCCTCTGCTTCTATGTTCTTTGAGAGGGCTACTTTGAGGAACCTCCTACTCTAGCCTCTGCCAAGGAAGGCCTTCGACCTCTCTCAAATACACACCTGTGAGAGCTTGTCTTTCCTTTGGAGAGACAGAGAGCCCTTTTCCTGAAGGGAAAATGTCCATGCTCTGTTCTTCTTTTGCACACAGGGAAAGGCCTTTACGGCTGCTGTTCGACCTTTACACACGCGAGGGAGGGCAGCTTCCCACTCACTTTGGAGATGGCACTCCTGCAGCGCTGTGGGCCATGCCTGTGCTTCGAAGACACTAAACTACCCTTTCCATTTGCAGAAGGCACGCACAGAATGCTAAGTCTCTGTTCTTTGGGAGAAGTGGTTGGTGCTACTGCGGCCCTGTGTTTGGTGGCTCACTGCCCACCAGCAATGTTTCTAGTCGCCACTGTGGGGCAAACGATGTGCAGCTAAGCTCACTTTGGAAGTACAACTGCCAGAATTCCTTTGCGGGGCACCATCCAGATATCACATTCGTAGCATGCGGGTACTTTCCTCCTATGCTCTGCATTCGCAACCAGGTTCAATGTGTTCCTGTTGAGGATAGACTCTAGTGGAGGTTCCGCTAGAGACGGCCTCTGCTTCTATGTTCTTTGAGAGGGCTGCTGTGAGGAACTTCCTACTATAGCAAGTGCCAAGTACAGCCTTCGGCCTCTCTCAAATACTCACCTGTGAGAGCTTGTCTTTCCTTTGGAGAAACAGAGAGCCCTTTTTCTGAAGGGAAAATGTCCGTACTCTGTTCTTCTTTTGCACACAGGGAAAGGCCTTTACGGCTGCTGTTCGGCCTTTACCCACGCGAGGGAGGGCAGCTTCCCATTCACTTTGGAGATGGCACTCCTGCAGCGCTGTGGGCCATGCCTGTGCTTCGAAGACACTAAACTACCCTTTCCATTTGCAGAGGGCACGCACAGAATGCGAAGTCTCTGTTCTTTGGGAGAAGTGGTTGGTGCTACTGTGCCTCTGTGTTTGCTGTCTCACTGCCCACTAGCAATGTTTCTGCTCGACACTGCGGGGCAAACGATGTGCAGCTAAGTTCACTTTGGAAGTACAAGTGCCAGAATTCCTTTGCGGGGCACCATCCAGATATCACATTCGTAGCATGCGGGTTCTTTCCTCCTAAGCTCTGAATTCGCAGCCAGCTTCAAGGTGTTCCTGTTGTGGATAGACTCTAGTGGAGGTGCCGCTGGAGACGGCCTCTGCTTCTATGTTCTTTGAGAGGGCTGCTTTGAGGAAGCTCCTACTCTAGCCTCTGCCAAGTAAGGCCTTCGGCCTCTCTCAAATACACACCTGTGAGAGCTTGTCTTTCCTTTGGAGAAACAGAGAGCCCTTTTCCTGAAGGGAAAATGTCCGTGCTCTGTTCTTCTTTTGCACACAGGGAAAGGCCTTTACGGCTGCTGTTCGGCCTTTACCCACGCGAGGGAGGGCAGCTTCCCATTCACTTTGGAGATGGCACTCCTGCAGCGCTGTGGGCCATGCCTGTGCTTCGAAGACACTAAACTAACCATTCCATTTGAAGAGGGCACACACAGAATGGGAAACCTCTGTTATGTGGGAGAAGTTGTTGGTGCTACTGTGCCTCTGTGTTTGGTGGCTCACTGCCCACTAGCAAAATTTCTGCTGGCCAATGGGGGCAAGCGATGTGCAGCTAAGCTCACTTTGGAAGTACAAGTGCCAGAATTCCTTTGCGGGGCACCATCCAGATATCACATTCGTAGCATGCAGGTACTTTCCTCCTATGCTCTGCATTCGCAGCCAGGTTCAATGTGTTCCTGTTGAGGATAGACTCTAGTGGAGGTTCCGCTGGAGACGGCCTCTGCTTCTATGTTCTTTGAGAGGGCTGCTTTGAGGAACTTCCTACTATAGCATGTGCCAAGTACAGCCTTCAGCCTCTCTCAAATACTCACCTGTGAGAGCTTGTCTTTCCTTTGGAGAAAGAGAGAGCCCTTTTCCTGAAGGGAAAATGTCCGTGCTCTGTTCTTCTTTTGCACACAGGGAAAGGCCTTTACGGCTGCTCTTCGGCCTTTACCCACGCGAGGGAGGGCAGCTTCCCATTTATTTTGGAGATGGCACTCCTGCAGCGCTGTGGGCCATGCCTGTGCTTCGAAGACACTAAACTACCCTTTCCATTTGCAGAAGGCACGCACAGAATGCTAAGTCTCTGTTCTTTGGGAGAAGTGGTTGGTGCTACTGTGCCTCTGTGTTTGCTGTCTCACTGCCCACTAGCAATGTTTCTGCTCGACACTGTGGGGCAAACGATGTGCAGCTAAGCTCACTTTGGAAGTACAAGTGCCAGAATTCCTTTGCGGGGCACCATCCAGATATCACATTCGTAGCATGCGGGTATTTTCCTCCTAAGCTCTGCATTCGCAGCCAGCTTCAAGGTGTTCCTGTTGTGGATAGACTCTAGTGGAGGTGCCGCTGGAGACGGCCTCTGCTTCTATGTTCCTTGAGAGGGCTACTTTGAGGAACCTCCTACTCTAGCCTCTGCCAAGTACAGCCTTCGGCCTCTCTCAAATACTCACTTACCTGTGAGAGCTTGTCTTTCCATTGGAGAAACAGCCCTTTTCCTGAAGTGAAAATATCCGTGCTCTGTTCTTCTTTTGCACACAGGGAAAGCCCTTTACGGTTGCTGTTCGGCCTTTACCCACGCGAGGGAGGGCAGCTTCCCACTCACTTTGGAGATGGCACTCCTGCAGCGCTGTGGGCCATGCCTGTGCTTCGAAGACAGTAAACTAACCATTCCATTTGAAGAGGGCACACACACAATGGGAAATCTCTGTTCTCTGGGAGTAGTGTTTGGTGCTACTGCGGCCCTGTGTTTGGTGGCTCACTGCCCACTAGCAATGTTTCTAGTCGCCACTGTGGGGCAAACGATGTGCAGCTAAGCTCACTTTGGAAGTAAAAGTGCCAGAATTACTTTGCGGGGCACCATCCAGATATCACATTCGTAGCATGCGGGTACTTTCCTCCTAAGCTCTGAATTCGCAGCCAGCTTCAAGGTGTTCCTGTTGTGGATAGACTCTAGTGGAGGTGCCGCTGGAGACGGCCTCTGCTTCTATGTTCCTTGAGAGGGTTACTTTGAGGAACCTCCTACTCTATCCTCTGCCAAGTACAGCCTTCGGCCTCCCTCAAATACTCACTTACCTGTGAGAGCTTGTCTTTCCTTTGGAGAAACAGCCCTTTTCCTGAAGGGAAAATGTCCGTGCTCTGTTCTTCTTTTGCACACAGGGAAAGCCCTTTACGGCTGCTGTTCGGCCTTTACCCACGCGAGGGAGGGCAGCTTCCCATTCACTTTGGAGAGGGCACTCCTGCAGCGCTGTGGGCCATGCCTGTGCTTCGAAGACAGTAAACTAACCATTCCATTTGAAGAGGGCACACACAGAATGGGAAACCTCTGTTATCTGGGAGAAGTTGTTGGTGCTACTGTGCCTCTGTGTTTGGTGGCTCACTGCCCACTAGCAATATTTCGGCTGGCCCCTGGGGGCAAGCGATGTGCAGCAAAGCTCACTTTGGAAGTACAAGTGCCAGAATTCCTTTGCGGGGCACCATCCAGATATCACATTCGTAGCATGCAGGTACTTTCCTCCTATGCTCTGCATTCGCAGCCAGGTTCAATGTGTTCCTGTTGTGGATAGACTCTAGTGGAGGTTCCGCTGGAGACGGCCTCTGTTTCTATGTTCATTGAGAGGGCTGCTTTGAGGAACTTCCTACTATAGCATGTGCCAAGTACAGCCTTCGGCCTCTCTCAAATACTCACCTGTGAGAGCTTGTCTTTCCTTTGGAGAAACAGAGAGCCCTTTTCCTGAAGGGAAAATGTCCGTGCTCTGTTCTTCTTTTGCACACAGGGAAAGGCCTTTACGGCTGCTGCTCGGCCTTTAACCACGCGAGGGAGAGCAGCTTCCCATTCACTTTGGAGATGGCACTCCTGCAGCGCTGTGGGCCATGCCTGTGCTTCGAAGACACTAAACTACCCTTTCCATTTGCAGAAGGCACGCACAGAATGCTAAGTCTCTGTTCTTTGGGAGAAGTGATTCGTGCTACTGTGCCTCTGTGTTTGCTCTCTCACTGCCCACTAGCAATGTTTCTAGTCGCCACTGTGGGGCAAACGATGTGCAGCTAAGCTCACTTTGGAAGTACAAGTGCCAGAATTCCTTTGCGGGGCACCATCCAGATATCACATTCGTAGCATGCGGGTACTTTCCTCCTAAGCTCTGCATTCGCAGCCAGCTTCAAGGTGTTCCTGTTGTGGATAGACTCTAGTGGAGGTGCCGCTGGAGACGGCCTCTGCTTCTATGTTCTTTGAGAGGGCTGCTTTGAGGAACCTCCTACTCTAGCCTCTGCCAAGGAAGGCCTTCGGCCTCTCTCAAATACACACCTGTGATAGCTTGTCTTTCCTTTGGAGAGACAGAGAGCCCTTTTCCTGAAGGGAAAATGTCCGTGCTCTGTTCTTCTTTTGCACACAGGGAAAGGCCTTTACGGCTGCTGTTCGGCCTTTACCCACGCGAGGGAGGGTAGCTTCCCACTCACTTTGGAGATGGCACTCCTGCAGCGCTGTGGGCCATGCCTGTGCTTCGAAGACACTAAACTAACCATTCCATTTGAAGAGGGCACACACAGAATGGGAAATCTCTGTTCTCTGGGAGTAGTGTTTGGTGGTACTGCTGCCCTGTGTTTGGTGGCTCACTGCCCACTAGCAATGTTTCTAGTCGCCACTGTGGGGCAAACGATGTGAAGCTAAGCTCACTTTGGAAGTACAAGTGCCAGAATTCCTTTGCGGGGTACCATCCAGATATCACATTCGTAGCATGCGGGTACTTTCCTCCTAAGCTCTCCATTCGCAGCCAGCTTCATGGTGTTCCTGTTGTGGATATACTCTAGTGGAGGTGCCGCTGGAGACGGCCTCTGCTTCTATGTTCCTTGAGAGGGCTACTTTGAGGAACCTCCTACTCTAGGCTCTGCCAAGTACAGCCTTCGGCCTCTCTCAAATACTCACTTACCTGTGAGAGCTTGTCTTTCCTTTGGAGAGACAGCCCTTTTCCTGAAGGGGAAATGTCCGTGCTCTGTTCTTCTTTTGCACACAGGGAAAGCCCTTTACGGCTGCTGTTCGGCCTTTACCCACGCGAGAGAGGGCAGCTTCCCATTCACTTTGGAGATGGCACTCCTGCAGCGCTGTGGGCCATGCCTGTGCTTCGAAGACAGGAAACTAACCATTCCATTTGAAGAGGGCACACACAGAATGGGAAACCTCTGTTATCTGGGAGAAGTTGTTGGTGCTACTGTGCCTCTGTGTTTGGTGGCTCACTGCCCACTAGCAATATTTCTGCTGGCCACTGGGGGCAAGCGATGTGCAGCTAAGCTCACTTTGGAAGTACAAGTGCCAGAATTCCTTTGCAGGGCATCATCCAGATATCACATTCGTAGCATGCAGGTACTTTCCTCCTATGCTCTGCATTCGCAGCCAGGTTCAATGTGTTCCTGTTGAGGATAGACTCTAGTGGAGGTTCCGCTGGAGACGCCCTCTGCTTCTATGTTCTTTGAGAGGGCTGCTTTGAGGAACTTCCTACTATAGCATGTGCCAAGTACAGCCTTCGGCCTCTCTCAAATACTCACCTGTGAGAGCTTGTCTTTCCTTTGGAGAAACAGAGAGCCCTTTTCCTGAAGGGAAAATGTCCGTGCTCTGTTCTTCTTTTGCACACAGGGAAAGGCCTTTACGGCTGCTGTTCGGCCTTTACCCACGTGAGGGAGGGCAGCTTCCCACTCACTTTGGAGATGGCACTCCTGCAGCGCTGTGGGCCATGCCTGTGCTTCGAAGACACTAAACTACCCTTTCCATTTGCAGAAGGCACGCACAGAATGCTAAATCTCTGTATCTTTGGGAGAAGTGGTTGGTGCTACTGTGCCTCTGTGTTTGCTGTCTCACTGCCCACTAGCAATGTTTCTGCTCGACACTGTGGGGCAAACGATGTGCAGCTAAGCTCACTTTGGAAGTACAAGTGCCAGAATTCCTTTGCGGGGCACCATCCAGATATCACATTCGTAGCATGCGGGTACTTTCCTCCTAAGCTCTGCATTCGCATCCAGCTTCAAGGTGTTCCTGTTGTGGATAGACTCTAGTGGAGGTGCCCCTGGAGACGGCCTCTGCTTCTATGTTCCTTGAGAGGGCTACTTTGAGGAACCTCCTACTCTAGCCTCTGCCAAGTACAGCCTTTGGTCTCTCTCAAATAATCACTTACCTGTGAGAGCTTGTCTTTCCTTTGGAGAAACGGCCCTTTTACTGAAGGGAAAATGTCCGTGCTCTGTTCTTCTTTTGCTCACAGTGAAAGCCCTTTACGGCTGCTGTTCGGCCTTTACCCACGCGAGGGAGGGCAGCTTCCCATTCACTTTGGAGAGGGCACTCCTGCAGCGTTGTGGGCCATGCCTGTGCTTCGAAGACACTAATCTAACCTTTCTATTTGAAGAGGGCACACACAGAATGGGAAACCTCTGTTATCTGGGAGAAGTTGTTGGTGCTACTGTGCCTCTGTGTTTGGTGGCTCACTGCCCACTAGCAATATTTCTGCTGGCCACTGGGGGCAAGAGATGTGCAGCTAAGCTCACTTGGGAAGTACAAGTGCCAGAATTCTTTGCGGGGCACCATCCAGATATCACATTCGTAGCATGCAGGTACTTTCCTCCTATGCTCTGCATTCGCAGCCAGGTTCAATGTGTTCCTGTTGAGGATAGACTCTAGTGGAGGTTCCGCTGGAGACGGCCTCTGCTTCTGTGTTCTTTGAGAGGGCTGCTTTGAGAAACTTCCTACTATAGCATGTGCCAAGTACAGCCTTCGGCCTCTCTCAAATACTCACCTGTGACAGCTTGTCTTTCCTTTGGAGAAACAGAGAGCCCTTTTCCTGAAGGGAAAATGTCCGTGCTCTGTTCTTCTTTTGCACACAGGGAAAGGCCTTTACGGCTGCTGTTCGGCCTTTACCCATGCGAGGGAGGGCAGCTTCCCATTCACTTTGGAGATGGCACTCCTGCAGCGCTGTGGGCCATGCCTGTGCTTCGAAGACACTAAACTACCCTTTCCATTTGCAGAAGGCACGCACAGAATGCTAAGTGTTCTTTGGGAGAAGTGGTTGGTGCTACTGTGCCTCTGTGTTTGCTGTCTCACTGCCCACTAGCAATGTTTCTGCTCGACACTGTGGGGCAAACGATGTGCAGCTAAGCTCACTTTGGAAGTACAAGTGCCAGAATTCCTTTGCGGGGCACCATCCAGATATCACATTCGTAGCATGCGGGAACTTTCCTCCTAAGCTCTGCATTCGCAGCCAGCTTCAAGGTGTTCCTGTTGTGGATAGACTCTAGTGGAGGTGCCGCTGGAGACGGCCTCTGCTTCTATGTTTCTTGAGAGGGCTACTTTGAGGAACCTCCTACTCTAGCCTCTGCCAAGTACAGCCTTCGGCCTCTCTCAAATACTCACTTACCTGTGAGAGCTTGTCTTTCCTTTGGAGAAACAGCCCTTTTCCTGAAGGGAAAATGTCCGTGCTCTGTTCTTCTTTTGCACACAGGGAAAGCCCTTTACGGCTGCTGTTCAGCCTTTACCCACACGAGGGAGGGCAACTTCCCATTCACTTAGGAGATGGCACTCCTACAGCGCTGTGGGCCATGCCTGTGCTTCGAAGACACTAAACTAACCTTTCCATTTGAAGAGGGCACACACAGAATAGGAAACCTCTGTTATCTGGGAGAAGTTGTTGGTGCTACTGTGCCTCTGTGTTTGGTGGCTCACTGCCCACTAGCAATATTTCTGCTCGCCACAGGGGGCAAGAGATGTGCAGCTAAGCTCACTTTGGAAGTACAAGTGCCAGAATTCCTTTGCGGGGCACCATCCAGATATCACCTTCGTAGCATGCAGGTACTTTCCTCCTATGCTCTGCATTCGCAGCCAGGTTCAATGTGTTGCTGTTGTGGATAGACTCTAGTGGAGGTTCCGCTGGAGACGGCCTCTGTTTCTATGTTCTTTGAGAGGGCTGCTTTGAGGAATTTCCTACTATAGCATGTGCCAAGTACAGCCTTCGGCCTCTCTCAAATACTCACCTGTGAGAGCTTGTCTTTCCTTTGGAGAAACAGAGAGCCCTTTTCTTGAAGGGAAAATGTCCGTGCTCTGTTCTTCTTTTGCACACAGGGACAGGCCTTTACGGCTGCTGTTCGGCCTTTACCCACGTGAGGGAGCGCAGCTTCCCATTCACTTTGGAGATGGCACTCCGGCAGCGCTGTGGGCCATGCCTGTGCTTCGAAGACACTAAACTACCCTTTCCATTTGCAGAAGGCACGCACAGAATGCTAAGTCTCTGTTCTTTGGGAGAAGTGGTTGGTGCTACTGTGCCTCTGTGTTTGCTGTCTCACTGCCCACTAGCAATGTTTCTGCTCGACACTGTGGGGCCAACGATGTGCAGCTAAGCTCACTTTGGAAGTACAAGTGACAGAATTCCTTTGCGGGGCACCATCCAGATATCACATTCGTAGCATGCGGGTACTTTCCTCCTAAGCTCTGCATTCGCAGCCAGCTTCAAGGTGTTCCTGTTGTGGATAGACTCTAGTGGAGGTGCCGCTGGAGACGGCCTCTGCTTCTATGTTCTTTGAGAGGGCTGCTTTGAGGAACCTCCTACTCTAGCCTCTGCCAAGTACAGCCTTCGGCCTCTCTCAAATACTCACCTGTGAGAGCTTGTCTTTCCTTTGGAGAAACAGCCCTTTTCCTGAAGTGAAAATGTCCGTGCTCTGTTCTTCTTTTGCACACAGGGAAAGGCCTTTACGGCTGCTGTTCGGCCTTTACCCACGCGAGGGAGGGCAGCTTCCCACTCACTTTGGAGATGGCACTCCTGCAGTGCTGTGGGCCATGCCTGTGCTTCGAAGACAGTAAACTAACCATTCCATTTGAAGAGGGCACACACAGAATGGGAAATCTCTGTTCTCTGGGAGTAGTGTTTGGTGCTACTGCGGCCCTGTGTTTGGTGGCTCACTGCCCAGTAGCAATGTTTCTAGTCGCCACTGTGGGGCAAACGATGTGCAGCTAAGCTCAGTTTGGAAGTACAACTGCCAGAATTCATTTGCGGGGCACCATCCAGATATCACATTCGTAGCATGCGGGTACTTTCCTCCTAAGCTCTGCATTCGCAGCTAGCTTCAAGGTGTTCCTGTTGTGGATAGACTCTACTGGAGGTGCCTCTGGAGACGGCCTCTGCTTCTATGTTCTTTGAGAGGGCTGCTTTGAGGAACCTCCTACTCTAGCCTCTGCCAAGGAAGGCCTTCGGCCTCTCTCAAATACACACCTGGAAGAACTTGTCTTTCCTTTGGAGAGACAGGGAGCCCTTTTCCTGAAGGGAAAATGTCCATGCTCTGTTCTTCTTTTGCACACAGGGAAAGGCCTTTACGGCTGCTGTTCGGCCTTTACCCATGCGAGGGAGGGCAGCTTCCCACTCACTTTGGAGATGGCACTCTTGCAGCGCTGTGGGCCATGCATGTGCTTCGAAGACACTAAACTAACCATTCCATTTGAAGAGGGCACACACAGAATGGGAAATCTCTGTTCTCTGGGAGTAGTGTTTGGTGCTACTGCGGCCCTGTGTTTGGTGGCTCACTGCCCAGTAGCAATGTTTCTAGTCGCCACTGTGGGGCAAACGATGTGCAGCTAAGCTCACTTTGGAAGTACAACTGCCAGAATTCCTTTGCGGGGCACCATCCAGATATCACATTCGTAGCATGCGGGTACTTTCCTCCTAAGCTCTGAATTCGCAGCCAGCTTCAAGGTGTTCCTGTTGTGGATAGACTCTAGTGGAGGTGCCGCTGGAGACGGCCTCTGCTTCTATGTTCCTTGAGAGGGCTACTTTGAGGAACCTCCTACTCTAGCCTCTGCCAAGTACAGCCTTCGGCCTCTCTCAAATACTCACTTACCTGTGAGAGCTTGTCTTTGCTTTGGAGAGATAGCCCTTTTCCTGAAGGGAAAATGTCCGTGCTCTGTTCTTCTTTTGCACACAGGGAAAGCCCTTTACGGCTGCTGTTCGGCCTTTACCCACGCGAGGGAGGGCAGCTTCCCATTCACTTTGGAGAGGGCACTCCTACAGCACTGTTGGCCATGCCTATGCTTCGAAGACAGTAAACTAACCATTCCATTTGAAGAGGGCACACACAGAATGGGAAACCTCTGTTATCTGGGAGAAGATGTTGGTGCTACTGTGCCTCTGTGTTTGGTGGCTCACTGCCCACTAGCAATATTTCTGCTCGCCACTGGGGGCAAGCGATGTGTAGCTAAGCTCACTTTGGAAGTACAAGTGCCAGAATTCCTTTGCGGGGCACCATCCAGATATCACATTCGTAGCATGCAGGTACTTTCCTCCTATGCTCTGCATTCGCAGCCAGGTTCAATGTGTTCCTGTTGAGGATAGACTCTAGTGGAGGTTCCGCTGGAGACGGCCTCTGCTTCTATGTTCTTTGAGAGGGCTGCTTTGAGGAACTTCCTACTATAGCATGTGCCAAGTACAGCCTTCGGCCTCTCTCAAATACTCACCTGTGACAGCTTGTCTTTCCTTTGGAGAAACAGAGAGCCCTTTTCCTGAAGGGAAAATGTCCGTGCTCTGTTCTTCTTTTGCACACAGGGAAAGCCCTTTACGGCTGCTGTTCGGCCTTTACCCACGCGAGGGAGGGCAGCTTCCCATTCACTTTGGAGATGGCACTCCTGCAGCGCTGTGGGCCATGCCTGTGCTTCGAAGACACTAAACTATCCTTTCCATTTGCAGAAGGCACGCACAGAATGCTATGTATCTGTTCTTTGGGAGAAGTGGTTGGTACTACTGTGCCTCTGTGTTTGCTGTCTCACTGCCCACTAGCAATGTTTCTGCTCGACACTGTGGGGCAAACGATGTGCAGCTAAGCTCACTTTGGAAGTACAAGTGCCAGAATTCCTTTGCGGGGCACCATCCAGATATCACATTCGTAGCATGCGGGTACTTTCCTCCTAAGCTCTGCATTCGCAGCCAGCTTCAAGGTGTTCCTGTTGTGGATAGACTCTAGTGGAGGTGCCGCTGGAGACGGCCTCTGCTTCTATGTTCTTTGAGAGGGCTGCTTTGAGGAACATCCTACTCTAGCCTCTGCCAAGGAAGGCCTTCGGCCTCTCTCAAATACACACCTGTGATAGCTTGTCTTTCCTTTGGAGACACAGAGAGCCCTTTTCCTGAAGGGAAAATGTCCATGCTCTGTTCTTCTTTTGCACACAGGGAAAGGCCTTTACGGCTGCTGTTCGGCCTTTACCCACGCGAGGGAGGGCAGCTTCCCACTCACTTTGGAGAGGGCACTCCTGCAGCGCTGTGGGCCATGCCTGTGCTTCGAAGACAGTAAACTAACCATTCCATTTGAAGAGGGCACACACAGAATGGGAAATCTCTGTTCTCTGGGAGTAGTGTTTGGTGCTACTGCGGCCCTGTGTTTGGTGGTTCACTGCCCACTAGCAATGTTTCTAGTCGCCACTGTGGGGCAAACGATGTGCAGCTAAGCTCACCTTGGAAGTACAAGTGCCAGAATTCCTTTGCGGGGCACCATCCAGATATCACATTCGTAGCATGCGGGTACTTTCCTCCTAAGCTCTGAATTCGCAGCCAGCTTCAAGGTGTTCCTGTTGTGGATATACTCTAGTGGATGTGCCGCTGGAGACGGACTCTGCTTCTATGTTCCTTGAGAGGGCTACATTGAGGAACCTCCTACTCTAGCCTCTGCCAAGTACAGCCTTCGGCCTCTCTCAAATACTCACTTACCTGTGAGAGCTTGTCTTTCCTTTGGAGAGACAGCCCTTTTCCTGAAGGGAAAATGTCCGTGCTCTGTTCTTCTTTTGCACACAGGGAAAGCCCTTTACGGCTGCTGTTCGACCTTTACCCACGCGAGGGAGGGCAGCTTCCCATTCACTTTGGAGAGGGCACTGCTACAGCACTGTGGGCCATGCCTGTGCTTCGAAGACAGTAAACTAACCATTCCATTTGAAGAGGGCACACACAGAATGGGAAACCTCTGTTATCTGGGAGAAGATGTTGGTGCTACTGTGCCTCTGTGTTTGGTGGCTCACTGCCCACTAGCAATATTTCTGCTCGCCACTGGGGGCAAGCGATGTGTAGCTAAGCTCACTTTGGAAGTACAAGTGCCAGAATTCCTTTGCGGGGCACCATCCAGATATCACATTCGTAGCATGCAGGTACTTTCCTCCTATGCTCTGCATTCGCAGCCAGGTTCAATGTGTTCCTGTTGAGGATAGACTCTAGTGGAGGTTCCGCTGGAGACGGCCTCTGCTTCTGTGTTCTTTGAGAGGGCTGCTTTGAGGAACTTCCTACTATAGCATGTGCCAAGTACAGCCTTCGGCCTCTCTCAAATACTCACCTGTGACAGCTTGTCTTGCCTTTGGAGAAACAGAGAGCCCTTTTCCTGAAGGGAAAATGTCCGTGCTCTGTTCTTCTTTTGCACACAGGGAAAGTCCTTTACGGCTGCTGTTCGGCCTTTACCCACGCGAGGGAGGGCAGCTTCCCATTCACTTTGGAGATGGCACTCCTGCAGCGCTGTGGGCCATGCCTGTGCTTCGAAGACACTAAACTACCCTTTCCATTTGCAGAAGGCACGCACAGAATGCTAAGTCTCTGTTCTTTGGGAGAAGTGGTTGGTACTACTGTGCCTCTGTGTTTGCTGTCTCACTGCCCACTAGCAATGTTTCTGCTCGACACTGTGGGGCAAACGATGTGCAGCTAAGCTCACTTTGGAAGTACAAGTGCCAGAATTCCTTTGCGGGGCACCATCCAGATATCACATTCGTAGCATGCGGGTACTTTCCTCCTAAGCTCTGCATTCGCAGCCAGCTTCAAGGTGTTCCTGTTGTGGATAGACTCTAGTGGAGGTGCCGCTGGAGACGGCCTCTTCTTCTATGTTCTTTGAGAGGGCTGCTTTGAGGAACCTCCTACTCTAGCCTCTGCCAAGGAAGGCCTTCGGCCTCTCTCAAATACTCACCTGTGATAGCTTGTCTTTCCTTTGGAGACACAGAGAGCCCTTTTCCTGAAGGGAAAATGTCCATGCTCTGTTCTTCTTTTGCACACAGGGAAAGGCCTTTACGGCTGCTGTTCGGCCTTTACCCACGCGAGGGAGGGCAGCTTCCCACTCACTTTGGAGATGGCACTCCTGCAGCGCTGTGGGCCATGCCTGTGCTTCGAAGACACTAAACTAACCATTCCATTTGAAGAGGGCACACACAGAATGGGAAATCTCTGTTCTCTGGGAGTAGTGTTTGGTGCTACTGCGGCCCTGTGTTTGGTGGTTCACTGCCCACTAGCAATGTTTCTAGTCGCCACTGTGGGGCAAACGATGTGCAGCTACGCTCACTTTGGAAGTACAAGTGCCAGAATTCCTTTGCGGGGCACCATCCAGATATCACATTCGTAGCATGCGGGTACTTTCCTCCTAAGCTCTGAATTCGCAGCCAGCTTCAAGGTGTTCCTGTTGTGGATAGACTCTAGTGGATGTGCCGCTGGAGACGGAATCTGCTTCTATGTTCCTTGAGAGGGCTACATTGAGGAACCTCCTACTCTAGCCTCTGCCAAGTACAGCCTTCGGCCTCTCTCAAATACTCACTTACCTGTGAGAGCTTGTCTTTCCTTTGGAGAGACAGCCCTTTTCCTGAAGGGAAAATGTCCGTGCTCTGTTCTTCTTTTGCACACAGGGAAAGCCCTTTACGGCTGCTGTTCGGCCTTTACCCACGCGAGGGAGGGCAGCTTCCCATTCACTTTGGAGATGGCACTCCTGCAGCGCTGTGGGCCATGCCTGTGCTTCGAAGACAGTAAACTAACCATTCCATTTGAAGAGGGCACACACAGAATGGGAAACCTCTGTTATCTGGGAGAAGATGTTGGTGCTACTGTGCCTCTGTGTTTGGTGGCTCACTGCCCACTAGCAATATTTCTGCTCGCCACTGGGGGCAAGCGATGTGTAGCTAAGCTCACTTTGGAAGTACAAGTGCCAGAATTCCTTTGCGGGGCACCATCCAGATATCACATTCGTAGCATGCAGGTACTTTCCTCCTATGCTCTGCATTCGCAGCCAGGTTCAATGTGTTCCTGTTGAGGATAGACTCTAGTGGAGGTTCCGCTGGAGACGGCCTCTGCTTCTATGTTCTTAGAGAGGGCTGCTTTGAGGAACTTCCTACTATAGCATGTGCCAAGTACAGCCTTCGGCCTCTCTCAAATACTCACCTGTGACAGCTTGTCTTTCCTTTGGAGAAACAGAGAGCCCTTTTCCTGAAGGGAAAATGTCCGTGCTCTGTTCTTCTTTTGCACACAGGGAAAGGCCTTTACGGCTGCTGTTCGGCCTTTACCCACGCGAGGGAGGGCAGCTTCCCATTCACTTTGGAGATGGCACTCCTGCAGCGCTGTGGGCCATGCCTGTGCTTCGAAGACACTAAACTACCCTTTCCATTTGCAGAAGGCACGCACAGAATGCTAAGTATCTGTTCTTTGGGAGAAGTGGTTGGTACTACTGTGCCTCTGTGTTTGCTGTCTCACTGCCCACTAGCAATGTTTCTGCTCGACACTGTGGGGCAAACGATGTGCAGCTAAGCTCACTTTGGAAGTACAAGTGCCAGAATTCCTTTGCGGGGCACCATCCAGATATCACATTCGTAGCATGCGGGTACTTTCCTCCTAAGCTCTGAATTCGCAGCCAGCTTCAAGGTGTTCCTGTTGTGGATAGACTCTAGTGGAGGTGCCGCTGGAGACGGCCTCTGCTTCTATGTTCTTTGAGAGAGCTGCTTTGAGGAACCTCCTACTCTAGCCTCTGCCATGGAAGGCCTTCGGCCTCTCTCAAATACTCACCTGTGATAGCTTGTCTTTCCTTTGGAGAGACAGAGAGCCCTTTTCCTGAAGGGAAAATGTCCATGCTCTGTTCTTCTTTTGCACACAGGGAAAGGCCTTTTCGGCTGCTGTTCGGCCTTTACCCACGCGAGGGAGGGCAGCTTC
Source organism: Kogia breviceps (assembly GCF_026419965.1). Classification (NCBI taxonomy): domain Eukaryota; kingdom Metazoa; phylum Chordata; class Mammalia; order Artiodactyla; family Physeteridae; genus Kogia; species Kogia breviceps. Next base: position 31,047,654 of record NC_081324.1, read on the forward strand.
CCACTCACTTTGGAGATGGCACTCCTGCAGCGCTGTGGGCCATGCCTGTGCTTCGAAGACAGTAAACTAACCATTCCATTTGAAGAGGGCACACACAGAATGGGAAATCTCTGTTCTCTGGGAGTAGTGTTTGGTGCTACTGCGGCCCTGTGTTTGGTGGTTCACTGCTCACTAGCAATGTTTCTAGTCGCCACTGTGGGGCAAACGATGTGCAGCTAAGCTCACTTTGGAAGTACAAGTGCCAGAATTCCTTTGCGGGGCACCATCCAGATATCACATTCGTAGCATGCGGGTACTTTCCTACTAAGCTCTGAATTCGCAGCCAGCTTCAAGGTGTTCCTGTTGTGGATAGACTCTAGTGGATGTGCCGCTGGAGACGGACTCTGCTTCTATGTTCCTTGAGAGGGCTACATTGAGGAACCTCCTACTCTAGCCTCTGCCAAGTACAGCCTTCGGCCTCTCTCAAATACTCACTTACCTGTGAGAGCTTGTCTTTCCTTTGGAGAGACAGCCCTTTTCCTGAAGGGAAAATGTCCGTGCTCTGTTCTTCTTTTGCACACAGGGAAAGCCCTTTACGGCTGCTGTTCGGCCTTTACCCACGCGAGGGAGGGCAGCTTCCCATTCACTTTGGAGAGGGCACTCCTGCAGCGCTGTGGGCCATGCCTGTGCTTCGAAGACACTAAACTAAACTTTCCATTTGAAGTGGGCACACACAGAATGGGAAACCTCAGTTATCTGGGAGAAGTTGTTGGTGCTACTGTGCCTCTGTGTTTGGTGGCTCACTGCCCACTAGCAATATTTCTGCTCGCCACTGGGGCAAGCGATGTGCAGCTAAGCTCACTTTGGAAGTACAAGTGCCAGAATTCCTTTGCGGGGCACCATCCAGATATCACATTCGTAGCATGCGGGTACTTTCCTCCTAAGCTCTGCATTCGCAGCCAGCTTCAAGGTGTTCCTGTTGTGGATAGACTCTAGTGGAGGTGCCACTGGAGACGGCCTCTGCTTCTATGTTCTTTGAGAGGGCTGCTTTGAGGAACTTCCTACTATAGCATGTGCCAAGTACAGCCTTCGGCCTCTCTCAAATACTCACCTGTGAGAGCTTGTCTTTCCTTTGGAGAAACAGAGAGCCCTTTTCCTGAAGGGAAAATGTCCGTGCTCTGTTCTTCTTTTGCAAACAGGGAAAGGCCTTTACGGCTGCTGCTCGGCCTTTACCCACGCGAGGGAGGGCAGCTTCCCATTCACTTTGGAGATGGCACTCCTGCAGCGCTGTGGGCCATGCCTGTGCTTCGAAGACACTAAACTACCCTTTCCATTTGCAGAAGGCACGCACAGAATGCTAAGTCTCTGTTCTTTGGGAGAAGTGGTTGGTGCTACTGTGCCTCTGTGTTTGCTGTCTCACTGCCCACTAGCAATGTTTCTGCTCGACACTGTGGGGCAAACGATGTGCAGCTAAGCTCACTTTGGAAGTACAAGTGCCAGAATTCCTTTGCGGGGCACCATCCAGATATCACATTCGTAGCATGCGGGTACTTTCCTCCTAAGCTCTGCATTCGCAGCCAGCTTCAAGGTGTTCCTGTTGTGGATAGACTCTACTGGAGGTGCCTCTGGAGACGGCCTCTGCTTCTATGTTCTTTGAGAGGGCTGCTTTGAGGAACCTCCTACTCTAGCCTCTGCCAAGGAAGGCCTTCGGCCTCTCTCAAATACACACCTGGGAGAGCTTGTCTTTCCTTTGGAGAGACAGAGAGCCCTTTTCCTGAAGGGAAAATGTCCATGCTCTGTTCTTCTTTTGCACACAGGGAAAGGCCTTTACGGCTGCTGTTCGGCCTTTACCCACGCGAGGGAGGGCAGCTTCCCACTCACTTTGGAGAGGGCACTCCTGCAGCGCTGTGGGCCATGCCTGTGCTTCGAAGACAGTAAACTAACCATTCCATTTGAAGAGGGCACACACAGAATGGGAAATCTCTGTTCTCTGGGAGTAGTGTTTGGTGCTACTGCGGCCCTGTGTTTGGTGGCTCACTGCCCACTAGCAATGTTTCTAGTCGCCACTGTGGGGCAAACGATGTGCAGCTAAGCTCACTTTGGAAGTACAAGTGCCAGAATTCCTTTGCGGGGCACCATCCAGATATCACATTCGTAGCATGCAGGTACTTTCCTCCTATGCTCTGCATTCGCAGCCAGGTTCAATGTGTTCCTTTTGAGGATAGACTCTAGTGGAGGTTCCGCTGGAGGCGGCCTCTGCTTCTATGTTCTTTGAGAGGGCTGCTTTGAGGAGCCTCCTACTCTAGCCACTGCCAAGTACAGCCTTCGGTCTCTCTCAAATACTCACCTGTGAGAGCTTGTCTTTCCTTTGGAGAAACAGAGAGCCCTTTTCCTGAAGGGAAAATGTACGTGCTCTGTTCTTCTTTTGCATACAGGGAAAGGCCTTTACGGCTGCTGTTCGGCCTTTACCCACGCGAGGGAGGGCAGCTTCCCATTCACTTTGGAGATGCCACTCCTGCAGCGCTGTGGGCCATGCCTGTGCTTCGAAGACACTAAACTACCCTTTCCATTTGCAGAAGGCACGCACAGAATGCTAAGTCTCTGTTCTTTGGGAGAAGTGGTTGGTACTACTGTGCCTCTGTGTTTGCTGTCTCACTGCCCACTAGCAATGTTTCTGCTCGACACTGTGGGGCAAACGATAGGCAGCTAAGCTCACTTTGGAAGTACAAGTGCCAGAATTCCTTTGCGGGGCACCATCCAGATACCACATTCGTAGCATGCGGGTACTTTCCTCCTAAGCTCTGCATTCGCTGCCAGCTTCAAGGTGTTCCTGTTGTGGATAGACTCTAGTGGAGGTGCCGCTGGAGACGGCCTCTGCTTCTATGTTCTTTGAGAGGGCTGCTTTGAGGAACCTCCTACTCTAGCCTCTGCCAAGGAAGGCCTTCGGCCTCTCTCAAATACTCACCTGTGATAGCTTGTCTTTCCTTTGGAGACACAGAGAGCCCTTTTCCTGAAGGGAAAATGTCCATGCTCTGTTCTTCTTTTGCACACAGGGAAAGGCCTTTACGGCTGCTGTTCGGCCTTTACCCACGCGAGGGAGGGCAGCTTCCCACTCACTTTGGAGATGGCACTCCTGCAGCGCTGTGGGCCATGCCTGTGCTTCGAAGACACTAAACTAACCATTCCATTTGAAGAGGGCACACACAGAATGGGAAATCTCTGTTCTCTGGGAGTAGTGTTTGGTGCTACTGCGGCCCTGTGTTTGGTGGTTCACTGCCCACTAGCAATGTTTCTAGTCGCCACTGTGGGGCAAACGATGTGCAGCTAAGCTCACTTTGGAAGTACAAGTGCCAGAATTCCTTTGCGGGGCACCATCCAGATATCACATTCGTAGCATGCGGGTACTTTCCTCCTAAGCTCTGAATTCGCAGCCAGCTTCAAGGTGTTCCTGTTGTGGATAGACTCTAGTGGATGTGCCGCTGGAGACGGAATCTGCTTCTATGTTCCTTGAGAGGGCTACATTGAGGAACCTCCTACTCTAGCCTCTGCCAAGTACAGCCTTCGGCCTCTCTCAAATACTCACTTAGCTGTGAGAGCTTGTCTTTCCTTTGGAGAGACAGCCCTTTTCCTGAAGGGAAAATGTCCGTGCTCTGTTCTTCTTTTGCACACAGGGAAAGCCCTTTACGGCTGCTGTTCGGCCTTTACCCACGCGAGGGAGGGCAGCTTCCCATTCACTTTGGAGATGGCACTCCTGCAGCGCTGTGGGCCATGCCTGTGCTTCGAAGACAGTAAACTAACCATTCCATTTGAAGAGGGCACACACAGAATGGGAAACCTCTGTTATCTGGGAGAAGATGTTGGTGCTACTGTGCCTCTGTGTTTGGTGGCTCACTGCCCACTAGCAATATTTCTGCTCGCCACTGGGGGCAAGCGATGTGTAGCTAAGCTCACTTTGGAAGTACAAGTGCCAGAATTCCTTTGCGGGGCACCATCCAGATATCACATTCGTAGCATGCAGGTACTTTCCTCCTATGCTCTGCATTCGCAGCCAGGTTCAATGTGTTCCTGTTGAGGATAGACTCTAGTGGAGGTTCCGCTGGAGACGGCCTCTGCTTCTATGTTCTTAGAGAGGGCTGCTTTGAGGAACTTCCTACTATAGCATGTGCCAAGTACAGCCTTCGGCCTCTCTCAAATACTCACCTGTGACAGCTTGTCTTTCCTTTGGAGAAACAGAGAGCCCTTTTCCTGAAGGGAAAATGTCCGTGCTCTGTTCTTCTTTTGCACACAGGGAAAGGCCTTTACGGCTGCTGTTCGGCCTTTACCCACGCGAGGGAGGGCAGCTTCCCATTCACTTTGGAGATGGCACTCCTGCAGCGCTGTGGGCCATGCCTGTGCTTCGAAGACACTAAACTACCCTTTCCATTTGCAGAAGGCACGCACAGAATGCTAAGTATCTGTTCTTTTGGAGAAGTGGTTGGTACTACTGTGCCTCTGTGTTTGCTGTCTCACTGCCCACTAGCAATGTTTCTGCTCGACACTGTGGGGCAAACGATGTGCAGCTAAGCTCACTTTGGAAGTACAAGTGCCAGAATTCCTTTGCGGGGCACCATCCAGATATCACATTCGTAGCATGCGGGTACTTTCCTCCTAAGCTCTGAATTCGCAGCCAGCTTCAAGGTGTTCCTGTTGTGGATAGACTCTAGTGGAGGTGCCGCTGGAGACGGCCTCTGCTTCTATGTTCTTTGAGAGAGCTGCTTTGAGGAACCTCCTACTCTAGCCTCTGCCAAGGAAGGCCTTCGGCCTCTCTCAAATACTCACCTGTGATAGCTTGTCTTTCCTTTGGAGAGACAGAGAGCCCTTTTCCTGAAGGGAAAATGTCCATGCTCTGTTCTTCTTTTGCACACAGGGAAAGGCCTTTTCGGCTGCTGTTCGGCCTTTACCCACGCGAGGGAGGGCAGCTTCCCACTCACTTTGGAGATGGCACTCCTGCAGCGCTGTGGGCCATGCCTGTGCTTCGAAGACAGTAAACTAACCATTCCATGTGAAGAGGGCACACACAGAATGGGAAATCTCTGTTCTCTGGGAGTAGTGTTTGGTGCTACTGCGGCCCTGTGTTTGGTGGTTCACTGCTCACTAGCAATGTTTCTAGTCGCCACTGTGGGGCAAACGATGTGCAGCTAAGCTCACTTTGGAAGTACAAGTGCCAGAATTCCTTTGCGGGGCACCATCCAGATATCACATTCGTAGCATGCGGGTACTTTCCTACTAAGCTCTGAATTCGCAGCCAGCTTCAAGGTGTTCCTGTTGTGGATAGACTCTAGTGGATGTGCCGCTGGAGACGGACTCTGCTTCTATGTTCCTTGAGAGGGCTACATTGAGGAACCTCCTACTCTAGCCTCTGCCAAGTACAGCCTTCGGCCTCTCTCAAATACTCACTTACCTGTGAGAGCTTGTCTTTCCTTTGGAGAGACAGCCCTTTTCCTGAAGGGAAAATGTCCGTGCTCTGTTCTTCTTTTGCACACAGGGAAAGCCCTTTACGGCTGCTGTTCGGCCTTTACCCACGCGAGGGAGGGCAGCTTCCCATTCACTTTGGAGAGGGCACTCCTGCAGCGCTGTGGGCCATGCCTGTGCTTCGAAGACACTAAACTAAACTTTCCATTTGAAGTGGGCACACACAGAATGGGAAACCTCAGTTATCTGGGAGAAGTTGTTGGTGCTACTGTGCATCTGTGTTTGGTGGCTCACTGCCCACTAGCAATATTTCTGCTCGCACTGGGGCAAGCGATGTGCAGCTAAGCTCACTTTGGAAGTACAAGTGCCAGAATTCCTTTGCGGGGCACCATCCAGATATCACATTCGTAGCATGCGGGTACTTTCCTCCTAAGCTCTGCATTCGCAGCCAGCTTCAAGGTGTTCCTGTTGTGGATAGACTCTAGTGGAGGTGCCACTGGAGACGGCCTCTGCTTCTATGTTCTTTGAGAGGGCTGCTTTGAGGAACTTCCTACTATAGCATGTGCCAAGTACAGCCTTCGGCCTCTCTCAAATACTCACCTGTGAGAGCTTGTCTTTCCTTTGGAGAAACAGAGAGCCCTTTTCCTGAAGGGAAAATGTCCGTGCTCTGTTCTTCTTTTGCAAACAGGGAAAGGCCTTTACGGCTGCTGCTCGGCCTTTACCCACGCGAGGGAGGGCAGCTTCCCATTCACTTTGGAGATGGCACTCCTGCAGCGCTGTGGGCCATGCCTGTGCTTCGAAGACACTAAACTACCCTTTCCATTTGCAGAAGGCACGCACAGAATGCTAAGTCTCTGTTCTTTGGGAGAAGTGTTTGGTGCTACTGTGCCTCTGTGTTTGCTGTCTCACTGCCCACTAGCAATGTTTCTGCTCGACACTGTGGGGCAAACGATGTGCAGCTAAGCTCACTTTGGAAGTACAAGTGCCAGAATTCCTTTGCGGGGCACCATCCAGATATCACATTCGTAGCATGCGGGTACTTTCCTCCTAAGCTCTGCATTCGCAGCCAGCTTCAAGGTGTTCCTGTTGTGGATAGACTCTACTGGAGGTGCCTCTGGAGACGGCCTCTGCTTCTATGTTCTTTGAGAGGGCTGCTTTGAGGAACCTCCTACTCTAGCCTCTGCCAAGGAAGGCCTTCGGCCTCTCTCAAATACACACCTGGGAGAGCTTGTCTTTCCTTTGGAGAGACAGAGAGCCCTTTTCCTGAAGGGAAAATGTCCATGCTCTGTTCTTCTTTTGCACACAGGGAAAGGCCTTTACGGCTGCTGTTCGGCCTTTACCCACGCGAGGGAGGGCAGCTTCCCACTCACTTTGGAGAGGGCACTCCTGCAGCGCTGTGGGCCATGCCTGTGCTTCGAAGACAGTAAACTAACCATTCCATTTGAAGAGGGCACACACAGAATGGGAAATCTCTGTTCTCTGGGAGTAGTGTTTGGTGCTACTGCGGCCCTGTGTTTGGTGGCTCACTGCCCACTAGCAATGTTTCTAGTCGCCACTGTGGGGCAAACGATGTGCAGCTAAGCTCACTTTGGAAGTACAAGTGCCAGAATTCCTTTGCGGGGCACCATCCAGATATCACATTCGTAGCATGCAGGTACTTTCCTCCTATGCTCTGCATTCGCAGCCAGGTTCAATGTGTTCCTTTTGAGGATAGACTCTAGTGGAGGTTCCGCTGGAGGCGGCCTCTGCTTCTATGTTCTTTGAGAGGGCTGCTTTGAGGAGCCTCCTACTCTAGCCACTGCCAAGTACAGCCTTCGGTCTCTCTCAAATACTCACCTGTGAGAGCTTGTCTTTCCTTTGGAGAAACAGAGAGCCCTTTTCCTGAAGGGAAAATGTACGTGCTCTGTTCTTCTTTTGCATACAGGGAAAGGCCTTTACGGCTGCTGTTCGGCCTTTACCCACGCGAGGGAGGGCAGCTTCCCATTCACTTTGGAGATGCCACTCCTGCAGCGCTGTGGGCCATGCCTGTGCTTCGAAGACACTAAACTACCCTTTCCATTTGCAGAAGGCACGCACAGAATGCTAAGTCTCTGTTCTTTGGGAGAAGTGGTTGGTACTACTGTGCCTCTGTGTTTGCTGTCTCACTGCCCACTAGCAATGTTTCTGCTCGACACTGTGGGGCAAACGATAGGCAGCTAAGCTCACTTTGGAAGTACAAGTGCCAGAATTCCTTTGCGGGGCACCATCCAGATACCACATTCGTAGCATGCGGGTACTTTCCTCCTAAGCTCTGCATTCGCTGCCAGCTTCAAGGTGTTCCTGTTGTGGATAGACTCTAGTGGAGGTGCCGCTGGAGACGGCCTCTGCTTCTATGTTCTTTGAGAGAGCTGCTTTGAGGAACCTCCTACTCTAGCCTCTGCCAAGGAAGGCCTTCGGCCTCTCTCAAATACTCACCTGTGATAGCTTGTCTTTCCTTTGGAGACACAGAGAGCCCTTTTCCTGAAGGGAAAATGTCCATGCTCTGTTCTTCTTTTGCACACAGGGAAAGGCCTTTACGGCTGCTGTTCGGCCTTTACCCACGCGAGGGAGGGCAGCTTCCCACTCACTTTGGAGATGGCACTCCTGCAGCGCTGTGGGCCATGCCTGTGCTTCGAAGACACTAAACTAACCATTCCATTTGAAGAGGGCACACACAGAATGGGAAATCTCTGTTCTCTGGGAGTAGTGTTTGGTGCTACTGCGGCCCTGTGTTTGGTGGTTCACTGCCCACTAGCAATGTTTCTAGTCGCCACTGTGGGGCAAACGATGTGCAGCTAAGCTCACTTTGGAAGTACAAGTGCCAGAATTCCTTTGCGGGGCACCATCCAGATATCACATTCGTAGCATGCGGGTACTTTCCTCCTAAGCTCTGAATTCGCAGCCAGCTTCAAGGTGTTCCTGTTGTGGATAGACTCTAGTGGATGTGCCGCTGGAGACGGACTCTGCTTCTATGTTCCTTGAGAGGGCTACATTGAGGAACCTCCTACTCTAGCCTCTGCCAAGTACAGCCTTCGGCCTCTCTCAAATACTCACTTACCTGTGAGAGCTTGTCTTTCCTTTGGAGAGACAGCCCTTTTCCTGAAGGGAAAATGTCCGTGCTCTGTTCTTCTTTTGCACACAGGGAAAGCCCTTTACGGCTGCTGTTCGGCCTTTACCCACGCGAGGGAGGGCAGCTTCCCATTCACTTTGGAGAGGGCACTCCTGCAGCGCTGTGGGCCATGCCTGTGCTTCGAAGACACTAAACTAAACTTTCCATTTGAAGTGGGCACACACAGAATGGGAAACCTCAGTTATCTGGGAGAAGTTGTTGGTGCTACTGTGCCTCTGTGTTTGGTGGCTCACTGCCCACTAGCAATATTTCTGCTCGCCACTGGGGGCAAGCGATGTGCAGCTAAGCTCACTTTGGAAGTACAAGTGCCAGAATTCCTTTGCGGGGCACCATCCAGATATCACATTCGTAGCATGCGGGTACTTTCCTCCTAAGCTCTGCATTCGCAGCCAGCGTCAAGGTGTTCCTGTTGTGGATAGATTCTAGTGGAGGTGCCACTGGAGACGGCCTCTGCTTCTATGTTCTTTGAGAGGGCTGCTTTGAGGAACTTCCTACTATAGCATGTGCCAAGTACAACCTTCGGCCTCTCTCAAATACTCACCTGTGAGAGCTTGTCTTTCCTTTGGAGAAACAGAGAGCCCTTTTCCTGAAGGGAAAATGTCCGTGCTCTGTTCTTCTTTTGCACACAGGGAAAGGCCTTTACGGCTGCTGCTCGCCCTTTACCCACGCGAGGGAGGGCAGCTTCCCATTCACTTTGGAGATGGCACGCCTGCAGCGCTGTGGGCCATGCCTGTGCTTCGAAGACACTAAACTACCCTTTCCATTTGCAGAAGGCACGCACAGAATGCTAAGTCTCTGTTCTTTTGGAGAAGTGGTTGGTGCTACTGTGCCTCTGTGTTTGCTGTCTCACTGCCCACTAGCAATGTTTCTGCTCGACACTGTGGGGCAAACGATGTGCAGCTAAGCTCACTTTGGAAGTACAAGTGCCAGAATTCCTTTGCGGGGCAACATCCAGATATCACATTCGTAGCATGCGGGTACTTTCCTCCTAAGCTCTGCATTCGCAGCCAGCTTCAAGGTGTTCCTGTTGTGGATAGACTCTACTGGAGGTGCCTCTGGAGACGGCCTCTGCTTCTATGTTCTTTGAGAGGGCTGCTTTGAGGAACCTCCTACTCTAGCCTCTGCCAAGGAAGGCCTTCGGCCTCTCTCAAATACACACCTGGGAGAGCTTGTCTTTCCTTTGGAGAGACAGAGAGCCCTTTTCCTGAAGGGAAAATGTCCATGCTCTGTTCTTCTTTTGCACACAGGGAAAGGCCTTTACGGCTGCTGTTCGGCCTTTACCCGCGCGAGGGAGGGCAGCTCCCCACTCACTTTGGAGAGGGCACTCCTGCAGCGCTGTGGGCCATGCCTGTGCTTCGAAGACAGTAAACTAACCATTCCATTTGAAGAGGGCACACACAGAATGGGAAATCTCTGTTCTCTGGGAGTAGTGTTTGGTGCTACTGCGGCCCTGTGTTTGGTGGCTCACTGCCCACTAGCAATGTTTCTAGTCGCCACCTTGGGGCAAACGATGTGCAGCTAAGCTCACTTTGGAAGTACAAGTGCCAGAATTCCTTTGCGGGGCACCATCCAGATATCACATTCGTAGCATGCAGGTACTTTCCTCCTATGCTCTGCATTCGCAGCCAGGTTCAATGTGTTCCTTTTGAGGATAGACTCTAGTGGAGGTTCCGCTGGAGACGGCCTCTGCTTCTATGTTCTTTGAGAGGGCTGCTTTGAGGAACCTCCTACTCTAGCCTCTGCCAAGTACAGCCTTCGGCCTCTCTCAAATACTCACCTGTGAGAGCTTGTCTTTCCTTTGGAGAAACAGAGAGCCCTTTTCCTGAAGGGAAAATGTACGTGCTTTGTTCTTCTTTTGCACACAGGGAAAGGCCTTTACGGCTGCTGTTCGGCCTTTACCCACGCGAGGGAGGGCAGCTTCCCATTCACTTTGGAGATGCCACTCCTGCAGCGCTGTGGGCCATGCCTGTGCTTCGAAGACACTAAACTACCCTTTCCATTTGCAGAAGGCACGCACAGAATGCAAAGTCTCTGTTCTTTGGGAGAAGTGGTTGGTGCTACTGTGCCTCTGTGTTTGCTGTCTCACTGCCCACTAGCAATGTTTCTGCTCGACACTGTGGGGCAAACGATGTGCAGCTAAGCTCACTTTGGAAGTACAAGTGCCAGAATTCCTTTGCGGGGCACCATCCAGATACCACATTCGTAGCATGCGGGTACTTTCCTCCTAAGCTCTGCATTCGCAGCCAGCTTCAAGGTGTTCCTGTTGTGGATAGACTCTAGTGGAGGTGCCGCTGGAGACGGCCTCTGCTTCTATGTTCTTTGAGAGAGCTGCTTTGAGGAACCTCCTACTCTAGCCTCTGCCAAGGAAGGCCTTCGGCCTCTCTCAAATACTCACCTGTGATAGCTTGTCTTTCCTTTGGAGACACAGAGAGCCCTTTTCCTGAAGGGAAAATGTCCATGCTCTGTTCTTCTTTTGCACACAGGGAAAGGCCTTTACGGCTGCTGTTCGGCCTTTACCCACGCGAGGGAGGGCAGCTTCCCACTCACTTTGGAGATGGCACTCCTGCAGCGCTGTGGGCCATGCCTGTGCTTCGAAGACACTAAACTAACCATTCCATTTGAAGAGGGCACACACAGAATGGGAAATCTCTGTTCTCTGGGAGTAGTGTTTGGTGCTACTGCGGCCCTGTGTTTGGTGGTTCACTGCCCACTAGCAATGTTTCTAGTCGCCACTGTGGGGCAAACGATGTGCAGCTAAGCTCACTTTGGAAGTACAAGTGCCAGAATTCCTTTGCGGGGCACCATCCAGATATCACATTCGTAGCATGCGGGTACTTTCCTCCTAAGCTCTGAATTCGCAGCCAGCTTCAAGGTGTTCCTGTTGTGGATAGACTCTAGTGGATGTGCCGCTGGAGACGGACTCTGCTTCTATGTTCCTTGAGAGGGCTACATTGAGGAACCTCCTACTCTAGCCTCTGCCAAGTACAGCCTTCGGCCTCTCTCAAATACTCACTTACCTGTGAGAGCTTGTCTTTCCTTTGGAGAGACAGCCCTTTTCCTGAAGGGAAAATGTCCGTGCTCTGTTCTTCTTTTGCACACAGGGAAAGCCCTTTACGGCTGCTGTTCGGCCTTTACCCACGCGAGGGAGGGCAGCTTCCCATCCACTTTGGAGAGGGCACTCCTGCAGCGCTGTGGGCCATGCCTGTGCTTCGAAGACACTAAACTAAACTTTCCATTTGAAGTGGGCACACACAGAATGGGAAACCTCAGTTATCTGGGAGAAGTTGTTGGTGCTACTGTGCCTCTGTGTTTGGTGGCTCACTGCCCACTAGCAATATTTCTGCTCGCCACTGGGGGCAAGCGATGTGCAGCTAAGCTCACTTTGGAAGTACAAGTGCCAGAATTCCTTTGCGGGGCACCATCCAGATATCACATTCGTAGCATGCGGGTACTTTCCTCCTAAGCTCTGCATTCGCAGCCAGCGTCAAGGTGTTCCTGTTGTGGATAGATTCTAGTGGAGGTGCCACTGGAGACGGCCTCTGCTTCTATGTTCTTTGAGAGGGCTGCTTTGAGGAACTTCCTACTATAGCATGTGCCAAGTACAACCTTCGGCCTCTCTCAAATACTCACCTGTGAGAGCTTGTCTTTCCTTTGGAGAAACAGAGAGCCCTTTTCCTGAAGGGAAAATGTCCGTGCTCTGTTCTTCTTTTGCACACAGGGAAAGGCCTTTACGGCTGCTGCTCGCCCTTTACCCACGCGAGGGAGGGCAGCTTCCCATTCACTTTGGAGATGGCACGCCTGCAGCGCTGTGGGCCATGCCTGTGCTTCGAAGACACTAAACTACCCTTTCCATTTGCAGAAGGCACGCACAGAATGCTAAGTCTCTGTTCTTTTGGAGAAGTGGTTGGTGCTACTGTGCCTCTGTGTTTGCTGTCTCACTGCCCACTAGCAATGTTTCTGCTCGACACTGTGGGGCAAACGATGTGCAGCTAAGCTCACTTTGGAAGTACAAGTGCCAGAATTCCTTTGCGGGGCACCATCCAGATATCACATTCGTAGCATGCGGGTACTTTCCTCCTAAGCTCTGCATTCGCAGCCAGCTTCAAGGTGTTCCTGTTGTGGATAGACTCTACTGGAGGTGCCTCTGGAGACGGCCTCTGCTTCTATGTTCTTTGAGAGGGCTGCTTTGAGGAACCTCCTACTCTAGCCTCTGCCAAGGAAGGCCTTCGGCCTCTCTCAAATACACACCTGGGAGAGCTTGTCTTTCCTTTGGAGAGACAGAGAGCCCTTTTCCTGAAGGGAAAATGTCCATGCTCTGTTCTTCTTTTGCACACAGGGAAAGGCCTTTACGGCTGCTGTTCGGCCTTTACCCGCGCGAGGGAGGGCAGCTCCCCACTCACTTTGGAGAGGGCACTCCTGCAGCGCTGTGGGCCATGCCTGTGCTTCGAAGACAGTAAACTAACCATTCCATTTGAAGAGGGCACACACAGAATGGGAAATCTCTGTTCTCTGGGAGTAGTGTTTGGTGCTACTGCGGCCCTGTGTTTGGTGGCTCACTGCCCACTAGCAATGTTTCTAGTCGCCACCTTGGGGCAAACGATGTGCAGCTAAGCTCACTTTGGAAGTACAAGTGCCAGAATTCCTTTGCGGGGCACCATCCAGATATCACATTCGTAGCATGCAGGTACTTTCCTCCTATGCTCTGCATTCGCAGCCAGGTTCAATGTGTTCCTTTTGAGGATAGACTCTAGTGGAGGTTCCGCTGGAGACGGCCTCTGCTTCTATGTTCTTTGAGAGGGCTGCTTTGAGGAACCTCCTACTCTAGCCTCTGCCAAGTACAGCCTTCGGCCTCTCTCAAATACTCACCTGTGAGAGCTTGTCTTTCCTTTGGAGAAACAGAGAGCCCTTTTCCTGAAGGGAAAATGTACGTGCTTTGTTCTTCTTTTGCACACAGGGAAAGGCCTTTACGGCTGCTGTTCGGCCTTTACCCACGCGAGGGAGGGCAGCTTCCCATTCACTTTGGAGATGCCACTCCTGCAGCGCTGTGGGCCATGCCTGTGCTTCGAAGACACTAAACTACCCTTTCCATTTGCAGAAGGCACGCACAGAATGCAAAGTCTCTGTTCTTTGGGAGAAGTGGTTGGTGCTACTGTGCCTCTGTGTTTGCTGTCTCACTGCCCACTAGCAATGTTTCTGCTCGACACTGTGGGGCAAACGATGTGCAGCTAAGCTCACTTTGGAAGTACAAGTGCCAGAATTCCTTTGCGGGGCACCATCCAGATACCACATTCGTAGCATGCGGGTACTTTCCTCCTAAGCTCTGCATTCGCAGCCAGCTTCAAGGTGTTCCTGTTGTGGATAGACTCTAGTGGAGGTGCCGCTGGAGACGGCCTCTGCTTCTATGTTCTTTGAGAGAGCTGCTTTGAGGAACCTCCTACTCTAGCCTCTGCCAAGGAAGGCCTTCGGCCTCTCTCAAATACTCACCTGTGATAGCTTGTCTTTCCTTTGGAGACACAGAGAGCCCTTTTCCTGAAGGGAAAATGTCCATGCTCTGTTCTTCTTTTGCACACAGGGAAAGGCCTTTACGGCTGCTGTTCGGCCTTTACCCACGCGAGGGAGGGCAGCTTCCCACTCACTTTGGAGATGGCACTCCTGCAGCGCTGTGGGCCATGCCTGTGCTTCGAAGACACTAAACTAACCATTCCATTTGAAGAGGGCACACACAGAATGGGAAATCTCTGTTCTCTGGGAGTAGTGTTTGGTGCTACTGCGGCCCTGTGTTTGGTGGTTCACTGCCCACTAGCAATGTTTCTAGTCGCCACTGTGGGGCAAACGATGTGCAGCTAAGCTCACTTTGGAAGTACAAGTGCCAGAATTCCTTTGCGGGGCACCATCCAGATATCACATTCGTAGCATGCGGGTACTTTCCTCCTAAGCTCTGAATTCGCAGCCAGCTTCAAGGTGTTCCTGTTGTGGATAGACTCTAGTGGATGTGCCGCTGGAGACGGACTCTGCTTCTATGTTCCTTGAGAGGGCTACATTGAGGAACCTCCTACTCTAGCCTCTGCCAAGTACAGCCTTCGGCCTCTCTCAAATACTCACTTACCTGTGAGAGCTTGTCTTTCCTTTGGAGAGACAGCCCTTTTCCTGAAGGGAAAATGTCCGTGCTCTGTTCTTCTTTTGCACACAGGGAAAGCCCTTTACGGCTGCTGTTCGGCCTTTACCCACGCGAGGGAGGGCAGCTTCCCATTCACTTTGGAGAGGGCACTCCTGCAGCGCTGTGGGCCATGCCTGTGCTTCGAAGACACTAAACTAAACTTTCCATTTGAAGTGGGCACACACAGAATGGGAAACCTCAGTTATCTGGGAGAAGTTGTTGGTGCTACTGTGCCTCTGTGTTTGGTGGCTCACTGCCCACTAGCAATATTTCTGCTCGCCACTGGGGGCAAGCGATGTGCAGCTAAGCTCACTTTGGAAGTACAAGTGCCAGAATTCCTTTGCGGGGCACCATCCAGATATCACATTCGTAGCATGCGGGTACTTTCCTCCTAAGCTCTGCATTCGCAGCCAGCGTCAAGGTGTTCCTGTTGTGGATAGATTCTAGTGGAGGTGCCACTGGAGACGGCCTCTGCTTCTATGTTCTTTGAGAGGGCTGCTTTGAGGAACTTCCTACTATAGCATGTGCCAAGTACAACCTTCGGCCTCTCTCAAATACTCACCTGTGAGAGCTTGTCTTTCCTTTGGAGAAACAGAGAGCCCTTTTCCTGAAGGGAAAATGTCCGTGCTCTGTTCTTCTTTTGCACACAGGGAAAGGCCTTTACGGCTGCTGCTCGGCCTTTACCCACGCGAGGGAGGGCAGCTTCCCATTCACTTTGGAGATGGCACGCCTGCAGCGCTGTGGGCCATGCCTGTGCTTCGAAGACACTAAACTACCCTTTCCATTTGCAGAAGGCACGCACAGAATGCTAAGTCTCTGTTCTTTTGGAGAAGTGGTTGGTGCTACTGTGCCTCTGTGTTTGCTGTCTCACTGCCCACTAGCAATGTTTCTGCTCGACACTGTGGGGCAAACGATGTGCAGCTAAGCTCACTTTGGAAGTACAAGTGCCAGAATTCCTTTGCGGGGCACCATCCAGATATCACATTCGTAGCATGCGGGTACTTTCCTCCTAAGCTCTGCATTCGCAGCCAGCTTCAAGGTGTTCCTGTTGTGGATAGACTCTACTAGAGGTGCCTCTGGAGACGGCCTCTGCTTCTATGTTCTTTGAGAGGGCTGCTTTGAGGAACCTCCTACTCTAGCCTCTGCCAAGGAAGGCCTTCGGCCTCTCTCAAATACACACCTGGGAGAGCTTGTCTTTCCTTTGGAGAGACAGAGAGCCCTTTTCCTGAAGGGAAAATGTCCATGCTCTGTTCTTCTTTTGCACACAGGGAAAGGCCTTTACGGCTGCTGTTCGGCCTTTACCCGCGCGAGGGAGGGCAGCTCCCCACTCACTTTGGAGAGGGCACTCCTGCAGTGCTGTGGGCCATGCCTGTGCTTCGAAGACAGTAAACTAACCATTCCATTTGAAGAGGGCACACACAGAATGGGAAATCTCTGTTCTCTGGGAGTAGTGTTTGGTGCTACTGCGGCCCTGTGTTTGGTGGCTCACTGCCCACTAGCAATGTTTCTAGTCGCCACCTTGGGGCAAACGATGTGCAGCTAAGCTCACTTTGGAAGTACAAGTGCCAGAATTCCTTTGCGGGGCACCATCCAGATATCACATTCGTAGCATGCAGGTACTTTCCTCCTATGCTCTGCATTCGCAGCCAGGTTCAATGTGTTCCTTTTGAGGATAGACTCTAGTGGAGGTTCCGCTGGAGACGGCCTCTGCTTCTATGTTCTTTGAGAGGGCTGCTTTGAGGAACCTCCTACTCTAGCCTCTGCCAAGTACAGCCTTCGGCCTCTCTCAAATACTCACCTGTGAGAGCTTGTCTTTCCTTTGGAGAAACAGAGAGCCCTTTTCCTGAAGGGAAAATGTACGTGCTTTGTTCTTCTTTTGCACACAGGGAAAGGCCTTTACGGCTGCTGTTCGGCCTTTACCCACGCGAGGGAGGGCAGCGTCCCATTCACTTTGGAGATGCCACTCCTGCAGCGCTGTGGGCCATGCCTGTGCTTCGAAGACACTAAACTACCCTTTCCATTTGCAGAAGGCACGCACAGAATGCAAAGTCTCTGTTCTTTGGGAGAAGTGGTTGGTGCTACTGTGCCTCTGTGTTTGCTGTCTCACTGCCCACTAGCAATGTTTCTGCTCGACACTGTGGGGCAAACGATGTGCAGCTAAGCTCACTTTGGAAGTACAAGTGCCAGAATTCCTTTGCGGGGCACCATCCAGATACCACATTCGTAGCATGCGGGTACTTTCCTCCTAAGCTCTGCATTCGCAGCCAGCTTCAAGGTGTTCCTGTTGTGGATAGACTCTAGTGGAGGTGCCGCTGGAGACGGCCTCTGCTTCTATGTTCTTTGAGAGGGCTGCTTTGAGGAACCTCCTACTCTAGCCTCTGCCAAGGAAGGCCTTCGGCCTCTCTCAAATACTCACCTGTGATAGCTTGTCTTTCCTTTGGAGACACAGAGAGCCCTTTTCCTGAAGGGAAAATGTCCATGCTCTGTTCTTCTTTTGCACACAGGGAAAGGCCTTTACGGCTGCTGTTCGGCCTTTACCCACGCGAGGGAGGGCAGCTTCCCACTCACTTTGGAGATGGCACTCCTGCAGCGCTGTGGGCCATGCCTGTGCTTCGAAGACACTAAACTAACCATTCCATTTGAAGAGGGCACACACAGAATGGGAAATCTCTGTTCTCTGGGAGTAGTGTTTGGTGCTACTGCGGCCCTGTGTTTGGTGGTTCACTGCCCACTAGCAATGTTTCTAGTCGCCACTGTGGGGCAAACGATGTGCAGCTAAGCTCACTTTGGAAGTAAAAGTGCCAGAATTACTTTGCGGGGCACCATCCAGATATCACATTCGTAGCATGCGGGTACTTTCCTCCTAAGCTCTGAATTCGCAGCCAGCTTCAAGGTGTTCCTGTTGTGGATAGACTCTAGTGGATGTGCCGCTGGAGACGGACTCTGCTTCTATGTTCCTTGAGAGGGCTACATTGAGGAACCTCCTACTCTAGCCTCTGCCAAGTACAGCCTTCGGCCTCTCTCAAATACTCACTTACCTGTGAGAGCTTGTCTTTCCTTTGGAGAGACAGCCCTTTTCCTGAAGGGAAAATGTCCGTGCTCTGTTCTTCTTTTGCACACAGGGAAAGCCCTTTACGGCTGCTGTTCGGCCTTTACCCACGCGAGGGAGGGCAGCTTCCCATCCACTTTGGAGAGGGCACTCCTGCAGCGCTGTGGGCCATGCCTGTGCTTCGAAGACACTAAACTAAACTTTCCATTTGAAGTGGGCACACACAGAATGGGAAACCTCAGTTATCTGGGAGAAGTTGTTGGTGCTACTGTGCCTCTGTGTTTGGTGGCTCACTGCCCACTAGCAATATTTCTGCTCGCCACTGGGGGCAAGCGATGTGCAGCTAAGCTCACTTTGGAAGTACAAGTGCCAGAATTCCTTTGCGGGGCACCATCCAGATATCACATTCGTAGCATGCGGGTACTTTCCTCCTAAGCTCTGCATTCGCAGCCAGCGTCAAGGTGTTCCTGTTGTGGATAGATTCTAGTGGAGGTGCCACTGGAGACGGCCTCTGCTTCTATGTTCTTTGAGAGGGCTGCTTTGAGGAACTTCCTACTATAGCATGTGCCAAGTACAACCTTCGGCCTCTCTCAAATACTCACCTGTGAGAGCTTGTCTTTCCTTTGGAGAAACAGAGAGCCCTTTTCCTGAAGGGAAAATGTCCGTGCTCTGTTCTTCTTTTGCACACAGGGAAAGGCCTTTACGGCTGCTGCTCGCCCTTTACCCACGCGAGGGAGGGCAGCTTCCCATTCACTTTGGAGATGGCACGCCTGCAGCGCTGTGGGCCATGCCTGTGCTTCGAAGACACTAAACTACCCTTTCCATTTGCAGAAGGCACGCACAGAATGCTAAGTCTCTGTTCTTTTGGAGAAGTGGTTGGTGCTACTGTGCCTCTGTGTTTGCTGTCTCACTGCCCACTAGCAATGTTTCTGCTCGACACTGTGGGGCAAACGATGTGCAGCTAAGCTCACTTTGGAAGTACAAGTGCCAGAATTCCTTTGCGGGGCACCATCCAGATATCACATTCGTAGCATGCGGGTACTTTCCTCCTAAGCTCTGCATTCGCAGCCAGCTTCAAGGTGTTCCTGTTGTGGATAGACTCTACTGGAGGTGCCTCTGGAGACGGCCTCTGCTTCTATGTTCTTTGAGAGGGCTGCTTTGAGGAACCTCCTACTCTAGCCTCTGCCAAGGAAGGCCTTCGGCCTCTCTCAAATACACACCTGGGAGAGCTTGTCTTTCCTTTGGAGAGACAGAGAGCCCTTTTCCTGAAGGGAAAATGTCCATGCTCTGTTCTTCTTTTGCACACAGGGAAAGGCCTTTACGGCTGCTGTTCGGCCTTTACCCGCGCGAGGGAGGGCAGCTCCCCACTCACTTTGGAGAGGGCACTCCTGCAGCGCTGTGGGCCATGCCTGTGCTTCGAAGACAGTAAACTAACCATTCCATTTGAAGAGGGCACACACAGAATGGGAAATCTCTGTTCTCTGGGAGTAGTGTTTGGTGCTACTGCGGCCCTGTGTTTGGTGGCTCACTGCCCACTAGCAATGTTTCTAGTCGCCACCTTGGGGCAAACGATGTGCAGCTAAGCTCACTTTGGAAGTACAAGTGCCAGAATTCCTTTGCGGGGCACCATCCAGATATCACATTCGTAGCATGCAGGTACTTTCCTCCTATGCTCTGCATTCGCAGCCAGGTTCAATGTGTTCCTTTTGAGGATAGACTCTAGTGGAGGTTCCGCTGGAGACGGCCTCTGCTTCTATGTTCTTTGAGAGGGCTGCTTTGAGGAACCTCCTACTCTAGCCTCTGCCAAGTACAGCCTTCGGCCTCTCTCAAATACTCACCTGTGAGAGCTTGTCTTTCCTTTGGAGAAACAGAGAGCCCTTTTCCTGAAGGGAAAATGTACGTGCTTTGTTCTTCTTTTGCACACAGGGAAAGGCCTTTACGGCTGCTGTTCGGCCTTTACCCACGCGAGGGAGGGCAGCTTCCCATTCACTTTGGAGATGGCACTCCTGCAGCGCTGTGGGCCATGCCTGTGCTTCGAAGACACTAAACTACCCTTTCCATTTGCAGAAGGCACGCACAGAATGCAAAGTCTCTGTTCTTTGGGAGAAGTGGTTGGTGCTACTGTGCCTCTGTGTTTGCTGTCTCACTGCCCACTAGCAATGTTTCTGCTCGACACTGTGGGGCAAACGATGTGCAGCTAAGCTCACTTTGGAAGTACAAGTGCCAGAATTCCTTTGCGGGGCACCATCCAGATACCACATTCGTAGCATGCGGGTACTTTCCTCCTAAGCTCTGCATTCGCAGCCAGCTTCAAGGTGTTCCTGTTGTGGATAGACTCTAGTGGAGGTGCCGCTGGAGACGGCCTCTGCTTCTATGTTCTTTGAGAGAGCTGCTTTGAGGAACCTCCTACTCTAGCCTCTGCCAAGGAAGGCCTTCGGCCTCTCTCAAATACTCACCTGTGATAGCTTGTCTTTCCTTTGGAGACACAGAGAGCCCTTTTCCTGAAGGGAAAATGTCCATGCTCTGTTCTTCTTTTGCACACAGGGAAAGGCCTTTACGGCTGCTGTTCGGCCTTTACCCACGCGAGGGAGGGCAGCTTCCCACTCACTTTGGAGATGGCACTCCTGCAGCGCTGTGGGCCATGCCTGTGCTTCGAAGACACTAAACTAACCATTCCATTTGAAGAGGGCACACACAGAATGGGAAATCTCTGTTCTCTGGGAGTAGTGTTTGGTGCTACTGCGGCCCTGTGTTTGGTGGTTCACTGCCCACTAGCAATGTTTCTAGTCGCCACTGTGGGGCAAACGATGTGCAGCTAAGCTCACTTTGGAAGTACAAGTGCCAGAATTCCTTTGCGGGGCACCATCCAGATATCACATTCGTAGCATGCGGGTACTTTCCTACTAAGCTCTGAATTCGCAGCCAGCTTCAAGGTGTTCCTGTTGTGGATAGACTCTAGTGGATGTGCCGCTGGAGACGGACTCTGCTTCTATGTTCCTTGAGAGGGCTACATTGAGGAACCTCCTACTCTAGCCTCTGCCAAGTACAGCCTTCGGCCTCTCTCAAATACTCACTTACCTGTGAGAGCTTGTCTTTCCTTTGGAGAGACAGCCCTTTTCCTGAAGGGAAAATGTCCGTGCTCTGTTCTTCTTTTGCACACAGGGAAAGCCCTTTACGGCTGCTGTTCGGCCTTTACCCACGCGAGGGAGGGCAGCTTCCCATTCACTTTGGAGAGGGCACTCCTGCAGCGCTGTGGGCCATGCCTGTGCTTCGAAGACACTAAACTAAACTTTCCATTTGAAGTGGGCACACACAGAATGGGAAACCTCAGTTATCTGGGAGAAGTTGTTGGTGCTACTGTGCCTCTGTGTTTGGTGGCTCACTGCCCACTAGCAATATTTCTGCTCGCCACTGGGGGCAAGCGATGTGCAGCTAAGCTCACTTTGGAAGTACAAGTGCCAGAATTCCTTTGCGGGGCACCATCCAGATATCACATTCGTAGCATGCGGGTACTTTCCTCCTAAGCTCTGCATTCGCAGCCAGCGTCAAGGTGTTCCTGTTGTGGATAGATTCTAGTGGAGGTGCCACTGGAGACGGCCTCTGCTTCTATGTTCTTTGAGAGGGCTGCTTTGAGGAACTTCCTACTATAGCATGTGCCAAGTACAACCTTCGGCCTCTCTCAAATACTCACCTGTGAGAGCTTGTCTTTCCTTTGGAGAAACAGAGAGCCCTTTTCCTGAAGGGAAAATGTCCGTGCTCTGTTCTTCTTTTGCACACAGGGAAAGGCCTTTACGGCTGCTGCTCGGCCTTTACCCACGCGAGGGAGGGCAGCTTCCCATTCACTTTGGAGATGGCACGCCTGCAGCGCTGTGGGCCATGCCTGTGCTTCGAAGACACTAAACTACCCTTTCCATTTGCAGAAGGCACGCACAGAATGCTAAGTCTCTGTTCTTTTGGAGAAGTGGTTGGTGCTACTGTGCCTCTGTGTTTGCTGTCTCACTGCCCACTAGCAATGTTTCTGCTCGACACTGTGGGGCAAACGATGTGCAGCTAAGCTCACTTTGGAAGTACAAGTGCCAGAATTCCTTTGCGGGGCACCATCCAGATATCACATTCGTAGCATGCGGGTACTTTCCTCCTAAGCTCTGCATTCGCAGCCAGCTTCAAGGTGTTCCTGTTGTGGATAGACTCTACTGGAGGTGCCTCTGGAGACGGCCTCTGCTTCTATGTTCTTTGAGAGGGCTGCTTTGAGGAACCTCCTACTCTAGCCTCTGCCAAGGAAGGCCTTCGGCCTCTCTCAAATACACACCTGGGAGAGCTTGTCTTTCCTTTGGAGAGACAGAGAGCCCTTTTCCTGAAGGGAAAATGTCCATGCTCTGTTCTTCTTTTGCACACAGGGAAAGGCCTTTACGGCTGCTGTTCGGCCTTTACCCGCGCGAGGGAGGGCAGCTCCCCACTCACTTTGGAGAGGGCACTCCTGCAGTGCTGTGGGCCATGCCTGTGCTTCGAAGACAGTAAACTAACCATTCCATTTGAAGAGGGCACACACAGAATGGGAAATCTCTGTTCTCTGGGAGTAGTGTTTGGTGCTACTGCGGCCCTGTGTTTGGTGGCTCACTGCCCACTAGCAATGTTTCTAGTCGCCACCTTGGGGCAAACGATGTGCAGCTAAGCTCACTTTGGAAGTACAAGTGCCAGAATTCCTTTGCGGGGCACCATCCAGATATCACATTCGTAGCATGCAGGTACTTTCCTCCTATGCTCTGCATTCGCAGCCAGGTTCAATGTGTTCCTTTTGAGGATAGACTCTAGTGGAGGTTCCGCTGGAGACGGCCTCTGCTTCTATGTTCTTTGAGAGGGCTGCTTTGAGGAACCTCCTACTCTAGCCTCTGCCAAGTACAGCCTTCGGCCTCTCTCAAATACTCACCTGTGAGAGCTTGTCTTTCCTTTGGAGAAACAGAGAGCCCTTTTCCTGAAGGGAAAATGTACGTGCTTTGTTCTTCTTTTGCACACAGGGAAAGGCCTTTACGGCTGCTGTTCGGCCTTTACCCACGCGAGGGAGGGCAGCGTCCCATTCACTTTGGAGATGCCACTCCTGCAGCGCTGTGGGCCATGCCTGTGCTTCGAAGACACTAAACTACCCTTTCCATTTGCAGAAGGCACGCACAGAATGCAAAGTCTCTGTTCTTTGGGAGAAGTGGTTGGTGCTACTGTGCCTCTGTGTTTGCTGTCTCACTGCCCACTAGCAATGTTTCTGCTCGACACTGTGGGGCAAACGATGTGCAGCTAAGCTCACTTTGGAAGTACAAGTGCCAGAATTCCTTTGCGGGGCACCATCCAGATACCACATTCGTAGCATGCGGGTACTTTCCTCCTAAGCTCTGCATTCGCAGCCAGCTTCAAGGTGTTCCTGTTGTGGATAGACTCTAGTGGAGGTGCCGCTGGAGACGGCCTCTGCTTCTATGTTCTTTGAGAGGGCTGCTTTGAGGAACCTCCTACTCTAGCCTCTGCCAAGGAAGGCCTTCGGCCTCTCTCAAATACTCACCTGTGATAGCTTGTCTTTCCTTTGGAGACACAGAGAGCCCTTTTCCTGAAGGGAAAATGTCCATGCTCTGTTCTTCTTTTGCACACAGGGAAAGGCCTTTACGGCTGCTGTTCGGCCTTTACCCACGCGAGGGAGGGCAGCTCCCCACTCACTTTGGAGAGGGCACTCCTGCAGTGCTGTGGGCCATGCCTGTGCTTCGAAGACAGTAAACTAACCATTCCATTTGAAGAGGGCACACACAGAATGGGAAATCTCTGTTCTCTGGGAGTAGTGTTTGGTGCTACTGCGGCCCTGTGTTTGGTGGCTCACTGCCCACTAGCAATGTTTCTAGTCGCCACCTTGGGGCAAACGATGTGCAGCTAAGCTCACTTTGGAAGTACAAGTGCCAGAATTCCTTTGCGGGGCACCATCCAGATATCACATTCGTAGCATGCAGGTACTTTCCTCCTATGCTCTGCATTCGCAGCCAGGTTCAATGTGTTCCTTTTGAGGATAGACTCTAGTGGAGGTTCCGCTGGAGACGGCCTCTGCTTCTATGTTCTTTGAGAGGGCTGCTTTGAGGAACCTCCTACTCTAGCCTCTGCCAAGTACAGCCTTCGGCCTCTCTCAAATACTCACCTGTGAGAGCTTGTCTTTCCTTTGGAGAAACAGAGAGCCCTTTTCCTGAAGGGAAAATGTACGTGCTTTGTTCTTCTTTTGCACACAGGGAAAGGCCTTTACGGCTGCTGTTCGGCCTTTACCCACGCGAGGGAGGGCAGCGTCCCATTCACTTTGGAGATGCCACTCCTGCAGCGCTGTGGGCCATGCCTGTGCTTCGAAGACACTAAACTACCCTTTCCATTTGCAGAAGGCACGCACAGAATGCAAAGTCTCTGTTCTTTGGGAGAAGTGGTTGGTGCTACTGTGCCTCTGTGTTTGCTGTCTCACTGCCCACTAGCAATGTTTCTGCTCGACACTGTGGGGCAAACGATGTGCAGCTAAGCTCACTTTGGAAGTACAAGTGCCAGAATTCCTTTGCGGGGCACCATCCAGATACCACATTCGTAGCATGCGGGTACTTTCCTCCTAAGCTCTGCATTCGCAGCCAGCTTCAAGGTGTTCCTGTTGTGGATAGACTCTAGTGGAGGTGCCGCTGGAGACGGCCTCTGCTTCTATGTTCTTTGAGAGGGCTGCTTTGAGGAACCTCCTACTCTAGCCTCTGCCAAGGAAGGCCTTCGGCCTCTCTCAAATACTCACCTGTGATAGCTTGTCTTTCCTTTGGAGACACAGAGAGCCCTTTTCCTGAAGGGAAAATGTCCATGCTCTGTTCTTCTTTTGCACACAGGGAAAGGCCTTTACGGCTGCTGTTCGGCCTTTACCCACGCGAGGGAGGGCAGCTTCCCACTCACTTTGGAGATGGCACTCCTGCAGCGCTGTGGGCCATGCCTGTGCTTCGAAGACACTAAACTAACCATTCCATTTGAAGAGGGCACACACAGAATGGGAAATCTCTGTTCTCTGGGAGTAGTGTTTGGTGCTACTGCGGCCCTGTGTTTGGTGGTTCACTGCCCACTAGCAATGTTTCTAGTCGCCACTGTGGGGCAAACGATGTGCAGCTAAGCTCACTTTGGAAGTAAAAGTGCCAGAATTACTTTGCGGGGCACCATCCAGATATCACATTCGTAGCATGCGGGTACTTTCCTCCTAAGCTCTGAATTCGCAGCCAGCTTCAAGGTGTTCCTGTTGTGGATAGACTCTAGTGGATGTGCCGCTGGAGACGGACTCTGCTTCTATGTTCCTTGAGAGGGCTACATTGAGGAACCTCCTACTCTAGCCTCTGCCAAGTACAGCCTTCGGCCTCTCTCAAATACTCACTTACCTGTGAGAGCTTGTCTTTCCTTTGGAGAGACAGCCCTTTTCCTGAAGGGAAAATGTCCGTGCTCTGTTCTTCTTTTGCACACAGGGAAAGCCCTTTACGGCTGCTGTTCGGCCTTTACCCACGCGAGGGAGGGCAGCTTCCCATCCACTTTGGAGAGGGCACTCCTGCAGCGCTGTGGGCCATGCCTGTGCTTCGAAGACACTAAACTAAACTTTCCATTTGAAGTGGGCACACACAGAATGGGAAACCTCAGTTATCTGGGAGAAGTTGTTGGTGCTACTGTGCCTCTGTGTTTGGTGGCTCACTGCCCACTAGCAATATTTCTGCTCGCCACTGGGGGCAAGCGATGTGCAGCTAAGCTCACTTTGGAAGTACAAGTGCCAGAATTCCTTTGCGGGGCACCATCCAGATATCACATTCGTAGCATGCGGGTACTTTCCTCCTAAGCTCTGCATTCGCAGCCAGCGTCAAGGTGTTCCTGTTGTGGATAGATTCTAGTGGAGGTGCCACTGGAGACGGCCTCTGCTTCTATGTTCTTTGAGAGGGCTGCTTTGAGGAACTTCCTACTATAGCATGTGCCAAGTACAACCTTCGGCCTCTCTCAAATACTCACCTGTGAGAGCTTGTCTTTCCTTTGGAGAAACAGAGAGCCCTTTTCCTGAAGGGAAAATGTCCGTGCTCTGTTCTTCTTTTGCACACAGGGAAAGGCCTTTACGGCTGCTGCTCGCCCTTTACCCACGCGAGGGAGGGCAGCTTCCCATTCACTTTGGAGATGGCACGCCTGCAGCGCTGTGGGCCATGCCTGTGCTTCGAAGACACTAAACTACCCTTTCCATTTGCAGAAGGCACGCACAGAATGCTAAGTCTCTGTTCTTTTGGAGAAGTGGTTGGTGCTACTGTGCCTCTGTGTTTGCTGTCTCACTGCCCACTAGCAATGTTTCTGCTCGACACTGTGGGGCAAACGATGTGCAGCTAAGCTCACTTTGGAAGTACAAGTGCCAGAATTCCTTTGCGGGGCACCATCCAGATATCACATTCGTAGCATGCGGGTACTTTCCTCCTAAGCTCTGCATTCGCAGCCAGCTTCAAGGTGTTCCTGTTGTGGATAGACTCTACTGGAGGTGCCTCTGGAGACGGCCTCTGCTTCTATGTTCTTTGAGAGGGCTGCTTTGAGGAACCTCCTACTCTAGCCTCTGCCAAGGAAGGCCTTCGGCCTCTCTCAAATACACACCTGGGAGAGCTTGTCTTTCCTTTGGAGAGACAGAGAGCCCTTTTCCTGAAGGGAAAATGTCCATGCTCTGTTCTTCTTTTGCACACAGGGAAAGGCCTTTACGGCTGCTGTTCGGCCTTTACCCGCGCGAGGGAGGGCAGCTCCCCACTCACTTTGGAGAGGGCACTCCTGCAGCGCTGTGGGCCATGCCTGTGCTTCGAAGACAGTAAACTAACCATTCCATTTGAAGAGGGCACACACAGAATGGGAAATCTCTGTTCTCTGGGAGTAGTGTTTGGTGCTACTGCGGCCCTGTGTTTGGTGGCTCACTGCCCACTAGCAATGTTTCTAGTCGCCACCTTGGGGCAAACGATGTGCAGCTAAGCTCACTTTGGAAGTACAAGTGCCAGAATTCCTTTGCGGGGCACCATCCAGATATCACATTCGTAGCATGCAGGTACTTTCCTCCTATGCTCTGCATTCGCAGCCAGGTTCAATGTGTTCCTTTTGAGGATAGACTCTAGTGGAGGTTCCGCTGGAGACGGCCTCTGCTTCTATGTTCTTTGAGAGGGCTGCTTTGAGGAACCTCCTACTCTAGCCTCTGCCAAGTACAGCCTTCGGCCTCTCTCAAATACTCACCTGTGAGAGCTTGTCTTTCCTTTGGAGAAACAGAGAGCCCTTTTCCTGAAGGGAAAATGTACGTGCTTTGTTCTTCTTTTGCACACAGGGAAAGGCCTTTACGGCTGCTGTTCGGCCTTTACCCACGCGAGGGAGGGCAGCTTCCCATTCACTTTGGAGATGCCACTCCTGCAGCGCTGTGGGCCATGCCTGTGCTTCGAAGACACTAAACTACCCTTTCCATTTGCAGAAGGCACGCACAGAATGCAAAGTCTCTGTTCTTTGGGAGAAGTGGTTGGTGGTACTGTGCCTCTGTGTTTGCTGTCTCACTGCCCACTAGCAATGTTTCTGCTCGACACTGTGGGGCAAACGATGTGCAGCTAAGCTCACTTTGGAAGTACAAGTGCCAGAATTCCTTTGCGGGGCACCATCCAGATACCACATTCGTAGCATGCGGGTACTTTCCTCCTAAGCTCTGCATTCGCAGCCAGCTTCAAGGTGTTCCTGTTGTGGATAGACTCTAGTGGAGGTGCCGCTGGAGACGGCCTCTGCTTCTATGTTCTTTGAGAGAGCTGCTTTGAGGAACCTCCTACTCTAGCCTCTGCCAAGGAAGGCCTTCGGCCTCTCTCAAATACTCACCTGTGATAGCTTGTCTTTCCTTTGGAGACACAGAGAGCCCTTTTCCTGAAGGGAAAATGTCCATGCTCTGTTCTTCTTTTGCACACAGGGAAAGGCCTTTACGGCTGCTGTTCGGCCTTTACCCACGCGAGGGAGGGCAGCTTCCCACTCACTTTGGAGATGGCACTCCTGCAGCGCTGTGGGCCATGCCTGTGCTTCGAAGACACTAAACTAACCATTCCATTTGAAGAGGGCACACACAGAATGGGAAATCTCTGTTCTCTGGGAGTAGTGTTTGGTGCTACTGCGGCCCTGTGTTTGGTGGTTCACTGCCCACTAGCAATGTTTCTAGTCGCCACTGTGGGGCAAACGATGTGCAGCTAAGCTCACTTTGGAAGTACAAGTGCCAGAATTCCTTTGCGGGGCACCATCCAGATATCACATTCGTAGCATGCGGGTACTTTCCTCCTAAGCTCTGAATTCGCAGCCAGCTTCAAGGTGTTCCTGTTGTGGATAGACTCTAGTGGATGTGCCGCTGGAGACGGACTCTGCTTCTATGTTCCTTGAGAGGGCTACATTGAGGAACCTCCTACTCTAGCCTCTGCCAAGTACAGCCTTCGGCCTCTCTCAAATACTCACTTACCTGTGAGAGCTTGTCTTTCCTTTGGAGAGACAGCCCTTTTCCTGAAGGGAAAATGTCCGTGCTCTGTTCTTCTTTTGCACACAGGGAAAGCCCTTTACGGCTGCTGTTCGGCCTTTACCCACGCGAGGGAGGGCAGCTTCCCATTCACTTTGGAGAGGGCACTCCTGCAGCGCTGTGGGCCATGCCTGTGCTTCGAAGACACTAAACTAAACTTTCCATTTGAAGTGGGCACACACAGAATGGGAAACCTCAGTTATCTGGGAGAAGTTGTTGGTGCTACTGTGCCTCTGTGTTTGGTGGCTCACTGCCCACTAGCAATATTTCTGCTCGCCACTGGGGGCAAGCGATGTGCAGCTAAGCTCACTTTGGAAGTACAAGTGCCAGAATTCCTTTGCGGGGCACCATCCAGATATCACATTCGTAGCATGCGGGTACTTTCCTCCTAAGCTCTGCATTCGCAGCCAGCGTCAAGGTGTTCCTGTTGTGGATAGATTCTAGTGGAGGTGCCACTGGAGACGGCCTCTGCTTCTATGTTCTTTGAGAGGGCTGCTTTGAGGAACTTCCTACTATAGCATGTGCCAAGTACAACCTTCGGCCTCTCTCAAATACTCACCTGTGAGAGCTTGTCTTTCCTTTGGAGAAACAGAGAGCCCTTTTCCTGAAGGGAAAATGTACGTGCTCTGTTCTTCTTTTGCACACAGGGAAAGGCCTTTACGGCTGCTGCTCGGCCTTTACCCACGCGAGGGAGGGCAGCTTCCCATTCACTTTGGAGATGGCACGCCTGCAGCGCTGTGGGCCATGCCTGTGCTTCGAAGACACTAAACTACCCTTTCCATTTGCAGAAGGCACGCACAGAATGCTAAGTCTCTGTTCTTTTGGAGAAGTGGTTGGTGCTACTGTGCCTCTGTGTTTGCTGTCTCACTGCCCACTAGCAATGTTTCTGCTCGACACTGTGGGGCAAACGATGTGCAGCTAAGCTCACTTTGGAAGTACAAGTGCCAGAATTCCTTTGCGGGGCACCATCCAGATATCACATTCGTAGCATGCGGGTACTTTCCTCCTAAGCTCTGCATTCGCAGCCAGCTTCAAGGTGTTCCTGTTGTGGATAGACTCTACTGGAGGTGCCTCTGGAGACGGCCTCTGCTTCTATGTTCTTTGAGAGGGCTGCTTTGAGGAACCTCCTACTCTAGCCTCTGCCAAGGAAGGCCTTCGGCCTCTCTCAAATACACACCTGGGAGAGCTTGTCTTTCCTTTGGAGAGACAGAGAGCCCTTTTCCTGAAGGGAAAATGTCCATGCTCTGTTCTTCTTTTGCACACAGGGAAAGGCCTTTACGGCTGCTGTTCGGCCTTTACCCGCGCGAGGGAGGGCAGCTCCCCACTCACTTTGGAGAGGGCACTCCTGCAGTGCTGTGGGCCATGCCTGTGCTTCGAAGACAGTAAACTAACCATTCCATTTGAAGAGGGCACACACAGAATGGGAAATCTCTGTTCTCTGGGAGTAGTGTTTGGTGCTACTGCGGCCCTGTGTTTGGTGGCTCACTGCCCACTAGCAATGTTTCTAGTCGCCACCTTGGGGCAAACGATGTGCAGCTAAGCTCACTTTGGAAGTACAAGTGCCAGAATTCCTTTGCGGGGCACCATCCAGATATCACATTCGTAGCATGCAGGTACTTTCCTCCTATGCTCTGCATTCGCAGCCAGGTTCAATGTGTTCCTTTTGAGGATAGACTCTAGTGGAGGTTCCGCTAGAGACGGCCTCTGCTTCTATGTTCTTTGAGAGGGCTGCTTTGAGGAACCTCCTACTCTAGCCTCTGCCAAGTACAGCCTTCGGCCTCTCTCAAATACTCACCTGTGAGAGCTTGTCTTTCCTTTGGAGAAACAGAGAGCCCTTTTCCTGAAGGGAAAATGTACGTGCTTTGTTCTTCTTTTGCACACAGGGAAAGGCCTTTACGGCTGCTGTTCGGCCTTTACCCACGCGAGGGAGGGCAGCGTCCCATTCACTTTGGAGATGCCACTCCTGCAGCGCTGTGGGCCATGCCT
The DNA here is from genome assembly GCF_026419965.1 of Kogia breviceps. NCBI lineage: Eukaryota > Metazoa > Chordata > Mammalia > Artiodactyla > Physeteridae > Kogia > Kogia breviceps. The sequence continues at coordinate 31,077,970 of NC_081324.1, forward strand.
GTGCTTCGAAGACACTAAACTACCCTTTCCATTTGCAGAAGGCACGCACAGAATGCAAAGTCTCTGTTCTTTGGGAGAAGTGGTTGGTGCTACTGTGCCTCTGTGTTTGCTGTCTCACTGCCCACTAGCAATGTTTCTGCTCGACACTGTGGGGCAAACGATGTGCAGCTAAGCTCACTTTGGAAGTACAAGTGCCAGAATTCCTTTGCGGGGCACCATCCAGATACCACATTCGTAGCATGCGGGTACTTTCCTCCTAAGCTCTGCATTCGCAGCCAGCTTCAAGGTGTTCCTGTTGTGGATAGACTCTAGTGGAGGTGCCGCTGGAGACGGCCTCTGCTTCTATGTTCTTTGAGAGGGCTGCTTTGAGGAACCTCCTACTCTAGCCTCTGCCAAGGAAGGCCTTCGGCCTCTCTCAAATACTCACCTGTGATAGCTTGTCTTTCCTTTGGAGACACAGAGAGCCCTTTTCCTGAAGGGAAAATGTCCATGCTCTGTTCTTCTTTTGCACACAGGGAAAGGCCTTTACGGCTGCTGTTCGGCCTTTACCCACGCGAGGGAGGGCAGCTTCCCACTCACTTTGGAGATGGCACTCCTGCAGCGCTGTGGGCCATGCCTGTGCTTCGAAGACACTAAACTAACCATTCCATTTGAAGAGGGCACACACAGAATGGGAAATCTCTGTTCTCTGGGAGTAGTGTTTGGTGCTACTGCGGCCCTGTGTTTGGTGGTTCACTGCCCACTAGCAATGTTTCTAGTCGCCACTGTGGGGCAAACGATGTGCAGCTAAGCTCACTTTGGAAGTACAAGTGCCAGAATTCCTTTGCGGGGCACCATCCAGATATCACATTCGTAGCATGCGGGTACTTTCCTCCTAAGCTCTGAATTCGCAGCCAGCTTCAAGGTGTTCCTGTTGTGGATAGACTCTAGTGGATGTGCCGCTGGAGACGGACTCTGCTTCTATGTTCCTTGAGAGGGCTACATTGAGGAACCTCCTACTCTAGCCTCTGCCAAGTACAGCCTTCGGCCTCTCTCAAATACTCACTTACCTGTGAGAGCTTGTCTTTCCTTTGGAGAGACAGCCCTTTTCCTGAAGGGAAAATGTCCGTGCTCTGTTCTTCTTTTGCACACAGGGAAAGCCCTTTACGGCTGCTGTTCGGCCTTTACCCACGCGAGGGAGGGCAGCTTCCCATTCACTTTGGAGAGGGCACTCCTGCAGCGCTGTGGGCCATGCCTGTGCTTCGAAGACAGTAAACTAACCATTCCATTTGAAGAGGGCACACACAGAATGGGAAACCTCTGTTATCTGGGAGAAGATGTTGGTGCTACTGTGCCTCTGTGTTTGGTGGCTCACTGCCCACTAGCAATATTTCTGCTCGCCACTGGGGGCAAGCGATGTGCAGCTAAGCTCACTTTGGAAGTACAAGTGCCAGAATTCCTTTGCGGGGCACCATCCAGATATCACATTCGTAGCATGCGGGTACTTTCCTCCTATGCTCTGCATTCGCAGCCAGGTTCAATGTGTTCCTGTTGAGGATAGACTCTAGTGGAGGTTCCGCTGGAGACGGCCTCTGCTTCTATGTTCTTTGAGAGGGCTGCTTTGAGGAACTTCCTACTATAGCATGTGCCAAGTACAGCCTTCGGCCTCTCTCAAATACTCACCTGTGACAGCTTGTCTTTCCTTTGGAGAAACAGAGAGCCCTTTTCCTGAAGGGAAAATGTCCGTGCTCTGTTCTTCTTTTGCACACAGGGAAAGGCCTTTACGGCTGCTCTTCGGCCTTTACCCACGCGAGGGAGGGCAGCTTCCCATTCACTTTGGAGATGGCACTCCTGCAGCGCTGTGGGCCATGCCTGTGCTTCGAAGACACTAAACTACCCTTTCCATTTGCAGAAGGCACGCACAGAATGCTAAGTATCTGTTCTTTGGGAGAAGTGGTTGGTACTACTGTGCCTCTGTGTTTGCTGTCTCACTGCCCACTAGCAATGTTTCTGCTCGACACTGTGGGGCAAACGATGTGCAGCTAAGCTCACTTTGGAAGTACAAGTGCCAGAATTCCTTTGCGGGGCACCATCCAGATATCACATTCGTAACATGCGGGTACTTTCCTCCTAAGCTCTGCATTCCCAGCCAGCTTCAAGGTGTTCCTGTTGTGGATAGACTCTAGTGGAGGTGCCGCTGGAGACGGCCTCTGCTTCTATGTTCTTTGAGAGAGCTGCTTTGAGGAACCTCCTACTCTAGCCTCTGCCAAGGAAGGCCTTCGGCCTCTCTCAAATACTCACCTGTGATAGCTTGTCTTTCCTTTGGAGAGACAGAGAGCCCTTTTCCTGAAGGGAAAATGTCCATGCTCTGTTCTTCTTTTGCACACAGGAAAAGGCCTTTTCGGCTGCTGTTCGGCCTTTACCCACGCGAGGGAGGGCAGCTTCCCACTCACTTTGGAGATGGCACTCCTGCAGCGCTGTGGGCCATGCCTGTGCTTCGAAGACAGTAAACTAACCATTCCATTTGAAGAGGGCACACACAGAATGGGAAATCTCTGTTCTCTGGGAGTAGTGTTTGGTGCTACTGCGGCCCTGTGTTTGGTGGTTCACTGCCCACTAGCAATGTTTCTAGTCGCCACTGTGGGGCAAACGATGTGCAGCTAAGCTCACTTTGGAAGTACAAGTGCCAGAATTCCTTTGCGGGGCACCATCCAGATATCACATTCGTAGCATGCGGGTACTTTCCTCCTAAGCTCTGAATTCGCAGCCAGCTTCAAGGTGTTCCTGTTGTGGATAGACTCTAGTGGATATGCCGCTGGAGACGGACTCTGCTTCTATGTTCCTTGAGAGGGCTACATTGAGGAACCTCCTACTCTAGCCTCTGCCAAGTACAGCCTTCGGCCTCTCTCAAATACTCACTTACCTGTGAGAGCTTGTCTTTCCTTTGGAGAGACAGCCCTTTTCCTGAAGGGAAAATGTCCGTGCTCTGTTCTTCTTTTGCACACAGGGAAAGCCCTTTACGGCTGCTGTTCGGCCTTTACCCACGCGAGGGCGGGCAGCTTCCCATTCACTTTGGAGAGGGCACTCCTACAGCACTGTGGGCCATGCCTGTGCTTCGAAGACAGTAAACTAACCATTCCATTTGAAGAGGGCACACACAGAATAGGAAACCTCTGTTATCTGGGAGAAGATGTTGGTGCTACTGTGCCTCTGTGTTTGGTGGCTCACTGCCCACTAGCAATATTTCTGCTCGCCACTGGGGGCAAGCGATGTGCAGCTAAGCTCACTTTGGAAGTACAAGTGCCAGAATTCCTTTGCGGGGCACCATCCAGATATCACATTCGTAGCATGCAGGTACTTTCCTCCTATGCTCTGCATTCGCAGCCAGGTTCAATGTGTTCCTGTTGAGGATAGACTCTAGTGGAGGTTCCGCTGGAGACGGCCTCTGCTTCTATGTTCTTTGAGAGGGCTGCTTTGAGGAACTTCCTACGATAGCATGTGCCAAGTACAGCCTTCAGCCTCTCTCAAATACTCACCTGTGACAGCTTGTCTTTCCTTTGGAGAAACAGAGAGCCCTTTTCCTGAAGGGAAAATGTCCGTGCTCTGTTCTTCTTTTGCACACAGGGAAAGGCCTTTACGGCTGCTCTTCGGCCTTTACCCACGCGAGGGAGGGCAGCTTCCCATTCACTTTGGAGATGGCACTCCTGCAGCGCTGTGGGCCATGCCTGTGCTTCGAAGACACTAAACTACCCTTTCCATTTGCAGAAGGCACGCACAGAATGCTAAGTATCTGTTCTTTGGGAGAAGTGGTTGGTACTACTGTGCCTCTGTGTTTGCTGTCTCACTGCCCACTAGCAATGTTTCTGCTCGACACTGTGGGGCAAACGATGTGCAGCTAAGCTCACTTTGGAAGTACAAGTGCCAGAATTCCTTTGCGGGGCACCATCCAGATATCACATTCGTAGCATGCGGGTACTTTCCTCCTAAGCTCTGAATTCGCAGCCAGCTTCAAGGTGTTCCTGTTGTGGATAGACTCTAGTGGATGTGCCACTGGAGACGGACTCTGCTTCTATGTTCCTTGAGAGGGCTACATTGAGGAACCTCCTACTCTAGCCTCTGCCAAGTACAGCCTTCGGCCTCTCTCAAATACTCACTTACCTGTGAGAGCTTGTCTTTCCTTTGGAGAGACAGCCCTTTTCCTGAAGGGAAAATGTCCGTGCTCTGTTCTTCTTTTGCACACAGGGAAAGCCCTTTACGGCTGCTGTTCGGCCTTTACCCACGCGAGGGAGGGCAGCTTCCCATTCACTTTGGAGAGGGCACTCCTACAGCACTGTGGGCCATGCCTGTGCTTCGAAGACAGTAAACTAACCATTCCATTTGAAGAGGGCACACACAGAATGGGAAATCTCTGTTCTCTGGGAGTAGTGTTTGGTGCTACTGCGGCCCTGTGTTTGGTGGCTCACTGCCCACTAGCAATGTTTCTAATCACCACTGTGGGGCAAATGATGTGCAGCTAAGCTCAGTTTGGAAGTACAAGTGCCAGAATTCCTTTGCGGGGCACCATCCAGATATCACATTCGTAGCATGCAGGTACTTTCCTCCTATGCTCTGCATTCGCAGCCAGGTTCAATGTGTTCCTTTTGAGGATAGACTCTAGTGGAGGTGCCGCTGGAGACGGCCTCTGCTTCTATGTTCTTTGAGAGGGCTGCTTTGAGGAACCTCCTACTCTAGCCTCTGCCAAGTACAGCCTTCGGCCTCTCTCAAATACTCACCTGTGAGAGCTTGTCTTTCCTTTGGAGAAACAGAGAGCCCTTTTCCTGAAGGGAAAATGTACGTGCTCTGTTCTTCTTTTGCATACAGGGAAAGGCCTTTACGGCTGCTGTTCGGCCTTTACCCACGCGAGGGAGGGCAGCTTCCCATTCACTTTGGAGATGCCACTCCTGCAGCGCTGTGGGCCATGCCTGTGCTTCGAAGACACTAAACTACCCTTTCCATTTGCAGAAGGCACGCACAGAATGCTAAGTCTCTGTTCTTTGGGAGAAGTGGTTGGTACTACTGTGCCTCTGTGTTTGCTGTCTCACTGCCCACTAGCAATGTTTCTGCTCGACACTGTGGGGCAAACGATAGGCAGCTAAGCTCACTTTGGAAGTACAAGTGCCAGAATTCCTTTGCGGGGCACCATCCAGATACCACATTCGTAGCATGCTGGTACTTTCCTCCTAAGCTCTGCATTCGCAGCCAGCTTCAAGGTGTTCCTGTTGTGGATAGACTCTAGTGGAGGTGCCGCTGGAGACGGCCTCTGCTTCTATGTTCTTTGAGAGGGCTGCTTTGAGGAACCTCCTACTCTAGCCTCTGCCAAGGAAGGCCTTCGGCCTCTCTCAAATACTCACCTGTGATAGCTTGTCATTCCTTTGGAGACACAGAGAGCCCTTTTCCTAAAGGGAAAATGTCCATGCTCTGTTCTTCTTTTGCACACAGGGAAAGGCCTTTACGGCTGCTGTTCGGCCTTTACCCACGCGAGGGAGGGCAGCTTCCCACTCACTTTGGAGATGGCACTCCTGCAGCGCTGTGGGCCATGCCTGTGCTTCGAAGACACTAAACTAACCATTCCATTTGAAGAGGGCACACACAGAATGGGAAATCTCTGTTCTCTGGGAGTAGTGTTTGGTGCTACTGCGGCCCTGTGTTTGGTGGTTCACTGCCCACTAGCAATGTTTCTAGTCGCCAGTGTGGGGCAAACGATGTGCAGCTAAGCTCACTTTGGAAGTACAAGTGCCAGAATTCCTTTGCGGGGCACCATCCAGATATCACATTCGTAGCATGCGGGTACTTTCCTCCTAAGCTCTGAATTCGCAGCCAGCTTCAAGGTGTTCCTGTTGTGGATAGACTCTAGTGGATGTGCCGCTGGAGACGGACTCTGCTTCTATGTTCCTTGAGAGGGCTACATTGAGGAACCTCCTACTCTAGCCTCTGCCAAGTACAGCCTTCGGCCTCTCTCAAATACTCACTTACCTGTGAGAGCTTGTCTTTCCTTTGGAGAGACAGCCCTTTTCCTGAAGGGAAAATGTCCGTGCTCTGTTCTTCTTTTGCACACAGGGAAAGCCCTTTACGGCTGCTGTTCGGCCTTTACCCACGCGAGGGCGGGCAGCTTCCCATTCACTTTGGAGAGGGCACTCCTGCAGCGCTGTGGGCCATGCCTGTGCTTCGAAGACAGTAAACTAACCATTCCATTTGAAGAGGGCACACACAGAATAGGAAACCTCTGTTATCTGGGAGAAGATGTTGGTGCTACTGTGCCTCTGTGTTTGGTGGCTCACTGCCCACTAGCAATATTTCTGCTCGCCACTGGGGGCAAGCGATGTGCAGCTAAGCTCACTTTGGAAGTACAAGTGCCAGAATTCCTTTGCGGGGCACCATCCAGATATCACATTCGTAGCATGCAGGTACTTTCCTCCTATGCTCTGCATTCGCAGCCAGGTTCAATGTGTTCCTGTTGAGGATAGACTCTAGTGGAGGTTCCGCTGGAGACGGCCTCTGCTTCTATGTTCTTTGAGAGGGCTGCTTTGAGGAACTTCCTACGATAGCATGTGCCAAGTACAGCCTTCGGCCTCTCTCAAATACTCACCTGTGACAGCTTGTCTTTCCTTTGGAGAAACAGAGAGCCCTTTTCCTGAAGGGAAAATGTCCGTGCTCTGTTCTTCTTTTGCACACAGGGAAAGGCCTTTACGGCTGCTGTTCGGCCTTTACCCACGCGAGGGAGGGCAGCTTCCCATTCACTTTGGAGATGGCACTCCTGCAGCGCTGTGGGCCATGCCTGTGCTTCGAAGACACTAAACTACCCTTTCCATTTGCAGAAGGCACGCACAGAATGCTAAGTATCTGTTCTTTGGGAGAAGTGGTTGGTACTACTGTGCCTCTGTGTTTGCTGTCTCACTGCCCACTAGCAATGTTTCTGCTCGACACTGTGGGGCAAACGATGTGCAGCTAAGCTCACTTTGGAAGTACAAGTGCCAGAATTCCTTTGCGGGGCACCATCCAGATATCACATTCGTAACATGCGGGTACTTTCCTCCTAAGCTCTGCATTCCCAGCCAGCTTCAAGGTGTTCCTGTTGTGGATAGACTCTAGTGGAGGTGCCGCTGGAGACGGCCTCTGCTTCTATGTTCTTTGAGAGAGCTGCTTTGAGGAACCTCCTACTCTAGCCTCTGCCAAGGAAGGCCTTCGGCCTCTCTCAAATACTCACCTGTGATAGCTTGTCTTTCCTTTGGAGAGACAGAGACCCCTTTTCCTGAAGGGAAAATGTCCATGCTCTGTTCTTCTTTTGCACACAGGGAAAGGCCTTTTCGGCTGCTGTTCGGCCTTTACCCACGCGAGGGAGGGCAGCTTCCCACTCACTTTGGAGATGGCACTCCTGCAGCGCTGTGGGCCATGCCTGTGCTTCGAAGACAGTAAACTAACCATTCCATTTGAAGAGGGCACACACAGAATGGGAAATCTCTGTTCTCTGGGAGTAGTGTTTGGTGCTACTGCGGCCCTGTGTTTGGTGGTTCACTGCCCACTAGCAATGTTTCTAGTCGCCACTGTGGGGCAAACGATGTGCAGCTAAGCTCACTTTGGAAGTACAAGTGCCAGAATTCCTTTGCGGGGCACCATCCAGATATCACATTCGTAGCATGCGGGTACTTTCCTCCTAAGCTCTGAATTCGCAGCCAGCTTCAAGGTGTTCCTGTTGTGGATAGACTCTAGTGGATGTGCCGCTGGAGACGGACTCTGCTTCTATGTTCCTTGAGAGGGCTACATTGAGGAACCTCCTACTCTAGCCTCTGCCAAGTACAGCCTTCGGCCTCTCTCAAATACTCACTTACCTGTGAGAGCTTGTCTTTCCTTTGGAGAGACAGCCCTTTTCCTGAAGGGAAAATGTCCGTGCTCTGTTCTTCTTTTGCACACAGGGAAAGCCCTTTACGGCTGCTGTTCGGCCTTTACCCACGCGAGGGAGGGCAGCTTCCCATTCACTTTGGAGAGGGCACTCCTACAGCACTGTGGGCCATGCCTGTGCTTCGAAGACAGTAAACTAAACATTCCATTTGACGAGGGCACACACAGAATGGGAAACCTCTGTTATCTGGGAGAAGATGTTGGTGCTACTGTGCCTCTGTGTTTGGTGGCTCACTGCCCACTAGCAATATTTCTGCTCGCCACTGGGGACAAGCGATGTGCAGCTAAGCTCACTTTGGAAGTACAAGTGCCAGAATTCCTTTGCGGGGCACCATCCAGATATCACATTCGTAGCATGCGGGTACTTTCCTCCTAAGCTCTGCATTCGCAGCCAGCGTCAAGGTGTTCCTGTTGTGGATAGATTCTAGTGGAGGTGCCACTGGAGACGGCCTCTGCTTCTATGTTCTTTGAGAGGGCTGCTTTGAGGAACTTCCTACTATAGCATGTGCCAAGTACAACCTTCGGGCTCTCTCAAATACTCACCTGTGAGAGCTTGTCTTTCCTTTGGAGAAACAGAGAGCCCTTTTCCTGAAGGGAAAATGTCCGTGCTCTGTTCTTCTTTTGCACACAGGGAAAGGCCTTTACGGCTGCTGCTCGGCCTTTACCCACGCGAGGGAGGGCAGCTTCCCATTCACTTTGGAGATGGCACGCCTGCAGCGCTGTGGGCCATGCCTGTGCTTCGAAGACACTAAACTACCCTTTCCATTTGCAGAAGGCACGCACAGAATGCTAAGTCTCTGTTCTTTTGGAGAAGTCGTTGGTGCTACTGTGCCTCTGTGTTTGGTGGCTCACTGCCCACTAGCAATGTTTCTGCTCGACACTGTGGGGCAAACGATGTGCAGCTAAGCTCACTTTGGAAGTACAAGTGCCAGAATTCCTTTGCGGGGCACCATCCAGATATCACATTCGTAGCATGCGGGTACTTTCCTCCTAAGCTCTGCATTCGCAGCCAGCTTCAAGGTGTTCCTGTTGTGGATAGACTCTACTGGAGGTGCCTCTGGAGACGGCCTCTGCTTCTATGTTCTTTGAGAGGGCTGGTTTGAGGAACCTCCTACTCTAGCCTCTGCCAAGGAAGGCCTTCGGCCTCTCTCAAATACACACCTGGGAGAGCTTGTCTTTCCTTTGGAGAGACAGAGAGCCCTTTTCCTGAAGGGAAAATGTCCATGCTCTGTTCTTCTTTTGCACACAGGGAAAGGCCTTTACGGCTGCTGTTCGGCCTTTACCCACGCGAGGGAGGGCAGCTTCCCACTCACTTTGGAGAGGGCACTCCTGCAGCGCTGTGGGCCATGCCTATGCTTCGAAGACAGTAAACTAACCATTCCATTTGAAGAGGGCACACACAGAATGGGAAATCTCTGTTCTCTGGGAGTAGTGTTTGGTGCTACTGCGGCCCTGTGTTGGGTGGCTCACTGCCCACTAGCAATGTTTCTAGTCGCCACCTTGGGGCAAACGATGTGCAGCTAAGCTCACTTTGGAAGTACAAGTGCCAGAATTCCTTTGCGGGGCACCATCCAGATATCACATTCGTAGCATGCAGGTACTTTCCTCCTATGCTCTGCATTCGCAGCCAGGTTCAATGTGTTCCTTTTGAGGATAGACTCTAGTGGAGGTTCCGCTGGAGACGGCCTCTGCTTCTATGTTCTTTGAGAGGGCTGCTTTGAGGAACCTCCTACTCTAGCCTCTGCCAAGTACAGCCTTCGGCCTCTCTCAAATACTCACCTGTGAGAGCTTGTCTTTCCTTTGGAGAAACAGAGAGCCCTTTTCCTGAAGGGAAAATGTACGTGCTTTGTTCTTCTTTTGCACACAGGGAAAGGCCTTTACGGCTGCTGTTCGGCCTTTACCCACGCGAGGGAGGGCAGCTTCCCATTCACTTTGGAGATGCCACTCCTGCAGCGCTGTGGGCCATGCCTGTGCTTCGAAGACACTAAACTACCCTTTCCATTTGCAGAAGGCACGCACAGAATGCTAAGTCTCTGTTCTTTGGGAGAAGTGGTTGGTACTACTGTGCCTCTGTGTTTGCTGTCTCACTGCCCACTAGCAATGTTTCTGCTCGACACTGTGGGGCAAACGATGTGCAGCTAAGCTCACTTTGGAAGTAGAAGTGCCAGAATTCCTTTGCGGGGCACCATCCAGATATCACATTCATAGCATGCGGGTACTTTCCTCCTAAGCTCTGCATTCGCAGCCAGCTTCAAGGTGTTCCTGTTGTGGATAGACTCTAGTGGAGGTGCCGCTGGAGACGGCCTCTGCTTCTATGTTCTTTGAGAGGGCTGCTTTGAGGAACCTCCTACTCTAGCCTCTGCCAAGGAAGGCCTTCGGCCTCTCTCAAATACTCACCTGTGATAGCTTGTCTTTCCTTTGGAGACACAGAGAGCCCTTTTCCTGAAGGGAAAATGTCCATGCTCTGTTCTTCTTTTGCACACAGGGAAAGGCCTTTACGGCTGCTGTTCGGCCTTTACCCACGCGAGGGAGGGCAGCTTCCCACTCACTTTGGAGATGGCACTCCTGCAGCGCTGTGGGCCATGCCTGTGCTTCGAAGACACTAAACTAACCATTCCATTTGAAGAGGGCACACACAGAATGGGAAATCTCTGTTCTCTGGGAGTAGTGTTTGGTGCTACTGCGGCCCTGTGTTTGGTGGCTCACTGCCCACTAGCAATGTTTCTAGTCGCCACTGTGGGGCAAACGATGTGCAGCTAAGCTCACTTTGGAAGTACAAGTGCCAGAATTCCTTTGCGGGGCACCATCCAGATATCACATTCGTAGCATGCGGGTACTTTCCTCCTAAGCTCTGAATTCGCAGCCAGCTTCAAGGTGTTCCTGTTGTGGATAGACTCTAGTGGATGTGCCGCTGGAGACGGACTCTGCTTCTATGTTCCTTGAGAGGGCTACATTGAGGAACCTCCTACTCTAGCCTCTGCCAAGTACAGCCTTCGGCCTCTCTCAAATACTCACTTACCTGTGAGAGCTTGTCTTTCCTTTGGAGAGACAGCCCTTTTCCTGAAGGGAAAATGTCCGTGCTCTGTTCTTCTTTTGCACACAGGGAAAGCCCTTTACGGCTGCTGTTCGGCCTTTACCCACGCGAGGGAGGGCAGCTTCCCATTCACTTTGGAGAGGGCACTCCTGCAGCGCTGTGGGCCATGCCTGTGCTTCGAAGACAGTAAACTAACCATTCCATTTGAAGAGGGCACACACAGAATGGGAAACCTCTGTTATCTGGGAGAAGATGTTGGTGCTACTGTGCCTCTGTGTTTGGTGGCTCACTGCCCACTAGCAATATTTCTGCTCGCCACTGGGGGCAAGCGATGTGCAGCTAAGCTCACTTTGGAAGTACAAGTGCCAGAATTCCTTTGCGGGGCACCATCCAGATATCACATTCGTAGCATGCAGGTACTTTCCTCCTATGCTCTGCATTCGCAGCCAGGTTCAATGTGTTCCTGTTGAGGATAGACTCTAGTGGAGGTTCCGCTGGAGACGGCCTCTGCTTCTATGTTCTTTGAGAGGGCTGCTTTGAGGAACTTCCTACTATAGCATGTGCCAAGTACAGCCTTCGGCCTCTCTCAAATACTCACCTGTGACAGCTTGTCTTTCCTTTGGAGAAACAGAGAGCCCTTTTCCTGAAGGGAAAATGTCCGTGCTCTGTTCTTCTTTTGCACACAGGGAAAGGCCTTTACGGCTGCTCTTCGGCCTTTACCCACGCGAGGGAGGGCAGCTTCCCATTCACTTTGGAGATGGCACTCCTGCAGCGCTGTGGGCCATGCCTGTGCTTCGAAGACACTAAACTACCCTTTCCATTTGCAGAAGGCACGCACAGAATGCTAAGTATCTGTTCTTTGGGAGAAGTGGTTGGTACTACTGTGCCTCTGTGTTTGCTGTCTCACTGCCCACTAGCAATGTTTCTGCTCGACACTGTGGGGCAAACGATGTGCAGCTAAGCTCACTTTGGAAGTACAAGTGCCAGAATTCCTTTGCGGGCCACCATCCAGATATCACATTCGTAACATGCGGGTACTTTCCTCCTAAGCTCTGCATTCCCAGCCAGCTTCAAGGTGTTCCTGTTGTGGATAGACTCTAGTGGAGGTGCCGCTGGAGACGGCCTCTGCTTCTATGTTCTTTGAGAGAGCTGCTTTGAGGAACCTCCTACTCTAGCCTCTGCCAAGGAAGGCCTTCGGCCTCTCTCAAATACTCACCTGTGATAGCTTGTCTTTCCTTTGGAGAGACAGAGAGCCCTTTTCCTGAAGGGAAAATGTCCATGCTCTGTTCTTCTTTTGCACACAGGAAAAGGCCTTTTCGGCTGCTGTTCGGCCTTTACCCACGCGAGGGAGGGCAGCTTCCCACTCACTTTGGAGATGGCACTCCTGCAGCGCTGTGGGCCATGCCTGTGCTTCGAAGACAGTAAACTAACCATTCCATTTGAAGAGGGCACACACAGAATAGGAAACCTCTGTTATCTGGGAGAAGATGTTGGTGCTACTGTGCCTCTGTGTTTGGTGGCTCACTGCCCACTAGCAATATTTCTGCTCGCCACTGGGGGCAAGCGATGTGCAGCTAAGCTCACTTTGGAAGTACAAGTGCCAGAATTCCTTTGCGGGGCACCATCCAGATATCACATTCGTAGCATGCAGGTACTTTCCTCCTATGCTCTGCATTCGCAGCCAGGTTCAATGTGTTCCTGTTGAGGATAGACTCTAGTGGAGGTTCCGCTGGAGACGGCCTCTGCTTCTATGTTCTTTGAGAGGGCTGCTTTGAGGAACTTCCTACGATAGCATGTGCCAAGTACAGCCTTCAGCCTCTCTCAAATATTCACCTGTGACAGCTTGTCTTTCCTTTGGAGAAACAGAGAGCCCTTTTCCTGAAGGGAAAATGTCCGTGCTCTGTTCTTCTTTTGCACACAGGGAAAGGCCTTTACGGCTGCTGTTCGGCCTTTACCCACGCGAGGGACGGCAGCTTCCCATTCACTTTGGAGATGGCACTCCTGCAGCGCTGTGGGCCATGCCTGTGCTTCGAAGACACTAAACTACCCTTTCCATTTGCAGAAGGCACGCACAGAATGCTAAGTATCTGTTCTTTGGGAGAAGTGTTTGGTACTACTGTGCCTCTGTGTTTGCTGTCTCACTGCCCACTAGCAATGTTTCTGCTCGACACTGTGGGGCAAACGATGTGCAGCTAAGCTCACTTTGGAAGTACAAGTGCCAGAATTCCTTTGCGGGGCACCATCCAGATATCACATTCGTAGCATGCGGGTACTTTCCTCCTAAGCTCTGAATTCGCAGCCAGCTTCAAGGTGTTCCTTTTGTGGATAGACTCTAGTGGATGTGCCGCTGGAGACGGACTCTGCTTCTATGTTCCTTGAGAGGGCTACATTGAGGAACCTCCTACTCTAGCCTCTGCCAAGTACAGCCTTCGGCCTCTCTCAAATACTCACTTACCTGTGAGAGCTTGTCTTTCCTTTGGAGAGACAGCCCTTTTCCTGAAGGGAAAATGTCCGTGCTCTGTTCTTCTTTTGCACACAGGGAAAGCCCTTTACGGCTGCTGTTCGGCCTTTACCCACGCGAGGGAGGGCAGCTTCCCATTCACTTTGGAGAGGGCACTCCTACAGCACTGTGGGCCATGCCTGTGCTTCGAAGACAGTAAACTAACCATTCCATTTGAAGAGGGCACACACAGAATGGGAAATCTCTGTTCTCTGGGAGTAGTGTTTGGTGCTACTGCGGCCCTGTGTTTGGTGGCTCACTGCCCACTAGCAATGTTTCTAATCACCACTGTGGGGCAAATGATGTGCAGCTAAGCTCACTTTGGAAGTACAAGTGCCAGAATTCCTTTGCGGGGCACCATCCAGATATCACATTCGTAGCATGCAGGTACTTTCCTCCTATGCTCTGCATTCGCAGCCAGGTTCAATGTGTTCCTTTTGAGGATAGACTCTAGTGGAGGTGCCGCTGGAGACGGCCTCTGCTTCTATGTTCTTTGAGAGGGCTGCTTTGAGGAACCTCCTACTCTAGCCTCTGCCAAGTACAGCCTTCGGCCTCTCTCAAATACTCACCTGTGAGAGCTTGTCTTTCCTTTGGAGAAACAGAGAGCCCTTTTCCTGAAGGGAAAATGTACGTGCTCTGTTCTTCTTTTGCATACAGGGAAAGGCCTTTACGGCTGCTGTTCGGCCTTTACCCACGCGAGGGAGGGCAGCTTCCCATTCACTTTGGAGATGCCACTCCTGCAGCGCTGTGGGCCATGCCTGTGCTTCGAAGACACTAAACTACCCTTTCCATTTGCAGAAGGCACGCACAGAATGCTAAGTCTCTGTTCTTTGGGAGAAGTGGTTGGTACTACTGTGCCTCTGTGTTTGCTGTCTCACTGCCCACTAGCAATGTTTCTGCTCGACACTGTGGGGCAAACGATAGGCAGCTAAGCTCACTTTGGAAGTACAAGTGCCAGAATTCCTTTGCGGGGCACCATCCAGATACCACATTCGTAGCATGCTGGTACTTTCCTCCTAAGCTCTGCATTCGCAGCCAGCTTCAAGGTGTTCCTGTTGTGGATAGACTCTAGTGGAGGTGCCGCTGGAGACGGCCTCTGCTTCTATGTTCTTTGAGAGGGCTGCTTTGAGGAACCTCCTACTCTAGCCTCTGCCAAGGAAGGCCTTCGGCCTCTCTCAAATACTCACCTGTGATAGCTTGTCATTCCTTTGGAGACACAGAGAGCCCTTTTCCTGAAGGGAAAATGTCCATGCTCTGTTCTTCTTTTGCACACAGGGAAAGGCCTTTACGGCTGCTGTTCGGCCTTTACCCACGCGAGGGAGGGCAGCTTCCCACTCACTTTGGAGATGGCACTCCTGCAGCGCTGTGGGCCATGCCTGTGCTTCGAAGACACTAAACTAACCATTCCATTTGAAGAGGGCACACACAGAATGGGAAATCTCTGTTCTCTGGGAGTAGTGTTTGGTGCTACTGCGGCCCTGTGTTTGGTGGTTCACTGCCCACTAGCAATGTTTCTAGTCGCCAGTGTGGGGCAAACGATGTGCAGCTAAGCTCACTTTGGAAGTACAAGTGCCAGAATTCCTTTGCGGGGCACCATCCAGATATCACATTCGTAACATGCGGGTACTTTCCTCCTAAGCTCTGCATTCCCAGCCAGCTTCAAGGTGTTCCTGTTGTGGATAGACTCTAGTGGAGGTGCCGCTGGAGACGGCCTCTGCTTCTATGTTCTTTGAGAGAGCTGCTTTGAGGAACCTCCTACTCTAGCCTCTGCCAAGGAAGGCCTTCGGCCTCTCTCAAATACTCACCTGTGATAGCTTGTCTTTCCTTTGGAGAGACAGAGACCCCTTTTCCTGAAGGGAAAATGTCCATGCTCTGTTCTTCTTTTGCACACAGGGAAAGGCCTTTTCGGCTGCTGTTCGGCCTTTACCCACGCGAGGGAGGGCAGCTTCCCACTCACTTTGGAGATGGCACTCCTGCAGCGCTGTGGGCCATGCCTGTGCTTCGAAGACAGTAAACTAACCATTCCATTTGAAGAGGGCACACACAGAATGGGAAATCTCTGTTCTCTGGGAGTAGTGTTTGGTGCTACTGCGGCCTTGTGTTTGGTGGTTCACTGCCCACTAGCAATGTTTCTAGTCGCCAGTGTGGGGCAAACGATGTGCAGCTAAGCTCACTTTGGAAGTACAAGTGCCAGAATTCCTTTGCGGGGCACCATCCAGATATCACATTCGTAGCATGCGGGTACTTTCCTCCTAAGCTCTGAATTCGCAGCAAGCTTCAAGGTGTTCCTGTTGTGGATAGACTCTAGTGGATGTGCCGCTGGAGACGGACTCTGCTTCTATGTTCCTTGAGAGGGCTACATTGAGGAACCTCCTACTCTAGCCTCTGCCAAGTACAGCCTTCGGCCTCTCTCAAATACTCACTTACCTGTGAGAGCTTGTCTTTCCTTTGGAGAGACAGCCCTTTTCCTGAAGGGAAAATGTCCGTGCTCTGTTCTTCTTTTGCACACAGGGAAAGCCCTTTACGGCTGCTGTTCGGCCTTTACCCACGCGAGGGAGGGCAGCTTCCCATTCACTTTGGAGAGGGCACTCCTGCAGCGCTGTGGGCCATGCCTGTGCTTCGAAGACAGTAAACTAACCATTCCATTTGAAGAGGGCACACACAGAATGGGAAACCTCTGTTATCTGGGAGAAGATGTTGGTGCTACTGTGCCTCTGTGTTTGGTGGCTCACTGCCCACTAGCAATATTTCTGCTCGCCACTGGGGGCAAGCGATGTGCAGCTAAGCTCACTTTGGAAGTACAAGTGCCAGAATTCCTTTGCGGGGCACCATCCAGATATCACATTCGTAGCATGCAGGTACTTTCCTCCTATGCTCTGCATTCGCAGCCAGGTTCAATGTGTTCCTGTTGAGGATAGACTCTAGTGGAGGTTCCGCTGGAGACGGCCTCTGCTTCTATGTTCTTTGAGAGGGCTGCTTTGAGGAACTTCCTACTATAGCATGTGCCAAGTACAGCCTTCGGCCTCTCTCAAATACTCACCTGTGACAGCTTGTCTTTCCTTTGGAGAAACAGAGAGCCCTTTTCCTGAAGGGAAAATGTCCGTGCTCTGTTCTTCTTTTGCACACAGGGAAAGGCCTTTACGGCTGCTGTTCGGCCTTTACCCACGCGAGGGAGGGCAGCTTCCCATTCACTTTGGAGATGGCACTCCTGCAGCGCTGTGGGCCATGCCTGTTCTTCTAAGACACTAAACTACCCTTTCCATTTGCAGAAGGCACGCACAGAATGCTAAGTATCTGTTCTTTGGGAGAAGTGGTTGGTACTACTGTGCCTCTGTGTTTGCTGTCTCACTGCCCACTAGCAATGTTTCTGCTCGACACTGTGGGGCAAACGATGTGCAGCTAAGCTCACTTTGGAAGTACAAGTGCCAGAATTCCTTTGCGGGGCACCATCCAGATATCACATTCGTAACATGCGGGTACTTTCCTCCTAAGCTCTGCATTCCCAGCCAGCTTCAAGGTGTTCCTGTTGTGGATAGACTCTAGTGGAGGTGCCGCTGGAGACGGCCTCTGCTTCTATGTTCTTTGAGAGAGCTGCTTTGAGGAACCTCCTACTCTAGCCTCTGCCAAGGAAGGCCTTCGGCCTCTCTCAAATACTCACCTGTGATAGCTTGTCTTTCCTTTGGAGAGACAGAGAGCCCTTTTCCTGAAGGGAAAATGTCCATGCTCTGTTCTTCTTTTGCACACAGGAAAAGGCCTTTTCGGCTGCTGTTCGGCCTTTACCCACGCGAGGGAGGGCAGCTTCCCACTCACTTTGGAGATGGCACTCCTGCAGCGCTGTGGGCCATGCCTGTGCTTCGAAGACAGTAAACTAACCATTCCATTTGAAGAGGGCACACACAGAATGGGAAATCTCTGTTCTCTGGGAGTAGTGTTTGGTGCTACTGCGGCCCTGTGTTTGGTGGTTCACTGCCCACTAGCAATGTTTCTAGTCGCCACTGTGGGGCAAACGATGTGCAGCTAAGCTCACTTTGGAAGTACAAGTGCCAGAATTCCTTTGCGGGGCACCATCCAGATATCACATTCGTAGCATGCGGGTACTTTCCTCCTAAGCTCTGAATTCGCAGCCAGCTTCAAGGTGTTCCTGTTGTGGATAGACTCTAGTGGATGTGCCGCTGGAGACGGACTCTTCTTCTATGTTCCTTGAGAGGGCTACATTGAGGAACCTCCTACTCTAGCCTCTGCCAAGTACAGCCTTCGGCCTCTCTCAAATACTCACTTACCTGTGAGAGCTTGTCTTTCCTTTGGAGAGACAGCCCTTTTCCTGAAGGGAAAATGTCCATGCTCTGTTCTTCTTTTGCACACAGGGAAAGCCCTTTACGGCTGCTGTTCGGCCTTTACCCACGCGAGGGAGGGCAGCTTCCCATTCACTTTGGAGAGGGCACTCCTGCAGCGCTGTGGGCCATGCCTGTGCTTCGAAGACAGTAAACTAACCATTCCATTTGAAGAGGGCACACACAGAATGGGAAACCTCTGTTATCTGGGAGAAGATATTGGTGCTACTGTGCCTCTGTGTTTGGTGGCTCACTGCCCACTAGCAATATTTCTGCTCGCCCCTGGGGGCAAGCGATGTGCAGCTAAGCTCACTTTGGAAGTACAAGTGCCAGAATTCCTTTGCGGGGCACCATCCAGATATCACATTCGTAGCATGCAGGTACTTTCCTCCTATGCTCTGCATTCGCAGCCAGGTTCAATGTGTTCCTGTTGAGGATAGACTCTAGTGGAGGTTCCGCTGGAGACGGCCTCTGCTTCTATGTTCTTTGAGAGGGCTGCTTTGAGGAACTTCCTACTATAGCATGTGCCAAGTACAGCCTTCGGCCTCTCTCAAATACTCACCTGTGACAGCTTGTCTTTCCTTTGGAGAAACAGAGAGCCCTTTTCCTGAAGGGAAAATGTCCGTGCTCTGTTCTTCTTTTGCACACAGGGAAAGGCCTTTACGGCTGCTGTTCGGCCTTTACCCACGCGAGGGAGGGCAGCTTCCCATTCACTTTGGAGATGGCACTCCTGCAGCGCTGTGGGCCATGCCTGTGCTTCGAAGACACTAAACTACCCTTTCCATTTGCAGAAGGCACGCACAGAATGCTAAGTATCTGTTCTTTGGGAGAAGTGGTTGGTACTACTGTGCCTCTGTGTTTGCTGTCTCACTGCCCACTAGCAATGTTTCTGCTCGACACTGTGGGGCAAATGATGTGCAGCTAAGCTCACTTTGGAAGTACAAGTGCCAGAATTCCTTTGCGGGGCACCATCCAGATATCACATTCGTAGCATGCGGGTACTTTCCTCCTAAGCTCTGAATTCGCAGCCAGCTTCAAGGTGTTCCTGTTGTGGATAGACTCTAGTGGATGTGCCGCTGGAGACGGACTCTGCTTCTATGTTCCTTGAGAGGGCTACATTGAGGAACCTCCTACTCTAGCCTCTGCCAAGTACAGCCTTCGGCCTCTCTCAAATACTCACTTACCTGTGAGAGCTTGTCTTTCCTTTGGAGAGACAGCCCTTTTCCTGAAGGGAAAATGTCCGTGCTCTGTTCTTCTTTTGCACACAGGGAAAGCCCTTTACGGCTGCTGTTCGGCCTTTACCCACGCGAGGGAGGGCAGCTTCCCATTCACTTTGGAGAGGGCACTCCTACAGCACTGTGGGCCATGCCTGTGCTTCGAAGACAGTAAACTAACCATTCCATTTGAAGAGGGCACACACAGAATGGGAAATCTCTGTTCTCTGGGAGTAGTGTTTGGTGCTACTGCGGCCCTGTGTTTGGTGGCTCACTGCCCACTAGCAATGTTTCTAGTCGCCACTGTGGGGCAAACGATGTGCAGCTACGCTCACTTTGGAAGTACAAGTGCCAGAATTCCTTTGCGGGGCACCATCCAGATATCACATTCGTAGCATGCGGGTACTTTCCTCCTAAGCTCTGAATTCGCAGCCAGCTTCAAGGTGTTCCTGTTGTGGATAGACTCTAGTGGATGTGCCGCTGGAGACGGACTATGCTTCTATGTTCCTTGAGAGGGCTACATTGAGGAACCTCCTACTCTAGCCTCTGCCAAGTACAGCCTTCGGCCTCTCTCAAATACTCACTTACCTGTGAGAGCTTGTCTTTCCTTTGGAGAGACAGCCCTTTTCCTGAAGGGAAAATGTCCGTGCTCTGTTCTTCTTTTGCACACAGGGAAAGCCCTTTACGGCTGCTGTTCGGCCTTTACCCACGCGAGGGAGGGCAGCTTCCCATTCACTTTGGAGAGGGCACTCCTGCAGCGCTGTGGGCCATGCCTGTGCTTCGAAGACAGTAAACTAACCATTCCATTTGAAGAGGGCACACACAGAATGGGAAACCTCTGTTATCTGGGAGAAGATGTGGGTGCTACTGTGCCTCTGTGTTTGGTGGCTCACTGCCCACTAGCAATATTTCTGCTCGCCACTGGGGGCAAGCGATGTGCAGCTAAGCTCACTTTGGAAGTACAAGTGCCAGAATTCCTTTGCGGGGCACCATCCAGATATCACATTCGTAGCATGCAGGTACTTTCCTCCTATGCTCTGCATTCGCAGCCAGGTTCAATGTGTTCCTGTTGAGGATAGACTCTAGTGGAAGTTCCGCTGGAGACGGCCTCTGCTTCTATGTTCTTTGAGAGGGCTGCTTTGAGGAACTTCCTACTATAGCATGTGCCAAGTACAGCCTTCGGCCTCTCTCAAATACTCACCTGTGACAGCTTGTCTTTCCTTTGGAGAAACAGAGAGCCCTTTTCCTGAAGGGAAAATGTCCGTGCTCTGTTCTTCTTTTGCACACAGGGAAAGGCCTTTACGGCTGCTGTTCGGCCTTTACCCACGCGAGGGAGGGCAGCTTCCCATTCACTTTGGAGATGGCACTCCTGCAGCGCTGTGGGCCATGCCTGTGCTTCGAAGACACTAAACTACCCTTTCCATTTGCAGAAGGCACGCACAGAATGCTAAGTATCTGTTCTTTGGGAGAAGTGGTTGGTACTACTGTGCCTCTGTGTTTGCTGTCTCACTGCCCACTAGCAATGTTTCTGCTCGACACTGTGGGGCAAACGATGTGCAGCTAAGCTCACTTTGGAAGTACAAGTGCCAGAATTCCTTTGCGGGGCACCATCCAGGTATCACATTCGTAGAATGCGGGTACTTTCCTCCTAAGCTCTGAATTCGCAGCCAGCTTCAAGGTGTTCCTGTTGTGGATAGACTCTAGTGGATGTGCCGCTGGAGACGGACTCTGCTTCTATGTTCCTTGAGAGGGCTACATTGAGGAACCTCCTACTCTAGCCTCTGCCAAGTACAGCCTTCGGCCTCTCTCAAATACTCACTTACCTGTGAGAGCTTGTCTTTCCTTTGGAGAGACAGCCCTTTTCCTGAAGGGAAAATGTCCGTGCTCTGTTCTTCTTTTGCACACAGGGAAAGCCCTTTACGGCTGCTGTTCGGCCTTTACCCACGCGAGGGAGGGCAGCTTCCCATTCACTTTGGAGAGGGCACTCCTCCAGCACTGTGGGCCATGCCTGTGCTTCGAAGACAGTAAACTAACCATTCCATTTGAAGAGGGCACACACAGAATGGGAAATCTCTGTTCTCTGGGAGTAGTGTTTGGTGCTACTGCGGCCCTGTGTTTGGTGGCTCACTGCCCACTAGCAATGTTTCTAGTCGCCACTGTGGGGCAAATGATGTGCAGCTAAGCTCACTTTGGAAGTACAAGTGCCAGAATTCCTTTGCGGGGCACCATCCAGATATCACATTCGTAGCATGCAGGTACTTTCCTCCTATGCTCTGCATTCGCAGCCAGGTTCAATGTGTTCCTTTTGAGGATAGACTCTAGTGGAGGTTCCGTTGGAGACGGCCTCTGCTTCTATGTTCTTTGAGAGGGCTGCTTTGAGGAACCTCCTACTCTAGCCTCTGCCAAGTACAGCCTTCGGCCTCTCTCAAATACTCACCTGTGAGAGCTTGTCTTTCCTTTGGAGAAACAGAGAGCCCTTTTCCTGAAGGGAAAATGTACGTGCTCTGTTCTTCTTTTGCATACAGGGAAAGGCCTTTACGGCTGCTGTTCGGCCTTTACCCACGCGAGGGAGGGCAGCTTCCCATTCACTTTGGAGATGCCACTCCTGCAGCGCTGTGGGCCATGCCTGTGCTTCGAAGACACTAAACTACCCTTTCCATTTGCAGAAGGCACGCACAGAATGCTAAGTCTCTGTTCTTTGGGAGAAGTGGTTGGTACTACTGTGCCTCTGTGTTTGCTGTCTCACTGCCCACTAGCAATGTTTCTGCTCGACACTGTGGGGCAAACGATTGGCAGCTAAGCTCACTTTGGAAGTACAAGTGCCAGAATTCCTTTGCGGGGCACCATCCAGATACCACATTCGTAGCATGCGGGTACTTTCCTCCTAAGCTCTGCATTCGCAGCCAGCTTCAAGGTGTTCCTGTTGTGGATAGACTCTAGTGGAGGTGCCGCTGGAGACGGCCTCTGCTTCTATGTTCTTTGAGAGGGCTGCTTTGAGGAACCTCCTACTCTAGCCTCTGCCAAGGAAGGCCTTCGGCCTCTCTCAAATACTCACCTGTGATAGCTTGTCTTTCCTTTGGAGACACAGAGAGCCCTTTTCCTGAAGGGAAAATGTCCATGCTCTGTTCTTCTTTTGCACACAGGGAAAGGCCTTTACGGCTGCTGTTCGGCCTTTACCCACGCGAGGGAGGGCAGCTTCCCACTCACTTTGGAGATGGCACTCCTGCAGCGCTGTGGGCCATGCCTGTGCTTCGAAGACACTAAACTAACCATTCCATTTGAAGAGGGCACACACAGAATGGGAAATCTCTGTTCTCTGGGAGTAGTGTTTGGTGCTACTGCGGCCCTGTGTTTGGTGGTTCACTGCCCACTAGCAATGTTTCTAGTCGCCAGTGTGGGGCAAACGATGTGCAGCTAAGCTCACTTTGGAAGTACAAGTGCCAGAATTCCTTTGCGGGGCACCATCCAGATATCACATTCGTAGCATGCGGGTACTTTCCTCCTAAGCTCTGCATTCGCAGCCAGCTTCAAGGTGTTCCTGTTGTGGATAGACTCTAGTGGATGTGCCGCTGGAGACGGACTCTGCTTCTATGTTCCTTGAGAGGGTTACATTGAGGAACCTCCTACTCTAGCCTCTGCCAAGTACAGCCTTCGGCCTCTCTCAAATACTCACTTACCTGTGAGAGCTTGTCTTTCCTTTGGAGAGACAGCCCTTTTCCTGAAGGGAAAATGTCCGTGCTCTGTTCTTCTTTTGCACACAGGGAAAGCCCTTTACGGCTGCTGTTCGGCCTTTACCCACGCGAGGGAGGGCAGCTTCCCATTCACTTTGGAGAGGGCACTCCTGCAGCGCTGTGGGCCATGCCTGTGCTTCGAAGACAGTAAACTAACCATTCCATTTGAAGAGGGCACACACAGAATGGGAAACCTCTGTTATCTGGGAGAAGATGTTGGTGCTACTGTGCCTCTGTGTTTGGTGGCTCACTGCCCACTAGCAATATTTCTGCTCGCCACTGGGGGCAAGCGATGTGCAGCTAAGCTCACTTTGGAAGTACAAGTGCCAGAATTCCTTTGCGGGGCACCATCCAGATATCACATTCGTAGCATGCAGGTACTTTCCTCCTATGCTCTGCATTCGCAGCCAGGTTCAATGTGTTCCTGTTGAGGATAGACTGTAGTGGAGGTTCCGCTGGAGACGGCCTCTGCTTCTATGTTCTTTGAGAGGGCTGCTTTGAGGAACTTCCTACTATAGCATGTGCCAAGTACAGCCTTCGGCCTCTCTCAAATACTCACCTGTGACAGCTTGTCTTTCCTTTGGAGAAACAGAGAGCCCTTTTCCTGAAGGGAAAATGTCCGTGCTCTGTTCTTCTTTTGCACACAGGGAAAGGCCTTTACGGCTGCTGTTCGGCCTTTACCCACGCGAGGGAGGGCAGCTTCCCATTCACTTTGGAGATGGCACTCCTGCAGCGCTGTGGGCCATGCCTGTGCTTCGAAGACACTAAACTACCCTTTCCATTTGCAGAAGGCACGCACAGAATGCTAAGTATCTGTTCTTTGGGAGAAGTGGTTGGTACTACTGTGCCTCTGTGTTTGCTGTCTCACTGCCCACTAGCAATGTTTCTGCTCGACACTGTGGGGCAAACGATGTGCAGCTAAGCTCACTTTGGAAGTACAAGTGCCAGAATTCCTTTGCGGGGCACCATCCAGATATCACATTCGTAGCATGCGGGTACTTTCCTCCTAAGCTCTGCATTCCCAGCCAGCTTCAAGGTGTTCCTGTTGTGGATAGACTCTAGTGGAGGTGCCGCTGGAGACGGCCTCTGCTTCTATGTTCTTTGAGAGAGCTGCTTTGAGGAACCTCCTACTCTAGCCTCTGCCAAGGAAGGCCTTCGGCCTCTCTCAAATACTCACCTGTGATAGCTTGTCTTTCCTTTGGAGACACAGAGAGCCCTTTTCCTGAAGGGAAAATGTCCATGCTCTGTTCTTCTTTTGCACACAGGGAAAGGCCTTTTCGGCTGCTGTTCGGCCTTTACCCACGCGAGGGAGGGCAGCTTCCCACTCACTTTGGAGATGGCACTCCTGCAGCGCTGTGGGCCATGCCTGTGCTTCGAAGACAGTAAACTAACCATTCCATTTGAAGAGGGCACACACAGAATGGGAAATCTCTGTTCTCTGGGAGTAGTGTTTGGTGCTACTGCGTCCCTGTGTTTGGTGGTTCACTGCCCACTAGCAATGTTTCTAGTCGCCACTGTGGGGCAAACGATGTGCAGCTAAGCTCACTTTGGAAGTACAAGTGCCAGAATTCCTTTGCGGGGCACCATCCAGATATCACATTCGTAGCATGCGGGTACTTTCCTCCTAAGCTCTGAATTCGCAGCCAGCTTCAAGGTGTTCCTGTTGTGGATAGACTCTAGTGGATGTGCCGCTGGAGACGGACTCTGCTTCTATGTTCCTTGAGAGGGCTACATTGAGGAACCTCCTACTCTAGCCTCTGCCAAGTACAGCCTTCGGCCTCTCTCAAATACTCACTTACCTGTGAGAGCTTGTCTTTCCTTTGGAGAGACAGCCCTTTTCCTGAAGGGAAAATGTCCGTGCTCTGTTCTTCTTTTGCACACAGGGAAAGCCCTTTACGGCTGCTATTCGGCCTTTACCCACGCGAGGGAGGGCAGCTTCCCATTCACTTTGGAGAGGGCACTCCTACAGCACTGTGGGCCATGCCTGTGCTTCGAAGACAGTAAACTAACCATTCCATTTGAACAGGGCACACACAGAATGGGAAACCTCTGTTATCTGGGAGAAGATGTTGGTGCTACTGTGCCTCTGTGTTTGGTGGCTCACTGCCCACTAGCAATATTTCTGCTCGCCACTGGGGGCAAGCGATGTGCAGCTAAGCTCACTTTGGAAGTACAAGTGCCAGAATTCCTTTGCGGGGCACCATCCAGATATCACATTCGTAGCATGCAGGTACTTTCCTCCTATGCTCTGCATTCGCAGCCAGGTTCAATGTGTTCCTGTTGAGGATAGACTCTAGTGGAGGTTCCGCTGGAGACGGCCTCTGCTTCTGTGTTCTTTGAGAGGGGTGCTTTGAGGAACTTCCTACGATAGCATGTGCCAAGTACAGCCTTCGGCCTCTCTCAAATACTCACCTGTGACAGCTTGTCTTTCCTTTGGAGAAACAGAGAGCCCTTTTCCTGAAGGGAAAATGTCCGTGCTCTGTTCTTCTTTTGCACACAGGGAAAGGCCTTTACGGCTG
Organism: Kogia breviceps; assembly: GCF_026419965.1. NCBI lineage: Eukaryota > Metazoa > Chordata > Mammalia > Artiodactyla > Physeteridae > Kogia > Kogia breviceps. Next base: position 31,103,213 of record NC_081324.1, read on the forward strand.
CTGTTCGGCCTTTTCCCACGCGAGGGAGGGCAGCTTCCCATTCACTTTGGAGATGGCACTCCTGCAGCGCTGTGGGCCATGCCTGTGCTTCGAAGACACTAAACTACCCTTTCCATTTGCAGAAGGCACGCACAGAATGCTAAGTATCTGTTCTTTGGGAGAAGTGGTTGGTACTACTGTGCCTCTGTGTTTGCTGTCTCACTGCCCACTAGCAATGTTTCTGCTCGACACTGTGGGGCAAATGATGTGCAGCTAAGCTCACTTTGGAAGTACAAGTGCCAGAATTCCTTTGCGGGGCACCATCCAGATATCACATTCGTAGCATGCGGGTACTTTCCTCCTAAGCTCTGCATTCGCAGCCAGCTTCAAGGTGTTCCTGTTGTGGATAGACTCTAGTGGAGGTGCCGCGGGAGACGGCCTCTGCTTCTATGTGCTTTGAGAGAGCTGCTTTGAGGAACCTCCTACTCTAGCCTCTGCCAAGGAAGGCCTTCGTCCTCTCTCAAATACTCACCTGTGATAGCTTGTCTTTCCTTTGGAGAGACAGAGAGCCCTTTTCCTGAAGGGAAAATGTCCATGCTCTGTTCTTCTTTTGCACACAGGGAAAGGCCTTTACGGCTGCTGTTCGGCCTTTACCCACGCGAGGGAGGGCAGCTTCCCACTCACTTTGGAGAGGGCACTCCTGCAGCGCTGTGGGCCATGCCTGTGCTTCGAAGACAGTAAACTAACCATTCCATTTGAAGAGGGCACACACAGAATGGGAAATCTCTGTTCTCTGGGAGTAGTGTTTGGTGCTACTGCGGCCCTGTGTTTGGTGGCTCACTGCCCACTAGCAATGTTTCTAGTCGCCACCTTGGGGCAAACGATGTGCAGCTAAGCTCACTTTGGAAGTACAAGTGCCAGAATTCCTTTGCGGGGCACCATCCAGATATCACATTCGTAGCATGCAGGTACTTTCCTCCTATGCTCTGCATTCGCAGCCAGGTTCAATGTGTTCCTTTTGAGGATAGACTCTAGTGGAGGTTCCGCTGGAGACGGCCTCTGCTTCTATGTTCTTTGAGAGGGCTGCTTTGAGGAACCTCCTACTCTAGCCTCTGCCAAGTACAGCCTTCGGCCTCTCTCAAATACTCACCTGTGAGAGCTTGTCTTTCCTTTGGAGAAACAGAGAGCCCTTTTCCTGAAGGGAAAATGTACGTGCTTTGTTCTTCTTTTGCACACAGGGAAAGGCCTTTACGGCTGCTGTTCGGCCTTTACCCACGCGAGAGAGGGCAGCTTCCCATTCACTTTGGAGATGCCACTCCTGCAGCGCTGTGGGCCATGCCTGTGCTTCGAAGACACTAAACTACCCTTTCCATTTGCAGAAGGCACGCACAGAATGCTAAGTCTCTGTTCTTTGGGAGAAGTGGTTGGTACTACTGTGCCTCTGTGTTTGCTGTCTCACTGCCCACTAGCAATGTTTCTGCTCGATACTGTGGGGCAAACGATGTGCAGCTAAGCTCACTTTGGAAGTACAAGTGCCAGAATTCCTTTGCGGGGCACCATCCAGATATCACATTCGTAGCATGCGGGTACTTTCCTCCTAAGCTCTGCATTCGCAGCCAGCTTCAAGGTGTTCCTGTTGTGGATAGACTCTAGTGGAGGTGCCGCTGGAGACGGCCTCTGCTTCTATGTTCTTTGAGAGGGCTGCTTTGAGGAACCTCCTACTCTAGCCTCTGCCAAGGAAGGCCTTCGGCCTCTCTCAAATACTCACCTGTGATAGCTTGTCTTTCCTTTGGAGACACAGAGAGCCCTTTTCCTGAAGGGAAAATGTCCATGCTCTGTTCTTCTTTTGCACACAGGGAAAGGCCTTTACGGCTGCTGTTCGGCCTTTACCCACGCGAGGGAGGGCAGCTTCCCACTCACTTTGGAGATGGCACTCCTGCAGCGCTGTGGGCCATGCCTGTGCTTCGAAGACACTAAACTAACCATTCCATTTGAAGAGGGCACACACAGAATGGGAAATCTCTGTTCTCTGGGAGTAGTGTTTGGTGCTACTGCGGCCCTGTGTTTGGTGGTTCACTGCCCACTAGCAATGTTTCTAGTCGCCACTGTGGGGCAAACGATGTGCAGCTAAGCTCACTTTGGAAGTACAAGTGCCAGAATTCCTTTGCGGGGCACCATCCAGATATCACATTCGTAGCATGCGGGTACTTTCCTCCTAAGCTCTGAATTCGCAGCCAGCTTCAAGGTGTTCCTGTTGTGGATAGACTCTAGTGGATGTGCCGCTGGAGACGGACTCTGCTTCTATGTTCCTTGAGAGGGCTACATTGAGGAACCTCCTACTCTAGCCTCTGCCAAGTACAGCCTTCGGCCTCTCTCAAATACTCACTTACCTGTGAGAGCTTGTCTTTCCTTTGGAGAGACAGCCCTTTTCCTGAAGGGAAAATGTCCGTGCTCTGTTCTTCTTTTGCACACAGGGAAAGCCCTTTACGGCTGCTGTTCGGCCTTTACCCACGCGAGGGAGGGCAGCTTCCCATTCACTTTGGAGATGGCACTCCTGCAGCGCTGTGGGCCATGCCTGTGCTTCGAAGACAGTAAACTAACCATTCCATTTGAAGAGGGCACACACAGAATGGGAAACCTCTGTTATCTGGGAGAAGATGTTGGTGCTACTGTGCCTCTGTGTTTGGTGGCTCACTGCCCACTAGCAATATTTCTGCTCGCCACTGGGGGCAAGCGATGTGCAGCTAAGCTCACTTTGGAAGTACAAGTGCCAGAATTCCTTTGCGGGGCACCATCCAGATATCACATTCGTAGCATGCAGGTACTTTCCTCCTATGCTCTGCATTCGCAGCCAGGTTCAATGTGTTCCTGTTGAGGATAGACTCTAGTGGAGGTTCCGCTGGAGACGGCCTCTGCTTCTATGTTCTTTGAGAGGGCTGCTTTGAGGAACTTCCTAATATAGCATGTGCCAAGTACAGCCTTCGACCTCTCTCAAATACTCACCTGTGACAGCTTGTCTTTCCTTTGGAGAAACAGAGAGCCCTTTTCCTGAAGGGAAAATGTCCGTGCTCTGTTCTTCTTTTGCACACAGGGAAAGGCCTTTACGGCTGCTGTTCGGCCTTTACCCACGCGAGGGAGGGCAGCTTCCCATTCACTTTGGAGATGGCACTCCTGCAGCGCTGTGGGCCATGCCTGTGCTTCGAAGACACTAAACTACCCTTTCCATTTGCAGAAGGCACGCACAGAATGCTAAGTCTCTGTTCTTTGGGAGAAGTGGTTGGTGCTACTGTGCCTCTGTGTTTGCTGTCTCACTGCCCACTAGCAATGTTTCTGCTCGACACTGTGGGGCAAACGATGTGCAGCTAAGCTCACTTTGGAAGTACAAGTGCCAGAATTCCTTTGCGGGGCACCATCCAGATATCACATTCGTAGCATGCGGGTACTTTCCTCCTAAGCTCTGCATTCGCAGCCAGCTTCAAGGTGTTCCTGTTGTGGATAGACTCTAGTGGAGGTGCCGCTGGAGATGGCCTCTGCTTCTATGTTCTTTGAGAGAGCTGCTTTGAGGAACCTCCTACTCTAGCCTCTGCCAAGGAAGGCCTTCTTCCTCTCTCAAATACTCACCTGTGATAGCTTGTCTTTCCTTTGTATAGACAGAGAGCCCTTTTCCTGAAGGGAAAATGTCCATGCTCTGTTCTTCTTTTGCACACAGGGAAAGGCCTTTTCGGCTGCTGTTCGGCCTTTACCCACGCGAGGGAGGGCAGCTTCCCACTCACTTTGGAGATGGCACTCCTGCAGCGCTGTGGGCCATGCCTGTGCTTCGAAGACAGTAAACTAACCATTCCATTTGAAGAAGGCACACACAGAATGGGAAATCTCTGTTCTCTGGGAGTAGTGTTTGGTGCTTCTGCGGCCCTGTGTTTGGTGGTTCACTGCCCACTAGCAATGTTTCTAGTCGCCACTGTGGGGCAAACGATGTGCAGCTAAGCTCACTTTGGAAGTACAAGTGCCAGAATTCCTTTGCGGGGCACCATCCAGATATCACATTCGTAGCATGCGGGTACTTTCCTCCTAAGCTCTGAATTCGCAGCCAGCTTCAAGGTGTTCCTGTTGTGGATAGACTCTAGTGGATGTGCCGCTGGAGACGGACTCTGCTTCTATGTTCCTTGAGAGGGCTACATTGAGGAACCTCCTACTCTAGCCTCTGCCAAGTACAGCCTTCGGCCTCTCTCAAATACTCACTTACCTGTGAGAGCTTGTCTTTCCTTTGGATAGACAGCACTTTTCCTGAAGGGAAAATGTCCGTGCTCTGTTCTTCTTTTGCACACAGGGAAAGACCTTTACGGCTGCTGTTCGGCCTTTACCCACGCGAGGGAGGGCAGCTTCCCATTCACTTTGGAGAGGGCACTCCTGCAGCGCTGTGGGCCATGCCTGTGCTTCGAAGACAGTAAACTAACCATTCCATTTGAAGAGGGCACACACAGAATGGGAAACCTCTGTTATCTGGGAGAAGATGTTGGTGCTACTGTGCCTCTGTGTTTGGTGGCTCACTGCCCACTAGCAATATTTCTGCTCGCCACTGGGGGCAAGCGATGTGCAGCTAAGCTCACTTTGGTAGTACAAGTGCCAGAATTCCTTTGCGGGGCACCATCCAGATATCACATTCGTAGCATGCAGGTACTTTCCTCCTATGCTCTGCATTCGCAGCCAGGTTCAATGTGTTCCTGTTGAGGATAGACTCTAGTGGAGGTTCCGCTGGAGACGGCCTCTGCTTCTATGTTCTTTGAGAGGGCTGCTTTGAGGAACTTCCTACTATAGCATGTGCCAAGTACAGCCTTCGACCTCTCTCAAATACTCACCTGTGACAGCTTGTCTTTCCTTTGGAGAAACAGAGAGCCCTTTTCCTGAAGGGAAAATGTCCGTGCTCTGTTCTTCTTTTGCACACAGGGAAAGGCCTTTACGGCTGCTGTTCGGCCTTTACCCACGCGAGGGAGGGCAGCTTCCCATTCACTTTGGAGATGGCACTCCTGCAGCGCTGTGGGCCATGCCTGTGCTTCGAAGACACTAAACTACCCTTTCCATTTGCAGAAGGCACGCACAGAATGCTAAGTCTCTGTTCTTTGGGAGAAGTGGTTGGTGCTACTGTGCCTCTGTGTTTGCTGTCTCACTGCCCACTAGCAATGTTTCTGCTCGACACTGTGGGGCAAACGATGTGCAGCTAAGCTCACTTTGGAAGTACAAGTGCCAGAATTCCTTTGCGGGGCACCATCCAGATATCACATTCGTAGCATGCGGGTACTTTCCTCCTAAGCTCTGCATTCGCAGCCAGCTTCAAGGTGTTCCTGTTGTGGATAGACTCTAGTGGAGGTGCCGCTGGAGATGGCCTCTGCTTCTATGTTCTTTGAGAGAGCTGCTTTGAGGAACCTCCTACTCTAGCCTCTGCCAAGGAAGGCCTTCGGCCTCTCTCAAATACTCACCTGTGATAGCTTGTCTTTCCTTTGTAGAGACAGAGAGCCCTTTTCCTGAAGGGAAAATGTCCATGCTCTGTTCTTCTTTTGCACACAGGCAAAGGCCTTTTCGGCTGCTGTTCGGCCTTTACCCACGCGAGGGAGGGCAGCTTCCCACTCACTTTGGAGATGGCACTCCTGCAGCGCTGTGGGCCATGCCTGTGCTTCGAAGACCGTAAACTAACCATTCCATTTGAAGAGGGCACACACAGAATGGGAAATCTCTGTTCTCTGGGAGTAGTGTTTGGTGCTACTGCGGCCCTGTGTTTGGTGGTTCACTGCCCACTAGCAATGTTTCTAGTCGCCACTGTGGGGCAAACGATGTGCAGCTAAGCTCACTTTGGAAGTACAAGTGCCAGAATTCCTTTGCGGGGCACCATCCAGATATCACATTCGTAGCATGCGGGTACTTTCCTCCTAAGCTCTGAATTCGCAGCCAGCTTCAAGGTGTTCCTGTTGTGGATAGACTCTAGTGGATGTGCCGCTGGAGACGGACTCTGCTTCTATGTTCCTTGAGAGTGCTACATTGAGGAACCTCCTACTCTAGCCTCTGCCAAGTACAGCCTTCGGCCTCTCTCAAATACTCACTTACCTGTGAGAGCTTGTCTTTCCTTTGGATAGACAGCCCTTTTCCTGAAGGGAAAATGTCCGTGCTCTGTTCTTCTTTTGCACACAGGGAAAGCCCTTTACGGCTGCTGTTCGGCCTTTACCCACGCGAGGGAGGGCAGCTTCCCATTCACTTTGGAGATGGCACTCCTGCAGCGCTGTGGGCCATGCCTGTGCTTCGAAGACAGTAAACTAACCATTCCATTTGAAGAGGGCACACACAGAATGGGAAACCTCTGTTATCTGGGAGAAGATGTTGGTGCTACTGTGCCTCTGTGTTTGGTGGCTCACTGCCCACTAGCAATATTTCTGCTCGCCACTGGGGGCAAGCGATGTGCAGCTAAGCTCACTTTGGAAGTACAAGTGCCAGAATTCCTTTGCGGGGCACCATCCAGATATCACATTCGTAGCATGCAGGTACTTTCCTCCTATGCTCTGCATTCGCAGCCAGGTTCAATGTGTTCCTGTTGAGGATAGACTCTAGTGGAGTTTCCGCTGGAGACGGCCTCTGCTTCTATGTTCTTTGAGAGGGCTGCTTTGAGGAACTTCCTACTATAGCATGTGCCAAGTACAGCCTTCGACCTCTCTCAAATACTCACCTGTGACAGCTTGTCTTTCCTTTGGAGAAACAGAGAGCCCTTTTCCTGAAGGGAAAATGTCCGTGCTCTGTTCTTCTTTTGCACACAGGGAAAGGCCTTTACGGCTGCTGTTTGGCCTTTACCCACGCGAGGGAGGGCAGCTTCCCATTCACTTTGGAGATGGCACTCCTGCAGCGCTGTGGGCCATGCCTGTGCTTCGAAGACACTAAACTACCCTTTCCATTTGCAGAAGGCACGCACAGAATGCTAAGTCTCTGTTCTTTGGGAGAAGTGGTTGGTACTACTGTGCCTCTGTGTTTGCTGTCTCACTGCCCACTAGCAATGTTTCTGCTCGACACTGTGGGGCAAACGATGTGCAGCTAAGCTCACTTTGGAAGTACAAGTGCCAGAATTCCTTTGCGGGGCACCATCCAGATATCACATTCGTAGCATGCGAGTACTTTCCTCCTAAGCTCTGCATTCGCAGCCAGCTTCAAGGTGTTCCTGTTGTGGATAGACTGTAGTGGAGGTGCCGCTGGAGACGGCCTCTGCTTCTATGTTCTTTGAGAGAGCTGCTTTGAGGAACCTCCTACTCTAGCCTCTGCCAAGGAAAGTCTTCGGCCTCTCTCAAATACTCACCTGTGATAGCTTGTCTTTCCTTTGGAGAGACAGAGAGCTCTTTTCCTGAAGGGAAAATGTCCATGCTCTGTTCTTCTTTTGCACACAGGGAAAGGCCTTTACGGCTGCTGTTCGGCCTTTACCCACGCGAGGGAGGGCAGCTTCCCACTCACTTTGGAGATGGCACTCCTGCAGCGCTGTGGGCCATGCCTGTGCTTCGAAGACAGTAAACTAACCATTCCATTTGAAGAGGGCACACACAGAATGGGAAATCTCTGTTCTCTGGGAGTAGTGTTTGGTGCTACTGCGGCCCTGTGTTTGGTGGTTCACTGCCCACTAGCAATGTTTCTAGTCGCCACTGTGGGGCAAACGATGTGCAGCTAAGCTCACTTTGGAAGTACAAGTGCCAGAATTCCTTTGCGGGGCACCATCCAGATATCACATTCGTAGCATGCGGGTACTTTCCTCCTAAGCTCTGAATTCGCAGCCAGCTTCAAGGTGTTCCTGTTGTGGATAGACTCTAGTGGATGTGCCGCTGGAGACGGACTCTGCTTCTATGTTCCTTGAGAGGGCTACATTGAGGAACCTCCTACTCTAGCCTCTGCCAAGTACAGCCTTCGGCCTCTCTCAAATACTCACTTACCTGTGAGAGCTTGTCTTTCCTTTGGAGAGACAGCCCTTTTCCTGAAGGGAAAATGTCCGTGCTCTGTTCTTCTTTTGCACACAGGGAAAGCCCTTTACGGCTGCTGTTCGTCCTTTACCCACGCGAGGGAGGGCAGCTTCCCATTCACTTTGGAGATGGCACTCCTGCAGCGCTGTGGGCCATGCCTGTGCTTCGAAGACAGTAAACTAACCATTCCATTTGAAGAGGGCACACACAGAATGGGAAACATCTGTTATCTGGGAGAAGATGTTGGTGCTACTGTGCCTCTGTGTTTGGTGGCTCACTGCCCACTAGCAATATTTCTGCTCGCCACTGGGGGCAAGCGATGTGCAGCTAAGCTCACTTTGGAAGTACAAGTGCCAGAATTCCTTTGCGGGGCACCATCCAGATATCACATTCGTAGCATGCAGGTACTTTCCTCCTATGCTCTGCATTCGCAGCCAGGTTCAATGTGTTCCTGTTGAGGATAGACTCTAGTGGAGGTTCCGCTGGAGACGGCCTCTGCTTCTATGTTCTTTGAGAGGGCTGCTTTGAGGAACTTCCTACTATAGCATGTGCCAAGTACAGCCTTCGACCTCTCTCAAATACTCACCTGTGACAGCTTGTCTTTCCTTTGGAGAAACAGAGAGCCCTTTTCCTGAAGGGAAAATGTCCGTGCTCTGTTCTTCTTTTGCACACAGGGAAAGGCCTTTACGGCTGCTGTTCGGCCTTTACCCACGCGAGGGAGGGCAGCTTCCCATTCACTTTGGAGATGGCACTCCTGCAGCGCTGTGGGCCATGCCTGTGCTTCGAAGACACTAAACTACCCTTTCCATTTGCAGAAGGCACGCACAGAATGCTAAGTCTCTGTTCTTTGGGAGAAGTGGTTGGTACTACTGTGCCTCTGTGTTTGCTGTCTCACTGCCCACTAGCAATGTTTCTGCTCGACACTGTGGGGCAAACGATGTGCAGCTAAGCTCACTTTGGAAGTACAAGTGCCAGAATTCCTTTGCGGGGCACCATCCAGATATCACATTCGTAGCATGCGGGTACTTTCCTCCTAAGCTCTGCATTCGCAGCCAGCTTCAAGGTGTTCCTGTTTTGGATAGACTCTAGTGGAGGTGCCGCTGGAGACGGCCTCTGCTTCTATGTTCTTTGAGAGGGCTGCTTTGAGGAACCTCCTACTCTAGCCTCTGCCAAGGAAGGCCTTCGGCCTCTCTCAAATACTCACCTGTGATAGCTTGTCTTTCCTTTGGAGAGACAGAGAGCCCTTTTCCTGAAGGGAAAATGTCCATGCTCTGTTCTTCTTTTGCACACAGGGAAAGGCCTTTACGGCTGCTGTTCGGCCTTTACCCACGCGAGGGAGGGCAGCTTCACATTTATTTTGGAGATGGCACTCCTGCAGCGCTGTGGGCCATGCCTGTGCTTCGAAGACACTAAACTAACCATTCCATTTGAAGAGGGCACACACAGAATGGGAAATCTCTGTTCTCTGGGAGTAGTGTTTGGTGCTACTGCGGCCCTGTGTTTGGTGGTTCACTGCCCACTAGCAATGTTTCTAGTCGCCACTGTGTTGCAAACGATGTGCAGCTAAGCTCACTTTGGAAGTACAAGTGCCAGAATTCCTTTGCGGGGCACCATCCAGATATCACATTCGTAGCATGCGGGTACTTTCCTCCTAAGCTCTGAATTCGCAGCCAGCTTCAAGGTGTTCCTGTTGTGGATAGACTCTAGTGGATGTGGCGCTGGAGACGGACTCTGCTTCTATGTTCCTTGAGAGGGCTACATTGAGGAACCTCCTACTCAAGCCTCTGCCAAGTACAGCCTTCGGCCTCTCTCAAATACTCACTTACCTGTGAGAGCTTGTCTTTCCTTTGGAGAGACAGCCCTTTTCCTGAAGGGAAAATGTCCGTGCTCTGTTCTTCTTTTGCACACAGGGAAAGCCCTTTACGGCTGCTGGTCGGCCTTTACCCACGCGAGGGAGGGCAGCTTCCCATTCACTTTGGAGATGGCACTCCTGCAGCGCTGTGGGCCATGCCTGTGCTTCAAAGACAGTAAACTAACCATTCCATTTGAAGAGGGCACACACAGAATGGGAAACCTCTGTTATCTGGGAGAAGATGTTGGTGCTACTGTGCCTCTGTGTTTGGTGGCTCACTGCCCACTAGCAATATTTCTGCTCGCCACTGGGGGCAAGCGATGTGCAGCTAAGCTCACTTTGGAAGTACAAGTGCCAGAATTCCTTTGCGGGGCACAATCCAGATATCACATTCGTAGCATGCAGGTACTTTCCTCCTATGCTCTGCTTTCGCAGCCAGGTTCAATGTGTTCCTGTTGAGGATAGACTCTAGTGGAAGTTCCGCTGGAGACGGACTCTGCTTCTATGTTCTTTGAGAGGGCTGCTTTGAGGAACTTCCTACTATAGCATGTGCCAAGTACAGCCTTCGGCCTCTCTCAAATACTCACCTGTGACAGCTTGTCTTTCCTTTGGAGAAACAGAGAGCCCTTTTCCTGAAGGGAAAATGTCCGTGCTCTGTTCTTCTTTTGCACACAGGGAAAGGCCTTTACGGCTGCTCTTTGGCCTTTACCCACGCGAGGGAGGGCAGCTTCCCATTCACTTTGGAGATGGCACTCCTGCAGCGCTGTGGGCCATGCCTGTGCTTCGAAGACACTAAACTACCCTTTCCATTTGCAGAAGGCACGCACAGAATGCTAAGTCTCTGTTCTTTGGGAGAAGTGGTTGGTACTACTGTGCCTCTGTGTTTGCTGTCTCACTGCCCACTAGCAATGTTTCTGCTCGACACTGTGGGGCAAAAGATGTGCAGCTAAGCTCACCTTGGAAGTACAAGTGCCAGAATTCCTTTGCGGGGCACCATCCAGATATCACATTCGTAGCATGCGGGTACTTTCCTCCTAAGCTCTGCATTCGCAGCCAGCTTCAAGGTGTTCCTGTTGTGGATAGACTCTAGTGGAGGTGCCGCTGGAGATGGCCTCTGCTTCTATGTTCTTTGAGAGAGCTTCTTTGAGGAACCTACTACTCTAGCCTCTGCCAAGGAAGGCCTTCGGCCTCTCTCAAATACTCACCTGTGATAGCTTGTCTTTCCTTTGGAGAGACAGAGAGCCCTTTTCCTGAAGGGAAAATGTCCATGCTCTGTTCTTCTTTTGCACACAGGGAAAGGCCTTTACGGCTGCTGTTCGGCCTTTACCCACTCGAGGGAGGGCAGCTTCCCACTCACTTTGGAGATGGCACTCCTGCAGCGCTGTGGGCCATGCCTGTGCTTCGAAGACACTAAACTAACCATTCCATTTGAAGAGGGAACACACACAATGGGAAATCTCTGTTCTCTGGGAGTAGTGTTTGGTGCTACTGCGGCCCTGTGTTTGGTGGCTCACTGCCCACTAGCAATATTTCTGCTCGCCACTGGGGGCAAGCGATGTGCAGATAAGCTCACTTTGGAAGTAAAAGTGCCAGAATTCCTTTGCGGGGCACCATCCAGATATCACATTCGTAGCATGCGGGTACTTTGCTCCTAAGCTCTGAATTCGCAGCCAGCTTCAAGGTGTTCCTGTTGTGGATAGACTCTAGTGGAGGTGCCGCTGGAGACGGCCTCTGCTTCTATGTTCCTTGAGAGGGCTACTTTGAGGAACCTCCTACTCTAGCCTCTGCCAAGTACAGCCTTCGGCCTCTCTCAAATACTCACTTACCTGTGAGAGCTTGTCTTTCCTTTGGAGAAACAGCCCTTTTCCTGAAGGGAAAATGTCCGTGCTCTGTTCTTCTTTTGCACACAGGGAAAGCCCTTTACGGCTGCTGTTCGGCCTTTACCCACGCGAGGGAGGGCAGCTTCCCACTCACTTTGGAGATGGCACTCCTGCAGCGCTGTGGGCCATGCCTGTGCTTCGAAGACAGTAAACGAACCATTCCATTTGAAGAGGGCACACACAGAGTGGGAAATCTCTGTTCTCTGGGAGTAGTGTATTGTGCTACTGCGGGCCTGTGTTTGGTGGCTCACTGCCCACTAGCAATGTTTCTAGTCGCCAGTGTGGGGCAAACGATGTGCAGCTAAGCTCACTTTGGAAGTACAAGTGCCAGAATTCCTTTGCGGGGCACCATCCAGATATCACATTCGTAGCATGCGGGTACTTTCCTCCTAAGCTCTGAATTCGCAGCCAGCTTCAAGGTGTTCCTGTTGTGGATAGACTCTAGTGGAGGTGCCGCTGGAGACGGCCTCTGCTTCTATGTTCCTTGAGAGGGCTACTTTGAGGAACCTCCTACTCTAGCCTCTGCCAAGTACAGCCTTCGGCCTCTCTCAAATACTCACTTACCTGTGAGAGCTTGTCTTTCCTTTGGAGAAACAGCCCTTTTCCTGAAGGGAAAATGTCCGTGCTCTGTTCTTCTTTTGCACACAGGGAAAGCCCTTTACGGCTGCTGTTCGGCCTTTCCCCACGCGAGGGAGGGCAGCTTCCCATTCACTTTGGAGATGGCACTCCTGCAGCGCTGTGGGCCATGCCTGTGCTTCGGAGACACTAAAATAACCTTTCCATTTGAAGAGGGCACACACAGAATGGGAAACCTCTGTTATCTGGGAGAAGTTGTTGGTGCTACTGTGCCTCTGTGTTTGGTGGCTCACTGCCCACTAGCAATATTTCTGCTCGCCACTGGGGGCAAGCGATGTGCAGCTAAGCTCACTTTGGAAGTACAAGTGCCAGAATTCCTTTGCGGGGCACCATCCAGATATCACATTCGTAGCATGCAGGTACTTTCCTCCTATGCTCTGCATTCGCAGCCAGGTTCAAGGTGTTCCTGTTGTGGATAGACTCTACTGGAGATTCCGCTGGAGAGGGCCTCTGCTTCTGTGATCTTTGAGAGGGCTACTTTGAGGAACTTCCTACTATAGCATGTGCCAAGTACAGCCTTCGGCCTCTCTCAAATACTCACCTGTGAGAGCTTGTCTTTCCTTTGGAGAAACAGAGAGCCCTTTTCCTGAAGGGAAAATATCCGTGCTCTGTTCTTCTTTTGCACACAGGGAAAGGTCTTTACGGCTGCTGTTCGGCCTTTACCCACGCGAGGGAGGGCAGCTTCCCATTCACTTTGGAGATGGCACTCCTGCAGCGCTGTGGGCCATGCCTGTGCTTCGAAGACACTAAACTACCCTTTCCATTTGCAGAGGGCACGCACAGAATGCTAAGTCTCTGTTCTTTGGGAGAAGTGGTTGGTGCTACTGTGCCTCTGTGTTTGCTGTCTCACTGCCCACTAGCAATGTTTCTGCTCGACACTGTGGGGCAAACGATGTGCAGCTAAGCTCACTTTGGAAGTACAAGTGCCAGAATTCCTTTGCGGGGCACCATCCAGATATCATATTCGTAGCATGCGGGTACTTTCCTCCTAAGCTCTGCATTCACAGCCAGCTTCAAGGTGTTCCTGTTGTGGATAGACTCTAGTGGAGGTGCCGCTGGAGACGGCCTCTGCTTCTATGTTCTTTGAGAGGGCTGCTTTGAGGAACCTCCTCCTCTAGCCTCTGCCAAGTAAGGCCTTCGGCCTCTCTCAAATACACACCTGTGAGAGCTTGTCTTTCCTTTGGAGAGACAGAGAGCCCTTTTCCTGAAGGGAAAATGTCCATGCTCTGTTCTTCTTTTGCACACAGGGAAAGGCCTTTACGGCTGCTGTTCGGCCTTTACCCACGCGAGGGAGGGCAGCTTCCCACTCACTTTGGAGATGGCACTCCTGCAGTGCTGTGGGCCATGCCTGTGCTTCGAAGACAGTAAACTAACCATTCCATTTGAAGAGGGCACACACACAATGGGAAATCTCTGTTCTCTGGGAGTAGTGTTTGCTGCTACTGCGGCCCTGTGTTTGGTGGCTCACTGTCCACTAGCAATGTTTCTAGTCGCCAGTGTGGGGCAAACGATGTGCAGCTAAGCTCACTTTGGAAGTACAAGTGCCAGAATTCCTTTGCGGGGCACCATCCAGATATCACATTCGTAGCATGCGGGTACTTTCCTCCTAAGCTCTCCATTCGCAGCCAGCTTCAAGGTGTTCCTGTTGTGGATAGACTCTAGTGGAGGTGCCGCTGGAGACGGCCTCTGCTTCTATGTTCCTTGAGAGGGCTACTTTGAGGAACCTCCTACTCTAGCCTCTGCCAAGTCCAGCCTTCGGCCTCTCTCAAATACTCACTTACCTGTGATAGCTTGTCTTTCCTTTGGAGAAACAGCCCTTTTCCTGAAGGGAAAATATCCGTGCTCTGTTCTTCTTTTGCACACAGGGAAAGCCCTTTACGGCTGCTGTTCGGCCTTTCCCCACGCGAGGGAGGGCAGCTTCCCATTCACTTTGGAGAGGGCACTCCTGCAGCGCTGTGGGCCATGCCTGTGCTTCGAAGACACTAAACTAACCTTTCCATTTGAAGAGGGCACACACAGAATGGGAAACCTCTGTTATCTGGGAGAAGTTGTTGGTGCTACTGTGCCTCTGTGTTTGGTGGCTCACTGCCCACTAGCAATATTTCTGCTCGCCACTGGGGGCAAGCGATGTGCAGCTAAGCTCACTTTGGAAGTACAAGTGCCAGAATTCCTTTGCGGGGCACCATCCAGATATCACATTCGTAGCATGCAGGTACTTTCCTCCTATGCTCTGCATTCGCAGCCAGGTTCAATGTGTTCCTGTTGAGGATAGACTCTAGTGTATGTTCCGCTGGGGACGGCCTCTGCTTCTATGTTCTTTGAGAGGGCTGCTTTGAGGAACTTCCTACTATAGCATGTGCCAAGTACAGCCTTCGGCCTCTCTCAAATACTCACTCACCTGTGAGAGCTTGTCTTTCCTTTGGAGAAACAGAGAGCCCTTTTCCTGAAGGGAAAATATCCGTGCTCTGTTCTTCTTTTGCACACAGGGAAAGGTCTTTACGGCTGCTGTTCGGCCTTTACCCATGCGAGGGAGGGCAGCTTCCCATTCACTTTGGAGATGGCACTCCTGCAGCGCTGTGGGTCATGCCTGTGCTTCGAAGACACTAAACGACCCTTTCCATTTGCAGAGGGCACGCACAGAATGCTAAGTCTCTGTTCTTTGGGAGAAGTGGTTGGTGCTACAGTGCCTCTGTGTCTGCTGTCTCACTGCCCACTAGCAATGTTTCTGCTCGCCACTGTGGGGTAAACGATGTGCAGCTAAGCTCACTTTGGAAGTACAAGTGCCAGAATTCCTTTGCGGGGCACCATCCAGATATCACATTCGTAGTATGCGGGTACTTTCCTCCTAAGCTCTGCATTCACAGCCAGCTTCAAGGTGTTCCTGTTGTGGATAGACTCTAGTGGAGGTGCCGCTGGAGACGGCCTCTGCTTCTATGTTCTTTGAGAGGGCTGCTTTGAGGAACCTCCTCCTCTAGCCTCTGCCAAGGAAGGCCTTCGGCCTGTCTCAAATACACACCTGTGAGAGCTTGTCTTTCCTTTGGAGAGACAGAGAGCCCTTTTCCTGAAGGGAAAATGTCCATGCTCTGTTATTCTTTTGCACACAGGGAAAGGCCTTTTCGGCTGCTGTTCGGCCTTTACCCGCGCGAGGGAGGGCAGCTTCCCACTCACTTTGGAGATGGCACTCCTGCAGCGCTGTGGGCCATGCCTGTGCTTCGAAGACAGTAAACTAACCATTCCATTTGAAGAGGGCACACACACAATGGGAAATCTCTGTTCTCTGGGAGTAGTGTATGGTGCTACTGCGGCCCTGTGTTTGGTGGCTCACTGCCCACTAGCAATGTTTCTAGTCGCCACTGTGGGGCAAACGATGTGCAGCTAAGCTCACTTTGGAAGTACAAGTGCCAGAATTCCTTTGCGGGGCACCATCCAGATATCACATTCGTAGCATGCGTGTACTTTCCTCCTAAGCTCTGAATTCGCAGCCAGCTTCTAGGTGTTCCTGTTGTGGATAGACTCTAGTGGATGTGCCGCTGGAGACGGCCTCTGCTTCTATGTTCCTTTAGAGGGCTACTTTGAGGAACCTCCTACTCTAGCCTCTGCCAAGGAAGGCCTTCGGCCTCTCTCAAATACTCACCTGTGATAGCTTGTCTTTCCTTTGGAGACACAGAGAGCCCTTTTCCTGAAGGGAAAATGTCCATGCTCTGTTCTTCTTTTGCACACAGGGAAAGGCCTTTGCGGCTGCTGTTCGGCCTTTACCCACGCGAGGGAGGGCAGCTTCCCACTCACTTTGGAGATAGCACTCCTGCAGCGCTGTGGGCCATGCCTGTGCTTCGAAGACACTAAACTAACCATTCCATTTGAAGAGGGCACACAGAATGGGAAATCTCTGTTCTCTGGGAGTAGTGTTTGGTGCTACTGCGGCCCTGTGTTTGGTGGCTCACTGCCCACTAGCAATGTTTCTAGTCGCCACTGTGGGGCAAACGATGTGCAGCTAAGCTCACTTTGGAAGTACAAGTGCCAGAATTCCTTTGCGGGGCACCATCCAGATATCACATTCGTAGCATGCGGGTACTTTCCTCCAATGCTCTGCATTCGCAGCCAGGTTCAATGTGTTCCTGTTGAGGATAGACTCTAGTGGAGGTTCCGCTGGAGACGGCCTCTGCTTCTATGTTCTTTGAGAGGGCTGCTTTGAGGAACTTCCTACTATAGCATGTGCCAAGTACAGCCTTCGGCCTCTCTCAAATACTCACCTGTGAGAGCTTGTCTTTCCTTTGGAGAAACAGAGAGCCCTTTTCCTGAAGGGAAAATGTCCGTGCTCTGTTCTTCTTTTGCACACAGGGAAAGGCCTTTACGGCTGCTGTTCGGCCTTTACCCACGCGAGGGAGGGCAGCTTCCCATTCACTTTGGAGATGGCACTCCTGCAGCGCTGTGGGCCATGCCTGTGCTTCGAAGACAGTAAACTAACCATTCCATTTGAAGAGGGCACACAGAGAATGGGAAACCTCTGTTATCTGGGAGAAGTTGTTGGTGCTACTGTGCCTCTGTGTTTGGTGGCTCAGTGCCCACTAGCAATATTTCTGCTCGCCACTGGGGGCAAGCGATGTGCAGCTAAGCTCACTTTGGAAGTACAAGTGCCAGAATTCCTTTGCGGGGCACCATCCAGATATCACATTCGTAGCATGCAGGTACTTTCCTCCTATGCTCTGCATTCGCAGCCAGGTTCAATGTGTTCCTGTTGAGGATAGACTCTAGTGGAGGTTCCGCTGGAGACGGCCTCTGCTTCTATGTTCTTTGAGAGGGCTGCTTTGAGGAACTTCCTACTATAGCATGTGCCAAGTACAGCCTTCGACCTCTCTCAAATACTCACCTGTGACAGTTGGCTTTCCTTTGGAGAAACAGAGAGCCCTTTTCCTGAAGGGAAAATGTCCTTTATCTGTTCTTCTTTTGCACACAGGGAAAGGCCTTTACGGCTGCTGTTCGGCCTTTACCCACACGAGGGAGGGCAGCTTCCCATTCACTTTGGAGATGGCACTCCTGCAGCGCTGTGGGCCATGCCTGTGCTTCGAAGACACTGAACTACCCTTTCCATTTGCAGAAGGCACGCACAGAATGCTAAGTCTCTGTTCTTTGGGAGAAGTGGTTGGTACTACTGTGCCTCTGTGTTTGCTGTCTCACTGCCCACTAGCAATGTTTCTGCTCGACACTGTGGGGCAAACGATGTGCAGCTAAGCTCACTTTGGAAGTACAAGTGCCAGAATTCCTTTGCGGGGCACCATCCAGATATCACATTCGTAGCATGCGGGTACTTTCCTCCTAAGCTCTGCATTCGCAGCCAGCTTCAAGGTGTTCCTGTTGTGGATAGACTCTAGTGGAGGTGCCGCTGGAGACGGACTCTGCTTCTATGTTCTTTGAGAGAGCTGCTTTGAGGAACCTCCTACTCTAGCCTCTGCCAAGGAAGGCCTTCGGCCTCTCTCAAATACTCACCTGTGATAGCTTGTCTTTCCTTTGGAGACACAGAGAGCCCTTTTCCTGAAGGGAAAATGTCCATGCTCTGTTCTTTTGCACACAGGGAAAGGCCTTTACGGCTGCTGTTCGGCCTTTACCCACGCGAGGGAGGGCAGCTTCCCACTCACTTTGGAGATGGCACTCCTGCAGCGCTGTGGGCCATGCCTGTGCTTCGAAGACAGTAAACTAACCATTCCATTTGAAGAGGGCACACACAGAATGGGAAATCTCTGTTCTCTGGGAGTAGTGTTTGGTGCTACTGCGGCCCTGTGTTTGGTGGCTCTCTGCCCACTAGCAATGTTTCTAGTCGCCACTGTGGGGCAAACGATGTGCAGCTAAGCTCACTTTGGAAGTACAAGTGCCAGAATTCCTTTGCGGGGCACCATCCAGATATCACATTCGTAGCATGCGGGTACTTTGCTCCTAAGCTCTGAATTCGCAGCCAGCTTCAAGGTGTTCCTGTTGTGGATAGACTCTAGTGGAGGTGCCGCTGGAGACGGCCTCTGCTTCTATGTTCCTTGAGAGGGCTACTTTGAGGAACCTCCTACTCTAGCCTCTGCCAAGTACAGCCTTCGGCCTCTCTCAAATACTCACTTACCTGTGAGAGCTTGTCTTTCCTTTGGAGAAACAGCCCTTTTCCTGAAGGGAAAATGTCCGTGCTCTGTTCTTCTTTTGCACACAGGGAAAGCCCTTTACGGCTGCTGTTCGGCCTTTACCCACGCGAGGGAGGGCAGCTTCCCACTCACTTTGGAGATGGCACTCCTGCAGCGCTGTGGGCCATGCCTGTGCTTCGAAGACAGTAAACTAACCATTCCATTTGAAGAGGGCACACACAGAATGGGAAATCTCTGTTCTCTGGGAGTAGTGTTTGCTGCTACTGCGGCCCTGTGTTTGGTGGCTCACTGCCCACTAGCAATGTTTCTAGTCGCCACTGTGGGGCAAACGATGTGCAGCTAAGCTCACTTTGGAAGTACAAGTGCCAGAATTCCTTTGCGGGGCACCATCCAGATATCACATTCGTAGCATGCGGGTACTTTCCTCCTAAGCTCTGAATTCGCAGCCAGCTTCAAGGTGTTCCTGTTGTGGATAGACTCTAGTGGAGGTGCCGCTGGAGACGGCCTCTGCTTCTATGTTCCTTGAGAGGGCTACTTTGAGGAACCTCCTACTCTAGCCTCTGCCAAGTACAGCCTTCGGCCTCTCTCAAATACTCACTTACCTGTGAGAGCTTGTCTTTCCTTTGGAGAGACAGCCCTTTTCCTGAAGGTAAAATGTCCGTGCTCTATTCTTCTTTTGCACACAGGGAAAGCCCTTTACGGCTGCTGTTCGGCCTTTACCCACGCGAGGGAGGGCAGCTTCCCATTCACTTTGGAGATGGCACTCCTGCAGCGCTGTGGGCCATGCCTGTGCTTCGAAGACAGTAAACTAACCATTCCATTTGAAGAGGGCACACACAGAATGGGAAACCTCTGTTATCTGGGAGAAGTTGTTGGTGCTACTGTGCCTCTGTGTTTGGTGGCTCACTGCCCACTAGCAATATTTCTGCTGGTCACTGGGGGCAAGCGATGTGCAGCTAAGCTCACTTTGGAAGTACAAGTGCCAGAATTCCTTTGCGGGGCACCATCCAGATATCACATTCGTAGCATGCAGGTACTTTCCTCCTATGCTCTGCATTCGCAGCCAGGTTCAATGTGTTCCTGTTGAGGATAGACTCTAGTGTATGTTCCGCTGGGGACGGCCTCTGTTTCTATGTTCTTTGAGAGGGCTGCTTTGAGGAACTTCCTACTATAGCATGTGCCAAGTACAGCCTTCGGCCTCTCTCAAATACTCACTTACCTGTGAGAGCTTGTCTTTCCTTTGGAGAGACAGAGTGCCCTTTTCCTGAAGGGAAAATGTCCATGCTCTGTTCTTCTTTTGCACACAGGGAAAGGCCTTTACGGCTGCTGTTCGGCCTTTACCCACGCGAGGGAGGGCAGCTTCCCATTTATTTTGGAGATGGCACTCCTGCAGCGCTGTGGGCCATGCCTGTGCTTCGAAGACACTAAATTACCCTTTCCATTTGCAGAAGGCACGCACAGAATGCTAAGTCTCTGTTCTTTGGGAGAAGTGGTTGGTGCTACTGTGCCACTGTGTTTGCTGTCTCACTGCCCACTAGCAATGTTTCTGCTCGACACTGTGGGGCAAACGATGTGCAGCTAAGCTCACTTTGGAAGTACAAGTGCCAGAATTCCTTTGCGGGGCACCATCCAGATATCACATTCGTAGCATGCGGGTACTTTCCTCCTAAGCTCTGCATTCGCAGCCAGCTTCAAGGTGTTCCTGTTGTGGATAGACTCTAGTGGAGGTGCCGCTGGAGACGGCCTCTGCTTCTATGTTCTTTGATAGGGCTGCTTTGAGGAACCTCCTCCTCTAGCCTCTGCCAAGTAAGGCCTTGGGCCTCTCTCAAATACACACCTGTGAGAGCTTGTATTTCCTTTGGAGAGACAGAGAGCCCTTTTCCTGAAGGGAAAATGTCCATGCTCTGTTCTTCTTTTGCACACAGGGAAAGGCCTTTACGGCTGCTGTTCGGCCTTTACCCACGCGAGGGAGGGCAGCTTCCCACTCACTTTGGAGATGGCACTCCTGCAGCGCTGTGGGCCATGCCTGTGCTTCGAAGACAGTAAACGAACCATTCCATTTGAAGAGGGCACACACAGAGTGGGAAATCTCTGTTCTCTGGGAGTAGTGTATTGTGCTACTGCGGGCCTGTGTTTGGTGGCTCACTGCCCACTAGCAATGTTTCTAGTCGCCACTGTGGGGCAAACGATGTGCAGCTAAGCTCACTTTGGAAGTACAAGTGCCAAAATTCCTTTGCGGGGCACCATCCAGATATCACATTCGTAGCATGCGGGTACTTTCCTCCTAAGCTCTGAATTCGCAGCCAGCTTCAAGGTGTTCCTGTTGTGGATAGACTCTAGTGGAGGTGCCGCTGGAGACGGCCTCTGCTTCTATGTTCCTTGAGAGGGCTACTTTGAGGAACCTCCTACTCTAGCCTCTGCCAAGTACAGCCTTCGGCCTCTCTCAAATATTCTCTTACCTGTGAGAGCTTGTCTTTCCTTTGGAGAAACAGCCCTTTTCCTGAAGGTAAAATGTCCGTGCTCTGTTCTTCTTTTGCACACAGGGAAAGCCCTTTACGGCTGCTGTTCGGCCTTTCCCCACGCGAGGGAGGGCAGCTTCCCATTCACTTTGGAGAGGGCACTCCTGCAGCGCTGTGGGCCATGCCTGTGCTTCGGAGACACTAAAATAACCTTTCCATTTGAAGAGGGCACACACAGAATGGGAAACCTCTGTTATCTGGGAGAAGTTGTTGGTGCTACTGTGCCTCTGTGTTTGGCGGCTCACTGCCCACTAGCAATATTTCTGCTCGCCACTGGGGGCAAGCGATGTGCAGCTAAGCTCACTTTGGAAGTACAAGTGCCAGAATTCCTTTGCGGGGCACCATCCAGATATCACATTCGTAGCATGCTGGTACTTTCCTCCTATGCTCTGCATTCGCAGCCAGGTTCAAGGTGTTCCTGTTGTGGATAGACTCTACTGGAGATTCCGCTGGAGAGGGCCTCTGCTTCTGTGATCTTTGAGAGGGCTACTTTGAGGAACTTCCTACTATAGCATGTGCCAAGTACAGCCTTCGGCCTCTCTCAAATACTCACCTGTGAGAGCTTGTCTTTCCTTTGGAGAAACAGAGAGCCCTTTTCCTGAAGGGAAAATATCCGTGCTCTGTTCTTCTTTTGCACACAGGGAAAGGTCTTTACGGCTGCTGTTCGGCCTTTACCCACGCGAGGGAGGGCAGCTTCCCATTCACTTTGGAGATGGCACTCCTGCAGCGCTGTGGGCCATGCCTGTGCTTCGAAGACACTAAACTACCCTTTCCATTTGCAGAGGGCACGCACAGAATGCTAAGTCTCTGTTCTTTGGGAGAAGTGGTTGGTGCTACTGTGCCTCTGTGTTTGCTGTCTCACTGCCCACTAGCAATGTTTCTGCTCGACACTGTGGGGCAAACGATGTGCAGCTAAGCTCACTTTGGAAGTACAAGTGCCAGAATTCCTTTGCGGGGCACCATCCAGATATCACATTCGTAGCATGCGGGTACTTTCCTCCTAAGCTCTGCATTCACAGCCAGCTTCAAGGTGTTCCTGTTGTGGATAGACTCTAGTGGAGGTGCCGCTGGAGACGGCCTCTGCTTCTATGTTCTTTGAGAGGGCTGCTTTGAGGATCCTCCTCCTCTAGCCTCTGCCAAGTAAGGCCTTCAGCCTCTCTCAAATACACACCTGTGAGAGCTTGTCTTTCCTTTGGAGAGACAGAGAGCCCTTTTCCTGAAGGGAAAATGTCCATGCTCTTTTCTTCTTTTGCACACAGGGAAAGGCCTTTACGGCTGCTGTTCGGCCTTTACCCACGCGAGGGAGTGTAGCTTCCCACTCACTTTGGAGATGGCACTCCTGCAGCGCTGTGGGCCATGCCTGTGCTTCGAAGACAGTAAACTAACCATTCCATTTGAAGAGGGCACACACACAATGGGAAATCTCTGTTCTCTGGGAGTAGTGTTTGGTGCTACTGCGGCCCTGTGTTTGGTGGCTCACTGTCCACTAGCAATGTTTCTAGTCGCCAGTGTGGGGCAAACGATGTGCAGCTAAGCTCACTTTGGAAGTACAAGTGCCAGAATTCCTTTGCGGGGCACCATCCAGATATCACATTCGTAGCATGCGGGTACTTTCCTCCTAAGCTCTCCATTCGCAGCCAGCTTCAAGGTGTTCCTGTTGTGGATAGACTCTAGTGGAGGTGCCGCTGGAGACGGCCTCTGCTTCTATGTTCCTTGAGAGGGCTACTTTGAGGAACCTCCTACTCTAGCCTCTGCCAAGTACAGCCTTCGGCCTCTCTCAAATACTCACTTACCTGTGAGAGCTTGTCTTTCCTTTGGAGAAACAGCCCTTTTCCTGAAGGGAAAATATCCGTGCTCTGTTCTTCTTTTGCACACAGGGAAAGCCCTTTACGGCTGCTGTTCGGCCTTTCCCCACGCGAGGGAGGGCAGCTTCCCATTCACTTTGGAGAGGGCACTCCTGCAGCGCTGTGGGCCATGCCTGTGCTTCGAAGACACTAAACTAACCTTTCCATTTGAAGAGGGCACACACAGAATGGGAAACCTCTGTTATCTGGGAGAAGTTGTTGGTGCTACTGTGCCTCTGTGTTTGGTGGCTCACTGCCCACTAGCAATATTTCTGCTCGCCACTGGGGGCAAGCGATGTGCAGCTAAGCTCACTTTGGAAGTACAAGTGCCAGAATTCCTTTGCGGGGCACCATCCAGATATCACATTCGTAGCATGCAGGTACTTTCCTCCTATGCTCTGCATTCGCAGCCAGGTTCAATGTGTTCCTGTTGAGGATAGACTCTAGTGTATGTTCCGCTGGGGACGGCCTCTGCTTCTATGTTCTTTGAGAGGGCTGCTTTGAGGAACTTCCTACTATAGCATGTGCCAAGTACAGCCTTCGGCCTCTCTCAAATACTCACTCACCTGTGAGAGCTTGTCTTTCCTTTGGAGAAACAGAGAGCCCTTTTCCTGAAGGGAAAATATCCGTGCTCTGTTCTTCTTTTGCACACAGGGAAAGGTCTTTACGGCTGCTGTTCGGCCTTTACCCATGCGAGGGAAGGCAGCTTCCCATTCACTTTGGAGATGGCACTCCTGCAGCGCTGTGGGTCATGCCTGTGCTTCGAAGACACTAAACTACTCTTTCCATTTGCAGAGGGCACGCACAGAATGCTAAGTCTCTGTTCTTTGGGAGAAGTGGTTGGTGCTACAGTGCCTCTGTGTTTGCTGTCTCACTGCCCACTAGCAATGTTTCTGCTCGCCACTGTGGGGTAAACGATGTGCAGCTAAGCTCACTTTGGAAGTACAAGTGCCAGAATTCCTTTGCGGGGCACCATCCAGATATCACATTCGTAGCATGCGGGTACTTTCCTCCTAAGCTCTGCATTCACAGCCAGCTTCAAGGTGTTCCTGTTGTGGATAGACTCTAGTGGAGGTGCCGCTGGAGACGGCCTCTGCTTCTATGTTCTTTGAGAGGGCTGCTTTGAGGAACCTGCTCCTCTAGCCTCTGCCAAGGAAGGCCTTCGGCCTGTCTCAAATACACACCTGTGAGAGCTTGTCTTTCCTTTGGAGAGACAGAGAGCCCTTTTCCTGAAGGGAAAATGTCCATGCTCTGTTATTCTTTTGCACACAGGGAAAGGCCTTTTCGGCTGCTGTTCGGCCTTTACCCGCGCGAGGGAGGGCAGCTTCCCACTCACTTTGGAGATGGCACTCCTGCAGCGCTGTTGGCCATGCCTGTGCTTCGAAGACAGTAAACTAACCATTCCATTTGAAGAGGGCACACACACAATGGGAAATCTCTGTTCTCTGGGAGTAGTGTATGGTGCTACTGCGGCCCTGTGTTTGGTGGCTCACTGCCCACTAGCAATGTTTCTAGTCGCCACTGTGGGGCAAACGATGTGCAGCTAAGCTCACTTTGGAAGTACAAGTGCCAGAATTCCTTTGCGGGGCACCATCCAGATATCACATTCGTAGCATGCGGGTACTTTCCTCCTAAGCTCTGAATTCGCAGCCAGCTTCTAGGTGTTCCTGTTGTGGATAGACTCTAGTGGATGTGCCGCTGGAGACGGCCTCTGCTTCTATGTTCCTTGAGAGGGCTACTTTGAGGAACCTCCTACTCTAGCCTCTGCCAAGTACAGCCTTCGGCCTCTCTCAAATACTCACTTACCTGTGAGAGCTTGTCTTTCCTTTGGAGAGACAGCCCTTTTCCTAAAGGTAAAATGTCCGTGCTCTGTTCTTCTTTTGCACACAGGGAAAGGCCTTTACGGCTGCTGTTCGGCCTTTACCCACGCGAGGGAGGGCAGCCTCCCATTCACTTTGGAGATGGCACTCCTGCAGCGCTGTGGGCCATGCCTGTGCTTCGAAGACAGTAAACTAACCATTCCATTTGAAGAGGGCACACACAGAATGGGAAACCTCTGTTATCTGGGAGAAGTTGTTGGTGCTACTGTGCCTCTGTGTTTGGTGGCTCACTGCCCACTAGCAATATTTCGGCTGGCCACTGGGGGCAAGCGATGTGCAGCTAAGCTCACTTTGGAAGTACAAGTGCCAGAATTGCTTTGCGGGGCACCATCAAGATATCACATTCGTAACATGTGGGTACTTTCCTCATAAGCTCTGCATTCGCAGCCAGCTTCAAGGTGTTCTTGTTGTGGATAGACTCTAGTGGAGGTTCCGCTGGAGACGGCCTGTGCTTCTATGTTCTTTGAGAGGGCTGCTTTGAGGAACCTCCTACTCTAGCCTCTGCCAAGGAAGGCCTTCGGCCTCTCTCAAATACACACCTGTGAGAGCTTGTCTTTCCTTTGGAGAGACAGAGAGCCCTTTTCCTGAAGGGAAAATGTCCATGCTCTGTTCTTCTTTTGCACACAGGGAAAGGCCTTTACGGCTGCTGTTCGGCCTTTACTCACGCGAGGGAGGGCAGCTTCCCACTCACTTTGGAGATGGCACTCCTGCAGCGCTGTGGGCCATGCCTGTGCTTCGAAGACAGTAAACTAACCATTCCATTTGAAGAGGGCACACACAGAATGGGAAACCTGTGTTATCTGGGAGAAGTTGTTGGTGCTACTGTGCCTCTGTGTTTGGTGGCTCACTGCCCACTAGCAATATTTCTGCTCGCCACTGGGGGCAAGCGATGTGCAGCTAAGCTCACTTTGGAAGTACAAGTGCCAGAATTCCTTTGCGGGGCACCATCCAGATATCACATTCGTAGCATGCGGGTACTTTCCTCCTAAGCTCTGAATTCGCAGCCAGCTTCAAGGTGTTCCTGTTGTGGATAGACACTAGTGGAGGTGCCGCTGGAGACGGCCTCTGCTTCTATGTTCCTTGAGAGGGCTACTTTGAGGAACCTCCTACTCTAGCCTCTGCCAAAGTACAGCCTTCAGCCTCTCTCAAATACTCACCTGTGAGAGCTTGTCTATCCTTTGGAGAAACAGAGAGCCCTTTTCCTGAAGGGAAAATATCCGTGCTCTGTTCTTCTTTTGCACACAGGGAAAGGCCTTTACGGCTGCTGTTCGGCCTTTACCCACGCGAGGGAGGGCAGCTTCCCATTCACTTTGGAGATGGCACTCCTGCAGCGCTGTGGGCCATGCCTGTGCTTCGAAGACACTAAACTACCCTTTCCATTTGCAGAGGGCACGCACAGAATGCTCAGTCTCTGTTCTTTGGGAGAAGTGGTTGGTGCTACTGTGCCTCTGTGTTTGCTGTCTCACTGCCCACTAGCAATGTTTCTGCTCGACACTGTGGGGCAAACGATGTGCAGCTAACCTCACTTTGGAAGTACAAGTGCCAGAATTCCTTTGCGGGGCACCATCCAGATATCACATTCGTAGCATGCGGGTACTTTCCTCCTAAGCTCTGCATTCACAGCCAGCTTCAAGGTGTTCCTGTTGTGGATAGACTCTAGTGGAGGTGCCGCTGGAGACGCCCTCTGCTTCTATGTTCTTTGAGAGGGCTGCTTTGAGGAACCTCCTACTCTAGCCTCTGCCAAGTAAGGCCTTCGGCCTCTCTCATATACACACCTGTGAGAGCTTGTCTTTCCTTTGGAGAGACAGAGAGCCCTTTTCCTGAAGGGAAAATGTCCATGCTCTGTTCTTCTTTTGCACACAGGGAAAGGCCTTTACGGCTGCTGTTCGGCCTTTACTCACGCGAGGGAGGGCAGCTTCCCACTCACTTTGGAGATGGCACTCCTGCAGCGCTGTGGGCCATGCCTGTGCTTCGAAGACAGTAAACTAACCATTCCATTTGAAGAGGGCACACACAGAATGGGAAACCTCTGTTATCTGGGAGAAGTAGTTGGTGCTACTGTGCCTCTGTGTTTGGTGGCTCACTGCCCACTAGCAATATTTCTGCTCGCCACTGGGGGCAAGCGATGTGCAGCTAAGCTCACTTTGGAAGTACAAGTGCCAGAATTCCTTTGCGGGGCACCATCCAGATATCACATTCGTAGCATGCGGGTACTTTCCTCCTAAGCTCTCCATTCGCAGCCAGCTTCAAGGTGTTCCTGTTGTGGATAGACTCTAGTGGAGGTGCCGCTGGAGACGGCCTCTGCTTCTATGTTCTTTGAGAGGGCTGCTTTGAGGAACTTCCTACTATAGCATGTGGCAAGTACACCTTCGGCCTCTCTCAAATACTCACCTGTGAGAGCTTGTCTTTCCTTTGGAGAAACAGAGAGCCCTTTTCCTGAAGGGAAAATGTCCGTGCTCTGTTCTTCTTTTGCACACAGGGAAAGGCCTTTATGGCTGCTGTTCGGCCTTTACCCACGCGAGGGAGGGCAGCTTCCCATTCACTTTGGAGATGGCACTCCTGCAGCGCTGTGGGCCATGCCTGTGCTTCGAAGACACTAAACTACCCTTTCCATTTGCAGAGGGCACACACAGAATGCTAAGTCTCTGTTCTTTGGGAGAAGTGGTTGGTGCTACTGTGCCTCTGTGTTTGCTGTCTCACTGCCCACTAGCAATGTTTCTGCTCGACACTGTGGGGCAAACGATGTGCAGCTAAGCTCACTTTGGAAGTACAAGTGCCAGAATTCCTTTGCGGGGCACCATCCAGATATCACATTCGTAGCATGCGGGTACTTTCCTCCTAAGCTCTGCATTCGCAGCCAGCTTCAAGGTGTTCCTGTTGTGGATAGACTCTAGTGGAGGTGCCGCTGGAGAAGGCCTCTGCTTCTATGATCCTTGAGAGGGCTGCTTTGAGGAACCTCCTACTCTAGCCTCTGCCAAGTAAGGCCTTCGGCCTCTCTCAAATACACACCTGTGAGAGCTTGTCTTTCCTTTGGAGAGACAGAGAGCCCTTTTCCTGAAGGGAAAATGTCCATGCTCTGTTCTTCTTTTGCACACAGGGAAAGGCCTTTACGGCTGCTGTTCGGCCTTTACGCACGCGAGGGAGGGCAGCTTCCCACTCACTTTGGAGATGGCACTCCTGCAGCACTGTGGGCCATGCCTGTGCTTCGAAGACAGTAAACTAACCATTCCATTTGAAGAGGGCACACACAGAATGGGAAATCTCTGTTCTCTGGGAGTAGTGTTTGTTGCTAATGCGGCCCTGTGTTTGGTGGCTCACTGCCCACTAGCAATGTTTCTAGTCGCCACTGTGGGGCAAACGATGTGCAGCTAAGCTCACTTTGGATGTACAAGTGCCAGAATTTCTTTGCGGGGCACCATCCAGATATCACATTCGTAGCATGCGGGTACTTTCCTCCTAAGCTCTGCATTCGCAGCCAGCTTCAAGGTGTTCCTGTTGTGGATAGACTCTAGTGGAGGTGCCGCTGGAGACGGCCTCTGCTTCTATGTTCCTTGAGAGGGCTACTTTGAGGAACCTCCTACTCTAGCCTCTGCCAAGTACAGCCTTCGGCCTCTCTCAAATACTCACTTACCTGTGAGAGATTGTCTTTCCTTTGGAGAAACAGCCCTTTTCCTGAAGGGAAAATGTTCGTGCTCTGTTCTTCTTTTGCACACAGGGAAAGGCCTTTACGGCTGCTGTTCGGGCTTTACCCACGCGAGGGAGGGCAGCTTCCCATTCACTTTGGAGATGGCACTCCTGCAGCGCTGTGGGCCATGCCTGTGCTTCGAAGACACTAAACTACCCTTTGCATTTGCAGAGGGCACGCACAGAATGCTGTCTCTGTTCTTTGGGAGAAGTGGTTGGTGCTACTGTGCCTCTGTGTTTGCTGTCTCACTGCCCACTAGCAATGTTTCTGCTCGACACTGTGGGGCAAACGATGTGCAGCTAAGCTCACTTTGGAAGTACAAGTGCCAGAACTCCTTTGCGGGGCACCATCCAGATATCACATTCGTAGCATGCGAGTACTTTCCTCCTAAGCTCTGCATTCGCACCCAGCTTCAAGGTGTTCCTGTTGAGGATAGACTCTAGTGGAGGTTCCGCTGGAGACGCCCTCTGCTTCTATGTTCTTTGAGAGGGCTGCTTTGAGGAACTTCCTACTATAGAATGTGCCAAGTACAGCCTTCGGCCTCTCTCAAATACTCACCTGTGAGAGCTTGTCTTTCCTTTGGAGAAACAGAGAGCCCTTTTCCTGAAGGGAAAATGTCCGTGCTCTGTTCTTCTTTTGCACACAGGGAAAGGCCTTTACGGCTGCTGCTCGGCCTTTACCCACGCGAGGGAGGGCAGCTTCCCATTCACTTTGGAGATGGCACTCCTGCAGCGCTGTGGGCCATGCCTGTGCTTCGAAGACACTAAACTACCCTTTCCATTTGCAGAGGGCACGCACAGAATCCTAAGTCTCTGTTCTTTGGGAGAAGTGGTTGGTGCTACTGGGCCTCTGTGTTTGCTGTCTCACTGCCCACTAGCAATGTTTCTGCTCGACACTGTGGGGCAAACGATGTGCAGCTAAGCTCACTTTGGAAGTACAAGTGCCAGAATTCCTTTGCGGGGCACCATCCAGATATCACATTCGTAGCATGCAGGTACTTTCCTCCTAAGCTCTGCATTCGCAGCCAGCTTCAAAGTGTTCCTGTTGTGGATAGACTCTAGTGGAGGTGCCGCTGGAGACGGCCTCTGCTTCTATGTTCTTTGAGAGGGCTGCTTTGAGGAACTTCCTACTATAGCATGTGGCAAGTACAGCCTTCGGCCTCTCTCAAATACTCACCTGTGAGAGCTTGTCTTTCCTTTGGAGAAACAGAGAGCCCTTTTCCTGAAGGGAAACTGTCCGTGCTCTGTTCTTCTTTTGCACACAGGGAAAGGCCTTTACGGCTGCTGCTCGGCCTTTACCCACGCGAGGGAGGGCAGCTTCCCATTCACTTTGGAGATGGCACTCCTGCAGCGCTGTGGGCCATGCCTGTGCTTCGAAGACACTAAACTACCCTTTCCATTTGCAGAGGGCACGCACAGAATGCTAAGTCTCTGTTCTTTGGGAGAAGTGGTTGGTGCTACTGTGCCTCTGTGTTTGCTGTCTCACTGCCCACTAGCAATGTTTCTGCTCGACACTGTGGGGCAAACGATGTGCAGCTAAGCTCACTTTGGAAGTACAAGTGCCAGAATTCCTTTGCGGGGCACCATCCAGATATCACATTCGTAGCATGCGGGTACTTTCCTCCTAAGCTCTGCATTCGCAGCCAGCTTCAAGGTGTTCCTGTTGTGGATAGACTCTAGTGGAGGTGCCGCTGGAGAAGGCCTCTGCTTCTATGTTCCTTGAGAGGGCTACTTTGAGGAACCTCCTACTCTAGCCTCTGCCAAGTACAGCCTTCGGCCTCTCTCAAATACTCACTTGTGAGAGATTGTCTTTCCTTTGGAGAAACAGCCCTTTTCCTGAAGGGAAAATGTTCGTGCTCTGTTCTTCTTTTGCACACAGGGAAAGGCCTTTCCGGCTGCTGTTCGGCCTTTACCCACGCGAGGGAGGGCAGCTTCCCATTCACTTTGGAGATGGCACTCCTGCAGCGCTGTGGGCCATGCCTGTGCTTCGAAGACACTAAATTATCCTTTCCATTTGCAGAGGGCACGTACAGAAAGGGAAATCTCTGTTCTCTGGGAGTAGTGTTTGGTGCTACTGCGGCCCTGTGTTTGGTGGCTCACTGCCCACTAGCAATGTTTCTAGTCGCCACTGTGGGGCAAACGATGTGCAGCTAAGCTCACTTTGGATGTACAAGTGCCAGAATTTCTTTGCGGGGCACCATCCAGATATCACATTCGTAGCATGCGGGTACTTTCGTCCTAAGCTCTGCATTCGCAGCCAGCTTCAAGGTGTTCCTGTTGTGGATAGACTCTAGTGGAGGTGCCGCTGGAGACGGCCTCTGCTTCTATGTTCCTTGAGAGGGCTACTTTGAGGAACCTCCTACTCTAGCCTCTGCCAAGTACAGCCTTCGGCCTCTCTCAAATACTCACTTACCTGTGAGAGATTGTCTTTCCTTTGGAGAAACAGCCCTTTTCCTGAAGGGAAAATGTTCGTGCTCTGTTCTTCTTTTGCACACAGGGAAAGGCCTTTACGGCTGCTGTTCGGCCTTTACCCACGCGAGGGAGGGCAGCTTCCCATTCACTTTGGAGATGGCACTCCTGCAGCGCTGTGGGCCATGCCTGTGCTTCGAAGACACTAAACTACCCTTTCCATTTGCAGAGGGCACGTACAGAATGCTGTCTCTGTTCTTTGGGAGAAGTGGTTGGTGCTACTGTGCCTCTGTGTTTGCTGTCTCACTGCCCACTAGCAATGTTTCTGCTCGACACTGTGGGGCAAACGTTGTGCAGCTAAGCTCACTTTGGAAGTACAAGTGCCAGAACTCCTTTGCGGGGCACCATCCAGATATCACATTCGTAGCATGCGAGTACTTTCCTCCTAAGCTCTGCATTCGCACCCAGCTTCAAGGTGTTCCTGTTGAGGATAGACTCTAGTGGAGGTTCCGCTGGAGACGGCCTCTGCTTCTATGTTCTTTGAGAGGGCTGCTTTGAGGAACTTCCTACTATAGAATGTGCCAAGTACAGCCTTCGGCCTCTCTCAAATACTCACCTGTGAGAGCTTGTCTTTCCTTTGGAGAAACAGAGAGCCCTTTTCCTGAAGGGAAAATGTCCGTGCTCTGTTCTTCTTTTGCACACAGGGAAAGGCCTTTACGGCTGCTGCTCGGCCTTTACCCACGCGAGGGAGGGCAGCTTCCCATTCACTTTGGAGATGGCACTCCTGCAGCGCTGTGGGCCATGCCTGTGCTTCGAAGACACTAAACTACCCTTTCCATTTGCAGAGGGCACGCACAGATTCCTAAGTCTCTGTTCTTTGGGAGAAGTGGTTGGTGCTACTGGGCCTCTGTGTTTGCTGTCTCACTGCCCACTAGCAATGTTTCTGCTCGACACTGTGGGGCAATCGATGTGCAGCTAAGCTCACTTTGGAAGTACAAGTGCCAGAATTCCTTTGCGGGGCACCATCCAGATATCACATTCGTAGCATGCAGGTACTTTCCTCCTAAGCTCTGCATTCGCAGCCAGCTTCAAAGTGTTCCTGTTGTGGATAGACTCTAGTGGAGGTGCCGCTGGAGACGGCCTCTGCTTCTATGTTCTTTGAGAGGGCTGCTTTGAGGAACTTCCTACTATAGCATGTGGCAAGTACAGCCTTCGGCCTCTCTCAAATACTCACCTGTGAGAGCTTGTCTTTCCTTTGGAGAAACAGAGAGCCCTTTTCCTGAAGGGAAAATGTCCGTGCTCTGTTCTTCTTTTGCACACAGGGAAAGGCCTTTACGGCTGCTGCTCGGCCTTTACCCACGCGAGGGAGGGCAGCTTCCCATTCACTTTGGAGATGGCACTCCTGCAGCGCTGTGGGCCATGCCTGTGCTTCAAAGACACTAAACTACCCTTTCCATTTGCAGAGGGCACGCACAGAATGCTAAGTCTCTGTTCTTTGGGAGAAGTGGTTGGTGCTACTGTGCCTCTGTGTTTGCTGTCTCACTGCCCACTAGCAATGTTTCTGCTCGACACTGTGGGGCAAACGATGTGCAGCTAAGCTC
The DNA here is from genome assembly GCF_026419965.1 of Kogia breviceps. Lineage (NCBI taxonomy): Eukaryota > Metazoa > Chordata > Mammalia > Artiodactyla > Physeteridae > Kogia > Kogia breviceps. The sequence goes on from NC_081324.1 coordinate 31,135,592, forward strand.
ACTTTGGAAGTACAAGTGCCAGAATTCCTTTGCGGGGCACCATCCAGATATCACATTCGTAGCATGCGGGTACTTTCCTCCTAAGCTCTGCATTCGCAGCCAGCTTCAAGGTGTTCCTGTTGTGGATAGACTCTAGTGGAGGTGCCGCTGGAGACGGCCTCTGCTTCTATGTTCCTTGAGAGGGCTACTTTGAGGAACCTCCTACTCTAGCATCTGCCAAGTGCAGCCTTCGGCCTCTCTCAAATACTCACTTAACTGTGAGAGCTTGTCTTTCCTTTGGAGAAACAGCCCTTTTCCTGAAGGGAAAATGTCCGTGCTCTGTTCTTCTTTTGCACACAAGGAAAGCCCTTTACTGCTGCTGTTCGGCCTTTACCCACGCGAGGGAGGGCAGCTTCCCATTCACTTTGGAGAGGGCACTCCTGCAGCGCTGTGGGCCATGCCTGTGCTTCGAAGACACTAAACTAACCTTTCCATTTGAAGAGGGCACACACAGAATGGGAAACCTCTTTTATCTGGGAGAAGTTGTTGGTGCTACTGTGCCTCTGTGTTTGGTGGCTCACTGCCCAATAGCAATATTTCTGCTCGCCACTGGGGGCAAGCGATGTGCAGCTAAGCTCACTTTGGAAGTACAAGTGCCAGAATTCCTTTGCGGGGCACAATCCAGATATCACATTCGTAGCATGCAGGTACTTTCCTCCTATGCTCTGCATTCGCAGCCATGTTCAATGTGTTCCTGTTGTGGATAGACTCTAGTGGAGGTTCCGCTGGAGACGGCCTCTGCTTCTATGTTCTTTGAGAGGGCTGCTTTGAGGAACTTCCTACTATAGAATGTGCCAAGTACAGCCTTCGGCCTCTCTCAAATACTCACCTGTGAGAGCTTGTCTTTCCTTTGGAGAAACAGAGAGCCCTTTTCCTGAAGGGAAAATGTCCGTGCTCTGTTCTTCTTTTGCACACAGGGAAAGGCCTTTACGGCTGCTGCTCGGCCTTTACCCACGCGAGGGAGGGCAGCTTCCCATTCACTTTGGAGATGGCACTCCTGCAGCGCTGTGGGCCATGCCTGTGCTTCGAAGACACTAAACTACCCTTTCCATTTGCAGAGGGCACGCACAGAATGCTAAGTCTCTGTTCTTTGGGAGAAGTGGTTGGTGCTACTGTGCCTCTGTGTTTGCTGTCTCACTGCCCACTAGCAATGTTTCTGCTCGACACTGTGGGGCAAACGATGTGCAGCAAAGCTCACTTTGGAAGTACAAGTGCCAGAATTCCTTTGCGGGGCACCATCCAGATATCACATTCGTAGCATGCGGGTACTTTCCTCCTAAGCTCTGCATTCGCAGCCAGCTTCAAGGTGTTCCTGTTGTGGATAGACTCTAGTGGAGGTGCCGCTGGAGAAGGCCTCTGCTTCTATGTTCCTTGAGAGGGCTACTTTGAGGAACCTCCTACTCTAGCCTCTGCCAAGTACAGCCTTCGGCCTCTCTCAAATACTCACTTACCTGTGAGAGATTGTCTTTCCTTTGGAGAAACAGCCCTTTTCCTGAAGGGAAAATGTTCGTGCTCTGTTCTTCTTTTGCACACAGGGAAAGGCCTTTACGGCTGCTGTTCGGCCTTTACCCACGCGAGGGAGGGCAGCTTCCCATTCACTTTAGAGATGGCACTCCTGCAGCGCTGTGGGCCATGCCTGTGCTTCGAAGACACTAAACTACCCTTTCCATTTGCAGAGGGCACGTACAGAATGCTGTCTCTGTTCTTTGGGAGAAGTGGTTGGTGCTACTGTGCCTCTGTGTTTGCTGTCTCACTGCCCACTAGCAATGTTTCTGCTCCACACTGTGGGGCAAACGATGTGCAGCTAAGCTCACTTTGGAAGTACAAGTGCCAGAACTCCTTTGCGGGGCACCATCCAGATATCACATTCGTAGCATGCGAGTACTTTCCTCCTAAGCTCTGCATTCGCACCCAGCTTCAAGGTGTTCCTGTTGAGGATAGACTCTAGTGGAGGTTCCGCTGGAGACGGCCTCTGCTTCTATGTTCTTTGAGAGGGCTGCTTTGAGGAACTTCCTACTATAGAATGTGCCAAGTACAGCCTTCGGCCTCTCTCAAATACTCACCTGTGAGAGCTTGTCTTTCCTTTGGAGAAACAGAGAGCCCTTTTCCTGAAGGGAAAATGTCCGTGCTCTGTTCTTCTTTTGCACACAGGGAAAGGCCTTTACGGCTGCTGCTCGGCCTTTACCCACGCGAGGGAGGGCAGCTTCCCATTCACTTTGGAGATGGCACTCCTGCAGCGCTGTGGGCCATGCCTGTGCTTCGAAGACACTAAACTACCCTTTCCATTTGCAGAGGGCACGCACAGATTCCTAAGTCTCTGTTCTTTGGGAGAAGTGGTTGGTGCTACTGGGCCTCTGTGTTTGCTGTCTCACTGCCCACTAGCAATGTTTCTGCTCGACACTGTGGGGCAATCGATGTGCAGCTAAGCTCACTTTGGAAGTACAAGTGCCAGAATTCCTTTGCGGGGCACCATCCAGATATCACATTCGTAGCATGCAGGTACTTTCCTCCTAAGCTCTGCATTCGCAGCCAGCTTCAAAGTGTTCCTGTTGTGGATAGACTCTAGTGGAGGTGCCGCTGGAGACGGCCTCTGCTTCTATGTTCTTTGAGAGGGCTGCTTTGAGGAACTTCCTACTATAGCATGTGGCAAGTACAGCCTTCGGCCTCTCTCAAATACTCACCTGTGAGAGCTTGTCTTTCCTTTGGAGAAACAGAGAGCCCTTTTCCTGAAGGGAAAATGTCCGTGCTCTGTTCTTCTTTTGCACACAGGGAAAGGCCTTTACGGCTGCTGCTCGGCCTTTACCCACGCGAGGGAGGGCAGCTTCCCATTCACTTTGGAGATGGCACTCCTGCAGCGCTGTGGGCCATGCCTGTGCTTCAAAGACACTAAACTACCCTTTCCATTTGCAGAGGGCACGCACAGAATGCTAAGTCTCTGTTCTTTGGGAGAAGTGGTTGGTGCTACTGTGCTTCTGTGTTTGCTGTCTCACTGCCCACTAGCAATGTTTCTGCTCGACACTGTGGGGCAAACGATGTGCAGCTAAGCTCACTTTGGAAGTACAAGTGCCAGAATTCCTTTGCGGGGCACCATCCAGATATCACATTCGTAGCATGCGGGTACTTTCCTCCTAAGCTCTGCATTCGCAGCCAGCTTCAAGGTGTTCCTGTTGTGGATAGACTCTAGTGGAGGTGCCGCTGGAGACGGCCTCTGCTTCTATGTTCCTTGAGAGGGCTACTTTGAGGAACCTCCTACTCTAGCATCTGCCAAGTACAGCCTTCGGCCTCTCTCAAATACTCACTTAACTGTGAGAGCTTGTCTTTCCTTTGGAGAAACAGCCCTTTTCCTGAAGGGAAAATGTCCGTGCTCTGTTCTTCTTTTGCACACAAGGAAAGCCCTTTACTGCTGCTGTTCGGCCTTTACCCATGCGAGGGAGGGCAGCTTCCCATTCACTTTGGAGAGGGCACTCCTGCAGCGCTGTGGGCCATGCCTGTGCTTCGAAGACACTAAACTAACCTTTCCATTTGAAGAGGGCACACACAGAATGGGAAACCTCTTTTATCTGGGAGAAGTTGTTGGTGCTACTGTGCCTCTGTGTTTGGTGGCTCACTGCCCAATAGCAATATTTCTGCTCGCCACTGGGGGCAAGCGATGTGCAGCTAAGCTCACTTTGGAAGTACAAGTGCCAGAATTCCTTTGCGGGGCACCATCCAGATATCACATTCGTAGCATGCAGGTACTTTCCTCCTATGCTCTGCATTCGCAGCCATGTTCAATGTGTTCCTGTTGTGGATAGACTCTAGTGGAGGTTCCGCTGGAGACGGCCTCTGCTTCTATGTTCTTTGAGAGGGCTGCTTTGAGGAACTTCCTACTATAGAATGTGCCAAGTACAGCCTTCGGCCTCTCTCAAATACTCACCTGTGAGAGCTTGTCTTTCCTTTGGAGAAACAGAGAGCCCTTTTCCTGAAGGGAAAATGTCCGTGCTCTGTTCTTCTTTTGCACACAGGAAAAGGCCTTTACGGCTGCTGCTCGGCCTTTACCCACGCGAGGGAGGGCAGCTTCCCATTCACTTTGGAGATGGCACTCCTGCAGCGCTGTGGGCCATGCCTGTGCTTCGAAGACACTAAACTACCCTTTCCATTTGCAGAGGGCACGCACAGAATCCTAAGTCTCTGTTCTTTGGGAGAAGTGGTTGGTGCTACTGGGCCTCTGTGTTTGCTGTCTCACTGCCCACTAGCAATGTTTCTGCTCGACACTGTGGGGCAAACGATGTGCAGCTAAGGTCACTTTGGAAGTACAAGTGCCAGAATTCCTTTGCGGGGCACCATCCAGATATCACATTCGTAGCATGCAGGTACTTTCCTCCTAAGCTCTGCATTCGCAGCCAGCTTCAAAGTGTTCCTGTTGTGGATAGACTCTAGTGGAGGTGCCGCTGGAGACGGCCTCTGCTTGTATGTTCTTTGAGAGGGCTGCTTTGAGGAACTTCCTACTATAGCATGTGGCAAGTACAGCCTTCGGCCTCTCTCAAATACTCACCTGTGAGAGCTTGTCTTTCCTTTGGAGAAACAGAGAGCCCTTTTCCTGAAGGGAAAATGTCCGTGCTCTGTTCTTCTTTTGCACACAGGGAAAGGCCTTTACGGCTGCTGCTCGGCCTTTACCCACGCGAGGGAGGGCAGCTTCCCATTCACTTTGGAGATGGCACTCCTACAGCGCTGTGGGCCATGCCTGTGCTTCGAAGACACTAAACTACCCTTTCCATTTGCAGAGGGCACGCACAGAATGCTAAGTCTCTGTTCTTTGGGAGAAGTGGTTGGTGCTACTGGGCCTGTGTGTTTGCTGTCTCACTGCCCACTAGCAATGTTTCTGCTCGACACTGTGGGGCAAACGATGTGCAGCTAACCTCACTTTGGAAGTACAAGTGCCAGAATTCCTTTGCGGGGCACCATCCAGATATCACATTCGTAGCATGCGGGTACTTTCCTCCTAAGCTCTGCATTCGCAGCCAGCTTCAAGGTGTTCCTGTTGTGGATAGACTCTAGTGGAGGTGCCGCTGGAGACGGGCTCTGCTTCTATGTTCTTTGAGAGGGCTGCTTTGAGGAACCACCTACTCTAGCCTCTGCCAAGTAAGGCCTTCGGCCTCTCTCAAATACACACCTGTGAGAGCTTGTCTTTCCTTTGGAGAGACAGAGAGCCCTTTTCCTGAAGGGAAAATGTCCATGCTCTGTTCTTCTTTTGCACACAGGGAAAGGCCTTTACGGCTGCTGTTCGGCCTTTACCTACGCGAGGGAGGCCAGCTTCCCACTCACTTTGGAGATGGCACTCCTGCAGCGCTGTGGGCCATGCCTGTGCTTCGAAGACAGTAAACTAACCATTCCATTTGAAGAGGGCACACACAGAATGGGAAATCTCTGTTCTCTGGGAGTAGTGTTTGGTGCTACTGCGGCCCTGTGTTTGGTGGCTCACTGCCCACTAGCAATGTTTCTAGTCGCCACTGTGGGGCAAACGATGTGCAGCTAAGCTCACTTTGGAAGTACAAGTGCCAGAATTCCTTTGCGGGGCACCATCCAGATATCACATTCGTAGCATAAGGGTACTTTCCTCCTAAGCTCTCCATTCGCAGCCAGCTTCAAGGTGTTCCTGTTGTGGATAGACTCTAGTGGAGGTGCCGCTGGAGACGGCCTCTGCTTCTATGTTCCTTGAGAGGGCTACTTTGAGGAACCTCCTACTCTAGCCTCTGCCAAGTACAGCTTTCGGCCTCTCTCAAATACTCACTTACCTGTGAGAGCTTGTCTTTCCTTTGGAGAAACAGCCCTTTTCCTGAAGGGAAAATGTCCGTGCTCTGTTCTTCTTTTGCACACAGGGAAAGCCCTTTACGGCGGCTGTTCGGCCTTTACCCACGCGAGGGAGGGCAGCTTCCCATTCACTTTGGAAATGGCACTCCTGCAGCGCTGTGGGCCATGCCTGTGCTTCGAAGACACTAAACTAACCTTTCCATTTGAAGAGGGCACACACAGAATGGGAAACCTCTGTTATCTGGGAGAAGTTGTTGGTGCTACTGTGCCTCTGTGTTTGGTGGCTCACTGCCCACTAGCAATATTTCTGCTCGCCACTGGGGGCAAGCGATGTGCAGCTAAGCTCACTTTGGAAGTACAAGTGCCAGAATTCCTTTGCGGGGCACCATCCAGATATCACATTCCTAGCATGCAGGTACTTTCCTCCTATGCTCTGCATTCGCAGCCAGGTTCAATGTGTTCCTGTTGTGGATAGACTCTAGTGGAGGTTCCGCTGGAGACGGCCTCTGCTTCTATGTTATTTGAGAGGGCTGCTTTGAGGAACTTCCTACTATAGCATGTGCCAAGTACAGCCTTCGGCCTCTCTCAAATACTCACCTGTGAGAGCTTGTCTTTCCTTTGGAGAAACAGAGAGCCCTTTTCCTGAAGGGAAAATGTCCGTGCTCTGTTCTTCTTTTGCACACAGGGAAAGGCCTTTACGGCTGCTGTTCGGCCTTTCCCCAAGTGAGGGAGGGCAGCTTCCCATTCACTTTGGAGATGGCACTCCTGCAGCGCTGTGGGCCATGCCTGTGCTTCAAAGACACTAAACTACCCTTTCCATTTGCAGAGGGCACGCACAGAATGCTAAGTCTCTGTTCTTTGGGAGAAGTGGTTGGTGCTACTGTGCCTCTGTGTTTGCTGTCTCACTGCCCACTAGCAATGTTTCTGCTCGACACTGTGGGGCAAACGATGTGCAGCTAAGCTCACTTTGGAAGTACAAGTGCCAGAATTCCTTTGCGGGGCACCATCCAGATATCACATTCGTAGCATGCGGGTACTTTCCTCCTAAGCTCTGCATTCGCAGCCAGCTTCAAGGTGTTCCTGTTGTGGATAGACTCTAGTGGAGGTGCCGCTGGAGACGGCCTCTGCTTCTATGTTCCTTGAGAGGGCTACTTTGAGGAACCTCCTACTCTAGCCTCTGCCAAGTACAGCCTTCGGCCTCTCTCAAATACTCACTTACCTGTGAGAGCTTGTCTTTCCTTTGGAGAAACAGCCCTTTTCCTGAAGGGAAAATGTCCGTGCTCTGTTCTTCTTTTGCACACAAGGAAAGCCCTTTACTGCTGCTGTTCGGCCTTTACCCACGCGAGGGAGGGCAGCTTCCCATTCACTTTGGAGAGGGCACTCCTGCAGCGCTGTGGGCCATGCCTGTGCTTCGAAGACACTAAACTAACCTTTCCATTTGAAGAGGGCACACACAGAATGGGAAACCTCTTTTATCTGGGAGAAGTTGTTGGTGCTACTGTGCCTCTGTGTTTGGTGGCTCACTGCCCAATAGCAATATTTCTGCTCGCCACTGGGGGCAAGCGATGTGCAGCTAAGCTCACTTTGGAAGTACAAGTGCCAGAATTCCTTTGCGGGGCACCATCCAGATATCACATTCGTAGCATGCAGGTACTTTCCTCCTATGCTCTGCATTCGCAGCCATGTTCAATGTGTTCCTGTTGTGGATAGACTCTAGTGGAGGTTCCGCTGGAGACGGCCTCTGCTTCTATGTTCTTTTAGAGGGCTGCTTTGAGGAACTTCCTACTATAGCATGTGCCAAGTACAGCCTTCGGCCTCTCTCAAATACTCACCTGTGAGAGCTTGTCTTTCCTTTGGAGAAACAGAGAGCCCTTTTCCTGCAGGGAAAATGTCCGTGCTCTGTTCTTCTTTTGCACACAGGGAAAGGCCTTTACGGCTGCTGCTCTGCCTTTACCCACGCGAGGAAGGGCAGCTTCCCATTCACTTTGGAGATGGCACTCCTGCAGCGCTGTGGGCCATGCCTGTGCTTCCAAGACACTAAACTACCCTTTCCATTTGCAGAAGGCACGCACAGAATGCTAAGTCTCTCTTCTTTGGGACAAGTGGTTGGTGCTACTGGGCCTCTGTGTTTGCTGTCTCACTGCCAAATAGCAATGTTTCTGCTCGACACTGTGGGGCAAACGATGTGCAGCTAAGCTCACTTTGGAAGTACAAGTGCCAGAATTCCTTTGCGGGGCACCATCCAGGTATCACATTCGTAGCATGCGGGTACTTTCCTCCTAAGCTCTGCATTCGCAGCCACCTTCAAGGTGTTCCTGTTGTGGATAGACTCTAGTGGAGGTGCCGCTGGAGACGGCCTCTGCTTCTATGTTCTTTGAGAGGGCTGCTTTGAGGAACCTCCTACTCTAGCCTCTGCCAAGGAAGGCCTTCGGCCTCTCTCAAATACACACCTGTGAGAGCTTGTCTTTCCTTTGGAGAGACAAAGAGCCCTTTCCCTGAAGGGAAAATGTCCATGCTCTGTTCTTCTTTTGCACACAGGGAAAGGTCTTTACGGCTGCTGTTCGGCCTTTCCCCACGCGAGGGAGGGCAGCTTCCCATTTATTTTGGAGATGGCACTCCTGCAGCGCTGTGGGCCATGCCTGTGCTTCGAAGACACTAAACTACCCTTTCCATTTGCAGAAGGCACGCACAGAATGCTAAGTCTCTGTTCTTTGGGAGAAGTGGTTGGTGCTACTGTGCCTCTGTGTTTGCTGTCTCACTGCCCACTGGCAATGTTTCTGCTCGACACTGTGGGGCAAACGATGTGCAGCTAAGCTCACTTTGGAAGTACAAGTGCCAGAATTCCTTTGCGGGGCACCATCCAGATATCACATTCGTAGCATGCGGGTACTTTCCTCCTAAGCTCTGCATTCGCAGTCAGCTTCAGGGTGTTCCTGTTGTGGATAGACTCTAGTGGAGGTGCCGCTGGAGACGGCCTCTGCTTCTATGTTCCTTGAGAGGGCTACTTTGAGGAACCTCCTACTCTAGCCTCTGCCAAGTACAGCCTTCGGCCTCTCTCAAATACTCACATACCTGTGAGAGCTTGTCTTTCCTTTGGAGAGACAGCCCTTTTCCTGAAGGTAAAATGTCCGTGCTCTGTTCTTCTTTTGCACACAGGGAAAGCCCTTTACGGCTGCTGTTCGGGCTTTCCCCACGCGAGGGAGGGCAGCTTCCCATTCACTTTGGAGATGGCACTCCTGCAGCGCTGTGGGCCATGCCTGTGCTTCGGAGACACTAAAATAACCTTTCCATTTGAAGAGGGCACACACAGAATGGGAAACCTCTGTTATCTGGGAGAAGTTGTTGGTGCTACTGTGCCTCTGTGTTTGGCGGCTCACTGCCCACTAGCAATATTTCTGCTCGCCACTGGGGGCAAGCGATGTGCAGCTAAGCTCACTTTGGAAGTACAAGTGCCAGAATTCCTTTGCGGGGCACCATCCAGATATCACATTCGTAGCATGCAGGTACTTTCCTCCTATGCTCTGCATTCGCAGCCAGGTTCAAGGTGTTCCTGTTGTGGATAGACTCTACTGGAGATTCCGCTGGAGAGGGCCTCTGCTTCTGTGATCTTTGAGAGGGCTACTTTGAGGAACTTCCTACTATAGCATGTGCCAAGTACAGCCTTCGGCCTCTCTCAAATACTCACCTGTGAGAGCTTGTCTTTCCTTTGGAGAAACAGAGAGCCCTTTTACTGAAGGGAAAATATCCGTGCTCTGTTCTTCTTTTGCACACAGGGAAAGGTCTTTACGGCTGCTGTTCGGCCTTTACCCACGCGAGGGAGGGCAGCTTCCCATTCACTTTGGAGATGGCACTCCTGCAGCGCTGTGGGCCATGCCTGTGTTTCGAAGACACTAAACTACCCTTTCCATTTGCAGAGGGCACGCACAGAATGCTAAGTCTCTGTTCTTTGGGAGAAGTGGTTGGTGCTACTGTGCCTCTGTGTTTGCTGTCTCACTGCCCACTAGCAATGTTTCTGCTCGACACTGTGGGGCAAACGATGTGCAGCTAAGCTCACTTTGGAAGTACAAGTGCCAGAATTCCTTTGCGGGGCACCATCCAGATATCACATTCGTAGCATGCGGGTACTTTCCTCCTAAGCTCTGCATTCACAGCCAGCTTCAAGGTGTTCCTGTTGTGGATAGACTCTAGTGGAGGTGCCGCTGGAGACGGCCTCTGCTTCTATGTTCTTTGAGAGGGCTGCTTTGAGGAACCTCCTCCTCTAGCCTCTGCCAAGTAAGGCCTTCGGCCTCTCTCAAATACACACCTGTGAGAGCTTGTCTTTCCTTTGGAGAGACAGAGAACCCTTTTCCTGAAGGGAAAATGTCCATGCTCTTTTCTTCTTTTGCACACAGGGAAAGGCCTTTACGGCTGCTGTTCGGCCTTTACCCACGCGAGGGAGGGCAGCTTCCCACTCACTTTGGAGATGGCACTCCTGCAGCGATGTGGGCCATGCCTGTGCTTCGAAGACAGTAAACTAACCATTCCATTTGAAGAGGGCACACACACAATGGGAAATCTCTGTTCTCTGGGAGTAGTGTTTGGTGCTACTGCGGCCCTGTGTTTGGTGGCTCACTGCCCACTAGCAATGTTTCTAGTCGCCACTGTGGGGCAAACGATGTGCAGCTAAGCTCACTTTGGAAGTACAAGTGCCAGAATTCCTTTGCGGGGCACCATCCAGATATCACATTTGGAGCATGCGGGTACTTTCCTCCTAAGCTCTGAATTCGCATCCAGCTTCAAGGTGTTCCTGTTGTGGATAGACTCTAGTGGAGGTGCCGCTGGAGACAGCCTCTGCTTCTATGTTCCTTGAGAGGGCTACTTTGAGGAACCTCCTACTCTAGCCTCTGCCAAGTACAGCCTTCGGCCTCTCTCAAATACTCACTTACCTGTGAGAGCTTGTCTTTCCTTTGGAGAAACAGCCCTTTTCCTGAAGGGAAAATGTCCGTGCTCTGTTCTTCTTTTGCACACAGGGAAAGCCCTTTACGGCTGCTGTTCGGCCTTTACCCACGCGAGGGAGGGCAGCTTCCCATTCACTTTGGAGATGGCACTCCTGCAGCGCTGTGGGCCATGCCTGTGCTTCGAAGACAGTAAACTAACCATTCCATTTGAAGAGGGCACACACAGAATGGGAAACCTCTGTTATCTGGGAGAAGTTGTTGGTGCTACTGTGCCTCTGTGTTTGGTGGCTCACTGCCCACTAGCAATATTTCTGCTCGCCACTGGGGGCAAGCGATGTGCAGCTAAGCTCACTTTGGAAGTACAAGTGCCAGAATTCCTTTGCGGGGCACCATCCAGATATCACATTCGTAGCATGCAGGTACTTTCCTCCTATGCTCTGCATTCGCAGCCAGGTTCAATGTGTTCCTGTTGTGGATAGACTCTAGTGGAGGTTCCGCTGGAGACGGACTCTGCTTCTATGTTCTTTGAGAGGGCTGCTTTGAGGAACTTCCTACTATAGCATGTGCCAAGTACAGCCTTCGGCCTCTCTCAAATACTCACCTGTGAGAGCTTGTCTTTCCTTTGGAGAAACAGAGAGCCCTTTTCCTGAAGGGAAAATATCCGTGCTCTGTTCTTCTTTTGCACACAGGGAAAGGTCTTTACGGCTGCTGTTCGGCCTTTACCCACGCGAGGGAGGGCAGCTTCCCATTCACTTTGGAGATGGCACTCCTGCAGCGCTGTGGGCCATGCCTGTGTTTCGAAGACACTAAACTACCCTTTCCATTTGCAGAGGGCACGCACAGAATGCTAAGTCTCTGTTCTTTGGGAGAAGTGGTTGGTGCTACTGTGCCTCTGTGTTTGCTGTCTCACTGCCCACTAGCAATGTTTCTGCTCGACACTGTGGGGCAAACGATGTGCAGCTAAGCTCACTTTGGAAGTACAAGTGCCAGAATTCCTTTGCGGGGCACCATCCAGATATCACATTCGTAGCATGCGGGTACTTTCCTCCTAAGCTCTGCATTCACAGCCAGCTTCAAGGTGTTCCTGTTGTGGATAGACTCTAGTGGAGGTGCCGCTGGAGACGGCCTCTGCTTCTATGTTCTTTGAGAGGGCTGCTTTGAGGAACCTCCTCCTCTAGCCTCTGCCAAGTAAGGCCTTCGGCCTCTCTCAAATACACACCTGTGAGAGCTTGTCTTTCCTTTGGAGAGACAGAGAACCCTTTCCCTGAAGGGAAAATGTCCATGCTCTTTTCTTCTTTTGCACACAGGGAAAGGCCTTTACGGCTGCTGTTCGGCCTTTACCAACGCGAGGGAGGGCAGCTTCCCACTCACTTTGGAGATGGCACTCCTGCAGCGATGTGGGCCATGCCTGTGCTTCGAAGACAGTAAACTAACCATTCCATTTGAAGAGGGCACACACACAATGGGAAATCTCTGTTCTCTGGGAGTAGTGTTTGGTGCTACTGCGGCCCTGTGTTTGGTGGCTCACTGCCCACTAGCAATGTTTCTAGTCGCCACTGTGGGGCAAACGATGTGCAGCTAAGCTCACTTTGGAAGTACAAGTGCCAGAATTCCTTTGCGGGGCACCATCCAGATATCACATTTGGAGCATGCGGGTACTTTCCTCCTAAGCTCTGAATTCGCATCCAGCTTCAAGGTGTTCCTGTTGTGGATAGACTGTAGTGGAGGTGCCGCTGGAGACAGCCTCTGCTTCTATGTTCCTTGAGAGGGCTACTTTGAGGAACCTCCTACTCTAGCCTCTGCCAAGTACAGCCTTCGGCCTCTCTCAAATACTCACTTACCTGTGAGAGCTTGTCTTTCCTTTGGAGAAACAGCCCTTTTCCTGAAGGGAAAATGTCCGTGCTCTGTTCTTCTTTTGCACACAGGGAAAGCCCTTTACGGCTGCTGTTCGGCCTTTACCCACGCGAGGGAGGGCAGCTTCCCATTCACTTTGGAGATGGCACTCCTGCAGCGCTGTGGGCCATGCCTGTGCTTCGAAGACAGTAAACTAACCATTCCATTTGAAGAGGGCACACACAGAATGGGAAACCTCTGTTATCTGGGAGAAGTTGTTGGTGCTACTGTGCCTCTGTGTTTGGTGGCTCACTGCCCACTAGCAATATTTCTGCTCGCCACTGGGGGCAAGCGATGTGCAGCTAAGCTCACTTTGGAAGTACAAGTGCCAGAATTCCTTTGCGGGGCACCATCCAGATATCACATTCGTAGCATGCAGGTACTTTCCTCCTATGCTCTGCATTCGCAGCCAGGTTCAATGTGTTCCTGTTGTGGATAGACTCTAGTGGAGGTTCCGCTGGAGACGGACTCTGCTTCTATGTTCTTTGAGAGGGCTGCTTTGAGGAACTTCCTACTATAGCATGTGCCAAGTACAGCCTTCGGCCTCTCTCAAATACTCACCTGTGAGAGCTTGTCTTTCCTTTGGAGAAACAGAGAGCCCTTTTCCTGAAGGGAAAATATCCGTGCTCTGTTCTTCTTTTGCACACAGGGAAAGGTCTTTACGGCAGCTGTTCGGCCTTTACCCACGCGAGGGAGGGCAGCTTCCCATTCACTTTGGAGATGGCACTCCTGCAGCGCTGTGGGCCATGCCTGTGTTTCGAAGACACTAAACTACCCTTTCCATTTGCAGAGGGCACGCACAGAATGCTAAGTCTCTGTTCTTTGGGAGAAGTGGTTGGTGCTACTGTGCCTCTGTGTTTGCTGTCTCACTGCCCACTAGCAATGTTTCTGCTCGACACTGTGGGGCAAACGATGTGCAGCTAAGCTCACTTTGGAAGTACAAGTGCCAGAATTCCTTTGCGGGGCACCATCCAGATATCACATTCGTAGCATGCGGGTACTTTCCTCCTAAGCTCTGCATTCACAGCCAGCTTCAAGGTGTTCCTGTTGTGGATAGACTCTAGTGGAGGTGCCGCTCGAGACGGCCTCTGCTTCTATGTTCTTTGAGAGGGCTGCTTTGAGGAACCTCCTCCTCTAGCCTCTGCCAAGTAAGGCCTTCGGCCTCTCTCAAATACACACCTGTGAGAGCTTGTCTTTCCTTTGGAGAGACAGAGAGCCCTTTTCCTGAAGGGAAAATGTCCATGCTCTGTTATTCTTTTGCACACAGGGAAAGGCCTTTTCGGCTGCTGTTCGGCCTTTACCCGCGCGAGGGAGGGCAGCTTCCCACTCACTTTGGAGATGGCACTCCTGCAGCGCTGTGGGCCATGCCTGTGCTTCGAAGACAGTAAACTAACCATTCCATTTGAAGAGGGCACACACACAATGGGAAATCTCTGTTCTCTGGGAGTAGTGTATGGTGCTACTGCGGCCCTGTGTTTGGTGGCTCACTGCCCACTAGCAATGTTTCTAGTCGCAACTGTGGGGCAAACGATGTGCAGCTAAGCTCACTTTGGAAGTACAAGTGCCAGAATTCCTTTGCGGGGCATCATCCAGATATCACATTCGTAGCATGCGGGTACTTTCCTCCTAAGCTCTGAATTCGCAGCCAGCTTCTAGGTGTTCCTGTTGTGGATAGACTCTAGTGGATGTGCCGCTGGAGACGGCCTCTGCTTCTATGTTCCTTGAGAGGGCTACTTTGAGGAACCTCCTACTCTAGCCTCTGCCAAGGAAGGCCTTCGGCCTCTCTCAAATACTCACTTACCTGTGAGAGCTTGTCTTTCCTTTGGAGAGACAGCCCTTTTCCTAAAGGTAAAATGTCCGTGCTCTGTTCTTCTTTTGCACACAGGGAAAGGCCTTTACGGCTGCTGTTCGGCCTTTACCCACGCGAGGGAGGGCAGCTTCCCATTCACTTTGGAGATGGCACTCCTGCAGCGCTGTGGGCCATGCCTGTGCTTCGAAGACAGTAAACTAACCATTCCATTTGAAGAGGGCACACACAGAATGGGAAACCTCTGTTATCTGGGAGAAGTTGTTGGTGCTACTGTGCCTCTGTGTTTGGTGGCTCACTGCACACTAGAATATTTCGGCTGGCCACTGGGGGCAAGCGATGTGCAGCTAAGCTCACTTTGGAAGTACAAGTGCCAGAATTGCTTTGCGGGGCACCATCCAGATATCACATTCGTAACATGTGGGTACTTTCCTCATAAGCTCTGCATTCGCAGCCAGCTTCAAGGTGTTCTTGTTGTGGATAGACTCTAGTGGAGGTTCCGCTGGAGACGGCCTCTGCTTCTATGTTCTTTGAGAGGGATGCTTTGAGGAACCTCCTACTCTAGCCTCTGCCAAGGAAGGCCTTCGGCCTCTCTCAAATACACACCTGTGAGAGCTTGTCTTTCCTTTGGAGAGACAGAGAGCCCTTTTCCTGAAGGGAAAATGTCCATGCTCTGTTCTTCTTTTGCACACAGGGAAAGGCCTTTACGGCTGCTGTTCGTCCTTTACTCACGCGAGGGAGGGCAGCTTCCCACTCACTTTGGAGATGGCACTCCTGCAGCGCTGTGGGCCATGCCTGTGCTTCGAAGACAGTAAACTAACCATTCCATTTGAAGAGGGCACACACAGAATGGGAAACCTGTGTTATCTGGGAGAAGTTGTTGGTGCTACTGTGCCTCTGTGTTTGGTGGCTCACTGCCCATTAGCAATATTTCTGCTCGCCACTGGGGGCAAGCGATGTGCAGCTAAGCTCACTTTGGAAGTACAAGTGCCAGAATTCCTTTGCGGGGCACCATCCAGATATCACATTCGTAGCATGCGGGTACTTTCCTCCTAAGCTCTGAATTCGCAGCCAGCTTCAAGGTGTTCCTGTTGTGGATAGACTCTAGTGGAGGTGCCGCTGGAGACGGCCTCTGCTTCTATGTTCCTTGAGAGCGCTACTTTGAGGAACCTCCTACTCTAGCCTCTGCCAAAGTACAGCCTTCAGCCTCTCTCAAATACTCACCTGTGAGAGCTTGTCTTTCCTTTGGAGAAACAGAGAGCCCTTTTCCTGAAGGGAAAATATCCGTGCTCTGTTCTTCTTTTGCACACAGGGAAAGGCCTTTACGGCTGCTGTTCGGCCTTTACCCACGCGAGGGAGGGCAGCTTCCCATTCACTTTGGAGATGGCACTCCTGCAGCGCTGTGGGCCATGCCTGTGCTTCGAAGACACTAAACTACCCTTTCCATTTGCAGAGGGCACGCACAGAATGCTCAGTCTCTGTTCTTTGGGAGAAGTGGTTGGTGCTACTGTGCCTCTGTGTTTGCTGTCTCACTGCCCACTAGCAATGTTTCTGCTCGACACTGTGGGGCAAACGATGTGCAGCTAACCTCACTTTGGAAGTACAAGTGCCAGAATTCCTTTGCGGGGCACCATCCAGATATCACATTCGTAGCATGCGGGTACTTTCCTCCTAAGCTCTGCATTCACAGCCAGCTTCAAGGTGTTCCTGTTGTGGATAGACTCTAGTGGAGGTGCCGCTGGAGACGCCCTCTGCTTCTATGTTCTTTGAGAGGGCTGCTTTGAGGAACCTCCTACTCTAGCCTCTGCCAAGTAAGGCCTTCGGCCTCTCTCATATACACACCTGTGAGAGCTTGTCTTTCCTTTGGAGAGACAGAGAGCCCTTTTCCTGAAGGGAAAATGTCCATGCTCTGTTCTTCTTTTGCACACAGGGAAAGGCCTTTACGGCTGCTGTTCGGCCTTTACTCACGCGAGGGAGGGCAGCTTCCCACTCACTTTGGAGATGGCCCTCCTGCAGCGCTGTGGGCCATGCCTGTGCTTCGAAGACAGTAAACTAACCATTCCATTTGAAGAGGGCACACACAGAATGGGAAACCTCTGTTATCTGGGAGAATTTGTTGGTGCTACTGTGCCTCTGTGTTTGGTGGCTCACTGCCCACTAGCAATATTTCTGCTCGCCACTGGGGGCAAGCGATGTGCAGCTAAGCTCACTTTGGAAGTACAAGTGCCAGAATTCCTTTGCGGGGCACCATCCAGATATCACATTCGTAGCATGCGGGTACTTTCCTCCTAAGCTCTCCATTCGCAGCCAGCTTCAAGGTGTTCCTGTTGTGGATAGACTCTAGTGGAAGTTCCGCTGGAGACGGCCTCTGCTTCTATGTTCTTTGAGAGGGCTGCTTTGAGGAACTTCCTACTATAGCATGTGGCAAGTACACCTTCGGCCTCTCTCAAATACTCACCTGTGAGAGCTTGTCTTTCCTTTGGAGAAACAGAGAGCCCTTTTCCTGAAGGGAAAATGTCCGTGCTCTGTTCTTCTTTTGCACACAGGGAAAGGTCTTTACGGCTGCTGTTCGGCCTTTACCCACGCGAGGGAGGGCAGCTTCCCATTCACTTTGGAGATGGCACTCCTGCAGCGCTGTGGGCCATGCCTGTGCTTCGAAGACACTAAACTACCCTTTCCATTTGCAGAGGGCACGCACAGAATGCTAAGTCTCTGTTCTTTGGGAGAAGTGGTTGGTGCTACTGTGCCTCTGTGTTTGCTGTCTCACTGCTCACTAGCAATGTTTCTGCTCGACACTGTGGGGCAAACGATGTGCAGCTAAGCTCACTTTGGAAGTACAAGTGCCACAATTCCTTTGCGGGGCACCATCCAGATATCACATTCGTAGCATGCGGGTACTTTCCTCCTAAGCTCTGCATTCGAAGCCAGCTTCAAGGTGTTCCTGTTGTGGATAGACTCTAGTGGAGGTGCCGCTGGAGAAGGCCTCTGCTTCTATGATCCTTGAGACGGCTGCTTTGAGGAACCTCCTACTCTAGCCTCTGCCAAGTAAGGCCTTCGGCCTCTCTCAAATACACACCTGTGAGAGCTTGTCTTTCCTTTGGAGAGACAGAGAGCCCTTTTCCTGAAGGGAAAATATCCATGCTCTGTTCTTCTTTTGCACACAGGGAAAGGCCTTTACGGCTGCTGTTCGGCCTTTACCCACGCGAGGGAGGGCAGCTTCCCACTCACTTTGGAGATGGCACTCCTGCAGCACTGTGGGCCATGCCTGTGCTTCGAAGACAGTAAACTAACCATTCCATTTGAAGAGGGCACACACAGAATGGGAAATCTCTGTTCTCTGGGAGTAGTGTTTGGTGCTACTGCGGCCCTGTGTTTGGTGGCTCACTGCCCACTAGCAATGTTTCTAGTCGCCACTGTGGGGCAAACGATGTGCAGCTAAGCTCACTTTGGATGTACAAGTGCCAGAATTCCTTTGCGGGGCACCATCCAGATATCACATTCGTAGCATGCGGGTACATTCCTCCTAAGCTCTGCATTCGCAGCCAGCTTCAAGGTGTTCCTGTTGTGGATAGACTCTAGTGGAGGTGCCGCTGGAGACGGCCTCTGCTTCTTTGTTCCTTGAGAGGGCTACTTTGAGGAACCTCCTACTCTAGCCTCTGCCAAGTACAGCCTTCGGCCTCTCTCAAATACTCACTTACCTGTGAGAGCTTGTCTTTCCTTTGGAGAAACAGCCCTTTTCCTGAAGGGAAAATGTCCGTGCTCTGTTCTTCTTTTGCACACAGGGAAAGGCCTTTACGGCTGCTGTTCGGCCTTTACCCACGCGAGGGAGGGCAGCTTCCCATTCACTTTGGAGATGGCACTCCTGCAGCGCTGTGGGCCATGCCTGTGCTTCGAAGACACTAAACTACCCTTTCCATTTGCAGAGGGCACGCACAGAATGCTGTCTCTGTTCTTTGGGAGAAGTGGTTGGTGCTACTGTGCCTCTGTGTTTGCTGTCTCACTTCCCACTAGCAATGTTTCTGCTCGACACTGTGGGGCAAACGATGTGCAGCTAAGCTCACTTTGGAAGTACAAGTGCCAGAACTCCTTTGCGGGGCACCATCCAGATATCACATTCGTAGCATGCGAGTACTTTCCTCCTAAGCTCTGCATTCGCACCCAGCTTCAAGGTGTTCCTGTTGTGGATAGACTCTAGTGGAGGTGCCGCTGGAGACGGCCTCTGCTTCTTTGTTCCTTGAGAGGGCTACTTTGAGGAACCTCCTACTCTAGCCTCTGCCAAGTACAGCCTTCGGCCTCTCTCAAATACTCACTTACCTGTGAGAGCTTGTCTTTCCTTTGGAGAGACAGAGAGCCCTTTTCCTGAAGGGAAAATATCCATCCTCTGTTCTTCTTTTGCACACAGGGAAAGGCCTTTACGGCTGCTGTTCGGCCTTTACTCACGCGAGGGAGGGCAGCTTCCCACTCACTTTGGAGATGGCACTCCTGCAGCGCTGTGGGCCATGCCTGTGCTTCCAAGATAGTAAACTAAGCATTTCATTTGAAGAGGGCACACACAGAATGGGAAACCTCTGTTATCGGGGAGAAGTTGTTGGTGCTACTGTGCCTCTGTGTTTGGTGGCTCTCTGCCCACTAGCAATATTTCTGCTCGCAACTGGGGGCAAGCGATGTGCAGCTAAGCTCACTTTGGAAGTACAAGTGCCAGAATTCCTTTGCGGGGCACCATCCAGATATCACATTCGTAGCATGCGGGTACTTTCCTCCTAAGCTCTCCATTCGCAGCCAGCTTCAAGGTGTTCCTGTTGTGGATAGACTCTAGTGGAGGTTCCGCTGGAGACGGCCTCTGCTTCGATGTTCTTTGAGAGGGCTGCTTTGAGGAACTTCCTACTATAGCATGTGGCAAGTACAGCCTTCGGCCTCTCTCAAATACTCACCTGTGAGAGCTTGTCTTTCCTTTGGAGAAACAGAGAGCCCTTTTCCTGAAGGGAAAATGTCCGTGCTCGGTTCTTCTTTTGCACACAGGGAAAGGCCTTTACGGCTGCTGTTCGGCTTTTATCCACGCAAGGGAGGGCAGCTTCCCATTCACTTTGGAGATGGCACTCCTGCAGCGCTGTGGGCCATGCCTGTGCTTCGAAGACACTAAACTACCCTTTCCATTTGCAGAGGGCACGCACAGAATGCTAAGTCTCTGTTCTTTGGGAGAAGTGGTTGGTGCTACTGGGCCTCTGTGTTTGCTGTCTCACTGCCCACTAGCAATGTTTCTGCTCGACACTGTGGGGCAAACGATGTGCAGCTAAGCTCACTTTGGAAGTACAAGTGCCAGAATTCCTTTGCGGGGCACCATCCAGATATCACATTCGTAGCATGCGGGTACTTTCCTCCTAAGCTCTGCATTCGCAGCCAGCTTCAAGGTGTTCCTGTTGTGGATAGACTCTAGTGGAGTTGCCGCTGGAGAAGGCCTGTGCTTCTTTGATCCTTGAGAGGGCTGCTTTGAGGAACCACCTACTCTAGCCTCTGCCAAGTAAGGCCTTCGGCCTCTCTCAAATACACACCTGTGAGAGCTTGTCTTTCCTTTGGAGAGACAGAGAGCCCTTTTCCTGAAGGGAAAATGTCCATGCTCTGTTCTTCTTTTCCACACAGGGAAAGGCCTTTACGGCTGCTGTTCGGCCTTTACTCACGCGAGGGAGGGCAGCTTCCCACTCACTTTGGAGATGGCACTCCTGCAGCGATGTGGGCCATGCCTGTGCTTCCAAGATAGTAAACTAACCATTCCATTTGAAGAGGGCACACACAGAATGGGAAATCTCTGTTCTCTGGGAGTAGTGTTTGGTGCTACTGCGGCCCTGTGTTTGGTGGCTCACTGCCCACTAGCAATGTTTCTAGTCGCCACTGTGGGGCAAACGATGTGCAGCTAAGCTCACTTTGGAAGTACAAGTGCCAGAATTCCTTTGCGGGACACCATCCAGATATCACATTCGTAGCATGCGGGTACTTTCCTCCTAAGCTCTCCATTCGCAGCCAGCTTCAAGGTGTTCCTGTTGTGGATAGACTCTAGTGGAGGTGCCGCTGGAGACGGCCTCTGCTTCTATGTTCCTTGAGAGGGCTACTTTGAGGAACCTCCTACTCTAGCCTCTGCCAACTACAGCCTTTGGCCTCTCTCAAATACTCACTTACCTGTGAGAGCTTGTCTTTCCTTTGGAGAAACAGCCCTTTTCCTGAAGGGAAAATGTTCGTGCTCTGTTCTTCTTTTGCACACAGTGAAAGCCCTTTACGGCTGCTGTTCGGCCTTTACACACGCGAGGGAGGGCAGCTTCCCATTCACTTTGGAGATGGCACTCCTGCAGCGCTGTGGGCCATGCCTGTGCTTCGAAGACACTAAACTAACCTTTCCATTTGAAGAGGGCACACACAGAATGGGAAACCTCTGTTATCTGGGAGAAGTTGTTGGTGCTACTGTGCCTCTGTGTTTGGTGGCTCACTGCCCACTAGCAATATTTCTGCTCGCCACTGGGGGCAAGCGATGTGCAGCTAAGCTCACTTTGGAAGTACAAGTGCCAGAATTCCTTTGCGGGGCACCATCCAGATATCACATTCGTAGCATGCAGGTACTTTCCTCCTATGCTCTGGATTCGCAGCCAGGTTCAATGTGTTCCTGTTGAGGATAGACTCTAGTGGAGGTTCCGCTGGAGACGGCCTCTGCTTCTATGTTCTTTGAGAGGGCTGCTTTGAGGAACTTCCTACTATAGAATGTGCCAAGTACAGCCTTCGGCCTCTCTCAAATACTCACCTGTGAGAGCTTGTCTTTCCTTTGGAGAAACAGAGAGCCCTTTTCCTGAAGGGAAAATGTCCGTGCTCTGTTCTTCTTTTGCACACAGGGAAAGGCCTTTACGGCTGCTGCTCGGCCTTTACCCACGCGAGGGAGGGCAGCTTCCCATTCACTTTGGAGATGGCACTCCTGCAGCGCTGTGGGCCATGCCTGTGCTTCGAAGACACTAAACTACCCTTTCCATTTGCAGAGGGCACGCACAGAATCCTAAGTCTCTGTTCTTTGGGAGAAGTGGTTGGCGCTACTGGGCCTCTGTGTTTGCTGTCTCACTGCCCACTAGCAATGTTTCTGCTCGACACTGTGGGGCAAACGATGTGCAGCTAAGCTCACTTTGGAAGTACAAGTGCCAGAATTCCTTTGCGGGGCACCATCCAGATATCACATTCGTAGTATGCAGGTACTTTCCTCCTAAGCTCTGCATTCGCAGCCAGCTTCAAAGTGTTCCTGTTGTGGATAGACTCTAGTGGAGGTGCCGCTGGAGACGGCCTCTGCTTCTATGTTCTTTGAGAGGGCTGCTTTGAGGAACTTCCTACTATAGCATGTGGCAAGTACAGCCTTCGGCCTCTCTCAAATACTCACCTGTGAGAGCTTGTCTTTCCTTTGGAGAAACAGAGAGCCCTTTTCCTGAAGGGAAAATGTCCGTGCTCTGTTCTTCTTTTGCACACAGGGAAAGGCCTTTACGGCTGCTGCTCGGCCTTTACCCACGCGAGGGAGGGCAGCTTCCCATTCACTTTGGAGATGGCACTCCTGCAGCGCTGTGGGCCATGCCTGTGCTTCGAAGACACTAAACTAACCATTCCATTTGAAGAGGGCACACACAGAATGGGAAATCTCTGTTCTCTGGGAGTAGTGTTTGGTGCTACTGCGGCCCTGTGTTTGGTGGCTCACTGCCCACTAGCAATGTTTCTAGTCGCCACTGTGGGGCAAACGATGTGCAGCTAAGCTCACTTTGGAAGTACAAGTGCCAGAATTCCTTTGCGGGGCACCATCCAGATATCACATTCGTAGCATACGGGTACTTTCCTCCTAAGCTCTGCATTCGCAGCCAGCTTCAAGGTGTTCCTGTTGTGGATAGACTCTAGTGGAGGTGCCGCTGGATACGGCCTCTGCTTCTATGTTCCTTGAGAGGGCTACTTTGAGGAACCTCCTACTCTAGCCTCTGCCAAGTACAGCATTCTGCCTCTCTCAAATACTCACTTACCTGTGAGAGCTTGTCTTTCCTTTGGAGAAACAGAGAGCCCTTTTCCTGAAGGGAAAATATCCATGCTCTGTTCTTCTTTTGCACACAGGGAAAGGCCTTTACGGCTGCTGTTCGGCCTTTACTCACGCGAGGGAGGGCAGCTTCCCACTCACTTTGGAGATGGCACTCCTGCAGCGCTGTGGGCCATGCCTGTGCTTCCAAGATAGTAAACTAAGCATTCCATTTGAAGAGGGCACACACAGAATGGGAAACCTCTGTTATCTGGGAGAAGTTGTTGGTGCTACTGTGCCTCTGTGTTTGGTGGCTCACTGCCCACTAGCAATATTTCTGCTCGCAACTGGGG
This sequence comes from Kogia breviceps, assembly GCF_026419965.1. Classification (NCBI taxonomy): domain Eukaryota; kingdom Metazoa; phylum Chordata; class Mammalia; order Artiodactyla; family Physeteridae; genus Kogia; species Kogia breviceps. The sequence continues at coordinate 31,158,425 of NC_081324.1, forward strand.
GCAAGCGATGTGCAGCTAAGCTCACTTTGGAAGTACAAGTGCCAGAATTCCTTTGCGGGGCACCATCCAGATATCACATTCGTAGCATGCGGGTACTTTCCTCCTAAGCTCTCCATTCGCAGCCAGCTTCAAGGTGTTCCTGTTGTGGATAGACTCTAGTGGAGGTTCCGCTGGAGACGGCCTCTGCTTCGATGTTCTTTGAGAGGGCTGCTTTGAGGAACTTCCTACTATAGCATGTGGCAAGTACAGCCTTCGGCCTCTCTCAAATACTCACCTGTGAGAGCTTGTCTTTCCTTTGGAGAAACAGAGAGCCCTTTTCCTGAAGGGAAAATGTCCGTGCTCGGTTCTTCTTTTGCACACAGGGAAAGGCCTTTACGGCTGCTGTTCGGCTTTTACCCACGCGAGGGAGGGCAGCTTCCCATTCACTTTGGAGATGGCACTCCTGCAGCGCTGTGGGCCATGCCTGTGCTTCGAAGACACTAAACTACCCTTTCCATTTGAAGAGGGCACGCACAGAATGCTAAGTCTCTGATCTTTGGGAGAAGTGGTTGGTGCTACTGGGCCTCTGTGTTTGCTGTCTCACTGCCCACTAGCAATGTTTCTGCTCGACACTGTGGGGCAAACGATGTGCAGCTAAGCTCACTTTGGAAGTACAAGTGCCAGAATTCCTTTGCGGGGCACCATCCAGATATCACATTCGTAGCATGCGGGTACTTTCCTCCTAAGCTCTGCATTCGCAGCCAGCTTCAAGGTGTTCCTGTTGTGGATAGACTCTAGTGGAGTTGCCGCTGGAGAAGGCCTGTGCTTCTTTGATCCTTGAGAGGGCTGCTTTGAGGAACCTCCTACTCTAGCCTCTGCCAAGTAAGGCCTTCGGCCTCTCTCAAATACACACCTGTGAGAGCTTGTCTTTCCTTTGGAGAGACAGAGAGCCCTTTTCCTGAAGGGAAAATGTCCATGCTCTGTTCTTCTTTTCCACACAGGGAAAGGCCTTTACGGCTGCTGTTCGGCCTTTACTCACGCGAGGGAGGGCAGCTTCCCACTCACTTTGGAGATGGCACTCCTGCAGCGATGTGGGCCATGCCTGTGCTTCCAAGATAGTAAACTAACCATTCCATTTGAAGAGGGCACACACAGAATGGGAAATCTCTGTTCTCTGGGAGTAGTGTTTGGTGCTACTGCGGCCCTGTGTTTGGTGGCTCACTGCCCACTAGCAATGTTTCTAGTCGCCACTGTGGGGCAAACGATGTGCAGCTAAGCTCACTTTGGAAGTACAAGTGCCAGAATTCCTTTGCGGGACACCATCCAGATATCACATTCGTAGCATGCGGGTACTTTCCTCCTAAGCTCTCCATTCGCAGCCAGCTTCAAGGTGTTCCTGTTGTGGATAGACTCTAGTGGAGGTGCCGCTGGAGACGGCCTCTGCTTCTATGTTCCTTGAGAGGGCTACTTTGAGGAACCTCCTACTCTAGCCTCTGCCAAGTACAGCCTTCGGCCTCTCTCAAATACTCACTTACCTGTGAGAGCTTGTCTTTCCTTTGGAGAAACAGCCCTTTTCCTGAAGGGAAAATGTTCGTGCTCTGTTCTTCTTTTGCACACAGTGAAAGCCCTTTACGGCTGCTGTTCGGCCTTTACACACGCGAGGGAGGGCAGCTTCCCATTCACTTTGGAGATGGCACTCCTGCAGCGCTGTGGGCCATGCCTGTGCTTCGAAGACACTAAACTAACCTTTCCATTTGAAGAGGGCACACACAGAATGGGAAACCTCTGTTATCTGGGAGAAGTTGTTGGTGCTACTGTGCCTCTGTGTTTGGTGGCTCACTGCCCACTAGCAATATTTCTGCTCGCCACTGGGGGCAAGCGATGTGCAGCTAAGCTCACTTTGGAAGTACAAGTGCCAGAATTCCTTTGCGGGGCACCATCCAGATATCACATTCGTAGCATGCAGGTACTTTCCTCCTATGCTCTGGATTCGCAGCCAGGTTCAATGTGTTCCTGTTGAGGATAGACTCTAGTGGAGGTTCCGCTGGAGACGGCCTCTGCTTCTATGTTCTTTGAGAGGGCTGCTTTGAGGAACTTCCTACTATAGAATGTGCCAAGTACAGCCTTCGGCCTCTCTCAAATACTCACCTGTGAGAGCTTGTCTTTCCTTTGGAGAAACAGAGAGCCCTTTTCCTGAAGGGAAAATGTCCGTGCTCTGTTCTTCTTTTGCACACAGGGAAAGGCCTTTACGGCTGCTGCTCGGCCTTTACCCACGCGAGGGAGGACAGCTTCCCATTCACTTTGGAGATGGCACTCCTGCAGCGCTGTGGGCCATGCCTGTGCTTCGAAGACACTAAACTACCCTTTCCATTTGCAGAGGGCACGCACAGAATCCTAAGTCTCTGTTCTTTGGGAGAAGTGGTTGGCGCTACTGGGCCTCTGTGTTTGCTGTCTCACTGCCCACTAGCAATGTTTCTGCTCGACACTGTGGGGCAAACGATGTGCAGCTAAGCTCACTTTGGAAGTACAAGTGCCAGAATTCCTTTGCGGGGCACCATCCAGATATCACATTCGTAGTATGCAGGTACTTTCCTCCTAAGCTCTGCATTCGCAGCCAGCTTCAAAGTGTTCCTGTTGTGGATAGACTCTAGTGGAGGTGCCGCTGGAGACGGCCTCTGCTTCTATGTTCTTTGAGAGGGCTGCTTTGAGGAACTTCCTACTATAGCATGTGGCAAGTACAGCCTTCGGCCTCTCTCAAATACTCACCTGTGAGAGCTTGTCTTTCCTTTGGAGAAACAGAGAGCCCTTTTCCTGAAGGGAAAATGTCCGTGCTCTGTTCTTCTTTTGCACACAGGGAAAGGCCTTTACGGCTGCTGCTCGGCCTTTACCCACGCGAGGGAGGGCAGCTTCCCATTCACTTTGGAGATGGCACTCCTGCAGCGCTGTGGGCCATGCCTGTGCTTCGAAGACACTAAACTAACCATTCCATTTGAAGAGGGCACACACAGAATGGGAAATCTCTGTTCTCTGGGAGTAGTGTTTGGTGCTACTGCGGCCCTGTGTTTGGTGGCTCACTGCCCACTAGCAATGTTTCTAGTCGCCACTGTGGGGCAAACGATGTGCAGCTAAGCTCACTTTGGAAGTACAAGTGCCAGAATTCCTTTGCGGGGCACCATCCAGATATCACATTCGTAGCATACGGGTACTTTCCTCCTAAGCTCTGCATTCGCAGCCAGCTTCAAGGTGTTCCTGTTGTGGATAGACTCTAGTGGAGGTGCCGCTGGATACGGCCTCTGCTTCTATGTTCCTTGAGAGGGCTACTTTGAGGAACCTCCTACTCTAGCCTCTGCCAAGTACAGCATTCGGCCTCTCTCAAATACTCACTTACCTGTGAGAGCTTGTCTTTCCTTTGGAGAAACAGCCCTTTTCCTGAAGGGAAAATGTCCGTGCTCTGTTCTTCTTTTGCACACAGGGAAAGCCCTTTACGGCGGCTGTTCGGCCTTTACCCACGCGAGGGAGGGCAGCTTCCCATTCACTTTGGAAATGGCACTCCTGCAGCGCTGTGGGCCATGCCTGTGCTTCGAAGACACTAAACTAACCTTTCCATTTGAAGAGGGCACACACAGAATGGGAAACCTCTGTTATCTGGGAGAAGTTGTTGGTGCTACTGTGCCTCTGTGTTTGGTGGCTCACTGCCCACTAGCAATATTTCTGCTCGCCACTGGGGGCAAGCGATGTGCAGCTAAGCTCACTTTGGAAGTACAAGTGCCAGAATTCCTTTGCGGGGCACCATCCAGATATCACATTCCTAGCATGCAGGTACTTTCCTCCTATGCTCTGCATTCGCAGCCAGGTTCAATGTGTCCCTGTTGTGGATAGACTCTAGTGGAGGTTCCGCTGGAGACGGCCTCTGCTTCTATGTTATTTGAGAGGGCTGCTTTGAGGAACTTCCTACTATAGCATGTGCCAAGTACAGCCTTCGGCCTCTCTCAAATACTCACCTGTGAGAGCTTGTCTTTCCTTTGGAGAAACAGAGAGCCCTTTTCCTGAAGGGAAAATGTCCGTGCTCTGTTCTTCTTTTGCACACAGGGAAAGGCCTTTACGGCTGCTGTTCGGCCTTTCCCCAAGTGAGGGAGGGCAGCTTCCCATTCACTTTGGAGATGGCACTCCTGCAGCGCTGTGGGCCATGCCTGTGCTTCAAAGACACTAAACTACCCTTTCCATTTGCAGAGGGCACGCACAGAATGCTAAGTCTCTGTTCTTTGGGAGAAGTGGTTGGTGCTACTGTGCCTCTGTGTTTGTTGTCTCACTGCCCACTAGCAATGTTTCTGCTCGACACTGTGGGGCAAACGATGTGCAGCTAAGCTCACTTTGGAAGTACAAGTGCCAGAATTCCTTTGCGGGGCACCATCCAGATATCACATTCGTAGCATGCGGGTACTTTCCTCCTAAGCTCTGCATTCGCAGCCAGCTTCAAGGTGTTCCTGTTGTGGATAGACTCTAGTGGAGGTGCCGCTGGAGACGGCCTCTGCTTCTATGTTCCTTGAGAGGGCTACTTTGAGGAACCTCCTACTCTAGCATCTGCCAAGTACAGCCTTCGGCCTCTCTCAAATACTCACTTAACTGTGAGAGCTTGTCTTTCCTTTGGAGAAACAGCCCTTTTCCCGAAGGGAAAATGTCCGTGCTCTGTTCTTCTTTTGCACACAAGGAAAGCCCTTTACTGCTGCTGTTCGGCCTTTACCCACGCGAGGGAGGGCAGCTTCCCATTCACTTTGGAGAGGGCACTCCTGCAGCGCTGTGGGCCATGCCTGTGCTTCGAAGACACTAAACTAACCTTTCCATTTGAAGAGGGCACACACAGAATGGGAAACCTCTGTTATCTGGGAGAAGTTGTTGGTGCTACTGTGCCTCTGTGTTTGGTGGCTCACTGCCCACTATCAATATTTCTGCTCGCCACTGGGGGCAAGCGATGTGCAGCTAAGCTCACTTTGGAAGTACAAGTGCCAGAATTCCTTTGCGGGGCACCATCCAGATATCACATTCGTAGCATGCAGGTACTTTCCTCCTATGCTCTGCATTCGCAGCCATGTTCAATGTGTTCCTGTTGTGGATAGACTCTAGTGGAGGTTCCGCTGGAGACGGCCTCTGCTTCTATGTTCTTTTAGAGGGCTGCTTTGAGGAACTTCCTACTATAGCATGTGGCAAGTACAGCCTTCGGCCTCTCTCAAATACTCACCTGTGAGAGCTTGTCTTTCCTTTGGAGAAACAGAGAGCCCTTTTCCTGCAGGGAAAATGTCCGTGCTCTGTTCTTCTTTTGCACACAGGGAAAGGCCTTTACGGCTGCTGCTCTGCCTTTACCCACGCGAGGAAGGGCAGCTTCCCATTCACTTTGGAGATGGCACTCCTGCAGCGCTGTGGGCCATGCCTGTGCTTCGAAGACACTAAACTACCCTTTCCATTTGCAGAAGGCACGCACAGAATGCTAAGTCTCTCTTCTTTGGGACAAGTGGTTGGTGCTACTGGGCCTCCGTGTTTGCTGTCTCACTGCCAAATAGCAATGTTTCTGCTCGACACTGTGGGGCAAACGATGTGCAGCTAAGCTCACTTTGGAAGTACAAGTGCCAGAATTCCTTTGCGGGGCACCATCCAGATATCACATTCGTAGCATGCGGGTACTTTCCTCCTAAGCTCTGCATTCGCAGCCAGCTTCAAGGTGTTCCTGTTGTGGATAGACTCTAGTGGAGGTGCCGCTGGAGACGGCCTCTGCTTCTATGTTCTTTGAGAGGGCTGCTTTGAGGAACCTCCTACTCTAGCCTCTGCCAAGGAAGGCCTTCGGCCTCTCTCAAATACACACCTGTGAGAGCTTGTCTTTCCTTTGGAGAGACAAAGAGCCCTTTCCCTGAAGGGAAAATGTCCATGCTCTGTTCTTCTTTTGCACACAGGGAAAGGTCTTTATGGCTGCTGTTCGGCCTTTACCCACGCGAGGGAGGGCAGCTTCCCATTTATTTTGGAGATGGCACTCCTGCAGCGCTGTGGGCCATGCCTGTGCTTCGAAGACACTAAACTACCCTTTCCATTTGCAGAAGGCACACACAGAATGCTAAGTCTCTGTTCTTTGGGAGAAGTGGTTGGTGCTACTGTGCCTCTGTGTTTGCTGTCTCACTGCCCACTGGCAATGTTTCTGCTCGACACTGTGGGGCAAACGATGTGCAGCTAAGCTCACTTTGGAAGTACAAGTGCCAGAATTCCTTTGCGGGGCACCATCCAGATATCACATTCGTAGCATGCGGGTACTTTCCTCCTAAGCTCTGCATTCGCAGTCAGCTTCAGGGTGTTCCTGTTGTGGATAGACTCTAGTGGAGGTGCCGCTGGAGACGGCCTCTGCTTCTATGTTCCTTGAGAGGGTTACTTTGAGGAACCTCCTACTCTAGCCTCTGCCAAGTACAGCCTTCGGCCTCTCTCAAATACTCACTTACCTGTGAGAGCTTGTCTTTCCTTTGAAGAAACAGAGAACCATTTTCCTGGAGGGAAAATGTCCGTGCTCTGTTCTTCTTTTGCACACAGGGAAAGCCCTTTCCTGCTGCTGTTCGGCCTTTACCCACGCGAGGGAGGGAAGCTTCCCATTCACTTTGGAGATGGCACTCCTGCAGCGCTGTGGGTCATGCCTGTGCTTCGAAGACACTAAACTAACGTTTCCATTTGAAGAGGGCACACACAGAATGGGAAACCTCTGTTATCTGGGAGAAGTTGTTGGTGCTACTGTGCCTCTGTGTTTGGTGGCTCACTGCCCACTAGCAATATTTCTGATCGCCACTGGGGGCAAGCGATGTGCAGCTAAGCTCACTTTGGAAGTACAAGTGCCAGAATTCCTTTGCGGGGCACCATCCAGATATCACATTCGTAGCATGCGGGTACTTTCCTCCTAAGCTCTCCATTCGCAGCCAGCTTGAAGGTGTTCCTGTTGTGGATAGACTCTAGTGGAGGTGCCGCTGGATAAGGCCTCTGCTTCTATGTTCTTTGAGAGGGCTGCTTTGAGGAACCTCCTACTCTAGCCTCTGCCAAGGAAGGCCTTCGGCCTCTCTAAAATACACACCTGTGAGAGCTTGTCTTTCCTTTGGAGAGACAGAGAGCCCTTTTCCTGAAGGGAAAATGTCCATGCTCTGTTCTTCTTTTGCACACAGGGAAAGGCCTTTACGGCTGCTGTTCGGCGTTTACCCACGCGAGGGAGGGCAGCTTCCAACTCACTTTGGAGATGGCACTCCTGCAGCGCTGTGGGCCATGCCTGTGCTTCGAAGACACTAAACTATCCTTTCCATTTGAAGAGGGCACACACAGAATGGGAAACCTCTGTTATCTGGGAGAAGTTGTTGGTGCTACTGTGCCTCTGTGTTTGGTGGCTCACTGCCCACTAGCAATATTTCTGCTCGCCACTGGGGGCAAGCGATGTGCAGCTAAGCTCACTTTGGAAGTACAATTGCCAGAATTCCTTTGCGGGGCACCATCCAGATATCACATTCGTAGCCTGCAGGTACTTTCCTCCTAAGCTCTGCATTCGCAGCCAGCTTCAAGGTGTTCCTGTTGTGGATAGACTCTAGCGGAGGTTCCGCTGGAGACGGCCTCTGCTTCTATGTTCTTTGAGAGGGCTGCTTTGAGGAACTTCCTACTATAGCATGTGCCAGGTACAGCCTTCGGCCTCTCTCAAATACTCACCTGTGAGAGCTTGTCTTTCCTTTGGAGAAACAGAGAGCCCTTTTCCTGAAGGGAAAATATCCGTGCTCTGTTCTTCTTTTGCACACAGGGAAAGGCCTTTACGGCTGCTGTTCGGCCTTTACCCACGCGAGGGAGGGCAGCTTCCCATTCACTTTGGAGATGGCACTCCTGCAGCGCTGTGGGCCATGCCTGTGCTTCGAAGACACTAAACTACCCTTTCCAATTGCAGAGGGCACGCACAGAATGCTAAGTCTCTGTTCTTTGGGAGAAGTGGTTGGTGCTACTGTGCCTCTGTGTTTGCGGTCTCCATGCCCACTAGCAATCTTTCTTCTCGACACTGTGGGGCAAACGATGTGCAGCTAAGCTCACTTTGGAAGTACAAGTGCCAGAATTCCTTTGCGGGGCACCATCCAGATATCACATTCGTAGCATGCGTGTACTTTCCTCCTAAGCTCTGCATTCGCAGCCAGCTTCAAGGTGTTCCTGTTGTGGATAGACTCTAGTGGAGGTGCCGCTGGAGACGGCCTCTGCTTCTATGTTCTTTGAGAGGGCTGCTTTGAGGAACTTCCTACTCTAGCCTCTTCCAAGTAAGGCCTTCGGCCTCTCTCAAATACACACCTGTGAGAGCTTGTCTTTCCTTTGGAGAGACAGAGAGCCCTTTTCCTGAAGGGAAAATGTCCATGCTCTGTTCTTCTTTTGCACACAGGGAAAGGCCTTTACGGCTGCTGTTCGGCCTTTACCCACGCGAGGGAGGGCAGCTTCCCACTCACTTTGGAGATGGCACTCCTGCAGCGCTGTGGGCCATGCCTGTGCTTCGCAGACTGTAAACTAACCATTCCATTTGAAGAGGGCACACACAGAATGGGAAATCTCTTTTCTCTGGGAGTAGTGTTTGGTGCTACTGCGGCCCTGTGTTTGGTGGCTCACTGCCCACTAGCAATGTTTCTAGTCGCCACTGTGGGGCAAACGATGTGCAGCTAAGCTCACTTTGGAAGTACAAGTGCCAGAATTCCTTTGCGGGGCACCATCCAGATATCACATTCGTGGCATGCGGGTACTTTCCTCCTAAGCTCTCCATTCGCAGCCAGCTTCAAGGTGTTCCTGTTGTGGATAGACTCTAGTGGAGGTGCCGCTGGAGACGGCCTCTGCTTCTATGTTCCTTGAGAGGGCTACTTTGAGGAACCTCCTAATCTAGCCTCTGCCAAGTACAGCCTTCGGCCTCTCTCAAATACTCACTTACCTGTGAGAGCTTGTCTTTCCTTTGGAGAAACAGAGAACCCTTTTCCTGAAGGGAAAATGTCCGTGCTCTGTTCTTCTTTTGCACACAGGGAAAGCCCTTTCCTGCTGCTGTTCGGCCTTTACCCACGCGAGGGAGGGCAGCTTCCCATTCACTTTGGAGATGGCACTCCTGCAGCGCTGTGGGTCATGCCTGTGCTTCGAAGACACTAAACTAACCTTTCCATTTGAAGAGGGCACACACAGAATGGGAAACCTCTGTTATCTGGGAGAAGTTGTTGGTGCTACTGTGCCTCTGTGTTTGGTGGCTCACTGCCCACTAGCAATATTTCTGCTCGCCACTGGGGGCAAGCGATGTGCAGCTAAGCTCACTTTGGAAGTACAAGTGCCAGAATTCCTTTGCGGGGCACCATCCAGATATCACATTCGTAGCATGCAGGTACTTTCCTCCTATGCTCTGCATTCGCAGCCAGGTTCAATGTGTTCCTGTTGAGGATAGACTCTAGTGGAGGTTCCGCTGGAGACGGCCTCTGCTTCTATGTTCTTTGAGAGGGCTGCTTTGAGGAAATTCCTACTATAGCATGTGCCAAGTACAGCCTTCGGCGTCTCTCAAATACTCACCTGTGAGAGCTTGTCTTACCTTTGGAGAAACAGAGAGCCCTTTTCCTGAAGGGAAAATGTCCGTGCTCTGTTCTTCTTTTGCACACAGGGAAAGGCCTTTACGGCTGCTGTTCGGCCTTTACCCACGCGAGGGAGGGCAACATCCCATTCACTTTGGAGATGGCAATCCTGCAGCGCTGTGGGCCATGCCTGTGCTTCCTAGACGCTAAACTACCCTTTCCATTTGCAGAGGGCACGTACAGAATGCTAAGTCTCTGTTGTTTGGGAGAAGTGTTTGGTGCTACTATGCCTCTGTGTTTGCTGTCTCACTGCCCACTAGCAATGTTTCTGCTCGACACTGTGGGACAAACGATGTGCAGCTAAGCTCACTTTGGAAGTACAAGTGCCAGAATTCCTTTGCGGGGCACCATCCAGATATCACATTCGTAGCATGCAGGTACTTTCCTCCTAAGCTCTGCATTCGCAGCCAGCTTCAAAGTGTTCCTGTTGTGGATAGACTCTAGTGGAGGTTCCGCTGGAGACGGCCTCTGCTTCTATGTTCTTTGAGAGGGCTGCTTTGAGGAACTTCCTACTATAGCATGTGGCAAGTACAGCCTTCGGCCTCTCTCAAATACTCACCTGTGAGAGCTTGTCTTTCCTTTGGAGAGACAGAGAGCCCTTTTCCTGAAGGGAAAATGTCCATGCTCTGTTCTTCTTTTGCACACAGGGAAAGGCCTTTATGGCTGCTGTTCGGCCTTTACCCACGCGAGGGAGGGCAGCTTCCCACTCACTTTGGAGATGGCACTCCTGCAGCGCTGTGGGCCATGCCTGTGCTTCGCAGACTGTAAACTAACCATTCCATTTGAAGAGGGCACACACAGAATGGGAAATCTCTTTTCTCTGGGAGTAGTGTTTGGTGCTACTGCGGCCCTGTGTTTGGTGGCTCACTGCCCACTAGCAATGTTTCTAGTCGCCACTGTGGGGCAAACGATGTGCAGCTAAGCTCACTTTGGAAGTACAAGTGCCAGAATTCCTTTGCGGGGCACCATCCAGATATCACATTCGTAGCATGCGGGTACTTTCCTCCTAAGCTCTCCATTCGCAGCCAGCTTCAAGGTGTTCCTGTTGTGGATAGACTCTAGTGGAGGTGCCGCTGGAGACGGCCTCTGCTTCTATGTTCCTTGAGAGGGCTACTTTGAGGAACCTCCTAATCTAGCCTCTGCCAAGTACAGCCTTCGGCCTCTCTCAAATACTCACTTACCTGTGAGAGCTTGTCTTTCCTTTGGAGAAACAGAGAACCCTTTTCCTGAAGGGAAAATGTCCGTGCTCTGTTCTTCTTTTGCACACAGGGAAAGCCCTTTCCTGCTGCTGTTCGGCCTTTACCCACGCGAGGGAGGGCAGCTTCCCATTCACTTTGGAGATGGCACTCCTGCAGCGCTGTGGGTCATGCCTGTGCTTCGAAGACACTAAACTAACCTTTCCATTTGAAGAGGGCACACACAGAATGGGAAACCTCTGTTATCTGGGAGAAGTTGTTGGTGCTACTGTGCCTCTGTGTTTGGTGGCTCACTGCCCACTAGCAATATTTCTGCTCGCCACTGGGGGCAAGCGATGTGCAGCTAAGCTCACTTTGGAAGTACAAGTGCCAGAATTCCTTTGCGGGGCACCATCCAGATATCACATTCGTAGCATGCAGGTACTTTCCTCCTATGCTCTGCATTCGCAGCCAGGTTCAATGTGTTCCTGTTGAGGATAGACTCTAGTGGAGGTTCCGCTGGAGACGGCCTCTGCTTCTATGTTCTTTGAGAGGGCTGCTTTGAGGAAATTCCTACTATAGCATGTGCCAAGTACAGCCTTCGGCGTCTCTCAAATACTCACCTGTGAGAGCTTGTCTTACCTTTGGAGAAACAGAGAGCCCTTTTCCTGAAGGGAAAATGTCCGTGCTCTGTTCTTCTTTTGCACACAGGGAAAGGCCTTTACGGCTGCTGTTCGGCCTTTACCCACGCGAGGGAGGGCAACATCCCATTCACTTTGGAGATGGCAATCCTGCAGCGCTGTGGGCCATGCCTGTGCTTCCTAGACGCTAAACTACCCTTTCCATTTGCAGAGGGCACGTACAGAATGCTAAGTCTCTGTTGTTTGGGAGAAGTGTTTGGTGCTACTATGCCTCTGTGTTTGCTGTCTCACTGCCCACTAGCAATGTTTCTGCTCGACACTGTGGGACAAACGATGTGCAGCTAAGCTCACTTTGGAAGTACAAGTGCCAGAATTCCTTTGCGGGGCACCATCCAGATATCACATTCGTAGCATGCAGGTACTTTCCTCCTAAGCTCTGCATTCGCAGCCAGCTTCAAAGTGTTCCTGTTGTGGATAGACTCTAGTGGAGGTTCCGCTGGAGACGGCCTCTGCTTCTATGTTCTTTGAGAGGGCTGCTTTGAGGAACTTCCTACTATAGCATGTGGCAAGTACAGCCTTCGGCCTCTCTCAAATACTCACCTGTGAGAGCTTGTCTTTCCTTTGGAGAAACAGAGAGCCCTTTTCCTGAAGGGAAAATGTCCGTGCTCTGTTCTTCTTTTGCACACAGGGAAAGGCCTTTACGGCTGCTGCTCGGCCTTTACCCACGCGAGGGAGGGCAGCTTCCCATTCACTTTGGAGATGGCACTCCTACAGCGCTGTGGGCCATGCCTGTGCTTCGAAGACACTAAACTACCCTTTCCATTTGCAGAGGGCACGCACAGAATGCTAAGTCTCTGTTCTTTGGGAGAAGTGGTTGGTGCTACTGGGCCTGTGTGTTTGCTGTCTCACTGCCCACTAGCAATGTTTCTGCTCGACACTGTGGGGCAAACGATGTGCAGCTAAGCTCACTTTGGAAGTACAAGTGCCAGAATTCCTTTGCGGGGCACCATCCAGATATCACATTCGTAGCATGCGGGTACTTTCCTCCTAAGCTCTGCATTCGCAGCCAGCTTCAAGGTGTTCCTGTTGTGGATAGACTCTAGTGGAGGTGCCGCTGGAGACGGGCTCTGCTTCTATGTTCTTTGAGAGGGCTGCTTTGAGGAACCACCTACTCTAGCCTCTGCCAAGTAAGGCCTTCGGCCTCTCTCAAATACACACCTGTGAGAGCTTGTCTTTCCTTTGGAGAGACAGAGAGCCCTTTTCCTGAAGGGAAAATGTCCATGCTCTGTTCTTCTTTTGCACACAGGGAAAGGCCTTTACGGCTGCTGTTCGGCCTTTACCTACGGGAGGGAAGCCAGCTTCCCACTCACTTTGGAGATGGCACTCCTGCAGCGCTGTGGGCCATGCCTGTGCTTCGAAGACAGTAAACTAACCATTCCATTTGAAGAGGGCACACACAGAATGGGAAATCTCTGTTCTCTGGGAGTAGTGTTTGGTGCTACTGCGGCCCTGTGTTTGGTGGCTCACTGCCCACTAGCAATGTTTCTAGTCGCCACTGTGGGGCAAACGATGTGCAGCTAAGCTCACTTTGGAAGTACAAGTGCCAGAATTACTTTGCGGGGCACCATCCAGATATCACATTCGTAGCATACGGGTACTTTCCTCCTAAGCTCTTCATTCGCAGCCAGCTTCAAGGTGTTCCTGTTGTGGATAGACTCTAGTGGAGGTGCCGCTGGAGACGGCCTCTGCTTCTATGTTCCTTGAGAGGGCTACTTTGAGGAACCTCCTACTCTAGCCTCTGCCAAGTACAGCCTTCGGCCTCTCTCAAATACTCACTTACCTGTGAGAGCTTGTCTTTCCTTTGGAGAAACAGCCCTTTTCCTGAAGGGAAAATGTCCGTGCTCTGTTCTTCTTTTGCACACAGGGAAAGCCCTTTCCTGCTGCTGTTCGGCCTTTACCCACGCGAGGGAGGGCAGCTTCCCATTCACTTTGGAAATGGCACTCCTGCAGCGCTGTGGGCCATGCCTGTGCTTCGAAGACACTAAACTAACCTTTCCATTTGAAGAGGGCACACACAGAATGGGAAACCTCTGTTATCTGGGAGAAGTTGTTGGTGCTACTGTGCCTCTGTGTTTGGTGGCTCACTGCCCACTAGCAATATTTCTGCTCGCCACTGGGGGCAAGCGATGTGCAGCTAAGATCACTTTGGAAGTACAAGTGCCAGAATTCCTTTGCGGGGCACCATCCAGATATCACATTCCTAGCATGCAGGTACTTTCCTCCTATGCTCTGCATTCGCAGCCAGGTTCAATGTGTCCCTGTTGTGGATAGACTCTAGTGGAGGTTCCGCTGGAGACGGCCTCTGCTTCTATGTGATTTGAGAGGGCTGCTTTGAGGAACTTCCTACTATAGCATGTGCCAAGTACAGCCTTCGGCCTCTCTCAAATAGTCACCTGTGAGAGCTTGTCTTTCCTTTAGAGAAACAGAGAGCCCTTTTCCTGAAGGGAAAATGTCCGTGCTCTGTTCTTCTTTTGCACACAGGGAAAGGCCTTTACGGCTGCTGTTCGGCCTTTCCCCAAGTGAGGGAGGGCAGCTTCCCATTCACTTTGGAGATGGCACTCCTGCAGCGCTGTGGGCCATGCCTGTGCTTCAAAGACACTAAACTACCCTTTCCATTTGCAGAGGGCACGCACAGAATGCTAAGTCTCTGTTCTTTGGGAGAAGTGGTTGGTGCTACTGTGCCTCTGTGTTTGCTGTCTCACTGCCCACTAGCAATGTTCCTGCTCGACACTGTGGGGCAAACGATGTGCAGCTAAGCTCACTTTGGAAGTACAAGTGCCAGAATTCCTTTGCGGGGCACCATACAGATATCACATTCGTAGCATGCGGGTACTTTCCTCCTAAGCTCTGCATTCGCAGCCAGCTTCAAGGTGTTCCTGTTGTGGATAGACTCTAGTGGAGGTGCCGCTGGAGACGGCCTCTGCTTCTATGTTCTTTGAGAGGGCTACTTTGAGGAACCTCCTACTCTAGCATCTGCCAAGTACAGCCTTCGGCCTCTCTCAAATACTCACTTAACTGTGAGAGCTTGTCTTTCCTTTGGAGAAACAGCCCTTTTCCTGAAGGGAAAATGTCCGTGCTCTGTTCTTCTTTTGCACACAAGGAAAGCCCTTTACTGCTGCTGTTCGGCCTTTACCCACGCGAGGGAGGGCAGCTTCCCATTCACTTTGGAGAGGGCACTCCTGCAGCGCTGTGGGCCATGCCTGTGCTTCGAAGACACTAAACTAACCTTTCCATTTGAAGAGGGCACACACAGAATGGGAAACCTCTGTTATCTGGGAGAAGTTGTTGGTGCTACTGTGCCTCTGTGTTTGGTGGCTCACTGCCCAATAGCAATATTTCTGCTCGCCACTGGGGGCAAACGATGTGCAGCTAAGCTCACTTTGGAAGTACAAGTGCCAGAATTCCTTTGCGGGGCACCATCCAGATATCACATTCGTAGCATGCAGGTACTTTCCTCCTATGCTCTGCATTCGCAGCCATGTTCAATGTGTTCCTGTTGTGGATAGACTCTAGTGGAGGTTCCGCTGGAGACGGCCTCTGCTTCTATGTTCTTTTAGAGGGCTGCTTTGAGGAACTTCCTACTATAGCATGTGCCAAGTACAGCCTTCGGCCTCTCTCAAATACTCACCTGTGAGAGCTTGTCTTTCCTTTGGAGAAACAGAGAGCCCTTTTCCTGCAGGGAAAATGTCCGTGCTCTGTTCTTCTTTTGCACACAGGGAAAGGCCTTTACGGCTGCTGCTCTGCCTTTACCCACGCGAGGAAGGGCAGCTTCCCATTCACTTTGGAGATGGCACTCCTGCAGCGCTGTGGGCCATGCCGGTGCTTCGAAGTCACTAAACTACCCTTTCCATTTGCAGAAGGCACGCACAGAATGCTAAGTCTCTCTTCTTTGGGACAAGTGGTTGGTGCTACTGGGCCTCTGTGTTTGCTGTCTCACTGCCCACTAGCAATGTTTCTGCTCGACACTGTGGGGCAAACGATGTGCAGCTAAGCTCACTTTGGAAGTACAAGTGCCAGAATTCCTTTGCGGGGCACCATCCAGATATCACATTCGTAGCATGCGGGTACTTTCCTCCTAAGCTCTGCATTCGCAGCCAGCTTCAAGGTGTTCCTGTTGTGGATAGACTCTAGTGGAGGTGCCGCTGGAGACGGCCTCTGCTTCTATGTTCTTTGAGAGGGCTGCTTTGAGGAACCTCCTACTCTAGCCTCTGCCAAGGAAGGCCTTCGGCCTCTCTCAAATACACACCTGTGAGAGCTTGTCTTTCCTTTGGAGAGACAAAGAGCCCTTTCCCTGAAGGGAAAATGTCCATGCTCTGTTCTTCTTTTGCACACAGGGAAAGGTCTTTACGGCTGCTGTTCGGCCTTTACCCACGCGAGGGAGGGCAGCTTCCCATTTATTTTAGAGATGGCACTCCTGCAGCGCTGTGGGCCATGCCTGTGCTTCGAAGACACTAAACTACCCTTTCCATTTGCAGAAGGCACGCACAGAATGCTAAGTCTCTGTTCTTTGGGAGAAGTGGTTGGTGCTACTGTGCCTCTGTGTTTGCTGTCTCACTGCCCACTGGCAATGTTTCTGCTCGACACTGTGGGGCAAACGATGTGCAGCTAAGCTCACTTTGGAAGTACAAGTGCCAGAATTCCTTTGCGGGGCACCATCCAGATATCACATTCGTAGCATGCGGGTACTTTCCTCCTAAGCTCTGCATTCGCAGTCAGCTTCAGGGTGTTCCTGTTGTGGATAGACTCTAGTGGAGGTGCCGCTGGAGACGGCCTCTGCTTCTATGTTCCTTGAGAGGGCTACTTTGAGGAACCTCCTACTCTAGCCTCTGCCAAGTACAGCCTTCGGCCTCTCTCAAATACTCACTTACCTGTGAGAGCTTGTCTTTCCTTTGGAGAAACAGAGAACCATTTTCCTGGAGGGAAAATGTCCGTGCTCTGTTCTTCTTTTGCACACAGGGAAAGCCCTTTCCTGCTGCTGTTCGGCCTTTACCCACGCGAGGGAGGGCAGCTTCCCATTCACTTTGGAGATGGCACTCCTGCAGCGCTGTGGGTCATGCCTGTGCTTCGAAGACACTAAACTAACGTTTCCATTTGAAGAGGGCACACACAGAATGGGAAACCTCTGTTATCTGGGAGAAGTTGTTGGTGCTACTGTGCCTCTGTGTTTGGTGGCTCACTGCCCACTAGCAATATTTCTGCTCGCCACTGGGGGCAAGCGATGTGCAGCTAAGCTCACTTTGGAAGTACAAGTGCCAGAATTCCTTTGCGGGGCACCATCCAGATATCACATTCGTAGCATGCGGGTACTTTCCTACTAAGCTCTCCATTCGCAGCCAGCTTCAAGGTGTTCCTGTTGTGGATAGACTCTAGTGGAGGTGCCGCTGGAGACGGCCTCTGCTTCTATGTTCTTTGAGAGGGCTGCTTTGAGGAACCTCCTACTCTAGCCTCTGCCAAGGAAGGCCTTCGGCCTCTCTAAAATACACACCTGTGAGAGCTTGTCTTTCCTTTGGAGAGACAGAGAGCCCTTTTCCTGAAGGGAAAATGTCCATGCTCTGTTATTCTTTTGCACACAGGGAAAGGCCTTTACGGCTGCTGTTCGGCGTTTACCCACGCGAGGGAGGGCAGCTTCCAACTCACTTTGGAGATGGCACTCCTGCAGCGCTGTGGGCCATGCCTGTGCTTCGAAGACACTAAACTATCCTTTCCATTTGAAGAGGGCACACACAGAATGGGAAACCTCTGTTATCTGGGAGAAGTTGTTGGTGCTACTGTGCCTCTGTGTTTGGTGGCTCACTGCCCACTAGCAATATTTCTGCTCGCCACTGGGGGCAAGCGATGTGCAGCTAAGCTCACTTTGGAAGTACAATTGCCAGAATTCCTTTGCGGGGCACCATCCAGATATCACATTCGTAGCCTGCAGGTACTTTCCTCCTAAGCTCTGCATTCGCAGCCAGCTTCAAGGTGTTCCTGTTGTGGATAGACTCTAGTGGAGGTTCCGCTGGAGACGGCCTCTGCTTCTATGTTCTTTGAGAGGGCTGCTTTGAGGAACTTCCTACTATAGCATGTGCCAGGTACAGCCTTCGGCCTCTCTCAAATACTCACCTGTGAGAGCTTGTCTTTCCTTTGGAGAAACAGAGAGCCCTTTTCCTGAAGGGAAAATATCCGTGCTCTGTTCTTCTTTTGCACACAGGGAAAGGCCTTTACGGCTGCTGTTCGGCCTTTACCCACGCGAGGGAGGGCAGCTTCCCATTCACTTTGGAGATGGCACTCCTGCAGCGCTGTGGGCCATGCCTGTGCTTCGAAGACACTAAACTACCCTTTCCAATTGCAGAGGGCACGCACAGAATGCTAAGTCTCTGTTCTTTGGGAGAAGTGGTTGGTGCTACTGTGCCTCTGTGTTTGCTGTCTCACTGCCCACTAGCAATGTTTCTGCTCGACACTGTGGGGCAAACGATGTGCAGCTAAGCTCACTTTGGAAGTACAAGTGCCAGAATTCCTTTGCGGGGCACCATCCAGATATCACATTCGTAGCATGCGTGTACTTTCCTCCTAAGCTCTGCATTCGCAGCCAGCTTCAAGGTGTTCCTGTTGTGGATAGACTCTAGTGGAGGTGCCGCTGGAGACGGACTCTGCTTCTATGTTCTTTGAGAGGGCTGCTTTGAGGAACTTCCTACTCTAGCCTCTTCCAAGTAAGGCCTTCGGCCTCTCTCAAATACACACCTGTGAGAGCTTGTCTTTCCTTTGGAGAGACAGAGAGCCCTTTTCCTGAAGGGAAAATGTCCATGCTCTGTTCTTCTTTTGCACACAGGGAAAGGCCTTTACGGCTGCTGTTCGGCCTTTACCCACGCGAGGGAGGGCAGCTTCCCACTCACTTTGGAGATGGCACTCCTGCAGCGCTGTGGGCCATGCCTGTGCTTCGCAGACTGTAAACTAACCATTCCATTTGAAGAGGGCACACACAGAATGGGAAATCTCTTTTCTCTGGGAGTAGTGTTTGGTGCTACTGCGGCCCTGTGTTTGGTGGCTCACTGCCCACTAGCAATGTTTCTAGTCGCCACTGTGGGGCAAACGATGTGCAGCTAAGCTCACTTTGGAAGTACAAGTGCCAGAATTCCTTTGCGGGGCACCATCCAGATATCACATTCGTGGCATGCGGGTACTTTCCTCCTAAGCTCTCCATTCGCAGCCAGCTTCAAGGTGTTCCTGTTGTGGATAGACTCTAGTGGAGGTGCCGCTGGAGACGGCCTCTGCTTCTATGTTCCTTGAGAGGGCTACTTTGAGGAACCTCCTAATCTAGCCTCTGCCAAGTACAGCCTTCGGCCTCTCTCAAATACTCACTTACCTGTGAGAGCTTGTCTTTCCTTTGGAGAAACAGAGAACCCTTTTCCTGAAGGGAAAATGTCCGTGCTCTGTTCTTCTTTTGCACACAGGGAAAGCCCTTTCCTGCTGCTGTTCGGCCTTTACCCACGCGAGGGAGGGCAGCTTCCCATTCACTTTGGAGATGGCACTCCTGCAGCGCTGTGGGTCATGCCTGTGCTTCGAAGACACTAAACTAACCTTTCCATTTGAAGAGGGCACACACAGAATGGGAAACCTCTGTTATCTGGGAGAAGTTGTTGGTGCTACTGTGCCTCTGTGTTTGGTGGCTCACTGCCCACTAGCAATATTTCTGCTCGCCACTGGGGGCAAGCGATGTGCAGCTAAGCTCACTTTGGAAGTACAAGTGCCAGAATTCCTTTGCGGGGCACCATCCAGATATCACATTCGTAGCATGCAGGTACTTTCCTCCTATGCTCTGCATTCGCAGCCAGGTTCAATGTGTTCCTGTTGAGGATAGACTCTAGTGGAGGTTCCGCTGGAGACGGCCTCTGCTTCTATGTTCTTTGAGAGGGCTGCTTTGAGGAAATTCCTACTATAGCATGTGCCAAGTACAGCCTTCGGCGTCTCTCAAATACTCACCTGTGAGAGCTTGTCTTACCTTTGGAGAAACAGAGAGCCCTTTTCCTGAAGGGAAAATGTCCGTGCTCTGTTCTTCTTTTGCACACAGGGAAAGGCCTTTACGGCTGCTGTTCGGCCTTTACCCACGCGAGGGAGGGCAACATCCCATTCACTTTGGAGATGGCAATCCTGCAGCGCTGTGGGCCATGCCTGTGCTTCCTAGACGCTAAACTACCCTTTCCATTTGCAGAGGGCACGTACAGAATGCTAAGTCTCTGTTGTTTGGGAGAAGTGTTTGGTGCTACTATGCCTCTGTGTTTGCTGTCTCACTGCCCACTAGCAATGTTTCTGCTCGACACTGTGGGACAAACGATGTGCAGCTAAGCTCACTTTGGAAGTACAAGTGCCAGAATTCCTTTGCGGGGCACCATCCAGATATCACATTCGTAGCATGCAGGTACTTTCCTCCTAAGCTCTGCATTCGCAGCCAGCTTCAAAGTGTTCCTGTTGTGGATAGACTCTAGTGGAGGTTCCGCTGGAGACGGCCTCTGCTTCTATGTTCTTTGAGAGGGCTGCTTTGAGGAACTTCCTACTATAGCATGTGGCAAGTACAGCCTTCGGCCTCTCTCAAATACTCACCTGTGAGAGCTTGTCTTTCCTTTGGAGAAACAGAGAGCCCTTTTCCTGAAGGGAAAATGTCCGTGCTCTGTTCTTCTTTTGCACACAGGGAAAGGACTTTACGGCTGCTGCTCGGCCTTTACCCACGCGAGGGAGGGCAGCTTCCCATTCACTTTGGAGATGGCACTCCTACAGCGCTGTGGGCCATGCCTGTGCTTCGAAGACACTAAACTACCCTTTCCATTTGCAGAGGGCACGCACAGAATGCTAAGTCTCTGTTCTTTGGGAGAAGTGGTTGGTGCTACTGGGCCTGTGTGTTTGCTGTCTCACTGCCCACTAGCAATGTTTCTGCTCGACACTGTGGGGCAAACGATGTGCAGCAAAGCTCACTTTGGAAGTACAAGTGCCAGAATTCCTTTGCGGGGCACCATCCAGATATCACATTCGTAGCATGCGGGTACTTTCCTCCTAAGCTCTGCATTCGCAGCCAGCTTCAAGGTGTTCCTGTTGTGGATAGACTCTAGTGGAGGTGCCGCTGGAGACGGGCTCTGCTTCTATGTTCTTTGAGAGGGCTGCTTTGAGGAACCACCTTCTCTAGCCTCTGCCAAGTAAGGCCTTCGGCCTCTCTCAAATACACACCTGTGAGAGCTTGTCTTTCCTTTGGAGAGACAGAGAGCCCTTTTCCTGAAGGGAAAATGTCCATGCTCTGTTCTTCTTTTGCACACAGGGAAAGGCCTTTACGGCTGCTTTTCGGCCTTTACCTATGCGAGGGAGGCCAGCTTCCCACTCACTTTGGAGATGGCACTCCTGCAGCGCTGTGGGTCATGCCTGTGCTTCGAAGACACTAAACTAACCTTTCCATTTGAAGAGGGCACACACAGAATGGGAAACCTCTGTTATCTGGGAGAAGTTGTTGGTGCTACTGTGCCTCTGTGTTTGGTGGCTCACTGCCCACTAGCAATATTTCTGCTCGCCACTGGGGGCAAGCGATGTGCAGCTAAGCTCAGTTTGGAAGTACAAGTGCCAGAATTCCTTTGCGGGGCACCATCCAGATATCACATTCGTAGCATGCAGGTACTTTCCTCCTATGCTCTGCATTCGCAGCCAGGTTCAATGTGTTCCTGTTGAGGATAGACTCTAGTGGAGGTTCCGCTGGAGACGGCCTCTGCTTCTATGTTCTTTGAGAGGGCTGCTTTGAGG
Source organism: Kogia breviceps (assembly GCF_026419965.1). Lineage (NCBI taxonomy): Eukaryota > Metazoa > Chordata > Mammalia > Artiodactyla > Physeteridae > Kogia > Kogia breviceps. The sequence continues at coordinate 31,179,662 of NC_081324.1, forward strand.
AAATTCCTACTATAGCATGTGCCATGTACAGCCTTCGGCGTCTCTCAAATACTCACCTGTGAGAGCTTGTCTTACCTTTGGAGAAACAGAGAGCCCTTTTCCTGAAGGGAAAATGTCCGTGCTCTGTTCTTCTTTTGCACACAGGGAAAGGCCTTTACGGCTGCTGTTCGGCCTTTACCCACGCGAGGGAGGGCAACATCCCATTCACGTTGGAGATGGCAATCCTGCAGCGCTGTGGGCCATGCCTGTGCTTCCTAGACGCTAAACTACCCTTTCCATTTGCAGAGGGCACGTACAGAATGCTAAGTCTCTGTTGTTTGGGAGAAGTGTTTGGTGCTACTATGCCTCTGTGTTTGCTGTCTCACTGCCCACTAGCAATGTTTCTGCTCGACACTGTGGGACAAACAATGTGCAGCTAAGCTCACTTTGGAAGTACAAGTGCCAGAATTCCTTTGCGGGGCACCATCCAGATATCACATTCGTAGCATGCAGGTACTTTCCTCCTAAGCTCTGCATTCGCAGCCAGCTTCAAAGTGTTCCTGTTGTGGATAGACTCTAGTGGAGGTTCCGCTGGAGACGGCCTCTGCTTCTATGTTCTTTGAGAGGGCTGCTTTGAGGAACTTCCTACTATAGCATGTGGCAAGTACAGCCTTCGGCCTCTCTCAAATACTCACCTGTGAGAGCTTGTCTTTCCTTTGGAGAAACAGAGAGCCCTTTTCCTGAAGGGAAAATGTCCGTGCTCTGTTCTTCTTTTGCACACAGGGAAAGGACTTTACGGCTGCTGCTCGGCCTTTACCCACGCGAGGGAGGGCAGCTTCCCATTCACTTTGGAGATGGCACTCCTACAGCGCTGTGGGCCATGCCTGTGCTTCGAAGACACTAAACTACCCTTTCCATTTGCAGAGGGCACGCACAGAATGCTAAGTCTCTGTTCTTTGGGAGAAGTGGTTGGTGCTACTGGGCCTGTGTGTTTGCTGTCTCACTGCCCACTAGCAATGTTTCTGCTCGACACTGTGGGGCAAACGATGTGCAGCAAAGCTCACTTTGGAAGTACAAGTGCCAGAATTCCTTTGCGGGGCACCATCCAGATATCACATTCGTAGCATGCGGGTACTTTCCTCCTAAGCTCTGCATTCGCAGCCAGCTTCAAGGTGTTCCTGTTGTGGATAGACTCTAGTGGAGGTGCCGCTGGAGACGGGCTCTGCTTCTATGTTCTTTGAGAGGGCTGCTTTGAGGAACCACCTTCTCTAGCCTCTGCCAAGTAAGGCCTTCGGCCTCTCTCAAATACACACCTGTGAGAGCTTGTCTTTCCTTTGGAGAGACAGAGAGCCCTTTTCCTGAAGGGAAAATGTCCATGCTCTGTTCTTCTTTTGCACACAGGGAAAGGCCTTTACGGCTGCTTTTCGGCCTTTACCTACGCGAGGGAGGCCAGCTTCCCACTCACTTTGGAGATGGCACTCCTGCAGCGCTGTGGGCCATGCCTGTGCTTCGAAGACACTAAACTAACCTTTCCATTTGAAGAGGGCACACACAGAATGGGAAACCTCTGTTATCTGGGAGAAGTTGTTGGTGCTACTGTGCCTCTGTGTTTGGTGGCTCACTGCCCACTAGCAATATTTCTGCTCGCCACTGGGGGCAAGCGATGTGCAGCTAAGCTCACTTTGGAAGTACAAGTGCCAGAATTCCTTTGCGGGGCACCATCCAGATATCACATTCGTAGCATGCAGGTACTTTCCTCCTATGCTCTGCATTCGCAGCCAGGTTCAATGTGTTCCTGTTGAGGATAGACTCTAGTGGAGGTTCCGCTGGAGACGGCCTCTGCTTCTATGTTCTTTGAGAGGGCTGCTTTGAGGAAATTCCTACTATAGCATGTGCCAAGTACAGCCTTCGGCCTCTCTCAAATACTCACCTGTGAGAGCTTGTCTTTCCTTTGGAGAAACAGAGAGCCCTTTTCCTGAAGGGAAAATGTCCGTGCTCTGTTCTTCTTTTGCACACAGGGAAAGGCCTTTACGGCTGCTGTTCGGCCTTTACCCACGCGAGGGAGGGCAACATCCCATTCACTTTGGAGATGGCAATCCTGCAACGCTGTGGGCCATGCCTGTGCTTCCTAGACGCTAAACTACCCTTTCCATTTGCAGAGGGCACGTACAGAATGCTAAGTCTCTGTTGTTTGGGAGAAATGTTTGGTGCTACTATTCCTCTGTGTTTGCTGTCTCACTGCCCACTAGCAATGTTTCTGCTCGACACTGTGGGACAAACGATGTGCAGCTAAGCTCACTTTGGAAGTACAAGTGCCAGAATTCCTTTGCGGGGCACCATCCAGATATCACATTCGTAGCATGCAGGTACTTTCCTCCTAAGCTCTGCATTCGCAGCCAGCTTCAAAGTGTTCCTGTTGTGGATAGACTCTAGTGGAGGTTCCGCTGGAGACGGCCTCTGCTTCTATGTTCTTTGAGAGGGCTGCTTTGAGGAACTTCCTACTATAGCATGTGGCAAGTACAGCCTTCGGCCTCTCTCAAATACTCACCTGTGAGAGCTTGTCTTTCCTTTGGAGAAACAGAGAGCCCTTTTCCTGAAGGGAAAATGTCCGTGCTCTGTTCTTCTTTTGCACACAGGGAAAGGACTTTACGGCTGCTGCTCGGCCTTTACCCACGCGAGGGAGGGCAGCTTCCCATTCACTTTGGAGATGGCACTCCTACAGCGCTGTGGGCCATGCCTGTGCTTCGAAGACACTAAACTACCCTTTCCATTTGCAGAGGGCACGCACAGAATGCTAAGTCTCTGTTCTTTGGGAGAAGTGGTTGGTGCTACTGGGCCTGTGTGTTTGCTGTCTCACTGCCCACTAGCAATGTTTCTGCTCGACACTGTGGGGCAAACGATGTGCAGCAAAGCTCACTTTGGAAGTACAAGTGCCAGAATTCCTTTGCGGGGCACCATCCAGATATCACATTCGTAGCATGCGGGTACTTTCCTCCTAAGCTCTGCATTCGCAGCCAGCTTCAAGGTGTTCCTGTTGTGGATAGACTCTAGTGGAGGTGCCGCTGGAGACGGGCTCTGCTTCTATGTTCTTTGAGAGGGCTGCTTTGAGGAACCACCTTCTCTAGCCTCTGCCAAGTAAGGCCTTCGGCCTCTCTCAAATACACACCTGTGAGAGCTTGTCTTTCCTTTGGAGAGACAGAGAGCCCTTTTCCTGAAGGGAAAATGTCCATGCTCTGTTCTTCTTTTGCACACAGGGAAAGGCCTTTACGGCTGCTTTTCGGCCTTTACCTATGCGAGGGAGGCCAGCTTCCCACTCACTTTGGAGATGGCACTCCTGCAGCGCTGTGGGTCATGCCTGTGCTTCGAAGACACTAAACTAACCTTTCCATTTGAAGAGGGCACACACAGAATGGGAAACCTCTGTTATCTGGGAGAAGTTGTTGGTGCTACTGTGCCTCTGTGTTTGGTGGCTCACTGCCCACTAGCAATATTTCTGCTCGCCACTGGGGGCAAGCGATGTGCAGCTAAGCTCAGTTTGGAAGTACAAGTGCCAGAATTCCTTTGCGGGGCACCATCCAGATATCACATTCGTAGCATGCAGGTACTTTCCTCCTATGCTCTGCATTCGCAGCCAGGTTCAATGTGTTCCTGTTGAGGATAGACTCTAGTGGAGGTTCCGCTGGAGACGGCCTCTGCTTCTATGTTCTTTGAGAGGGCTGCTTTGAGGAAATTCCTACTATAGCATGTGCCAAGTACAGCCTTCGGCCTCTCTCAAATACTCACCTGTGAGAGCTTGTCTTTCCTTTGGAGAAACAGAGAGCCCTTTTCCTGAAGGGAAAATGTCCGTGCTCTGTTCTTCTTTTGCACACAGGGAAAGGCCTTTACGGCTGCTGTTCGGCCTTTACCCACGCGAGGGAGGGCAACATCCCATTCACTTTGGAGATGGCAATCCTGCAACGCTGTGGGCCATGCCTGTGCTTCCTAGAAGCTAAACTACCCTTTCCATTTGCAGAGGGCACGTACAGAATGCTAAGTCTCTGTTGTTTGGGAGAAATGTTTGGTGCTACTATTCCTCTGTGTTTGCTGTCTCACTGCCCACTAGCAATGTTTCTGCTCGACACTGTGGGACAAACGATGTGCAGCTAAGCTCACTTTGGAAGTACAAGTGCCAGAATTCCTTTGCGGGGCACCATCCAGATATCACATTCGTAGCATGCAGGTACTTTCCTCCTAAGCTCTGCATTCGCAGCCAGCTTCAAAGTGTTCCTGTTGTGGATAGACTCTAGTGGAGGTTCCGCTGGAGACTGCCTCTGCTTCTATGTTCTTTGAGAGGGCTGCTTTGAGGAACTTCCTACTATAGCATGTGGCAAGTACAGCCTTCGGCCTCTCTCAAATACTCACCTGTGAGAGCTTGTCTTTCCTTTGGAGAAACAGAGAGCCCTTTTCCTGAAGGGAAAATGTCCGTGCTCTGTTCTTCTTTTGCACACAGGGAAAGGCCTTTACGGCTGCTGCTCGGCCTTTACCCACGCGAGGGAGGGCAGCTTCCCATTCACTTTGGAGATTGCACTCCTACAGCGCTGTGGGCCATGCCTGTGCTTCGAAGACACTAAACTACCCTTTCCATTTGCAGGGGGCACGCACAGAATCCTAAGTCTCTGTTCTTTGGGAGAAGTGGTTGGTGCTACTGGGCCTGTGTGTTTGCTGTCTCACTGCCCACTAGCAATGTTTCTGCTCGACACTGTGGGGCAAACGATGTGCAGCTAAGCTCACTTTGGAAGTACAAGTGCCAGAATTCCTTTGCGGGGCACCATCCAGATATCACATTCGTAGCATGCGGGTACTTTCCTCCTAAGCTCTGCATTCGCAGCCAGCTTCAAGGTGTTCCTGTTGTGGATAGACTCTAGTGGAGGTGCCGCTGGAGACGGGCTCTGCTTCTATGTTCTTTGAGAGGGCTGCTTTGAGGAACCACCTACTCTAGCCTCTGCCAAGTAAGGCCTTCGGCCTCTCTCAAATACACACCTGTGAGAGCTTGTCTTTCCTTTGGAGAGACAGAGAGCCCTTTTCCTGAAGGGAAAATGTCCATGCTCTGTTCTTCTTTTGCACACAGGGAAAGGCCTTTACGACTGCTGTTCGGCCTTTACCTACGCGAGGGAGGCCAGCTTCCCACTCACTTTGGAGATGGCACTCCTGCAGCGCTGTGGGCCATGCCTGTGCTTCGAAGACAGTAAACTAACCATTCCATTTGAAGAGGGCACACACAGAATGGGAAATCTCTGTTCTCTGGGAGTAGTGTTTGGTGCTACTGCGGCCCTGTGTTTGGTGGCTCACTGCCCACTAGCAATGTTTCTAGTCGCCACTGTGGGGCAAACGATGTGCAGCTAAGCTCACTTTGGAAGTACAAGTGCCAGAATTACTTTGCGGGGCACCATCCAGATATCACATTCGTAGCATACGGGTACTTTCCTCCTAAGCTCTTCATTCGCAGCCAGCTTCAAGGTGTTCCTGTTGTGGATAGACTCTAGTGGAGGTGCCGCTGGAGACGGCCTCTGCTTCTATGTTCCTTGAGAGGGCTACTTTGAGGAACCTCCTACTCTAGCCTCTGCCAAGTACAGCCTTCGGCCTCTCTCAAATACTCACTTACCTGTGAGAGCTTGTCTTTCCTTTGGAGAAACAGCCCTTTTCCTGAAGGGAAAATGTCCGTGCTCTGTTCTTCTTTTGCACACAGGGAAAGCCCTTTACGGCTGCTGTTCGGCCTTTACCCACGCGAGGGAGGGCAGCTTCCCATTCACTTTGGAAATGGCACTCCTGCAGCGCTGTGGGCCATGCCTGTGCTTCGAAGACACTAAACTAACCTTTCCATTTGAAGAGGGCACACACAGAATGGGAAACCTCTGTTATCTGGGAGAAGTTGTTGGTGCTACTGTGCCTCTGTGTTTGGTGGCTCACTGCCCACTAGCAATATTTCTGCTCGCCACTGGGGGCAAGCGATGTGCAGCTAAGATCACTTTGGAAGTACAAGTGCCAGAATTCCTTTGCGGGGCACCATCCAGATATCACATTCCTAGCATGCAGGTACTTTCCTCCTATGCTCTGCATTCGCAGCCAGGTTCAATGTGTCCCTGTTGTGGATAGACTCTAGTGGAGGTTCCGCTGGAGACGGCCTCTGCTTCTATGTTATTTGAGAGGGCTGCTTTGAGGAACTTCCTACTATAGCATGTGCCAAGTACAGCCTTCGGCCTCTCTCAAATACTCACCTGTGAGAGCTTGTCTTTCCTTTGGAGAAACAGAGAGCCCTTTTCCTGAAGGGAAAATGTCCGTGCTCTGTTCTTCTTTTGCACACAGGGAAAGGCCTTTACGGCTGCTGTTCGGCCTTTACCCACGCGAGGGAGGGCAGCTTCCCATTCACTTTGGAGATGGCACTCCTGCAGCGCTGTGGGCCATGCCTGTGCTTCAAAGACACTAAACTACCCTTTCCATTTGCAGAGGGCACGCACAGAATGCTAAGTCTCTGTTCTTTGGGAGAAGTGGTTGGTGCTACTGTGCCTCTGTGTTTGCTGTCTCACTGCCCACTAGCAATGTTTCTGCTCGACACTGTGGGGCAAACGATGTGCAGCTAAGCTCACTTTGGAAGTACAAGTGCCAGAATTCCTTTGCGGGGCACCATCCAGATATCACATTCGTAGCATGCGGGTACTTTCCTCCTAAGCTCTGCATTCGCAGCCAGCTTCAAGGTGTTCCTGTTGTGGATAGACTCTAGTGGAGGTGCCGCTGGAGACGGCCTCTGCTTCTATGTTCCTTGAGAGGGCTACTTTGAGGAACCTCCTACTCTAGCATCTGCCAAGTACAGCCTTCGGCCTCTCTCAAATACTCACTTAACTGTGAGAGCTTGTCTTTCCTTTGGAGAAAAAGCCCTTTTCCTGAAGGGAAAATGTCCGTGCTCTGTTCTTCTTTTGCACACAAGGAAAGCCCTTTACTGCTGCTGTTCGGCCTTTACCCACGCGAGGGAGGGCAGCTTCCCATTCACTTTGGAGAGGGCACTCCTGCAGCGCTGTGGGCCATGCCTGTGCTTCGAAGACACTAAACTAACCTTTCCATTTGAAGAGGGCACACACAGAATGGGAAACCTCTGTTATCTGGGAGAAGTTGTTGGTGCTACTGTGCCTCTGTGTTTGGTGGCTCACTGCCCAATAGCAATATTTCTGCTCGCCACTGGGGGCAAACGATGTGCAGCTAAGCTCACTTTGGAAGTACAAGTGCCAGAATTCCTTTGCGGGGCACCGTCCAGATATCACATTCGTAGCATGCAGGTACTTTCCTCCTATGCTCTGCATTCGCAGCCATGTTCAATGTGTTCCTGTTGTGGATAGACTCTAGTGGAGGTTCCGCTGGAGACGGCCTCTGCTTCTCTGTTCTTTTAGAGGGCTGCTTTGAGGAACTTCCTACTATAGCATGTGCCAAGTACAGCCTTCGGCCTCTCTCAAATACTCACCTGTGAGAGCTTGTCTTTCCTTTGGAGAAACAGAGAGCCCTTTTCCTGAAGGGAAAATGTCCGTGCTCTGTTCTTCTTTTGCACACAGGGAAAGGCCTTTACGGCTGCTGCTCTGCCTTTACCCACGCGAGGAAGGGCAGCTTCCCATTCACTTTGGAGATGGCACTCCTGCAGCGCTGTGGGCCATGCCTGTGCTTCGAAGACACTAAACTACCCTTTCCATTTGCAGAAGGCACGCACAGAATGCAAAGTCTCTCTTCTTTGGGACAAGTGGTTGGTGCTACTGGGCCCCTGTGTTTGCTGTCTCACTGCCAAATAGCAATGTTTCTGCTCGACACTGTGGGGCAAACGATGTGCAGCTAAGCTCACTTTGGAAGTACAAGTGCCAGAATTCCTTTGCGGGGCACCATCCAGATATCACATTCGTAGCATGCGGGTACTTTCCTCCTAAGCTCTGCATTCGCAGCCAGCTTCAAGGTGTTCCTGTTGTGGATAGACTCTAGTGGAGGTTCCGCTGGAGACGGCCTCTGCTTCTATGTTCTTTGAGAGGGCTGCTTTGAGGAACCTCCTACTCTAGCCTCTGCCAAGGAAGGCCTTCGGCCTCTCTCAAATACACACCTGTGAGAGCTTGTCTTTCCTTTGGAGAGACAGAGAGCCCTTTCCCTGAAGGGAAAATGTCCATGCTCTGTACTTCTTTTGCACACAGGGAAAGGCCTTTACGGCTGCTGTTCGGCCTTTACCCACGCGAGGGAGGGCAGCTTCCCACTCACTTTGGAGATGGCACTCCTGCAGCGCTGTGGGCCATGCCTGTGCTTCGAAGACAGTAAACTAACCATTCCATTTGAAGAGGGCACACACAGAATGGGAAATCTCTGTTCTCTGGGAGTAGTGTTTGGTGCTACTGCGGCCCTGTGTTTGGTGGCTCACTGCCCACTAGCAATGTTTCTAGTCGCCACTGTGGGGCAAACGATGTGCAGCTAAGCTCACTTTGGAAGTACAAGTGCCAGAATTCCTTTGCGGGGCACCATCCAGATATCACATTCGTAGCATGCGGGTACTTTCTTCCTAAGCTCTCCATTCGCAGCCAGCTTCAAGGTGTTCCTGTTGTGGATAGACTCTAGTGGAGGTGCCGCTGGAGACGGCCTCTGCTTCTATGTTCCTTGAGAGGGCTACTTTGAGGAACCTCCTACTCTAGCCTCTGCCAAGTACAGCCTTTGGCTTCTCTCAAATACTCACTTACCTGTGAGAGCTTGTCTTTCCTTTGGAGAAACAGCCCTTTTCCTGAAGGGAAAATGTCCGTGCTCTGTTCTTCTTTTGCACACAGGGAAAGGCCTTTACGGCTGCTGTTCGGCCTTTACCCACGTGAGGGAGGGCAGCTTCCCACTCACTTTGGAGATGGCACTCCTGCAGCGCTGTGGGCCATGCCTGTGCTTCGAAGACAGTAAACTAACCATTCCATTTGAAGAGGGCACACACAGAATGGGAAATCTCTGTTCTCTGGGAGTAGTGTTTGGTGCTACTGCGGCCCTGTGTTTGGTGGCTCACTGCCCACTAGCAATGTTTCTAGTCGCCACTGTGGGGCAAACGATGTGCAGCTAAGCTCACTTTGGAAGTACAAGTGCCAGAATTCCTTTGCGGGGCACCATCCAGATATCACATTCGTAGCATGCAGGTACTTTCCTCCTATGCTCTGCATTCGCAGCCAGGTTCAATGTGTTCCTGTTGTGGATAGACTCTAGTGGAGGTTCCGCTGGAGACGGCCTCTGCTTCTATGTTCTTTGAGAGGGCTGTTTTGAGGAACTTCCTACTATAGCATGTGCCAAGTACAGCCTTCGGCCTCTCTCAAATACTCACCTGTGAGAGCTTGTCTTTCCTTTGGAGAAACAGAGAGCCCTTTTCCTGAAGGGAAAATATCCGTGCTCTGTTCTTCTTTTGCACACAGGGAAAGTCCTTTACGGCTGCTGCTAGGCCTTTACCCACGCGAGGGAGGGCAGCTTCCCATTCACTTTGGAGATGGCACTCCTGCAGCGCTGTGGGCCATGCCTGTACTTCGAAGACACTAAACTACCCTTTCCATTTGCAGAAGGCACGCACAGAATTCTAAGTCTCTGTTCTTATGAGAAGTGGTTGGTGCTACTGTGCCTCCTTGTTTGCTGTCTCACTGCCCACTAGCAATGTTTCTGCTCAACACGGTGGGGCAAACGATTTGCAGCTAAGCTCACTTTGGAAGTACAAGTGCCAGAATTCCTTTGGGGGCACCATCCAGATATCACATTCGTAGCATGCGGGTACTTTCCTCCTAAGCTCTGCATTCGCAGCTAGCTTCAAGGTGTTCCTGTTGTGGATAGACTCTAGTGAAGGTGCCGCTGGAGACGGCCTCTGCTTCTATGTTCTTTGAGAGGGCTGCTTTGAGGAACCTCCTACTCTAGCCTCTGCCAAGGAAGGCCTTCGGCCTCTCTCAAATACACACCTGTGAGAGCTTGTCTTTCCTTTGGAGAGACAGAGAGCCCTTTTCCTGTAGGGAAAATGTCCATGCTCTGTTCTTCTTTTGCACACAGGGAAAGGCCTTTACGGCTGCTGTTCGGGCTTTACCCACGCGAGGGAGGGCAGCTTCCCACTCACTTTGGAGATGGCACTCCTGCAGCGCTGTGGGCCATGCCTGTGCTTCGAAGACAGTAAACTAACCATTCCATTTGAAGAGGGCACACACAGAATGGGAAATCTCTGTTCTCTGGGAGTAGTGTTTGCTGCTACTGCGGCCCTGGCTTTGGTGGCTCACTGCCCACTAGCAATGTTTCTAGTCGCCACTGTGGGGCAAACGATGTGCAGCTAAGCTCACTTTGGAAGTACAAGTGCCAGAATTCCTTTGCGGGGCACCATCCAGATATCACATTCGTAGCATGCGGGTACTTTCCTCCTAAGCTCTGAATTCGCAGCCAGCTTCAAGGTGTTCCTGTTGTGGATAGACTCTAGTGGAGGTGCCGCTGGAGACTGCCTGTGCTTCTATGTTCCTTGAGAGGGCTACTTTGAGGAACCTCCTACTCTAGCCTCTGCCAAGTACAGCCTTCGGCCTCTCTCAAATACTCACTTACCTGTGAGAGCTTGTCTTTCCTTTAGAGAAACAGCCCTTTTCCTGAAGGGAAAATTTCGGGGCTCTGTTCTTCTTTTGCACACAGGGAAAGGCCTTTATGGCTGCTGTTCGGCCTTTACCCACGCGAGGGCGGGCAGCTTCCCATTCACTTTGGAGATGGCACTCCTGCAGCGCTGTGGGCCATGCCTGTGCTTCGAAGACAGTAAACTAACCATTCCATTTGAAGAGGGCACACACAGAATGGGAAACCTCTGTTATAAGGGAGAAGTTGTTGGTGCTACTGTGCCTCTGTGTTTGGTGGCGCACTGCCAACTAGCAATGTTTCTAGTCGCCACTGGGGGCAAGCGATGTGCAGCTAAGCTCACTTTGGAAGTACAAGTGCCAGAATTCCTTTGCGGGGCACCATCCAGATATCACATTCGAAGCATGCATGTACTTTCTTCCTATGCTCTGCATTCGCAGCCAGGTTCAATGTGTTCCTGTTGAGGATAGACTCTAGTGGAGGTTCCACTGGAGACAGCCTCTGCTTCTATGTTCTTTGAGAGGGCTGCTTTGAGGAACTTCCTACTATAGCATGTGCCAAGTACAGCCTTCGGCCTCTCTCAAATACTCACCTGTGAGAGCTTGTCTTTCCTTTGGAGAAACAGAGAGCCCTTTTCCTGAAGGGAAAATGTCCGTGCTCTGTTCTTCTTTTGCACACAGGGAAAGGCCTTTACGGCTGCTGTTCGGCCTTTACCCACGCGAGGGAGGGCAGCTTCCCATTCACTTTGGAGATGGCACTCCTGCAGCGCTGTGGGCCATGCCTGTGCTTCGAAGACACTAAACTACCCTTTCCATTTGCAGAGGGCACGAACAGAATGCTAAGTCTCTGTTCTTTGGGAGAAGTGGTTGGTGCTACTGTGCCTCTGTGTTTGCTGTCTCACTGCCCACTAGCAATGTTTCTGCTCGACACTGTGGGGCAAACGATGTGCAGCTAAGCTCACTTTGGAAGTACAAGTGCCAGAATTCCTTTGCGGGGCACCATCCAGATATCACATTCGTAGCATGCGGGTACTTTCCTCCTAAGCCCTGAATTCGCAGCCAGCTTCAAGTTGTTCCTGTTGTGGATAGACTCTAGTGGAGGTGCCGCTGGAGACGGCCTCTGCTTCTATGTTCCTTGAGATGGATACTTTGAGGAACCTCCTACTCTAGCCTCTGCCATGTACAGCCTTCGGCCTCTCTCAAATACTCACTTACCTGTGAGAGCTTGTCTTTCCTTTGGAGAAACTGCCCTTTTCCTGAAGGGAAAATGTCCGTGCTCTGTTCTTCTTTTGCACACAGGGAAAGGCCTTTACGGCTGCTGTTCGGCCTTTACCCACGCGAGGGAGGGCAGCTTCCCACTCACTTTGGAGATGGCACTCCTGCAGCGCTGTGGGCCATGCCTGTGCTTCGAAGACAGTAAACTAACCATTCCATTTGAATAGGGCACACACAGAATGGGAAATCTCTGTTCTCTGGGAGTAGTGTTTGGTGCTACTGCGGCCCTGTGTTTGGTGGCTCACTGCCCACTAGCAATGTTTCTAGTCGCCACTGTGGGGCAAACGATGTGCAGCTAAGCTCACTTTGGAAGTACAAGTGCCAGAATTCCTTTGCGGGGCACCATCCTGATATCACATTCGTAGCATGCGGGTACTTTCCTCCTAAGCTCTGCATTCGCAGCCAGGTTCAATGTGTTCCTGTTGTGGATAGACTCTAGGGGAGCTTCCGCTGGAGACGGCCTCTGCTTCTATGTTCTTTGAGAGGGCTGCTTTGAGGAACCTCCTACTCTAGCCTCTGCCAAGGAAGGCCTTCGGCCTCTCTCAAATACACACCTGGGAGAGCTTGTCTTTCCTTTGGAGAGACAGAGAGCCCTTTTCCTGAAGGGAAAATGTCCATGCTCTGTTCTTCTTTTGCACACAGGGAAAGGCCTTTACGGCTGCTGTTCGGCCTTTACCCACGCGAGGGAGGGCAGCTTCCCACTCACTTTGGAGATGGCACTCCTGCAGCGCTGTGGGCCATGCCTGTGCTTCGAAGACAGTAAACTAACCATTCCATTTGAATAGGGCACACACAGAATGGGAAATCTCTGTTCTCTGGGAGTAGTGTTTGGTGCTACTGCGGCCCTGTGTTTGGTGGCTCACTGCCCACTAGCAATGTTTCTAGTCGCCACTGTGGGGCAAACGATGTGCAGCTAAGCTCACTTTGGAAGTACAAGTGCCAGAATTCCTTTGCGGGGCACCATCCAGATATCACATTCGTAGCATGCGGGTACTTTCCTCCTAAGCTCTGAATTCGCAGCCAGGTTCAAGGTGTTCCTGTTGTGGATAGACTCTAGTGGAGGTGCCGCTGGAGACGGCCTCTGCTTCTATGTCCCTTGAGAGGGCTACTTTGAGGAAACTCCTACTCTAGCCTCTGCCATGTACAGCCTTCGGCCTCTCTCAAATACTCACTTACCTGTGAGAGCTTGTCTTTCCTTTGGAGAAACAGCCCTTTTCCTGAAGGGAAAATGTCCGTGCTCTGTTCTTCTTTTGCACACAGGGAACGCCCTTTACGGCTGCTGTTCGGCCTTTACCCACGCGAGGGAGGGCAGCTTCCCATTCACTTTGGAGATGGCACTCCTGCAGCGCTGTGGGCCATGCCTGTGCTTCGAAGAAACTAAACTAACCTTTCCATTTGAAGAGGGCACACACAGAATGGGAAACCTCTGTTATCTGGGAGAAGTTGTTGGTGCTACTGTGCCTCTGTGTTTGGTGGCTCACTGCCCACTAGCAATATTTATGCTCGCCACGGGGGGCAAGCGATGTGCAGCTAAGCTCACTTTGGAAGTACAAGTGCCAGAATTCCTTTGCGGGGCACCATCCAGATATCACATTCGTAGCATGCATGTACTTTCCTCCTATGCTCTGCATTCGCAGCCAGGTTCAATGTGTTCCTGTTGTGGATAGACTCTAGTGGAGGTTCCGCTGGAGACGGCCTCTGCTTCTATGTTCTTTGAGAGGGCTGCTTTGAGGAACTTCCTACTATAGCATGTGCCAAGTACAGCCTTCGGCCTCTCTCAAATACTCACCTGTGAGAGCTTGTCTTTCCTTTGGAGAAACAGAGAGCCCTTTTCCTGAAGGGAAAATGTCCGTGCTCTGTTCTTCTTTTGCACACAGGGAACGCCCTTTACGGCTGCTGTTCGGCCTTTACCCACGCGAGGGAGGGCAGCTTCCCATTCACTTTGGAGATGGCACTCCTGCAGCGCTGTGGGCCATGCTTGTGCTTCGAAGACACTAAACTAACCTTTCCATTTGCAGAGGGCACGCACAGAATGCTAAGTCTCTGTTCTTTGGGAGAAGTGGTTGGTGCTACTGTGCCTCTGTGTTTGCTGTCTCACTGCCCACTAGCAATGTTTCTGCTCGACACTGTGGGGCAAACGATGTGCAGCTAAGCTCACTTTGGAAGTACAAGTGCCAGAATTCCTTTGCGGGGCACCATCCAGATATCACATTCGTAGCCTGCGGGTACTTTCCTCCTAAGCTCTGCATTCGCAGCCAGCTTCAAGGTGTTCCTGTTGTGGATAGACTCTAGTGGAGGTGCCGCTGGAGACGGCCTCTGCTTCTATGTTCTTTGAGAGGGCTGCTTTGAGGAACCTCCTACTCTAGCCTCTGCCAAGGAAGGCCTTCGGCCTCTCTCAAATACACACCTGTGAGAGCTTGTCTTTCCTTTGGAGAGACAGAGAGCCCTTTTCCTGAAGGGAAAATGTCAATGCTCTGTTCTTCTTTTGCACACAGGGAAAGGCCTTTACGGCTGCTGTTCGGCCTTTACCCACGCGAGGGAGGGCAGCTTCCCACTCACTTTGGAGATGGCACTCCTGCAGCGATGTGGGCCATGCCTGTGCTTCCAAGATAGTAAACTAACCATTCCATTTGAAGAGGGCACACACAGAATGGGAAATCTCTGTTCTCTGGGAGTAGTGTTTGGTGCTACTGCGGCCCTGTGTTTGGTGGCTCACTGCCCACTAGCAATGTTTCTAGTCGCCACTGTGGGGCAAACGATGTGCAGCTAAGCTCACTTTGGAAGTACAAGTGCCAGAATTCCTTTGCGGGGCACCATCCAGATATCACATTCGTAGCCTGCGGGTACTTTCCTCCTAAGCTCTGCATTCGCAGCCAGCTTCAAGGTGTTCCTGTTGTGGATAGACTCTAGTGGAGGTGCCGCTGGAGACGGCCTCTGCTTCTATGTTCTTTGAGAGGGCTGCTTTGAGGAACCTCCTACTCTAGCCTCTGCCAAGGAAGGCCTTCGGCCTCTCTCAAATACACACCTGTGAGAGCTTGTCTTTCCTTTGGAGAGACAGAGAGCCCTTTTCCTGAAGGGAAAATGTCAATGCTCTGTTCTTCTTTTGCACACAGGGAAAGGCCTTTACGGCTGCTGTTCGGCCTTTACCCACGCGAGGGAGGGCAGCTTCCCACTCACTTTGGAGATGGCACTCCTGCAGCGCTGTGGGCCATGCCTGTGCTTCGAAGACACTAAACTAACCATTCCATTTGAAGAGGGCACACCCAGAATGGGAAATCTCTGTTCTCTGGGAGTAGTGTTTGCTGCTACAGCGGCCCTGTGTTTGGTGGCTCACTGCCCACTAGCAATGTTTCTAGTCGCCACTGTGGGGCAAACGATGTGCAGCTAAGCTCACTTTGGAAGTACAAGTGCCAGAATTCCTTTGCGGGGCACCATCCAGATATCACATTCGTAGCATGCGGGTACTTTCCTCCTAAGCTCTCCATTCGCAGCCAGCTTCAAGGTGTTCCTGTTGTGGATAGACTCTAGTGGAGGTGCCGCTGGAGACCGCCTGTGCTTCTATGTTCCTTGAGAGGGCTACTTTGAGGAACCTCCTACTCTAGCCTCTGCCAAGTACAGCCTTCGGCCTCTCTCAAATACTCACTTACCTGTGAGAGCTTGTCTTTCCTTTGGAGAAACAGCCCTTTTCCTGAAGGGAAAATGTCCGTGCTCTGTTCTTCTTTTGCACACAGTGAAAGCCCTTTACGGCTGCTGTTCGGCCTTTACCCACGCGAGGGAGGGCAGCTTCCCATTCACTTTGGAGAGGGCACTCCTGCAGCGCTGTGGGCCATGCCTCTGCTTCGAAGACACTAAACTAACCTTTCCATTTGAAGAGGGCACACACAGAATGGGAAACCTCTGTTATCTGGGAGAAGTTGTTGGTGCTACTGTGCCTCTGTGTTTGGTGGCTCACTGCCCACTAGCAATATTTCTGCTCGCCACTGGGGGCAAGCGATGTGCAGCTAAGCTCACTTAGGAAGTACAAGTGCCAGAATTCCTTTGCGGGGCACCATCCAGATATCACATTCGTAGCATGCAGGTACGTTCCTCCTATGCTCTGCATTCGCATCCAGGTTCAATGTGTTCCTGTTGTGGATAGACTCTAGTGGAGGTTCCGCTGGAGACGGCTTCTGCTTCTATGTTCTTTGAGAGGGCTGCTTTGAGGAACTTCCTACTATAGCATGTGCCAAGTACAGCCTTCGGCCTCTCTCAAATACTCACCTGTTAGAGCTTGTCTTTCCTTTGGAGAAACAGAGAGCCCTTTTCCTGAAGGGAAAATGTCCGTGCTCTGTTCTTCTTTTGCACACAGGGAAAGGCCATTACGGCTGCTGTTCGGCCTTTACCCACGTGAGGGAGGGTAGCTTCCCATTCACTTTGGAGATGGCACTCCTGCAGCGCTGTGGGCCATGCCTGTGCTTCGAAGACACTAAACTACCCTTTCCATTTGCAGAGGGCACGCACAGAATGCTAAGTCTCTGTTCTTTGGGTGAAGTGGTTGGTGCTACTGTTCCTCTGTGTTAGCTGTCTCCCTGCCCACTAGCAATGTTTCTGCTCGACACTGTGGGGCAAACGATGTGCAGCTAAGCTCATTTTGGAAGTACAAGTGCCAGAATTCCTTTGCGGGGCCCCATCCAGATATCACATTCGTAGCATGCGGGTACTTTCCTCCCAAGCTCTGCATTCGCAGCCAGCTTCAAGGTGTTCCTGTTGTGGATAGACTCTAGTGGAGGTGCCGATGGAGACGGCCTCTGCTTCTATGTTCTTTGAGAGGGCTACTTTTAGGAACTTCCTACTATAGCATGTGCCAAGTACAGCCTTCGGGCTCTCTCAAATACTCACCTGTGAGAGCTTGTCTTTCCTTTGGAGAAACAGAGAGCCGTTTCCCTGAAGGGAAAATGTCCGTGCTCTGTTCTTCTTTTGCACACAGGGAAAGGCCTTTACGGCTGCTGTTCGGCCTTTACCCACGCGAGGGAGTGCAGCTTCCTATTCACTTTGGAGATGGCATTCCTGCAGCGCTGTGGGCCATGCCTGTGCTTCGAAGACCCTAAACTACCCTTTCCATTTGCAGAAGGCACGCACAGAATGCTAAGTCTCTGTTCTTTGGGAGAAGTGGTTGGTGCTACTGTGCCTCTGTGTTTGCTGTCTCACTGCCCACTAGCAATGTTTCTGCTCGACACTGTGGGGCAAACGATGTGCAGCTAAGCTCACTTTGGAAGTACAAGTGCCAGAATTCCTTTGCGGGGCACCATCCAGATATCACATTCGTAGCATGCGGGTACTTTCCTCCTAAGTTCTGAATTCTCAGCCAGCTTCAAGGTGTTCCTGTTGTGGATAGACTCTAGTGGAGGTGCCGCTGGAAACGGGCTCTGCTTCTATGTTCCTTGAGCGGGCTACTTTGAGGAACCTCCTACTCTAGCCTCCGCCAAGTACAGCCTTCGGCCTCTCTCAAATACTCACTTACCTGTGAGAGCTTGTCTTTCCTTTGGAGAAACAGCCCTTTTCCTGAAGGGAAAATTTCGGGGCTCTGTTCTTCTTTTGCACACAGGGAAAGGCCTTTACGGCTGCTGTTCGGCCTTTACCCACGCGAGGGATGGCAGCTTCCCACTCACTTTGGAGATGGCACTCCTGCAGCGCTGTGGGCCAAGCCTGTGCTTCGAAGACAGTAAACTAACCATTCCATTTGAAGAGGGCACACACAGAATGGGAAAACTCTGTTATCTGGGAGAAGTTGTTGGTGCTACTGTGCCTCTGTGTTTGGTAGCTCACTGCCCACTAGCAATATTTCTGCTCGCCACTGGGGGCAAGCGATGTGCAGCTAAGCTCACTGTGGAAGTACAAGTGCCAGAATTCCTTTGCGGGGCACCATCCAGATATCACATTCGTAGCATGCAGGTACCTTCCTCCTATGCTCTGCATTCGCAGCCAGGTTCAAAGTGTTCCTGTTGAGGATAGACTCTAGTGGAGGTTCCGCTGGAGACGGCCTCTGCTTCTATGTTCTTTGAGAGGGCTGCTTAGAGGAAACTCCTACCCTAGCCTCTGCCAAGTACAGCCTTCGGCCTCTCTCAAATACTCACCTGTGAGAGCTTGTCTTTCCTTTGGAGAAACAGAGAGCCCTTTTCCTGAAGGGAAAATGTCCGTGATCTGCTCTTCTTTTGCACACAGGGAAAGGCCTTTACGGCTGCTGTTCGGCCTTTACCCACGCGAGGGAGGGCAGCTTCCCATTTATTTTGGGGATGGCACTCCTGCAGCGCTGTGGGCCATGCCTGTGCTACGAAGACACTAAACTACCCTTTCCATTTGCAGAAGGCACGCACAGAATGCTAAGTCTCTGTTCTTTGGGAGAAGTGGTTGGTGCTACTGTGCCTCTGTGTTTGCTGTCTCACTGCCCACTAGTAATGTTTCTGCTCGCCACTGTGGGGCAAACGATGTGCAGCTAAGCTCACTTTGGAAGTACAAGTGCCAGAATTCCTTTGCGGGGCACCATCCAGATATCACATTCGTAGCATGCGGGTACTTTCCTCCTAAGCTCTCCATTCGCAGCCAGCTTCAAGGTGTTCCTGTTGTGGATAGACTCTAGTGGAGGTGCCGCTGGAGACGGCCTCTGCTTCTATGTTCTTTCAGAGGCCTGCTTTGAGGAACCTCCTACTCTTGCCTCTGCCAAGGAAGGCCTTCGGCCTCTCTCAAATACACACCTGTGAGAGCTTGTCTTTCCTTTGGAGAGACAGAGAGCCCTTTTCCTGAAGTGAAAATGTCCATGCTCTGTTATTCTTTTGCACACAGGGAAAGGCCTTTACGGCTGCTGTTCGGCCTTTACCCAGGTGAGGGAGGGCAGCTTCCCACTCACTTTGGAGATGGCACTCCTGCAGCAATGTGGGCCATGCCTGTGCTTCGAAGACAGTAAACTAAGCATTCCATTTGAAGAGGGCACACACAGAATGGGAAATCTCTGTTCTCTGGGAGTAGTGTTTGCTGCTACTGCGGCCCTGGGTTTGGTGGCTCACTGCCCACTAGCAATGTTTCTAGTCGCCACTGTGGGGCAAACGATGTGCAGCTACGCTCACTTTGGAAGTACAAGTGCCAGAATTCCTTTGCGGGGCACCATCCAGATATCACATTCGTAGCATGCGGGTACTTTCCTCCTAAGCTCTGAATTCGCAGCCAGCTTCAAGGTGTTCCTGTTGTGGATAGACTCTAGTGGAGGTGCCGCTGGAGACCGCCTCTGCTTCTATATTCCTTGAGAGGGCTACTTTGAGGAACCTCCTACTCTAGCCTCTGCCAAGTACAGCCTTCGGCCTCTCTCAAATACTCACTTACCTGTGAGAGCTTGTCTTTCCTTTGGAGAAACAGCCCTTTTCCTGAAGGGAAAATGTCCGTGCTCTGTTCTTCTTTTGCACACAGGGAAAGCCCTTTACGGCTGCTGTTCGGCCTTTACCCACGCGAGGGAGGGCAGCTTCCCATTCACTTTGGAGATGGCACTCCTGCAGCGCTGTGGGCCATGCCTGTGCTTCGAAGACACTAAACTAACCTTTCCATTTGAAGAGGGCACACACAGAATGGGAAACCTCTGTTATCTGGGAGAAGTTGTTGGTGCTACTGTGCCTCTGTGTTTGGTGGCTCACTGCCCACTAGCAATATTTCTGCTCGCCACTGGGGGCAAGCGATGTGCAGCTAAGCTCACTTTGGAAGTATAAGTGCCAGAATTCCTTTGCGGGGCACCATCCAGATATCACATTCCTAGCATGCAGGTACTTTCCTCCTATGCTCTGCATTCGCCGCCAGGTTCAATGTGTCCCTGTTGTGGATAGACTCTAGTGGAGGTTCCGCTGGAGACGGCCTCTGCTTCTATGTTCTTTGAGAGGGCTGCTTTGAGGAACTTCCTACTATAGCATGTGCCAAGTACAGCCTTCGGCCTCTCTCAAATACTCACCTGTGAGAGCTTGTCTTTCCTTTGGAGAAACAGAGAGCCCTTTTCCTGAAGGGAAAATGTCCGTGCTCTGTTCTTCTTTTGCACACAGGGAAAGGCCTTTACGGCTGCTGTTCGGCCTTTACCCACGCGAGGGAGGGCAGCTTCCCATTCACTTTGGAGATGGCACTCCTGCAGCGCTGTGGGCCATGCCTGTGCTTCGAAGACACTAAACTACCCTTTCCGTTTGCAGAGGGCACGCACAGAATGCTAAGTCTCTGTTCTTTGGGAGAAGTGGTTGGTGCTACTGTGCCTCTGTGTTTGCTGTCTCACTGCCCACTAGCAATGTTTCTGCTCGCCACTGTGGGGCAAACGATGTGCAGCTAAGCTCACTTTGGAAGTACAAGTGCCAGAATTCCTTTGCGGGGCACCATCCAGATATCACATTCGTAGCATGCGGGTACTTTCCTCCTAAGCTCTGCATTCGCAGCCAGCTTCAAGGTGTTCCTGTTGTGGATAGACTCTAGTGCATGTGCCGCTGGAGACGGCCTCTGCTTCTATGTTCTTTGAGAGGGCTGCTTTGAGGAACCTCCTACTCTAGCCTCTGCCAAGGAAGGCCTTCGGCCTCTCTCAAATACACACCTGTGAGAGCTTGTCTTTCCTTTGGAGAGACAGAGAGCCCTTTTCCTGAAGGGAAAATGTCCATGCTCTGTTCTTCTTTTGCACACAGGGAAAGGCCTTTACGGCTGCTGTTCGGCCTTTACCCAAGCGAGGGAGGGCAGCTTCCCACTCACTTTGGAGATGGCACTCCTGCAGCGCTGTCGGCCATGGCTGTGCTTCGAAGACACTAAACTAACCATTCCATTTGAAGAGGGCACACACAGAATGGGAAATCTCTTTTCTCTGGGAGTAGTGTTTGGTGCTACTGCGGCCCTGTGTTTGGTGGCTCACTGCCCACTAGCAATGTTTCTAGTCGCCACTGTGGGGCAAACGATGTGCAGCTAAGCTCACTTTGGAAGTACAAGTGCCAGAATTCCTTTGCGGGGCACCATCCAGATATCACATTCGTAGCATGCGGGTACTTTCCTCCTAAGCTCTGAATTCGCAGCCAGCTTCAAGGTGTTCCTGTTGTGGATAGACTCTAGTGGAGGTGCCGCTGGAGACCGCCTCTGCTTCTATGTTCCTTGAGAGGGCTACTTTGAGGAACCTCCTACTCTAGCCTCTGCCAAGTACAGCCTTCGGCCTCTCTCAAATACTCACTTACCTGTGAGAGCTTGTCTTTCCTTTGGAGAAACAGCCCTTTTCCTGAAGGGAAAATGTCCGTGCTCTGTTCTTCTTTTGCACACAGGGAAAGCCCTTTACGGCTGCTGTTCGGCCTTTACCCACGCGAGGGAGGGCAGCTTCCCATTCACTTTGGAGATGGCACTCCTGCAGCGCTGTGGGCCATGCCTGTGCTTCGAAGACACTAAACTAACCTTTCCATTTGAAGAGGGCGCACACAGAATGGGAAACCTCTGTTTTCTGGAGAAGTTGTTGGTGCTACTGTGCCTCTGTGTTTGGTGGCTCACTGCCCACTAGCAATATTTCTGCTCGCCACTGGGGGCAAGCGATTTGCAGCTAAGCTCACTTTGGAAGTATAATTGCCAGAATTCCTTTGCGGGGCACCATCCAGATATCACATTCCTAGCATGCAGGTACTTTCCTCCTATGCTCTGCATTCGCCGCCAGGTTCAATGTGTCCCTGTTGTGGATAGACTCTAGTGGAGGTTCCGCTGGAGACGGCCTCTGCTTCTATGTTCTTTGAGAGGGCTGCTTTGAGGAACTTCCTACTATAGCATGTGCCAAGTACAGCCTTCGGCCTCTCTCAAATACTCACCTGTGAGAGCTTGTCTTTCCTTTGGAGAAACAGAGAGCCCTTTTCCTGAAGGGAAAATGTCCGTGCTCTGTTCTTCTTTTGCACACAGGGAAAGGCCTTTACGGCTGCTGTTCGGCCTGTACCCACGCGAGGGAGGGCAGCTTCCCATTCACTTTGGAGATGGCACTCCTGCAGCGCTGTGGGCCATGCCTGTGCTTCGAAGACACTAAACTACCCTTTCCATTTGCAGAGGGCACGCACAGAATGCTAAGTCTCTGTTCTTTGGGAGAAGTGGTTGGTGCTACTGTGCCTCTGTGTTTGCTGTCTCCCTGCCCACTAGCAATGTTTCTGCTCGACACTGTGGGGCAAACGATGTGCAGCTAAGCTCACTTTGGAAGTACAAGTGCCAGAATTCCTTTGCGGGGCACCATCCAGATATCACATTCGTAGCATGCGGGTACTTTCCTCCTAAGCTCTGCATTCGCAGCCAGCTTCAAGGTGTTCCTGTTGTGGATAGACTCTAGTGGAGGTGCCGCTGGAGACGGCCTCTGCTTCTATGTTCTTTGAGAGGGCTGCTTTGAGGAACCTCCTACTCTAGCCTCTGCCAAGGAAGGCCTTCGGCCTCTCTCAAATACACACCTGTGAGAGCTTGTCTTTCCTTTGGAGAGACAGAGAGCCCTTTTCCTGAAGGGAAAATGTCCGTGCTCTGTTCTTCTTTTGCACACAGGGAAAGGCCTTTACGGCTGCTTTTCGGCCTTTACCCACGCGAGGGAGGGCAGCTTCCCACTCACTTTGGAGATGGCACTCCTGCAGCGCTGTGGGCCATGCCTGTGCTTCGAAGACAGTAAACTAACCATTCCATTTGAAGAGGGCACACACAGAATGGGAAATCTCTGTTCTCTGGGAGTAGTGTTTGGTGCTACTGCGGCCCTGTGTTTGGTGGCTCACTGCCCACTAGCAATGTTTCTAGTCGCCACTGTGGGGCAAACGATGTGCAGCTAAGCTCACTTTGGAAGTACAAGTGCCAGAATTCCTTTGCGGGGCACCATCCAGATATCACATTCGTAGCATGCGGGTACTTTCCTCCTAAGCTCTGAATTCGCAGCCAGCTTCATGGTGTTCCTGTTGTGGATAGACTCTAGTGGAGGTGCCGCTGGAGACGGCCTCTGCTTCTATGTTCCTTGAGAGGGCTATTTTGAGGAACCTCCTACTCTAGCCTCTGCCAAGTACAGCCTTCGGCCTCTCTCAAATACTCACTTACCTGTGAGAGCTTGTCTTTCCTTTGGAGAAACAGCCCTTTTCCTGAAGGGAAAATGTCCGTGCTCTGTTTTTCTTTTGCACAGAGGGAAAGGCCTTTACGGCTGCTGTTCGGCCTTTACCCACGCGAGGGAGGGCAGCTTCCCACTCACTTGGGAGATGGCACTCCTGCAGCGCTGTGGGCCATGCCTGTGCTTCGAAGACACTAAACTAACCTTTCCATTTGAAGAGGGCACACACAGAATGGGAAACCTCTGTTATCTGGGAGAAGTTGTTGGTGCTACTGTGCCTCTGTGTTTGGTGGCTCACTGCCCACTAGCAATATTTCTGCTCGCCACTGGGGGCAAGCGATGTGCAGCTAAGCTCACTTTGGAAGTACAAGTGCCAGAATTCCTTTGCGGGGCACCATCCAGATATCACATTCGTAGCATGCAGGTACTTTCCTCCTATGCTCTGCATTTGCAGCCAGGTTCAATGTGTTCCTGTTGAGGATAGACTCTAGTGGAGGTTCCGCTGGAGACGGCCTCTGCTTCTATGTTCTTTGAGAGGGCTGCTTTGAGGAACTTCCTACTATAGCATGTGCCAAGTACAGCCTTCGGCCTCTCTCAAATACTCACCTGTGAGAGCTTGTCTTTCCTTTGGAGAAACAGAGAGCCCTTTTCCTGAAGGGAAAATGTCCGTGCTCTCTTCTTCTTTTGCAGACACGGAAAGGACTTTACGGCTGCTGTTCGGCCTGTACCCACGCGAGGGAGGGCAGCTTCCCATTCACTTTGGAGATGGCACTCCTGCAGCGCTGTGGGCCATGCCTGTGCTTCGAAGACACTAAACTACCCTTTCCATTTGCAGAGGGCACGCACAGAATGCTAAGTCTCTGTTCTTTGGGAGAAGTGGTTGGTGCTACTGTGCCTCTGTGTTTGCTGTCTCCCTGCCCACTAGCAATGTTTCTGCTCGACACTGTGGGGCAAACGATGTGCAGCTAAGCTCACTTTGGAAGTACAAGTGCCAGAATTCCTTTGCGGGGCACCATCCAGATATCACATTCGTAGCATGCGGGTACTTTCCTCCTAAGCTCTGCATTCGCAGCCAGCTTCAAGGTGTTCCTGTTGTGGATAGACTCTAGTGGAGGTGCCGCTGGAGACGGCCTCTGCTTCTATGTTCTTTGAGAGGGCTGCTTTGAGGAACCTCCTACTCTAGCCTCTGCCAAGGAAGGCCTTCGGCCTCTCTCAAATACACACCTGTGAGAGCTTGTCTTTCCTTTGGAGAGACAGAGAGCCCTTTTCCTGAAGGGAAAATGTCCGTGCTCTGTTCTTCTTTTGCACACAGGGAAAGGCCTTTACGGCTGCTGTTCGGCCTTTACCCACGCGAGGGAGGGCAGCTTCCCACTCACTTTGGAGATGGCACTCCTGCAGCGCTGTGGGCCATGCCTGTCCTTCGAAGACAGTAAACTAACCATTCCATTTGAAGAGGGCACACACACAATGGGAAATCTCTGTTCTCTGGGAGTAGTGTTTGGTGCTACTGCGGCCCTGTGTTTGGTGGCTCACTGCCCACTAGCAATGTTTCTAGTCGCCACTGTGGGGCAAACGATGTGCAGCTAAGCTCACTTTGGAAGTACAAGTGCCAGAATTCCTTTGCGGGGCACCATCCAGATATCACATTCGTAGCATGCGGGTACTTTCCTCCTAAGCTCTGAATTCGCAGCCAGCTTCATGGTGTTCCTGTTGTGGATAGACTCTAGTGGAGGTGCCGCTGGAGACGGCCTCTGCTTCTATGTTCCTTGAGAGGGCTATTTTGAGGAACCTCCTACTCTAGCCTCTGCCAAGTACAGCCTTCGGCCTCTCTCAAATACTCACTTACCTGTGAGAGCTTGTCTTTCCTTTGGAGAAACAGCCCTTTTCCTGAAGGGAAAATGTCCGTGCTCTGTTTTTCTTTTGCACAGAGGGAAAGGCCTTTACGGCTGCTGTTCGGCCTTTACCCACGCGAGGGAGGGCCGCTTCCCACTCACTTGGGAGATGGCACTCCTGCAGCGCTGTGGGCCATGCCTGTGCTTCGAAGACACTAAACTAACCTTTCCATTTGAAGAGGGCACACACAGAATGGGAAACCTCTGTTATCTGGGAGAAGTTGTTGGTGCTACTGTGCCTCTGTGTTTGGTGGCTCACTGCCCACGAGCAATATTTCTGCTCGCCACTGGGGGCAAGCGATGTGCAGCTAAGCTCACTTTGGAAGTACAAGTGCCAGAATTCCTTTGCGGGGCACCATCCAGATATCACATTCGTAGCATGCAGGTACTTTCCTCCTATGCTCTGCATTTGCAGCCAGGTTCAATGTGTTCCTGTTGAGGATAGACTCTAGTGGAGGTTCCGCTGGAGACGGCCTCTGCTTCTATGTTCTTTGAGAGGGCTGCTTTGAGGAACTTCCTACTATAGCATGTGCCAAGTACAGCCTTCGGCCTCTCTCAAATACTCACCTGTGAGAGCTTGTCTTTCCTTTGGAGAAACAGAGAGCCCTTTTCCTGAAGGGAAAATGTCCGTGCTCTGTTCTTCTTTTGCACACAGGGAAAGGCCTTTACGGCTGCTGTTCGGCCTTTACCCACGCGAGGGAGGGCAGCTTCCCATTCACTTTGGAGATGGCACTCCTGCAGCGCTGTGGGCCATGCCTGTGCTTCGAAGACACTAAACTACCCTTTCCATTTGCAGAGGGCACGCACAGAATGCTAAGTCTATGTTCTTTGGGAGAAGTGGTTGGTGCTACTGTGCCTCTGTGTTTGCTGTCTCACTGCCCACTAGCAATGTTTCTGCTCGACACTGTGGGGCAAACGATGTGCAGCTAAGCTCACTTTGGAGGTACAAGTGCCAGAGTACCTTTGCGGGGCACCATCCAGATATCACATTCGTAGCATGCGGGTACTTTCCTCCTAAGCTCTGAATTCGCAGCCAGCTTCAAGGTGTTCCTGTTGTGGATAGACTCTAGTGGAGGTGCCGCTGGAGACGGCCTCTGCTTCTATGTTCCTTGAGAGGGCTACTTTGAGGAACCTCCTACTCTAGCCTCTGCCAAGTACAGCCTTCGGCCTCTCTCAAATACTCACTTACCTGTGAGAGCTTGTCTTTCCTTTGGAGAAACAGCCCTTTTCCTGAAGGGAAAATGTCCGTGCTCTGTTCTTCTTTTGCACACAGGGAAAGCCCTTTACGGCTGCTGTTCGGCCTTTACACACGCCAGGGAGGGCAGCTTCCCATTCACTTTGGAGATGGCACTCCTGCAGCGCTGTGGGCCATGCCTGTGCTTCGAAGACACAAAACTAACCTTTCCATTTGAAGAGGGCACACACAGAATGGGAAACCTCTGTTATCTGGGAGAAGTTGTTGGTGCTACTGTGCCTCTGTGTTTGGTGGCTCACTGCCCACTAACAATATTTCTGCTCGCCACTGGGGGCAAGCGATGTGCAGCTAAGCTCACTTTGGTAGGACAAGTGCCAGAATTCCTTTGCGGGGCACCATCCATATATCAAATTCGTAGCATGCAGGTACTTTCCTCCTATGCTCTGCATTCGCAGCCAGGTTCAATGTGTTCCAGTTGTGGATAGACTCTAGTGGAGGTTCCGCTGGAGACGGCCTCTGCTTCTATGTTCTTTGAGAGGGCTGCTTTGAGAAACTTCCTACTATAGCATGTGCCAAGTACAGCCTTCGGCCTCTCTCAAATACTCACCTGTGAGAGCTTGTCTTTCCTTTGGAGAAACAGAGAGCCCTTTTCCTGAAGGGAAAATGTCCGTGCTCTGTTCTTCTTTTGCACACAGGGAAAGGACTTTACGGCTGCTGTTCGGCCTTTACCCACGCGAGGGCGGGCAGCTTCCCATTCACTTTGGAGATGGCACTCCTGCAGCGCTGTGGGCCATGCCTGTGCTTCGAAGACACTAAACTACCCTTTCCATTTGCAGAGGGCACGCACAGAATGCTAAGTCTCTGTTCTTTGGGAGAAGTGGTTGGTGCTACTGTGCCTCTGTGTTTGCTGTCTCCCTGCCCACTAGCAATGTTTCTGCTCGACACTGTGGGGTAAACGATGTGCAGCTAAGCTCACTTTGGAAGTACAAGTGCCAGAATTCCTTTGCGGGGCACCATCCAGATATCACATTCGTAGCATGCGGGTACTTTCCTCCTAAGCTCTGCATTCGCAGCCAGCTTCAAGGTGTTCCTGTTGTGGATAGACTCTAGTGGAGGTGCCGCTGGAGACGGCCTCTGCTTCTATGTTCCTTGAGAGGGCTACTTTGAGGAACCTCCTACTCTAGCCTCTGCCAAGTACAGCCTTCGGCCTCTCTCAAATACTCACTTACCTCTGAGAGCTTGTCTTTCCTTTGGAGAAACAGCCCTTTTCCTGAAGGGAAAATGTCCGTTCTCTGTTCTTCTTTTGCACACAGGGAAAGGCCTTTACGGCTGCTGTTCGGCCTTTACCCACGCGAGGGAGGGCAGCTTCCCATTCACTTTGGAGATGGTACTCCTGCAGCGCTGTGGGCCATGCCTGTGCTTCGAAGACACTAAACTACCCTTTCCATTTGCAGAGGGCACGCACAGAATGCTAAGTCTCTGTTCTTTGGGAGAAGTGGTTGGTGCTACTGTGCCTCTGTGTTTGCTGTCTCACTGCCCACTAGCAATGTTTCTGCTCGACACTGTGGGGCAAACGATGTGCAGCTAAGCTCACTTTGGAAGTACCAGTTCCAGAATTCCTTTGCGGGGCACCATCCAGATATCACATTCGTAGCATGCGGGTACTTTCCTCCTAAGCTCTGCATTCGCAGCCAGCTTCAAGGTGTTCCTGTTGTAGATAGACTCTAGTGGAGGTGCCGCTGGAGACGGCCTCTGCTTCTATGTTCTTTGAGAGGGCTGCTTTGAGGAACCTCCTACTCTAGCCTCTGCCAAGTAAGGCCTTCGGCCGCTCTCAAATACTCACTTACCTGTGAGAGCTTGTCTTTCCTTTGGAGAAACAGCCCTTTTCCTGAAGGGAAAATATCCGTGCTCTGTTTTTCTTTTGCACACAGGGAAAGGCCTTTACGGCTGCTCTTCGGCCTTTACCCACGCGAGGGAGGGCAGCTTCCCATTCACTTTGGAGATGGCACTCCTGCAGCGCTGTGGGCCATGCCTGTGCTTCGAAGACACAAAACTAACCTTTCCATTTGAAGAGGGCACACACAGAATGGGAAACCTCTGTTATCTGGGAGAAGTTGTTGGTGCTACTGTGCCTCTGTGTTTGGTGGCTCACTGCCCACTAGCAATATTTCTGCTCGCCACTGGGGGCAAGCGATGTGCAGCTAAGATCACTTTGGAAGTACAAGTTCCAGAATTCCTTTGCGGGGCACCATCCAGATATCACATTCGTAGCATGCAGGTATTTTCCTCCTATGCTCTGCATTCGCAGGCAGGTTCAATGTGTTCCTGTTGTGGATAGACTCTAGTGGAGGTTCCCCTGGAGACGGCCTCTGCTTCTATGTTCTTTGAGAGGGCTGCTTTGAGGAACTTCCTACTATAGCATGTGCCAAGTACAGCCTTCGGCCTCTCTCAAATACTCACCTGTGAGAGCTTGTCTTTCCTTTGGAGAAACAGAGAGCCCTTTTCCTGAAGGGAAAATGTCCGTGCTCTGTTCTTCTTTTGCACACAGGGAAAGGCCTTTACGGCTGCTGTTCGGCCTTTACCCACGCGAGGGAGGGCAGCTTCCCATTCACTTTGGAGATGGCACTCCTGCAGCGCTGTGGGCCATGCCTGTGCTTCGAAGACACTAAACTAACCTTTCCATTTGAAGAGGGCACACACAGAATGGGAAACCTCTGTTATCTGGGAGAAGTTGTTGGTGCTACTGTGCCTCTGTGTTTGGTGGCTCACTGCCCACTAGCAATATTTCTGCTCGCCACTGGGGGCAAGCGATGTGCAGCTAAGATCACTTTGGAAGTACAAGTTCCAGAATTCCTTTGCGGGGCACCATCCAGATATCACATTCGTAGCATGCAGGTACTTTCCTCCTATGCTCTGCATTCGCAGCCAGGTTCAATGTGTTCCTGTTGTGGATAGACTCTAGTGGAGGTTCCCCTGGAGACGGCCTCTGCTTCTATGTTCTTTGAGAGGGCTGCTTTGAGGAACTTCCTACTATAGCATGTGCCAAGTACAGCCTTCGGCCTCTCTCAAATACTCACCTGTGAGAGCTTGTCTTTCCTTTGGAGAAACAGAGAGCCCTTTTCCTGAAGGGAAAATGTCCGTGCTCTGTTCTTCTTTTGCACACAGGGAAAGCCCTTTACGGCTGCTGTTCGGCCTTTACCCACGCGAGGGAGGGCAGCTTCCCACTCACTTGGTAGATGGCACTCCTGCAGCGCTGTGGGCCATGCCTGTGCTTCGAAGACACTAAACTAACCTTTCCATTTGAAGAGGGCACACACAGAATGGGAAACCTCTGTTATCTGGGAGAAGTTGTTGGTGCTACTGTGCCTCTGTGTTTGGTAGGTCACTGCCCAATAGCAATATTTCTGCTCGCCACTGGGGGCAAGCGATGTGCAGCTAAGCTCACTTTGGAAGTACAAGTGCCAGAATTCCTTTGCGGGGCACCATCCAGATATCACATTCGTAGCATGCAGGTACTTTCCTCCTATGCTCTGCATTCGCAGCCAGGTTCAATGTGTTCCTGTTGTGGATAGACTCTAGTGGAGGTTCTGCTGGAGACGGCCTCTGCTTCTATGTTCGTTGAGAGGGCTGCTTTGAGGAACTTCCTACTATAGAATGTGCCAAGTACAGCCTTCGGCCTCTCTCAAATACTCACCTGTGAGAGCTTGTCTTTCCTTTGGAGAAACAGAGAGCCCTTTTCCTGAAGGGAAAATGTCCGTGCTCTGTTCTTCTTTTGCACACAGGGAAAGCCCTTTACGGCTGCTGTTCGGCCTTTACCCACGCGAGGGAGGGCAGCTTCCCATTCACTTTGGAGATGGCACTCCTGCAGCGCTGTGGGCCATGCCTGTGCTTCGAAGACACTAAACTACCCTTTCCATTTGCAGAGGGCACGCACAGAATGCTAAGTCTCTGTTCTTTGGGAGAAGTGGTTGGTGCTACTGTGCCTCTGTGTTTGCTGTCTCCCTGCCCACTAGCAATATTTCTGCTCGCCACTGGGGGCAAGCGATGTGCAGCTAAGCTCACTTTGGATGTACAAGTGCCAGAATTCCTTTGCGGGGCACCATCCAGATATCACATTCGTAGCATGCAGGTACTTTCCTCCTAAGCTCTGCATTCGCAGCCAGCTTCAAGGTGTTCCTGTTGTGGATAGACTCTAGTGGAGGTGCCGCTGGAGACGGCCTCTGCTTCTATGTTCTTTGAGAGGGCTGCTTTGAGGAACCTCCTACTCTAGCCTCTGCCAAGGAAGGCCTTCGGCCTCTCTCAAATACACACCTGTGAGAGCTTGTCTTTCCTTTGGAGAGACAGAGAGCACTTTTCCTGAAAGGAAAATGTCCATGCTCTGTTCTTCTTTTGCACACAGGGAAAGGCCTTTACGGCTGCTGTTCGGCCTTTACCCCCTCGAGGGAGGGCAGCTTCCCACTCACTTTGGAGATGGCACTCCTGCAGCGCTGTGGGCCATGCCTGTGCTTCGAAGACAGTAAACTAACCATTCCATTTGAAGAGGGCACACACAGAATGAGAAATCTCTGTTCTCTGGGAGTAGTGTTTGGTGCTTCTGCGGTCCTGTGTTTGGTGGCTCACTGCCCACTAGCAATGTTTCTAGTCGCCACTGTGGGGCAAACGATGTGCAGCTAAGCTCACTTTGGAAGTACAAGTGCCACAATTCCTTTGCGGGGCACCATACAGATATCACATTCGTAGCATGCGGGTACTTTCCTCCTATGCTCTGCATTCGCAGCCAGGTTCAATGTGTTCCTGTTGAGGATAGACTCTAGTGGAGGTTCCGCTGGAGACGGCCTCTGCTTCTATGTTCTTTGAGAGGGCTGCTTTGAGGAACTTCCTACTATAGCATGTGCCAAGTACAGCCTTCGGCCTCTCTCAAATACCCACCTGTGAGAGCTTGTCTTTCCTTTGGAGAAACAGAGAGCCCTTTTCCTGAAGGGAAAATGTCCGTGCTCTGTTCTTCTTTTGCACACAGGGAAAGGCATTTACGGCTGCTGTTCGGCCTTTACCCACGCGAGGGAGGGCAGCTTCCCATTCACTTTGGAGATGGCACTCCTGCAGCGCTGTGGGCCATGCCTGTGCTTCGAAGACACTAAACTAACCTTTCCATTTGAAGAGGGCACACACAGAATGGGAAACCTCTGTTATCTGGGAGAAGTGGTTGGTGCTACTGTGCCTCTGTGTTTGGTGGCTCACTGCCCACTAGCAATATTTCTGCTCGACACTGTGGGGCAAACGATGTGCAGCTAAGCTCACTTTGGAAGTACAAGTGCCAGAATTCCTTTGCGGGGCACCATCCAGATAACACATTCGTAGCATGCAGGCACTTTCCTCCTATGCTCTGCATTCGCAGCCAGGTTCAATGTGTTCCTGTTGTGGATAGACTCTAGTGGAGGTTCCGCTGGAGACGGCCTCTGCTTCTATGTTCTTTGAGAGGGCTGCTTTGAGGAACTTCCTACTATAGCATGTGCCAAGTACAGCCTTCGGCCTCTCTCAAATACTCACCTGTGAGAGCTTGTCTTTCCTTTGGAGAAACAGAGAGCCCTTTTCCTGAAGGGAAAATGTCCGTGCTCTGTTCTTCTTTTGCACACAGGGAAAGGCCTTTACGGCTGCTGTTCGGCCTTTACCCACGCGAGGGAGGGCAGCTTCCCATTCACTTTGGAGATGGCACTCCTGCAGCGCTGTGGGCCATGCCTGTGCTTCGAAGACACTAAACTTCCCTTTCCATTTGCAGAGGGCACGCACAGAATGCTAAGTCTCTGTTCTTTGGGAGAAGTGGTTGGTGCTACTGTGCCTCTGTGTTTGCTGTCTCCCTGCCCACTAGCAATGTTTCTGCTCGACACTGTGGGGCAAACGATGTGCAGCTAAGCTCACTTTGGAAGTACAAGTGCCAGAATTCCTTTGCGGCGCACCATCCAGATATCACATTCATAGCATGCGGGTACTTTCCTCCTAAGCTCTGCATTCGCAGCCAGCTTCAAGGTGTTCCTGTTGTGGATAGACTCTAGTGGAGGTGCCGCTGGAGACGGCCTCTGCTTCTATGTTCTTTGAGAGGGCTGCTTTGAGGAACCTCCTACTCTAGCCTCTGGCAAGGAAGGCCTTCGGCCTCTCTCAAATACACACCTGTGAGAGTTTGTCTTTCCTTTGGAGAGACAGAGAGCCCTTTTCCTGAAGGGAAAATGTCCATGCTCTGTTCTTCTTTTGCACACAGGGAAAGGCCTTTACGGCTGCTGTTCGGCCTTTACCCACGCGAGGGAGGGCAGCTTCCCACTCACTTTGGAGATGGCACTCCTGCAGCGCTGTGGGCCATGCCTGTGCTTCGAAGACAGTAAACTAACCATTCCATTTGAAGAGGGCACACACAGAATGGGAAGTCTCTGTTCTCTGGGAGTAGTGTTTGGTGCTACTGCGGCCCTGTGTTTGGTGGCTCACTGCCCAATAGCAATGTTTCTAGTCGCCACTGTGGGGCAAACGATGTGCAGCTAAGCTCACTTTGGAAGTACAAGTGCCCGAATTCCTTTGCGGAGCACCATCCAGATATCACATTCGTAGCATGCGGGTACTTTCCTCCTAAGCTCTGAATTCGCAGCCAGCTTCAAGGTATTCCTGTTGTGGATAGACTCTAGTGGAGGTGCCGCTGGAGACGGCCTCTGCTTCTATGTTCCTTGAGAGGGCTACATTGAGGAACCTCCTACTCTAGCCTCTGCCAAGTACAGCCTTCGGCCTCTCTCAAATACTCACTTACCTGTGAGAGCTTGTCTTTCCTTTGGAGAAACAGCCCTTTTCCTGAAGGGAAAATGTCCGTGCTCTGTTCTTGTTTTCCACACAGGGAAAGCCCTTTACGGCTGCTGTTCGGCCTTTACCCACGCGAGGGAGGGCAGCTTCCCACTCACTTGGGAGATGGCACTCCTGCAGCACTGTGGGCCATGCCTGTGCTTCGAAGACACTAAACTAACCTTTCCATTTGAAGAGGGCACACACAGAATGGGAAACGTCTGTTATCTGGGAGAAGTTGTTGGTGCTACTGTGCCTCTGTGTTTGGTGGCTCACTGCCCACTAGCAATATTTCTGCTCGCCACTGGGGGCAAGCGATGTGCAGATAAGCTCACTTTGGAAGTACAAGTGCCAGAATTCCTTTGCGGGGCACCATCCAGATATCACATTGGTAGCATGCGGGTACTTTCCTCCTAAGCTCTGCATTCGCAGCCAGCTTCAAGGTGTTCCTGTTGTGGATAGACTCTAGTGGAGGTGCCGCTGGAGACGGCCTCTGCTTCTATGTTCTTTGAGAGGGCTGCTTTGAGGAACCTCGTACTCTAGCCTCTGCCAAGGAAGGCCTTCGGCCTCTCTCAAATACACACCTGTGAGAGCTTGTCTTTCCTTTGGAGAGACAGAGAGCCCTTTTCCTGAAGGGAAAATGTCCGTGCTCTGTTCTTCTTTTGCACACAGGGAAAGGCCTTTACGGCTGCTGTTCGGCCTTTACCCCCTCGAGGGAGGGCAGCTTCCCACTCACTTTGGAGATGGCACTCCTGCAGCGCTGTGGGCCATGCCTGTGCTTCGGAGACAGTAAACTAACCATTCCATTTGAAGAGGGCACACACAGAATGAGAAATCTCTGTTCTCTGGGAGTAGGGTTTGGTGCTTCTGCGGTCCTGTGTTTGGTGGCTCACTGCCCACTAGCAATGTTTCTAGTCGCCACTGTGGGGCAAACGATGTGCAGCTAAGATCACTTTGGAAGTCCAAGTGCCAGAATTCCTTTGCGGGGCACCATCCAGATATCACATTCGTAGCATGCGGGTACTTTCCTCCTAAGCTCTGCATTCGCAGCCAGCTTCAAGGTGTTCCTGTTGTAGATAGACTCTAGTGGAGGTGCCGCTGGAGACGGCCTCTGCTTCTATGTTCTTTGAGGGGGCTGCTTTGAGGAACCTCCTACTCTAGCCTCTACCATGTAAGGCCTTCGGCCTCTCTCAAATACACTCCTGTGAGAGGTGTCTTTCCTTTGGAGAGACAGAGAGCCCTTTTCCTCAAGGGAAAATATCCATGCTCTGTTCTTCTTTTGCACACAGGGAAAGGCCTTTACGGCTGCTTTTCGGCCTTTACCCACGCGAGGGAGGGCAGCTTCCCACTCACTTTGGAGATGGCACTCCTGCAGCGCTGTGGGCCATGCCTGTGCTTCGAAGACAGTAAACTAACCATTCCATTTGAAGAGGGCACACACAGAATGGGAAGTCTCTGTTCTCTGGGAGTAGTGTTTGGTGCTACTGCGGCCCTGTGTTTGGTGGCTCACTGCCCACTAGCAATGTTTCTAGTCGCCACTGTGGGGCAAACGATGTGCAGCTAAGCTCACTTTGGAAGTACAAGTGCCAGAATTCCTTTGCGGGGCACCATCCAGATATCACATTCGTAGCATGCGGGTACTTTCCTCCTAAGCTCTGAATTCGCAGCCAGCTTCAAGGTGTTCCTGTTGTGGATAGACTCTAGTGGAGGTGCCGCTGGAGACGGCCTCTGCTTCTATGTTCCTTGAGAGGGCTATTTTGAGGAACCTCCTACTCTAGCCTCTGCCAAGTACAGCCTTCGGCCTCTCTCAAATACTCACCTGTGAGAGCTTGTCTTTCCTTTGGAGAAACAGAGAGCCCTTTTCCTGAAGGGAAAATGTCCGTGCTCTGTTCTTCTTTTGCACACAGGGAAAGCCCTTTACGGCTGCTGTTCGGCCTTTACCCATGCGAGGGAGGGCAGCTTCCCACTCACTTTGGAGATGGCACTCCTGCAGCGCTGTGGGCCATGCTTGTGCTTCGAAGACACTAAACTAACCTTTCCATTTGAAGAGGGCACACACAGAATGGGAAACCTCTGTTATCTGGGAGAAGTTGTTGGTGCTATTGTGCCTCTGTGTTTGGTGGCTCACTGCCCACTAGCAATATTTCTGCTCGCCACTGGGCGCAAGCGATGTGCAGCGAAGCTCACTTTGGAAGTACAAGTGCCAGAATTCCTTTGCGGGGCACCATCCAGATATCACATTCGTAGCATGCGGGTACTTTCCTCCTAAGCTCTGAATTCGCAGCCAGCTTCAAGGTGTTCCTGTTGTGGATAGACTCTAGTGGAGGTTCCGCTGGAGACGGCCTCTGCTTCTATGTTCTTTGAGAGGGCTGCTTTGAGGAACCTCCTACTCTAGCCTCTGCCAAGTACAGCCTTCGGCCTCTCTCAAATACTCACCTGTGACAGCTTGTCTTTCCTTTGGAGAAACAGAGAGCCCTTTTCCTGAAGGGAAAATGTCCGTGCTCTGTTCTTCTTTTGCACACAGGGAAATGCCTTTACGGCTGCTGTTCGGCCTTTACCCACGCGAGGGAGGGCAGCTTCCCATTCACTTTGGAGATGGGACTCCTGCAGCGCTGTGGGCCATGCCTGTGCTTCGAAGACACTAAACTAGCCTTTCCATTTGCAGAGGGCACGCACAGAATGCTAAGTCTCTGTTCTTTGGGAGAAGTGGTTGGTGCTACTGTGCCTCTGTGTTTGCTGTCTCACTGCCCACTAGCAATGTTTCTGCTCGACACTGTGGGGCAAACGATGTGCAGCTAAGCTCACTTTGGAAGTACAAGTGCCAGAATTCCTTTGCGGGGCACCATCCAGATATCACATTCGTAGCATGCGGGTAATTTCCTCCTAAGCTCTGCATTCGCAGCCAGCTTCAAGGTGTTCCTGTTGTAGATAGACTCTAGTGGAGGTGCCGCTGGAGACGGCCTCTGCTTCTATGTTCTTTGAGAGGGCTGCTTTGAGGAACCTCCTCCTCTAGCGTCTGCCAAGTAAGGCCTTCGGCCTCTCTCAAATACTCACCTGTGAGAGCTTGTCTTTCCTTTGGAGAAACAGAGAGCCCTTTTCCTGAAAGGAAAATGTCCGTGCTCTGTTCTTCTTTTGCACACAGGGAAAGGCCTTTACGGCTGCTGTTCGGCCTTTACCCACGCGAGGGAGGGCAGCTTCCCACTCACTTTGGAGATGGCACTCCTGCAGCGCTGTGGGCCATGCCTGTGCTTCGAAGACAGTAAAATAACCATTCCATTTGAAGAGGGCACACACAGAATGGGAAATCTCTGTTCTTTGGGCGAAGTGGTTGGTGCTACTGTGCCTCTGTGTTTGCTGTCTCCCTGCCCACTAGCAATGTTTCTGCTCGACACTGTGGGGCAAACGATGTGCAGCTAAGCTCACTTTGGAAGTACAAGTGCCAGAATTCCTTTGCGGGGCACCATCCAGATATCACATTCGTAGCATGCGGGTACTTTCCTCCTAAGCTCTGCATTCGCAGCCAGCTTCAAGGTGTTCCTGTTGTGGATAGACTCTAGTGGAGGTGCCGCTGGAGACGGCCTCTGCTTCTATGTTCTTTGAGAGGGCTGCTTTGAGGAACCTCCTACTCTAGCCTCTGCCAAGGAAGGCCTTCGGCCTCTCTCAAATACACACCTGTGAGAGCTTGTCTTTCCTTTGGAGAGACAGAGAGCCCTTTTACTGAAGGGAAAATGTCCATTCTCTGTTCTTCTTTTGCACACACGGAAAGGCCTTTACGGCTGCTGTTTGGCCTTTACCCACGCGAGGGAGGGCAGCTTCCCACTCACTTTGTAGATGGCACTCCTGCAGCGCTGTGGGCCATGCCTGTGCTTCGAAGACAGTAAAATAACCATTCCATTTGAAGAGGGCACACACACAATGGGAAATCTCTGTTCTCTGGGAGTAGTGTTTGGTGCTACTGCGGCCCTGTGTTTGGTGGCTCACTGCCCACTAGCAATGTTTCTAGTCGCCACTGTGGGGCAAACGATGTGCAGCTAAGCTCACTTTGGAAGTACAAGTGCCAGAATTCCTTTGCGGGGCACCATCCAGATATCACATTCGTAGCATGCGGGGACTTTCCTCCTAAGCTCTCCATTCGCAGCCAGCTTCAAGGTGTTCCTGTTGTGGATAGACTCTAGTGGATGTGCCGCTGGAGAAGGCCTCTGCTTCTGTGTTCCTTGAGAGGGCTACTTTGAGGAACCTCCTACTCTAGCCTTTGCCAAGTACAGTCTTCGGCCTCTCTCAAATAATCACTTACCTGTGAGAGCTTGTCTTTCCTTTGGAGAAACAGCCCTTTTCCTGATGGGAAAATGTCCGTGCTCTGTTCTTCTTTTGCACACAGGGAAAGGCCTTTACGGCTGCTGTTCGGCCTTTACCCACGCGAGGGAGGGCAGCTTCCCATTCACTTTGGAGATGGCACTCCTGCAGCGCTGTGGGCCATGCCTGTGCTTCGAAGACACTAAACTACCCTTTCCATTTGCAGAGGGCACGCACAGAATGCTAAGTCTCTGCTCTTTGGGAGAAGTGGTTGGTGCTACTGTGCCTCTGTGTTTGCTGTCTCCCTGCCCACTAGCAATGTTTCTGCTCGACTCTGTGGGGCAAACGATGTGCAGCTAAGCTCACTTTGGAAGTACAAGTGCCAGAATTCCTTTGCGGGGCACCATCCAGATATCACATTCGTAGCATGCGGGTACTTTCCTCCTAAGCTCTGCATTCGCAGCCAGCTTCAAGGTGTTCCTGTTGTGGATAGACTCTAGTGGAGGTGCCGCTGGAGACGGCCTCTGCTTCTATGTTCTTTGAGAGGGCTGCTTTGAGGAACCTCCTACTCTAGCCTCTGCCAAGGAAGGCCTTCGGCCTCTCTCAAATACTCACTTACCTGTGAG
This sequence comes from Kogia breviceps, assembly GCF_026419965.1. Lineage (NCBI taxonomy): Eukaryota > Metazoa > Chordata > Mammalia > Artiodactyla > Physeteridae > Kogia > Kogia breviceps. The sequence continues at coordinate 31,217,404 of NC_081324.1, forward strand.
AGCTTGCCTTTCCTTTGGAGAGACAGAGAGCCCTTTTCCTGCAGGGAAAATGTCCGTGCTCTGTTCTTCTTTTGCACACAGGGAAAGGCCTTTACGGCTGCTGTTCGGCCTTTACCCATGCGAGGGAGGGCAGCTTCCCACTCACTTTGGAGATGGCACTCCTGCAGCGCTGTGGGCCATGCCTGTGCTTCGAAGACAGTAAACTAACCATTCCATTTGAAGAGGGCACACACAGAATGGGAAATCTCTGTTCTCTGGGAGTAGTGTTTGGTGCTACTGCGGCCCTGTGTTTGGTGGCTCACTGCCCACTAGCAATGTTTCTAGTCGCCACTGTGGGGCAAACGATGTGCAGCTAAGCTCAATTTGGAAGTACAAGTGCCAGAATTCCTTTGCGGGGCACCATCCAGATATCACATTTGTAGCATGCGGGTACTTTCCTCCTAAGCTTTGAATTCGCAGCCAGCTTCAAGGTGTTCCTGTTGTGGATAGACTCTAGTGGAGGGGCCGCTGGAGACGGCCTCTGCTTCTGTGTTCCTTGAGAGGGCTACTTTGAGGAACCTCCTACTCTAGCCTCTGCCAAGGATAGCTTTCGGCCTCTCTCAAATACCCACTTACCTGTGAGAGCTTGTCTTTCCTTTGGAGAAACAGAGAGCCCTTTTCCTGAAGGGAAAATGTCCGTGCTCTGTTCTTCTTTTGCACACAGGGAAAGGCCTTTACGGCTGCTGTTCGGCATTAACCCAAGCGAGTGAGGGCAGCTTCCCATTCACTTTGGAGATGGCACTCCTGCAGCGCTGTGGGCCATGCCTGTGCTTCGAAGACACTAAACTACCCTTTCCATTTGCAGAGGGCATGCACAGAATGCTAAGTCTCTGTTCTTTGGGAGAAGTGGTTGGTGCTACTGTGCCTCTGTGTTTGCTGTCTCACTGCCCACTAGCAATGTTTCTGCTCGACAATGTGGGGCAAACGATGTGCAGCTAAGCTCACTTTGGAAGTACAAGTGCCAGAATTCCTTTGCGGGTCACCATCCAGATATCACATTCGTAGCATGCGGGTACTTTCCTCCTAAGCTCTGAATTCGCAGCCAGCTTCAAGGTGTTCCTGTTGTGGATAGACTCTAGTGGAGGTGCCGCTGGAGACGGCCTCTGCTTCTATGTCCCTTGAGAGGGCTACTTTGAGGAACCTCCTACTCTAGCCTCTGCCAAGTACAGCCTTCGGCCTCTCTCAAATACTCACTTACCTGTGAGAGCTTGTCTTTCCTTTGGAGAAACAGCCCTTTTCCTGAAGGGAAAATGTCCGTGCTCTGTTCTTCTTTTGCACACAGGGAAAGGGCTTTACGGCTGCTGTTCGGCCTTTACCCACGCGAGGGAGGGCAGCTTCCCATTCACTTTGGAGATGGCACTCCTGCAGCGCTGTGGGCCATGCCTGTGCTTCGAAGACACAAAACTAACCTTTCCATTTGAAGAGGGCACACACAGAATGGGAAACCTCTGTTATCTGGGAGAAGTTGTTGGTGCTACTGTGCCTCTGTGTTTGGTGGCACACTGCCCACTAACAATATTTCTGCTCACCACTGGGGGCAAGCGATGTGCAGCGAAGCTCACTTTGGAAGTACAAGTGCCAGAATTCCTTTGCGGGGCACCATCCAGATATCACATTCGTAGCATGCGGGTACTTTCCTCCTAAGCTCTGAATTCGCAGCCAGCTTCAAGGTGTTCCTGTTGTGGATAGACTCTACTGGAGGTTCTGCTGGAGACGGCCTCTGCTTCTATGTTCTTTGAGAGGCCTACTTTGAGGAACCTCCTACTCTAGCCTCTGCCAAGTACAGCCTTCGGCCTCTCTCAAATACTCACCTGTGACAGCTTGTCTTTCCTTTGGAGAAACAGAGAGCCCTTTTCCTGAAGGGAAAATGTCCGTGCTCTGTTCTTCTTTTGCACACAGGGAAATGCCTTTACGGCTGCTGTTCGGCCTTTACCCACGCGAGGGAGGGCAGCTTCCCATTCACTTTGGAGATGGGACTCCTGCAGCGCTGTGGGCCATGCCTGTGCTTCGAAGACACTAAACTAGCCTTTCCATTTGCAGAGGGCACGCACAGAATGCTAAGTCTCTGTTCTTTGGGAGAAGTGGTTGGTGCTACTGTGCCTCTGTGTTTGCTGTCTCACTGCCCACTAGCAATGTTTCTGCTCGACACTGTGGGGCAAACGATGTGCAGCTAAGCTCACTTTGGAAGTACAAGTGCCAGAATTCCTTTGCGGGGCACCATCCAGATATCACATTCGTAGCATGCGGGTACTTTCCTCCTAAGCTCTGCATTCGCAGCCAGCTTCAAGGTGTTCCTGTTGTAGATAGACTCTAGTGGAGGTGCCGCTGGAGACGGCCTCTGCTTCTATGTTCTTTGAGAGGGCTGCTTTGAGGAACCTCCTCCTCTAGCGTCTGCCAATTAAGGCCTTCGGCCTCTCTCAAATACTCACCTGTGAGAGCTTGTCTTTCCTTTGGAGAAACAGAGAGCCCTTTTCCTGAAGGGAAAATGTCCGTGCTCTGTTCTTCTTTTGCACACAGGGAAAGGCCTTTACGGCTGCTGTTCGGCCTTTACCCACGCGAGGGAGGGCAGCTTCCCACTCACTTTGGAGATGGCACTCCTGCAGCGCTGTGGGCCATGCCTGTGCTTCGAAGACAGTAAAATAACCATTCCATTTGAAGAGGGCACACACAGAATGGGAAATCTCTGTTCTTTGGGAGAAGTGGTTGGTGCTACTGTGCCTCTGTGTTTGCTGTCTCCCTGCCCACTAGCAATGTTTCTGCTCGCCACTGTGGGGCAAACGATGTGCAGCTAAGCTCACTTTGGATGTACAAGTGCCAGAATTCCTTTGCGGGGCACCATCCAGATATCACATTCGTAGCATGCGGGTACTTTCCTCCTAAGCTCTGCATTCGCAGCCAGCTTCAAGGTGTTCCTGTTGTGGATAGACTCTAGTGGAGGTGCCGCTGGAGACGGCCTCTGCTTCTATGTTCTTTGAGAGGGCTGCTTTTAGGAACCTCCTACTCTAGCCTCTGCCAAGGAAGGCCTTCGGCCTCTCTCAAATACACACCTGTGAGAGCTTGTCTTTCCTTTGGAGAGACAGAGAGCCCTTTTCCTGAAGGGAAAATGTCCATGCTCTGTTCTTTTGCACACACGGAAAGGCCTTTACGGCTGCTTTTCGGCCTTTACCCACGCGAGGGAGGGCAGCTTCCCACTCACTTTGGAGATGGCACTCCTGCAGCGCTGTGGGCCATGCCTGTGCTTCGAAGACAGTAAAATAACCATTCCATTTGAAGAGGGCACACACAGAATGGGAAATCTCTGTTCTCTGGGAGTAGTGTTTGGTGCTACTGCGGCCCTGTGTTTGGTGGCTCACTGCCCACTAGCAATGTTTCTAGTCGCCACTGTGGGGCAAACGATGTGCAGCTAAGCTCACTTTGGAAGTACAAGTGCCAGAATTCCTTTGCGGGGCACCATCCAGATATCACATTCGTAGCATGCGGGTACTTTCCTCCTAAGCTCTCCATTCGCAGCCAGCTTCAAGGTGTTCCTGTTGTGGATAGACTCTAGTGGAGGTGCCGCTGGAGAAGGCCTCTGCTTCTGTGTTCCTTGAGAGGGCTACTTTGAGGAACCTCCTACTCTAGCCTCTGAAAGTACAGTCTTCGGCGTCTCTCAAATACTCACTTACCTGTGAGAGCTTCTCTTTCCTTTGGAGAAACGGCCCTTTTCCTGATGGGAAAATGTCCGTGCTCTGTTCTTCTTTTGCACACAGGGAAAGGCCTTTACGGCTGCTGTTCGGCCTTTACCCACGCGAGGGAGGGCAGCTTCCCATTCACTTTGGAGATGGCACTCCTGCAGCTCTGTGGGCCATGCCTGTGCTTCGAAGACACTAAACTACCCTTTCCATTTGCAGAGGGCACGCACAGAATGCTAAGTCTCTGTTCTTTGGGAGAAGTGGTTGGTGCTACTGTGCCTCTGTGTTTGCTGTCTCCCTGCCCACTAGCAATGTTTCTGCTCGACACTGTGGGGCAAACGATGTGCAGCTAAGCTCACTTTGGAAGTACAAGTGCCAGAATTCCTTTGCGGGGCACCATCCAGATATCACATTCGTAGCATGCGGGTACTTTCCTCCTAAGCTCTGAAGTCGCAGCCAGCTTCAAGGTGTTCCTGTTGTGGATAGACTCTAGTGGAGGTGCCGCTGGAGACGGCCTCTGCTTCTTTGTTCCTTGAGAGGGCTACTTTGAGGAACCTCCTACTCTAGCCTCTGCCAAGTACAGCCTTCGGCCTCTCTCAAATACTCACTTACCTGTGAGAGCTTGTCTTTCCTTTGGAGAAACAGCCCTTTTCCTGAAGGGAAAATGTCCGTGCTCTGTTCTTTTGCACACAGGGAAAGCTCTTTACGGGTGCTGTTCGGCCTTTACCCACGCGAGGGAGGGCAGCTTCCCACTCACTTGGGAGATGGCACTCCTGCAGCGCTGTGGGCCATGCCTGTGCTTCGAAGACACTAAACTAACCTTTCCATTTGAAGAGGGCACACACAGAATGGGAAACCTCTGTTATCTGGGAGAAGTGGTTGGTGCTACTGTGCCTCTGTGTTTGGTGGCTCACTGCCCACTAGCAATATTTCTGCTCGCCACTGGGGGCAAGCGATGTGCAGCTAAGCTCACTTTGGAAGTACAAGTGCCAGAATTCCTTTGCGGGGCACCATCCAGATATCACATTCGTAGCATGCAGGTACTTTCCTCCTATGCTCTGCATTCGCAGCCAGGTTCAATGTGTTCCTGTTGTGAATAGACTCTAGTGGAGGTTCCGCTGGGGACGGCCTCTGCTTCTATGTTCTTTGAGAGGGCTGCTTTGAGGAACTTCCTACTATAGCATGTGCCAAGTACAGCCTTCGGCCTCTCTCAAATACTCACCTGTGAGAGCTTGTCTTTCCTTTGGAGAAACAGAGAGCCCTTTTCCTGAAGGGAAAATGTCCGTGCTCTGTTCTTCTTTTGCACACAGGGAAAGGCCTTTACGGCTGCTGTTCGGCCTTTACCCACGCGAGGGAGGGCAGCTTCCCATTCACTTTGGAGATGGCACTCCTGCAGCGTTGTGGGCCATGCCTGTGCTTCGAAGACACTAAACTACCCTTTCCATTTGCAGAGGGCACGCACAGAATGCTAAGTCTCTGTTCTTTGGGAGAAGTGGTTGGTGCTACTGTGCCTCTGTGTTTGCTGTCTCACTGCCCACTAGCAATGTTTCTGCTCGACACTGTGGGGCAAACGATGTGCAGCTAAGCTCACTTTGGAAGTACAAGTGCCAGAATTCCTTTGCGGGGCACCATCCAGATATCACATTCGTCGCATGCGGGTACTTTCCTCCTAAGCTCTGAATTCGCAGCCAGCTTCAAGGTGTTCCTGTTGTGGATAGACTCTAGTGGAGGTGCCGCTGGAGACGGCCTCTGCTTCTTTGTTCCTTGAGAGGGCTACTTTGAGGAACCTCCTACTCTAGCCTCTGCCAAGTACAGCCTTCGGCCTCTCTCAAATACTCACTTACCTGTGAGAGCTTGTCTTTCCTTTGGAGAAACAGCCCTTTTCCTGAAGGGAAAATGTCCGTGCTCTGTTCTTCTTTTGCACACAGGGAAAGGCCTTTACGGCTGCTGTTCGGCCTTTACCCACGCGAGGGAGGGCAGCTTCCCATTCACTTTGGAGATGGCACTCCTGCAGCGCTGTGGGCCATGCCTGTGCTTCGAAGACACTAAACTACCCTTTCCATTTGCAGAGGGCACGCACAGAATGCTAAGTCTCTGCTCTTTGGGAGAACTGGTTGGTGCTACTGTGCCTCTGTGTTTGCTGTCTCCCTGCCCACTAGCAATGTTTCTGCTCGACACTGTGGGGCAAACGATGTGCAGCTAAGCTCACTTTGGAAGTACAAGTGCCAGAATTCCTTTGCGGGGCACCATCCAGATATCACATTCGTAGCATGCGGGTACTTTCCTCCTAAGCTCTGCATTCGCAGCCAGCTTCAAGGTGTTCCTGTTGTAGATAGACTCTAGTGGAGGTGCCGCTGGAGACGGCCTCTGCTTCTATGTTCTTTGAGAGGGCGCTTTGAGGAACCTCCTCCTCTAGCGTCTGCCAAGTAAGGCCTTCGGCCTCTCTCAAATACTCACCTGTGAGAGCTTGTCTTTCCTTTGGAGAAACAGAGAGCCCTTTTCCTGAAAGGAAAATGTCCGTGCTCTGTTCTTCTTTTGCACACAGGGAAAGGCCTTTACGGCTGCTGTTCGGCCTTTACCCACGCGAGGGAGGGCAGCTTCCCACTCACTTTGGAGATGGCACTCCTGCAGCGCTGTGGGCCATGCCTGTGCTTCGAAGACAGTAAAATAACCATTCCATTTGAAGAGGGCACACACAGAATGGGAAATCTCTGTTCTTTGGGAGAAGTGGTTGGTGCTACTGTGCCTCTGTGTTTGCTGTCTCCCTGCCCACTAGCAATGTTTCTGCTCGCCACTGTGGGGCAAACGATGTGCAGCTAAGCTCACTTTGGAAGTACAAGTGCCAGAATTCCTTTGCGGGGCACCATCCAGATATCACATTCGTAGCATGCGGGTACTTTCCTCCTAAGCTCTCCATTCGCAGCCAGCTTCAAGGTGTTCCTGTTGTGGATAGACTCTAGTGGATGTGCCGCTGGAGAAGGCCTCTGCTTCTGTGTTCCTTGAGAGGGCTACTTTGAGGAACCTCCTACTCTAGCCTCTGCCAAGTACAGTCTTCGGCCTCTCTCAAATAATCACTTACCTGTGAGAGCTTGTCTTTCCTTTGGAGAAACAGCCCTTTTCCTGATGGGAAAATGTCCGTGCTCTGTTCTTCTTTTGCACACAGGGAAAGGCCTTTACGGCTGCTGTTCCGCCTTTACCCACGCGAGGGAGGGCAGCTTCCCATTCACTTTGGAGATGGCACTCCTGCAGCGCTGTGGGCCATGCCTGTGCTTCGAAGACACTAAACTACCCTTTCCATTTGCAGAGGGCACGCACAGAATGCTAAGTCTCTGTTCTTTGGGAGAAGTGGTTGGTGCTACTGTGCCTCTGTGTTTGCTGTCTCCCTGCCCACTAGCAATGTTTCTGCTCGACACTGTGGGGCAAACGATGTGCAGCTAAGCTCACTTTGGAAGTACAAGTGCCAGAATTCCTTTGCGGGGCACCATCCAGATATCACATTCGTAGCATGCGGGTACTTTCCTCCTAAGCTCTGCATTCGCAGCCAGCTTCAAGGTGTTCCTGTTGTGGATAGACTCTAGTGGAGGTGCCGCTGGAGACGGCCTCTGCTTCCATGTTCTTTGAGAGGGCTGCTTTGAGGAACCTCCTACTCTAGCCTCTGCCAAGGAAGGCCTTCGGCCTCTCTCAAATACACACCTGTGAGAGCTTGTCTTTCCTTTGGAGAGACAGAGAGCCCTTTTCCTGAAGGGAAAATGTCCGTGCTCTGTTCTTCTTTTGCACAGAGGGAAAGGCCTTTACGGCTGCTGTTCGGCCTTTACCCAGGCGAGGGAGGGCAGCTTCCCAATCACTTTGGAGATGGCACTCCTGCAGCGTTGTGGGCCATGCCTGTGCTTCGAAGAAAGTAAACTAACCATTCCATTTGAAGAGGGCACACACAGAATGGGAAATCTCTGTTCTCTGGGAGTAGTGTTTGGTGCTACTGCGGCCCTGTGTTTGGTGGCTCACTGCCCACTAGCAATGTTTCTAGTCGCCACTGTGGGGCAAACGATGTGCAGCTAAGCTCACTTTGGAAGTACAAGTGCCAGAATTCCTTTGCGGGGCACCATCCAGATATCACATTCGTAGCATGCGGGTACTTTCCTCCTAAGCTCTGAAGTCGCAGCCAGCTTCAAGGTGTTCCTGTTGTGGATAGACTCTAGTGGAGGTGCCGCTGGAGACGGCCTCTGCTTCTTTGTTCCTTGAGAGGGCTACTTTGAGGAACCTCCTACTCTAGCCTCTGCCAAGTACAGCCTTCGGCCTCTCTCAAATACTCACTTACCTGTGAGAGCTTGTCTTTCCTTTGGAGAAACAGCCCTTTTCCTGAAGGGAAAATGTCCGTGCTCTGTTCTTTTGCACACAGGGAAAGCCCTTTACGGGTGCTGTTCGGCCTTTACCCACGCGAGGGAGAGCAGCTTCCCACTCACTTGGGAGATGGCACTCCTGCAGCTCTGTGGGCCATGCCTGTGCTTCGAAGACACTAAACTAACCTTTCCATTTGAAGAGGGCACACACAGAATGGGAAACCTCTGTTATCTGGGAGAAGTGGTTGGTGCTACTGTGCCTCTGTGTTTGGTGGCTCACTGCCCACTAGCAATATTTCTGCTCGCCACTGGGGGCAAGCGATGTGCAGCTAAGCTCACTTTGGAAGTACAAGTGCCAGAATTCCTTTGCGGGGCACCATCCAGATATCACATTCGTAGCATGCAGGTACTTTCCTCCTATGCTCTGCATTCGCAGCCAGGTTCAATGTGTTCCTGTTGTGAATAGACTCTAGTGGAGGTTCCGCTGGAGACGGCCTCTGCTTCTATGTTCTTTGAGAGGGCTGCTTTGAGGAACTTCCTACTATAGCATGTGCCAAGTACAGCCTTCGGCCTCTCTCAAATACTCACCTGTGAGAGCTTGTCTTTCCTTTGGAGAAACAGAGAGCCCTTTTCCTGAAGGGAAAATGTCCGTGCTCTGTTCTTCTTTTGCACACAGGGAAAGGCCTTTACGGCTGCTGTTCGGCCTTTACCCACGCGAGGGAGGGCAGCTTCCCATTCACTTTGGAGATGGCACTCCTGCAGCGCTGTGGGCCATGCCTGTGCTTCGAAGACACTAAACTACCCTTTCCATTTGCAGAGGGCACGCACAGAATGCTAAGTCTCTGCTCTTTGGGAGAAGTGGTTGGTGCTACTGTGCCTCTGTGTTTGCTGTCTCCCTGCCCACTAGCAATGTTTCTGCTCGACACTGTGGGGCAAACGATGTGCAGCTAAGCTCACTTTGGAAGTACAAGTGCCAGAATTCCTTTGCGGGGCACCATCCAGATATCACATTCGTAGCATGCGGGTACTTTCCTCCTAAGCTCTGCATTCGCAGCCAGCTTCAAGGTGTTCCTGTTGTGGATAGACTCTAGTGGAGGTGCCGCTGGAGACGGCCTCTGCTTCTATGTTCTTTGAGAGGGCTGCTTTGAGGAACCTCCTACTCTAGCCTCTGCCAAGGAAGGCCTTCGGCCTCTCTCAAATACACACCTGTGAGAGCTTGTCTTTCCTTTGGAGAGACAGAGAGCCCTTTTCCTGAAGGGAAAATGTCCGTGCTCTGTTCTTCTTTTGCACACAGGGAAAGGCCTTTACGGCTGCTGTTCGTCCTTTACCCACGCGAGGGAGGGCAGCTTCCCACTCACTTTGGAGATGGCACTCCTGCAGCGCTGTGGGCCATGCCTGTGCTTCGAAGACAGTAAACTAACCATTCCATTTGAAGAGGGCACACACAGAATGGGAAATCTCTGTTCTCTGGGAGTAGTGTTTGGTGCTACTGCGGCCCTGTGTTTGGTGGCTCACTGCCCACTAGCAATGTTTCTAGTCGCCACTGTGGGGCAAACGATGTGCAGCTAAGCTCACTTTGGAAGTACAAGTGCCAGAATTCCTTTGCGGGGCACCATCCAGATATCACATTCGTAGCATGCGGGTACTTTCCTCCTAAGCTCTGAATTCGCAGCCAGCTTCAAGGTGTTCCTGTTGTGGATAGACTCTAGTGGAGGTGCCGCTGGAGACGGCCTCTGCTTCTGTGTTCCTTGAGAGGGCTACTTTGAGGAACCTCCTACTCTAGCCTCTGCCAAGTACAGCCTTCGGCCTCTCTCAAATACTCACTTACCTGTGAGAGCTTGTCTTTCCTTTGGAGAAACAGCCCTTTTCCTGAAGGGAAAATGTCCGTGCTCTGTTTTTCTTTTGCACAGAGGGAAAGGCCTTTACGGCTGCTGTTCGGCCTTTACCCACGCGAGGGAGGGCAGCTTCCCACTCACTTGGGAGATGGCACTCCTGCAGCGCTGTGGGCCATGCCTGTGCTTCGAAGACACTAAACTAACCTTTCCATTTGAAGAGGGCACACACAGAATGGGAAACCTCTGTTATCTGGGAGAAGTTGTTGGTGCTACTGTGCCTCTGTGTTTGGTGGCTCACTGCCCACTAGCAATATTTCTGCTCGCCACTGGGGGCAAGCGATGTGCAGCTAAGCTCACTTTGGAAGTACAAGTGCCAGAATTCCTTTGCGGGGCACCATCCAGATATCACATTCGTAGCATGCAGGTACTTTCCTCCTATGCTCTGCATTTGCAGCCAGGTTCAATGTGTTCCTGTTGAGGATAGAGTCTAGTGGAGGTTCCGCTGGAGACGGCCTCTGCTTCTATGTTCTTTGAGAGGGCTGCTTTGAGGAACTTCCTACTATAGCATGTGCCAAGTACAGCCTTCGGCCTCTCTCAAATACTCACCTGTGAGAGCTTGTCTTTCCTTTGGAGAAACAGAGAGCCCTTTTCCTGAAGGGAAAATGTCCGTGCTCTGTTCTTCTTTTGCACACAGGGAAAGGCCTTTACGGCTGTTGTTCGGCCTTTACCCACGCGAGGGAGGGCAGCTTCCCATTCACTTTGGAGATGGCACTCCTGCAGCGCTGTGGGCCATGCCTGTGCTTCGAAGACACTAAACTAGCCTTTCCATTTGCAGAGGGCACGCACAGAATGCTAAGTCTCTGTTCTTTGGGAGAAGTGGTTGGTGCTACTGTGCCTCTGTGTTTGCTGTCTCACTGCCCACTAGCAATGTTTCTGCTCGACACTGTGGGGCAAACGATGTGCAGCTAAGCTCACTTTGGAGGTACAAGTGCCAGAATACCTTTCCGGGGCACCATCCAGATATCACATTCGTAGCATGCGGGTACTTTCCTCCTAAGCTCTGAATTCGCAGCCAGCTTCAAGGTGTTCCTGTTGTGGATAGACTCTAGTGGAGGTGCCGCTGGAGACGGCCTCTGCTTCTATGTTCCTTGAGAGGGCTACTTTGAGGAACCTCCTACTCTAGCCTCTGCCAAGTACAGCCTTCGGCCTCTCTCAAATACTCACTTACCTGTGAGAGCTTGTCTTTCCTTTGGAGAAACAGCCCTTTTACTGAAGGGAAAATGTCCGTGCTCTGTTCTTCTTTTGCACACAGGGAAAGCCCTTTACGGCTGCTGTTCGGCCTTTACACACGCGAGGGAGGGCAGCTTCCCATTCACTTTGGAGATGGCACTCCTGCAGCGCTGTGGGCCATGCCTGTGCTTCGAAGACACAAAACTAACCTTTCCATTTGAAGAGGGCACACACAGAATGGGAAACCTCTGTTATCTGGGAGAAGTTGTTGGTGCTACTGTGCCTCTGTGTTTGGTGGCTCACTGCCCACTAACAATATTTCTGCTCGCCACTGGGGGCAAGCGATGTGCAGCTATGCTCACTTTGGTAGGACAAGTGCCAGAATTCCTTTGCGGGGCACCATCCATATATCACATTCGTAGCATGCAGGTACTTTCCTCCTATGCTCTGCATTCGCAGCCAGGTTCAATGTGTTCCTGTTGTGGATAGACTCTAGTGGAGGTTCCGCTGGAGACGGCCTCTGCTTCTATGTTCTTTGAGAGGGCTGCTTTGAGAAACTTCCTACTATAGCATGTGCCAAGTACAGCCTTCGGCCTCTCTCAAATACTCACCTGTGAGAGCTTGTCTTTCCTTTGGAGAAACAGCCCTTTTCCTGAAGGGAAAATATCCGTGCTCTGTTTTTCTTTTGCACACAGGGAAAGGCCTTTACGGCTGCTCTTCGGCCTTTACCCACGCGAGGGAGGGCAGCTTCCCATTCACTTTGGAGATGGCACTCCTGCAGCGCTGTGGGCCATGCCTGTGCTTCGAAGACACTAAACTAACCTTTCCATTTGAAGAGGGTACACACAGAAGGGGAAACCTCTGTTATCTGGGAGAAGTTGTTGGTGCTACTGTGCCTCTGTGTTTGGTGGCTCACTGCCCACTAGCAATATTTCTGCTCGCCACTGGGGGCAAGCGATGTGCAGCTAAGATCACTTTGGAAGTACAAGTTCCAGAATTCCTTTGCGGGGCACCATCCAGATATCACATTCGTAGCATGCAGGTACTTTCCTCCTATGCTCTGCATTCGCAGCCAGGTTCAATGTGTTCCTGTTGTGGATAGACTCTAGTGGAGGTTCCCCTGGAGACGGCCTCTGCTTCTATGTTCTTTGAGAGGGCTGCTTTGAGGAACTTCCTACTATAGCATGTGCCAAGTACAGCCTTCGGCCTCTCTCAAATACTCACCTGTGAGAGCTTGTCTTTCCTTTGGAGAAACAGAGAGCCCTTTTCCTGAAGGGAAAATGTCCGTGCTCTGTTCTTCTTTTGCACACAGGGAAAGGCCTTTACGGCTGCTGTTCGGCCTTTACCCACGCGAGGGAGGGCAGCTTCCCATTCACTTTGGAGATGGCACTCCTGCAGCGCTGTGGGCCATGCCTGTGCTTTGAAGACACTAAACTACCCTTTCCATTTGCAGAGGGCACGCACAGAATGCTAAGTCTCTGTTCTTTGGGAGAAGTGGTTGGTGCTACTGTGCCTCTGTGTTTGCTGTCTCACTGCCCACTAGCAATGTTTCTGCTCGACACTGTGGGGCAAACGATGTGCAGCTAAGCTCACTTTGGAAGTACAAGTGCCAGAATTCCTTTGCGGGGCACCATCCAGATATCACATTCGTAGCATGCGGGTACTTTCCTCCTAAGCTCTGCATTCGCAGCCAGCTTCAAGGTGTTCCTGTTGTAGATAGACTCTAGTGGAGGTGCCGCTGGAGACGGCCTCTGCTTCTATGTTCTTTGAGAGGGCTGCTTTGAGGATCTTCCTACTCTAGCCTCTGCCAAGTAAGGCCTTCGGCCTCTCTCAAATACACACCTGTGAGAGCTTGTCTTTCCTTTGGAGAGACAGAGAGCCCTTTTCCTGAAGGGAAAATGTCCATGCTCTGTTCTTCTTTTGCACACAGGGAAAGGTCTTTACGGATGCTGTTCGGCCTTTACCCACGCGAGGGAGGGCAGCTTCCCACTCACTTTGGAGAGGGCACTGCTGCAGCGCTGTGGGCCATGCCTGTGCTTCGAAGACACTAAACTAACCTTTCCATTTGAAGAGGGCACACACAGAATGGGAAATCTCTGTTCTCTGGGAGTAGTGTTTGGTGCTACTGCGGCCCTGTGTTTGGTGGCTCACTGCCCACTAGCAATGTTTCTAGTCGCCACTGTGGGGCAAACGATGTGCAGCTAAGCTCACTTTGGAAGTACAAGTGCCAGAATTCCTTTGCGGGGCACCATCCAGATATCACATTCGTAGCATGCGGGTACTTTCCTCCTAAGCTCTGAATTCGCAGCCAGCTTCAAGGTGTTCCTGTTGTGGATAGACTCTAGTGGAGGTGCCGCTGGAGACGGCCTCTGCTTCTATGTTCCTTGAGAGGGCTACTTTGAGGAACCTCCTACTCTAGCCTCTGCCAAGTACAGCCTTCGGCCTCTCTCAAATACTCACCTGTGAGAGCTTGTCTTTCCTTTGGAGAAACAGAGAGCCCTTTTCCTGAAGGGAAAATGTCCGTGCTCTGTTCTTCTTTTGCACACAGGGAAAGGCCTTTACGGCTGCTGTTCGGCCTTTACCCACGCGAGGGAGGGCAGCTTCCCATTCATTTTGGAGATGGCACTCCTGCAGCGCTGTGGGCCATGCCTGTTCTTCGAAGACACTAAACTACCCTTTCCATTTGCAGAGGGCACGCACAGAATGCTAAGTCTCTGTTCTTTGGGAGAAGTGGTTGGTGCTACTGTGCCTCTGTGTTTGCTGTCTCCCTTCCCACTAGCAATGTTTCTGCTTGACACTGTGGGGTAAACGATGTGCAGCTAAGCTCATTTTGGAAGTACAAGTGCCAGAATTCCTTTGGGGGCACCATCCAGATATCACATTCGTAGCATGCGGGTACTTTCCTCCTAAGCTCTGCATTCGCAGCCAGCTTCAAGGTGTTCCTGTTGTGGATAGACTCTAGTGGAGGTGCCGCTGGAGACGGCCTCTGATTCTATGTTCTTTGAGAGGGCTGCTTTGAGGAACCTCCTACTCTAGCCTCTGCCAAGTAAGGCCTTCGTCCTCTCTCAAATGCACACCTGTGAGAGCTTGTCTTTCCTTTGGAGAGACAGAGAGCCCCTTTCCTGAAGGGAAAATGTCCATGCTCTGTTCTTCTTTTGCACACACGGAAAGGCCTTTACGGCTGCTGTTCGGCCTTTACCCACGGGAGGGAGGGCAGCTTCCCACTCACTTTGGAGATGGCACTCCTGCAGCGCTGTGGGCCATGCCTGTGCTTCGAAGACAGTAAACTAACCATTCCATTTGAAGAGGGCACACACAGAATGGGAAATCTCTGTTCTCTGGGAGTAGTGTTTGGTGCTACTGCGGCCCTCTGTTTGGTGGCTCACTGCCCACTAGCAATGTTTCTAGTCGCCACTGTGGGGCAAACGATGTGCAGCTAAGCTCACTTTGGAAGTACAAGTGCCAGAATTCCTTTGCGGGGCACCATCCAGATATCACATTTGTAGCATGCGGGTACTTTCCTCCTAAGCTCTCCATTCGCAGCCAGCTTCAAGGTGTTCGTGTTGTGGATAGACTCTAGTGGAGGTGCCGCTGGAGAAGGCCTCTGCTTCTGTGTTCCTTGAGAGGGCTACTTTGAGGAACCTCCTACTCTAGCCTCTGAAAGTACAGTCTTCGGCGTCTCTCAAATACTCACTTACCTGTGAGAGCTTGTCTTTCCTTTGGAGAAACGGCCCTTTTCCTGATGGGAAAATGTCCGTGCTCTGTTCTTCTTTTGCACACAGGGAAAGGCCTTTACGGCTGCTGTTCGGCCTTTACCCACGCGAGGGAGGGCAGCTTCCCATTCACTTTGGAGATGGCACTCCTGCAGCTCTGTGGGCCATGCCTGTGCTTCGAAGACACTAAACTACCCTTTCCATTTGCAGAGGGAACGCACAGAATGCTAAGTCTCTGTTCTTTGGGAGAAGTGGTTGGTGCTACTGTGCCTCTGTGTTTGCTGTCTCACTGCCCACTAGCAATGTTTCTGCTCGACACTGTGGGGCAAACGATGTGCAGCTAAGCTCACTTTGGAAGTACAAGTGCCAGAATTCCTTTGCGGGGCACCATCCAGATATCACATTCGTAGCATGCGGGTACTTTCCTCCTAAGCTCTGCATTCGCAGCCAGCTTCAAGGTGTTCCTGTTGTGGATAGACTCTAGTGGAGGTTCCGCTGGAGACGGCCTCTGCTTCTATGTTCTTTGAGAGGGCTGCTTTCAGGAATCTCCTACTCTAGCCTCTGCCAAGTAAGGCCTTCGGCCTCTCTCAAATACACACCTGTGAGAGCTTGTCTTTCCTTTGGAGAGACAGAGAGCCCTTTTCCTGAAGGGAAAATGTCCATGCTCTGTTCTTCTTTTGCACACAGGGAAAGGCCTTTACGGCAGCTGTTCGGCCTTTACCCACGTGAGCGAGGGCAGCTTCCTATTCACTTTGGAAATGGCACTCCTGCAGCGCTGTGGGCCATGCCTGTGCTTCGAAGACAGTAAACTAACCATTCCATTTGAAGAGGGCACACACAGAATGGGAAATCTCTGTTCTCTGGGAGTAGTGTTTGGTGCTACTGCGGCCCTGTGTTTGGTGGCTCACGGCCCACTAGCAATGTTTCTAGTTGCCACTGTGGGACAAACGATGTGCAGCTAAGCTCACTTTGGAAGTACAAGTGCCAGAATTCCTTTGCGGGGCACCATCCAGATATCACATTTGTAGCATGCGGGTACTTTCCTCCTAAGCTCTGCATTCGCAGCCAGCTTCAAGGTGTTCCTGTTGTGGATAGACTCTAGTGGAGGTGCCGCTGGAGACGGACTCTGCTTCTATGTGCCTTGAGAGGGCTACTTTGAGGAACCTCCTACTCTAGCCTCTGCCAAGTACAGCCTTCGGCCTTTCTCAAATACTCACTTACCTGTGAGAGCTTGTCTTTCCTTTGGAGAAACAGCCCTTTTCCTGAAGGGAAAATGTCCGTGCTCTGTTCTTCTTTTGCACACAGGGAAAGCCCTTTACGGCTGCTGTTCGGCCTTTACCCACGCGAGGGAGGGCAGCTTCCCATTCACTTTGGAGATGGCACTCCTGCAGTGCTGTGGGCCATGCCTGTGCTTCGAAGACACTAAACTAACCTTTCCATTTGCAGAGGGCACGCACAGAATGCTAAGTCTCTGTTCTTTGGGAGAAGTGGTTGGTGCTACTGTGCCTCTGTGTAGGCTGTCTCACTGCCCACTAGCAATGTTTCTGCTCGCCACTGTGGGGCAAACGATGTGCAGCTAAGCTCACTTTGAAAGTACAAGTGCCAGAATTCCTTTGCGGGGCACCATCCAGATATCACATTCGTAGCATGCGGGTACTTTCCTCCTAAGCTCTGCATTCGCAGCCAGGTTCAATGTGTTCCTGTTGTGGATAGACTCTAGTGGAGGTGCCGCTGGAGACGGCCTCTGCTTCTATGTTCCTTGAGAGGGCTACTTTGAGGAACCTCCTACTCTAGCCTCTGCCAAGTACAGCCTTCGGCCTCTGTCAAATACTCACTTACCTGTGAGAGCTTGTCTTCCCTTTGGAGAAACAGCCCTTTTCCTGAAGGGAAAATGTCCGTGCTCTGTTCTTCTTTTGCACACAGGGAAAGGCCTTTACGGCTGCTGTTCGGCCTTTACCCACGCGAGGGAGGGCAGCTTCCCATTCACTTTGGAGATGGCACTCCTGCAGCGCAGTGGGCCATGCCTGTGCTTCGAAGACACTAAACTAACCTTTCCATTTGAAGAGGGCACACACAGAATGGGAAACCTCTGTTATCTGGGAGAAGTGGTTGGTGCTACTGTGCCTCTGTTTTTGGTGGCTCACTGCCGACTAGCAATATTTCTGCTCGCCACTGGGGGCAAGCGATGTGCAGCTAAGCTCACTTTGGAAGTACAAGTGCCAGAATTCCTTTGCGGGGCACCATCCAGATATCACATTTGTAGCATGCAGGTACTTTCCTCCTATGCTCTGCATTCGCAGCCAGGTTCAATGTGTTCCTGTTGTGGATAGACTCTAGTGGAGGGTCCGTTGGAGACGGCCTCTGCTTCTATGTTCTTTGAGAGGGCTGCTTTGAGGAACTTCCTACTATAGCATGTGCCAAGTACAGCCTTCGGCCTCTCTCAAATACTCACCTGTGAGAGCTTGTCTTTCCTTTGGAGAAACAGAGAGCCCTTTTCCTGAAGGGAAATTGTCCGTGCTCTGTTCTTCTTTTGCACACAGGGAAAGGCCTTTACGGCTGCTGTTCGGCCTTTACCCACGCGAGGGAGGGCAGCTTCCAATTCACATTGGAGATGGCACTCCTGCAGCGCTGTGATGTATGCCTGTGCTTCGAAGACACTAAACTACCCTTTCCATTTGCAGAGGGCACGCACCGAATGCTAAGTCTCTGTTCTTTGGGAGAAGTGGTTGGTGCTACTGTGCCTCTGTGTTTGCTGTCTCACTGCCCACTAGCAATGTTTCTGCTCGACACTGTGGGGCAAACGATGTGCAGCTAAGCTCACTTTGGAAGTACAAGTGCCAGAATTCCTTTGCGGGGCACCATCCAGATATCACATTCGTAGCATGCGGGTACTTTCCTCCTAAGCTCTGAATTCGCAGCCAGCTTCAAGGTGTTCCTGTTGTGGATACACTCTAGTGGAGGTGCCGCTGGAGACGTCCTCTGCTTCTATGTTCCTTGAGAGGGCTACTTTGAGGAACCTCCTACTCTAGCCTCTGCCAAGTACAGCCTTTGGCCTCTCTCAAATACTCACTTACCTGTGAGAGCTTGTCTTTCCTTTGGAGAAACAGCCCTTTTCCTGAAGGGAAAATGTCCGTGCTCTGTTCTTCTTTTGCACACAGGGAAAGCCCTTTACGGCTGCTGTTCGGCCTTTACCCACGCGAGGGAGGGCAGCTTCCCACTCACTTTGGAGATGGCACTCCTGCAGCGCTGTGGGCCATGCCTGTGCTTCGAAGACACTAAAGTAACCTTTCCATTTGAAGAGGGCACACACAGAATGGGAAACCTCTGTTATCTGGGAGAAGTTGTTGGTGCTACTGTGCCTCTGTGTTTCGTGGCTCACTGCCCACTAGCAATATTTCTGCTCGCCACTGGGGGCAAGCGATGTGCAGCTAAGCTCACTTTGGAAGTACAAGTGCCAGAATTCCTTTGCGGGGCACCATCCAGATATCACATTTGTAGCATGCAGGTACTTTCCTCCTATGCTCTGCATTCGCAGCCAGGTTCAATGTGTTCCTGTTGTGGATAGACTCTAGTGGAGGTTCCGTTGGAGACGGCCTCTGCTTCTATGTTCTTTGAGAGGGCTGCTTTGAGGAACTTCCTACTATAGCATGTGCCAAGTACAGCCTTCGGCCTCTCTCAAATACTCACCTGTGAGAGGTTGTCTTTCCTTTGGAGAAACAGAGAGCCCTTTTCCTGAAGGGAAAATGTCCGTGCTCTGTTCTTCTTTTGCCCACAGGGAAAGGCCTTTACGGCTGCTGTTCGGCCTTTACCCACGCGAGGGAGGGCAGCTTCCCATTCACTTTGGAGATGGCACTCCTGCAGTGCTGTGGGCCATGCCTGTGCTTCGAAGACACTAAACTACCCTTTCCATTTGCAGAGGGCACGCATCGAATGCTAAGTCTCTGTTCTTTGGGAGAAGTGGTTGGTGCTACTGTGCCTCTGTGTTTGCTGTCTCACTGCCCACTAGCAATGTTTCTGCTCGACACTGTGGGGCAAACGATGTGCAGCTAAGCTCACTTTGGAAGTACAAGTGCCAGAATTCCTTTGCGGGGCACCATCCAGATATCACATTCGTAGCATGCGGGTACTTTCCTCCTAAGCTCTGCATTCTCAAACAGCTTCAAGGTGTTCCTGTTGTGGATAGACTCTAGTGGAGGTCCCGCTGGAGACGGCCTCTGCTTCTGTGTTCTTTGAGAGGGCTGCTTTGTGGAACCTCCTACTCTATCCTCTGCCATGTAAGGCGTTCGGCCTCTCTCAAATACACACCTGTGAGAGCTTGTCTTTCCTTTGGAGAGACAGAGAGTCCTTTCCCTGAAGGGAAAATGTCCATGCTCTGTTCTTCTTTTGCACACAGGGAAAGGCCTTTACGGCTGCTGTTCGGCCTTTACCCACGCGAGGGAGGGCAGATTCCCACTCACTTTGGAGATGGCACTCCTGCAGCGCTGTGGGCCATGCCTCTGCTTCGAAGACAGTAAACTAACCATTCCATTTGAAGAGGGCACACACAGAATGGGAAATCTCTGTTCTCTGGGAGTAGTGTTTGGTGCTACTGAAGCCCTGTGTTTGGTGGCTCACTGCCCACTAGCAATATTTCTAGTCGCCACTGTGGGGCAAACGATGTGCAGGTAAGCTCACTTTGGAAGTACAAGTGCCAGAATTCCTTTGCGGGGATACATCCAGATATCACATTCGTAGCATGCGGGTATTTTCCTCCTAAGCTCTCCATTCGCAGCCCGGTTCAATGGGTTCCTGTTGTGGATAGACTCTAGTGGAGGTGCCGCTGGAGACGGCCTCTGCTTCTATGTTCTTTGAGAGGCCTGCTTAGAGGAACCTCCGACCCTAGCCTCTGCCAAGTACAGCCTTCGGCCTCTCTCAAATACTCACATGTGAGAGCTTGTCTTTCCTTTGGAGAAACAGAGAGCCCTTTTCCTGAAGGGAAAATGTACGTGCTCTGTTCTGCTTTTGCTCACAGGGAAAGGCCTTTACGGCTGCTGCTCAGCCTCTACCCACGCGAGGGAGGGCAGCTTCCCATTCACTTTGGAGATGGCACTCCTGCAGCGCTGTGGGCCATGCCTGTGCTTCGAAGACACTAAAATACCCTTTCCATTTGAAGAGGGCACGCACAGAATGGGAAGTCTCTGTTCTCTGGGAGAAGTGGTTGGTGCTACTGCCCCTCTGTGTTTGGTGGCTCACTGCCCACTAGCAATATTTCTGCTCGCCACTGCAGGGCAAACGATGTGCAGCTAAGCTCACTTTGGAAGTACAAGTGCCAGAATTCCTTTGCGGGGCACCATCCAGATATCACATTCGTAGCATGCGGGTACTTTCCTCCTAAGCTCTCCATTCGCAGCCAGGTTCAATGTGTTCCTGTTGTGGATAGACTCTAGTGGAGGTTCCGCTGGAGACGGCCTCTGCTTCTATGTTCTTTGAGAGGGCTGCTTTGAGGAACCTCCTAATCTAGCCTCTGCCAAGTACAGCCTTCGGCCTCTCTCAAATACCCACTTACCTGTGAGAGCTTGTCTTTCCTTTGGAGAAACAGAGAGCCCTTTTGCTGAAGGGAAAATGTCCGTGCTCTGTTCTTCTTTTGCACACAGGGAAACGCCTTTAGGGCTGCTGTTCGGCATTAACCCACGCGAGGGAGGGCAGCTTCCAATTCACTTTGGAGATGGCACTCCTGCAGCGCTGTGGGCCATGCCCGTGCTTCGAAGACACTAAACTACCCTTTCCATTTGAAGAGGGCACGCACAGAATGGGAAGTCTCTGTGCTCTGGGAGAAGTGGTTGGTGCTACTGCGCCTCTGTGTTTGGTGCCTCACTGCCCACTAGCAATATTTCTGCTCGCCACTGTGGGGCAAACGATGTGCAGCTAAGCTCACTTTGGAAGTACAAGTGTCAGAATTCCTTTGCAGGGCACCATCCAGATATCACATTCGTAGCATGCTGGTACTTTCTTCCTAAGCTCTGCATTCGCAGCCAACTTCAAGGTGTTCCTGTTGTGGATAGACTCTAGTGGAGGTACCGCTGGGGACGGCCTCTTCTTCTATGTTCCTTGAGAGGGCTACTTTGAGGAACCTCCTACTCTAGCCTCTGCCAAGTACAGCCTTCGGCCTCTCTCAAATACCCACTTACCTGTGAGAGCTTGTCTTTCCTTTGGAGAAACAGAGAGCCCTTTTCCTGAAGGGAATATGTCCGTGCTCTGTTCTTCTTTTGCACACAGGGAAAGGCCTTTACGGCTGCTGTTCGGCATTAACCCAAGCGAGGGAGGGCAGCTTCCCATTCACTTTGGAGATGGCAATCCTGCAGCGCTGTGGGCCATGCCCGTGCTTCGAAGACACTAAAATACCCTTTCCATTTGAAGAGGGCACGCACAGAATGGGAAGTCTCTGTTCTCTGGGAGAAGTGGTTGGTGCTACTGCGCCTCTGTGTTTGGTGGCTCACTGCCCACTAGCAATATTTCTGCTCGCCACTGCGGAGCAAACGATGTGCAGCTAAGCTCACTTTGGAAGTACAAGTGCCAGAATTCCTTTGTGGGGCACCATCCAGATATCACATTCGTAGCATGCGGGTACTTTCCTCCTAAGCTCTCCATTCGCAGCCACGTTCAATGTGTTCCTGTTGTGGATAGACTCTAGTGGAGGTGCCGCTGGAGACGGCCTCTGCTTCTATGTTCTTTGAGAGGGCTGCTTTGAGGAACCTCCTACCCTAGCCTCTGCCAAGTACAGCCTTCGGCCTCTCTCAAATACTCACTTACCTGTGAGAGCTTGTCTTTCCTTTGGAGAAACAGAGAACCCTTTTCCTGAAGGGAAAATGTCCGTGCTCTGTTCTTCTTTTGCAAACAGGGAAAGGACGTTACGGCTGCTGTTCGGCCTTTACCTACGCGAGGGAGGGCAGCTTCTAATTCAATTTGAAGATGGCACTCCTGCAGCGCTGTGGGCCATGCCTGTGCTTCGAAGACACTAAACTACCCTTTCCAATTGAATTGGGCACGCTCAGAATGGGAAGTCTCTGTTCTCTGGGAGAAGTGGTTGGTGCTACTGCGCCTCTGTGTTTGGTGCCTCACTTCCCACTAGCAATATTCCTGCTCGCCACTGTGGGGCAAACGATGTGCAGCTAAGCTCACTTTGGAAGTACAAGTGCCAGAATTCCTTTGCGGGGCACCATCCAGATATCACATTCGTAGCATGCGGGTACTTTCCCCCTTAGCTCTGCATTCGCAGCCAGCTTCAATGTGTTCCTGTTGTGGATAGACTCTAGTGGAGTTACCCCTGGAGACGGCCTCTGCTTCTATGTTCCTTCAGAGGGCTACTTTGAGGAACCTCCTACTCTAGCCTATGCCAAGTACAGCCTTCGGCCTCTCTCAAATACTCACTTACCTGTGAGAGCTTGTCTTTCCTTTGGAGAAACAGAGAACCCTTTTCCTGAAGGGAAAATATCCGTGCTCTGTTCTTCTTTTGCAAACAGGGAAAGGACGTTACGGCTGCTGTTCGGCCTTTACCCACGCGAGGGAGGGCAGCTTCCCATTCACTTTGAAGATGGCACTCCTGCAGCGCTGTGGGCCAAGCCTGTGCTTCGAAGACCCTAAACTACCCTTTCCATTTGAAGAGGGCACGCTCAGAACGGGAAGTCTCTCTTCTCTGGGAGAAGTGGTTGGTGCTACTGCGCCTCTGTGTTTGGTGGCTCACTGCCCACTAGCACTATTTCTGCTCGCCACTGTGGGGCAAACGATGTGCAGCTAAGCTCACTTTGGAAGTACAATTGCCAGAATTCATTTGCGGGGCACCATCCAGATATCACATTCGTAGCATGCAGGTACTTTCCTCCTATGCTCTGCATTCGCAGCCAGGTTCAATGTGTTCCTGTTGTGGTTAGACTCTAGTGGAGGTTCCGCTGGACACGGCCTCTGCTTCTATGTTCTTTGAGAGGGCTGCTTTGAGGAACTTCCTACTATAGCATGTGCCAAGTACAGCCTTCCCCCTCTCGCAAATACTCACCTGTGAGAGCTTGTCTTTCCTTTGGAGAAACAGAGAGCCCTTTTCCTGAAGGGAAAATGTCCGTGCTCTGTTCTTCTTTTGCACACAGAGAACGCCCTTTACGGCTGCTGTTCGGCCTTTACCCACGCGAGGGAGCGCAGCTTCCCATTCACTTTGGAGATGGCACTCCTGCAGTGCTGTGGGCCATGCCTGTGCTTCGAAGCCACTAAACTACCCTTTCCATTTGCAGAGGGCACGCACCGAATGCTAAGTCTCTGTTCTTTGGGAGAAGTGGTTGGTGCTACTGTGCCTCTGTGTTTGCTGTCTCACTGCCCACTAGCAATGTTTCTGCTCGACGCTGTGGGGCAAACGATGTTCAGCTAAGCTCCCTTTGGAAGTACAAGTGCCAGAATTCCTTTGCGGGGCACCATCCAGATATCACATTCGTAGCATGCGGGTACTTTCCTCCTAAGCTCTGAATTCGCAGCCAGCTTCAAGGTGTTCCTGTTGTGGATAGACTCTAGTGGAGGTGCCGCTGGAGACGGGCTCTGCTTCTATGTTCCTTGAGAGGGCTACTTTGAGGAACTTCCTACTCTAGCCTCTGCCAAGTACAGCCTTCGGCCTCTCTCAAATACACACCTGTGAGAGCTTGTCTTTCCTTTGGAGAGACAGAGAGCCCTTTCCCTGAAGGGAAAATGTCCGTGCTCTGTTCTTCTTTTGCACACAGGGAAACGCCTTTAGGGCTACTGTTTGGCATTGACCCACGCAAGGGAGGGCTGCTTCCCATTCACTTTGTAGATGGCACTCCTGCTGCGCTGTGGGCCATGCCTGTGCTTCGAAGACTGTAAACTAACCTTTCCATTTGAAGAGGGAACACACAGAAATGGACATCTCTGTTCTCTGGGAGAAGTGGTTGGTGCTACTGCGGCCCTGTGTTTGGTGGCTCACTGCCCACTAGCAATGTTCCTGCTCGCCACTGTGGGGCAAACGATGTGCAGCTAAGCTCACTTTGGAAGTACAAGTGCCAGAATTCCTTTGCGGGGCACCATCCACATATCACATTCGTAGCATGCGGGTACCTTCCTCCTAAGCTCTGCATTCGCAGCCAGCTTCAATGTGTTCCTGTTGAGGATAGACTCTAGTGGAGGTGCCCCTGCAGACGGCATCTGCTTCTATGTTCCTTGAGAGGGCTACTTTGAGGAACCTCCTACTCTAGCCTCTGCCAATTACAGCCTTCGGCTTCTCTCAAATACTCACTTACCTGTGAGAGCTTGTCTTTCCTTTGGAGAAACAGAGAACCCTTTTCCTGAAGGGAAAATGTCCGTGCTCTGTTCTTCTTTTGCACACAGGGAAAGGACTTTACGGCTGCTGTTCGGCCTTTACCTACGCGAGGGAGGGCAGCTTCCAATTCACTTTGCAGATGGCACTCCTGCAGCGCTGTGGGCCATGCCTGTGCTTCGAAGACACTAAACTACGCTTTCCATTTGAAGAGGGCACGCACAGAATGGGAAGTCTCTGTTCTCTGGGAGAAGTGGTTGGTGCTACTGCGCCTCTGTGTTTGGTGGCTCACTGCCCACTAGCAATATTTCTGCTCGCCACTGTGGGGCAAACGATGTGCAGCTAAGCTCACTTTGGAAGTACAAGTGCCAGAATTCCTTTGCGGGGCACCATCCAGATATCACATTCGTAGCATGCGGGTACATTCCTCCTAAGCTCTCCATTCCCAGCCCGGTTCAATGTGTTCCTGTTGTGGATAGACTCTAGTGGAGGTGCCGCTGGAGACGGCCTCTGCTTCTATGTTCTTTGAGAGGGCTGCTTTGAGGAACCTCCTACCCTAGCCTCTGCCAAGTACAGCCTTCGGCCTCTCTCAAATACACACCTGTGAGAGCTTGTCTTTCCTTTGGAGAAACAGCGAGCTCTTTTCCTGAAGGGAAAATGTCCGTGCTCTGTTCTTCTTTTGCACACAGGGAAAGGCCTTTAGGGCTGCTGTTCGGCATTAACCCACACGAGGGAGGGCAGCTTCCCATTCACTTTGGAGATGGCACTCCTGCAGCGCTGTGGGCCATGCCCGTGCTTCGAAGACACTAAAATACCCTTTCCATTTGAAGAGGGCACGCACAGAATGGGAAGTCTCTGTTCTCTGGGAGAAGTGGTTGGTGCTACTGCGCCTCTGTGTTTGTTGGCTCACTGCCCACTAGCAATATTTCTGCTCGCCACTGTGGGGCAAACGATGTGCAGCTAAGCTCACTTTGGAAGTACAATTGCCAGAATTACTTTGCGGGGCACCATCCAGATATCACATTCGTAGCATGCGGGTACTTTCCTCCTAAGCTCTCCATTCGCAGCAAGGTTCAATGTGTTCCTGTTGTGGATAGACTCTAGTGGAGGTTCCGCTGGAGACGGCCTCTGCTTCTATGTTCTTTGAGAGGGCTGCTTTGAGGAACCTCCTACTCTAGCCTCTGCCAAGTACAGCCTTCGTCCTCTCTCAAATACCCACTTACCTGTGAGAGGTTGTCTTTCTTTTGGAGAAACAGAGAGCCCTTTTCCTGAAGGGAAAATGTCCGTGCTCTGTTCTTCTTTTGCACACAGGGAAACGCCTTTAGGGCTGCTGTTCGGCATTAACCCACGCGAGGGAGGGCAGCTTCCAATTCACTTTGGAGATGGCACTCCTGCAGCGCTGTGGGCCATGCCCGTTCTTCGAAGACACTAAAATACCCTTTCCATTTGAAGAGGGCACGCACAGAATGGGAAGTCTCTGTTCTCTGGGAGAAGTGGTTGGTGCTACTGCGCCTCTGTGTTTGGTGGCTCACTGCCCACTAGCAATATTTCTGCTCGCCACTGTGGGGCAAACGATGTGCAGCTAAGCTCACTTTGGAAGTACAAGTGCCAGAATTCTTTTGCGGGGCACCATCCAGATATCACATTCGTAGCATGCGGGTACTTTCCTCCTAAGCTCTCCATTCCCAGCCAGGTTCAATGTGTTCCTGTTGTGGATAGACTCTAGTGGACGTGCCGCTGGAGACGGCCTCTGCTTCTATGTTCTTTGAGAGGGCTGCTTTGAGGAACCTCCTACCCTAGCCTCTGCCAAGTACAGCCTTCGGCCTCTCTCAAATACGCACCTGTGAGAGCTTGTCTTTCCTTTGGAGAAACAGCGAGCCCTTTTCCTGAAGGGAAAATGTCCGTGCTCTGTTCTTCTTTTGCACACAGGGAAAGGCCTTTAGGGCTGCTGTTCGGCATTAACCCACGCGAGGGAGGGCAGCTTCCCATTCACTTTGGAGATGGCACTCCTGCAGCGCTCTGGGCCATGCCCGTGCTTCGAAGACACTAAAATACCCTTTCCATTTGAAGAGGGCACGCACAGAATGGGAAGTCTCTGTTCTCTGGGGGAAGTGGTTCGTGCTACTGCGCCTCTGTGTTTGGTGGCTCACTGCCCACTAGCAATATTTCTGCTCGCCACTGCGGGGCAAACGATGTGCAGCTAAGCTCACTTTGGAAGTACAAGTGCCAGAATTCCTTTGCGGGGCACCATCCGGATATCACATTCGTAGCATGCGGGTACTTTCCTCCTAAGCTCTCCATTCGCAGCCAGGTTCAATGTGTTCCTGTTGTGGATAGACTCTAGTGGAGGTTCCGCTGGAGACGGCCTCTGCTTCTATGTTCTTTGAGAGGGCTGCTTTGAGGAACCTCCTACTCTAGCCTCTGCCAAGTACAGCCTTCGGCCTCTCTAAAATACGCACTTACCTGTGAGAGCTTGTCTTTCCTTTGGAGAAACAGAGAGCCCTTTTCGTGAAGGGAAAATGTCCGTGCTCTGTTCTTCTTTTGCACACAGGGAAACGCCTTTAGGGCTGCTGTTCGGCATTAACCCACGCGAGGGAGGGCAGCTTCCAATTCACTTTGGAGATGGCACTCCTGCAGCGCTGTGGGCCATGCCCGTGCTTCGAAGACACTAAACTACCCTTTCCATTTGAAGAGGGCACGCACAGAATGGGAAGTCTCTGTGCTCTGGGAGAAGTGGTTGGTGCTACTGCGCCTCTGTGTTTGGTGCCTCACTGACCACTAGCAATATTTCTGCTCGCCACTGTGGGGCAAACGATGTGCAGCTAAGCTCACTTTGGAAGTACAAGTGTCAGAATTCCTTTGCGGGGCACCATCCAGATATCACATTCGTAGCATGCTGGTACTTTCTTCCTAAGCTCTGCATTCGCAGCCAACTTCAAGGTGTTCCTGTTGTGGATAGACTCTAGTGGAGGTGCCGCTGGAGACGGCCTCTGCTTCTATGTTCTTTGAGAGGGCTGCTTTGAGGAACCTCCTACTCTAGCCTCTGCCAAGTACAGCCTTCGGCCTCTCTCAAATACTCACTTACCTGTGAGAGCTTGTCTATCCTTTGGAGAAACAGAGAACCCTTTTCCTGAAGGGAAAATGTCCGTGCTCTGTTCTTCTTTTGCACACAGGGAAAGGACTTTATGGCTGCTGTTCGTCCTTTACCCACGCGAGGGAGGGCAGCTTCCAATTCACTTTGCAGATGGCACTCCTGCAGCGCTGTGGGCCAAGCCTGTGCTTCCAAGACACTAAACTGCCCTTTCCATTTGAAGAGGGCACGCACAGAATGGGAAGTCTCTGTGCTCTGGGAGAAGTGGTTGGTGCTACTGCGCCTCTGTGTTTGGTGCCTCACTGACCACTAGCAATATTTCTGCTCGCCACTGCGGGGCAAACGATGTGCAGCTAAGCTCACTTTGGAAGTACAAGTGCCAGAATGCCTTTGCGGGGCACCATCCAGATATCACATTCGTAGCATGCGGGTACTTTCCTCCTAAGCTCTCCATTCGCAGCCATGTTCAATGTGTTCCTGTTGTGGATAGACTCTAGTGGAGGTGCCGCTGGAGACGGCCTCTGCTTCTATGTTCTTTGAGAGGGCTGCTTTGAGGAACCTCCTACTCTAGCCTCTGCCAAGTACAGCCTTCGGCCTCTCTCAAATACTCACTTACCTGTGAGAGCTTGTCTATCCTTTGGAGAAACAGAGAACCCTTTTCCTGAAGGGAAAATGTCCGTGCTCTGTTCTTCTTTTGCAAACAGGGAAAGGACGTTACGGCCGCTGTTCGGCCTTTACCTACGCGAGGGAGGGCACCTTCCCATTCACTTTGGAGATGGCACTCCTTCAGCGCTGTGGGCCATGCCTGTGCTTCGACGACACTACAGTAACCTTTCCATTTGAAGAGGGCACACACAGAATGGGAAACCTCTGTTATCTGGGAGAAGTTGTTGGTGCTACTGTGCCTCTGTGTTTCGTGGCTCACTGCCCACTAGCAATATTTCTGCTCGCCACTGGGGGCAAGCGATGTGCAGCTAAGCTCACTTTGGAAGTACAATTGCCAGAATTCATTTGCGGGGCACCATCCAGATATCACATTCGTAGCATGCAGGTATTTTCCTCCTATGCACTGCATTCGCAGCCAGGTTCAATGTGTTCCTGTTGTGGTTAGACTCTAGTGGAGGTTCCGCTGGACACGGCCTCTTCTTCTATGTTCTTTGAGAGGGCTGCTTTGAGGAACTTCCTACTATAGCATGGGCCAAGTACAGCCTTCCCCCTCTCGCAAATACTCACAGGTGAGAGCTTGTCTTTCCTTTGGAGAAACAGAGAGCCCTTTTCCTGAAGGGAAAATGTCCGTGCTCTGTTCTTCTTTTGCCCACAGGGAAAGGCCTTTACGGCTGCTGTTCGGCCTTTACCCACGCGAGGGAGGGCAGCTGCCCATTCACTTTGGAGATGGCACTCCTGCAGTGCTGTGGGCCATGCCTGTGCTTCGAAGACACTAAACTACCCTTTCCATTTGCAGAGGGCACACACAGGATGCTAAGTCTCTGTTCTTTGGGAGAAGTGGTTGGTGCTACTGTGCCTCTGTGTTTGCTGTCTCACTGCCCACTAGCAATATTTCTGCTCGCCCCTGCAGGGCAAACGATGTGCAGCTAAGCTCACTTTGGAAGTACAAGTGCCAGAATTCCTTTGCGGGGCACCATCCAGATATCACATTCGTAGCATGCGGGTACTTTCCTCCTAAGCTCTGCATTCGCAGCCAGGTTCAATGTGTTCCTGTTGTGGATAGACTCTAGTGGAGATTCCGCTGGAGACGGCCTCTGCTTCTATGTTCTTTGAGAGGGCTGCTTTGAGGAACCTCCTACTCTAGCCTCTGCCAAGTACAGCCTTCGGCCTCTCTCAAATACCCACTTACCTGTGAGAGCTTGTCTTTCCTTTGGAGAAACAGAGAGCCCTTTTCGTGAAGGGAAAATGTCCGTGCTCTGTTCTTCTTTTGCACACAGGGAAACGCCTTTAGGGCTGCTGTTCGGCATTAACCCACGCGAGGGAGGGCAGCTTCCAATTCACTTTGGAGATGGCACTCCTGCAGCGCTGTGGGCCATGCCCGTGCTTCGAAGACACTAAACTACCCTTTCCATTTGAAGAGGGCACGCACAGAATGGGAAGTCTCTGTTCTCTGGGAGAAGTGGTTGGTGCTACTGCGCCTCTGTGTTTGGTGGCTCGCTGCCCACTAGCAATATTTCTGCTCGCCACTGTGGGGCAAACGATGTGCAGCTAAGCTCACTTTGGAAGTACAAGTGCCAGAATTCCTTTGCGGGACTCCATCCAGATATCACATTCGTAGCATGCGGGTATTTTCCTCCTAAGCTCTCCATTCGCAGCCCGGTTCAATGTGTTCCTGTTGTGGATAGACTCTAGTGGACGTGCCGCTGGAGACGGCCTCTGCTTCTATGTTCTTTGAGAGGGCTGCTTAGAGGAACCTCCTACCCTAGCCTCTGCCAAGTACAGCCTTCGGCCTCTCTCAAATACTCACCTGTGAGAGCTTGTCTTTCCTTTGGAGAAACAGAGAGCCCTTTTCCTGAAGGGAAAATGTCCGTGCTCTGTTCTTCTTTTGCACACAGGGAAAGGCCTTTACGGCTGCTGCTCGGCCTTTACCCACGCGGGGGTGGGCTGCTTCCCATTCACTTTGCAGATGGCACTCCTGCAGCGCTGTGGGCCATGCCTGTGCTTCGAAGACACTAAACTATCCTTTCCATTTGAAGAGGGCACGCACAGAATGGGAAGTCTCTGTGCTCTGGGAGAAGTGGTTGGTGCTACTGCGCCTCTGTGTTTGGTGGCTCACTGCCCACTAGCAATATTCCTGCTCGCCACTGTGGGGCAAACGATGTGCAGCTAAGCTCACTTTGCAAGTACAAGTGCCAGAATTCCTTTGCGGGCACCATCCAGATATTACATTCGTAGCATGCGGGTACCTTCCTCCTTAGCTCTGCATTCGCAGCCAGCTTCAAGGTGTTCCTGTTGTGGATAGACTCTAGTGGAGGTGCCTCTGGAGACGGCCTCTGCTTCTATGTTCTTTGAGAGGGCTGCTTTGAGGAACCTCCTACTCTAGCCTCTGCCAAGTACAGCCTTCGGCCTCTCTCAAATACTCAATTACCTGTGAGAGCTTGTCTTTCCTTTGGAGAAACAGAGAACCCTTTTCCTGAAGGGAAAATGTCCGTGCTCTGTTCTTCTTTTGCACACAGGGAAAGGACTTTATGGCTGCTGTTCATCCTTTACCCACGCGAGGGAGGGCAGCTTCCAATTCACTTTGCAGATGGCACTCCTGCAGCGCTGTGGGCCATGCCTGTGCTTCGAAGACACTAACCTACCCTTTCCATTTGAAGAGGGCACGCACAGAATGGGAAGTCTCTGTGCTCTGGGAGAAGTGGTTGGTGCTACTGCGCCTCTGTGTTTGGTGCCTCACTGCCCACTAGCAATATTTCTACTCGCCACTGTGGGGCAAACGATGTGCAGCTAAGCTCACTTTGGAAGTACAAGTGTCAGAATTCCTTTGCGGGGCACCATCCAGATATCACATTCGTAGCATGCTGGTACTTTCTTCCTAAGCTCTGCATTCGCAGCCAACTTCAAGGTGTTCCAGTTGTGGATAGACTCTAGTGGAGGTGCCGCTGGGGACGGCCTCTTCTTCTATGTTCCTTGAGGGGGCTACTTTGAGGAACCTCCTACTCTAGCCTCTGCCAAGTACAGCCTTCGGCCTCTCTCAAATACCCACTTACCTGTGAGAGCTTGTATATCCTTTGGAGAAACAGAGAGCCCTTTTCCTGAAGGGAAAATGTCCGTGCTCTGTTCTTCTTTTGCACACAGGGAAAGGCCTTTATGGTTGCTGCTCGGCGTTTACCCACGCGAGGAAGGGCAGCTTCCCATTCACTTTGGAGATGGCACTCCTGCAGCGCTGTCGGCTATGTCTGTGCTTCGAAGACACTAAAGTACCCTTTCCATTTGAAGAGGGCACGCACAGAATGGGAAGTCTCTGTTCTCTGGGAGAAGTTGTTGGTGCTACTGCGCCTCTGTGTTTGGTTGCTCACTGCCCACTAGCAATATTTCTGCTCGCCACTGTGGGGCAAACGATGTGCAGCTAAGCTCACTTTGGAAGTACAAGTGCCAGAATTCCTTCCCGGGCACCATCCAGATATCACATTCGTAGCATGCGGGTACTTTCCTCCTAAGCTCTCCATTCGTAGCCAGGTTCAATGTGTTCCTGTTGTGGATAGACTCTAGAGGAGGTGCCGCTGGAGACGGCCTCTGCTTCTATGTTCCTTGAGAGGGCTACTTTGAGGAACCTCCTACTCTAGCCTCTGCGAAGTACAGCCTTCGGCCGCTCTCAAATACCCACTTACCTGTAAGCCTTGTCTTTCCTTTGTAGAAACAGAGAGCCCTTTTCCTGAAGGGAAAATGTCCGTGCTCTGTTCTTCTTTTGCACACAGGGAAACGCCTTTAGGGCTACTGTTTGGCATTGACCCACGCAAGGGAGGGCAGCTTCCCATTCACTTTGTAGATGGCACTCCTGCAGCGCTGTGGGCCATGCCTGTGCTTCGAAGACTGTAAACTAACCTTTCCATTTGAAGAGGGAACACACAGAAATGGACATCTCTGTTCTCTGGGAGAAGTGGTTAGTGCTACTGCGGCCCTGTGTTTGGTGGCTCACTGCCCACTAGCAATGTTCCTGCTCGCCACTGTGGGGCAAACGATGTGCAGCTAAGCTCACTTTGGAAGTACAAGTGCCAGAATTCCTTTGCGGGGCACCATCCACATATCACATTCGTAGCATGCGGGTACCTTCCTCCTAAGCTCTGCATTCGCAGCCAGCTTCAATGTGTTCCTGTTGTGGATAGACTCTAGTGGAGGTGCCCCTGCAGACGGCATCTGCTTCTATGTTCCTTGAGAGGGCTACTTTGAGGAACCTCCTACTCTAGCCTCTGCCAATTACAGCCTTCGGCCTCTCTCTAATACTCACTTACCTGTGAGAGCTTGTCTTTCCTTTGGAAAAACAGAGAACCCTTTTCCTGAAGGGAAAATGTCCGTGCTCTGTTCTTCTTTTGCACACAGGGAAAGGACTTTACGGCTGCTGTTCGGCCTTTACCTACGCGAGGGAAGGCAGATTCCAATTCACTTTGCAGATGGCACTCCTGCAGCGCTGTGGGCCATGCCTA
Organism: Kogia breviceps; assembly: GCF_026419965.1. Classification (NCBI taxonomy): domain Eukaryota; kingdom Metazoa; phylum Chordata; class Mammalia; order Artiodactyla; family Physeteridae; genus Kogia; species Kogia breviceps. Next base: position 31,249,756 of record NC_081324.1, read on the forward strand.
TGCTTCGAAGACACTAAACTACGCTTTCCATTTGAAGAGGGCACGCACAGAATGGGAAGTCTCTGTTCTCTGGGAGAAGTGGTTGGTGCTACTGCGCCTCTGTGTTTGGTGCCTCACTGCCCACTAGCAATATTTCTGCTCGCCACTGTGGGGCAAACGATGTGCAGCTAAGCTCACTTTGGAAGTACAAGTGCCAGAATTCCTTTGCGGGGCACCATCCAGATATCACATTCGTAGCATGCGGGTATTTTCCTCCTAAGCTCTCCATTCGCAGCCCGGTTCAATGTGTTCCTGTTGTGGATAGACTCTAGTGGAGGTGCCGCTGGAGACGGCTTCTGCTTCTATGTTCTTTGAGAGGGCTACTTAGAGGAACCTCCTACCCTAGCCTCTGCCAAGTACCTCCTTCGGCCTCTCTCAAATACTCACCTGTCAGAGCTTGTCTTTCCTTTGGAGAAACAGAGAGCCCTTTTCCTGAAGGGAAAATGTTCGTGCTCTGTTCTTCTTTTGCTCACAGGAAAGGCCTTTACGGCTGCTGTTTGTCCTTTACCCACGCGAGGGTGGGCAGCTTCCCATTCACTTTGCAGATGGCACTCCTGCAGCGCTGTGGGCCATGCCTGTGCTTCGAAGACACTAAAATACCCTTTCCATTTGAAGAGGGCTCGCACAGAATGGGAAGTCTCTGTTCTCTGGGAGAAGTGGTTGGTGCTACTGCGCCTCTGTGTTTGGTGGCTCACTGCCCACTAGCAATATTTCTGCTCGCCACTGCAGGGCAAACGATGTGCAGCTAAGCTCACTTTGGAAGTACAAGTGCCAGAATTCCTTTGCGGGGCACCATCCAGATATCACATTTGTAGCATGCGGGTACTTTCCTCCTTAGCTCTGCATTCGCAGCCAGCTTCAATGTGTTCCGGTTGTGGATAGACTCTAGTGGAAGTACCCCTGGAGACGGCCTCTGCTTCCATGTTCCTTCAGAGGGCTACTTTGAGGAACCTCCTACTCTAGCCTATGCCAAGTACAGCCTTCGGCCTCTCTCAAATACTCACTTACCTTTGAGAGCTTGTCTTTCCTTTGGAGAAACAGAGAACCCTTTTCCTGAAGGGAAAATGTCCGTGCTCTGATCCTCTTTTGCAAACAGGGAAAGGAAGTTACAGCTGCTGTTCGGCCTTTACCCACGCGAGGGAGGGCAGCTTCCCATTCACTTTGAAGATGGCACTCCTGCAGCGCTGTGCGCCATGCCTGTGCTTCGAAGGCACTAAACTGCCCTTTCCATTTGAAGAGGGCACGCTCAGAACGGGAAGTCTCTGTTCTCTGGGAGAAGTGGTTGCTGCTACTGCGCCTCTGTGTTTGGTGGCTCACTGCCCACTAGCAATATTTCTGCTCGCCACTGTGGGGCAAACGATGTGCAGGTAAGCTCACTTTGGAAGTACAAGTGCCAGAATTCTTTTGCGGGGCACCATCCAGATATCACATTGGTAGCATGCGGGTACTTTCCTCCTAAGCTCTCCATTCCCAGCCAGGTTCAATGTGTTCCTGTTGTGGATAGACTCTAGTGGAGGTGCCGCTGGAGACGGCCTCTGCTTCTATGTTCTTTGAGAGGGCTGCTTTGAGGAACCTCCTACCCTAGCCTCTGCCAAGTACAGCCTTCGGCCTCTCTCAAATACACACCTGTGAGAGCTTGTCTTTCCTTTGGAGAAACAGCGAGCCCTTTTCCTGAAGGGAAAATGTCCGTGCTCTGTTGTTCTTTTGCACACAGGGAAAGGCCTTTAGGCCTGCTGTTCGGTATTAACCCACGCGAGGGAGGGCAGCTTCCCATTCACTTTGGAAATGGCACTCCTGCAGCGCTGTGGGCCATGCCCGTGCTTCGAAGACACTAAAATACCCTTTCCATTTGAAGAGGGCACGCACAGAATGGGAAGTCTCTGTTCTCTGGGAGAAGTGGTTGGTGCTACTGCGCCTCTGTGTTTGGTGGCTCACTGCCCAGTAGCAATATTTCTGCTCGCCACTGTGGGGCAAACGATGTGCAGCTAAGCTCACTTTGGAAGTACAAGTGCCAGAATTCCTTTGTGGGGCTCCATCCAGATATCACATTCGTAGCATGCGGGTATTTTCCTCCTAAGCTCTCCATTCGCAGCCCGGTTCAATGTGTTCCTGTTGTGGATAGACTCTAGTGGACGTGCCGCTGGAGACGGCCTCTGCTTCTATGTTCTTTGAGAGGGCTGCTTTGAGGAACCTCCTACCCTAGCCTCTGCCAAGTACAGCCTTCGGCCTCTCTCAAATACTCACCTGTGAGAGCTTGTCTTTCCTTTGGAGAAACAGAGAGCCCTTTTCCTGAAGGGAAAATGTACGTGCTCTGTTCTTCTTTTGCTCACAGGGAAAGGCCTTTACGGCTGCTGCTCGGCCTTTACCCACGCGGGGGTGGGCCGCTTCCCATTCACTTTGGAGATGGCACTCCTGAAGCGCTGTGGGCCATGCCTGTGCTTCGAAGACACTAAACTATCCTTTCCATTTGAAGAGGACACGCACAGAATGGGAAGTCTCTGTGCTCTGGGAGAAGTGGTTGGTGCTACTGCGCCTCTGTGTTTGGTGCCTCACTGCCCACTAGCAATATCACATTCGTAGCATGCTGGTACTTTCTTCCTAAGCTCTGCATTCGCAGCCAACTTCAAGGTGTTCCTGTTGTGGATAGACTCTAGTGGAGGTGCCGCTGGGGACGGCCTCTTCTTCTATGTTCCTTGAGAGGGCTACTTTGAGGAACCTCCTACTCTAGCCTCTGCCAAGTACAGCCTTCGGCCTCTCTCAAATAACCACTTACCTGTGAGAGCTTGTCTTTCCTTTGGAGAAACAGAGAGCCCTTTTCCTGAAGGGAAAATGTCCGTGCTCTATTCTTCTTTTGCACACAGGGAAAGGCCTTTACGGCTGCTGTTCGGCATTAACCCAAGCGAGGGAGGGCAGCTTCCCTTTCACTTTGGAGATGGCAATCCTGCAGCGCTGTGGGCCATGCCCGTGCTTCGAAGACACTAAAATACCCTTTCCATTTGAGGAGGGCACGCACAGAATGGGAAGTCTCTGTTCTCTGGGAGAAGTGGTTGGTGCTACTGCGCCTCTGTGTTTGGTGGCTCACTGCCCACTAGCAATATTTCTGCTCGCCACTGCGGGGCAAACGATGTGCAGCTAAGCTCACTTTGGAAGTACAAGTGCCAGAATTCCTTTGCGGGGCACCATCCAGATATCACATTCGTAGCATGCGGGTACTTTCCTCCTAAGCTCTCCATTCGCAGCCAGGTTCAATGTGTTCCTGTTGTGGATACACTCTAGTGGAGGTGCCGCTGGAGACGGCCTCTGCTTCTATGTTCTTTGAGAGGACTGCTTTGAGGAACCTACTACCCTAGCCTCTGCCAAGTACAGCCTTCGGCCTCTCTCAAATACTCACTTACCTGTGAGAGCTTGTCTTTCCTTTGGAGAAACAGAGAACCCTTTTCCTGAAGGGAAAATGTCCGTGCTCTGTTCTTCTTTTGCAAACAGGGAAAGGACGTTAAGGCTGCTGTTCGGCCTTTACCTACGCGAGGGAGGGCAGCTTCTAATTCACTTTGAAGATGGCACTCCTGCAGCGCTGTGTGCCATGCCTGTGCTTCGAAGACACTAAACTACCCTTTCCATTTGAATTCGCCACGCTCAGAATGGGAAGTCTCTGTTCTCTGGGAGAAGTGGTTGGTGCTACTGCGCCTCTGTGTTTGGTGCCTCACTTCCCACTAGCAATATTCCTGCTCGCCACAGTGGGGCAAACGATGTGCAGCTAAGCTCACTTTGGAAGTACAAGTGCCAGAATTCCTTTGCGGGGCACCATCCAGATATCACATTCGTAGCATGCGGGTACTTTCCTCCTTAGCTCTGCATTCGCAGCCAGCTTCAATGTGTTCCTGTTGTGGATAGACTCTAGTGGAGGTACCCCTGGAGACGGCCTCTGCTTCTATGTTCCTTCAGAGGGCTACTTTGAGGAACCTCCTACCCTAGCCTCTGCCAAATACAGCCTTCGGCCTCTCTCAAATACTCACCTGTGAGAGCTTGTCTTTCCTTTGGAGAAACAGAGAGCCCTTTTCCTGAAGGGAAAATGTCCGTGCTCTGTTCTTCTTTTGCACACAGGGAAAGGACTTTACGGCTGCTGTTCGGCATTAACCCAAGCGAGGGAGGGCAGCTTCCCATTCACTTTGGAGATGGCACTCCTGCAGCGCTGTGGGCCATGCCCGTGCTTCGAAGACACTAAAATACCCTTTCCATTTGAAGAGGGCACGCACAGAATGGGAAGTCTCTGTTCTCTGGGAGAAGTGGTTGGTGCTACTGCGCCTCTGTGTTTGGTGGCTCACTGCCCACTAGCAATATTCCTGCTCGCCACTGTGGGGCAAACGATGTGCAGCTAAGCTCACTTTGGAAGTACAAGTGCCAGAATTCCTTTGCGGGGCACCATCCAGATATCACATTCGTAGCATGCGGGTACTTTCCTCCTTAGCTCTGCATTCGCAGCCAGCTTCAATGTGTTCCTGTTGTGGATAGACTCTAGTGGAGGTACCCCTGGAGACGGCCTCTGCTTCCATGTTCCTTCAGAGGGCTACTTTGAGGAACCTCCTACTCTAGCCTATGCCAAGTACAGCCTTCGGCCTCTCTCAAATACTCACTTACCTGTGAGAGCTTGTCTTTCCTTTGGAGAAACAGAGAACCATTTTCCTGAAGGGAAAATGTCCGTGCTCTGTTCTTCTTTTGCAAACAGGGAAAGGAAGTTACAGCTGCTGTTCTGCCTTTACCCACGCGAGGGACGGCAGCTTCCCATTCACTTTGAAGATGGCACTCCTGCAGCGCTGTGGGCCATGCCTGTGCTTCGAAGACACTAAACTACCCTTTCCATTTGAAGAGGGCACGCTCAGAACGGGAAGTCTCTGTTCTCTGGGAGAAGTGGTTGGTGCTACTGCGCCTCTGTGTTTGGTGGCTCACTGCCCACTAGCAATATTTCTGCTCGCCACTGTGGGGCAAACGATGTGCAGCTAAGCTCACTTTGGAAGTACAAGTGCCAGAATTCTTTTGCGGGGCACCATCCAGATATCACATTCGTAGCATGCGGGTACTTTCCTCCTAAGCTCTCCATTCCCAGCCAGGTTCAATGTGTTCCTGTTGTGGATAGACTCTAGTGGAGGTGCCCCTGCAGACGGCCTCTGCTTCTGTGTTCTTTGAGAGGACTGCTTTGAGGAACCTACTACCCTAGCCTCTGCCAAGTACAGCCTTCGGCCTCTCTCAAATACTCACTTACCTGTGAGAGCTTGTCTTTCCTTTGGAGAAACAGAGAACCCTTTTCCTGAAGGGAAAATGTCCGTGCTCTGTTCTTCTTTTGCAAACAGGGAAAGGACGTTAAGGCTGCTGTTCGGCCTTTAACTACGCGAGGGAGGGCAGCTTCTAATTCACTTTGAAGATGGCACTCCTGCAGCGCTGTGGGCCATGCCTGTGCTTCGAAGACACTAAACTACCCTTTCCATTTGAATTGGGCACGCTCAGAATGGGAAGTCTCTGTTCTCTGGGAGAAGTGGTTGGTGCTACTGCGCCTCTGTGTTTGGTGCCTCACTTCCCACTAGCAATATCCCTGCTCGCCACTGTGGGGCAAACGATGTGCAGCTAAGCTCACTTTGGAAGTACAAGTGCCAGAATTTCTTTGCGGGGCACCATCCAGATATCACATTCGTAACATGCGGGTACTTGCCTCCTTAGCTCTGCATTCGCAGCCAGCTTCAATGTGTTCCTGTTGTGGATAGACTCTAGTGGAGGTACCCCTGGAGACGGCCTCTGCTTCTATGTTCCTTCAGAGGGCTACTTTGAGGAACCTCCTACTCTAGCCTATGCCAAGTACAGTCTTCGGCCTCTCTCAAATACTCACTTACATGTGAGAGCTTGTCTTTCCTTTGGAGAAACAGAGAACCCTTTTCCTGAAGGGAAAATGTCCGTGCTCTGTTCTTCTTTTGCAAACAGGGAAAGGACGTTACGGCTGCTGTTCGGCCTTTACCCACGCGAGGGAGGGCAGCTTCCCATTCACTTTGAAGATGGCACTCCTGCAGCGCTGTGGGCCAAGCCTGTGCTTCGAAGACACTAAACTATCCTTTCCATTTGAAGAGGGCACGCTCAGAACGGGAAGTCTCTGTTCTCTGGGAGAAGTGGTTGGTGCTACTGCGCCTCTGTGTTTGGTGGCTCACTGCCCACTAGAACTATTTCTGCTCGCCACTGTGGGGCAAACGATGTGCAGCTAAGCTCACTTTGGAAGTACAAGTTCCAGAATTCTTTTGCGGGGCACCATCCAGATATCACATTCGTAGCATGCGGGTACTTTCCTCCTAAGCTCTGAATTCGCAGCCAGCTTCAATGTGTTCCTGTTGTGGATAGACTCTAGTGGAGGTGCCGCTGGAGACGGCCTCTGCTTCTATGTTCTTTGAGAGGGCTGCTTTGAGGAACCTCCTACCCTAGCCTCTGCCAAGTACAGCTTTCGGCCTCTCTCAAATACACACCTGTGAGAGCTTCTCTTTCCTTTGGAGAAACAGCGAGCCCTTTTCCTGAAGGGAAAATGTCCGTGCGCTGTTCTTCTTTTGCACACAGGGAAAGGCCTTTAGGGCTGCTGTTCGGCATTAACCCACGCGAGGGAGGGCAGCTTCCCATTCACTTTGGAGATGGCACTCCTGCAGCGCTGTGAGCCATGCCCGTGCTTCGAAGACACTAAAATACCCTTTCCATTTGAAGAGGGCACGCACAGAATGGGAAGTCTCTGTTCTCTGGGAGAAGTGGTTGGTGCTACTGCGCCTCTGTGTTTGGTGGCTCACTGCCCACTAGCAATATTTCTGCTCGCCACTGCGGGGCAAACGATGTGCAGCTAAGCTCACTTTGGAAGTACAAGTCCCAGAATTCCTTTGCGGGGCACCATCCAGATATCACATTCGTAGCATGCTGGTAGTTTCTTCCTAAGCTCTGCATTCGCAGCCAACTTCAAGGTGTTCCTGTTGTGGATAGACTCTAGTGGAGGTGCCGCTGGGGACGGCCTCTTCTTCTATGTTCCTTGAGAGGGCTACTTTGAGGAACCTCCTACTATAGCCTCAGCCAAGTACACCCTTCGGCCTCTCTCAAATACCCACTTACCTGTGAGAGCTTGTCTTTCCTTTGGAGAAACAGAGAGCCCTTTTCCTGAAGGGAAAATGTCCGTGCTCTGTTCTTCTTTTGCACACAGGGAAAGGCCTTTACGGCTGCTGTTCGGCATTAACCCAAGCGAGGGAGGGCAGCTTCCCATTCACTTTGGAGATGGCAATCCCGCAGCGCTGTGGGCCATGCCCGTGCTTCGAAGACACTAAAATACCCTTTCCCTTTGAAGAGGGCACGCACAGAATGGGAATTCTCTGTTCTCTGGGAGAAGTGGTTGGTGCTACTGCGCCTCTGTGTTTGGTGGCTCACTGCCGACTAGCAATATTTCTGCTCGCCACTGCAGGGCAAACGATGTGCAGCTAAGCTCACTTTGGAAGTACAAGTGCCAGAATTCCTTTGCGGGGCACCATCCAGATATCACATTCGTAGCATGCGGGTACTTTCCTCCTAAGCTCTCCATTCGCAGCCAGGTTCAATGTGTTCCTGTTGTGGATAGACTCTAGTGGAGGTGCCGATGGAGACGGCCTCTGCTTCTATGTTCTTTGAGAGGACTGCTTTGAGGAACCTACTACCCTAGCCTCTGCCAAGTACAGCCTTCGGCCTCTCTCAAATACTCACTTACCTGTGAGAGCTTGTCTTTCCTTTGGAGAAACAGAGAACCCTTTTCCTGAAGGGAAAATGTCCGTGCTCTGTTCTTCTTTTGCAAACAGGGAAAGGACGTTACGGCTGCTGTTCGGCCTTTACCTACGCGAGGGAGGGCAGCTTCTAATTCACTTTGAAGATGGCACTCCTGCAGCGCTGTGGGCCATGCCTGTGCTTCGAAGACACTAAACTACCCTTTCCATTTGAATTGGGCACGCTCAGAATGGGAAGTCTCTGTTCTCTGGGAGAAGTGGTTGGTGCTACTGCGCCTCTGTGTTTGGTGCCTCACTTCCCACTAGCAATATTCCTGCTCGCCACTGTGGGGCAAACGATGTGCAGCTAAGCTCACTTTGGAAGTACAAGTGCCAGAATTCCTTTGCGGGGCACCATCCAGATATCACATTCGTAGCATGCGGGTACTTTCCTCCTTAGCTCTGCATTCGCAGCCAGCTTCAATGTGTTCCTGTTGTGGATAGACTCTAGTGGAGGTACCCCTGGAGACGGCCTCTGCTTCTATGTTCCTTGAGAGGGCTACTTTGGGGAACCTCCTACTCTAGCCTATGCCAAGTACAGCCTTCGGCCTCTCTCAAATACTCACTTACCTGTGAGAGCTTGTCTTTCCTTTGGAGAAACAGAGAACCCTTTTCCTGAAGGGAAAATGTCCGTGCTCTGTTCTTCTTTTGCAAACAGGGAAAGGACGTTACGGCTGCTGTTCGGCCTTTACCCACGCGAGGGAGGGCAGCTTCCCATTCCCTTTGGAGATGGCACTCCTGCAGCGCTGTGGGCCATGCCTGTGCTTCGAAGACACTAAACTACCCTTTCCATTTGAAGAGGGCACGCTCAGAACGGGAAGTCTCTGTTCTCTGGGAGAATTGGTTGGTGCTACTGCGCCTCTGTGTTTGGTGGCTCACTGCCCACTAGCACTATTTCTGCTCGCCACTGTGGGGCAAACGATGTGCAGCTAAGCTCACTTTGGAAGTACAAGTTCCAGAATTCTTTTGCGGGGCACCATCCAGATATCACATTCGTAGCATGCGGGTACTTTCCTCCTAAGCTCTCCATTCCCAGCCAGGTTCAATGTGTTCCTGTTGTGGATAGACTCTAGTGGAGGTGCCGCTGGAGACGGCCTCTGCTACTATGTTCTTTGAGAGGGCTGCTTTGAGGAACCTCCTACCCTAGCCTCTGCCAAGTACAGCCTTCAGCCTCTCTCAAATACACACCTGTGAGAGCTTGTCTTTCCTTTGGAGAAACAGCGAGCCCTTTTCCTGAAGGGAAAATGTCCGTGCTCTGTTCTTCTTTTGCACACAGGGAAAGGCCTTTAGGGCTGCTGTTCGGCATTTACCCACGCGAGGGAGGGCAGCTTCCCATTCCCTTTGGAGATGGCACTCCTGCAGCGCTGTGGGCCATGCCCGTGCTTCGAAGACACTAAAATACCCTTTCCATTTGAAGAGGGCACGCACAGAATGGGAAGTCTCTGTTCTCTGGGAGAAGTGGTTGGTGCTACTGCGCCTCTGTGTTTGGTGGCTCACTGCCCACTAGCAATATTTCTGCTCGCCACTGCGGGGCAAACGATGTGCAGCTAAGCTCACTTTGGAAGTACAAGTGCCAGAATTCCTTTGCGGGGCACCATCCAGATATCACATTCGTAGCATGCGGGTACTTTCCTCCTAAGCTCTCCATTCGCAGCCAGGTTCAATGTGTTCCTGTTGTGGATAGACTCTAGTGGAGGTTCCGCTGGAGACGGCCTCTGCTTCTATGTTCTTTGAGAGGGCTGCTTTGAGGAACCTCCTACTCTAGCCTCTGCCAAGTACAGCCTTCGGCCTCTCTCAAATACCCACTTACCTGTGAGACCTTGTCTTTCCTTTGGAGAAACAGAGAGCCCTTTTCGTGAAGGGAAAATGTCCGTGCTCTGTTCTTCTTTTGCACACAGGGAAACGCCTTTAGGGCTGCTGTTCGGCATTAACCCACGCGAGGGAGGGCAGCTTCCAATTCACTTTGGAGATGGCACTCCTGCAGCGCTGTGGGCCATGCCCGTGCTTTGAAGACACTAAACTACCCTTTCCATTTGAAGAGGGCACGCACAGAATGGGAAGTCTCTGTGCTCTGGGAGAAGTGGTTGGTGCTACTGCGCCTCTGTGTTTGGTGCCTCACTTCCCACTAGCAATATTCCTGCTCGCCACTGTGGGGCAAACGATGTGCAGCTAAGCTCACTTTGGAAGTACAAGTGCCAGAATTCCTTTGCGGGGCACCATCCAGATATCACATTCGTAGCATGCGGGTACTTTCCTCCTTAGCTCTGCATTCGCAGCCAGCTTCAATGTGTTCCTGTTGTGGATAGACTCTAGTGGAGGTACCCCTGGAGACGGCCTCTGCTTCTATGTTCCTTGAGAGGGCTACTTTGGGGAACCTCCTACTCTAGCCTATGCCAAGTACAGCCTTCGGCCTCTCTCAAATACTCACTTACCTGTGAGAGCTTGTCTTTCCTTTGGAGAAACAGAGAACCCTTTTCCTGAAGGGAAAATGTCCGTGCTCTGTTCTTCTTTTGCAAACAGGGAAAGGACGTTACGGCTGCTGTTCGGCCTTTACCCACGCGAGGGAGGGCAGCTTCCCATTCCCTTTGGAGATGGCACTCCTGCAGCGCTGTGGGCCATGCCTGTGCTTCGAAGACACTAAACTACCCTTTCCATTTGAAGAGGGCACGCTCAGAACGGGAAGTCTCTGTTCTCTGGGAGAATTGGTTGGTGCTACTGCGCCTCTGTGTTTGGTGGCTCACTGCCCACTAGCACTATTTCTGCTCGCCACTGTGGGGCAAACGATGTGCAGCTAAGCTCACTTTGGAAGTACAAGTTCCAGAATTCTTTTGCGGGGCACCATCCAGATATCACATTCGTAGCATGCGGGTACTTTCCTCCTAAGCTCTCCATTCCCAGCCAGGTTCAATGTGTTCCTGTTGTGGATAGACTCTAGTGGAGGTGCCGCTGGAGACGGCCTCTGCTACTATGTTCTTTGAGAGGGCTGCTTTGAGGAACCTCCTACCCTAGCCTCTGCCAAGTACAGCCTTCAGCCTCTCTCAAATACACACCTGTGAGAGCTTGTCTTTCCTTTGGAGAAACAGCGAGCCCTTTTCCTGAAGGGAAAATGTCCGTGCTCTGTTCTTCTTTTGCACACAGGGAAAGGCCTTTAGGGCTGCTGTTCGGCATTTACCCACGCGAGGGAGGGCAGCTTCCCATTCCCTTTGGAGATGGCACTCCTGCAGCGCTGTGGGCCATGCCCGTGCTTCGAAGACACTAAAATACCCTTTCCATTTGAAGAGGGCACGCACAGAATGGGAAGTCTCTGTTCTCTGGGAGAAGTGGTTGGTGCTACTGCGCCTCTGTGTTTGGTGGCTCACTGCCCACTAGCAATATTTCTGCTCGCCACTGCGGGGCAAACGATGTGCAGCTAAGCTCACTTTGGAAGTACAAGTGCCAGAATTCCTTTGCGGGGCACCATCCAGATATCACATTCGTAGCATGCGGGTACTTTCCTCCTAAGCTCTCCATTCGCAGCCAGGTTCAATGTGTTCCTGTTGTGGATAGACTCTAGTGGAGGTTCCGCTGGAGACGGCCTCTGCTTCTATGTTCTTTGAGAGGGCTGCTTTGAGGAACCTCCTACTCTAGCCTCTGCCAAGTACAGCCTTCGGCCTCTCTCAAATACCCACTTACCTGTGAGACCTTGTCTTTCCTTTGGAGAAACAGAGAGCCCTTTTCGTGAAGGGAAAATGTCCGTGCTCTGTTCTTCTTTTGCACACAGGGAAACGCCTTTAGGGCTGCTGTTCGGCATTAACCCACGCGAGGGAGGGCAGCTTCCAATTCACTTTGGAGATGGCACTCCTGCAGCGCTGTGGGCCATGCCCGTGCTTTGAAGACACTAAACTACCCTTTCCATTTGAAGAGGGCACGCACAGAATGGGAAGTCTCTGTGCTCTGGGAGAAGTGGTTGGTGCTACTGCGCCTCTGTGTTTGGTGCCTCACTGACCACTAGCAATATTTCTGCTCGCCACTGTGGGGCAAACGATGTGCAGCTAAGCTCACTTTGGAAGTACAAGTGTCAGAATTCCTTTGCGGGGCACCATCCAGATATCACATTCGTAGCATGCTGGTACTTTCTTCCTAAGCTCTGCATTCGCAGCCAACTTCAAGGTGTTCCTGTTGTGGATAGACTCTAGTGGAGGTGCCGCTGGAGACGGCCTCTGCTTCTATTTTCTTTGAGAGGGCTGCTTTGAGGAACCTCCTACTCTAGCCTCTGCCAAGTACAGCCTTCGGCCTCTCTCAAATACTCACTTACCTGTGAGAGCTTGTCTTTCCTTTGGAGAAACAGAGAACCCTTTTCCTGAAGGCAAAATGTCCGTGCTCTGTTCTTCTTTTGCACACAGGGAAAGGACTTTATGGCTGCTGTTCGTCCTTTACCCACGCGAGGGAGAGCAGCTTCCAATTCACTTTGCAGATGGCACTCCTGCAGCGCTGTGGGCCAAGCCTGTGCTTCGAAGACACTAAACTACCCTTTCCATTTGAAGAGGGCACGCACAGAATGGGAAGTCTCTGTGCTCTGGGAGAAGTGGTTGGTGCTACTGCGCCTCTGTGTTTGGTGGCTCACTGCCCACTAGCAATATTTCTGCTCGCCACTGCGGGGCAAACGATGTGCAGCTAAGCTCACTTTGGAAGTACAAGTGTCAGAATTCCTTTGCGGGGCACCATCCAGATATCACATTCGTAGCATGCGGGTACTTTCCTCCTAAGCTCTCCATTCGCAGCCATGTTCAATGTGTTCCTGTTGTGGATAGACTCTAGTGGAGGTGCCGCTGGAGACGGCCTCTGCTTCTATGTTCTTTGAGAGGGCTGCTTTGAGGAACCTCCTACCCTAGCCTCTGCCAAGTACAGCCTTCGGCCTCTCTCAAATACTCACTTACCTTTGAGAGCTTGTCTTTCCTTTGGAGAAACAGAGAACCCTTTTCCTGGAGGGAAAATGTCCGTGCTGTGTTCTTCATTTGCAATCAGGGAAAGGACGTTACGGCTGCTGTTCGGCCTTTACCTACGCGAGGGAGGGCAGCTTCCCATTCACTTTGGAGATGGCACTCCTTCAGCGCTGTGGTCCATGCCTGTGCTTTGAAGACAGTAAACAAACCATTCCATTTGAAGAGGGCACACACAGAATGGGAAAATTCTGTTCTCTGGGAGTAGTGTTTGGTGCTACTGCGGCCCTGTGTTTGGTGGCTCACTGCCCACTAGCAATGTTTCTAGTCGCCACTGTGGGGCAAACGATGTGCAGCTAAGCTCACTTTGGAAGTACAAGTGCCAGAATTCCTTTGCGGGGCACCATCCAGATATCACATTCGTAGCATGTGGGTACTTTCCTCCTAAGCTCTGAATTCGCAGCCGGCTTCAAGGTGTTCCTGTTGTGGATAGACTCTAGTGGAGGTGCCGCTGGAGATGGCCTCTGCTTCTTTGTTCCTTGAGAGGGCTACTTTGAGGAACCTCCTACTCTAGCCTCTGCCAAGTACAGCCTTCGGCCACTCTCAAATACTCACTTACCTCTGAGAGCTTGTCTTTCCTTTGGAGAAACAGCCCTTTTCCTGAAGGGAAAATGTCCGTGCTCTGATCTTCTTTTGCACACAGGGAAAGGCCTTTACGGCTGCTGTTCGGCCTTTACCCACGCGAGGGAGGGCAGCTTCCCATTCACTTTGGAGATGGCACTCCTGCAGCGCTGTGGGCCATGCCTGTGCTTCGACGACACTAAACTAAACTTTCCATTTGAAGAGGGCACACACAGAATGGGAAACCTCTGTTATCTGGGAGAAGTTGTTGGTGCTACTGTGCCTCTGTGTTTCGTGGCTCACTGCCCACTAGCAATATTTCTGCTCGCCACTGGGGGCAAGCGATGTGCAGCTAAGCTCACTTTGGAAGTACAATTGCCAGAATTCATTTGCGGGGCACCATCCAGATATCACATTCGTAGCATGCAGGTACTTTCCTCCTATGCACTGCATTCGCAGCCAGGTTCAATGTGTTCCTGTTGTGGTTAGACTCTAGTGGAGGTTCCGCTGGACACGGCCTCTGCTTCTATGTTCTTTGAGAGGGCTGCTTTGAGGAAATTCCTACTATAGCATGTGCCAAGTACAGCCTTCCCCCTCTCGCAAATACTCACCGGTGAGAGCTTGTCTTTACTTTGGAGAAACAGAGAGCCCTTTTCCTGAAGGGAAAATGTCCGTGCTCTGTTCTTCTTTTGCCCACAGGGAAAGGCCTTTACGGCTGCTGTTCGGCCTTTACCCACGCGAGGGAGGGCAGCTGCCCATTCACTTTGGAGATGGCACTCCTGCAGTGCTGTGGGCCATGCCTGTGCTTCGAAGACACTAAACTACCCTTTCCTTTTGCAGAGGGAACGCACCGAATGCTAAGTCTCTGTTGTTTGGGAGAAGTGGTTGGTGCTACTGTGCCTCTGTGTTTGCTTTCTCACTGCCCACTAGCAATGTTTCTGCTCGACACTGTGGGGCAAACGATGTGCAGCTAAGCTCACTTTGGAAGTACAAGTGCCAGAATTCCTTTGCGGGGCACCATCCAGATATCACATTCGTAGCATGCGGGTACTTTCCTCCTAAGCTCTGCATTCGCAACCAGCTTCAAGGTGTTCCTGTCGTGGATAGACTCTAGTGGAGGTGTCGCTGGAGACGGCCTCTGCTTCTGTGTTCTTTGAGAGGGCTGCTTTGAGGAACCTCCTACTCTAGCCTCTGCCAAGGAAGGCCTTCGGCCTCTCTCAAATACACACCTGTGAGAGCTTGTCTTTCCTTTGGAGAGACAGAGAGCCCTTTTCGTGAAGGGAAAATGTCCATGCTCTGTTCTTCTTTTGCACACAGTGAAAGGCCTTTACGGCTGCTGTTCGGCCTTTACCCACGCGAGGGAGGGCAGCTTCCCACTCACTTTGGAGATGGCACTCCTGCAGCGCTGTGGGCCATGCTTGTGCTTCGAAGACAGTAAACTAACCATTCCATTTGAAGAGGGCACACACAGAATGGGAAGTCTCTGTTCTCTGGGAGAAGTGGTTGGTGCTACGGCGCCTCTGTGTTTGGTGGCTCACTGCCCACTAGCAATATTTCTGCTCGCCACTGCGGGGCAAACGATGTGCAGCTAAGCTCATTTTGGAAGTACAAGTGCCAGAATTCCTTTGCGGGGCACCATCCAGATATCACATTCGTAGCATGCGGGTACTTTCCTCCTAAGCTCTCCATTCGCAGCAAGGTTCAATGTGTTCCTGTTGTGGATAGACTCTAGTGGAGGTTCCGCTGGAGACGGCCTCTGCTTCTATGTTCTTTGAGAGGGCTGCTTTGAGGAACCTCCTACTCTAGCCTCTGCCAAGTACAGCCTTCGGCCTCTCTCAAATACCCACTTACCTGTGACAGCTTGTCTTTCCTTTGGAGAAACAGAGAGCCCTTTTCGTGAAGGGAAAATGTCCGTGCTCTGTTCTTCTTTTGCACACAGGGAAACGCCTTTAGGGCTACTGTTCGGCATTAACCCACGCGAGGGAGGGCAGCTTCCAATTCACTTTGGAGATGGCACTCCTGCAGCGCTGTGGGCCATGCCCGTGCTTCGAAGACACTAAAATACCCTTTCCATTTGAAGAGGGCACGGACAGAATGGGAAGTCTCTGTGCTCTGGGAGAAGTGGTTGGTGCTACTGCGCCTCTGTGTTTGGTGGCTCACTGCCCACTAGCAATATTTCTGCTCGCCACTGTGGGGCAAACGATGTGCAGCTAAGCTCACTTTGGAAGTACAAGTGCCAGAATTCCTTTGCGGGGCTCCATCCAGATATCACATTCGTAGCATGCGGGTATTTTCCTCCTAAGCTCTCCATTCGCAGCCCGGTTCAATGTGTTCCTGTTGTGGATAGACTCTAGTGGACGTGCCGCTGGAGACGGCCTCTGCTTCTATGTTCTTTGAGAGGGCTGCTTAGAGGAATCGTCTACCCTAGCCTCTGCCAAGTACAGCCTTCGGCCTCTCTCAAATACTCACCTGTGAGAGCTTGTCTTTCCTTTGGAGAAACAGAGAGCCCTTTTCCTGAAGGGAAAATGTACGTGCTCTGTTCTTCTTTTGCTCACAGGGAAAGGCCTTTACGGCTGCTGCTCGGCCTTTGCCCACGCGAGGGTGGGCAGCTTCCCATTCACTTTTCAGATGGCACTCCTGCAGCGCTGTGGGCCATGCCCGTGCTTCGAAGAAACTCAACTACCCTTTCCATTTGAAGAGGGCACGCACAGAATGGGAAGTCTCTGTTCTCTGGGAGAAGTGGTTGGTGCTACTGCGCCTCTGTGTTTGGTGGCTCACTGCCCACTAGCAATGTTTCTGCTCGCCACTGTGGGGCAAATGATTTGCAGCTAAGCTCACTTTGGAAGTACAAGTGCCAGAGTTCCTTTGCGGGGCACCATCCAGATATCACATTCGTAGCATGCGGGTACTTTCCTCCTTAGCTCTGCATTCGCAGCCAGCTTCAAGGTGTTCCTGTTGTGGATAGACTCTAGTGGAGGTGCCGCTGGAGACGGCCTCTGCTTCTATGTTCTTTGAGAGGGCTGCTTTGAGGAACCTCCTACTCTAGCCTCTGCCAAGTACAGCCTTCGGCCTCTCACAAATACTCACTTACCTGTGAGAGCTTGTCTTTCCTTTGGAGAAACAGAGAACCCTTTTCCTGAAGGGAAAATGTCCGTGCTCTGTTCTTCTTTTGCACACAGGGAAAGGACTTTACGGCTGCTGTTCGTCCTTTACCCACGCGAGGGAGGGCAGCTACCAATTCACTTTGCAGATGGCACTCCTGCAGCGCTGTGTGCCATGCCTGTTCTTCGAAGACACTAAACTACCCTTTCCATTTGAAGAGGGCACGCACAGAATGGGAAGTCTCTGTGCTCTGGGAGAAGTGGTTGGTGCTACTGCGCCTCTGTGTTCGGTGCCTCACTGCCCACTAGCAATATTTCTGCTCGCCACTGTGGGGCAAACGATGTGCAGCTAAGCTCACTTTGGAAGTACAAGTGTCAGAATTCTTTTGCGGGGCACCATCCAGATATCACATTCGTAGCATGCTGGTACTTTCTTCCTAAGCTCTGCATTCGCAGCCAACTTCAAGGTGTTCCTGTTGTGGATAGACTCTAGTGGAGGTTCCGCTGGAGACGTCCTCTTCTTCTATGTTCTTTGAGAGGGCTGCTTTGAGGAACCTCCTACTCTAGCCTCTGCCAAGTACAGCCTTCGGCCTCTCTCAAATACTCACCTGTGAGAGCTTGTCTTTCCTTTGGAGAAACAGAGAGCCCTTTTCCTGAAGGGAAAATGTACGTGCTCTGTTCTTCTTTTGCTCACAGGGAAACGCCTTTAGGGCTGCTGTTCGGCATTAACCCACGCGAGGGAGGGCAGCTTCCAATTCACTTTGGAGATGGCACTCCTGCAGCGCTGTGGGCCATGCCCGTGCTTTGAAGACACTAAACTACCCTTTCCATTTGAAGAGGGCACGCACAGAATGGGAAGTCTCTGTGCTCTGGGAGAAGTGGTTGGTGCTACTGCGCCTCTGTGTTTGGTGCCTCACTGACCACTAGCAATATTTCTGCTCGCCACTGTGGGGCAAACGATGTGCAGCTAAGCTCACTTTGGAAGTACAAGTGTCAGAATTCCTTTGCGGGGCACCATCCAGATATCACATTCGTAGCATGCTGGTACTTTCTTCCTAAGCTCTGCATTCGCAGCCAACTTCAAGGTGTTCCTGTTGTGGATAGACTCTAGTGGAGGTGCCGCTGGAGACGGCCTCTGCTTCTATTTTCTTTGAGAGGGCTGCTTTGAGGAACCTCCTACTCTAGCCTCTGCCAAGTACAGCCTTCGGCCTCTCTCAAATACTCACTTACCTGTGAGAGCTTGTCTTTCCTTTGGAGAAACAGAGAACCCTTTTCCTGAAGGCAAAATGTCCGTGCTCTGTTCTTCTTTTGCACACAGGGAAAGGACTTTATGGCTGCTGTTCGTCCTTTACCCACGCGAGGGAGAGCAGCTTCCAATTCACTTTGCAGATGGCACTCCTGCAGCGCTGTGGGCCAAGCCTGTGCTTCGAAGACACTAAACTACCCTTTCCATTTGAAGAGGGCACGCACAGAATGGGAAGTCTCTGTGCTCTGGGAGAAGTGGTTGGTGCTACTGCGCCTCTGTGTTTGGTGGCTCACTGCCCACTAGCAATATTTCTGCTCGCCACTGCGGGGCAAACGATGTGCAGCTAAGCTCACTTTGGAAGTACAAGTGTCAGAATTCCTTTGCGGGGCACCATCCAGATATCACATTCGTAGCATGCGGGTACTTTCCTCCTAAGCTCTCCATTCGCAGCCATGTTCAATGTGTTCCTGTTGTGGATAGACTCTAGTGGAGGTGCCGCTGGAGACGGCCTCTGCTTCTATGTTCTTTGAGAGGGCTGCTTTGAGGAACCTCCTACCCTAGCCTCTGCCAAGTACAGCCTTCGGCCTCTCTCAAATACTCACTTACCTTTGAGAGCTTGTCTTTCCTTTGGAGAAACAGAGAACCCTTTTCCTGGAGGGAAAATGTCCGTGCTGTGTTCTTCATTTGCAATCAGGGAAAGGACGTTACGGCTGCTGTTCGGCCTTTACCTACGCGAGGGAGGGCAGCTTCCCATTCACTTTGGAGATGGCACTCCTTCAGCGCTGTGGTCCATGCCTGTGCTTTGAAGACAGTAAACAAACCATTCCATTTGAAGAGGGCACACACAGAATGGGAAAATTCTGTTCTCTGGGAGTAGTGTTTGGTGCTACTGCGGCCCTGTGTTTGGTGGCTCACTGCCCACTAGCAATGTTTCTAGTCGCCACTGTGGGGCAAACGATGTGCAGCTAAGCTCACTTTGGAAGTACAAGTGCCAGAATTCCTTTGCGGGGCACCATCCAGATATCACATTCGTAGCATGTGGGTACTTTCCTCCTAAGCTCTGAATTCGCAGCCGGCTTCAAGGTGTTCCTGTTGTGGATAGACTCTAGTGGAGGTGCCGCTGGAGATGGCCTCTGCTTCTTTGTTCCTTGAGAGGGCTACTTTGAGGAACCTCCTACTCTAGCCTCTGCCAAGT
The DNA here is from genome assembly GCF_026419965.1 of Kogia breviceps. NCBI lineage: Eukaryota > Metazoa > Chordata > Mammalia > Artiodactyla > Physeteridae > Kogia > Kogia breviceps. Next base: position 31,268,670 of record NC_081324.1, read on the forward strand.
ACAGCCTTCGGCCACTCTCAAATACTCACTTACCTCTGAGAGCTTGTCTTTCCTTTGGAGAAACAGCCCTTTTCCTGAAGGGAAAATGTCCGTGCTCTGATCTTCTTTTGCACACAGGGAAAGGCCTTTACGGCTGCTGTTCGGCCTTTACCCACGCGAGGGAGGGCAGCTTCCCATTCACTTTGGAGATGGCACTCCTGCAGCGCTGTGGGCCATGCCTGTGCTTCGACGACACTAAACTAAACTTTCCATTTGAAGAGGGCACACACAGAATGGGAAACCTCTGTTATCTGGGAGAAGTTGTTGGTGCTACTGTGCCTCTGTGTTTCGTGGCTCACTGCCCACTAGCAATATTTCTGCTCGCCACTGGGGGCAAGCGATGTGCAGCTAAGCTCACTTTGGAAGTACAATTGCCAGAATTCATTTGCGGGGCACCATCCAGATATCACATTCGTAGCATGCAGGTACTTTCCTCCTATGCACTGCATTCGCAGCCAGGTTCAATGTGTTCCTGTTGTGGTTAGACTCTAGTGGAGGTTCCGCTGGACACGGCCTCTGCTTCTATGTTCTTTGAGAGGGCTGCTTTGAGGAAATTCCTACTATAGCATGTGCCAAGTACAGCCTTCCCCCTCTCGCAAATACTCACCGGTGAGAGCTTGTCTTTACTTTGGAGAAACAGAGAGCCCTTTTCCTGAAGGGAAAATGTCCGTGCTCTGTTCTTCTTTTGCCCACAGGGAAAGGCCTTTACGGCTGCTGTTCGGCCTTTACCCACGCGAGGGAGGGCAGCTGCCCATTCACTTTGGAGATGGCACTCCTGCAGTGCTGTGGGCCATGCCTGTGCTTCGAAGACACTAAACTACCCTTTCCTTTTGCAGAGGGAACGCACCGAATGCTAAGTCTCTGTTGTTTGGGAGAAGTGGTTGGTGCTACTGTGCCTCTGTGTTTGCTTTCTCACTGCCCACTAGCAATGTTTCTGCTCGACACTGTGGGGCAAACGATGTGCAGCTAAGCTCACTTTGGAAGTACAAGTGCCAGAATTCCTTTGCGGGGCACCATCCAGATATCACATTCGTAGCATGCGGGTACTTTCCTCCTAAGCTCTGCATTCGCAACCAGCTTCAAGGTGTTCCTGTCGTGGATAGACTCTAGTGGAGGTGTCGCTGGAGACGGCCTCTGCTTCTGTGTTCTTTGAGAGGGCTGCTTTGAGGAACCTCCTACTCTAGCCTCTGCCAAGGAAGGCCTTCGGCCTCTCTCAAATACACACCTGTGAGAGCTTGTCTTTCCTTTGGAGAGACAGAGAGCCCTTTTCGTGAAGGGAAAATGTCCATGCTCTGTTCTTCTTTTGCACACAGTGAAAGGCCTTTACGGCTGCTGTTCGGCCTTTACCCACGCGAGGGAGGGCAGCTTCCCACTCACTTTGGAGATGGCACTCCTGCAGCGCTGTGGGCCATGCTTGTGCTTCGAAGACAGTAAACTAACCATTCCATTTGAAGAGGGCACACACAGAATGGGAAGTCTCTGTTCTCTGGGAGAAGTGGTTGGTGCTACGGCGCCTCTGTGTTTGGTGGCTCACTGCCCACTAGCAATATTTCTGCTCGCCACTGCGGGGCAAACGATGTGCAGCTAAGCTCATTTTGGAAGTACAAGTGCCAGAATTCCTTTGCGGGGCACCATCCAGATATCACATTCGTAGCATGCGGGTACTTTCCTCCTAAGCTCTCCATTCGCAGCAAGGTTCAATGTGTTCCTGTTGTGGATAGACTCTAGTGGAGGTTCCGCTGGAGACGGCCTCTGCTTCTATGTTCTTTGAGAGGGCTGCTTTGAGGAACCTCCTACTCTAGCCTCTGCCAAGTACAGCCTTCGGCCTCTCTCAAATACCCACTTACCTGTGACAGCTTGTCTTTCCTTTGGAGAAACAGAGAGCCCTTTTCGTGAAGGGAAAATGTCCGTGCTCTGTTCTTCTTTTGCACACAGGGAAACGCCTTTAGGGCTACTGTTCGGCATTAACCCACGCGAGGGAGGGCAGCTTCCAATTCACTTTGGAGATGGCACTCCTGCAGCGCTGTGGGCCATGCCCGTGCTTCGAAGACACTAAAATACCCTTTCCATTTGAAGAGGGCACGGACAGAATGGGAAGTCTCTGTGCTCTGGGAGAAGTGGTTGGTGCTACTGCGCCTCTGTGTTTGGTGGCTCACTGCCCACTAGCAATATTTCTGCTCGCCACTGTGGGGCAAACGATGTGCAGCTAAGCTCACTTTGGAAGTACAAGTGCCAGAATTCCTTTGCGGGGCTCCATCCAGATATCACATTCGTAGCATGCGGGTATTTTCCTCCTAAGCTCTCCATTCGCAGCCCGGTTCAATGTGTTCCTGTTGTGGATAGACTCTAGTGGACGTGCCGCTGGAGACGGCCTCTGCTTCTATGTTCTTTGAGAGGGCTGCTTAGAGGAATCGTCTACCCAAGCCTCTGCCAAGTACAGCCTTCGGCCTCTCTCAAATACTCACCTGTGAGAGCTTGTCTTTCCTTTGGAGAAACAGAGAGCCCTTTTCCTGAAGGGAAAATGTACGTGCTCTGTTCTTCTTTTGCTCACAGGGAAAGGCCTTTACGGCTGCTGCTCGGCCTTTGCCCACGCGAGGGTGGGCAGCTTCCCATTCACTTTTCAGATGGCACTCCTGCAGCGCTGTGGGCCATGCCCGTGCTTCGAAGAAACTCAACTACCCTTTCCATTTGAAGAGGGCACGCACAGAATGGGAAGTCTCTGTTCTCTGGGAGAAGTGGTTGGTGCTACTGCGCCTCTGTGTTTGGTGGCTCACTGCCCACTAGCAATGTTTCTGCTCGCCACTGTGGGGCAAATGATTTGCAGCTAAGCTCACTTTGGAAGTACAAGTGCCAGAGTTCCTTTGCGGGGCACCATCCAGATATCACATTCGTAGCATGCGGGTACTTTCCTCCTTAGCTCTGCATTCGCAGCCAGCTTCAAGGTGTTCCTGTTGTGGATAGACTCTAGTGGAGGTGCCGCTGGAGACGGCCTCTGCTTCTATGTTCTTTGAGAGGGCTGCTTTGAGGAACCTCCTACTCTAGCCTCTGCCAAGTACAGCCTTCGGCCTCTCACAAATACTCACTTACCTGTGAGAGCTTGTCTTTCCTTTGGAGAAACAGAGAACCCTTTTCCTGAAGGGAAAATGTCCGTGCTCTGTTCTTCTTTTGCACACAGGGAAAGGACTTTACGGCTGCTGTTCGTCCTTTACCCACGCGAGGGAGGGCAGCTACCAATTCACTTTGCAGATGGCACTCCTGCAGCGCTGTGTGCCATGCCTGTTCTTCGAAGACACTAAACTACCCTTTCCATTTGAAGAGGGCACGCACAGAATGGGAAGTCTCTGTGCTCTGGGAGAAGTGGTTGGTGCTACTGCGCCTCTGTGTTCGGTGCCTCACTGCCCACTAGCAATATTTCTGCTCGCCACTGTGGGGCAAACGATGTGCAGCTAAGCTCACTTTGGAAGTACAAGTGTCAGAATTCTTTTGCGGGGCACCATCCAGATATCACATTCGTAGCATGCTGGTACTTTCTTCCTAAGCTCTGCATTCGCAGCCAACTTCAAGGTGTTCCTGTTGTGGATAGACTCTAGTGGAGGTTCCGCTGGAGACGTCCTCTTCTTCTATGTTCTTTGAGAGGGCTGCTTTGAGGAACCTCCTACTCTAGCCTCTGCCAAGTACAGCCTTCGGCCTCTCTCAAATACTCACCTGTGAGAGCTTGTCTTTCCTTTGGAGAAACAGAGAGCCCTTTTCCTGAAGGGAAAATGTACGTGCTCTGTTCTTCTTTTGCTCACAGGGAAAGGCCTTTACGGCTGCTGCTCGGGCTTTACCCACGCGAGGGTGGGCAGCTTCCCATTCACTTTTCAGATGGCACTCCTGCAGCGCTGTGGGCCATGCCCATGCTTCGAAGAAACTAAACTACCCTTTCCATTTGAAGAGGGCACGCACAGAATGGGAAGTCTCTGTGCTCTGGGAGAAGTGGTTGGTGCTACTGCGCCTCTGTGTTTGGTGCCTCACTGCCCACTAGCAATATTTCTGCTCGCCACTGTGGGGCAAACGATGTGCAGCTAAGCTCACTTTGGAAGTACAAGTGTCAGAATTCCTTTGCGGGGCACCATCCAGATATCACATTCGTAGCATGCGGGTACTTTCCTCCTAAGCTCTCCATTCGCAGCCAGGTTCAATGTGTTCCTGTTGTGGATAGACTCTAGTGGAGGTGCCGCTGGAGACGGCCTCTGCTTCTATGTTCTTTGAGAGGGCTGCTTTGAGGAACCTCCTACCCTAGCCTCTGCCAAGTACAGCCTTCGGCCTCTCTCAAATACTCACTTACCTGTGAGAGCTTGTCTTTCCTTTGGAGAAACAGAGAACCCTTTTCCTGAAGGGAAAATGTCCGTGCTCTGTTCTTCTTTTGCAAACAGGGAAAGGACGTTACGGCTGCTGTTCGGCCTTTACCTACGCGAGGGAGGGCAGCTTCTAATTCACTTTGAAGATGGCACTCCTGCAGCGCTGTGGGCCATGCCTGTGCTTCGAAGACACTAAACTACCCTTTCCATTTGAATTGGGCACGCTCAGAATGGGAAGTCTCTGTTCTCTGGGAGAAGTGGTTGGTGCTACTGCGCCTCTGTGTTTGGTGCCTCACTTCCCACTAGCAATATTCCTGCTCGCCACTGTGGGGCAAACGATGTGCAGCTAAGCTCACTTTGGAAGTACAAGTGCCAGAATTCCTTTGCGGGACACCATCCAGATATCACATTCGTAGCATGCGGGTACTTTCCTCCTTAGCTCTGCATTCGCAGCCAGCTTCAATGTGTTCCTGTTGTGGATAGACTCTAGTGGAGGTAACCCTGGAGACGGCCTCTGCTTCTATGTTCCTTCAGAGGGCTACTTTGAGGAACCTCCTACTCTAGCCTATGCCAAGTACAGCCTTCGGCCTCTCTCAAATACTCACTAACCTGTGAGAGCTTGTCTTTCCTTTGGAGAAACAGAGAACCCTTTTCCTGAAGGGAAAATGTCCGTGCTCTGTTCTTCTTTTGCAAACAGGGAAAGGACGTTACGGCTGCTGTTCGGCCTTTACCCACGCGAGGGAGGGCAGCTTCCCATTCACTTTGAAGATGGCACTCCTGCAGCGCTGTGGGCCATGCCTGTGCTTCGAAGACACTAAACTACCCTTTCCATTTGCAGAGGGCACGCTCAGAACGGCAGGTCTCTGTTCTCTGGGAAAAGTGGTTGGTGCTACTGCGCCTCTGTGTTTCGTGGCTCACTGCCCACTAGCAATATTTCTGCTCGCCACTGTGGGGCACACGATGTGCAGCTAAGCTCACTTTGGAAGTACAAGTGCCAGAATTCCTTTGCGGGGCACCATCCAGATATCACATTCGTAGCATGCGGGTACTTTCCTCCTCAGCTCTCCATTCGCAGCCATGTTCAATGTGTTCCTGTTGTGGATAGACTCTAGTGGAGGTTCCGCTGGAGACGGCCTCTGCTTCTATGTTCTTTGAGAGGGCTGCTTTGAGGAACCTCCTACCCTAGCCTCTGCCAAGTACAGCCTTCGGCCTCTCTCAAATACACACCTGTGAGAGCTTGTCTTTCCTTTGGAGAAACAGCGAGCCCTTTTCCTGAAGGGAAAATGTCCGTGCTCTGTTCTTCTTTTGCACACAGGGAAACGCCTTTAGGGCTGCTGTTCGGCATTAACCCACGCGAGGGAGGGCAGCTTCCAATTCACTTTGGAGATGGCACTCCTGCAGCGCTGTGGGCCATGCCCGTGCTTCGAAGACACTAAACTACCCTTTCCATTTGAAGAGGGCACGCACAGAATGGGAAGTCTCTGTTCTCTGGGAGAAGTGGTTGGTGCTACTGAGCCTCTGTGTTTGGTGGCTCACTGCCCACTAGCAATATTTCTGCTCGCCAATGTGGGGCAAACGATGTGCAGCTAAGCTCACTTTGGAAGTACAATTGCCAGAATTCCTTGGCGGGGCACCGTCCAGATATCACATTCGTAGCATGCGGGTACTTTCCTCCTAAGCTCTCCATTCGCAGCCCGGTTCAATGTGTTCCTGTTGTGGATAGACTCTAGTGGAGGTGCCGCTGGAGACGGACTCTGCTTCTATGTTCTTTGAGAGGGCTGCTTAGAGGAACCTCCTACCCTAGCCTCTGCCAAGTACAGCCTTCGGCCTCTCTCAAATACTCACCTGTGAGAGCTTGTCTTTCCTTTGGAGAGACAGAGAGCCCTTTTCCTGAAGGGAAAATGTACGTGCTCTGTTCTTCTTTTGCTCTCAGGGAAAGGCCTTTACGGCTGCTGCTCGGCCTTTACCCACGCCAGGGTGGGCAGCTTCCCATTCACTTTGCAGATGGCACTCCTGCAGTGCTGTGGGCCATGCCTGTGCTTCGAAGATTGTAAACTAACCTTTCAATTTGAAGAGGGCACACACAGAAGGTGAAATCTCTGTTCTCTGGGAGTAGTGCTTGGTGCTACTGCGTCCCTGTGTTTGGTGGCTCCCTGCCCACTAGCAATGTTTCTGCTCGCCACTGTGGGGCAAACGATGTGCAGCTAAGCTCACTTTGGAAGTACAAGTGCCAGAATTCCTTTGCGGGGCACCATCCAGATATCACATTCGTAGCATGCGGGTACTTTCCTCCTAAGCTCTCCATTCGCAGCCAGCTTCAAGTTGCTCCTGTTGTGGATAGACTCTAGTGGAGGTGCCCCTGCAGACGGCCTCTGCTTCTATGTTCCTTCAGAGGGCTACTTTGAGGAACCTCCTACTCTAGCCTCTGCCAAGTACAGCCTTCGGCCTCTCTCAAATACTCACTTACCTGTGAGAGCTTGTCTTTCCTTTGGAGAAACAGAGAACCCTTTTCCTGAAGGGAAAATGTCCGTGCTCTGTTCTTCTTTTGCACACAGGGAAAGGACTTTACGGCTGCTGTTCGGCCTTTACCCACGCGAGGGAGGACAGCTTCCAATTCACTTTGCAGATGGCACTCCTGCAGCGCTGTGGGCCATGCCTATGCTTCGAAGACACTAAACTACCCTTTCCATTTGAAGAGGGCACGCACAGAATGGGAAGTCTCTGTTCTCTGGGAGAAGTGGTTGGTGCTACTGTGCCTCTGTGTTTGGTGCCTCACTGCCCACTAGCAATATTTCTGCTCGCCACTGTGGGGCAAACGATGTGCAGCTAAGCTCACTTTGGAAGTACAAGTGCCAGAATTCCTTTGCGGGGCACCATCCAGATATCACATTCGTAGCATGCGGTTATTTTCCTCCTAAGCTCTCCATTCGCAGCCCGGTTCAATGTGTTCCTGTTGTGGATAGACTCTAGTGGAGGTGCCGCTGGAGACGGCCTCTGCTTCTATGTTCTTTGAGAGGGCTGCTTAGAGGAACCTCCTACCCTAGCCTCTGCCAAGTACTGCCTTAGGCCTCTCTCAAATACTCACCTGTGAGAACTTGTCTTTCCTTTGGAGAAACAGAGAGCCCTTTTCCTGAAGGGAAAATGTCCGTGCTCTGTTCTTCTTTTGCACACAGGGAAAGGACTTTACGGCTGCTGTTCGTCCTTTACCCACGCGAGGGAGGGCAGCTTCCAATTCACTTTGCAGATAGCACTCCTGCAGCGCTGTGGGCCATGCCTGTGCTTCGAAGACACTAAACTACCCTTTCCATTTGAAGAGGGCACGCACAGAATTGGAAGTCTCTGTGCTCTGAGAGAAGTGGTTGGTGCTACTGCGCCTCTGTGTTTGGTGCCTCACTGCCCACTAGCAATATTTCTGCTCGCCACTGTGGGGCAAATGATGTGCAGCTAAGCTCACTTTGGAAGTACAAGTGCCAGAATTCCTTTGCGGGGCACCATCCAGATATCACATTCGTAGCATGCTGGTACTTTCTTCCTAAGCTCTGCATTCGCAGCCAGCTTCAAGGTGTTCCTGTTCTGGATAGACTCTAGTGGAGGTGCCGCTGGGGACGGCCTCTGCTTCTGTGTTCCTTGAGAGGGCTACTTTGAGGAACCTCCTACTCTAGCCTCTGCCAAGTACAGCCTTCGGCCTCTCTCAAATACCCACTTACCTGTGAGAGCTTGTCTTTCCTTTGGAGAAACAGAGAGCCCTTTTCCTGAAGGGAAAATGTTCGTGCTCTGTTCTTCTTTTGCACACAGGGAAAGGCCTTTACGGCTGCTGTTCGGCATTAACCCCAGCGAGGGAGGGCAGCTTCCCATTCGCTTTGGAGATGGCACTCCTGCAGCGCTGTGGGCCATGCCCGTGCTTCGAAGACACTAAAATACCCTTTCCATTTGAAGAGGGCACGCACAGAATGGGAAGTCTCTGTTCTCTGGGAGAAGTGGTTGGTGCTACTGCGCCTCTGTGTTTGGTGGCTCACTGCACACTCGCAATATTTCTGCTCACCACTGCGGGGCAAACGATGTGCAGCTAAGCTCACTTTGGAAGTACAAGTGCCAGAATTCCTTTTCGGGGCACCATCCAGATATCACATTCGTAGCATGCGGGTACTTTCCTCCTAAGCTCTCCATTCGCAGCCATGTTCAATGTGTTCCTGTTGTGGATAGACTCTAGTGGAGGGGCCGCTGGAGACGGCCTCTGCTTCTATGTTATTTGAGAGGGCTGCTTTGAGGAACCGCCTACCCTAGCCTCTGCCAAGTACAGCCTTCGGCCTCTCTCAAATACTCACTTACCTGTGAGAGCTTGTCTTTCCTTTGGAGAAACAGAGAACCCTTTTCCTGAAGGGAAAATGTCCGTGCTCTGTTCTTCTTTTGCAAACAGGGAAAGGACGTTACGGCTGCTGTTCGGCCTTTACCTACGCGAGGGAGGGCAGCTTCTAATTCACTTTGAAGATGGCACTCCTGCAGCGCTGTGGGCCATGCCTGTGCTTCGAAGACACTAAACTACCCTTTCCATTTGAATTGGGCACGCTCAGAATGGGAAGTCTCTGTTCTCTGGGAGAAGTGGTTGGTGCTACTGCGCCTCTGTGTTTGGTGCCTCACTTCCCACTAGCAATATTCCTGCTCGCCACTGTGGGGCAAACGATGTGCAGCTAAGCTCACTTTGGAAGTACAAGTGCCAGAATTCCTTTGCGGGGCACCATCCAGATATCACATTCGTAGCATGCGGGTACTTTCCTCCTCAGCTCTCCATTCGCAGCCATGTTCAATGTGTTCCTGTTGTGGATAGACTCTAGTGGAGGTTCCGCTGGAGACGGCCTCTGCTTCTATGTTCTTTGAGAGGGCTGCTTTGAGGAACCTCCTACCCTAGCCTCTGCCAAGTACAGCCTTCGGCCTCTCTCAAATACACACCTGTGAGAGCTTGTCTTTCCTTTGGAGAAACAGCGAGCCCTTTTCCTGAAGGGAAAATGTCCGTGCTCTGTTCTTCTTTTGCACACAGGGAAACGCCTTTAGGGCTGCTGTTCGGCATTAACCCACGCGAGGGAGGGCAGCTTCCAATTCACTTTGGAGATGGCACTCCTGCAGCGCTGTGGGCCATGCCCGTGCTTCGAAGACACTAAACTACCCTTTCCATTTGAAGAGGGCACGCACAGAATGGGAAGTCTCTGTTCTCTGGGAGAAGTGGTTGGTGCTACTGCGCCTCTGTGTTTGGTGGCTCACTGCCCACTAGCAATATTTCTGCTCGCCACTGTGGGGCAAACGATGTGCAGCTAAGCTCACTTTGGAAGTACAATTGCCAGAATTCCTTGGCGGGGCACCGTCCAGATATCACATTCGTAGCATGCGGGTACTTTCCTCCTAAGCTCTCCATTCGCAGCCCGGTTCAATGTGTTCCTGTTGTGGATAGACTCTAGTGGAGGTGCCGCTGGAGACGGACTCTGCTTCTATGTTCTTTGAGAGGGCTGCTTAGAGGAACCTCCTACCCTAGCCTCTGCCAAGTACAGCCTTCGGCCTCTCTCAAATACTCACCTGTGAGAGCTTGTCTTTCCTTTGGAGAGACAGAGAGCCCTTTTCCTGAAGGGAAAATGTACGTGCTCTGTTCTTCTTTTGCTCTCAGGGAAAGGCCTTTACGGCTGCTGCTCGGCCTTTACCCACGCCAGGGTGGGCAGCTTCCCATTCACTTTGCAGATGGCACTCCTGCAGTGCTGTGGGCCATGCCTGTGCTTCGAAGATTGTAAACTAACCTTTCAATTTGAAGAGGGCACACACAGAAGGTGAAATCTCTGTTCTCTGGGAGTAGTGCTTGGTGCTACTGCGTCCCTGTGTTTGGTGGCTCCCTGCCCACTAGCAATGTTTCTGCTCGCCACTGTGGGGCAAACGATGTGCAGCTAAGCTCACTTTGGAAGTACAAGTGCCAGAATTCCTTTGCGGGGCACCATCCAGATATCACATTCGTAGCATGCGGGTACTTTCCTCCTAAGCTCTCCATTCGCAGCCAGCTTCAAGTTGCTCCTGTTGTGGATAGACTCTAGTGGAGGTGCCCCTGCAGACGGCCTCTGCTTCTATGTTCCTTCAGAGGGCTACTTTGAGGAACCTCCTACTCTAGCCTCTGCCAAGTACAGCCTTCGGCCTCTCTCAAATACTCACTTACCTGTGAGAGCTTGTCTTTCCTTTGGAGAAACAGAGAACCCTTTTCCTGAAGGGAAAATGTCCGTGCTCTGTTCTTCTTTTGCACACAGGGAAAGGACTTTACGGCTGCTGTTCGGCCTTTACCCACGCGAGGGAGGACAGCTTCCAATTCACTTTGCAGATGGCACTCCTGCAGCGCTGTGGGCCATGCCTATGCTTCGAAGACACTAAACTACCCTTTCCATTTGAAGAGGGCACGCACAGAATTGGAAGTCTCTGTGCTCTGAGAGAAGTGGTTGGTGCTACTGCGCCTCTGTGTTTGGTGCCTCACTGCCCACTAGCAATATTTCTGCTCGCCACTGTGGGGCAAATGATGTGCAGCTAAGCTCACTTTGGAAGTACAAGTGCCAGAATTCCTTTGCGGGGCACCATCCAGATATCACATTCGTAGCATGCTGGTACTTTCTTCCTAAGCTCTGCATTCGCAGCCAGCTTCAAGGTGTTCCTGTTCTGGATAGACTCTAGTGGAGGTGCCGCTGGGGACGGCCTCTGCTTCTGTGTTCCTTGAGAGGGCTACTTTGAGGAACCTCCTACTCTAGCCTCTGCCAAGTACAGCCTTCGGCCTCTCTCAAATACCCACTTACCTGTGAGAGCTTGTCTTTCCTTTGGAGAAACAGAGAGCCCTTTTCCTGAAGGGAAAATGTTCGTGCTCTGTTCTTCTTTTGCACACAGGGAAAGGCCTTTACGGCTGCTGTTCGGCATTAACCCCAGCGAGGGAGGGCAGCTTCCCATTCGCTTTGGAGATGGCACTCCTGCAGCGCTGTGGGCCATGCCCGTGCTTCGAAGACACTAAAATACCCTTTCCATTTGAAGAGGGCACGCACAGAATGGGAAGTCTCTGTTCTCTGGGAGAAGTGGTTGGTGCTACTGCGCCTCTGTGTTTGGTGGCTCACTGCACACTCGCAATATTTCTGCTCACCACTGCGGGGCAAACGATGTGCAGCTAAGCTCACTTTGGAAGTACAAGTGCCAGAATTCCTTTTCGGGGCACCATCCAGATATCACATTCGTAGCATGCGGGTACTTTCCTCCTAAGCTCTCCATTCGCAGCCATGTTCAATGTGTTCCTGTTGTGGATAGACTCTAGTGGAGGGGCCGCTGGAGACGGCCTCTGCTTCTATGTTATTTGAGAGGGCTGCTTTGAGGAACCGCCTACCCTAGCCTCTGCCAAGTACAGCCTTCGGCCTCTCTCAAATACTCACTTACCTGTGAGAGCTTGTCTTTCCTTTGGAGAAACAGAGAACCCTTTTCCTGAAGGGAAAATGTCCGTGCTCTGTTCTTCTTTTGCAAACAGGGAAAGGACGTTACGGCTGCTGTTCGGCCTTTACCTACGCGAGGGAGGGCAGCTTCTAATTCACTTTGAAGATGGCACTCCTGCAGCGCTGTGGGCCATGCCTGTGCTTCGAAGACACTAAACTACCCTTTCCATTTGAATTGGGCACGCTCAGAATGGGAAGTCTCTGTTCTCTGGGAGAAGTGGTTGGTGCTACTGCGCCTCTGTGTTTGGTGCCTCACTTCCCACTAGCAATATTCCTGCTCGCCACTGTGGGGCAAACGATGTGCAGCTAAGCTCACTTTGGAAGTACAAGTGCCAGAATTCCTTTGCGGGGCACCATCCAGATATCACATTCGTAGCATGCGGGTACTTTCCTCCTCAGCTCTCCATTCGCAGCCATGTTCAATGTGTTCCTGTTGTGGATAGACTCTAGTGGAGGTTCCGCTGGAGACGGCCTCTGCTTCTATGTTCTTTGAGAGGGCTGCTTTGAGGAACCTCCTACCCTAGCCTCTGCCAAGTACAGCCTTCGGCCTCTCTCAAATACACACCTGTGAGAGCTTGTCTTTCCTTTGGAGAAACAGCGAGCCCTTTTCCTGAAGGGAAAATGTCCGTGCTCTGTTCTTCTTTTGCACACAGGGAAACGCCTTTAGGGCTGCTGTTCGGCATTAACCCACGCGAGGGAGGGCAGCTTCCAATTCACTTTGGAGATGGCACTCCTGCAGCGCTGTGGGCCATGCCCGTGCTTCGAAGACACTAAACTACCCTTTCCATTTGAAGAGGGCACGCACAGAATGGGAAGTCTCTGTTCTCTGGGAGAAGTGGTTGGTGCTACTGCGCCTCTGTGTTTGGTGGCTCACTGCCCACTAGCAATATTTCTGCTCGCCACTGTGGGGCAAACGATGTGCAGCTAAGCTCACTTTGGAAGTACAATTGCCAGAATTCCTTGGCGGGGCACCGTCCAGATATCACATTCGTAGCATGCGGGTACTTTCCTCCTAAGCTCTCCATTCGCAGCCCGGTTCAATGTGTTCCTGTTGTGGATAGACTCTAGTGGAGGTGCCGCTGGAGACGGACTCTGCTTCTATGTTCTTTGAGAGGGCTGCTTAGAGGAACCTCCTACCCTAGCCTCTGCCAAGTACAGCCTTCGGCCTCTCTCAAATACTCACCTGTGAGAGCTTGTCTTTCCTTTGGAGAGACAGAGAGCCCTTTTCCTGAAGGGAAAATGTACGTGCTCTGTTCTTCTTTTGCTCTCAGGGAAAGGCCTTTACGGCTGCTGCTCGGCCTTTACCCACGCCAGGGTGGGCAGCTTCCCATTCACTTTGCAGATGGCACTCCTGCAGTGCTGTGGGCCATGCCTGTGCTTCGAAGATTGTAAACTAACCTTTCAATTTGAAGAGGGCACACACAGAAGGTGAAATCTCTGTTCTCTGGGAGTAGTGCTTGGTGCTACTGCGTCCCTGTGTTTGGTGGCTCCCTGCCCACTAGCAATGTTTCTGCTCGCCACTGTGGGGCAAACGATGTGCAGCTAAGCTCACTTTGGAAGTACAAGTGCCAGAATTCCTTTGCGGGGCACCATCCAGATATCACATTCGTAGCATGCGGGTACTTTCCTCCTAAGCTCTCCATTCGCAGCCAGCTTCAAGTTGCTCCTGTTGTGGATAGACTCTAGTGGAGGTGCCCCTGCAGACGGCCTCTGCTTCTATGTTCCTTCAGAGGGCTACTTTGAGGAACCTCCTACTCTAGCCTCTGCCAAGTACAGCCTTCGGCCTCTCTCAAATACTCACTTACCTGTGAGAGCTTGTCTTTCCTTTGGAGAAACAGAGAACCCTTTTCCTGAAGGGAAAATGTCCGTGCTCTGTTCTTCTTTTGCACACAGGGAAAGGACTTTACGGCTGCTGTTCGGCCTTTACCCACGCGAGGGAGGACAGCTTCCAATTCACTTTGCAGATGGCACTCCTGCAGCGCTGTGGGCCATGCCTATGCTTCGAAGACACTAAACTACCCTTTCCATTTGAAGAGGGCACGCACAGAATGGGAAGTCTCTGTTCTCTGGGAGAAGTGGTTGGTGCTACTGCGCCTCTGTGTTTGGTGCCTCACTGCCCACTAGCAATATTTCTGCTCGCCACTGTGGGGCAAACGATGTGCAGCTAAGCTCACTTTGGAAGTACAAGTGCCAGAATTCCTTTGCGGGGCACCATCCAGATATCACATTCGTAGCATGCGGTTATTTTCCTCCTAAGCTCTCCATTCGCAGCCCGGTTCAATGTGTTCCTGTTGTGGATAGACTCTAGTGGAGGTGCCGCTGGAGACGGCCTCTGCTTCTATGTTCTTTGAGAGGGCTGCTTAGAGGAACCTCCTACCCTAGCCTCTGCCAAGTACTGCCTTAGGCCTCTCTCAAATACTCACCTGTGAGAACTTGTCTTTCCTTTGGAGAAACAGAGAGCCCTTTTCCTGAAGGGAAAATGTCCGTGCTCTGTTCTTCTTTTGCACACAGGGAAAGGACTTTACGGCTGCTGTTCGTCCTTTACCCACGCGAGGGAGGGCAGCTTCCAATTCACTTTGCAGATAGCACTCCTGCAGCGCTGTGGGCCATGCCTGTGCTTCGAAGACACTAAACTACCCTTTCCATTTGAAGAGGGCACGCACAGAATTGGAAGTCTCTGTGCTCTGAGAGAAGTGGTTGGTGCTACTGCGCCTCTGTGTTTGGTGCCTCACTGCCCACTAGCAATATTTCTGCTCGCCACTGTGGGGCAAATGATGTGCAGCTAAGCTCACTTTGGAAGTACAAGTGCCAGAATTCCTTTGCGGGGCACCATCCAGATATCACATTCGTAGCATGCTGGTACTTTCTTCCTAAGCTCTGCATTCGCAGCCAGCTTCAAGGTGTTCCTGTTCTGGATAGACTCTAGTGGAGTTGCCGCTGGGGACGGCCTCTGCTTCTGTGTTCCTTGAGAGGGCTACTTTGAGGAACCTCCTACTCTAGCCTCTGCCAAGTACAGCCTTCGGCCTCTCTCAAATACCCACTTACCTGTGAGAGCTTGTCTTTCCTTTGGAGAAACAGAGAGCCCTTTTCCTGAAGGGAAAATGTTCGTGCTCTGTTCTTCTTTTGCACACAGGGAAAGGCCTTTACGGCTGCTGTTCGGCATTAACCCCAGCGAGGGAGGGCAGCTTCCCATTCGCTTTGGAGATGGCACTCCTGCAGCGCTGTGGGCCATGCCCGTGCTTCGAAGACACTAAAATACCCTTTCCATTTGAAGAGGGCACGCACAGAATGGGAAGTCTCTGTTCTCTGGGAGAAGTGGTTGGTGCTACTGCGCCTCTGTGTTTGGTGGCTCACTGCACACTCGCAATATTTCTGCTCACCACTACGGGGCAAACGATGTGCAGCTAAGCTCACTTTGGAAGTACAAGTGCCAGAATTCCTTTTCGGGGCACCATCCAGATATCACATTCGTAGCATGCGGGTACTTTCCTCCTAAGCTCTCCATTCGCAGCCATGTTCAATGTGTTCCTGTTGTGGATAGACTCTAGTGGAGGGGCCGCTGGAGACGGCCTCTGCTTCTATGTTATTTGAGAGGGCTGCTTTGAGGAACCGCCTACCCTAGCCTCTGCCAAGTACAGCCTTCGGCCTCTCTCAAATACTCACTTACCTGTGAGAGCTTGTCTTTCCTTTGGAGAAACAGAGAACCCTTTTCCTGAAGGGAAAATGTCCGTGCTCTGTTCTTCTTTTGCAAACAGGGAAAGGACGTTACGGCTGCTGTTCGGCCTTTACCTACGCGAGGGAGGGCAGCTTCTAATTCACTTTGAAGATGGCACTCCTGCAGCGCTGTGGGCCATGCCTGTGCTTCGAAGACACTAAACTACCCTTTCCATTTGAATTGGGCACGCTCAGAATGGGAAGTCTCTGTTCTCTGGGAGAAGTGGTTGGTGCTACTGCGCCTCTGTGTTTGGTGCCTCACTTCCCACTAGCAATATTCCTGCTCGCCACTGTGGGGCAAACGATGTGCAGCTAAGCTCACTTTGGAAGTACAAGTGCCAGAATTCCTTTGCGGGGCACCATCCAGATATCACATTCGTAGCATGCGGGTACTTTCCTCCTCAGCTCTCCATTCGCAGCCATGTTCAATGTGTTCCTGTTGTGGATAGACTCTAGTGGAGGTTCCGCTGGAGACGGCCTCTGCTTCTATGTTCTTTGAGAGGGCTGCTTTGAGGAACCTCCTACCCTAGCCTCTGCCAAGTACAGCCTTCGGCCTCTCTCAAATACACACCTGTGAGAGCTTGTCTTTCCTTTGGAGAAACAGCGAGCCCTTTTCCTGAAGGGAAAATGTCCGTGCTCTGTTCTTCTTTTGCACACAGGGAAACGCCTTTAGGGCTGCTGTTCGGCATTAACCCACGCGAGGGAGGGCAGCTTCCAATTCACTTTGGAGATGGCACTCCTGCAGCGCTGTGGGCCATGCCCGTGCTTCGAAGACACTAAACTACCCTTTCCATTTGAAGAGGGCACGCACAGAATGGGAAGTCTCTGTTCTCTGGGAGAAGTGGTTGGTGCTACTGCGCCTCTGTGTTTGGTGGCTCACTGCCCACTAGCAATATTTCTGCTCGCCACTGTGGGGCAAACGATGTGCAGCTAAGCTCACTTTGGAAGTACAATTGCCAGAATTCCTTGGCGGGGCACCGTCCAGATATCACATTCGTAGCATGCGGGTACTTTCCTCCTAAGCTCTCCATTCGCAGCCCGGTTCAATGTGTTCCTGTTGTGGATAGACTCTAGTGGAGGTGCCGCTGGAGACGGACTCTGCTTCTATGTTCTTTGAGAGGGCTGCTTAGAGGAACCTCCTACCCTAGCCTCTGCCAAGTACAGCCTTCGGCCTCTCTCAAATACTCACCTGTGAGAGCTTGTCTTTCCTTTGGAGAGACAGAGAGCCCTTTTCCTGAAGGGAAAATGTACGTGCTCTGTTCTTCTTTTGCTCTCAGGGAAAGGCCTTTACGGCTGCTGCTCGGCCTTTACCCACGCCAGGGTGGGCAGCTTCCCATTCACTTTGCAGATGGCACTCCTGCAGTGCTGTGGGCCATGCCTGTGCTTCGAAGATTGTAAACTAACCTTTCAATTTGAAGAGGGCACACACAGAAGGTGAAATCTCTGTTCTCTGGGAGTAGTGCTTGGTGCTACTGCGTCCCTGTGTTTGGTGGCTCCCTGCCCACTAGCAATGTTTCTGCTCGCCACTGTGGGGCAAACGATGTGCAGCTAAGCTCACTTTGGAAGTACAAGTGCCAGAATTCCTTTGCGGGGCACCATCCAGATATCACATTCGTAGCATGCGGGTACTTTCCTCCTAAGCTCTCCATTCGCAGCCAGCTTCAAGTTGCTCCTGTTGTGGATAGACTCTAGTGGAGGTGCCCCTGCAGACGGCCTCTGCTTCTATGTTCCTTCAGAGGGCTACTTTGAGGAACCTCCTACTCTAGCCTCTGCCAAGTACAGCCTTCGGCCTCTCTCAAATACTCACTTACCTGTGAGAGCTTGTCTTTCCTTTGGAGAAACAGAGAACCCTTTTCCTGAAGGGAAAATGTCCGTGCTCTGTTCTTCTTTTGCACACAGGGAAAGGACTTTACGGCTGCTGTTCGGCCTTTACCCACGCGAGGGAGGACAGCTTCCAATTCACTTTGCAGATGGCACTCCTGCAGCGCTGTGGGCCATGCCTATGCTTCGAAGACACTAAACTACCCTTTCCATTTGAAGAGGGCACGCACAGAATGGGAAGTCTCTGTTCTCTGGGAGAAGTGGTTGGTGCTACTGCGCCTCTGTGTTTGGTGCCTCACTGCCCACTAGCAATATTTCTGCTCGCCACTGTGGGGCAAACGATGTGCAGCTAAGCTCACTTTGGAAGTACAAGTGCCAGAATTCCTTTGCGGGGCACCATCCAGATATCACATTCGTAGCATGCGGTTATTTTCCTCCTAAGCTCTCCATTCGCAGCCCGGTTCAATGTGTTCCTGTTGTGGATAGACTCTAGTGGAGGTGCCGCTGGAGACGGCCTCTGCTTCTATGTTCTTTGAGAGGGCTGCTTAGAGGAACCTCCTACCCTAGCCTCTGCCAAGTACTGCCTTAGGCCTCTCTCAAATACTCACCTGTGAGAACTTGTCTTTCCTTTGGAGAAACAGAGAGCCCTTTTCCTGAAGGGAAAATGTCCGTGCTCTGTTCTTCTTTTGCACACAGGGAAAGGACTTTACGGCTGCTGTTCGTCCTTTACCCACGCGAGGGAGGGCAGCTTCCAATTCACTTTGCAGATAGCACTCCTGCAGCGCTGTGGGCCATGCCTGTGCTTCGAAGACACTAAACTACCCTTTCCATTTGAAGAGGGCACGCACAGAATTGGAAGTCTCTGTGCTCTGAGAGAAGTGGTTGGTGCTACTGCGCCTCTGTGTTTGGTGCCTCACTGCCCACTAGCAATATTTCTGCTCGCCACTGTGGGGCAAATGATGTGCAGCTAAGCTCACTTTGGAAGTACAAGTGCCAGAATTCCTTTGCGGGGCACCATCCAGATATCACATTCGTAGCATGCTGGTACTTTCTTCCTAAGCTCTGCATTCGCAGCCAGCTTCAAGGTGTTCCTGTTGTGGATAGACTCTAGTGGAGGTGCCGCTGGGGACGGCCTCTGCTTCTGTGTTCCTTGAGAGGGCTACTTTGAGGAACCTCCTACTCTAGCCTCTGCCAAGTACAGCCTTCGGCCTCTCTCAAATACCCACTTACCTGTGAGAGCTTGTCTTTCCTTTGGAGAAACAGAGAGCCCTTTTCCTGAAGGGAAAATGTTCGTGCTCTGTTCTTCTTTTGCACACAGGGAAAGGCCTTTACGGCTGCTGTTCGGCATTAACCCCAGCGAGGGAGGGCAGCTTCCCATTCGCTTTGGAGATGGCACTCCTGCAGCGCTGTGGGCCATGCCCGTGCTTCGAAGACACTAAAATACCCTTTCCATTTGAAGAGGGCACGCACAGAATGGGAAGTCTCTGTTCTCTGGGAGAAGTGGTTGGTGCTACTGCGCCTCTGTGTTTGGTGGCTCACTGCACACTCGCAATATTTCTGCTCGCCACTGCGGGGCAAACGATGTGCAGCTAAGCTCACTTTGGAAGTACAAGTGCCAGAATTCCTTTTCGGGGCACCATCCAGATATCACATTCGTAGCATGCGGGTACTTTCCTCCTAAGCTCTCCATTCGCAGCCATGTTCAATGTGTTCCTGTTGTGGATAGACTCTAGTGGAGGTTCCGCTGGAGACGGCCTCTGCTTCTATGTTCTTTGAGAGGGCTGCTTTGAGGAACCGCCTACCCTAGCCTCTGCCAAGTACAGCCTTCGGCCTCTCTCAAATACTCACTTACCTGTGAGAGCTTGTCTTTCCTTTGGAGAAACAGAGAACCCTTTTCCTGAAGGGAAAATGTCCGTGCTCTGTTCTTCTTTTGCAAACAGGGAAAGGACGTTACGGCTGCTGTTCGGCCTTTACCTACGCGAGGGAGGGCAGCTTCTAATTCACTTTGAAGATGGCACTCCTGCAGCGCTGTGGGCCATGCCTGTGCTTCGAAGACACTAAACTACCCTTTCCATTTGAATTGGGCACGCTCAGAATGGGAAGTCTCTGTTCTCTGGGAGAAGTGGTTGGTGCTACTGCGCCTCTGTGTTTGGTGCCTCACTTCCCACTAGCAATATTCCTGCTCGCCACTGTGGGGCAAACGATGTGCAGCTAAGCTCACTTTGGAAGTACAAGTGCCAGAATTCCTTTGCGGGGCACCATCCAGATATCACATTCGTAGCATGCGTGTACTTTCCTCCTTAGCTCTGCATTCGCAGCCAGCTTCAATGTGTTCCTGTTGTGGATAGACTCTAGTGGAGGTACCCCTGGAGACGGCCTCTCCTTCTATGTTCCTTCAGAGGGCTACTTTGAGGAACCTCCTACTCTAGCCTATGCCATGTACAGCCTTCGGCCTCTCTCAAATACCCACTTACCTGTGAGAGCTTGTCTTTCCTTTGGAGAAACAGAGAGCCCTTTTCCTGAAGGGAAAATGTCCGTGCTCTGTTCTTCTTTTGCACACAGGGAAAGGCCTTTACGGCAGCTGTTCGGCATTAACCCAAGCGAGGGAGGCCAGCTTCCCATTCGCTTTGGAGATGGCACTCCTGCAGCGCTGTGGGCCATGCCCGTGCTTCGAAGACACTAAAATACCCTTTCCATTTGAAGAGGGCATGCTCAGAATGGGAAGAATCTGTTCTCTGGGAGAAGTGGTTGGTGCTACTGCGCCTCTGTGTTTGGTGGCTCACTGCCCACTAGCAATATTTCTGCTCGCCACTGCGGGGCAAACGATGTGCAGCTAAGCTCACTTTGGAAGTACAAGTGCCAGAATTCCTTTGCGGGGCACCATCCAGATATCACATTCGTAGCATGCCGGTACTTTCCTCCTAAGTTCTCCATTCGCAGCCAGGTTCAATGTGTTCCTGTTGTGGATAGACTCTGTTGGAGATGCCGCTGGAGACGGCCTCTGCTTCTATGTTCTTTGAGAGGGCTGCTTTGAGGAACCTCCTACCCTAGCCTCTGCCAAGTACAGCCTTCTGCCTCTCTCAAATACTCACTTACCTGTGAGAGCTTGTCTTTCCTTTGGAGAAACAGAGAACCCTTTTCCTGAAGGGAAAATGTCCGTGCTCCGTTCTTCTTTTGCAAACAGGGAAAGGACGTTACGGCTGCTGTTCGGCCTTTACCTACGCGAGGGAGGACAGCTTCTAATTCACTTTGAAGATGGCACTCCTCCAGCGCTGTGGGCCATGCCTGTGCTTCGAAGACACTAAACTACCCTTTCCATTTGAATTGGGCACGCTCAGAATGGGAAGTCTCTGTTCTCTGGGAGAAGTGGTTGGTGCTACTGCGCCTCTGTGTTTGGTGCCTCACTTCCCACTAGCAATATTCCTGCTCGGCACTGTGGGGCAAACGATGTGCAGCTAAGCTCACTTTGGAAGTACAAGTGCCAGAATTCCTTTGCGGGGCACCATCCAGATATCACATTCGTAGCATGCGGGTACTTTCCTCCTTAGCTCTGCATTCGCAGCCAGCTTCAATGTGTTCCTGTTGTGGATAGACTCTAGTGGAGGTACCCCTGGAGACGGCCTCTGCTTCTATATTCCTTCAGAGGGCTACTTTGAGGAACCTCCTACTCTAGCCTATGCCAAGTACAGCCTTCGGCCTCTCTCAAATACTTACTTACTTGTGAGAGCTTGTGTTTCCTTTGGAGAAACAGAGAACCCTTTTCCTGAAGGGAAAATGTCCGTGCTCCGTTCTTCTTTTGCAAACAGGGAAAGGACGTTACGGCTGCTGTTCGGCCTTTACCCACGCGAGGGAGGGCGGCTTTCCATTCACTTTGAAGATGGCACTCCTGCAGCGCTGTGGGCCATGCCTGTGCTTCGAAGACACTAAACTACCCTTTCCATTTGAAGAGGGCACGCTCAGAACGGGAAGTCTCTGTTCTCTGGGAGAAGTGGTTGGTGCTACTGCGCCTCTGTGTTTGGTGGCTCACTGCCCACTAGCAATATTTCTGCTCGCCACTGTGGGGCAAACGATGTGCAGCTAAGCTCACTTTGGAAGTACAAGTGCCAGAATTCCTTTGCGGGGCACCATCCAGATATCACATTCGTAGAATGCGGGTACTTTCCTCCTAAGCTCTCCATTCGCAGCCAGGTTCAATGTGTTCTTGTTGTGGATAGACTCTAGTGGAGGTGCCGCTGGAGACGGCCTCTGCTTCTATGTTCTTTGAGAGGGCTGCTTTGAGGAACCTCCTACCCTAGCCTCTGCCAAGTACAGCCTTCGGCCTCTCTCACATACACACCTGTGAGAGCTTGTCTTTCCTTTGGGGAAAAAGAGAGCCCTTTTCCTGAAGGGAAAATGTCGGTGCTCTGTTCTTCTTTTGCACACAGGGAAAGGCCTTTAGGGCTGCTGTTCGGCATTAACCCACGCGAGGGAGGGCAGCTTCCCATTCACTTTGGAGATGGCACTCCTGCAGCGCTGTGGGCCATGCCCGTGCTTCGAAGACAATAAACTACCCTTTCCATTTGAAGAGGACACGCACAGAATGGGAAGTGTCTGTTCTCTGGGAGAAGTGGTTGGTGCTACTGCGCCTCTGTGTTTGGTGGCTCACTGCCCACTAGCAATATTTCTGCTCGCCACTGCGGGGCAAACGATGTGCAGCTAAGCTCACTTTTTAAGTACAAGTGTCAGAATTCCTTTGCGCGGCACCATCCAGATATCACATTCGTCGCATGCGGGTACTTTCCACCTAAGCTCTCCATTCGCAGCCAGGTTCAATGTGTTCCTGTTGTGGATAGACTCTAGTGGAGGTGCCGCTGGAGACGGCCTCTGCTTCTATGTTCTTTGAGAGGGCTTCTTTGAGGAACCTCCTACTCTAGCCTCTGCCAAGTACAGCCTTCGGCCTCTCTCAAATACACACTTACCTGTGAGAGCTTGTCTTTCCTTTGGAGAAACAGAGAGCCCTTTTCCTGAAGGGAAAATGTCCGTGCTCTGTTCTTCTTTTGCACACAGGGAAAGGCCTTTAGGCCTGCTGTACGGCATTAACCCACGCGATGGAGGGCAGCTTCTCATTCACTTTGGAGATGGCACTCCTGCAGCGCTGTGGGCCATGCCCGTGCTTCGAAGACACTAAACTACCCTTTCCATTTGAAGAGGGCACGCACAGAATGGGAAGTCTCTGTTCTCCTGGAGAAGTGGTGGGTGCTACTGCGCCTCTGTGTTTGGTGGCTCACTGCCCACTAGCAATGTTTCTGCTCTTCACTGTGGGGCAAACGATGTGCAGCTAAGCTCACTTTGGAAGTACAAGTGCCAGAATTCCTTTGCGGGGCACCATCCAGATATCACATTCGTAGCATGCGGGTACCTTCCTCCTTAGCTCTGCATTCCCAGCCAGCTTCAATGTGTTCCTGTTGTGGATAGACTCTAGTGGAGGTACCCCTGGAGACGGCCTCTGCCTCTAAATTCCATGAGAGGGCTACTTTGAGGAACCTCCTACTCTAGCCTCTGCGAAGTACTGCCTTCGGCCTCTCTCAAATACTCACTTACCTGTGAGAGCTTGTCTTTCCTTTGGAGAAACAGAGAACCCTTTTCCTGAAGGGAAAATGTCCGTGCTCTGTTCTTCTTTTGCACACAGGGAAAGGACGTCACGGCTGCCTTTCGGACTTTACCCACGCGAGGGAGGGCAGCTTCCAATTCACTTTGGAGATGGCACTCCGGCAGCGCTGTTGGCCATGCCTGTGCTTCGAAGACACTAAACTACCCTTTCCATTTGAAGAGGGCACGCTCAGAATGGGAAGTCTCTGTTCTCTGGGAGAAGTGGTTGGTGCTACTGCGCCTCTGTGTTTGGTGGCTCACTGCCCACTAGCAATATTTCTGCTCGCCACTGCGGGGCAAACGATGTGCAGCTAAGCTCACTTTGGAAGTATAAGTGTCAGAATTCCTTTGCGGGGCACCATCCAGATATCACATTCGTCGCATGCGGGTACTTTCCACCTAAGCTCTCCAGTCGCAGCCAGGTTCAATGTGTTCCTGTTGTGGATAGACTCTAGTGGAGGTGCCGCTGGAGACGGCCTCTGCTTCTATGTTCTTTGAGAGGGCTGCTTTGAGGAACCTCCTACCCTAGCCTCTGCCAAGTACAGCCTTCGGCCTCTCTCAAATACACACTTACCTGTGAGAGCTTGTCTTTCCTTTGGAGAAACAGAGAGCCCTTTTCCTGAAGGGAAAATGTCCGTGCTCTGTTCTTCTTTTGCAAACAGGGAAAGGACGTTACGGCTGCTGTTCGGCCTTTACCCACGCGAGGGAGGGCAGCTTCCCATTCACTTTGAAGATGGCACTCCTGCAGCGCTGTGGGCCATGCCTGTGCTTCGAAGACACTAAACTACCCTTTCCATTTGAAGAGGGCACGCTCAGAACGGGAAGTCTCTGTTCTCTGGGAGAAGTGGTTGGTGCTACTGCGCCTCTGTGTTTGGTGGCTCACTGCCCACTAGCAATATTTCTGCTCGCCACTGTGGGGCAAACGATGTGCAGCTAAGCTCACTTTGGAAGTACAAGTGCCAGAATTCTTTTGCGGGGCACCATCCAGATATAACATTCGTAGCATGCGGGTACTTTCCTCCTAAGCTCTCCATTCGCAGCCAGGTTCAATGTGTTCCTGTTGTGGATAGACTCTAGTGGAGGTGTCGCTGGAGACGGCCTCTGCTTCTATGTTCTTTGAGAGGGCTACTTTGAGGAACCTCCTACTCTAGCCTCTGCCATGTAAGGCCTTCGGCCTCTCTCAAATAGTCACTTACCTGTGAGAGCTTGTCTTTCCTTTGGAGAAACAGAGAACCCTTTTCCTGAAGGGAAAATGTCCGTGCTCTGTTCTTCTTTTGCACACAGGGAAAGGCCTTTAGGGCTGCTGTTCGGCATTAACCCACGCGAGGGAGGGCAGCTTCCCATTCACTTTGGAGATGGCACTCCTGCAGCGCTGTGGGCCATGCCCGTGCTTCGAAGACAATAAACTACCCTTTCCATTTTAAGAGGACACGCACAGAATGGGAAGTGTCTGTTCTCTGGGAGAAGTGGTTGGTGCTACTGCGCCTCTGTGTTTGGTGGCTCACTGCCCACTAGCAATATTTCTGCTCGCCACTGTGGGGCAAACGATGTGCAGCTAAGCTCACTTTGGAAGTACAATTGCCAGAATTTCTTTGCGGGGCACCGTCCAGATATCACATTCGTAGCATGCGGGTACTTTCCTCCTAAGCTCTCCATTCGCAGCCCTGTTCAATGTGTTCCTGTTGTGGATAGACTCTAGTGGAGGTGCCGCTGGAGACGGCCTCTGCTTCTATGTTCTTTGAGAGGGCTGCTTACAGGAACCTCCTACCCTAGCTTCTGCCAAGTACAGCCTTCGGCCTCTCTCAAATTCTCACCTGTGAGAGCTTGTCTTTCCTTTGGAGAAACAGAGAGCCCTTTTCCTGAAGGGAAAATGTACGTGCTCTGTTCTTCTTTTGCTCACAGGGAAAGGCCTTTACGGCTGCTGCTCGGCCTTTACCCACACGAAGGTGGGCAGCTTCCCATTCACTTTGCAGATGGCCCTCCTGCAGCGCTGTGGGCCATGCCTGTGCTTCGAAGACTGTAAACTAACCTTTCCATTTGATGAGGGCACACACAGAAATGGAAAACTCTGTTCTCTGGGAGAAGTGGTTGGTGCTACTGCGGCCCTGTGTTTGGTGGCTCACTGCCCACTAGCAATGTTCCTGCTCGCCACTCTGGGGCAAACGATGTGCAGCTAAGCTCACTTTGGAAGTACAAGTGCCAGAATTCCTTTGCGGGGCACCATCCAGATATCACATTCGTAGCATGCTGGTACTTTCCTTCTAAGCTCTGCATTCGCAGCCAGCTTCAATGTGTTCCTGTTGTGGATAGACTCTAGTGAAGGTGCCCCTGCAGACGGCCTCTGCTTCTATGTTCCTTCAGAGGGCTACTTTGAGGAACCTCCTACTCTAGCCTCTGCCAAGTACAGCCTTCGGCCTCTCTCAAATACTCACTTACCTGTGAGAGCTTGTCTTTCCTTTGGAGAAACAGAGAGCCCTTTTCCTGAAGGGAAAATGTCCGTGCTCTGTTCTTCTTTTGCACACAGGGAAAGGCCTTTAGGCCTGCTGTTCGGCATTAACCCACGCGATGGAGGGCAGCTTCTCATTCACTTTGGAGATGGCACTCCTGCAGCGCTGTGGGCCATGCCCGTGCTTCGAAGACACTAAACTACCCTTTCCATTTGAAGAGGGCACGCACAGAATGGGAAGTCTCTGTTCTCCTGGAGAAGTGGTGGGTGCTACTGCGCCTCTGTGTTTGGTGGCTCACTGCCCACTAGCAATGTTTCTGCTCTTCACTGTGGGGCGAACGATGTGCAGCTAAGCTCACTTTGGAAGTACAAGTGCCAGAATTCCTTTGCGGGGCACCATCCAGATATCACATTCGTAGCATGCGGGTACCTTCCTCCTTAGCTCTGCATTCGCAGCCAGCTTCAATGTGTTCCTGTTGTGGATAGACTCTAGTGGAGGTACCCCTGGAGACGGCCTCTGCCTCTAAATTCCATGAGAGGGCTACTTTGAGGAACCTCCTACTCTAGCCTCTGCGAAGTACAGCCTTCGGCCTCTCTCAAATACTCACTTACCTGTGAGAGCTTATCTTTCGTTTGGAGAAACAGAGAGCCCTTTTCCTTAAGGGAAAATGTCCGTGCTCGCTTCTTCTTTTGCACACAGGGAAGGCCTATTCGGCTGCTGTTCGGCCTTTACCCACGCGAGGGAGGGCAGCTTCCCATTCACTTTGGAGAGGGCACTCCTGCAGGGCTGTAGGCCATGCCTGTGCTTCGAACACAGAATGGGAAGTCTCTGTTATTTGGGAGAAGTATTTGTTGCTACCGCGCCTCTGTGTTTGGTGCTTCACTGCCCACTAGCAATGTTTCTGCTCGACACTGTGGGGCAAACGATGTGCAGCTAAGCTCACTTTGGATGTACAAGTGCCAGAAATCCTTTGCGGGGCACCATCCAGATATCACATTCGTAGCATGTGGGTACTTTCCCCCTAAGCTCTGCATTCGCAGCCAGCTTCAAGGTTTTCCTGTTGTGGATAGACTCTAGTGGAGGTGCCGCTGGAGACGGCCTCTGCTTCTATGTTCTTTGAGAGGGCTGCTTTGAGGAAGCTCCTACTCTAGCCTCTGCCAAGTACAGCCTTCGGCCTCTCTCAAATACTCACCTGTGAGGGCTTGTCTTTCCTTTGGCGAAACAGAGAGCCCGTTTCCTGAAGGGAAAATGGCCGTGCTCAGTTCTTCTTTTGCACACAGGGAAAGGCCTTTACGGCTGCTGTTCGGCTTTACCTACGCGAGGGAGTGCAGCTTCCCATTCACTTTTGAGATGGCACTCCTGCAGCGCTGTGGGCGATGCCTGTGCTTTGAAGACAGTAAACTAACGTTTCCATTTGAAGAGGGCACACACAGAATGGGAAATCTCTGTTCTTTGGGAGAAGTGGTTGGTGCTACTGCGTCTCTGTGTTTGGTGGCTCTCTGCCCACTAGCAATGTTTCTAGTCGCCACTGTGGGGCAAACGATGTGCAGCTAAGCTCACTTTGAAGTACAAGTGCCAGAATTCCTTTGCAGGGCACCATCCAGATATCACATTCGTAGAATGCGGGTACTTTCCTCCTAAGCTCTGCATTCGCAACCACCTTCAAGGTGTTCCTGTTGTGGATAGACTCTCGTGGAGATGCCGCTGGAGACGGCCTCTGCTTCTATGCTCTTTAAGAGGGCTGCTTTGAGGAAACTCCTACCCTAGCCTCTGCCAAGTACAGCCTTCTGCCTCTCTCAAATACTCACTTACCTGTGGGAGCTTGTCTTTCCTTTGGAGAAACAGAGAGCCCTTTTCCTGAAGGGAAAATGTCGGTGCTCTGTTCTTCTTTTGCACACAAGGAAAGGCCTTTTCAGCTGCTGTTCGTCCTTTACCCACGCGAGGGAGGGCAGCTTCCCATTCACTTTGGAGAGGCCACTCCTGCAGCGCTGTGGGCCATGCCTGTGCTTCGAAGAAAGTAAACTACCCTTTCCATTTGAAGAGGGCACACACAGAATGGGAAGTCTCTGTTCTCTGGGAGAAGTATTTGGTGCAACTGCGCGTCTGTGTTTGGTGCCTCACTGCCCACTAGCAATGTTTCTGATCGACACTGTGGGGCAAACGATGTGCAGCTAAGCTCATTTTGGAAGTACAAGTGCCAGAATTCCTTTGCAGTGCACCATCCAGATATCACATTCGTAGCATGCGGGTACTCTCCTCCTAAGCTCTGCATTCGCAGCCAGCTTCAAGGTGTTCCTGTTGTGGATAGACTCTAGTGGAGGTGCCGCTGGAGACGCATTCTGCTTCTATGTTCTTTGAGAGAGCTGCTTTGAGGAACCTCCTACTCTAGCCTCTGCCAAGTACAGCCTTCGGCCTCTCTCAAATACTCACCTGTGAGAGCTTGTCTTTCCTTTGGAGAAACAGAGAGCCCTTTTCCTGAAGGGAAAATGTCCGTGATCTGTTCTTCTTTTGCACACAGGGAAAGGCCTTTACGGCTGCTGTTTGGCCTTTACCCACGCGAGGGAGGGCAGCTTCCCATTCAGTTTGGAGATGGCACTCCTTCAGCCATGTGGGCCATGCCTGTGCTTCGCAGACAGTAAACTAACCTTTCCATTTGAAGAAGGCACACACAGAATCGGAAATCTCTGTTCTCTGGGAGAAGTGGTTGGTGCTACTGCCCCTCTGTGTTTGGTGGCTCACTGCCCACTAGCAATATTTCTGCTCGCCACTGTGGGCAAACGATGTGCAGCTAAGCTCACTTTGGAAGTACAAGAGCCAGAATTCCTTTGCGGGGCACCATCCAGATATCACATTCGTAGCATGCGCGTACTTTCCTCCTAAGCTCTGCATTCGCAGCCAGCTTCAAGGTGTTCCTGTTGTGGATAGACTCTAGTGGAGGTCCCGCTGGAGACGGCCTCTGCTTCTATGTTCTTTGAGAGGGCTGCTTTGAGGAACCTCCTACTCTAGCCTCTGCCAAGTACAACCTTCGGCCTCTCTCAAATACTCACTTACATGTGAGAGCTGGT
Source organism: Kogia breviceps (assembly GCF_026419965.1). Classification (NCBI taxonomy): domain Eukaryota; kingdom Metazoa; phylum Chordata; class Mammalia; order Artiodactyla; family Physeteridae; genus Kogia; species Kogia breviceps. The sequence goes on from NC_081324.1 coordinate 31,297,208, forward strand.
CTTTCCTTTGGAGAAACAGAGAGCCCTTTTCCTGATGGGAAAATGTCCGTGCTCGGTTCTTCTTTTGCACACAAGGAAAGGCCTATTCGGCTGCTGTTCGGCCTTTACCCACGCGAGGGAGTGCAGCTTCCCATTCACTTTGGAGATGGCACTCCTGCAGCGCTGTGGGCGATGCCTGTGCTTTGAAAACAGTACACTAACGTTTCCATTTGAAGAGGGCACACACAGAATGGGAAATCTCTGTTCTTTGGGAGAAGTGGTTGGTGCTACTGCGCCTCTGTGTTTGGGGGCTCTCTGCCCACTAGCAATATTTCTGCACGCCACTGTGGGGCAAACGATGTGCAGCTAAGCTCACTTTGAAGTACAAGTGCCAGAATTCCTTTGCAGGGCACCATCCAGATATCACATTCGTAGAATGCGGGTACTTTCCTCCTAAGCTCTGCATTCGCAACCACCTTCAAGGTGTTCCTGTTGTGGATAGACTCTCGTGGAGATGCCGCTGGAGACGGCCTCTGCTTCTATGCTCTTTAAGAGGGCTGCTTTGAGGAACCTCCTACCCTAGCCTCTGCCAAGTACAGCCTTCTGCCTCTCTCAAATACTCACTTACCTGTGGGAGCTTGTCTTTCCTTTGGAGAAACAGAGAGCCCTTTTCCTGAAGGGAAAATGTCGGTGCTCTGTTCTTCTTTTGCACACAAGGAAAGGCCTTTTCGGCTGCTGTTCGTCCTTTACCCACGCGAGGGAGGGCAGCTTCCCATTCACTTTGGAGAGGCCACTCCTGCAGCGCTGTGGGCCATGCCTGTGCTTCGAAGAAAGTAAACTACCCTTTCCATTTGAAGAGGGCACACACAGAATGGGAAGTCTCTGTTCTCTGGGAAAAGTATTTGGTGCTACTGCGCGTCTGTGTTTGGTGCCTCACTGCCCACTAGCAATGTTTCTGCTCGACACTGTGGGGCAAACGATGTGCAGCTAAGCTCACTTTGGAAGTACAAGTGCCAGAATTCCTTTGCGGGGCACGATCCAGATATCACATTCGTAGCATGCGGGTACTTTCCTCCTAAGCTCTGCATTCGCAGCCAGCTTCAAGGTTTTCCTGTTGTGGATAGACTCCAGTGGAGGTGCCGCTGGAGACGGCCTCTGCTTCTATGTTCTTTGAGAGGGCTGCTTTGAGGAACCTCCTACTCTAGCATCTGCCAAGTACAGCCTTCGGCCTCTCTCAAATACTCACCTGTGAGAGCCTGTCTTTCCTTTGGAGAAACAGAGAGCCCATTTCCTGAAGGGAAAATGTCCGTGCTCTATTCTTCTTTTGCACACAGGGAAAGGCCTTTACGGCTGCTGTTTGGCCTTTACCCACGCGAGGGAGGGCAGCTTCCCATTCAGTTTGGAGATGGCACTCCTGCAGCCATGTGGGCCAGGCCTGTGCTTCTCACACAGTAAACTAACCTTTCCATTTGAAGAAGGCACACACAGAATCGGAAATCTCTGTTCTCTGGGAAAAGTGGTTGGTGCTACTGCCCCTCTGTGTTTGGTGGCTCACTGCCCACTAGCAATATTTCTGCTCGCCACTGTGGGCCAACGATGTGCAGCTAAGGTCACTTTGGAAGTACAAGTGCCAGAATTCCTTTCCGGGCCACAATCCAGATATCACATTCGTAGCATGCGGGTACTTTCCTCCTAAGCTCTGCATTCGCAGCCAGCTTCAAGGTGTTCCTGTTGTGGATAGACTCTAGTGGAAGTGCCGCTGGAGACGGCCTCTGCTTCTATGTTCTTTGAGAGGGCTGCTTTGAGGAACCTCCTACCCTAGCCTCTGCCAAGTACAGCCTTCTGCCTCTCTCAAATACTCACTTACCTGTGAGAGCTGATCTTTCCTTTGAGAAACAGAGAGCCCTTTTCCTGAAGGGAAAATGTACGTGCTCTGTTCTTCTTTTGCTCACAGGGAAAGGCCTATTCGGCTGCTGTTCGGCCTTTACCCACGCGAGGGAGGGCAGCTTCCCATTCACTTTGGAGAGGGCACTCCTGCAGCGCTGTTGGCGATGCCTGTGCTTTGAAGACAGTAAACTAACCTTTCCATTTGAAGAGGGCACACACAGAACGGGAAATCTCTGTTCTTTGGGAGAAGTATTTGGTGCTACCGTGCCTCTGTGTTTGGTGCCTCACTGCCCACTAGCAATGTTTCTGCTCAACACTGTGGGGAAAACGATGTGCAGCTAAGCTCACTTTGGATGTACAAGTGCCATAAATCCGTTGCGGGGCACCATCCAGATATCACATTCGTAGCATTCGGGTACTTTCCTCCTAAGCTCTGCATTCGCAGCCAGCTTCAAGGTTTTCCTGTTGTGGATAGACTCTAGTGGAGGTGCCGCTGGAGACGGCCTCTGCTTCTATGTTCTTTGAGAGGGCTGCTTTGAGGAACCTCCTACTCTAGCGTCCGCCAAGTACAACCTTCGGCCTCTCTGAAATACTCACCTGTGAGGGCTTGTCTTTCCTTTGGCGAAACAGAGAGCCCGTTTCATGAATGGAAAATGTCCGTGCTCAGTTCTTCTTTTGCACACAGGGAAAGGCCTTTACGGCTGCTGTTCGGCCTTTACCCACGCGAGGGAGGGCAGCTTCCCATTCACTTTGGAGATGGCACTCCTGCAGCGCTGTGGGCGATGCCTGTGCTTTGAAGACAGTAAACTACCCTTTCCATTTGAAGAGGGCACACACAGAACGGGAAATCTCTGTTCTTTGTGAGAAGTGGTTGGTGCTACTGCGCCTCTGTGTTTGGTGGCTCACTGCCCACTAGCAATATTTCTGCTCGCCACTGTGGGGCAAACGATGTGCAGCTAAGCTCACTTTGAAGTACAAGTGCCAGAATTCCTTTGCAGGGCACCATCCAGATATCACATTCGTAGCATGCGGGTACTTTCCTCCTAAGCTCTGCATTCGCAACCACCTTCAAGGTGTTCCTGTTGTGGATAGACTCTCGTGGAGATGCCGCTGGAGACGGCCTCTGCTTCTATGCTCTTTAAGAGGGCTGCTTTGAGGAACCTCCTACCCTAGCCTCTGCCAAGTACAGCCTTCTGCCTCTCTCAAATACTCACTTACCTGTGGGAGCTTGTCTTTCCTTTGGAGAAACAGAGAGCCCATTTCCTGAAGGGAAACTGTCGGTGCTCTGTTCTTCTTTTGCCCACAGGGAAAGGACTTTTCGGCTGCTGTTCGGCCTTTACCCACGCGAGGGAGGGCAGCTTCCCATTTACTTTGGAGATGGCACTCCTGCAGCCATGTGGGCCATGCCTGTGCTTCGCAGACAGTAAACTATCCTTTCCATTTGAAGAGGGCACACACAGAATGGGAAATCTCTTTTCTCTGGGAGAAATGGTTGGTGCTACTTCGCCCCTGTGTTTGGTGGCTCACTGCCCACTAGCAATGTTTTTGCTAGACACAGTGTGGCAAACGATGTGCAGCTAAGCTCAAATTGGAAGTATAATTGCCAGAATTCTTTGCAGGGCACCATCCAGATATCACATTCGTAGCATGCGGGTACTTTCCTCCTAAGCTCTGCATTCGCAGCCAGCTTCAAGGTGTTCCTGTTGTGGATAGACTCTAGTGGAGGTGCCGCTGGAGACGGCCTCTGCTTCTATGTTCTTTGAGAGGGCTGCTTTGAGGAACCTCCTACTCTAGCCTCTGCCAAGTACAGCCTTCGGCCTCTCTCAAATACTCACCTTTGAGAGCTTGTTTTTCCTTTGGAGAAACAGAGAGCCCTTTTCCTGAAGGGAAAATGTACGTGCTCAGTTCTTCTTTTGCACACAGGGAAAGGCCTTTACGGCTGCTGTTCGGCCTTTACCCACGCGAGGGAGGGCAGCTTCCCATTCACTTTGGAGATGGCACTCCTGCAGCGCTGTGGGCGATGCCTGTGCTTTGAAGACAGTAAACTACCCTTTCCATTTGAAGAGGCCACACACAGAATGGGAAATCTCTGTTCTTTGTGAGAAGTGGTTGGTGCTACTGCGCCTCTGTGTTTGGTGGCTCACTGCCAACTAGCAATATTTCTGCTCGCCACTGTGGGGCAAACGATGTGCAGCTAAGCTCACTTTGAAGTACAAGTGCCAGAATTCCTTTGCAGGGCACCATCCAGATATCACATTCGTAGCATGCGGGTACTTTCCTCCTAAGCTCTGCATTCGCAACCACCTTCAAGGTGTTCCTGTTGTGGATAGACTCTCGTGGAGATGCCGCTGGAGACGGCCTCTGCTTCTATGCTCTTTAAGAGGGCTGCTTTGAGGAACCTCCTACCCTAGCCTCTGCCAAGTACAGCCTTCTGCCTCTCTCAAATACTCACTTACCTGTGGGAGCTTGTCTTTCCTTTGGAGAAACAGAGAGCCCATTTCCTGAAGGGAAACTGTCGGTGCTCTGTTCTTCTTTTGCCCATAGGGAAAGGACTTTTCGGCTGCTGTTCGGCCTTTACCCACGCGAGGGAGGGCAGCTTCCCATTTACTTTGGAGATGGCACTCCTGCAGCCATGTGGGCCATGCCTGTGCTTCGCAGACAGTAAACTATCCTTTCCATTTGAAGAGGGCACACACAGAATGGGAAATCTCTTTTCTCTGGGAGAAATGGTTGGTGCTACTTCGCCCCTGTGTTTGGTGGCTCACTGCCCACTAGCAATGTTTTTGCTAGACACAGTGTGGCAAACGATGTGCAGCTAAGCTCAAATTGGAAGTATAATTGCCAGAATTCTTTGCAGGGCACCATCCAGATATCACATTCGTAGCATGCGGGTACTTTCCTCCTAAGCTCTGCATTCGCAGCCAGCTTCAAGGTGTTCCTGTTGTGGATAGACTCTAGTGGAGGTGCCGCTGGAGACGGCCTCTGCTTCTATGTTCTTTGAGAGGGCTGCTTTGAGGAACCTCCTACTCTAGCCTCTGCCAAGTACAGCCTTCGGCCTCTCTCAAATACTCACCTTTGAGAGCTTGTTTTTCCTTTGGAGAAACAGAGAGCCCTTTTCCTGAAGGGAAAATGTCCTTGCTCTGTTCTTCTTTTGCAAACAGGGAAAGGCCTTTACGGCTGCTGTTTGGTCTTTACCCACGCGAGGGAGGGCAGCTTCCCATTCAGTTTGGAGATGGCACTCCTGCAGCCCTCTGGGCCATGCCTATGCTTCAAAGACAGTAAACTAACCTTTCCATTTGAAGAAGGCACACACAGAATGGGAAATCTCTGTTCTCTGGGAGAAGTGGTTGGTGCTACTGCCCCTCTGTGTTTGGTGGCTCACTGCCCACTAGCAATATTTCTGCTCGCCACTGTGGGCAAACGATGTGCAGCTAAGCTCACTTTGGAAGTACAAGTGCCAGAATTCCTTTGCAGGGCACCATCCACATATCACATTCGTAGCATGCGGGTACTCTCCTCTTAAGCTCTGCATTCGCAGAGAGCTTCAAGGTGTTCCTGTTGCGGATAGACTCTCGTGGAGATGCCGCTGGAGACGGCCTCTGCTTCTATGTTCTTTGTGAGGGCTGCTTTGAGGAACCTCCTACCCTAGCTTCTGCCAAGTACAGCCTTCTGCCTCTCTCAAACACTCACTTACCTGTGAGAGCTTGTCTTTCCTTTGGAGAAACAGAGAGCCCTTTTCCTGAAGGGAAAATGTCCGGGCTCTGTTCTTCTTTTGGACACAGGGAACGGCCTTTACGGCTGCTGTTCGGCCTTTACCCACTCGAGGGAGGGCAGTTTCCCATTCACTATGGAGATGGCACTCCTGCAGCCATGTGGGCCATGCCTGTGCTTCACAGACAGTTAACTACCCTTTCCATTTGAAGAGGGCACACACAGAATGGGAAATCTCTGTTCTCTGGGAGAAGTGGTTGGTGCTACTTCGCCCCTGTGTTTGGTGGCTAACTGCCCACTAGCAATATTTCTGCTCGCCACTGGGGGGCAAACGATGTTCAGCTAAGCTCACTTTGGAAGTACAAGTGCCAGAATTCCTTTGCGGGGCACCATCCAGATATCACATTCGTAGCATGCAGGTACCTTCCTCCTAAGCTCTGCATTCGCAGCCAGCTTCAATGTGTTCCTGTTGTGGATAGACTCTAGTGGAGGTGCCCCTGCAGACGGCCTCTGCTTCTATGTTGCTTCAGAGGGCTACTTTGAGGAACCTCCTACCCTAGCCTCTGCCAAGTATAGCCTTCGGCCTCTCTCAAATACTCACTTACCTGTGAGAGCTTGTCTTTCCTTTGGAGAAACAGAGAGCCCTTTTCCTGAAGGGAAAATGTACGTGCTCTGTTCTTCTTTTACTCACAGGGAAAGGCCTTTACGGCTGCTGCTCGGCCTTTACCCACGCGAGGGTGGGCATCTTCCCATTCACTTTGCAGATGGCACTCCTGCAGCGCTGTGGGCCATGCCTGTGCTTCGAAGACTGTAAACTAACCTTTCCATTTGAAGAGGGCACACACAGAAATTGAAATCTCTGTTCTCTGGGAGAAGTGGTTGGTGCTACTGCGGCCCTGTGTTTGGTGGCTCACTGCCAACTAGCAATGTTCCTGCTCGCCACTGTGGGGCAAACGATGTGCAGCTAAGCTCACTTTGGAAGTACAAGTGCCAGAATTCCTTTGCGGGGCTCCATCCAGATATCACATTCGTAGCATGCGGGTACTTTCCTCCTAAGCTCTCCATTCGCACCCAGCTTCAAGGTGCTCCTGTTGTGGATAGACTCTAGTGGGGGTGCCGCTGGAGACGGCCTCTGCTTCTATGTTCTTTGAGAGGGCTGCATGAGGAACCTCCTACCCTAGCCTCTGCCAAGTACAGCCTTCGGCCTCTCTCAAATACACACCTGTGAGAGCTTGTCTTTCCTTTGGAGAAACAGAGAGCCCTTTTCCTGAAGGGAAAATGTCCGTGCTCTGTTCTTCTTTTGCACAAAGGGAAAGGCCTTTACGGCTGCTGCTCGGCCTTTACCCACTCGAGGGAGGGCAGCTTCCCACTCACTTTGTAGATGGCACTGCTGCAGCGCTGTGGGCCATGCCTGTGCTTCGAAGACTGTAAACTAACCTTTCCAATTGAAGAGGGCACACACAGAATGGGAAATCTCTGTTCTCTGGGAGAAGTGGCTGGTGCTACTGCGGCCCTGTGTTTGTTGGCTCACTGCCCACTAGTAATGTTTCTGCTCGCCACTGTGGGGCAAACGATGTGCAGCTAAGCTCACTTTGGAAGTACAAGTGCCAGAATTCCTTTGCGGGGCACCATCCCTATATCACATTCGTAGCATGCGGGTAACTTCCTCCTAAGCTCTTCATTCGCAGCCAGCTTCAATGTGTTCCTTTTGTGGATACACTCTAGTGGAGGTGCCCCTGCAGACGGACTCTGCTTCTATGTTCCTTCAGAGGGCTACTTTGAGGAACCTCCTACTCTAGCCTCTGCCAAGTACAGCCCTCGGCCTCTCTGAAATACTCACTTACCTGTGAGAGCTTGTCTTTCCTTTGGAGAAACAGAGAACTCTTTTCCTGAAGGGAAAATGTCCGAGCTCTGTTCTTCTTTTGCACACAGGGAAAGGCCTTTACGGCTGCTGTTCGGGGTTTACCCACGCGAGGGAGGGCAGCTTCCAATTCACTTTGGAGATGGCACTGCGGCAGCGCTGTGGGCCATGCCTGTGCTTCGCAGACAGTAAATTAACCTTTCCATTTGAAGAGGGCACACACAGAATGGGAAACCTCTGTTATCTGGGAGTAGTGTTTGGTGCTACTGCGCCTCTGTGTTTGGTGGATCACTGCCCAGGAGCAATGTTTCTGCTCGACACAGTGTGGCAAACGATGTGCAGCTAAGCTCACTTTGGAAGTACAAGTGCCAGAATTCCTTTTCGGGGCACCATCCAGATATCACATTCGTAGCATGCGGGTACTTTCCTCCTAAGCTCTCCATTCGCAGCCAGGTTCAATGTGTTCCTGTTGTGGATAGTGTCTACTGGATGTGCCGCTGCAGACGGCATCTGCTTCTATGTTCTTTGAGAGGGCTGCTTTGAGGAACCTCCTACCCTAGCCTCTGCCAAGTACAGCCTTCGGCCTCTCTCAAATACTCACCTGTGAGAGCTTGTCTTTCCTTTGGAGAAACAGAGAGCCCTTTTCCTGCATGGAAAATGTCCGTGCTCTGTTCTTCTTTTACAACAGGGAGAGGCCTTTACGGCTGCTGCTCGGCCTTTACCCACGCGAGGGTGGACAGCTTCCCACTCACTTTGCAGATGGCACTCCTGCAGCGCTGTGGGGCATGCCTCTGCTTCAAATACACTAAACTACCCTTTCCATTTGAAGAGTGCATGCACAGAATGGGAAATCTCTGTTCTCTGGGAGTAGCGGTTGGTGCTACTGCGGCCCTGTGTTTGGTGGTTCACTGCCCACTAGCAATGTTTATGCTCGCCACTGTGGGGAAAACGATGTGCAGCTAAGCTCAATTTGGAAGTACAAATGCCAGAATTCCTTTGCGCGGCACCATCCAGATATCACATTCGTAGCATGCGGGTACTTTCCTCCTAAGCTCTCCATTCGCAGCCAGGTTCAATGTGTTTCTGTTGTGGATAGACTCTAGTGGATGTTCCGCTGGAGACGGTCTCTGCTTCTATGTTCTTTGAGAGGGCTGCTTTGAGGAACCTCCTACTCTAACCTCTGCCAAGTACAGCCTTCGGCTTCTCTCAAATACTCACTTACATGTTAGAGCTTGTCTTTCCTTTGGAGAAACAGAGAGCCCTTTTCCTGAAGGGAAAATGTCCGTGCTCTGTTCTTCTTTTGCACACAGGGAAAGGCCTTTACGGCTGCTGTTCGGGGTTTACCCACGCGAGGGAGGGCAGCTTCCAATTCACTTTGGAGATGGCATTCCGGCAGCGCTGTGGGCCATGCCTGTACTTCGAAGACACTAAACTACCCTTTCCATTTGAAGAGGGCACGCACAGATTGGGAAGTCTCTGTTATCTGGGAGAAGTGGTTGGTGCTACTGCGTCCCTGTGCTTTGTGGCTCACTGCTCACTAGCAATATTTCTGCTCTCCACTGTGGGCAAACGATGTGCAACTAAGCTCACTTTGGAAGTAGAAGTGCCAAAATTCCTTTGCGCGGCACCATCCAGATATCACATTCGTAGCATGCGGGTACTTTCCTCCTAAGCTCTCCATTCGCAGCCAGGTTCAATGTGTTTCTGTTGTGGATAGACTCTAGTGGATGTTCCGCTGGAGACGGTCTCTGCTTCTATGTTCTTTGAGAGGGCTGCTTTGAGGAACCTCCTACTCTAACCTCTGCCAAGTACAGCCTTCGGCCTCTCTCAAATACTCACTTACAGGTTAGAGCTTGTATTTCCTTTGGAGAAACAGAGAGCCCTTTTCCTGAAGGGAAAATGTCCGTGCTCTGTTCTTCTTTTGCTCACAGCGAAAGGTCTTTACGGATGCTGTTCGGCCTTTACCCACTCGAGGGAGGGCAGCTTCCCATTCACTTTGGAGATGGCACTCCGGCAGCGCTGTGGGCCATGCCTGTACTTCGAAGACACTAAACTACCCTTTCCATTTGAAGAGGGCACGCACAGATTGGGAAGTCTCTGTTATCTGGGAGAAGTGGTTGGTGCTACTGCGTCCCTGTGCTTTGTGGCTCACTGCTCACTAGCAATATTTCTGCTCGCCACTGTGGGCAAACGATGTGCAACTAAGCTCACTTTGGAAGTAGAAGTGCCAGAATTCCTTTGCGGGGCACCATCCAGATATCACATTCGTAGCATGCGGGTACTTTCCTCCTAAGCTCTCCATTCGCAGCCAGGTTCAATGTGTTTCTGTTGTGGATAGACTCTAGTGGATGTTCCGCTGGAGACGGTCTCTGCTTCTATGTTCTTTGAGAGGGCTGCTTTGAGGAACCTCCTACTCTAACCTCTGCCAAGTACAGCCTTCGGCCTCTCTCAAATACTCACTTACAGGTTAGAGCTTGTATTTCCTTTGGAGAAACAGAGAGCCCTTTTCCTGAAGGGAAAATTTCCGTGCTCTGTTCTTCTTTTGGACACAGGGAAAGGTCTTTCCGGCTGCTGATGGGCCTTTACCCACGCGAGGGAGGGCAGCTTCCCATTCACTTTGGAGATGGCACTCCTGCAGCGCTGTGAGCGATGCCTGTGCTTTGAAGACAGTAAACTAACCTTTCCATTTGAAGAGGGCACACACAGAACGGGAAATCTCTGTTCTTTTGGAGAAGTGGTTGGTGCTACTGCGCCACTGTGTTTGGTAGCTCACTGCTCACTAGCAATATTTCTGCTCGCCACTGTGGGGCAAACGACGTGCAGCTAAGCACATTTTAAGTACAAGTGCCAAAATTCCTTTACGGGGCACCATCCAGATATCACATTCGTAGCATGCGGGTACTTTCCTCCTAAGCTCTGCATTCGCAGCCAGCTTCACGGTTTTCCTGTTGTGGATAGACTCTAGTGGAGGTGCCGCTGGAGACGGCCTCTGCTTCTATGTTCTTTGAGAGGGCTGCTTTGAGGAACCTCTTACTCTAGCCTCTGCCAAGTACAGCCTTCAGCCTCTCTCAAATACTCACTTACATGTGAGAGCTTGTCTTTCCTTTGGAGAAACAGAGGGCCAGTTTCCTGAAGGGAAAATTTCCGTGCTCAGTTCTACTTTTGCACACAGGGAAAGGACTTTACGGCTGCTGTTCGGCCTTTACCCACGCGAGGGAGGGCAGCTTCCCATTCACTTTTGAGATGGCACTCTTGCAGCGCTGTGGGCCATGCCTGTGCTTTGAAGACACTAAACTACCCTTTCCATTTGAAGAGGGCACGCACAGAATGAGAAGTCTCTGTTCTCTGGGGGAAGTGTTTGGTGCTACTGCGCCCTGGTGTTTGGTGGCTCACTGCTCACGAGCAATGTTTTTGCTAGACACAGTGTGGCAAACGATGTGCAGCTAAGCTCCCTTTGGAAGTACAACTGCCAGAATTCCTTTGCGGGGCACCATCCAGATATCACATTCGTAGCATGCGGGTACTTTCCTCCTAAGCTCTGCATTCGCAGCCAGCTTCACGGTTTTCCTGTTGTGGATAGACTCTAGTGGAGGTGCCGCTCGAAACGGCCTCTGCTTCTATGTTCTTTGAGAGGGCTGCTTTGAGGAACCTCTTACTCTAGCCTCTGCCAAGTACAGCCTTCGGCCTCTCTCAAATACTCACTTACCTGTGAGAGCTTGTCTTTCCTTTGGAGAAACAGAGGGCCCGTTTCCTGAAGGGAAAATTTCCGTGCTCAGTTCTACTTTTGCACACAGGGAAAGGACTTTACGGCTGCTGTTCGGCCTTTACCCACGCGAGGGAGGGCAGCTTCCCATTCACTTTTGAGATGGCACTCTTGCAGCGCTGTGGGCCATGCCTGTGCTTCGAAGACCCTAAACTACCCTTTCCATTTGAAGAGGGCACGAACAGAATGGGAAGTCTCTGTTCTCTGGGGGAAGTGTTTGGTGCTACTGCGCCCTGGTGTTTGGTGGCTCACTGCTCACGAGCAATGTTTTTGCTAGACACAGTGTGGCAAACGATGTGCAGCTAAGCTCACTTTGGAAGTACAAGTTCCAGAATTCCTTTGCAGTGCACCATCCAGATATCACATTCGTAGTATGCGGGTACTTTCCTCCTAAGCTCTGCATTCGCAGCCAGCTTCAAGGTGTTCCTGTTGTGGATAGACTCTCGTGGAGATGCCGCTGGAGACGGCCGCTGCTTCTATGCTCTTTGAGAGGGCTGCTTTGAGGAACCTCCTACCCTAGCTTCTGCCAAGTACAGCCTTCGGCCTCTCTCAAATACTCACTTACCTGTGAGAGCTTGTTTTCCTCTGGAGAAACAGAGAGCCCTTTTCCTGAAGGGAAAATGTCCGGGCTCTGTTCTTCTTTAGGACACAGGGAAAGGTCTTTCAGGCTGCTGTTGGGCCTTTACCCACGCGAGGGAGGGCAGCTTCACATTCACTTTGGAGATGGCACTCCTGCAGCGCTGTGGGCGATGCCTGTGCTTTGAAGACAGTAAACTAACCTTTCCATTTGAAGAGGGCACACACAGAACGGCAAAACTCTGTTCTTTGGGAAAAGTGGTTGGTGCTACTGCGCCTCTGTGTTTGGTAGCTCACTGCACACTAGCAATATTTCTGCTCGCCACTGTGGGGCAAACGACGTGCAGCTAAGCACACTTTGAAGTACAAGTGCCAGAATTCCTTTGCGGGGCACCATCCAGATATCACATTCGTAGCATGCGGGTACTTTCCTCCTAAGCTCTGCATTCGCAGCCAGCTTCAAGGTTTTCCTGTTGTGGATAGACTCTAGTGGAGGTGCCGCTGGAGACGGCCTCTGCTTTTATGTTCTTTGAGAGGGCTGCTTTGAGGAACCTCTTACTCTAGCCCATGCCAAGTACAGCCTTCGGCCTCTCTCAAATACTCACCTGTGAGAGCTTTTCTTTCCTTTGGCGAAACAGAGAGCCCGTTTCCTGAAGGGAAAATGTCCGTGCTCAGTTCTTCTTTTGCACACAGGGAAAGGCCTTTACGGCTGCTGTTCGGCCTTTACCCACGCGAGGGAGGGCAGCTTCCCATTTACTTTGGAGATGGCACTCCTGCAGCGCTGTGGGCCATGCCTGTGCTTCGAAGACTGTAAACTAACCTTTCCATTTGAAGAGGGCACACACAGAACGGGAAATCTCTGTTCTTTGGGAGAAGTGGTTGGTGCTTCTGCGCCTCTGTGTTTGGTGGCTCACTGCCCACTAGCAATATTTCTGCTCGCCACTGTGGGGCAAACGATGTGCAGCTAAGCTCACTTTGAAGTACAAGTTCCAGAATTCCTTTGCAGGGCACCATCCAGATATCACATTCGTAGCATGCGGGTACTTTCCTCCTAAGCTCTGCATTCGCAGCCAGCTTCAAGGTTTTCCTGTTGTGGATAGACTCTAGTGGAGGTGCCGCTGGAGACGGCCTCTGCTTCTATGTTCTTTGAGAGGGCTGCTTTGAGGAACCTCCTACTCTAGCCTCTGCCAAGTGCAGCCTTCGGCCTCTCTCAAATACTCACCTGTGAGAGCTTGTCTTTCCTTTGGAGAAACAGAGAACCCATTTCCTGAAGGGAAAATGTCCGTGCTCTGTTCTTCTTTTGCACACAGGGAAAGGACTTTACGGCTGCTGTTTGCCCTTTACCCACGCGAGGGAGGGCAGCTTCCCATTCAGTTTGGAGATGGCACTCCTGCAGCCATGTGGGCCATGCCTGTGCTTCGAAGACTGTAAACTAACCTTTCCATTTGAAGAAGGCACACACAGAATCGGAAATCTCTGTTCTCTGTGAGAAGTGGGTGGTGCTACTGCCCCTCTGTGTTTGGTGGCTCACTGCCCACTAGCAATATTTCTGCTCGCCACTGTGGGCAAACGATGTGCAGCTAAGCTCACTTTGGAAGTACAAGTGCCAGAACTCCTTTGCGGGCTACCATCCAGATATCACATTCGTAGCATGCGGGTACTTTCCTCCTAAGCTCTGCATTCGCAGCCAGCTTCAAGGTGTTCCTGTTGTGGATACACTCTAGTGGAGGTGCCGCTGGAGACGGCCTCTGCTTCTATGTTCTTTGAGAGGGCTGCTTTGAGGAACCTCCTACTCTAGCCTCTGCCAAGTACAGCCTTCGGCCTCTCTCAAATACTCACTTACCTGTGAGAGCTGGTATTTCCTTTGGAGAAACAGAGAGCCCTATTCCTTAAGGGAAAATGTCCGTGCTCGGTTCTTCTTTTGCACACAGGGAAAGGCCTATTCGGCTGCTGTTCGGCCTTTACCCACGCGAGGGAGGGCAGCTTCCCATTCACTTTGGAGAGGCCACTCCTGCAGCGCTGTAGGCCATGCCTGTGCTTCGAAGACACTAAACTACCCTTTCCATTTGAAGAGGGCAAACGCAGAATGGCAAGTCTCTGTTCTCTGTGAGAAGTATTTGGTGCTACTGCGCCTCTGTGTTTGGTGCCTCACTGCCCACTAGCAATGTTTCTGCTCGACACTGTGGGGCAAACGATGTGCAGCTAAGCTCACTTTGGAAGTACAAGTGCCAGAATTCCTTTGCGGTGCACCATCCATATATCACATTCGTAGCATGCGGGTACGTTCCTCCTAAGCTCTGCATTCGCAGCCAGCTTCAAGGTGTTCCTGTTGTGGATACACTATAGTGGAGGTGCCGCTGGAGACGGCCTCTGCTTCTATGTTCTTTGAGAGGGCTGCTTTGAGGAACCTCCTACTCTATCCTCTGCCAAGTACAGCCTTCGGCCTCTCTCAAATACTCACTTACCTGTGAGAGCTTATCTCTTCTTTGGAGAAACAGAGAGCCCTTTTCCTTAAGGGAAAATGTCCGTGCTCCGTTCTTCTTTTGCACACAGGGAAGGCCTATTCGGCTGCTGTTCGGCCTTTACCCACGCGAGGGAGCGCAGCTTCCCATTCACTTTGGAGAGGCCACTCCTGCAGCGCTGTAGGCCATGCCTGTGCTTCGAAGACACTAAACTACCCTTTCCATTTGAAGAGGGCACACACAGAACGGGAAATCTCTGTTCTTAGGGAGAAGTGGTTGGTGCTACTGCGCCTCTGTGTTTGGTAGCTCACTGCCCACTAGCAATATTTCTGCTCGCCACTGTGGGGCAAACGACGTGCAGCTAAGCACACTTTGAAGTACAAGTGCCAGAATTCCTTTGCGGGGCACCATCCAGATATCACATTCGTAGCATATGGGTACTTTCCTCCTAAGCTCTGCATTCGCAGCCAGCTTCAAGGTTTTCCTCTTGTGGATGGACTCTAGTGGAGGTACCGCTGGAGACGGCCTCTGCTTCTATGTTCTTTGAGAGGGCTTCTTTGAGGAACCTCCTACTCTAGCCTCTGCCAAGTACAGCCTTCGGCCTCTCTCAAATACTCACCTGTGAGGGCTTGTCTTTCCTTTGGCGAAACAGAGAGCCCGTTTCCTGAAGGGAAAATGTCCGTGCTCAGTTCTACTTTTGCACACAGGGAAAGGCCTTTATGGCTGCTGTTCGACCTTTACCCACGCGAGGGAGGGCAGCTTCCCATTCACTTTTGAGATGGCACTCTTGCAGCGCTGTGGGCCATGCCTGTGCTTCGAAGACACTAAACTAACCTTTCCATTTGAAGAGGGCACGCACAAAATGGGAAGTCTCTGTTCTCTGGGGGAAGTGTTTGGTGATACTGCGCCCTGGTGTTTGGTGGCTCACTGCTCACGAGCAATGTTTTTGCTAGACACAGTGTGGTAAACGATGTGCAGCTAAGCTCACTTTGGAAGTACAAGTGCCAGAATTCCTTTGCGGGCCACCATCCAGATATCACATTCGTAGCTTGCGGGTACTTTCCTCCTAAGCTCTGCATTCGCAGCCAGCTTCAAGGTGTTCCTGTTGTGGATACACACTAGTGGAGGTGCCGCTGGAGACGGCCTCTGCTTCTATGTTCTTTGAGAGGGCTGCTTTGAGGAACCTCCTACTCTAGCCTCTGCCAAGTACAGCCTTCGGCCTCTCTCAAATACTCACTTACCTGTGAGAGCTTGTCTTTCCTTTGGAGAAACAGAGAGCCCTTTTCCTTAAGGGAAAATGTCCGTGCTCGGTTCTACTTTTGCACACAGGGAAGGCCTATTCGGCTGCTGTTCGGCCTTTACCCACGCGAGGGAGGGCAGCTTCCCATTCACTTTGGAGAGGGCACTCCTGCAGCGCTGTAGGCCATGCCTGTGCTTCGAAGACACTAAACTACCCTTTCCATTTGAAGAGGGCACACACAGAACGGGAAACCTCTGTTCTTTGGGAGAAGTATTTGGGGCTACTGCGCCTCTGTGTTTGGTGCCTCTCTGCCCACTAGCAATGTTTCTGCTCGACACTGTGGGGCAAACGATGTGCAGCTAAGCTCACTTTGGAAGTACAAGTGCCAGAAATCCTTTGCGGGGCACCATCCAGATATCACATTCGTAGCATGCGGGTACTTTCCTCCTAAGCTCTGCATTCGCAGCCAGCTTCAAGGTTTTCCTCTTGTGGATGGACTCTAGTGGAGGTGCCGCTGGAGACGGCCTCTGCTTCTATGTTCTTTGAGAGGGCTTCTTTGAGGAACCTCCTACTCTAGCCTCTGCCAAATACAGCCTTCGGCCTCTCTCAAATACTCACCTGTGAGGGCTTGTCTTTCCTTTGGCGAAACAGAGAGCCCGTTTCCTGAAGGGAAAATGTCCGTGCTCAGTTTTTCTTTTGCACACAGGGAAAGGCCTTTACGGCTGCTGTTTGGCCTTTACCCACGCGAGGGAGGGCAGCTTCCCATTCAGTTTGGAGATGGCACTCCTGCAGCCATGTGGGCCATGCCTGTGCTTCGCAGACAGTAAACTAACCTTTCCATTTTAAGAAGGCACACACAGAATCGGAAATCTCTGTTCTCTGGGAGAAGTGGTTGGTGCTACTGCCCCTCTGTGTTTGGTCTCTCACTGCCCACTAGCAATATTTCTGCTCGCCACTGTGGGCAAACGATGTACAGCTAAGCTCACTTTGGACGTACACGTGCCAGAATTCCTTTGCAGGGCACCATCCAGATATCACATTCATAGCATGCGTGTACTCTCCTCTAAAGCTCTGCATTCGCAGAGAGCTTCAAGGTGTTCCTGTTGTGGATAGACTCTCGTTGAGATGCCGCTGGAGACGGCCTCTGCTTCTATGTTCTTTGAGAGGGCTGCTTTGAGGAACCTCCTACCCTAGCCTCTGCCAAGTACAGCCTTCGGCCTCTCTCAAATACTCACTTACCTGTGAGAGCTTGTCGTTCCTTTGGAGAAACAGAGAGCCCTTTTCCTGAAGGGAAAATGTCCGTGCTCTGTTATTCTTTTGCACACAGGGAAAGGCCTTTACGGCTGATGTTCGGCCTTTACCCACGCGAGGGAAGGCATCTTCACATTCACTTTGGAGATGGCACTCCTGCAGCGCTGTGGGCCATGCCTGTTCTTCGAAGACACTAAACTACCCTTTCCATTTGAAGAGGGCACGCACAGAATGGGAAGTCTCTGTTCCTTGGGAGAAGTGGTTGGTGCTACTGCGCCTCTGTGTTTGGTGGCTCACTGCCCACTAGCAATATTTCTGCTCGACGCAGTGTGGCAAACGATGTGCAGCTAAGCTCACATTGGAAGTACAAGTGCCAGAATTCCTTTGCGGGGCACCATCCAGATATCACATTCGTAACATGCGGGTACTTTCCTCCTAAGCTCTGCATTCGCAGCCAGCTTCAAGGTGTTCCTGTTGTGGATAGACTCTAGTGGAGGTGCCGCTGGAGACGGCCTCTGCTTCTATGTTCTTTGAGAGGGCTGTTTGTGGCACCTCCTACTCTAACCTCTGCCAAGTACAGCTTTCGGCCTCTCTCAAATACTCACTTACCTGTGAGAGCTTGTCTTTCCTTTGGCGAAACAGAGAGCCCTTTTCCTGAAGGGAAAATGTCCGTGCTCTGTTCTTCTTTTGCTCACAGCGAAAGGTCTTTACGGATGCTGTTCGGCCTTTACTCACTCGAGGGAGGGCAGCTTCCCATTCACTTTGGAGATGGCACTCCTGCAGCGCTGTGGGCCATGACTGTGCTTCGAGGACAGTAAACAACCCTTTCCATTTGAAGAGGGCACACACAGAATGGGAAATCTCTGTTCTCTGGGAGAAGTGGTTGGTGCTCCTTCGCCCCTGTATTTGGTGGCTCACTGCCCACTAGCAATACTTCTGCTCGCCACTGGGGGGCAAACGATGTGCAGCTAAGCTCACTTTGGAAGTACAAGTGCCAGAATTCCTTTGCGGGCCACCATCCAGATATCACATTCGTAGCATGCGGGTACGTTCCTCCTAAGCTCTGCATTCGCAGCCAGCTTCAAGGTGTTCCTGTTGTGGATACACTCTTGTGGAGGTGCCGCTGGAGACGGCCTCTGCTTCTATGTTCTTTGAGAGGGCTGCTTTGAGGAACCTCCTACTCTAGCCTCTGCCAAGTACAGCCTTCGGCCTCTCTCAAATACTCACTTACCTGTGAGAGCTTGTCTTTCCTTTGGAGAAACAGAGAGCCCTTTTCCTTAAGGGAAAATGTCCGTGCTCGGTTCTTCTTTTGCACACAGGGAAGGCCTATTCGGCTGCTGTTCGGCCTTTACCCACGCGAGGGAGGGCAGCTTCCCATTCACTTTGGAGAGGCCACTCCTGCAGCGCTTTAGGCCATGCCTGTGCTTCGAAGACACTAAACTACCCTTTCCATTTGAAGAGGGCACACACAGAATGGGAAGTCTCTGTTCTCTGGGAGAAGTGGTTGGTGCTACTGCGCCTCTGTGTTTGGTGCCTCACTGCCCACTAGCAATATTTCTGCTCGCCACTGTGGGGCAAACGATGTGCAGCTAAGCTCACTTTGAAGTACAAGTGCCAGAATTCCTTTGCAGGGCACCATCCAGATACCACATTCGTAGCATGCGGGTACTTTCCTCCTATGCTCTGCATTCGCAACCACCTTCAAGGTGTTCCTGTTGTGGACAGACTCTCGTGGAGGTGCCGCTGGAGACGGCCTCTGCTTCTGTGCTCTTTAAGAGGGCTGCTTTGAGGAACCTCCTACCCTAGCCTCTGCCAAGTACAGCCTTCTGCCTCTCTCAAATACTCACTTACCTGTGGGAGCTTGTCTTTCCTTTGGAGAAACAGAGAGCCCTTTTCCTGAAGGGAAAATGTCGGTGCTCTGTTCTTCTTTTGCCCACAGGGAAAGGCCTTTTCGGCTGCTGTTCGGCCTTTACCCACGCGAGGGACGGCAGCTTCCCATTCACTTTGGAGAGGGCACTCCTGCAGCCCTGTGGGCCATGCCTATGCTTCGCAGACAGTAAACTAACCTTTCCATTTGAAGAAGGCACACACAGAATGGGAAATCTCTGTTCTCTGGGAGAAGTGGTTGGTGCTACTGCCCCTCTGTGTTTGGTGGCTCACTGCCCACTAGCAATATTTCTGCTCGCCACTGTCGGCAAACGATGTGCAGCTAAGCTCACTTTGGAAGTACAACTGCCAGAATTCCTTTGCAGGGCACCATCCACATATCACATTCGTAGCATGCGGGTACTCTCCTCTTAAGGTCTGCATTCGCAGAGAGCTTCAAGGTGTTCCTGTTGTGGATAGACTCTCGTGGAGATGCCGCTGGAGACGGCCTCTGCTTCTCTGTTCTTTGAGAGGGCTGCTTTGAGGAACCTCCTACCCTAGCTTCTGCCAAGTACAGCCTTCTGCCTCTCTCAAACACTCACTTACCTGTGAGAGCTTGTCTTTCCTTTGGAGAAACAGAGAGCCCTTTTCCTGAAGGGAAAATGTCCGGGCTCTGTTCTTCTTTTGGACACAGGGAACGGCCTTTACGGCTGCTGTTCGGCCTTTACCCACTCGAGGGAGGGCAGCTTCCCATTCACTTTGGAGATGGCACTCCTGCAGCCATGTGGGCCATGCCTGTGCTTCGCAGACAGTAAACTAACCTTTCCATTTGAAGAAGGCACACACAGAATCGGAAATCTCTGTTCTCTGTGAGAAGTGGGTGGTGCTACTGCCCCTCTGTGTTTGGTGGCTCACTGCCCACTAGCAATATTTCTGCTCGCCACTGTGGGCAAACGATGTGCAGCTAAGCTCACTTTGGAAGTACAAGTGCCAGAACTCCTTTGCGGGCTACCATCCAGATATCACATTCGTAGCATGCGGGTACTTTCCTCCTAAGCTCTGCATTCGCAGCCAGCTTCAAGGTGTTCCTGTTGTGGATACACTCTAGTGGAGGTGCCGCTGGAGACGGCCTCTGCTTCTATGTTCTTTGAGAGGGCTGCTTTGAGGAACCTCCTACTCTAGCCTCTGCCAAGTACAGCCTTCGGCCTCTCTCAAATACTCACTTACCTGTGAGAGCTGGTATTTCCTTTGGAGAAACAGAGAGCCCTATTCCTTAAGGGAAAATGTCCGTGCTCGGTTCTTCTTTTGCACACAGGGAAAGGCCTATTCGGCTACTGTTCGGCCTTTACCCACGCGAGGGAGGGCAGCTTCCCATTCACTTTGGAGAGGCCACTCCTGCAGCGCTGTAGGCCATGCCTGTGCTTCGAAGACACTAAACTACCCTTTCCATTTGAAGAGGGCAAACGCAGAATGGCAAGTCTCTGTTCTCTGTGAGAAGTATTTGGTGCTACTGCGCCTCTGTGTTTGGTGCCTCACTGCCCACTAGCAATGTTTCTGCTCGACACTGTGGGGCAAACGATGTGCAGCTAAGCTCACTTTGGAAGTACAAGTGCCAGAATTCCTTTGCGGTGCACCATCCATATATCACATTCGTAGCATGCGGGTACGTTCCTCCTAAGCTCTGCATTCGCAGCCAGCTTCAAGGTGTTCCTGTTGTGGATACACTATAGTGGAGGTGCCGCTGGAGACGGCCTCTGCTTCTATGTTCTTTGAGAGGGCTGCTTTGAGGAACCTCCTACTCTATCCTCTGCCAAGTACAGCCTTCGGCCTCTCTCAAATACTCACTTACCTGTGAGAGCTTGTCTTTCCTTTGGAGAAACAGAGAGCCCTTTTCCTTAAGGGAAAATGTCCGTGCTCCGTTCTTCTTTTGCACACAGGGAAGGCCTATTCGGCTGCTGTTCGGCCTTTACCCACGCGAGGGAGCGCAGCTTCCCATTCACTTTGGAGAGGCCACTCCTGCAGCGCTGTAGGCCATGCCTGTGCTTCGAAGACACTAAACTACCCTTTCCATTTGAGGAGGGCACACACAGAACGGGAAATCTCTGTTCTTAGGGAGAAGTGGTTGGTGCTACTGCGCCTCTGTGTTTGGTAGCTCACTGCCCACTAGCAATATTTCTGCTCGCCACTGTGGGGCAAACGACGTGCAGCTAAGCACACTTTGAAGTACAAGTGCCAGAATTCCTTTGCGGGGCACCATCCAGATATCACATTCGTAGCATGCGGGTACTTTCCTCCTAAGCTCTGCATTCGCAGCCAGCTTCAAGGTTTTCCTCTTGTGGATGGACTCTAGTGGAGGTACCGCTGGAGACGGACTCTGCTTCTATGTTCTTTGAGAGGGCTTCTTTGAGGAACCTCCTACTCTAGCCTCTGCCAAGTACAGCCTTCGGCCTCTCTCAAATACTCACCTGTGAGGGCTTGTCTATCCTTTGGCGAAACAGAGAGCCCGTTTCCTGAAGGGAAAATGTCCGTGCTCAGTTCTACTTTTGCACACAGGGAAAGGCCTTTATGGCTGCTGTTCGACCTTTACCCACGCGAGGGAGGGCAGCTTCCCATTCACTTTTGAGATGGCACTCTTGCAGCGCTGTGGGCCATGCCTGTGCTTCGAAGACACTAAACTAACCTTTCCATTTGAAGAGGGCACGCACAAAATGGGAAGTCTCTGTTCTCTGGGGGAAGTGTTTGGTGATACTGCGCCCTGGTGTTTGGTGGCTCACTGCTCACGAGCAATGTTTTTGCTAGACACAGTGTGGTAAACGATGTGCAGCTAAGCTCACTTTGGAAGTACAAGTGCCAGAATTCCTTTGCGGGCCACCATCCAGATATCACATTCGTAGCTTGCGGGTACTTTCCTCCTAAGCTCTGCATTCGCAGCCAGCTTCAAGGTGTTCCTGTTGTGGATACACACTAGTGGAGGTGCCGCTGGAGACGGCCTCTGCTTCTATGTTCTTTGAGAGGGCTGCTTTGAGGAACCTCCTACTCTAGCCTCTGCCAAGTACAGCCTTCGGCCTCTCTCAAATACTCACTTACCTGTGAGAGCTTGTCTTTCCTTTTGAGAAACAGAGAGCCCTTTTCCTTAAGGGAAAATGTCCGTGCTCGGTTCTACTTTTGCACACAGGGAAGGCCTATTCGGCTGCTGTTCGGCCTTTACCCACGCGAGGGAGGGCAGCTCCCCATTCACTTTGGAGAGGGCACTCCTGCAGCGCTGTAGGCCATGCCTGTGCTTCGAAGACACTAAACTACCCTTTCCATTTGAAGAGGGCACACACAGAACGGGAAACCTCTGTTCTTTGGGAGAAGTATTTGGGGCTACTGCGCCTCTGTGTTTGGTGCCTCTCTGCCCACTAGCAATGTTTCTGCTCGACACTGTGGGGCAAACGATGTGCAGCTAAGCTCACTTTGGAAGTACAAGTGCCAGAAATCCTTTGCGGGGCACCATCCAGATATCACATTCGTAGCATGCGGGTACTTTCCTCCTAAGCTCTGCATTCGCAGCCAGCTTCAAGGTTTTCCTCTTGTGGATGGACTCTAGTGGAGGTGCCGCTGGAGACGGCCTCTGCTTCTATGTTCTTTGAGAGGGCTTCTTTGAGGAACCTCCTACTCTAGCCTCTGCCAAATACAGCCTTCGGCCTCTCTCAAATACTCACCTGTGAGGGCTTGTCTTTCCTTTGGCGAAACAGAGAGCCCGTTTCCTGAAGGGAAAATGTCCGTGCTCAGTTTTTCTTTTGCACACAGGGAAAGGCCTTTACGGCTGCTGTTTGGCCTTTACCCACGCGAGGGAGGGCAGCTTCCCATTCAGTTTGGAGATGGCACTCCTGCAGCCATGTGGGCCATGCCTGTGCTTCGCAGA
The DNA here is from genome assembly GCF_026419965.1 of Kogia breviceps. Lineage (NCBI taxonomy): Eukaryota > Metazoa > Chordata > Mammalia > Artiodactyla > Physeteridae > Kogia > Kogia breviceps. The sequence continues at coordinate 31,319,711 of NC_081324.1, forward strand.
CAGTAAACTAACCTTTCCATTTGAAGAAGGCACACACAGAATCGGAAATCTCTGTTCTCTGGGAGAAGTGGTTGGTGCTACTGCCCCTCTGTGTTTGGTCTCTCACTGCCCACTAGCAATATTTCTGCTCGCCACTGTGGGCAAACGATGTACAGCTAAGCTCACTTTGGACGTACACGTGCCAGAATTCCTTTGCAGGGCACCATCCAGATATCACATTCATAGCATGCGTGTACTCTCCTCTAAAGCTCTGCATTCGCAGAGAGCTTCAAGGTGTTCCTGTTGTGGATAGACTCTCGTTGAGATGCCGCTGGAGACGGCCTCTGCTTCTATGTTCTTTGAGAGGGCTGCTTTGAGGAACCTCCTACCCTAGCCTCTGCCAAGTACAGCCTTCGGCCTCTCTCAAATACTCACTTACCTGTGAGAGCTTGTCGTTCCTTTGGAGAAACAGAGAGCCCTTTTCCTGAAGGGAAAATGTCCGTGCTCTGTTATTCTTTTGCACACAGGGAAAGGCCTTTACGGCTGATGTTCGGCCTTTACCCACGCGAGGGAAGGCATCTTCACATTCACTTTGGAGATGGCACTCCTGCAGCGCTGTGGGCCATGCCTGTTCTTCGAAGACACTAAACTACCCTTTCCATTTGAAGAGGGCACGCACAGAATGGGAAGTCTCTGTTCCTTGGGAGAAGTGGTTGGTGCTACTGCGCCTCTGTGTTTGGTGGCTCACTGCCCACTAGCAATATTTCTGCTCGACGCAGTGTGGCAAACGATGTGCAGCTAAGCTCACATTGGAAGTACAAGTGCCAGAATTCCTTTGCGGGGCACCATCCAGATATCACATTCGTAACATGCGGGTACTTTCCTCCTAAGCTCTGCATTCGCAGCCAGCTTCAAGGTGTTCCTGTTGTGGATAGACTCTAGTGGAGGTGCCGCTGGAGACGGCCTCTGCTTCTATGTTCTTTGAGAGGGCTGTTTGTGGCACCTCCTACTCTAACCTCTGCCAAGTACAGCTTTCGGCCTCTCTCAAATACTCACTTACCTGTGAGAGCTTGTCTTTCCTTTGGCGAAACAGAGAGCCCTTTTCCTGAAGGGAAAATGTCCGTGCTCTGTTCTTCTTTTGCTCACAGCGAAAGGTCTTTACGGATGCTGTTCGGCCTTTACTCACTCGAGGGAGGGCAGCTTCCCATTCACTTTGGAGATGGCACTCCTGCAGCGCTGTGGGCCATGACTGTGCTTCGAGGACAGTAAACAACCCTTTCCATTTGAAGAGGGCACACACAGAATGGGAAATCTCTGTTCTCTGGGAGAAGTGGTTGGTGCTCCTTCGCCCCTGTATTTGGTGGCTCACTGCCCACTAGCAATACTTCTGCTCGCCACTGGGGGGCAAACGATGTGCAGCTAAGCTCACTTTGGAAGTACAAGTGCCAGAATTCCTTTGCGGGCCACCATCCAGATATCACATTCGTAGCATGCGGGTACGTTCCTCCTAAGCTCTGCATTCGCAGCCAGCTTCAAGGTGTTCCTGTTGTGGATACACTCTTGTGGAGGTGCCGCTGGAGACGGCCTCTGCTTCTATGTTCTTTGAGAGGGCTGCTTTGAGGAACCTCCTACTCTAGCCTCTGCCAAGTACAGCCTTCGGCCTCTCTCAAATACTCACTTACCTGTGAGAGCTTGTCTTTCCTTTGGAGAAACAGAGAGCCCTTTTCCTTAAGGGAAAATGTCCGTGCTCGGTTCTTCTTTTGCACACAGGGAAGGCCTATTCGGCTGCTGTTCGGCCTTTACCCACGCGAGGGAGGGCAGCTTCCCATTCACTTTGGAGAGGCCACTCCTGCAGCGCTTTAGGCCATGCCTGTGCTTCGAAGACACTAAACTACCCTTTCCATTTGAAGAGGGCACACACAGAATGGGAAGTCTCTGTTCTCTGGGAGAAGTGGTTGGTGCTACTGCGCCTCTGTGTTTGGTGCCTCACTGCCCACTAGCAATATTTCTGCTCGCCACTGTGGGGCAAACGATGTGCAGCTAAGCTCACTTTGAAGTACAAGTGCCAGAATTCCTTTGCAGGGCACCATCCAGATACCACATTCGTAGCATGCGGGTACTTTCCTCCTATGCTCTGCATTCGCAACCACCTTCAAGGTGTTCCTGTTGTGGACAGACTCTCGTGGAGGTGCCGCTGGAGACGGCCTCTGCTTCTGTGCTCTTTAAGAGGGCTGCTTTGAGGAACCTCCTACCCTAGCCTCTGCCAAGTACAGCCTTCTGCCTCTCTCAAATACTCACTTACCTGTGGGAGCTTGTCTTTCCTTTGGAGAAACAGAGAGCCCTTTTCCTGAAGGGAAAATGTCGGTGCTCTGTTCTTCTTTTGCCCACAGGGAAAGGCCTTTTCGGCTGCTGTTCGGCCTTTACCCACGCGAGGGACGGCAGCTTCCCATTCACTTTGGAGAGGGCACTCCTGCAGCCCTGTGGGCCATGCCTATGCTTCGCAGACAGTAAACTAACCTTTCCATTTGAAGAAGGCACACACAGAATGGGAAATCTCTGTTCTCTGGGAGAAGTGGTTGGTGCTACTGCCCCTCTGTGTTTGGTGGCTCACTGCCCACTAGCAATATTTCTGCTCGCCACTGTCGGCAAACGATGTGCAGCTAAGCTCACTTTGGAAGTACAACTGCCAGAATTCCTTTGCAGGGCACCATCCACATATCACATTCGTAGCATGCGGGTACTCTCCTCTTAAGGTCTGCATTCGCAGAGAGCTTCAAGGTGTTCCTGTTGTGGATAGACTCTCGTGGAGATGCCGCTGGAGACGGCCTCTGCTTCTCTGTTCTTTGAGAGGGCTGCTTTGAGGAACCTCCTACCCTAGCTTCTGCCAAGTACAGCCTTCTGCCTCTCTCAAACACTCACTTACCTGTGAGAGCTTGTCTTTCCTTTGGAGAAACAGAGAGCCCTTTTCCTGAAGGGAAAATGTCCGGGCTCTGTTCTTCTTTTGGACACAGGGAACGGCCTTTACGGCTGCTGTTCGGCCTTTACCCACTCGAGGGAGGGCAGCTTCCCATTCACTTTGGAGATGGCACTCCTGCAGCCATGTGGGCCATGCCTGTGCTTCGCAGACAGTAAACTAACCTTTCCATTTGAAGAAGGCACACACAGAATCGGAAATCTCTGTTCTCTGGGAGAAGTGGTTGGTGCTACTGCCCCTCTGTGTTTGGTGGCTCACTGCCCACTAGCAATATTTCTGCTCGCCACTGGGGGCAAGCGATGTGCAGCTAAGCTCACTTTGGAAGTACAAGTGCCAGAATTCCTTTGCGGGGCACCATCCAGATATCACATTCGTAGCATGCGGGTACTTTCCTCCTAAGCTCTGCATTCGCAGCCAGCTTCAAGGTGTTCCTGTTGTGGATAGACTCTAGTGGAGGTGCCGCTGGAGACGGCCTCTGCTTCTATGTTCTTTGAGAGGGCTGCTTTGAGGAACCTCCTAATCTAGCCTCTGCCAAGTACAGCCTTCGGCCTCTCTCAAATACTCACTTACATGTGAGAGCTGGTCTTTCCTTTGGAGAAACAGAGAGCCCTTTTCCTTAAGGGAAAATGTCCGTGCTCGGTTCTTCTTTTGCACACAGGGAAAGGCCTATTCGGCGGCTGTTCGGCCTTTACCCACGCGAGGGAGGGCAGCTTCCCATTCACTTTGGAGAGGGCACTCCTGCAGCGCTGTAGGCCATGCCTGTGCTTCGAAGACAATAAACTACCCTTTCCATTTGAAGAGGGCACACACAGAATGGGAAGTCTCGGTTCTCTGGGAGAAGTATTTGGTGCTACCGCGCCTCTGTGTTTGGTGCCTCACTGCCCACTAGCAATGTTTCTGCTCGACACTGTGGGGAAAACGATGTGCAGCTAAGCTCACTTTGGATGTACAAGTGCCAGAAATCCTTTGCGGGGCACCATCCAGATATCACATTCGTAGCATGCGGGTACTTTCCTCCTAAGCTCTGCATTCGCAGCCAGCTTCAAGGTTTTCCTGTTGTGGATAGACTCTAGTGGAGGTGCCGCTGGAGACGGCCTCTGCTTCTATGTTCTTTGAGAGGGCTGCTTTGAGGAACCTCCTACTCTAACGTCTGCCAAGTACAGCCTTCAGCCTCTCTCAAATACTCACCTGTGAGGGCTTGTCTTTCCTTTGGCGAAACAGAGAGCCCGTTTCATGAATGGAAAATGTCCGTGCTCAGTTCTTCTTTTGCACACAGGGAAAGGCCTTTACGGCTGCTGTTCGGCCTTTACCCACGCGAGGGAGGGCAGCTTCCCATTCACTTTGGAGATGGCACTCCTGCAGCACTGTGGGCGATGCTTGTGCTTTGAAGACAGTAAACTAACCTTTCCATTTGAAGAGGGCACACACAGAAGGGGAAATCTCTGTTCTTTGGGAGAAGTGGTTGGTGCTACTGCGCCTCTGTGTTTGGTGGCTCACTGCACACTAGCAATATTTCTGCTCGCCACTGTGTGGCAAACGATGTGCAGCTAAGCTCACTTTGAAGTACAAGTGCCAGAATTCCTTTGCAGGGCACCATCCAGATATCACATTCGTAGCATGCGGGTACTTTCCTCCTAAGCTCTGCATTCGCAACCACCTTCAAGGTGTTCCTGTTGTGGATAGACTCTCGTGGAGATGTCGCTGGAGACGGCCTCTGCTTCTATGCTCTTTAAGAGGGCTGCTTTGAGGAACCTCCTACCCTAGCCTCTGCCAAGTACAGCCTTCTGCCTCTCTCAAATACTCACTTACCTGTGGGAGCTTGTCTTTCCTTTGGAGAAACAGAGAGCCCTTTTCCTGAAGGGAAAATGTCGGTGCTCTGTTCTTCTTTTGCCCACAGGGAAAGGCCTTTTCGGCTGCTGTTCGGCCTTTACCCACGCGAGGGTGGGCAGCTTCCCATTCACTTTGGAGAGGGCACTCCTGCAGCACTGTGGGCCATGCCTGTGCTTCGAAGAAAGTAAACTACCCTTTCCATTTGAAGAGGGCACACACAGAATGGCAAGTCTCTGTTCTCTGGGAGAAGTATTTGGTGCTACCGCGCCTCTGTGTTTGGTGCCTCACTGCCCACTAGCAATGTTTCTGCTCGACACTGTGGGGAAAACGATGTGCAGCTAAGCTCACTTTGGATGTACAAGTGCCAGAAATCCTTTGCGGGGCACCATCCAGATATCACATTCGTAGCATGCGGGTACTTTCCTCCTAAGCTCTGCATTCGCAGCCAGCTTCAAGGTTTTCCTGTTGTGGATAGACTCTAGTGGAGGTGCCGCTGGAGACGGCCTCTGCTTCTATGTTCTTTGAGAGGGCTGCTTTGAGGAACCTCCTACCCTAGCCTCTGCCAAGTACAGCCTTCGGCCTCTCTCAAATACTCACTTACCTGTGAGAGCTTGTCGTTCCTTTGGAGAAACAGAGAGCCCTTTTCCTGAAGGGAAAATGTCCGTGCTCTGTTATTCTTTTGCACACAGGGAAAGGCCTTTACGACTGATGTTCGGCCTTTACCCACGCGAGGGAAGGCATCTTCACATTCACTTTGGAGATGGCACTCCTGCAGCGCTGTGGGCCATGCCTGTTCTTCGAAGACACTAAACTACCCTTTCCATTTGAAGAGGGCACGCACAGAATGGGAAGTCTCTGTTCCTTGGGAGAAGTGGTTGGTGCTACTGCGCCTCTGTGTTTGGTGGCTCACTGCCCACTAGCAATATTTCTGCTCGACGCAGTGTGGCAAACGATGTGCAGCTAAGCTCACATTGGAAGTACAAGTGCCAGAATTCCTTTGCGGGGCACCATCCAGATATCACATTCGTAACATGCGGGTACTTTCCTCCTAAGCTCTGCATTCGCAGCCAGCTTCAAGGTGTTCCTGTTGTGGATAGACTCTAGTGGAGGTGCCGCTGGAGACGGCCTCTGCTTCTATGTTCTTTGAGAGGGCTGTTTGTGGCACCTCCTACTCTAACCTCTGCCAAGTACAGCTTTCGGCCTCTCTCAAATACTCACTTACCTGTGAGAGCTTGTCTTTCCTTTGGCGAAACAGAGAGCCCTTTTCCTGAAGGGAAAATGTCCGTGCTCTGTTCTTCTTTTGCTCACAGCGAAAGGTCTTTACGGATGCTGTTCGGCCTTTACTCACTCGAGGGAGGGCAGCTTCCCATTCACTTTGGAGATGGCACTCCTGCAGCGCTGTGGGCCATGACTGTGCTTCGAGGACAGTAAACAACCCTTTCCATTTGAAGAGGGCACACACAGAATGGGAAATCTCTGTTCTCTGGGAGAAGTGGTTGGTGCTCCTTCGCCCCTGTATTTGGTGGCTCACTGCCCACTAGCAATACTTCTGCTCGCCACTGGGGGGCAAACGATGTGCAGCTAAGCTCACTTTGGAAGTACAAGTGCCAGAATTCCTTTGCGGGCCACCATCCAGATATCACATTCGTAGCATGCGGGTACGTTCCTCCTAAGCTCTGCATTCGCAGCCAGCTTCAAGGTGTTCCTGTTGTGGATACACTCTTGTGGAGGTGCCGCTGGAGACGGCCTCTGCTTCTATGTTCTTTGAGAGGGCTGCTTTGAGGAACCTCCTACTCTAGCCTCTGCCAAGTACAGCCTTCGGCCTCTCTCAAATACTCACTTACCTGTGAGAGCTTGTCTTTCCTTTGGAGAAACAGAGAGCCCTTTTCCTTAAGGGAAAATGTCCGTGCTCGGTTCTTCTTTTGCACACAGGGAAGGCCTATTCGGCTGCTGTTCGGCCTTTACCCACGCGAGGGAGGGCAGCTTCCCATTCACTTTGGAGAGGCCACTCCTGCAGCGCTTTAGGCCATGCCTGTGCTTCGAAGACACTAAACTACCCTTTCCATTTGAAGAGGGCACACACAGAATGGGAAGTCTCTGTTCTCTGGGAGAAGTGGTTGGTGCTACTGCGCCTCTGTGTTTGGTGCCTCACTGCCCACTAGCAATATTTCTGCTCGCCACTGTGGGGCAAACGATGTGCAGCTAAGCTCACTTTGAAGTACAAGTGCCAGAATTCCTTTGCAGGGCACCATCCAGATACCACATTCGTAGCATGCGGGTACTTTCCTCCTATGCTCTGCATTCGCAACCACCTTCAAGGTGTTCCTGTTGTGGACAGACTCTCGTGGAGGTGCCGCTGGAGACGGCCTCTGCTTCTGTGCTCTTTAAGAGGGCTGCTTTGAGGAACCTCCTACCCTAGCCTCTGCCAAGTACAGCCTTCTGCCTCTCTCAAATACTCACTTACCTGTGGGAGCTTGTCTTTCCTTTGGAGAAACAGAGAGCCCTTTTCCTGAAGGGAAAATGTCGGTGCTCTGTTCTTCTTTTGCCCACAGGGAAAGGCCTTTTCGGCTGCTGTTCGGCCTTTACCCACGCGAGGGACGGCAGCTTCCCATTCACTTTGGAGAGGGCACTCCTGCAGCCCTGTGGGCCATGCCTATGCTTCGCAGACAGTAAACTAACCTTTCCATTTGAAGAAGGCACACACAGAATGGGAAATCTCTGTTCTCTGGGAGAAGTGGTTGGTGCTACTGCCCCTCTGTGTTTGGTGGCTCACTGCCCACTAGCAATATTTCTGCTCGCCACTGTCGGCAAACGATGTGCAGCTAAGCTCACTTTGGAAGTACAACTGCCAGAATTCCTTTGCAGGGCACCATCCACATATCACATTCGTAGCATGCGGGTACTCTCCTCTTAAGGTCTGCATTCGCAGAGAGCTTCAAGGTGTTCCTGTTGTGGATAGACTCTCGTGGAGATGCCGCTGGAGACGGCCTCTGCTTCTCTGTTCTTTGAGAGGGCTGCTTTGAGGAACCTCCTACCCTAGCTTCTGCCAAGTACAGCCTTCTGCCTCTCTCAAACACTCACTTACCTGTGAGAGCTTGTCTTTCCTTTGGAGAAACAGAGAGCCCTTTTCCTGAAGGGAAAATGTCCGGGCTCTGTTCTTCTTTTGGACACAGGGAACGGCCTTTACGGCTGCTGTTCGGCCTTTACCCACTCGAGGGAGGGCAGCTTCCCATTCACTTTGGAGATGGCACTCCTGCAGCCATGTGGGCCATGCCTGTGCTTCGCAGACAGTAAACTAACCTTTCCATTTGAAGAAGGCACACACAGAATCGGAAATCTCTGTTCTCTGGGAGAAGTGGTTGGTGCTACTGCCCCTCTGTGTTTGGTGGCTCACTGCCCACTAGCAATATTTCTGCTCGCCACTGGGGGCAAGCGATGTGCAGCTAAGCTCACTTTGGAAGTACAAGTGCCAGAATTCCTTTGCGGGGCACCATCCAGATATCACATTCGTAGCATGCGGGTACTTTCCTCCTAAGCTCTGCATTCGCAGCCAGCTTCAAGGTGTTCCTGTTGTGGATAGACTCTAGTGGAGGTCCCGCTGGAGACGGCCTCTGCTTCTATGTTCTTTGAGAGGGCTGCTTTGAGGAACCTCCTAATCTAGCCTCTGCCAAGTACAGCCTTCGGCCTCTCTCAAATACTCACTTACATGTGAGAGCTGGTCTTTCCTTTGGAGAAACAGAGAGCCCTTTTCCTTAAGGGAAAATGTCCGTGCTCGGTTCTTCTTTTGCACACAGGGAAAGGCCTATTCGGCGGCTGTTCGGCCTTTACCCACGCGAGGGAGGGCAGCTTCCCATTCACTTTGGAGAGGGCACTCCTGCAGCGCTGTAGGCCATGCCTGTGCTTCGAAGACAATAAACTACCCTTTCCATTTGAAGAGGGCACACACAGAATGGGAAGTCTCGGTTCTCTGGGAGAAGTATTTGGTGCTACCGCGCCTCTGTGTTTGGTGCCTCACTGCCCACTAGCAATGTTTCTGCTCGACACTGTGGGGAAAACGATGTGCAGCTAAGCTCACTTTGGATGTACAAGTGCCAGAAATCCTTTGCGGGGCACCATCCAGATATCACATTCGTAGCATGCGGGTACTTTCCTCCTAAGCTCTGCATTCGCAGCCAGCTTCAAGGTTTTCCTGTTGTGGATAGACTCTAGTGGAGGTGCCGCTGGAGACGGCCTCTGCTTCTATGTTCTTTGAGAGGGCTGCTTTGAGGAACCTCCTACTCTAACGTCTGCCAAGTACAGCCTTCAGCCTCTCTCAAATACTCACCTGTGAGGGCTTGTCTTTCCTTTGGCGAAACAGAGAGCCCGTTTCATGAATGGAAAATGTCCGTGCTCAGTTCTTCTTTTGCACACAGGGAAAGGCCTTTACGGCTGCTGTTCGGCCTTTACCCACGCGAGGGAGGGCAGCTTCCCATTCACTTTGGAGATGGCACTCCTGCAGCACTGTGGGCGATGCTTGTGCTTTGAAGACAGTAAACTAACCTTTCCATTTGAAGAGGGCACACACAGAAGGGGAAATCTCTGTTCTTTGGGAGAAGTGGTTGGTGCTACTGCGCCTCTGTGTTTGGTGGCTCACTGCACACTAGCAATATTTCTGCTCGCCACTGTGTGGCAAACGATGTGCAGCTAAGCTCACTTTGAAGTACAAGTGCCAGAATTCCTTTGCAGGGCACCATCCAGATATCACATTCGTAGCATGCGGGTACTTTCCTCCTAAGCTCTGCATTCGCAACCACCTTCAAGGTGTTCCTGTTGTGGATAGACTCTCGTGGAGATGTCGCTGGAGACGGCCTCTGCTTCTATGCTCTTTAAGAGGGCTGCTTTGAGGAACCTCCTACCCTAGCCTCTGCCAAGTACAGCCTTCTGCCTCTCTCAAATACTCACTTACCTGTGGGAGCTTGTCTTTCCTTTGGAGAAACAGAGAGCCCTTTTCCTGAAGGGAAAATGTCGGTGCTCTGTTCTTCTTTTGCCCACAGGGAAAGGCCTTTTCGGCTGCTGTTCGGCCTTTACCCACGCGAGGGTGGGCAGCTTCCCATTCACTTTGGAGAGGGCACTCCTGCAGCACTGTGGGCCATGCCTGTGCTTCGAAGAAAGTAAACTACCCTTTCCATTTGAAGAGGGCACACACAGAATGGCAAGTCTCTGTTCTCTGGGAGAAGTATTTGGTGCTACTGCGCCACTGTGTTTGATGCCTCACTGCCCACTCGCAATGTTTTTGCTCGACACTGTGGGGAAAACGATGTGCAGCTAAGCTCACTTTGGAAGTACAAGTGCCAGAATTCCTTTGTGGGGCACGATCCAGATATCACATTCGTAGCATGCGGGTACTTTCTTCCTAAGCTCTGCATTCTCAGCCAGCTTCAAGGTTTTCCTGTTGTGGATAGACTCTAGTGGAGGTGCCGCTGGAGACGGCCTCTGCTTCTATGTTCTTTGAGAGGGCTGCTTTGAGGAACCTCCTACTCTAGCCTCTGCCAAGTACAGCCTTCGGCCTCTCTCAAATACTCACATGTGAGAGCTTGTCTTTCCTTTGGAGAAAGAGAGAGCCCTTTTCCTGAAGGGAAAATGTCCGTGCTCTGTTCTTCTTTTGCACACAGGGAAAGGCCTTTAAGGCTGCTGTTTGGCCTTTACCCACGCGAGGGAGGGCAGCTTCCCAATTAGTTTGGAGATGGCACTCCTGCAGCCATGTGGGCCATTCCTATGCTTCGCAGACAGTAAACTAACCTTTCCATTTGAAGAAGGCACACACAGAATCGGAAATCTCTGTTCTCTGGGAGAAGTGGTTGGTGCTACTGCCCCTCTGTGTTTGGTGGATCACTGCCCACTAGCAATATTTCTGCTCGCCACTGTGGGCAAACGATGTGCAGCTAAGCTCACTTTGGAAGTACAAGTGCCAGAATTCCTTTGCAGGGCACCATCCACATATCACATTCTTAGCATGTGGGTACTCTCCTCTTAAGCTCTTCATTCGCAGAGAGCTTCAAGGTGTTCCTGTTGTGGATAGACTCTCGTGGAGATGCCGCTGGAGACGGCCTCTGCTTCTATGTTCTTTGAGAGGGCTGCTTTGAGGAACCTCCTACACTAGCTTCTGCCAAGTACAGCCTTCTGCCTCTCTCAAACACTCACTTACCTGTGAGAGCTTGTCTTTCCTTTGGAGAAACAGAGAGCCCTTTTCCTGAAGGGAAAATGTCCGGGATCTGTTCTTCTTTTGGACACAGGGAAAGGCCTTTACGGCTGCTGTTCGGCCTTTACCCACGCGAGCGAGGGCAGCTTCACATTCACTTTGGAGATGGCACTCCTGCAGCCATGTGGGCCATGCCTGTGCTTCGCAGACAGTAAACTACCCTTTCCATTTGAAGAGGGCACACACAGAATGGGAAATCTCTGTTCTCTGGGAGAAGTGGTTGGTGCTACTTCGCCCCTGTGTTTGGTGGTTCACTGCCCACTAGCAATATTTCTGCTCGCCACTGGGGGGCAAACGATGTTCAGCTAAGCTCACTTTGGAAGTACAAGTGCCAGAATTCCTTTGCTGGGCACCATCCAGATATCACATTCGTAGCATGCGGGTACTTTCCTCCTAAGCTCTGCATTCGCAGCCAGGTTCAAGGTGTTCCTGTTGTGGATAGACTCTTGTGGAGATGCCCCTGGAGACGGCCGCTGCTTCTATGCTCTTTGAGAGGGCTGCTTTGAGGAACGTCCTACCCTAGCTTCTGCCAAATACAGCCCTCTGCCTCTCTCAAACACTCACTTACCTATGAGAGCTTGTCTTTCCTTTGGGGAAAAAGAGAGCCCTTTTCCTGAAGGGAAAATGTCCGGGCTCTGTTCTTCTTTTGGACACAGGGAAAGGTCTTTACGGCTGCTGTTCGGCCTTTACCCACGCGAGGGAGGGCAGCTTCCCATTCACTTTGGAGATGGTACTCCTGCAGCGCTGTGGGGGATGCCTGTGCTTTGAAGACAGTAAACTAACATTTCCATTTGAAGAGGGCACGCACAGAATGGGAAATCTCTGTTCTCTGGGAGAAGAGGTTGGTGCTATTGCGCCTCTGTGTTTGGTGGCTCACTGCCCACTAGCAATATTTCTGCTCGCCACTGTGGGGCAAACGATGTGCAGCTTAGCTCAGGTTGGAAGTACAAGTGCCAGAATTCCTTTGCGGGGCATCATCCAGATATCACATTCGTAGCATGCGGGTACTTTCCTCCTAAGCTCTGCATTCGCAGCCAGCTTCAAGGTTTTCCTGTTGTGGATAGACTCTAGTGGAGGTGCCGCTGGAGACGGCCTCTGCTTCTATGTTCTTTGAGAGGGCTGCTTTGAGGAACCTCCTACTCTAGCCTCTGCCAAGTACAGCCTTCGGCCTCTCTCAAATACTCACCTGTGAGAGCTTGTATTTCCTTTGGAAAAACAGAGAGCCCTTTTCCTGAAGGGAAAATGTCCTTGCTCTGTTCTTCTTTTGCAAACAGGGAAAGGCCTTTACGGCTGCTGTTTGGCCTTTACCCACGCGAGGGAGGGCAGCTTCCCATTCAGTTTGGAGATGGCACTCTTGCAGCCCTGTGGGCCATGCCTGTGCTTCGCAGACAGTAAACTAACCTTTCCATTTGAAGAAGGCACACACAGAATCGGAAATCTCTGTTCTCTGGGAGAAGTGGTTGGTGCTACTGCCCCTCTGTGTTTGGTGGCTCACTGCCCACTAGCAATATTTCTGCTCGCCACTGGGGGCAAGCGATGTGCAGCTAAGCTCACTTTGGAAGTACAAGTGCCAGAATTCCTTTGCGGGGCACCATCCAGATATCACATTCGTAGCATGCGGGTACTTTCCTCCTAAGCTCTGCATTCGCAGCCAGCTTCAAGGTGTTCCTGTTGTGGATAGACTCTAGTGGAGGTGCCGCTGGAGACGGCCTCTGCTTCTATGTTCTTTGAGAGGGCTGCTTTGAGGAACCTCCTAATCTAGCCTCTGCCAAGTACAGCCTTCGGCCTCTCTCAAATACTCACTTACATGTGAGAGCTGGTCTTTCCTTTGGAGAAACAGAGAGCCCTTTTCCTTAAGGGAAAATGTCCGTGCTCGGTTCTTCTTTTGCACACAGGGAAAGGCCTATTCGGCGGCTGTTCGGCCTTTACCCACGCGAGGGAGGGCAGCTTCCCATTCACTTTGGAGAGGGCACTCCTGCAGCGCTGTAGGCCATGCCTGTGCTTCGAAGACAATAAACTACCCTTTCCATTTGAAGAGGGCACACACAGAATGGGAAGTCTCGGTTCTCTGGGAGAAGTATTTGGTGCTACCGCGCCTCTGTGTTTGGTGCCTCACTGCCCACTAGCAATGTTTCTGCTCGACACTGTGGGGAAAACGATGTGCAGCTAAGCTCACTTTGGATGTACAAGTGCCAGAAATCCTTTGCGGGGCACCATCCAGATATCACATTCGTAGCATGCGGGTACTTTCCTCCTAAGCTCTGCATTCGCAGCCAGCTTCAAGGTTTTCCTGTTGTGGATAGACTCTAGTGGAGGTGCCGCTGGAGACGGCCTCTGCTTCTATGTTCTTTGAGAGGGCTGCTTTGAGGAACCTCCTACTCTAACGTCTGCCAAGTACAGCCTTCAGCCTCTCTCAAATACTCACCTGTGAGGGCTTGTCTTTCCTTTGGCGAAACAGAGAGCCCGTTTCATGAATGGAAAATGTCCGTGCTCAGTTCTTCTTTTGCACACAGGGAAAGGCCTTTACGGCTGCTGTTCGGCCTTTACCCACGCGAGGGAGGGCAGCTTCCCATTCACTTTGGAGATGGCACTCCTGCAGCACTGTGGGCGATGCTTGTGCTTTGAAGACAGTAAACTAACCTTTCCATTTGAAGAGGGCACACACAGAAGGGGAAATCTCTGTTCTCTGGGAGAAGTGGTTGGTGCTACCGCGCCTCTGTGTTTGGTGGATCACTGCCCACTCGCAATGTTTCTGCTCGACACTGTGGGGCAAACGATGTGCAGCTAAGCTCACTTTGGAAGTACAAGTGTCAGAATTCCTTTGTGGGGCACGATCCAGATATCACATTCGTAGCATGCGGGTACTTTCTTCCTAAGCTCTGCATTCGCAGCCAGCTTCAAGGTTTTCCTGTTGTGGATAGACTCTAGTGGAGGTGCCGCTGGAGACGGCCTCTGCTTCTATGTTCTTTGAGAGGGCTGCTTTGAGGAACCTCCTACTCTAGCCTATGCCAAGTACAGCCTTCGGCCTCTCTCAAATACTCACATGTGAGAGCTTGTCTTTCCTTTGGAGAAAGAGAGAGCCCTTTTCCTGAAGGGAAAATGTCCGTGCTCTGTTCTTCTTTTGCACACAGGGAAAGGCCTTTAGGACTGCTGTTTGGCCTTTACCCACGCGAGGGAGGGCAGCTTCCCAATTAGTTTGGAGATGGCACTCCTGCAGCCATGTGGGCCATTCCTATGCTTCGCAGACAGTAAACTAACCTTTCCATTTGAAGAAGGCACACACAGAATCGGAAATCTCTGTTCTCTGGGAGAAGTGGTTGGTGCTACTGCCCCTCTGTGTTTGGTGGATCACTGCCCACTAGCAATATTTCTGCTCGCCACTGTGGGCAAACGATGTGCAGCTAAGCTCACTTTGGAAGTACAAGTGCCAGAATTCCTTTGCAGGGCACCATCCAGATATCACATTCTTAGCATGTGGGTACTCTCCTCTTAAGCTCTGCATTCGCAGAGAGCTTCAAGGTGTTCCTGTTGTGGATAGACTCTCGTGGAGATGCCGCTGGAGACGGCCTCTGCTTCTATGTTCTTTGAGAGGGCTGCTTTGAGGAACCTCCTACACTAGCTTCTGCCAAGTACAGCCTTCTGCCTCTCTCAAACACTCACTTACCTGTGAGAGCTTGTCTTGCCTTTGGAGAAACAGAGAGCCCTTTTCCTGAAGGGAAAATGTCCGGGATCTGTTCTTCTTTTGGACACAGGGAAAGGCCTTTACGGCTGCTGTTCGGCCTTTACCCACGCGAGGGAGGGCAGCTTCCCATTCACTTTGGAGATGGCACTCCTGCAGCCATGAGGGCCATGCCTGTGCTTCACAGACAGTAAACTACCCTTTCCATTTGAAGAGGGCACTCACAGAATGGGAAATCTCTGTTCTCTGGGAGAAGTGGTTGGTGCTACTTCGCCCCTGTGTTTGGTGGCTCACTGCCCACTAGCAATATTTCTGCTCGCCACTGGGGGGAAAAGGATGTTCAGCTAACCTCACTTTGGAAGTACAAGTGCCAGAATTCCTTTGCGGGGCACCATCCAGATATCACATTCGTAGCATGCGGGTACTTTCCTCCTAAGCTCTGCATTCGCAGCCAGGTTCAAGGTGTTCCTGTTGTGGATAGACTCTCGTGGAGATGCCGCTGGAGACGGCCTCTGCTTCTCTGTTCTTTGAGAGGGCTGCTTTGAGGAACCTCCTACCCTAGCTTCTGCCAAGTACAGCCTTCTGCCTCTCTCAAACACTCACTTACCTGTGAGAGCTTGTCTTTCCTTTGGAGAAACAGAGAGCCCTTTTCCTGAAGGGAAAATGTCCGGGCTCTGTTCTTCTTTTGGACACAGGGAACGGCCTTTACGGCTGCTGTTCGGCCTTTACCCACTCGAGGGAGGGCAGCTTCCCATTCACTTTGGAGATGGCACTCCTGCAGCCATGTGGGCCATGCCTGTGCTTCGCAGACAGTAAACTAACCTTTCCATTTGAAGAAGGCACACACAGAATCGGAAATCTCTGTTCTCTGGGAGAAGTGGTTGGTGCTACTGCCCCTCTGTGTTTGGTGGCTCACTGCCCACTAGCAATATTTCTGCTCGCCACTGGGGGCAAGCGATGTGCAGCTAAGCTCACTTTGGAAGTACAAGTGCCAGAATTCCTTTGTGGGGCACCATCCAGATATCACATTCGTAGCATGCGGGTACTTTCCTCCTAAGCTCTGCATTCGCAGCCAGCTTCAAGGTGTTCCTGTTGTGGATAGACTCTAGTGGAGGTGCCGCTGGAGACGGCCTCTGCTTCTATGTTCTTTGAGAGGGCTGCTTTGAGGAACCTCCTAATCTAGCCTCTGCCAAGTACAGCCTTCGGCCTCTCTCAAATACTCACTTACATGTGAGAGCTGGTCTTTCCTTTGGAGAAACAGAGAGCCCTTTTCCTTAAGGGAAAATGTCCGTGCTCGGTTCTTCTTTTGCACACAGGGAAAGGCCTATTCGGCGGCTGTTCGGCCTTTACCCACGCGAGGGAGGGCAGCTTCCCATTCACTTTGGAGAGGGCACTCCTGCAGCGCTGTAGGCCATGCCTGTGCTTCGAAGACAATAAACTACCCTTTCCATTTGAAGAGGGCACACACAGAATGGGAAGTCTCGGTTCTCTGGGAGAAGTATTTGGTGCTACCGCGCCTCTGTGTTTGGTGCCTCACTGCCCACTAGCAATGTTTCTGCTCGACACTGTGGGGAAAACGATGTGCAGCTAAGCTCACTTTGGATGTACAAGTGCCAGAAATCCTTTGCGGGGCACCATCCAGATATCACATTCGTAGCATGCGGGTACTTTCCTCCTAAGCTCTGCATTCGCAGCCAGCTTCAAGGTTTTCCTGTTGTGGATAGACTCTAGTGGAGGTGCCGCTGGAGACGGCCTCTGCTTCTATGTTCTTTGAGAGGGCTGCTTTGAGGAACCTCCTACTCTAACGTCTGCCAAGTACAGCCTTCAGCCTCTCTCAAATACTCACCTGTGAGGGCTTGTCTTTCCTTTGGCGAAACAGAGAGCCCGTTTCATGAATGGAAAATGTCCGTGCTCAGTTCTTCTTTTGCACACAGGGAAAGGCCTTTACGGCTGCTGTTCGGCCTTTACCCACGCGAGGGAGGGCAGCTTCCCATTCACTTTGGAGATGGCACTCCTGCAGCACTGTGGGCGATGCTTGTGCTTTGAAGACAGTAAACTAACCTTTCCATTTGAAGAGGGCACACACAGAAGGGGAAATCTCTGTTCTCTGGGAGAAGTGGTTGGTGCTACCGCGCCTCTGTGTTTGGTGGATCACTGCCCACTCGCAATGTTTCTGCTCGACACTGTGGGGCAAACGATGTGCAGCTAAGCTCACTTTGGAAGTACAAGTGTCAGAATTCCTTTGTGGGGCACGATCCAGATATCACATTCGTAGCATGCGGGTACTTTCTTCCTAAGCTCTGCATTCGCAGCCAGCTTCAAGGTTTTCCTGTTGTGGATAGACTCTAGTGGAGGTGCCGCTGGAGACGGCCTCTGCTTCTATGTTCTTTGAGAGGGCTGCTTTGAGGAACCTCCTACTCTAGCCTATGCCAAGTACAGCCTTCGGCCTCTCTCAAATAATCACATGTGAGAGCTTGTCTTTCCTTTGGAGAAAGAGAGAGCCCTTTCCCTGAAGGGAAAATGTCCGTGCTCTGTTCTTCTTTTGCACACAGGGAAAGGCCTTTAGGACTGCTGTTTGGCCTTTACCCACGCGAGGGAGGGCAGCTTCCCAATTAGTTTGGAGATGGCACTCCTGCAGCCATGTGGGCCATTCCTATGCTTCGCAGACAGTAAACTAACCTTTCCATTTGAAGAAGGCACACACAGAATCGGAAATCTCTGTTCTCTGGGAGAAGTGGTTGGTGCTACTGCCCCTCTGTGTTTGGTGGATCACTGCCCACTAGCAATATTTCTGCTCGCCACTGTGGGCAAACGATGTGCAGCTAAGCTCACTTTGGAAGTACAAGTGCCAGAATTCCTTTGCAGGGCACCATCCAGATATCACATTCTTAGCATGTGGGTACTCTCCTCTTAAGCTCTGCATTCGCAGAGAGCTTCAAGGTGTTCCTGTTGTGGATAGACTCTCGTGGAGATGCCGCTGGAGACGGCCTCTGCTTCTATGTTCTTTGAGAGGGCTGCTTTGAGGAACCTCCTACACTAGCTTCTGCCAAGTACAGCCTTCTGCCTCTCTCAAACACTCACTTACCTGTGAGAGCTTGTCTTGCCTTTGGAGAAACAGAGAGCCCTTTTCCTGAAGGGAAAATGTCCGGGATCTGTTCTTCTTTTGGACACAGGGAAAGGCCTTTACGGCTGCTGTTCGGCCTTTACCCACGCGAGGGAGGGCAGCTTCCCATTCACTTTGGAGATGGCACTCCTGCAGCCATGAGGGCCATGCCTGTGCTTCACAGACAGTAAACTACCCTTTCCATTTGAAGAGGGCACTCACAGAATGGGAAATCTCTGTTCTCTGGGAGAAGTGGTTGGTGCTACTTCGCCCCTGTGTTTGGTGGCTCACTGCCCACTAGCAATATTTCTGCTCGCCACTGGGGGGAAAAGGATGTTCAGCTAACCTCACTTTGGAAGTACAAGTGCCAGAATTCCTTTGCGGGGCACCATCCAGATATCACATTCGTAGCATGCGGGTACTTTCCTCCTAAGCTCTGCATTCGCAGCCAGATTCAAGGTGTTCCTGTTGTGGATAGACTCTCGTGGAGATGCCGCTGGAGACGGCCGCTGCTTCTATGCTCTTTGAGAGGGCTGCTTTGCGGAACCTCCTACCCTAGCTTCTGCCAAGTACAGCCTTCTGCCTCTCTCAAATACACACTTACCTGTGAGAGCTTGTCTTTCCTTTGGAGAAACAGAGAGCCCTTTTCCTGAAGGGAAAATGTCCGGGCTCTGTTCTTCTTTTTGACACAGGGAAAGGTCTTTACGGCTGCTGTTCGCCCTTTACCCACGCAAGGGAGGGCAGCTTCCCATTCACTTTGGAGATGGCACTCCTGCAGCGCTGTGGGGGATGCCTGTGCTTTGAAGACAGTAAACTAACATTTCCATTTGAAGAGGGCAATCACAGAATGGGAAATCTCTGTTCTCTGGGAGAAGTGGTTGGTGCTACTGCCCCTCTGTGTTTGGTGGCTCACTGCCCACTAGCAATATTTCTGCTCGCCACTGTGGGCAAACGATGTGCAGCTCATCTCACTTTGGAAGTACAAGTGCCAGAATTCCTTTGCAGGGCACCATCCAGATATCACATTCGTAGCATGCGGGTACTCTCCTCTTAAGCTCTGCATTCGTAGCCAGCTTCAAGCTGTTCCTGTTGTGGATAGACTCTAGTGGAGGTGCCGCTGGAGACGGCCTCTGCTTCTATGTACTTTGCGAGGGCTGCTTTGAGGAACCTCCTACTCTAACCTCTGCCAAGTACAGCCTTCGGCCTCTCTCAGATACTCACTTACCTGTGAGAGCTTGTCTTTCCTTTGGAGAAACAGAGAGCCCTTTTCCTGAAGGGAAAATGTCCGTGCTCTCTTCTACTTTTGAACACAGGGAAAGGCCTTTACGGCTGCTGTTCGGCCTTTACCCACGCGAGGGAGGGCAGCTTCCCATTCACTTTGGAGATGGCACTCCTGCAGCGCTGTGGGCCATGCCTGCGCTTCGAAGACAGTAACCTAACCTATCTATTTGAAGAAGGCACACACAGAATGGGAAATCTCTGTTCTCTGGGAGAAGTGGTTGGTGCTCCTGCGCCTCTGTGTTTGGTGGCTCACTGCCCACTAGCAATATTTCTGCTCGCCACTGTGGGGTAAACGATGTGCAGCTAAGCTCACTTTGGAAGTACA
Organism: Kogia breviceps; assembly: GCF_026419965.1. Lineage (NCBI taxonomy): Eukaryota > Metazoa > Chordata > Mammalia > Artiodactyla > Physeteridae > Kogia > Kogia breviceps. The sequence continues at coordinate 31,339,120 of NC_081324.1, forward strand.
AGTGCCAGAATTCCTTTGCGGGGCACCATCCAGATATCACATTCGTAGCATGCTGGTACTTTCCTCCTAAGCTCTGCATTCGCAGCCAGCTTTACGGTGTTCCTGTTGTGGATAGACTCTAGTGGAGGTGCCGCTGGAGACGGCCTCTGCTTCTATGTACTTTGCGAGGGCTGCTTTGAGGAACCTCCTACTCTAACCTCTGCCAAGTACAGCCTTCGGCCTCTCTCAGATACTCACTTACCTGTGAGAGCTTGTCTTTCCTTTGGAGAAACAGAGAGCCCTTTTCCTGAAGGGAAAATGTCCGTGCTCTCTTCTACTTTTGAACACAGGGAAAGGCCTTTACGGCTGCTGTTCGGCCTTTACCCACGCGAGGGAGGGCAGCTTCCCATTCACTTTGGAGATGGCACTCCTGCAGCGCTGTGGGCCATGCCTGCGCTTCGAAGACAGTAACCTAACCTATCTATTTGAAGAAGGCACACACAGAATGGGAAATCTCTGTTCTCTGGGAGAAGTGGTTGGTGCTCCTGCGCCTCTGTGTTTGGTGGCTCACTGCCCACTAGCAATATTTCTGCTCGCCACTGTGGGGTAAACGATGTGCAGCTAAGCTCACTTTGGAAGTACAAGTGCCAGAATTCCTTTGCGGGGCACCATCCAGATATCACATTCGTAGCATGCTGGTACTTTCCTCCTAAGCTCTGCATTCGCAGCCAGCTTTACGGTGTTCCTGTTGTGGATAGACTCTAGTGGAGGTGCCGCTGGAGACGGCCTCTGCTTCTATGTTCTCTGAGAGGGCTGCTTTGAGGAACCTCCTACTCTAGCCTCTGCCAAGTACAGCCTTCGGCCTCTCTCAAATACTCACTTACCTGTGAGAGTTGTCTTTCCTTTGGAGAAACAGAGAGCCCTTTTCCTTAAGGGAAAATGTCCGTGCTCGGTTCTTCTTTTGCACACAGGGAAAGGCCTTTTCGGCTGCTGTTCGGCCTTTACCCAAGCGAGGGAGGGCAGCTTCCCATTCACTTTGGAGATGGGACTCCTGCAGCCCGGTTGGCCCTGCCTGTGCTTCGAAGACAGTAAATTAACCTTTCCATTTGAAGAGTGCACACACAGAATCGGAAATCTCTGTTCTCTGGGAGACGTGGTTGGGGCAACTGCGTCTCTGTTTTTGGTGGCTCACTGCCTACTAGCAATATTTCTGCTCGCCACTGTGGGCAAACGATGTGCAGCTAAGCTCACTTTGGAAGTACAAGTGCCAGAATTCCTTTGCGGGGCACCATCCAGATATCACATTCGTAGCATGCGGGTACTTTCCTCCTAAGCTGTGCATTCGCAGCAAGCTTCAAGGTTTTCCTGTTGTGGATAGACTCTAGTGGAGGTGCCGCTGGAGACGGCCTCTGCTTCTATGTTCTTTGAGAGGGCTGCTTTGAGGAACCTCCTACCCTAGCCTCTGCCAAGTACAGCCTTCGGCCTCTCTCAAATACTCACCTGTGAGAGCTTGTTTTTCCTTTGGAGAAACAGAGAGCCCTTTTCCTGAAGGGAAAATGTCCGTGCTCTGTTCTTCTTTTGCACACAGGGAAAGGCCTTTACGGCTGCTGTTGGGCCTTTACCCACGCGCGGGAAGGCATCTTCACATTCACTTTGGAGATGGCACTCCTGCAGCGCTGTGGGCCATGCCTGTGCTTCGAAGATACTAAAATACCCTTTCCGTTTGAAGAGGACACGCACAAAATGGGAAGTCTCTGTTCCTTGGGAGAAGTGGTTGGTGCTACTGCGCCTCTGTGTTTGGTGGCTCACTGCCCACTAGCAATATTTCTGCTCGACACAGTGTGGCAAACGATGTGCAGCGAAGCTCACTTTGGAAGTACAAGTGCCAGAATTCCTTTGCGGGGCACCATCCAGATATCACATTCGTAGCATGCGGGTACTTTCCTCCTAAGATCTGCATTGGCAGCCAGCTTCAAGGTGTTCCTGTTGTGGATAGACTCTAGTGGAGGTGCCGCTGGAGACGGCCTCTGCTTCTATGTTCTTTGAGAGGGCTGCATTGTGAAACCTCCTACTCTAGCCTCTGCCAAGTACAGCCTTCGGCCTCTCTCAAATACTCACTTACATGTGAGAGCTTGTCTTTCCTTTGGAGAAACAGAGAGCCCTTTTCCTGAAGGGAAAATGTCCGTGCTCAGTTCTTCTTTTGCACACAGGGAAAGGCCTTTACGGCTGCTGTTCGGCCTTTACCCACGCGAGGGAGGGCAGCTTCCCATTCACTTTGGAGATGGCACTCATGCAGCTCTGTGGGCCATGCCTGCGCTTCGAAGACAGGAAACTAACCTATCTATTTGAAGAGGGCACACACAGAATGGGAAATCTGTGTTCTCTGGCCGAAGTGGTTGGTGGTCCTTCGCCCCTGTGTTTGGTGGCTAACTGCCCACTAGCAATACTTCTGCTCGCCACCGGGGGGCAAACGAAGTGCAGCTAAGCTCACTTTGGAAGTACAAGTGCCAGAATTCCTTTGCAGTGCACCATCCAGATATCACATTCGTAGCATGCCGGTTCTTTCCTCCTAAGCTCTGCATTCGCAGCCAGCTTCTCGGTGTTCCTGTTGTGGATAGACTCTCGTGGAGTTGCCGCTGGAGACGGCCTCTGCTTCTATGCTCTTTGAGAGGCCTGCTTTGAGGAATCTCCTATCCTAGCCTCTGCCAAGTACAGCCTTCTGCCTCTCTCAAATACTCACTTACCAGTGAGAGCTTGTCTTTCCTTTGGAGAAACAGAGAGCCCTTTCCTGAAGGGAAAATGTCCGTGCTCTGTTCTTCTTTTGCACACAGGGAAAGGCCTTTACGGCTGCTGTTCGGCCTTTACCCACGCGAGGGAGTGCAGCTTCCCATTCACTTTGGAGATGGCACTCCTGCAGCGCTGTGGGCGATGCCTGTGCTTTGAAGACAGTAAACTAACCTTTCCATTTGAAGACGGCACACACAGAACGGGGAATCTCTGTTCTTTGGTAGAAGTGGTTAGTGCTACTGCGCCTCTCTGTTTGGTGGCTCACTGCCCACTAGCAATATTTCTGCTCGCCACTGTGGGGCAAACGATGTGCAGCTAAGCTCACTTTGAAGTACAAGTGCCAGAATTCCTTTGCAGGGCACCATCCAGATATCACATTCGTAGCATGCGGGTACTTTCCTCCTAAGCTCTGCATTCGCAACCACCTTCAAGGTGTTCCTGTTGTGGATAGACTCTCGTGCAGATGCCGCTGGGACGGCCTCTGTTTCTATGTTCTTTGAGAGGGCTGCTTTGAGGAATCTCCTACCCTAGCCTCTGCCAAGTACAGCCTTCGGCCTCTCTCAAATACTCACTTACCTGTGAGAGCTTGTCGTTCCTTTGGAGAAACAGAGAGCCCTTTCCCTTAAGGGAAAATATCCGTGCTCTGTTCTTCTTTTGCACACAGGGAAAGGCCTTTACGCCTGCTGTTCGGCCTTTTCCCACGCGAGGGAGGGCAGCTTCCCATTCGCTTTTCAGATTGAACTCCTGCAGCGTTCTGGGCCATGCTTGTGCTTCGAAGGCACTAAACTACCCATTCCATTTGAAGAGGGAACGCACAGAATGGGAAGGCTCTGTTCCTTGGGAGAAGTGGATGGTGCTACTGCGCCTCTGTGTTTGGTTGCTCAATTCCCACTAGCAATGTTTCTGCTCGCAACTGTGGGGCAAACGATGTGGAGCTAAGCTCAATTTGAAAGTAGAAGTGCCAGAATTCCTTTGCGGGGCACCATCCCGATATCACATTCGTAGCATGCGGGTTCTTTCCTCCTAAGCTCTGCATTCGCAGCCAGCTTCACGGTGTTTCTGTTGTGGATAGACTCTCGTGGAGTTGCCGCTGGAGACGGCCTCTGCTTCTATGCTCTTTGAGAGGCCTGCTTTGAGGAACCTCCTACCCTAGCCTCTGCCAAGTACAGCATTCTGCCTCTCTCAAATACTCACTTACCTGTGAGAGCTTGTCTTTCCTTTGGAGAAACAGAGAGCCGTTTCCTGAAGGGAAAATGTCCGGGCTCTGTTCTTCTTTTGCACACAGGGAAAGGCCTTTACGGCTGCTGTTCGGCCTTTAGCCACGCGAGGGAGGGCAGCTTCCCATTCAGTTTGGAGATGGCACTCCTGCAGCCCTGTGGGCCATGCCTGTGCTTCGAAGACAGTAAAGTAACATTTCCATTTGAAGAGGGCACACACAGAATGGGAAATCTCTGTTCATTGGGAGAAGTGGTTGGTGCTACTGCGCCTCTGTGTTTGCTGGCTCACTGCCCACTAGCAATATTTCTGCTCGCCACTGTGCGGCAAACGATGTGCAGCTAAGCTCATTTGGAAGTACAAGTGCCAGAATTCCTTTGCGGGGCACCATCCAGATATCACATTCGTAGCATGCGGGTACTTTCCACCTAAGCTCTGCATTCGCAGCAAGCTTCAAGGTTTTCCTGTTGTGGATAGACTCTAGTGGAGGTGCCGCTGGAGACTGCCTCTGCTTCTGTGTTCTTTGAGAGGGCTGCTTTGAGGAACCTCCTACTCTAGCCTCTGCCAAGTACAGCCTTCGGCCTCGCTCAAATACTCACCTGTGAGAGCTTGTTTTTCCTTTGGAGAAACAGAGAGCCCTTTTCCTGAAGGGAAAATGTCCGTGCTCAGTTCTTCTTTTGCACACAGGGAAAGGCCTTTACGGCTGCTGTTCGACCTTTACCCACGCGAGGGAGGGCAGCGTCCCATTCACTTGGGAGATGGCACACCTGCAGCGCTGTGGGCCATGCCTGCGCTTCGAAGACAGTAACTTAACCTATCTATTTGAAGAAGGCACACACAGAATGGGAAATCTCTGTTCTCTGGGAGAAGTGGTTGGTGCTACTGCGCCTCTGTGTTTGGTGGCTCACTGCCCACATGCAATATTTCTGCTCGCCACTGTGGCGTAAACGATGTGCAGCTAAGCTCACTTTGGAAGTACAAGTGCCAGAATTCCTTTGCGGGGCACCATCCAGATATCACATTCGTAGCATGCGGGAACTTTCCTCCTAAGCTCTCCATTCGCAGCAAGGTTCAAGGTGTTCCTGTTGTGGATAGACTCTCTTGGAGATGCCGCTGGAGACGGCCGCTGCTTCTATGCGCTTTGAGAGGGCTGCTTTGAGGAACCTCCTACCCTAGCTTCTGCCAAGTACAGCCTTCTGCCTCTCTCAAATACTCACTTACCTGTGAGAGCTTGTCTTTCCTTTGGAGAAACAGAGAGCCCTTTTCCTGAAGGGAAAATGTCCGGGCTCTGTTCTTCTTTTGGACACAGGGAAAGGTCTTTACGGCTGCTGTTCGGCCTTTACCCACGCGAGGGAGGGCGGCTTCCCATTCACTTTGGAGATGGCACTCCTGCAGCGCTGTGGGCCATGCCTGTGCTTTGAAGACAGTAAACTACCCTTTCCATTTGAAGAGGGCACACACAGAATGGGAAGTCTCTGTTCTCTGGGAGAAGTATTTGGTGCTACTGCGCCTCTGTGTTTGGTGCCTCACTGCCCACTAAGAATGTTTCTGCTCGACACTGTGGGGCAAACGATGTGCAGCTAAGCTCACTTTGGAACTACAAGTGCCAGAATTCCTTTGCGGGGCACCATCCAGATATCACATTCGTAGCATGAGTGTACTTTCCTCCTAAGCTCTGCATTCGCAGCCAGCTTCAAGGTGTTCCTGTTGTGGATAGACTCTAGTGGAGGTGCCGCTGGAGACGGCCTCTGCTTCTATATACTTTGAGAGGGCTGCTTTGAGGAACCTCCTACTCTAGCCTCTGCCAAGTACAGCCTTCGGCCTCTCTCAAATACTCCCCTGTGAGAGCTTCTCTTTCCTTTGGAGAAACAGAGAGCCCTATCCCTGAAGGGAAAATGTTCGTGCTCTGTTCTTCTTTTGCACACAGGGAAAGGCCTTTAGGGCTGCTGTTCAGGCTTTACCCACGCGAGGGAGGGCAGCTTCCCATTCACTTTGGAGATGGCACTCCTGCAGCGCTGTGGGCCATGCCTGTGCTTCGAAGACACTAAACTACCGATTCCATTTGAATAGGGCACGCACAGAATGGGAAGTCTCTGTTCTCTGGGAGAAGTGGTTGGTGCTACTGCACCCTGGTGTTTGGTGGCTCACTGCCCACTAGCAATGTTTTTGCTAGACACAGTGTGGCAAACGATGTGCACCTAAGCTCACTTTGGAAGTACAAGTGCCAGAATTCCTTTGCGGGGCACCATCCAGATATCACATTCGTAGCTTGCGGGTACTTTCCTCCTAAGCTCTGAATTCGCAGCCAGCTTCACGGTGTTCCTGTTGTGGATAGACTCTCGTGGAGTTGCCGCTGGAGACGGCCTCTGCTTCTATGTTCTTTGAGAGGGCTGCTTTGAGGAACCTCCTACTCTAGCCTCTGCCAAGTACGGCCTTCGGCCTCTCTCAAATACTCACCTGTGAGAGCTTGTCTTTCCTTTGGAGAAACAGAGAGCCCTTTTCCTGAAGGGAAAATGTCCGTGCTCTGTTCTTCTTTTGCACACAGGGAAAGGCCTTTACGGCTGCTGTTTGGCCTTTACCCACGCGAGGGAGGGCAGCTTCCCATTCAGTTTGGAGATGGCACTCCTGCAGCCCTATGGGCCATGCCTGTGCTTCGAAGACTGTAAACTAACCTTTCCATTTGAAGTAGGCACACACAGAATGGGAAATCTCTGTCCTCTGGGAGAAGTGGTTGGTGCTACTGCGCCTCTGTGTTTGGTGGCTCACTGCCCACTAGCAATATTTCTGCTCGACACAGTGTGGCAAACGATGTGCAGCTAAGCTCACATTGGAAGTACAAGTGCCAGAATTCCTTTGCGGAGCACCATCCAGATATGACATTCGTAGCATGCGGGTACTTTCCTCCTAAGCTCTGCATTCGCAGCCAGGTTCAAGGTGTTCCTGTTGTGGATAGACTCTCGTGGAGATGCCGCTGGAGACGGCCGCTGCTTCTATGCTCTTTGAGAGGGCTGCTTTGAGAAACCTCCTACCCTAGCTTCTGCCAAGTACAGCCTTCTGCCTCTCTGAAATACTCACTTACCTGTGAGAGCTTGTCTTTCCTTTGGAGAAACAGAGAGCCCTTTTCCTGAAGGGAAAATGTCCGGGCTCTGTTTTTCTTTTGGACACAGGGAAAGGTCTTTCCGGCTGCTGTTCGGCCTTTACCCACGCGAGAGAGGGCAGCTTCCCATTCACTTTGGAGATGGCACTCTTGCAGCGCTGTGGGGCATGCCTGTGCTTTGAAGACAGTAAAGTAACATTTCCATTTGAAGAGGGCACACACAGAATGGGAAATCTCTGTTCTCTGGGAGAAGTGGTTGGTGCTACTGCGCCTCTGTGTTTGGTGGCTCACTGCCCACTAGCAATATTTCTGCTCGCCACTGTGCGGCAAACGATGTGCAGCTAAGCTCACTTTGGAAGTACAAGTGCCAGAATTCCTTTGCGGGGCACCATCCAGATATCACATTCGTAGCATGCGGGTACTTTCCACCTAAGCTCTGCATTCGCAGCAAGCTTCAAGGTTTTCCTGTTGTGGATAGACTCTAGTGGAGGTGCCGCTGGAGACAGCCTCTGCTTCTGTGTTCTTTGAGAGGGCTGCTTTGAGGAACCTCCTACTCTAGCCTCTGCCAAGTACAGCCTTCGGCCTCGCTCAAATACTCACCTGTGAGAGCTTGTTTTTCCTTTGGAGAAACAGAGAGCCCTTTTCCTGAAGGGAAAATGTCCGTGCTCTGTTCTTCTTTTGCACACAGGGAAAGGCCTTTACGGCTGCTTTTGGGCCTTTACCCACGCGAGGGAAGGCATCTTCACATTCACTTTGGAGATGGCACTCCTGCAGCGCTGTGGGCCATGCCTGTGCTTCGAAGATACTAAAATACCCTTTCCATTTGAAGAGGACACGCACAAAATGGGAAGTCTCTGTTCCTTGGGAGAAGTGGTTGGTGCTACTGCGCCTCTGTGTTTGGTGGCTCACTGCCCACTAGCAATATTTCTGCTCGACACAGTGTGGCAAACGATGTGCAGCTAAGCTCACTTTGGAAGTACAAGTGCCAGAATTACTTTGCGGGGCACCATCCCGATATCACATTCGTAGCATGCGGGTACTTTCCTCCTAAGCTCTGCATTCGCAGCAAGCTTCAAGGTGTTCCTGTTGTGGATAGGCTCTAGTGGAGGTGCCGCTGGAGACGGCCTCTGCTTCTATGTACTTTGAGAGGGCTGCTTTGAGGAACCTCCTACTCTAGCCTCTGCCAAGTACAGCCTTCGGCCTCTCTCAAATACTCCCCTGTGAGAGCTTCTCTTTCCTTTGGAGAAAAAGAGAGCCCTATCCCTGAAGGGAAAATGTTCGTGCTCTGTTCTTCTTTTGCACACAGGGAAAGGCCTTTAGGGCTGCTGTTCAGGCTTTACCCACGCGAGGGAGGGCAGCTTCCCATTCACTTTGGAGATGGCACCCCTGCAGCGCTGTGGGCCATGCCTGTGCTTTGAAGACACTAAACTACCGTTTCCATTTGAATAGGGCACGCACAGAATGGGAAGTCTCTGTTCTCTGGGAGAAGTGGTTGGTGCTACTTCCCCCTGGTGTTTGGTGGCTCACTGCCCACTAGCAACGTTTTTGCTAGACACAGTGTGGCAAACGATGTGCACCTAAGCTCACTTTGGAAGTACAAGTGCCAGAATTCCTTTGCGGGGCACCATCCAGATATCACATTCGTAGCATGCGGGTACTTTCCTCCTAAGCTCTGAATTCGCAGCCAGCTTCACGGTGTTCCTGTTGTGGATAGACTCTAGTGGAGGTGCCGGTGGAGACGGCCTCTGCTTCTATGTTCTTTGAGAGGGCTGCTTTGAGGAACCTCCTACTCTAGCATCTGCCAAATACAGCCTTCGGCCTCTCTGAAATACTCACCTGTAAGAGCTTGTCTTTCCTTTGGAGAAACAGAGAGCACTTTTCCTGAAGGGAAAATGTCCGTGCTCTGTTCTTCTTTTGCACACAGGGAAAGGCCTTTACAGCTGCTGTTCGTCCTTTACCCACGCAAGGGAGGCCAGCTTCCCATTCACTTTGGAGTTGGCACTCCGGCAGCGCTGTGGGCCATGCCTGTGCTTCGAAGACAGTAAACTAACCTTTCCATTTGAAGAGGTAACACACAGAATGGGAAATCTCTGTTCTCTGGAAGAAGTGGTTGGTGCTACTGCGGCCCTGTGTTTGGTGGCTCACTGCCCACTAGCAAAGTTTCTGTTCGACACTGCGGGGCAAACGATGTGCAGCTAAGCTCACTTTGGAAGTACAAGTGCCAGAATTCCTTTGCGGGGCACCATCCAGATATCACATTCGTAGCATGCGGGTACTTTCCTCCTAAGCTCTGCATTCGCAGCCAGCTTCAAGGTGTTCCTGTTGTGGATTGACTCTAGTGGAACTGTCGGTGGAAACGGCCTCTGGTTCTATGTTCTTTGAGAGGGCTGCTTTGAGGAACTTCCTACTCTAGCCTCTGCCAAGTACAGCCTTCGGCCTCTCTCAAATACTCACTTACCTGTGAGAGCTTGTCTTTCCTTTGCAGAAAGAGAGAGCCCTTTTCCTGAAGGGAAAATATCCGTGCTCTGTTCTTCTTTTGCACTCAGGGAAAGGTCTTTACGGCTGCTGTTCGGCATTTACCCCCGCGAGGGAGGGCAGCTTCCCATTCACTTTGGAGATGGCACTCGGGCAGCGCTGTGGGCCATGCCAGTGCTTCGAAGACACTAAACTACCCTTTCCATTTGCAGAGGTAACACACAGAATGGGAAATCTCTGTTCTCTGGGAGAAGTGGTTGGTGCTACTGCGGCCCTGTGTTTGGTGGCTCACTGCTCACTAGCAATGTTTCTGCTCGCCACTGTGAGGCAAACGATGTGCAGCTAAGCTCACTTTGGAAGTACAAGTGCCAGAATTCCTTTGCGGGGCACCATCCAGATATCACATTCGTAGCATGCGGGTACTTTCCTCCTAAGCTCTGCATTCGCAGCCAGGTTCAATGTGTTCCTGTTGTGGATAGACTCTAGCGGAGGTGCCGCTGGAGACGGCCTCTGCTTCTATGTTCTTTGAGAGGGCTGCTTTGAGGAACCTCCTACTCTAGCCTTTGCCAAATACAGCCTTCGGCCTCTCTCAAATACTCACTTACCTGTGAGAGCTTGTCTCTCCTTTGGAGAAACAGAGAGCCCTTTTCCTGAAGGGAAAATGTCCGTGCTCTGTTCTTCTTTTGCACACAGGGAAAGGCCTTTACGGCTGCTGTTCGGCCTTTACCCACGCGAGGGAGGGCAGCTTCCCATTCACTTTGGAGATGGCACTCCGGCAGCGCTGTGGGCCATGCCTGTGCTTCCAAGACAGTAAACTAACCTTTCCATTTGAAGAGGGCACACGCAGAAGGAGAAATCTCTGTTCTCTGGCAGAGGTGGTTGGTCCTACTGCGCCTCTGTGTTTGGTGGCTTACTGCCCACTAGCTATATTTCTGCTCGCCACTGTGCGGCAAACGATGTGCAGCTAAGCTCACTTTGGAAGTACAAGTGCCAGAATTACTTTGGGGGGCACCATCCCGATATCACATTCGTAGCATGCGGGTACTTTCCTCCTAAGCTCTGCATTCGCAGCCAGCTTCAAGGTGTTCCTGTTGTGGATAGACTCTAGTGGAGGTGCCGCTGGAGACGGCCTCTGCTTCTATGTACTTTGAGAGCGCTGCTTTGAGGAACCTCCTACTCTAGCCTCTGCCAAGTACAGCCTTCGGCCTCTCTCAAATACTCACTTACCTGTGAGAGCTTGTCTTTCCTTTGCAGAAACAGAGAGCCCTTTTCCTGAAGGGAAAATGTTCGTGCTCTGTTCTTCTTTTGCACACAGGGAAAGGCCTTTAGGGCTGCTGTTCAGGCTTTACCCACGCGAGGGAGGGCAGCTTCCCATTCACTTTGGAGATGGCACCCCTGCAGCGCTGTGGGCCATGCCTGTGCTTTGAAGACACTAAACTACCGTTTCCATTTGAATAGGGCACGCACAGAATGGGAAGTCTCTGTTCTCTGGGAGAAGTGGTTGGTGCTACTTCCCCCTGGTGTTTGGTGGCTCACTGCCCACTAGCAACGTTTTTGCTAGACACAGTGTGGCAAACGATGTGCACCTAAGCTCACTTTGGAAGTACAAGTGCCAGAATTCCTTTGCGGGGCACCATCCAGATATCACATTCGTAGCATGCGGGTACTTTCCTCCTAAGCTCTGAATTCGCAGCCAGCTTCACGGTGTTCCTGTTGTGGATAGACTCTAGTGGAGGTGCCGGTGGAGACGGCCTCTGCTTCTATGTTCTTTGAGAGGGCTGCTTTGAGGAACCTCCTACTCTAGCATCTGCCAAATACAGCCTTCGGCCTCTCTGAAATACTCACCTGTAAGAGCTTGTCTTTCCTTTGGAGAAACAGAGAGCACTTTTCCTGAAGGGAAAATGTCCGTGCTCTGTTCTTCTTTTGCACACAGGGAAAGGCCTTTACAGCTGCTGTTCGTCCTTTACCCACGCAAGGGAGGCCAGCTTCCCATTCACTTTGGAGTTGGCACTCCGGCAGCGCTGTGGGCCATGCCTGTGCTTCGAAGACAGTAAACTAACCTTTCCATTTGAAGAGGTAACACACAGAATGGGAAATCTCTGTTCTCTGGAAGAAGTGGTTGGTGCTACTGCGGCCCTGTGTTTGGTGGCTCACTGCCCACTAGCAAAGTTTCTGTTCGACACTGCGGGGCAAACGATGTGCAGCTAAGCTCACTTTGGAAGTACAAGTGCCAGAATTCCTTTGCGGGGCACCATCCAGATATCACATTCGTAGCATGCGGGTACTTTCCTCCTAAGCTCTGCATTCGCAGCCAGCTTCAAGGTGTTCCTGTTGTGGATTGACTCTAGTGGAAGTGTCGGTGGAAACGGCCTCTGGTTCTATGTTCTTTGAGAGGGCTGCTTTGAGGAACTTCCTACTCTAGCCTCTGCCAAGTACAGCCTTCGGCCTCTCTCAAATACTCACTTACCTGTGAGAGCTTGTCTTTCCTTTGCAGAAAGAGAGAGCCCTTTTCCTGAAGGGAAAATATCCGTGCTCTGTTCTTCTTTTGCACTCAGGGAAAGGTCTTTACGGCTGCTGTTCGGCATTTACCCCCGCGAGGGAGGGCAGCTTCCCATTCACTTTGGAGATGGCACTCGGGCAGCGCTGTGGGCCATGCCAGTGCTTCGAAGACACTAAACTACCCTTTCCATTTGCAGAGGTAACACACAGAATGGGAAATCTCTGTTCTCTGGGAGAAGTGGTTGGTGCTACTGCGGCCCTGTGTTTGGTGGCTCACTGCTCACTAGCAATGTTTCTGCTCGCCACTGTGAGGCAAACGATGTGCAGCTAAGCTCACTTTGGAAGTACAAGTGCCAGAATTCCTTTGCGGGGCACCATCCAGATATCACATTCGTAGCATGCGGGTACTTTCCTCCTAAGCTCTGCATTCGCAGCCAGGTTCAATGTGTTCCTGTTGTGGATAGACTCTAGCGGAGGTGCCGCTGGAGACGGCCTCTGCTTCTATGTTCTTTGAGAGGGCTGCTTTGAGGAACCTCCTACTCTAGCCTTTGCCAAATACAGCCTTCGGCCTCTCTCAAATACTCACTTACCTGTGAGAGCTTGTCTCTCCTTTGGAGAAACAGAGAGCCCTTTTCCTGAAGGGAAAATGTCCGTGCTCTGTTCTTCTTTTGCACACAGGGAAAGGCCTTTACGGCTGCTGTTCGGCCTTTACCCACGCGAGGGAGGGCAGCTTCCCATTCACTTTGGAGATGGCACTCCGGCAGCGCTGTGGGCCATGCCTGTGCTTCCAAGACAGTAAACTAACCTTTCCATTTGAAGAGGGCACACGCAGAAGGAGAAATCTCTGTTCTCTGGCAGAGGTGGTTGGTCCTACTGCGCCTCTGTGTTTGGTGGCTTACTGCCCACTAGCTATATTTCTGCTCGCCACTGTGCGGCAAACGATGTGCAGCTAAGCTCACTTTGGAAGTACAAGTGCCAGAATTCCTTTGCGGGGCACCATCCAGATATCACATTCGTAGCATGCGGGTACTTTCCTCCTAAGTTCTGCATTCGCAGCCAGCTTCAAGGTGTTCCTGTTGTGGATAGACTCTAGTGGAGGTGCCGCTGGAGACGGCCTCTGCTTCTATGTACTTTGAGAGCGCTGCTTTGAGGAACCTCCTACTCTAGCCTCTGCCAAGTACAGCCTTCGGCCTCTCTCAAATACTCACTTACCTGTGAGAGCTTGTCTTTCCTTTGCAGAAACAGAGAGCCCTTTTCCTGAAGGGAAAATATCCGTGCTCTGTTCTTCTTTTGCACACAGGGAAAGGTCTTTACGGCTGCTGTTCACCATTTACCACGTGAGGGAGGGCAGCTTCCCATTCACTTTGGAGATGACACTCGGGCAGTGCTGTGGGCCATGCCTGTGCTTCGAAGACACTAAACTACCCTTTCCATTTGCAGAGGTAACACACAGAATGGGAAATCTCAGTTCTCTGGGAGAAGTGGTTGGTGCTACTGCGGCCCTGTGTTTGGTGGCTCACTGCTCACTAGCAATGTTTCTGCTCGCCACTGTGGGGCAAACGATGTGCAGCAAAGCTCACTTTGGAAGTACAAGTGCCAGAATTCCTTTGCGGGGCACCATCCAGATATCACATTCGTAGCATGCGGGTACTTTCCTCCTAAGCTCTCCATTCGCAGCCAGGTTCAATGTGTTCCTGTTGTGGATAGACTCTAGTGGAGGTGCCGGTGGAGACGGCCTCTGCTTCTATGTTCTTTGAGAGGGCTGCTTTGAGGAACCTCCTACTCTAGCCTCTGCCAAATACAGCCTTCGGCCTCTCTCAAATATTCACCTGTTTGAGCTTTTCTTTCCCTTGGAGATACAGAGAGCCCTTTTTCTGAAGGGAAAATGTCTGTGCGCTGTTCTTCTTTTGCACACAGGGAAAGGCCTTTACGGCTGCTGTTCGGCCTTTCCCCTCGCGAGGGAGGGCAGCTTCCCATTCACTTTGGAGATGGCACTCCGGCAGCGCTGTGGGCCATGCCTGTGCTTCGAAGACACTAAACTACCCTTTCCATTTGAAGAGGGCACACACAGAATGGGAAATCTCTGTTCTCTTGGAGAAGTGGTTGGTGCTACTGCGCCTCTGTGTTTCGTGGCTCACTGCCCACTAGCAATATTTCTTCTCGCCACTGTGGGGCAAACGATGTGCAGCTAAGCTCACTTTGGAAGTACAAGTGCCAGAATTCCTTTGCCGGGCACCATCCAGATATCACATTCGTAGAATGCGGGTACTTTCCTCCTAAGCTCTCCATTCGCAGCCAGGTTCAATGTGTTCCTGTTGGGGATAGACTCTAGTGGAGGTGCCGCTGGAGACGACCTCTGCTTCTATGTTCTTTGAGAGGGCTGCTTTGAGGAACCTCCTACTCTAGCCACTGCCAAATACAGCCTTCGGCCTCTCTCAAATACTCACTTGTGAGAGCTTGTCTTTCCTTTGGAGAAACAGAGAGCCCTTTTCCTGAAGGGAATATGTCCGTGCTCTGTTCTTCTTGTGCACACAGGGAAAGGCCTTTAAGGCTGCTGTTCGGCCTTTACCCACGCGAGGGAGGGCAGCTTCCAATTCACTTTGGAGATGGCACTCCGGAAGCGCTGTGGGTCATGCCTGTGCTTCGAAGACACTAAACTATCCTTTCCATTTGCAGAGGTAACACACAGAATGAGAAATCTCTGTTCTCTGGGAGAAGTGGTTGGTGCTACTGCGGCCCTGTGTTTGGTGGCTCACTGCCCACTAGGAAAGTTTCTGCTCGACACTGCAGGGCAAAAGATGTGCAGCTAAGATCACTTTGGAAGTACAAGTGCCAGAATTCCTTTGCGGGGCACCATCCAGATATCACATTCGTAGCATGCAGGTACTTTCCTCCTAAGCTCTCCATTCGCAGCCAGGTTCAATGTGTTCCTGTTGTGGATAGACTCTAGTGGAGGTGCCGCTGGAGACGGCCTCTGCTTCTATGTTCTTTGAGAGGGCTGCTTTGAGGAACCTCCTACTCTAGCCTCTGCCAATTACAGCCTTCGGCCTCCCTCAAATACTCACTTACCTGTGAGAGCTTGTCTTTCCTTTGGAGAAACAGAGAGCCCTTTTCCTGAAGGGAAAATGTCCGTGCTCTGTTATTCTTTGCACACAGGGAAAGGCCTTTACGGCTGCTGTTCGGCCTTTACCCACGCGAGGGAGGGCAGCTTCCCATTCACTTTGGAGATGGCACTCCGGCAGCGCTGTGGGCCATGGCTGTGATTCGAAGACACTAAACTAACCTTTCCATTTGAAGAGGGCACACACAGAATGAGAAATCTCTGTTTTCTGGGAGAAGTGGTTTGTGCTGCTGCGGCCCTGTGTTTGGTGGCTCACTGCTCACGAGCAATGTTTTTGCTAGACACAGTGTGGCAAACGATGTGCAGCTAAGCTCACTTTGGAAGTAAAAGTGCCAGAATTCCTTTGCGGGCCACCATCCAGATATCACATTCGTAGCATGCGGGTACTTTCCTCCTAAGCTCTGCATTCGCAGCCAGCTTCAAGGTGTTCCTGTTGTGGATAGACTCTAGTGGAGGTGCCGCTGGAGACGGCCTCTGCTTCTATGTTCCTTGAGAGGGCTACTTTGAGGAACTTCCTACTCTAGCCTCTGCCAAGTACAGCCTTCGGACTCTCTCAAATACTCACTTACCTGTGAGAGATTGTCTTTCCTTTGCAGAAACAGAGAGCCCTTTTCCTAAAGGGAAAATGTCCGTGCTCTGTTCTTCTTTTGCACACAGGGAAAGGCCTTTACGGCTGCTGTTCAGCCTTTACCCACGCGAGGGAGGGCAGCTTCACATTCACTTTGGAGATGGCACTCCGGCAGCACTGTGGGCCATGCCTGTGCTTCGAAGTCAGTAAACTAACCTTTCCATTTGATGAGGGCACACACAGAATGGGAAATCTCTATTTTCTGGGAGAAGTGGTTGGTGCTACTGCATCTCTGTGTTTTGGTGGCTCACTGCCCGCTAGCAATATTTCTGCTCGCCACTGTGGGGCAAACGATGTGCAGCAAAGCTCACTTTGGAAGTACAAGTGCCAGAATTCCTTTGCGGGGCACCATCCAGATATCACATTCGTAGCATGCGGGTACTTTCCTCCTAAGCTCTGCATTCGCAGCCAGGTTCAATGTGTTCCTGTTGTGGATAGACTCTAGTGGAGGTGCCGCTGGAGACGGCCTCTGCTTCTATGTTCTTTGAGAGGGCTGCTTTGAGGAACCACCTACTCTAGCCTCTGCCAAGTACAGCCTTCGGCCTCTCTCAAATACTCACTTACCCGTGAGAGCTTGTCTTTCCTTTAGAGAAATAGAGAGCCCTTTTCCTGAAGGGAAAATGCCCGTGCACTGTTCTTCTTTTGCACACAGGGAAAGGCCTTTACGGCTGCTGTTCGGCCTTTACCCACGCGAGGGAGGGCAGATTCAAATTCACTTTGGAGGTGGCACTACTGCAGCGCTGTGGGTCATGCCTGTGCTTCGAAGACACTAAACAACCCTCTCCATTTGCAGAGGGCACGCACAGAATGGGAAGTCTCTGTTCTCTGGGACAAGTGGTTGGTGCTACTGCGCCTCTGTGTTTGGTGGCTCACTGCCCACTAGCAATGTTTCTGCTCGCCACTGTGGGGCAAACGATGTGCAGCGAAGCTCACTTTGGAAGTACAAGTGCCAGAATTCCTTTGCGGGGCACCATCCAGATATCACTTTCGTAACATGCGGGTACTTTCCTCCTAAGCTCTCCATTCGCAGCCAGGTTCAATGTGTTCCTGTTGTGGATAGACTGTAGTGGAGGTGCGGCTGGAGACGGCCTCTGCTTCTCTGTCCTTTGAGAGGGCTGCTTTGAGGAACCTCCTACTCTAGCCTCTGCCAAGTACAGCCTTCGGCCTCTCTCAAATACTCACTTACCTGTGAGAGCTTGTCTTTCCTTTGGAGAAACAGAGAGCCCTTTTCCTAAAGGGAAAATGTCCATGCTCTGTTCTTCTTTTCCACACAGGGAAAGGCCTTTACGGCTGCTGTTACGTCTTTACCCACGTGAGGGAGGGCATCTTCACATTCACTTTGGAGATGGCACGCCTGCAGCGCTGTGGGCCATGCCTGTGCTTCGAAGACAGTAAACTAACCTTTCCATTTGAAGAGGGCACACACAGAATTGGAAATCTCTGTTCTCTGGTAGAAGTGGTTGGTGCTACTGCGCCTCTGTGTTTGGTGGCTCACTGCCCACTAGCAATATTTCTGCTCGCCACTTTGGGGCAAACGATGTGAGCTAAGCTCACTTTGGAAGTACAAGTGCCAGAATTACTTTGCGGGGCACCATCCAGATATCACATTCGTAGCATGGGGGTACTTTCCTCCTAAGCTCTCCATTCGCAACCAGGTTCAATGTGTTCCTGTTTTGGATAGACTCTAGTGGATGTGCCGCTGGAGACGGCCTGTGCTTCTATGTTCTTTGAGAGGGCTGCTTTGACGAACCTCCTACTCTACCCTCTGCCAAGTACAGCCTTCGGCCTCTCTCAAATACTCACTTACCTGTGAGAGCTTGTCTTTCCTTTGGACCAACAGAGAGCCCTTTTGCTGAAGGGAAAATGTCCGTGCGCTGTTCTTCTTTTGCACACAGGGAAAGGTCTTTACGGCTGCTGTTCGGCCTTTACCCACGCGAGGCAGGGCAGCTTCCCATTTACTTTGGAGATGGCACTCCTGCAGCGCTGTGGGCCATGCCTGTGCTTCGAAGACACTAAACTACCCTTTCCATTTGAAGAGGGCACACACAGAAAGGGAAATCTCTGTTCTCTGGGAGAAGTGGTTGGTGCTACTGCGCCTCTGTGTTTGGTGGCTCACTGCCCACTAGCAATATTTCTGCTCGACATTGTGGGGCAAACGATGTGCAGCTAAGCTCACTTTGGAAGTACAAGTGCCAGAATTCCTTTGCGGGGCACCATCCAGATATCACATTCGTAGCATGCGGGTACTTTCCTCCTAAGCTCTGCATTCGCAGCCAGCTTCAAGGTGTTCCTGTTGTAGATAGACTCTCGTGGAGATGTCGCTGGAGCCGGCGTCTGCTTCTATGCTCTTTGAGAGGGCTGCTTTGTGGAACCTCTTACCCTAGCCTCTGCCAAATACAGCCTTTTGCCTCTCTCAAATACTCACTTACATGTGAGAGCTTGTCTTTCCTTTGGAGAAACAGAGAGCCCTTTTCCTGTAGGGAAAATGTCCATGCTCTGTTATTCTTTTGCACACAGGGAAAGGCCTCTACGGCTGCTGTTCAGCCTTTACCCACGCGAGGGAGGGCAGCTACTCATTCACTTTGGAGATGGGACTCCTGCAGCACTGTGGGCCTTGCCTGTGCTTCGAAGACTCTAAACGACTCTTTCCATTTGAAGAGGGCACGCAGAGAATGAGAAGTCTCTGTTCTCTGGGAGAAGTGGTTGATGCTACTGCACCTCTGTGTTTGGTGTCTCACTGCCCACTAGCAATGTTTCTGCTCGCCCCTGTGGGGCAAACGATGTGCAGCTAAGCTCACTTTGGAAGTACAAGTGTCAGAATTCCTTTGCAGGGCACCATCCTGATATCACATTCCGAGCATGTGGGTATTTTCCCCCTAAGCTCTGCAATCGCAGCCAGCTTCAAGGTGTTCCTGTTGTGGATAGACTCTCGTGGAAATGCCGCTGGAGACAGCCTCTGCTTCTATGTTCCTTGAGAGGGCTGCTTTGAGGAACCTCCTACCATAGCCTCTGCCAAGTACAGCCTTCTGCCTCTCTCAAATACTCACTTACCTGTGAGAGCTTGTCTTTCCTTTGGAGAAACAGAGAGCCCTTTTCCTGAAGGGAAAATGTCCGTGCTCTGTTCTCCTTTTGCACACAGGGAAAGGCCTTTACGGCTGCTGTTCGGCCTTTACCCACGCGAGGGAGGGCAGCTTCCCATTCACTTTGGAGATGGCACTCCTGCCGCGCTGTGGGCCATGCCTGTGCTTCGAAGACACTAAACTACCCTTTCCATATGAAGAGGTCACGCACAGAATGGGAAGTCTCTGTTTTCTGGGAGAAGTGGTTGGTGCTACTGCACCTCTGTGTTTGGTGTTTCACTGCCCACTAGCAATGTTTCTGCTCGACACTGTGGGGCAAACGATGTGCAGCTAAGCTCACTTTGGAAGTACAAGTGTCAGAATTCCTTTGCAGGGCACGATCCAGATATCACATTCGTAGCATGCGGGAACTTTCCTCCTAAGCTCTGCATTCGCAGCCAGCTTCAAGGTGTTCTTGTGAATAGACTCTAGTGGAGGTGCCGCTGGAGACGGCCTCTGCTTCTGTGTTCCTTGAGAGGGCTACTTTTAGGAACCTCCTACTCTAGCCTCTGCCAAGTACAGCCTTCGGCCTCTCTCAAATACTCACTTACCTGTGAGAGATTGTCTTTCCTTTGCAGAAACAGAGAGCACTTTTCCTGAAGAGAAAATGTCCATGCTCTGTTCTTCTTTTGCACACAGGGAAAGGCCTTTACGGCTGCTGTTCGGCCTTTACCCACGCGAGGGAGGGCAGCTTCCCATTCACTTTGGAGATGGCACTCCTGCAGCGCTGTGGGCCATGCCTGTGCTTCGAAGACACTAAACTAATCTTTCCATTTGAAGAGGGCACGCACCGAATGGGAAGTCTCTGTTCTCTGGGAGAAGTGGTTGATGCTACTGCACCTCTGTGTTTGGTGTCACACTGCCCACTAGCAATGTTTCTACTCGCCACTGTGGGGCAAACAATGTGCAGCTAAGCTCACTTTGGAAGTACAAGTGTAAGAATTCCTTTGCAGGGCACCATCCAGATATCACATTCGTAGACGGCGGGTACTTTCCTCCTAAGCTCTGCATTCGCAGCCAGCTTCAAGGTGGTCCTGTTGTGGATAGACTCTCGTGGAGATGCCGCTGGAGACGGACTCTGCTTCTATGTTCTTTGAGAGGGCTGCTTTGAGGAACCTCCTACCCTAGCCTCTGCCAATACAGCCTTCGGCCTCTCTCAAATACTCACCTGTGAGAGCTTGTCTTTCCTTTGGAGAAACAAATAGCCCTTTTCCTGAAGGGAAAATGTCCGTGCTCTGTGTTCCTTTTGCATACAGGGAAAGGCCTTTACGGCTGCTGTTCGGCCTTTACCACGCGAGGGAGGGCAGCTTCCCATTCACTTTGGAGATGGCACTCCTGCAGCGCTGTGGGCCATGCCTGTGCTTCGAAGAGACTAAACTAATCTTTCCATTTGAAGAGGGCACACACAGAATGGGAAATCTCTGTTCTCTAGGAGAAGTGGTTGGTGCTACTGCGCCACTGTGTTTGGTGGCTCACTGCCCACTAGCAATGTTTCTGCTCACCACTGTGGGGCAAACGATGTGCAACTAAGCTCACTTTGGAAGTACAAGTGCCAGAATTCCTTTGCAGGGCACCATCCAGATATCACATTCGTAGCATGCGGGTACTTTCCTCCTAAGCTCTGCATTCGCAGCCAGGTTCAAGATGTTCCTGTTGTAGATAGACTCTCGTGGTCATGCCGCTGGAGACGTCCTCTGTTTCTATGCTCTTTGAGAGGGCTGCTTTGAGGAACCTCCTACCCTAGCCTCTGCCAAGTACAGCCTTCGGCCTCTCTCAAATACTCACTTACCTGTGCGAGCTTGTCTTTCCTTTGAGGAAACAGAGAGCCCTTTTCCTGAAGGGAAAATGTCCGTGCTCTGTTCTTCTTTTGCACACAGGGAAAGGCCTTTACGGCTGCTGTTCGGCCTTTACCCACACGAGGGAGGGCAGCTTCCAATTCACTTTGGAGATGGCACTCCTGCCGCGCTGTGGGCCATGCCTGTGCTTCGAAGACACTAAACTACCCTTTCCATATGAAGAGGTCACGCACAGAATGGGAAGTCTCTGTTTTCTGGGAGAAGTGGTTGGTGCTACTGTGCCTCTGTGTTTGCTGTCTCACTGCCCACTAGCAATGTTTCTGCTCGCCACTGTGGGGCAAACGATGTGCAGCTAAGCTCACTTTGGAAGTACAAGTGTCAGAATTCCTTTGCAGGGCACGATCCAGATATCACATTCGTAGCATGCGGGTACTTTCCTCCTAAGCTCTGCATTCGCAGCCAGCTTCAAAGTGTTCCTGTTGTGGATAGATTCTAGTGGAGGTTCCGGTGGAGACGGCCTCTGCTTCTATGTTCTTTGAGAGGGCTGCTTTGAGGAACTACCTACACTAGCCTCTGCCATATACAGCCTTCGGCCTCTCTCAAATATTCACCTGTGAGAGCTTGTCTTTCCCTTGGAGATACAGTGAGCCCTTTTTCTGAGGGGAAAATGTCTGTGCACTGTTCTTCTTTTGCACACAGGGAAAGGCCTTTACGGCTGCTGTTCAGCCTTTCCCCACGCGAGGGAGGGCAGCTTCCCATTCACTTTGGAGATGGCACTCCGGGAGCGCTGTGGGCCATGCCTGTGCTTCGAAGACACTAAACTACCCTTTCCATTAGAAGAGGGCACACACAGAATGGGAAATCTCTTCTCTCTGGGCGAAGTGGTTGGTGCTACTGCGCCTGTGTGTTTGGGGGCTCACTGCCCACTAGCAATATTTCTGCTCGCCACTGTGGGGCAAACGATGTGCAGCTAAGCTCACTTTGGAAGTACAAGTGCCAGAATTCCTTTGCGGGGCACCATCCAGAAATCACATTCGTAGCATGCGTGTACTTTCCTCCTAAGCTCTCCATTCGCAGCCAGGTTCAATGTGTTCCTGTTGGGGATAGACTCTAGTGGAGGTGCCGCTGGAGACGGCCTCTGCTTCTATGTTCTTTGAGAGGGCTGCTTTGAGGAACCTCCTACTCTAGCCTCTGCCAAGTACAGCCTTCGGCCTCTCTCAAATACTCACTTACCTGTGAGAGCTTGTCTTTCCTTTGGAGAAACACAGAGCAATTTTCCTGAAGGGAAAATGTCCGTGCTCTGTTATTTTTTGCACACAGGGAAAGGCCTTTACGGCTGCTGTTCGGCCTTTACCCACGCGAGGGAGGGCAGCTTCCCATTCACTTTGGAGATGGTACTCCGGCAGCGCTGTGGGCGATGCCTGTGCTTCGAAGACAGTAAACTAACCTTTCCATTTGAAGAGGGCACACACAGAATGGGAAACCTTTGTTATCTGGGAGAAGTGGTTGGTGCTACTGCGGCCCTGTATTTGGTGGCTCACTGCTCACTAGCAATGTTTCTGCTCGCCACTGTGGGGCAAACGATGTGCAGCTAAGCTCACTTTGGAAGTACAAGTGCCAGAATTCCTTTGCGGGGCACCATCCAGATATCACATTCGTAACATGCGGGAACTTTCCTCCTAAGGTCTGCATTCGCAGCCAGCTTCAAAGTGTTCCTCTTGTGAATAGACTCTAGTGGAGGTGCCGCTGGAGATGGCCTCTGCTTCTATGTTCTTTGAGAGGGCTGCTTTGAGGAACCTTCTACTCTAGCCTCTGCCAAATACAGCCTTCGGCCTCTCTCAAATACTCACTTACCTGTGAGAGCTTGTCTTTCCTTTGGAGAAACAGAGAGCCCTTTTCCTGAAGGGAAAATATCCGTGCTCTGTTCTTCTTTTGCACACAGGGAAAGGCCTTTACGGCTGCTGTTCGGCCTTTACCCACGCGAGGGAGGGCAGCTTCCCATTCACTTTGGAGATGGCACTCCGGCAGCGCTGTGGGCCATGCCTGTGCATCCCAGACAGTAAACTAACCTTTCCATTTGAAGAGGGCACACGCAGAATGGGAAATCTCTGTTCTCTGGCAGATGTGGTTGGTCCTACTGCGCCTCTGTGTTTGTTGGCATACTGACCACTAGCTATATGTCTGCTCGCCACTGTGCGGCAAACGATGTGCAGCTAAGCTCACTTTGGAAGTACAAGTGCCAGAATTCCTTTGAGGGGCACCATCCAGATATCACATTCGTAGCATGCGGGTACTTTCCTCCAAAGCTCTCCATTCGCAGCCAGGTTCAATGTGTTCCTGTTGTAGATAGACTCTAGTGGAGGTGCCGCTGGAGACGGCCTCTGCTTCTATGTTCTTTGAGAGGGCTGCTTTGACGAACTTCCTACTCTACACTCTGCCAAGTACAGCCTTCGGCCTCTCTCAAATACTCACTTACCTGTGAGAGCTTGTCTTTCCTTTGGAGAAACAGAGAGTCCTTTTGCTGAAGGGATAATGTCCGTGCGCTGTTCTTCTTTTGCACACAGGGAAAGGCCTTTACGGCTGCTGTTCGGCCTTTACCCACGCGAGGCAGGGCAGCTGCCCATTTACTTTGGAGATGGCACTCCTGCAGCTCTGTGGGCCATGTCTGTGCTTGGAAGACAGTAAACTACCCTTTCCATTTGAAGATGGCACACACAGACTGGGAAATCTCTGTTCTCTGGGAGAAGTGGTTGATGCTACTGCGCCTCTGTGTTTGGTGGCTCACTGCACACTAGCAATATTTCTGCTCGACACTGTGGGGCAAACGATGTGCAGCTAACCTCACTTTGGAAGTACAAGTGCCAGAATTCCTTTGCGGGGCACCATCCAGATATCACATTCGTTGCATGCGGGTACTTTCCTCCTTAGCTCTGCATTCGCAGCCAGCTTAAATGTGTTCCTGTTGTGGATAGACTCTAGTGGAGGTACCCCTGGAGACGGCCTCTGCTTCTTTGTTCCTTCAGAGGGCTACTTTGAGGAACCTCCTACTCTAGCCTATGCCAAGTACAGCCTTCGGCCTGTCTCAAATACTCACTTACCTGTGAAAGCTTGTCTTTCCTTTGGAGAAACAGAGAGCCCTTTTCCTGAAGGGAAAATGTCCGTGCGCTGTTCTTCTTTTGCACACAGGGAAAGGCCTTTACGGCTGCTGTTCGGCCTTTACCCACGCGAGGCAGGGCAGCTTCCCATTTACTTTGGATATGGCACTCCTGCAGCGCTGTGGGCCATGCCTGTGCTTTGAAGACAGTAAACTAACCTTTCCATTTGAAGGGTGCACACACAGAAAGGGAAATCTCTGTTCTCTGGGAGAAGTGGTTGGTGCTACTGCCGCCCTGTGTTTGGTGGCTCACTGCCCACTAGCAATGTTTCTGCTCGACACTGTGGGGCAAACGATGTGCAGCTAAGCTCACTTTGGAAGTACAAGTGCCAGAATTCCTTTTCGGGGCACCATCCAGATATCACATTCGTAGCATGCGGGTACTTTCCTCCTAAGCTCTGCATTCGCAGCCAGGTTCAAGGTGTTCCTGTTGTGGATAGACTCTAGTGGAGGTGCCGGTGGAGACGGCCTCTGCTTCTATGTTCTTTGAGAGGGCTGCTTTGAGGAACCTCCTTCTCTAGCCTCTTCCAAATACAGCCTTCGGCGTCTCTCAAATATTCACCTGTGAGAGCTTGTCTTTCCCTTGGAGAAACAGAGAGCCCTTTTCCTGAAGGGAAAATGTCTGTGCGCTGTTCTTCTTTTGCACACAGGGAAAGGCCTTTACGGCTGCTGTTCGGCCTTTACCCACGCGAGGGAGGGCAGCATCCCATTCACTTTGGAGATGGCACTCCTGCAGCGCTGTGGGCCATGCCTGTGCTTCGAAGAGAGTAAACTAACCTTTCCATTTGAAGAGGGCACACAGAGAGTGGGAAACCTCTGTTCTCTGGGACAAGTGGTTGGTGCTACTGCGGCCCTGTGTTTGGTGGCTCACTGCCCACTAGCAATATTTCTGGTCGCCTCTGTGGGGCAAACAATGTGCAGGGAAGCTCACTTTGGAAGTACAAGTGCCAGAATTCCTTTGCGGGGCACCATCCAGATATCACATTCGTAACATGCGGGTACTTTCCTCCTAAGCTCTCCATTCGCAGCAAGGTTCAATGTGTTCCTGTTGTGGATAGACTGTAGGGGAGGTGCGGCTGCAGACGGCCTCTGCTTCTATGTTATTTGAGAGGGCTGCTTTGAGGAACCTCCTACTCTAGCCTCTGCGAAGTACAGCCTTCGGCCTCTCTCAGATACTCACGTACCTGTGAGAGCTTGTCTTTCCTTTGGAGAAACAGAGAGCCCTTTTCCTAAAGGGAAAATTTCCATGCTCTGTTCTTCTTTTGCACACAGGGAAAGGCCTTTACGGCTGCTGTTAGGTCTTTACCCACGTGAGGGAGGGCATCTTCACATTCACTTTGGAGATGGCACGCCTGCAGCGCTGTGGGCCGTGCTGTGCATCGAAGACAGTAAATTACCATTTCCATTTGCAGAGGGCACGCACAGAATGGGAAGTCTCTGTTCTCTGGGAGAAGTGGTTGGTGCTACTGAGCCTCTGTGTTTGGTGGCTCACTGCCCACTAGCAATATTTCTGGTCGCCACTGTGGGGCAAACAATGTGCAGCGAAGCTCACTTTGGAAGTACCAGTGCCAGAATTCCTTTGCGGGGCACCATCCAGATATCACATTCGTAACATGCGGGTACTTTCCTCCTAAGCTCTCCATTCGCAGCCAGGTTCAATGTGTTCCTGTTGTGGATAGACTGTAGTGGAGGTGCGGCTGGAGACGGCCTCTGCTTCTCTGTCCTTTGAGAGGGCTGCTTTGAGGAACCTCCTACTCTAGCCTCTGCCAAGTACAGCCTTCGGCCTCTCTCAAATACTCACTTACCTGTGAGAGCTTGTCTTTCCTTTGGAGAAACAGAGAGCCCTTTTCCTAAAGGGAAAATGTCCATGCTCTGTTCTTCTTTTGCACACAGGGAAAGGCCTTTACGGCTGCTGTTACGTCTTTACCCACGTGAGGGAGGGCATCTTCCCATTCACTTTGGAGATGGCACGCCTGCAGCGCTGTGGGCCATGCCTGTGCTTCGAAGACAGTAAACTAACCTTTCCATTTGAAGAGGGCACACACAGAATTGGAAATATCTCTTCTCTGGTAGAAGTGGTTGGTGCTACTGCGCCTCTGTGTTTGGTGGCTCACTGCCCACTAGCAATATTTCTGCTCGCCACTTTGGGGCAAACGATGTGAGCTAAGCTCACTTTGGAAGTACAAGTGCCAGAATTCCTTTGCGGGGCACCATCCAGATATCACATTCGTAGCATGCGGGTATTTTCCTCCTAAGCTCTGCATTCGCAGCCCGCTTCAAGGTGTTCCTGTTGCAGATAGACTCTAGTGGAGGTGCCGGTGGAGATGGCCTCTGCTTCTATGTTCTTTGAGAGGGCTGCTTTGAGGAACCTCCTACTCTAGCCTCTGCCAAATACAGTCTTCGGCCTCTCTCAAATACTCACTTACCTGTGAGAGCTTGTCTTTCCTTTGGAGAAACAGAGAGCCCTTTTCCTGAAGGGAAAATGTCCGTGTTCTGTTCTTTTTTGCACACAGGGAAAGGCCTTTACGTCTGCTGTTCAGCCTTTACGAACGCGAGGGAGGGCAGCTTCCCATTCACTTTGGAGATGGCACTCCGGCAGCGCTGTGGGCCATGCCTGTGCTTCGAAGACAGTAAACTAACCTTTCCATTTGAAGAGGGCACACACAGAAAGGGAAATCTCTGTTCTCTGGGAGAAGTGGTTGGTGCTACTGCGCCTCTGTGTTTGGTGGCTCACTGCCCACTAGCAATATTTCTGCTCGCCACTTTGGGGCAAACGATGTGAGCTAAGCTCACTTTGGAAGTACAAGTGCCAGAATTCCTTTGCGGGGCACCATCCAGATATCACATTCGTAGCATGCGGGTATTTTCCTCCTAAGCTCTGCATTCGCAGCCCGCTTCAAGGTGTTCCTGTTGCAGATAGACTCTAGTGGAGGTGCCGGTGGAGATGGCCTCTGCTTCTATGTTCTTTGAGAGGGCTGCTTTGAGGAACCTCCTACTCTAGCCTCTGCCAAATACAGTCTTCGGCCTCTCTCAAATACTCACTTACCTGTGAGAGCTTGTCTTTCCTTTGGAGAAACAGAGAGCCCTTTTCCTGAAGGGAAAATGTCCGTGTTCTGTTCTTTTTTGCACACAGGGAAAGGCCTTTACGTCTGCTGTTCAGCCTTTACGAACGCGAGGGAGGGCAGCTTCCCATTCACTTTGGAGATGGCACTCCGGCAGCGCTGTGGGCCATGCCTGTGCTTCGAAGACAGTAAACTAACCTTTCCATTTGAAGAGGGCACACACAGAAAGGGAAATCTCTGTTCTCTGGGAGAAGTGGTTGGTGCTACTGCGCCTCTGTGTTTGGTGGCTCACTGCCCACTAGCAATATTTCTGCTCGCCACTTTGGGGCAAACGATGTGAGCTAAGCTCACTTTGGAAGTACAAGTGCCAGAATTACTTTGCGGGGCACCATCCAGATATCACATTCGTAGCATGGGGGTACTTTCCTCCTAAGCTCTCCATTCGCAGCCAGGTTCAATGTGTTCCTGTTTTGGATAGACTCTAGTGGATGTGCCGCTGGAGACGGCCTCTGCTTCTATGTTCTTTGAGAGGGCTGCTTTGACGAACCTCCTACTCTTCCCTCTGCCAAGTACAGCCTTCGGCCTCTCTCAAATACTCACTTACCTGTGAGAGCTTGTCTTTCCTTTGGACCAACAGAGAGCCCTTTTGCTGAAGGGAAAATGTCCGTGCGCTGTTCTTCTTTTGCACACAGGGAAAGGCCTTTACGGCTGCTGTTCGGCCTTTACCCACGCGAGGCAGGGCAGCTTCCCATTTACTTTGGAGATGGCACTCCTGCAGCGCTGTGGGCCATGCCTGTGCTTCGAAGACAGTAAACTAACCTTTCCATTTGAAGAGGGCACACACAGAAAGGGAAATATCTGTTCTCTGGGGAAAGTGGTTGGTGCTACTGCGCCTCTGTGTTTGGTGGCTCACTGCCCACTAGCAATGTTTCTGCTCGCCCCTGTGGGGCAAACGATGTGCAGCTAAGCTCACTTTGGAAGTACAAGTGTCAGAATTCCTTTGCAGGGCACCATCCTGATATCACATTCCTAGCATGTGGGTATTTTCCCCCTAAGCTCTGCAATCGCAGCCAGCTTCAAGGTGTTCCTGTTGTGGATAGACTCTCGTGGAAATTCCGCTGGAGACGGCCTCTGCTTCTATGTTCCTTGAGAGGGCTGCTTTGAGGAACCTCCTACCATAGCCTCTGCCAAGTACAGCCTTCTGCCTCTCTCAAATACTCACTTACCTGTGAGAGCTTGTCTTTCCTTTGGAGAAACAGAGAGCCCTTTTCCTGAAGGGAAAATGTCCGTGCTCAGTTCTTCTTTTGCACACAGGGAAAGGCCTTTACGGCTGCTGTTCGGCCTTTACCACGCGAGGGAGGGCAGCTTCCCATTCACTTTGGAGATGGCTCTCCTGCCGCGCTGTGGGCCATGCCTGTGCTTCGAAGACACTAAACTACCCTTTCCATATGAAGAGGGCACGCACAGACTGGGAAGTCTCTGTTTTCTGGGAGAAGTGTTTGGTGCTACTGCACCTCTGTGTTTGGTGTCTCACTGCCCACTAGCAATGTTTCTGCTCGACAATGTGGGGCAAACGATGTGCAGCAAAGCTCACTTTGGAAGTACAAGTGTCAGAATTCCTTTGCAGGGCACGATCCAGATATCACATTCGTAGCATGCGGGTACTTTCCTCCTAAGCTCTGCATTCGCAGCCAGCTTCAAGGTGTTCTTGTTGTGAATAGACTCTAGTGGAGGTGCCGCTGGAGACGGCCTCTGCTTCTGTGTTCCTTGAGAGGGCTACTTTTAGGAACCTCCTACTCTAGCCTCTGCCAAGTACAGCCTTCGGCCTCTCTCAAATACTCACTTACCTGTGAGAGATTGTCTTTCCTTTGCAGAAACAGAGAGCACTTTTCCTTAAGGGAAAATGTCCATGCTCTGTTCTTCTTTTGCACACAGGGAAAGGCCTTTACGGCTGCTGTTCAGCCTTTAGCCACGCGAGGGTGGGCAGCATCCCATTCACTTTGGAGATGGCACACCTGCAGCGCTGTGGGCCATGCCTGTGCTTCGAAGACACTAAACTAACCTTTCCATTTGAAGAGGGCACGCACCGAATGGGAAGTCTCTGTTCTCTGGGAAAAGTGGTTGATGCTACTGCACCTCTGTGTTTGGTGTCACACTGCCCACTAGCAATGTTTCTACTCGCCACTGTGGGGCAAACAATGTGCAGCTAAGCTCACTTTGGAAGTACAAGTGTAAGAATTCCTTTGCAGGGCACCATCCAGATATCACATTCGTAGCAGGCGGGTACTTTCCTCCTAAGCTCTGCATTCGCAGCCAGCTTCAAGTTGGTCCTGTTGTGGATAGACTCTCGTGGAGATGCCGCTGGAGACGGACTCTGCTTCTATGTTCTTTGAGAGGGCTGCTTTGAGGAACCTCCTACCCTAGCCTCTGCCAAGTACAGCCTTCGGCCTCTCTCACATACTCACCTGTGAGAGCTTGTCTTTCCTTTGGAGAAACAGATAGCCCTTTTCCTGTAGGGAAAATGTTCGTGCGCTGTGCTTCTTTTGCACACAGGGAAAGGCCTTGACTGCTGCAGTTCGGCCTTTACCCACGCGATGGAGGGCAGCTTCCCATTCACTTTTGAGATGGCACTCCTGCAGCGCTTTGGGCCGTGCCTGTGCTTCTAAGACACTAAACTAACCTTTCCATTTGAAGAGGCCACACACAGAATGGGAATCCTCTGTTCTCTGGGAGAAGTGGTTGGTGCTACTGGGCCTCTGTGTTTGGTGGCTCACTGCCCACTAGCAATATTTCTGCTCGCCACTGTGGGTCAAACGATTTGCAGCTAAGCTCACTTTGGAACTACAAGTGCCAGAATTCCCTTGCGGGGCACCATCCAAATAACACATTCGTAGAATGTGGGTAATTTCCCCCTAAGCTCTGCAATCGCAGGCAGCTTCAAGGTGTTCCTGTTGTGGATAGACTCTCGTGGACATGCCGCTGGAGACGGCCTCTGTTTCTATGCTCTTTGAGAGGGCTGCTTTGAGGAACCGCCTACACTAGCCTCTGCCAAGTACAGCCTTCGGCCTCTCTCAAATACTCACTTACATGTGAGAGCTTGTCTTTCCTTTGGAGAAACAGATAGCCCTTTTCCTGAAGGGAAAATGTCCGTGCTCTGTTCTCCTTTTGCATACAGGGAAAGGCCTTTACGGCTGCTGTTCGGCCTTTACCACGCGAGGGAGGGCAGCTTCCCATTCACTTTGGAGATGGCACTCCTGCAGCGCTGTGGGCCATGCCTGTGCTTCGAAGACACTAAACTAACCTTTCCATTTGAAGAGGGCACAAACAGAATGGGAAATCTCTGTTCTCTAGGAGAAGTGGTTGGTACTACTGCGCCCCTGTGTTTGGTGGCTCACTGCCCACTAGCAATGTTTCTGCTCGCCACTGTGGGGCAAACGATATGCAGCTAACCTCACTTTGGAAGTACAAGTGCCAGAATTCCTTTGCAGGGCACCATCCAGATATCACATTCGTAGCATGATGGTACTTTCCTCCTAAGACTCTTGTGGAGGTGCCGCTGGAGGCGGCCTCTGCTTCTTTGTTCTTTGAGAGGGCTGCTTTGAGGAACCTCCTACCCTAGCCTCTGCCAAGTACAGCCTTCGGCCTCTCTCAAATACTCACTTACCTGTGAGAGCTTGTCTTTCCTTTGGAGAAACAGAGATCCATTTTCCGGAAGGGAAAATGTCCGTGCTTTGTTCTTCTTTTGCACACAGGGAAAGGCCTTTACGGCTGCTGTTCGGCCTTTACCCACGCGAGGGAGGGCAGCTTCCCATTCACTTTGGAGATGGCACTCCTGCAGCGCTGTGGGCCATGCCTGTGCTTCGAAAACACTAAACGACCCTTTCCATTTGAAGAGGGCACGCACAGAATGGGAAGTCTCTGTTCTCTGGGAGAAGTGGTTGGTGCTACTGCGACTCTGTGTTTGGTGTCTCACTGCCCACTAGCAATGTTTCTGCTCGACACTGTGGGGCAAACGATGTGCAGCTAAGCTCACTTTGGAACTACAAGTGTCAGAATTCCTTTGCAGGGCACCATCCAGATATCACATTCGTAGCATGCTGGTACTTTCCTCCTAAGCTCTGCATTCGCAGCCAGCTTCAAGGTGTTCCTGTTGTGGATAGACTCTCGTGGTGATGCCGCTGGAGACGTCATCTGTTTCTATGCTCTTTGAGAGGGCTGCTTTGAGGAAACGCCTACCCTAGCCTCTGCGAAGTACAGCCTTCGGCCTCTCTCAAATACTCACTTACATGTGAGAGCTTGTCTTTCCTTGGAGAAACAGAGAGCCCTTTTCCTGAAGGGAAAATGTCCGTCCTCTGTTCTTCTTTTGAACACAGGGAAAGGCATTTACGGCTGCTGTTCGGCCTTTAGCCACGCGAGGGAGGGCAGCTTCCCATTCACTTTGGAGATGGCACTCCTGCAGTGCTGTGGGCCATGCCTGTGCTTCGAAGACAGTAAACTAACCTTTCCATTTGAAGAGGGCACACACAGAATGGGAAATCTCTGTTCTCTAGGAGAAGTGGTTGGTACTACCGCGCCCCTGTGTTTGGTGGCTCACTGCCCACTAGCAATGTTTCTGCTCGCCACTGTGGGGCAAACGATATGCAGCTAACCTCACTTTGGAAGTACAAGTGCCAGAATTCCTTTGCAGGGCACCATCCAGATATCACATTCGTAGCATGATGGTACTTTACTCCTAAGACTCTTGTGGAGGTGCCGCTGGAGGCGGCCTCTGCTTCTTTGTTCTTTGAGAGGGCTGCTTTGAGGAACCTCCTACCCTAGCCTCTGCCAATTACAGCCTTCGGCCTCTCTCAAATACTCACTTACATGTGAGAGCTGGTCTTTCCTTGGAGAAACAGAGAGCCCTTTTCCTGAAGGGAAAATGTCCCTGCTCTGTTCTTCTTTTGCACACAGGGAAAGGCATTTACGGCTGCTGTTCGGCCTTTACCCGCGCGAGGGAGGGCAGCTGCCCATTCACTATGGAGATGGCACTCCTGCAGCGCTGTGGGCCATGCCTGTGCTTCGAAGACTCGAAACTACCCTTTCCATTTGAAGAGGGCACACACAGAATGGGAAACCTCTGTTCTCTGGGAGAAGTGGTTGGTGCTACTGGGCCTCTGTGTTTGGTGGCTCACTGCCCACTAGCAATATTTCTGCTCGCCACTGTGGGGCAAACGATGTGCAGCTAAGCTCACGTTGGAAGTACAAGTGACAGAATTCCTTTGCGGGGCACCATCCAGATATCACATTCGTAGCATGCGGGTACTTTCCTCCTAAGCTCTGCATTCGCAGCCACCTTCAAGGTGTTCCTGTTGTGGATAGACTCTAGTGGAGGTGCCGCTGGAGACGGCATCTGCTTCTATGTTCTTTGAGAGGGCTGCTTTGAGGAACCTCCTACTCTAGCCTCTGCCAAGTACAGTCTTCGGCCTCTCTAAAATACTCACTTGTGAGAGCTTGTCTTTCCTTTGGAGAAAGAGAGAGCCCTTTTCCTGAAGGGAAAATGTCCATGCTCTGTTCTTCTTTTGCACACGGGGAAAGGCCTTTACGGCTGCTGTTCGGCCTTTACCCACGCGAGGGAGGGCAGCTTCCCATTCACTTTGGAGATGGCACTCCTGCAGCGCTGTGGGCCATGCCTGTGCTTCGAAGACACTAAACTAACCTTTCCATTTAAAGAGGGCACACACAGAATGGGAAATCTCTGTTCTCTAGGAGAAGTGGTTGGTGCTACTGCGCCCCTGTGTTTGGTGGCTCACTGCCCACTAGCAATGTTTCTGCTCGCCACTGTGGGGCAAACGATATGCAGCTAACCTCACTTTGGAAGTACAAGTGCCAGAATTCCTTTGCAGGGCACCATCCAGATATCACATTCGTAGCATACGGGTACTTTCCCCCTAAGCTCTGCATTCGCAGCCAGCTTCAATGTGTTCCTGTTGTGAATAGACTCTAGTGGAGGTGCCGCTGGAGACGGCCTCTGCTTCTGTTTTCCTTGAGAGGGCTACATTTAGGAACCTCCTACTCTAGCCGCTGCCAAGTACAGCCTTCGGCCTCTCTCAAATACTCACTAACCTGTGAGAGCTTGTCTTTCCTTTGGAGAAGCAGAGAGCCCTTTCCTGAAGGGAAAATGTCCGTTCTCTTTTCTTCTTTTGCACCCCGGGAAATGCCATGACGGTAGCTGTTCGGCCTTTACCCACGCGAGGCAGGGCAACTTCTCATTTACTTTGGAGATGGCACTCCTGCAGCACTGTGGGCCATGACTCTGCTTCGAAGACAGTAAACTACCCTTTGCATTCGAAGAAGGCACGCACTGAATGGGAAGTCTCTGTTCTCTGGGAGTAGTGGTTGGTGCTACTGCGCCACTATGTTTGGTGGCTCACTGCCCACTAACAATGTTTCTGCTCGACACTGTGTGGCAAACGTTGTGTAGCTAAGCTCACTTTGGAAGTACAAGTGCCAGAATTCCTTTGTGGCTCACCATCCACATATCACATTCGTAGCATGCGGGTACTTTCCTCATAAACCCTGCATTCGCAGCCAGCTTCAAGGTGTTCCTGTTGTGGATAGACTCTGGTGGAGATGCCGCTGGAGACGGCCTCGTCTTCGATGCCCTTTCAGAGGGCTGCGTTGATGAACCTTTTACCCTAGCCTCTGCCAAGTACAGCCTTCTGCCTCTCTCAAATACACACTTACATGTGAGAGCTTTTGTTTGCTTTGGAGAAACAGAGAGCCCTTCTCCTGAAGGGAAAATGTCTGTTCTCTATTCTTCTTTTGCACACAGGGAAATCCTTTCACGTCCGCTGTTTGGCCTTTACCCCCTCGATGGAGGGTCGCTTCCCATTCACTTTTGAGATGGCACTCCTGCAGCGCTGTGGGCCATGCCTGTGATTCGAAGACAGCAAACTACTCTTTCCATTCGAAGAGGGCACGCAAGGAATGGAAAGGCTCTGTTCTCTGGGAGAAGTGTTTGGTGCTACTGCGCCTCTGTGTTTGGTTGCTCACTGCCCACTAGCAATGTTTCTGCTCGCCCCTGTGGGGCAAACGTTGTGCAGCTAAGCTCAGTTTGGAAGTACAAGGGCCAGAATTCCTTTGCGGGATACCATCGAGATATCACATTCGGAGCATGCTTGTACTTTCCTCCAAAGCTCTGCATTCGCAGCCAGCTTCAAGGTGTTCCTGTTGTGGATAGACTCTCGTGGAGATGGAGCTGGAGACGGCCTCTGCTTCTATGCTCTTTGAGAGGGCTGCTTTGAGGAACCTCTTACCCTAGTCTCTGCTAAGTACAGCCTTTTGCCTCTCTCAAATACTCACTTACATCTGAGAGCTTGTCTTTCCTTTGGAGAAACGGAGAGCCCTTATCCTGAAGGGAAAATGTCCGTTCTCTGTTCTTCTTTTGCACACAGGGAAATGCCTTCAAAGCTGGTGTTCGGCCTTTACCCATTCGAGGGAGGGAAGCTTCCCATTCACTTTGGAAATGGCACTCCTGCAGCGCTGTGGACCATTAGTGTGCTTCGAAGACAGTAAACTACCCTTTCCATTTGCAGAGGGCACCTACGGAATGGGAAGGCTCTGTTCTCTGGGGGAAGGGGTTGGTGCTACAGTGTCTCTGTGTTTGGTGGCTCACTGCCTACTAGCAATGTTTCTGTTCGCCACTGTGGGGCAAACGTTGTTCAGCTAGGTTCACTTTGAAAGTACAAGTGCCAGAATTCCATTGCTGGGCACCATCCAGATATCATATTCGTAGTATGTGTGTAGTTTCCTCCTAAGCTCTGCATTCGCAGCCAGCTTCAAGGTGTTCCTGTTGTGGATAGACTCTGGTGGAGATGCCGCTGGAGATGGCCTCTGCTTCTATGCTCTTTGAGAGGGCTGCGTTGATGAAACTTTAAACCTAGCCTCTCCCAACTACAGCATTCTGCCTCTCTCAAATACTCACTTACATATGAGAGCTTTTCTTTGCTTTGGAAATACGGAGAGCCCTTCTCCTGAAAGGAAAATGTCCGTTCTCTGTTCTTCTTTTGCACACAGGGAAATCCCTTCACGTCCGCTGTTTGGTCTTTACCCACTCGAGGGAGGGTTGCTTCCCGTTCACTTTTGAGATGTCACTCCTGCAGCGCTGTGGGCCATGACTGTGCTTCGAAGACTCTAAACTACCCTTTCCATTCGAAGAGGGCACGCACGGAATGGGAAGTCTCTGTTCTCTTGCAGAAGTCGTTGGTGCTACTGCGCCTCTGTCTTTGGTGGCTCACTGCCCACTAGCAATGTTTTTGCTCGACACTGTGTGGCAAACGTTGTGCAGCTAAGCTCACGTTGGAAGTACAAGTGCCAGAATTACTCTGTGGGGCACCATCCAGATATCACATTCGTAGCATGCGGGTACTTTCCTCCTAAGCTCTGCATTCTCAGGGAGCTTCAAGGTGTTCCTGTTGTGGATAGAATCTCGTGGAGATGCCGCTGGAGATGGCCTCTGCTTCTATGTTCTTTGAGAGGGCTGCTTTGAGGAACTTCTTACCCTAGCCTCTGCCAAGTACAGCTTTCTGCCTCGCTCAAAAACTCACTTACCTGTGAGAGCTTGTCTTTCCTTTGGAGAAACAGAGAGCGCTTTTCCTGAGGGAAAATGTCCGTGTTCTGTTCTTCTTTTGCACCCAGGGAAATACCTTCACGGCTGCTGTTCAGCCTTTACCCACTCGAGGGAGGGCGGCTTCCGATTTACGTTGGAGATGGCACTCCTGCAGCGCTGTGGGCCATGCCTGTGCTTCGAAGACAGTAAACTACCCTTTCCATTCGAAGAGGGCATGCACGGAATGGGAAGTCTCTGTTCTCTGGGAGAAATGGTTGGTTCTACTGCGCCACTGTGTTTGGTATCTCACTGCCCACTAGCAATGTTTCTGCTTGACACTGAGCGGCAAACGTTGTGCAGCTAAGTTCACTTTGGAAGTACAAGAGCCAGAATTCCTTTGCGGGGCACCATCCAGATATGACATTCATAGCATGCGGGTACTTTCCTCCTAAGCTGTGCATTCGCAGGCAGCCTCAAGATGTTCCTGTTGTGGATAGACTCTCGTGGAAATGCCACTGGAGACGGCCTCTGCTTCTCTATTCTTTGAGAGGTCTGCTTTGAGGAACCTCTTACCCTAGCCGCTGACAAGTCCAGCCTTCTGCCTCTCTCCAATTCTCACTAACCTGTGAGAGCTTGTCTTTCCTTTGGAGAAGCAGAGAGCCCTTTTCCTGAAGGGAAAATGTCCGTTCTCTGTTCTTCTTTTGCACCCCGGGAAATACCTTCACGGTAGCTGTTCGGCCTTTACCCACGGGAGGCAGGGCAACTTCTCATTCACTTTGGAGATGGCACTCCTGCAGCACTGTGGGCCATGACTCTGCTTTGAAGACAGTAAACTACCCTTTGCATTCGAAGAAGGCACACACTGAATGGGAAGTCTCTGTTCTCTGGGAGTAGTGGTTGGTGCTACTGCGCCACTGTGTTTGGTGGCTCACTGCCCACTAACAATGTTTCTGTTCGACACTGTGTGGCAAACGTTGTGCAGCTAAGCTCACTTTGGAAGTACAAGTGCCAGAACTCCTTTGCGGGGCACCATCCAGATATCACATTCGTAGCATGCGGGTACTTTCCTCCTAAGCTCTGCATTCGCAGCCAGCTTCAAGGTGTTCCTGTTGTGGATAGACACTCGTGGAGATGCCGCTGGAGACGGCCTCTGCTTCTGTCCTCTTTGAGAGGGCTGCTTTGAGGAACCTCTTACCTTAGCCTCTTCCAAGTACAGCCTTCTGCCTCTCTTCAATACTCACTTACCTGTGAGAGCTTGTCTTTCCTTTGGAGAAACGGAGAGCCCTTTTCCTGAAGGGAACATGTGCGTTCTGTGTTCTTCTTTTGCACCCAGGGATGTGCCTTCACGGTGGTGTTCGGCCTTTAGCCACTCGAGGGAGGGCAGCTTCCCTTTCACTTTGGCCATGGCATTCCTGCAGCACTGTGGGCCATGCCCGTGCTTCGAAGACAGTAAACTACCCTTTCCATTCGAAGAGGGCACGCACGGAATGGGAAGTCTCTGTTCTCTGGGAGAAGTGGTTTGTGCTACTGTGCCTTTGTGTCCGGTTGCTCTCTGCCCACTAGCAATGTTTCCGCTCGCCACTGTGGGGCAAACGTTGTGCAGCTAAGCTCACTTTGGAAGTACAAGTGCCAGAATTCCTTTGCGGGGCACCATCCAGATATCACATTCGTAGCATGCGGGTACTATCCTCCTAAGCTCTGCATTCGCAGGCAGCTTCAAGGCGTTCCTGTTTTGGATAGACTCTCGTGGAGATGCAGCTGGAGACGGCATCTGCTACTATGCTCTTTGATAGGGCTGCTTTGTGGAACCTCTTACCCTATCCTCTGCTAATTACAGCCTTCTGCCTCTCTCAAATACTCACTTACCTGTGAGTGCTTGTCTTTCCTTTGGAGAAACTGAGAGCCCTTTTCCTGAAGGGAAAATGTTCGTTTTCTGTTCTTCTTTTGCACCCAGGGAAATTCCTTCACGGCTGCTGTTCGGGCTTTACCCACGCAAGGTAGGGCAGCTTCTCATTCACTTTGGAGATGGCACTCTTGCAGCACTGTGGGCCATGCCCGTGCTTCAAAGACAGTAAACTACCCTTTCCATTCGAAGAGGGCACGCACAGAATGGGAAATCTCTGTTCTCTTGGAGAAGTGGTTGGTGCTACTGCGCCACTGTGTTTGGTATCTCACTGCCCACTAGCAATGTTTCTGCTTGACACTGAGCGGCAAACGTTGTGCAGCTAAGTTCACTTTGGAAGTACAAGTGCCAGAATTCCTTTTCGGGGCACCATCCAGATATGACATTCATAGCATGCGGGTACTTTCCTCCTAAGCTGTGCATTCGCAGGCAGCTTCAAGATGTTCCTGTTGTGGATAGACTCTCGTGGAAATGCCACTGGAGACGGCCTCTGCTTCTATATTCTTTGAGAGGGCTGCTTTGAGGAACCTCTTGCCCTAGCCTCTTCCAAGTCCAGCCTTCTGCCTCTCTCCAATTCTCACTAAACTGTGAGAGCTTGTCTTTCCTTTGGAGAAGCAGAGAGCCCTTTCCTGAAGGGAAAATGTTCGTTCTCTGTTCTTCTTTTGCACCCCGCGAAATGCCTTCACGGTAGCTGTTCGGCCTTTACCCACGGGAGGCAGGGCAACTTCTCATTCACTTTGGAGATAGCACTCCTGCAGCACTGTGGGCCATGACTCTGCTTTGAAGACAGTAAACTACCCTTTGCATTCGAAGAAGACACGCACTGAACGGGAAGTCTCTGTTCTCTGGGAGTAGTGGTTGGTGCTACTTCGCCACTGTGTTTGGTGGCTCACTGCCCACTAACAATGTTTCTGATCGACACTGTGTGGCATACGTTGTACAGCTATCTCACTTTGGAAGTACAAGTGCCAGAATTCCTTTGCGGGGCACCATCCAGATATCACATTCGTAGCATGCGGGTACATTCCTCCTAAGCTCTGCATTCGCAGCCAACTTCAAGGTGTTCCTGTTGTAGATAGACTCTCGTGGAGATGTCGCTGGAGACGGCCTCTGCTTCTGTGCTCTTTGAGAGGGCTTCTTTGCGGAAACTCTTACGCTAGTCTCGGCCAATTACAGCCTTCTGCCTTGCAGAAATATTCACTTACCTGTGAGAGATTGTCTTTGTTTTTGAGAAACAGAGAGCCCTTTTCCTGAAGTGAAAATGTCCGTGCTCTGTTCTACTTTTGCACACAGGGAAATGCCTTCACAGCTGGTGTTTGGCCTTTACACACTCGAGGGAGGGCAACTTCCCATTCACATTGGAGATGACACTCCAGCAGCACTGTGGGCCATGCCTGTCCTTCAAAGACAGCAAACTACCCTTTCCACTCGAAGAGGGCACGCACGGAATGGGAAGTCTCTGTTTTCTGGCAAAAGTGGTTGGTGCTACTGCACCTCTGTATTTGGTGGTTCACTGCCCACTAGCAATGTTTCTGTTCGCCACTCAGGGGCAAAAGTTCTGCAGCTAAGCTCACTTTGGAAGTACAAGTGCCAGAATTCCTTTGCACGTCACCATCCACATGTCACATTCGTAGCATTCGGTTACTTTCCTCCTAAGCTCTGCATTCGCAGCCAGCTTCAAGGTGTTCCTTTTGTGGATAGACTCTCGTGGAGATGCCGTTGGAGACGGCCTCTGCTTCTATGATTTTTGAGATGGCTGCTTTGAATAACCTCTTACCCTAGTCTCTGCCAAGTACAGCCTTCTGCCTCTCTGAAATATTCACTTACATGTGAGAGCTTGTCTTTCCTTTGGAGAAACAGAGAGCCCTTTTCCTGAAGGGAAAATGTCCGTTCTCTGTTCTTTTGCACACAGGGAAATGACTTGGCTGGTGTTTGGCCTTTACACACTCGAGGGAGGGCAACTTCCCATTCACATTGAAGATGGCACTCCTGCAGCACTGTGGGCCATGCCTGTGCTTCGAAGACAGTAAACTACCCTTTCCATTCCAAAAGGATACGCACGGAATGGGAAGTCTCTGTTTTCTGTAAAAAGTGGTTGGTGCCACTGCACCTCTGTGTTTGGTGGTTCACTGCCCACTAGTAATGTTTCTGCTCGCCACTGTGGGG
Organism: Kogia breviceps; assembly: GCF_026419965.1. Lineage (NCBI taxonomy): Eukaryota > Metazoa > Chordata > Mammalia > Artiodactyla > Physeteridae > Kogia > Kogia breviceps. The sequence goes on from NC_081324.1 coordinate 31,378,708, forward strand.
CAAAAGTTGTGCAGCTAAGCTCACTTTGGAAGTACAAGTGCCAGAATTCCTTTGCGGGTCACCATCCACATATCACGTTCATAGCATTCGGTTACTTTCCTCCTAAGCTCTGCATTCGCAGCCATCTTCAAGGTGTTCCTGTTGTGGATAGACTCTCGTGGTGATGCCTCTGGAGACGGCCTCTGCTTCTATGCTCTTTGAGAGGGCTGCTTTGAGGAACCTCTTAACCTAGCCTCTGCCAAATACAGCCTTTTTCCTCTCTCAAATACTCACTTACCTGTGAGAGCTTGTCTTTCTTTTCCAGAAAGAGAGCCCTTTTCCTGAAGGGAAAATATCGGTTCTCTGTTCTTCTTTTGCACACCAGGAAATGCCTTCACGGCTGGTGTTCGGCATTTACCCACTCGAGGGAGGGAGGCTTCCCATTCACTTTGGAGATGGCACTCCTACTACGCTGTGGGCCACGACTGTGCTTCGAAGACAGTAAACTACCCTTTCCATTCGAAGATGGCACGCACGGAATGGGAAGTCTCTGTTCTCTGGGAGAAGTGGTTGGTGCTACTGCGCCTCTGTGTTTGGTGGCTCAATGCACAATAGCAATGTTTCTGCTCGCCACTGTGGGACAAACGTTGTGCAGCTAAGCTCACTTTGGAAGTACAGGTACCAGAATTCCTTTGCGGGGCACCATCCACATATCACATTCTTAGCATGCGGGTATATTCCTTCTAAGCTCTGCATTCGCAGCCAGCTTCAAGGTGTTCCTGTTGTGGATAGACTCTCGTGGAGATGCCGCTGTAGACGGCATCTGCTTCAGTGCTCTTTGAGAGGGTTGCTTTGAGGAACCTCTTACTCTAGCCTCTGACAAGTACAGCCTTCTGCCTCTCTGAAATATTCACTTACATGTGAGAGCTTGTCTTTCCTTTGGAGAAACAGAGAGCCCTTTTCCTGAAGGGAAAATGTCCGTTCTCTGTTCTTTTGCACACAGGGAAATGACTTGGCTGGTGTTTGGCCTTTACACACTCGAGGGAGGGCAACTTCCCATTCACATTGAAGATGGCACTCCTGCAGCACTGTGGGCCATGCCTGTGCTTCGAAGACAGTAAACTACCCTTTCCATTCCAAAAGGATACGCACGGAATGGGAAGTCTCTGTTTTCTGTAAAAAGTGGTTGGTGCCACTGCACCTCTGTGTTTGGTGGTTCACTGCCCACTAGTAATGTTTCTGCTCGCCACTGTGGGGCAAAAGTTGTGCAGCTAAGCTCACTTTGGAAGTACAAGTGCCAGAATTCCTTTGCGGGTCACCATCCACATATCACGTTCATAGCATTCGGTTACTTTCCTCCTAAGCTCTGCATTCGCAGCCATCTTCAAGGTGTTCCTGTTGTGGATAGACTCTCGTGGTGATGCCTCTGGAGACGGCCTCTGCTTCTATGCTCTTTGAGAGGGCTGCTTTGAGGAACCTCTTAACCTAGCCTCTGCCAAATACAGCCTTTTTCCTCTCTCAAATACTCACTTACCTGTGAGAGCTTGTCTTTCTTTTCCAGAAAGAGAGCCCTTTTCCTGAAGGGAAAATATCGGTTCTCTGTTCTTCTTTTGCACACCAGGAAATGCCTTCACGGCTGGTGTTCGGCATTTACCCACTCGAGGGAGGGAGGCTTCCCATTCACTTTGGAGATGGCACTCCTACTACGCTGTGGGCCACGACTGTGCTTCGAAGACAGTAAACTACCCTTTCCATTCGAAGATGGCACGCACGGAATGGGAAGTCTCTGTTCTCTGGGAGAAGTGGTTGGTGCTACTGCGCCTCTGTGTTTGGTGGCTCAATGCACAATAGCAATGTTTCTGCTCGCCACTGTGGGACAAACGTTGTGCAGCTAAGCTCACTTTGGAAGTACAGGTACCAGAATTCCTTTGCAGGGCACCATCCACATATCACATTCTTAGCATGCGGGTATATTCCTTCTAAGCTCTGCATTCGCAGCCAGCTTCAAGGTGTTCCTGTTGTGGATAGACTCTCGTGGAGATGCCGCTGTAGACGGCATCTGCTTCAGTGCTCTTTGAGAGGGTTGCTTTGAGGAACCTCTTACTCTAGCCTCTGACAAGTACAGCCTTCTGCCTCTCACAAATACTCACTTACCTGTGAGAGCTTGTCTTTCCATTGGAGAAACATAGAGCCCATTTCCTGAAGGTAAAATGTCCGTTCCCTGTTCTTTTTTGCACCCAGGGAAATGCCTTCACATCTGGTGTTCGGCCTTTACCCAATCCAGGGAGGGCAACTTCCCATTCACGTTGGAAATGGCACTCCTGCAGCGCTGTGGGCCATGCCTGTGCTTCGAAGACAGTAAACTACCATTTCCATTCTAAGAGGGCCCGCACCGAATGGGAAGTCTCTGTTTTCTGGGAAAAGTGGTTGGTGCTACTGCACCTCTGTGTTTGGTGGCTCACTGCCCACTAGCAATGTTTCTGCTCACTACTGTGGGGTAAACGTTGTGCAGCGAAGATCACTTTGGAAGTTCTAGTGCCAGCATTCCTTTGGGGGCACCATCCAGATATCACATTCGTAGCATGCGGGTCCTTTGCTCCTAAGCTCTGCATTCGCAGCCAGCTTCAAGGTGTTCCTGTTGTGGATAGACTCTAGTGGAGGTGCCCCTGGAGACGGCCTCTGCTTCTATGTTCTTTGAGAGGGCTGCTTTGAGGAACCTCCTACTCTAACCTCTGCCAAGTACAGCCTTCGGCCTCTCTCAAATACTCACTTACCTGTGAGAGCTTGTTTTTCCTTTGGAGAAACAGAGAGCCCTTTTCCTGAAGGGAAAATGTCCGTGCTCTGTTCTTCTTTTGCACACAGGGAAAAGCCTTTACGGCTGCTGTTCGGCCTTTACCCACGCGAGGGAGGGCAGCTTCCCATTCACTTTGGAGATGGCACTCCTGCAGCACTGTGGGCCATGCCTGTGCTTCAGAGATAGTAAACTAACCTTTCCATTCGAAGAGGGCACACACGGAATTGGAAGTCTCTGTTCTCTGGGAGAAGTGCTTGGTGCTACTGCACCTCTGTGTTTGGTGGCTCACTGCCCACTAGCAATGTTTCTGCTCGCCACTGTGGGGCAAACGTTGTGCAGCTAAGCTCACTTTGGAAGCACAAGTGCCAGAATTCCTTTCCGGGGCACCATCCACATATCACATTCGTAGCAATCGGGTACATTCCTCCTAAGCTCTGCATTCGCAGCCAGCTTCAAGGTGTTCCTGTTGTGGATAGACTCTCGTGGAGTTTCCGCTGGAGACGGCCTCTGCTTCTATGCTCTTTCAGAGGGCTGCTTTGAGGAAACTCTTACCCTAGCCTCTGCCAAGTACAGTCTTCGGCCTCTCTCAAATACTCACTTACCTGTGAGAGCTTGTCTTTCTATTCGAGAAATAGAGAGCCCGTTTCGTGATGGGAAAATGTCCGTTCTCTGTTCTTCTTTTGCATACAGGGAAATGCCTTCACGGTTGGTGTTCGGCCTTTACCCACTCGAGGGAGGGCAGCTTCCCATTCACTTTGGAGATGGCACTCCTGCAGCGCTGTGGGCCATGACTGTGCTTCGAAGACAGTAAACTACCCTTTCCATTCGAAGAGGGCACACACGGAATGGGAAGTCTCTGTTCTCTGGGAGAAGTGGTTGGTGCTACTGCGCCTCTGTGTATGGTGGCTCACTGCCCACTAGCAATATTTCTGCTCGCCAGTGTGGGGCAAACGATGTGCAGCTAAGCTCACTTTGTAAGTACAAGTGCCAGAATTCCTTTGCGGGGCACCATCCAGATATCACATTCGTAGCATGCGGGCACTTTCCTCCTAAGCTCTGCATTCGCAGCCAGCTTCAAGGTGTTCTTGTTGTGGATAGACTCTAGTTCAGGTGCCGCTGGAAACGGACTCTGCTTCTATGCTCTTTGAGAGGGCTGCTTTGAGGAACCTCTTAACCTAGTCTCTGCCAAGTACAGCCTTCTGACTCTCTGAAATACTCACTTACCTGTGAGAGCTTGTCTTTCCTTTGGAGAAACAGAGAGCCCTTATCCTGAAGGGAAAATGTCTGTTCTCTCTTCTTCTTTTGCACACAGGGAAATCACTTCACGGCTGCTGTTTGGCCTTTACCCACTCGAGGGAGGGTAGCTTCCCGTTCACTTTTTTTTTTCTTTAACATCTTTATTGGAGTATAATTGTTTTACAATAGTGTGTTAGTTTTTCCTTTACAACAAACTGAATCAGTTATACATATACATATGTTCCCATATCTCTTCCCTCTTGCATCACCCTCTCTCCCACCCTCCCTATCCCACCCCTCTAGGTGGTCACAAAGCACAGAGCTGATCTCCCTTTGTTGTGCAGCAGCTTCCCACTAGCTATCTAATTTACATTTGATAGTGTATATATGTCCCTGCCACTCCCCCACTTCGTCACAGGCCACCCCTTCCTCTCCCCATATCCTCAAGTCCATGCTCCAGTAAGTGTTTGTTTTATTCCCGTCCTACCACTAATCTCTTCATGACATTTTTTCCCCTTCGAGTCCATATATATGTGTTAGCATACGGTATTTGTTTTTTTCCTTCTGACTTACTTCACTCTGTATGACAGACTCCAGGTCCATCCACCTCATTATAAATAACTCGGTTTCATTTCTTTTTATGGCTGAGTAATATTCCATTGTATATATGTGCCACATTTTCTTTATCCATTCATCTGTTGATGGACACTTAGGTTGCTTCCATGTCCTGGCTATTGTAAATAGAGCTGCAATGAACATTTTGGTACATGAGTCTTTCTGAATTATAGTTTTCTCAGGGTATATGCCCAGTAGTGGGATGGCTGGGTCGTATGGTAGTTCTATTTGTAGTTTTTTAAGGAACCTCCATACTGTTCTCCATAGCGGCTGTATCAATTTACATTCCCACCAGCAGTGCAAGAGGGTTCCCTTTTCTCCACACCCTCTCCAGCATTTATTGTTTCTAGAGTTTTTGATGATGGCCAATCTGACCGGTGTGAGGTGATATCTCATTGTAGTTTTGATTTGCATTTGTCTAATGATTAATGAGGTTGAGCATTCTTTCATGTGTTTGTTAGCAATCTGTATATCTTCTTTGGAGAAATGTCTATTTAGTTCTTCTGCCCATTTTTGGATTGGGTTGTTTGTTTTTTTTTTATTGAGCTGCATGAGTTGCTTATAAATTTTGGAAATTAATCCTTTGTAAGTTGCTTCATTTGCAAATATTTTCTCCCATTCTGAGGGTTGTCTTTTGGTCTTGTTTATGATATCCTTTCCTGTGCAAAAGCTTTTAAGTTTCTTTAGTTCCCATTTGTTTATTTGTGTTTTTATTTCCATTTCTCTAGGAGATGAGTCAAAAAGGATCTTGCTGTGATTTATGTCGTATAGTGTTCTGCCTATGTTTTCCTCTAAGAGTTTGATAGTGTCTGGCCTTACAATTAGGTCTTTAACCCATTTTGAGTTTATTTTTGTGTGTGGTGTTAGGGAGTGTTCTAATTTCATACTTCTACAGGTAGCTGTCCAGTTTTCCCAGCACCACTTACTGAAGAGGCTGTCTTTTCTCCACTGTATATCCTTCCCTCCTTTACCAAAGTTAAGGTGACCATATGTGTGTGGGTTTGTCTCTGGGCTCTCTATCCTGTTCCATTGATCTATATTTCTGTTTTTGTGCCAATACCATATTGTCTTGATTACTGTAGCCTTGTAGTAGAGTCTGAAGCCAGGGAGCCTAATTCCTCCAGCTCCATTTCTCGTTCTCAAGATTGCTTTGGCTATTCTGGGTCTTTTGTGTTTCCATACAAATTGTGAAATTTTTTGTTCTAGTTCTGTAAAAAATGCCAGTGGTAATTTGATAGGGATTGCATTGAATCGGTAGATTGCTTTGGGTAGTATAGTCATTTTCAAAACGTTGATTCTTCCAATCTAAGAACATGGTATATTTCACCACCTATTTGTATCATCTTTAATTTCTTTCATCAGTGTCTTATAGTTTTCTGCATACAAGTCTTTTGTCTCCTTAGGTAGGTTTATTCCTAGATATTTTATTCTTTTTGTTGCAATGGTAAATGGGAGTGTTTTCTTAATTTCACTCTCAGATTTTTCATCATTAGTGTATAAGAATGCCAGAGGTTTCTATGCATTAATTTTGTATCCTGCAACTTTACCAAATTCATTGATTAGCTCTAGTAGTTTTCTGGTAGCATCCTTAGGATTCTCTATGTATAGTATCATGTCATCTGCAAACAGTGACAACTTTACTTCTTCTTTTCCTATTTGGATTCCTTTTATTTCTTTTTCTTCTCTGATTGCTGTGGCTAGAACTTCCAAAACTGTGCTGAATAAGAGTGGTGAGAGTGGGAAACCTTGTCTTGTTCCTGATCTTAGTGGAAATGGTTTCAGTTTTTCACCATTGAGAATGATGCTAGCTGTGGGTTTGTCATATATGGCCTTTATTATGTTGAGGAAAGTTCCCTGTATGCCTACTTTCTGCAAGGTTTTTATCATAAATGAGTGTTGAATTTTGTCAAAAGATTTCTCTGCATCTATTGAGATGATCATATGGTTTTTCTCCTTCAGTTTGTTGATATGGTGTATCACGTTGATTGATTTGCGTATATTGAAGAATCCTTGCATTCCTGGGATAAACCCCACTTGATCATGGTGTATGATCCTTTTAATGTGCTGTTGGATTCTGTTTGCTAATATTTTGTTGAGGATTTTTGCATCTATGTTCATCAGTGATATTGGCCTGTAGTTTTCTTTCTTTGTGACGTCTTTGTCTGGTTTTGGTATCAGGGTGATGTTGGCCTCATAGAATGAGTTTGGGATGTTCCTCCCTCTGCTATCTGTTGGAAGAGTTTGAGAAGGATAGGTGTTAGCTCTTCTCTAAATGTTTGATAGAATTCGCCTGTGAAGCCATCTGGTCCTGGGCTTTTGTTTGCTGGAAGATTTTTAATCACAGTTTCAATTTCAGTGCTTGTGATTGGTCTGTTCATATTTTCTATTTCTTCCTGGTTCAGTCTCGGCAGGTTGTGCATTTCTAAGAATTTGTCCATTTCTTCCAGGTTGTCCATTTTATTGCCATGCAGTTGCTTGTAGTAATCTCTAATAATCTTTTGTATTTCTGCAGTGTCAGTTGTTACATCTCCTTTTTCATTTCTAATTCTATTGATTTGAGTCTTATCCCTTTTTTTCTTGATGAGTCTGGCTAATGGTTTATCAATTTTATTTATCTTCTCAAAGAACCAGCTTTTAGTTTTATTGATCTTTGCTATTGTTTCCTTCACTTATTTTTCATTTATTTCTGATCTGATCTTTATGATTTCTTTCCTTCTGCTAAATTTGGGGTTTTTTTGTTCTTCTTTCTCTAATTGCTTTAAGTGCAAAGTTAGGTTGTTTATTCGAGATGTTTCCTGTTTCTTAAGGTATGATTGTATTGCTATAAACTTGTCTCTTAGAACTGCTTTTGCTGTATCCCATAGGTTTTGGGTCGTTGTGTCTCCATTGTCATTTGTTTCTAAGTATTTTTTGATTTCCTCTTTGATTTCTTCAGTGATCACTTCGTTATTAAGTAGTGTATTGTTTAGCCTCCATGTGTTTGTATTTTTTACAGATCTTTTCCTGTAATTGATATCTAGTCTCATAGCGTTGTTGTCAGAAAAGATACTTGATACGATTTCAATTTTCTTATATTTGCCAAGGCTAGATTTGTGACCCAAGATATGATCTATCCTGGAGAATGTTCCATGGGCACTTGAGAAAAATGTGTATTCTGTTGTTTTTGGATGGAATGTCCTGTAAATATCAAGTAAATCCATCTTGTATAATGTATCATTTAAAGCTTGTGTTTCCTTATTTATTTTCATTTTGGATGATCTGTCCATTGGTGACAGTGGGGTGTTAAAGTCCCCTACTATGATTGTGTTACTGTCGATTTCCCCTTTTATGGTGTATTTCTATCTATTTTTGGTGGCTGTCCCCAGTGGCTGAGGTTGGTTCAGTGGGTTGAGCAGGTTTCCTGGTTGGGGGGACCAGTGTCCCTGTTCTGGTGGATGAGGCTGGATCCCGTCTCCCTGGTGAGCAGGTCCACATCTGGGGGCGTGTATGTGGATGTCCGTAGCCTTACTGTGATTCTAGGCAGCCTCTCTGCTAATGGATGGGCTGTAGACCTGTCTCGCTCTTTTTTGAGTATAGGGTGTCCAGCACTGTTCGTTGCTGGTCCTTGAGTGAATCTGGGTCTTGGTGTTGAGATGGAGCTCTCTGGGAGATTTTCGCTGTTTGATATTACGTGGAGCTGAGAGGTCTCTTGTGGACCAGTGGCCTGAGGTTAGTTCTCCCACCTCAGAGAAACAGCCTTGACACCTGGCTGGAGTGCCAAGAGCCTTTAATCCACACGGCTCAAAACAAAAGGGAGAAAAAAATAGAAAGTCAAGAAAGGAAGGAAGGAGGAAGGGAGGGAAGGAAGGAAGAAAGGAAAGGAGGGAGGAAGAAAGGAAGGGAGGAAGGAAGGAGGGAATAAAGCAAGGAAGGGAGGGAGGAAGAAAGGAAGGGAGGAAGGAAGGGGGGAATAAAGGAAGGAAGGGAGGAAGGAAGGAAGAAAGAAAGGGGAGAAGAGAAAATAAAGTAGGGTAAAATACAGTTATTAAAATAACAAAATAATTATTAAGAAGAAAAATTTCTATTAAAGGAAAAAAAAAAAGTTCTGTCTAACCCCAGGACAATTGGTGAAAACAAAGCTACACAGACAAAATGTCACACAGCAGCACCCACATACACACTCACAAAAAGAAAAAAGGGGAAAATAATAGTATATCTTGCTCCCAAAGTCTACTTCCTCAACCTGGGATATTTCACTGTCTATTCAGGTTTTCCACAGATGCAGGGCACTTCAAGCTGACTGTGGAGCTTTAACCCACTGTTTCTGAGGCTGCTGGGAGGGACCCCCCGGGACCCCCCCCTCTCTTTGTTCGTACAGCTCCTGGGGCTCAGCCCTGCACCTGGCCCCACCTCTGCGCGCAGGTCGTCCGAGGGGCGTCTGCCCTTCGCTCAGAGAGGGCGGGGTCAAAGGAGCAGCGTTAACGGAGCAGCTGATTTGTGGTCTCTGGCTCACTCAGGCGTGTGGGGGGCCACGGATGTGGGGCGAGTCCGCGGCGGCAGAGGCCAGTGTGACGCTGCACCGGACCGAGGCGCGCCATGCGTTTTCCAGGGGAAGCAGTCCCAGGATCCTGGGACACCGGCACTGGCGGGCTGCACAGGCTCCCGGGAGGGCCGGTGTGGAGAGTGACCTGTGCTCGCAACAGGCCTCTTGGTGGCGGCAGTAGCAACCCTAGCTTCCCACACCTGTCTCTGCTGTCCGTGCCGACAGCCACAGCTCGCGCCCGTTTCTGGAGCTCCTTTATGTGGTGCCCTTAATTCCCTTTCCTCGCACCCCAGGAAGCGAAGAGGCAAGAAAAAGTCTCTTGTCTCTTCGGCAGCTCCGCGCCCGTTTCTGGAGCTCCTTTAAGCGGCGTGCTTAAACCACTCTCCTCGCGCAGCAGGAGGTAAAGAAGGAAGAAAAGGTCTCTTGCCTCTTCAGTAGCTCCAGACTTCTCCCGAACTCCCTCCCGGCCAGCCGTGGTGCGTTAACCCCTTCAGGCTGTTTTCACTCTGCCAACTCCAGACCTTTCCCTGGGATCGGCCCGAGGCTCAGTTCCCAGCCCCGCCCGCCGCGGCGGGTGAGCAGACAAGCCTCTCGGGCTGGTGAGTGCTGATCGGCACCGATCCTCCGTGCGGGAATCTCTCCGCTTTGCCCTCCGCACCCTGTGGCTGTGCTCTCCTCCGCGGCTCTGAAGCTTCCCCCTCCACCACCGGCAGTCTCCGCCCGCGAAGGGGCTTCTAGTGTGTGGGAACCTTTCCTCCTTTACGGATCCCTCCCATTGGTGCAGGTCCCGTCCCTATTATTTTGTCTCTGTGTATTCTTTTTTTCTTTTGCCCTACCCAGGTATGTGGGGAGTTTCTTGCCTTTTGGGAGGTCTGAGGTCTTCTGCCAGCGTTCGGTGGGTGTTCTATAGGAGAAGTTCCACGTGTAGATGTATTTCTGATGTCTCTGTGAGGAGGAAGGTGATCCCCGCGTCTTACTCTTCCGCCATCTTCTCGCCAGTCCCTGTATCTCTTTTGACTTGCTTGGCTCAACATGTACTTAGGGTGTGAGACATCCTGGCAATGGGAGAGTGATCGCACAGAGCTTTTAATCTCCAATTTACAAGCTCCATTCATGCGGCCTGGAAGGAACCAGAAAAGCATTGCTATCGTATGGCATTTAGTCTATGCCGGCATGGCTCAGAGAATACAATGATTTCTCTCCATAGAAACCTTGTGCTTCCACTTCCATGTTGGAAGTGCATCCTGCTCTGCTCTATACCAAATACGAACCTCAGCATGAGCACTAGCTTGGAATTAAGGCCCTTACGTGTCATGCCTAATGGAGCCGTGCAGCAATGCAGTAAGCCATTAATCGCGGTTCTGCTTTCGTTTAAAGGCAGCAGGCTTCTCCCTTCTCCTCCTTATGTGAAGTCACGAGTTCCTCAAGGAGAATGTCAGCGTGTGTTCGAACTTCCACAGAAGCACAGTTTGTGGCGTCAAACTGCAGGCGTACGGATGACGCACAGGCCTCATAGGCAACCTCCAGCATCCTTCGTTTTGGCAGTTTGCTGAACAGAAAAGGGGGTATAGAAAAACGTAAATGAGCCAAGGGCGCAGTGGGTAAGTGGTATCTCTTTTGACTTGCTCGGCTCGACATGTACTTAGGGTGCGAGTCATCCTGGCAATGGGAGAGTGATCGCCCAGAGTTTTTATCTCCAATTTACAAGCTCCATTCATGCGGCCTGGAAGGAACCAGAAAAGCATTGCTATCGTATGGCATTTAGTCTATGCCAGCATGGCTCAGAGAATACAATGAGTTTTCTCCAAAGAAATCTTGTGCTTCCACTTCCATGTTGGAAGCGCATCCTGCTCTGTCCTTACCAAATAGGAACCTCAACGTGAGCACTGGCTTGGAAGTAAGGCCCTTACGTGTCATGCCTAATGGATCCGTGCAGCAATGCAGTAAGCCATTAATCGTGGTTCTGCTTTCGTTTAAAGGCAGGAGGCTTCTCCGTTCTCCTCCTTATGTGAAGTCACCAGTTCCTTAAGGAGAGTGTCAGCGTGTGTTCTAACTTCAAAGGAAGCATAGTTTGTGGTGTCACACTGCACACGTACGGAAGATGCACAGGCCTCATAGGCAATCTCCAGCGTCTTTCGTTTCGACAGTTCGCTGCACAGAAGAGCGGGTGTAGAAAAACGTAAATGAGCCAAGTGCACAGTAGGTAAGTTGTATCTCTTTTGACTTGCTCAACTCAACATGTACTTAGGGTGTGAGTCATCCTGGCAATGGGAGAGTGATCGCACAGAGCTTCTTATCGCCAATTTTAGAAGCTCCATTCATGAGGCCTGGAAGCAACCAGAAAAGCACTGCTATCGTATGGCACTTAGTCTATGTTGGCATGGCTCAGAGAATACAATGAGTTTCCTCCAAAGAAACCTTGTGCTTTCACTTCCATGTTGGAAGCGCATCCTGCTCTGCTCTATACAAAATAGGAACCTCAACGTGAGCACTAGCTTGGAAGTAAGGCCCTTACTGGTCATATCTAATGGAGCCGTGCAGCAATGCAGTAAGCCATTAACCGTGGTTCTGCTTTCGTTGAAAGGCAGGAGGCTTCTCCGTTCTCCTGCTTATGTGAAGTCACCGGTTCCTCAAGGAGAGTGTCAGCATGTGTTCGAAATTCAAAGGAAGCATAGATCGTGGTGTCACACTGCACGCGTAAGGAAGATGCACAGGCCTCATAGGCAAACTCCACCTTTCTGGGAAGAAAGTCGACACGTGCTGCAGGGAACTTGTCAAGCGGGTCCTAAATTGCTATTGAAGGGCCGCTGGTAATTGCTCCCGTGAACGTACGGCAGCTCCACTTGCTCGAGAAAAGGGGGAATCACAGATAGTGCGACGGTAGTGTGGAGCCTGGGTAGCCTATAGGGGAATGATAGGTGGCTTGCTGCCTGGGCTAAGCATAAGCTCTGCCAAGTGTGTTTTTCAAGAGAGAAAGACCTAGCTGATTCCAGGACCTGTACTGACATTTTGCAGACATGAGGAACACTACCGTATGTGGCATGGCCTCGTTACACTAAAACTCCTCGTTTCTCACAAGGCACATAATACAGCGTTGGAGACACAGTGTTGATTTGGAATCCGGAGTTTCAGGCCAAGGTGCTGCTTCTCGTAAACTGTTTCAGGGATTCATATTACTGCTATCTCCACCCCTAAGAGTTCAGCTACCCGTCAGAACCGTGTTGCAAGGGCGCGTTTAAGTGACGCCTCCTCCCACCACTTGGGAAGGCAGGTGTCTCCTGTGGCACCAGCACTGCTCTCTTTCAACCAACACCAGGGTCATGTCAGGCACCTGACTTTTGGGGCTGGCAGAACTCATGGAGAAACGTGTAGCAGCTGGTGAATAGTTGGAGACAGCGTCAAGATTTCTGGTTCCATGGAGGTATGCACTACGCTGCTCACCCCTGTGTTCGAAAGCAAAATGGGTCTCAAAGGCTTTCAGAGAGTTGGCAAAGGCGTCCTTTGCTCTCTGTGCACCTTCGTGCCCTGTCATGTTTCACGGTACTTGGGAATACCTAGAGAGGCACCGTCAAGAAGAGGTTCCCTGCAGCAGGTCGAACAGAAACAAGTTTTATCTTTGGTCTCCGGTGCTTAGTTAGCATCTTCTCTAAACTTCCTACCTCCCAAGGGGCCCACTGTGTGACTTGTTCTTCACCTCCCAACAGTAGGACTCGAGGAGAGAATGGCAGCCCATGCTGTTTAAGTGCTCCAGAGTGAAGAGATTCTGGACCGTTCAGGAACTATCTAAAAGCATGGCATGAAGAAACACGCAGTGGCATCCAAGCCTATTGAGGAAGGAGAACTACGCGGGCTGCGGCAGTTTACTGACTCTTGCCCGAAACTGCTGGTAATGAGGTTTTTTTTTGTGTGTGTGGTATGTAGGCCTCTCACTGTTGTGGCCTCTCCCGTTGCGAAGCAGAGGCTCTGGATGCGCAGGCTCAGTGGCCATGGCTCACAGGCCCAGCCGCTCCATGGCATATGGGATCTTCCTGGAACGGGGCATGAACCCGTGTCCCCTGCTTCGGCAGGCGGATTCTCAAACACTGCGCCACGAGGGAAGCCCTGGTAATGAGGTTTTAATAATGCATCCTGAGAACATAATTGTAACTCCACTTCTGAAGAAAAGGATGAGCCAAGGCTCTAGACGTTAACATGCTACGTGGGAGGCCCATATGGGAAGGAAAGGAGGCGTGCTCTTCACATTGAAGCTGGGATCAGCACAGGATGTTTTGGGATTGGAGACCCATACCTATCCCCAATAACTCTATTGACTAGTTCTACAAACATGAAAAACTAACCTAAAGGAAAAGTATTGTGATAGAAAACGTGCAACTTTGTGCCAAGGCACATGAAGGTCATTGCAGACTCAGCGTTGCTTCTAAGTACATAGCGTAGCACCCTAGGTATGGCTACTCGTATGCTGTTGGGAAGACTCGTACAGAGTGTCATCTCCCCACCTCACCATTTGACTGCATTAGGTCCTTGTTTCATTGGTGTTTTGCACTGAGATCAGTGCCGAATGGACTGCTAAGGCAGGAGTCTCCTGCAGTACAGGTTGGTTTCTCTTTCAACCATATCCAGGGCCACGTCATGCACTGAAATTTTACTCTCGGGGAAACTCCGGGCGTAACTTGCAGCAGGCAGTGAATCGTTGGAGACGGTGGCAAGATTTCTGGTTCAACGCAAGTAGGCACAACTCTGCTCAGTTCTGTCAGGCAGAGCCAAAGTCGTCTAAAAGCATTTCAGGTGGTCAGCAAAGTCCTCTTTCGGAACCTTTCATCCTTGCTTGGTTTCTTGTCCACAGGGATACCTAGCGAGTCACCATAGACTAAGGGTACCCGGCAGCAGTTCTAACAGGAAGTAGTGCGACCCTGTAGTCCGTGACCCATAGCATCATCAGAAAACGAACCCTTTCCCGAGGGTTCCCTTCCTGACCTCGTAATTCTGCTCCACACTGCAGGCTACAGCGTAAGATTAGTAGCCACGCCCGTTTACCTGCTGCTCGGTGAAGAGGTTCGAGGTCGATCCGTGTGTCCTAAGAGACCACCCGCGTGGAGTCATTCAACCTTTGTGGGAAGCAAGACGACACGTGCTGCAGGGAACTTGTCAAGCGGGTCCTAAACTCCTCTTGAAGGGCCGCTGGTAATTGCTCCCGTGAACGTACGGCAGCCCCACTTGCTCGTGAAATGGGGGAAAACACAGATAGTGTGACGGTAGTGTGGAGCCTGGGTGGCCTATAGGGGAAGGATAGGTGGCTTGCTGCCTGGGCTAAGGATAAGCTCTGCCAAGTGTGTTTTTCAAGAGAGAAAGACCCAGCTGATTCCAGGACCTGTACTGACATTTTGCAGGAATGAGGAACACTACCGTATGTGGCATGGCCTCGTAACACTAAAACTCCTCGTTTCTCACAAGGCACGTAATACAGCGTTGGAGACACAGTGTTGTTTTGGAATCCGGAGTTTCAGGCCAAGGTGCTGCTTCTCGTAAACTGTTTCAGGGATTCGTATTACTGCCATCTCCACCCCTAAGAGTTCAGCTCCCCGTCAAAACGGTGTTGCAAGTGTGCGTTCAAGTGACGCCTGTTCCCACCGCTTGGGAAGGCAGGTGTCTCCTGTGGCACCAGCACTGCTCTCTTTCAAGCAACACCAGGGACATGTCAGGCACATGACTTTTGCGGCTGCCAGAACTCATGGAGAAACGTGTAGCAGCTGGTGAATAGTTGGAGACAGCGTCAAGATTTCTGGTTCCATGGAGGTATGCACTACGCTGCTCACCTCTGTGTTCGAAAGCAAAATGGGTCTCAAAGGCTTTCAGAGAGTTGGTAAAGGCGTCCTTTGCTCTCTGTGCACCTTCGTGCCCTGTCATGTTTCACGGTACTTGGGAATACCTAGAGAGGCACCGTCGAGAAGAGGTTCCCTGCAGCAGGTCGAACGGAAACAAGTTTTACCTTTGGTCTCCCGTGCTTAGTTAGCATCTTCTCTAAACTTCCTACCTCCCAAGGGGCCCACAGGGCGACTTGTACTTCACCTCCCAACAGGAGGACTCGAGGAGGGAATGGCAGCCCATGCGGTTTAAGTGCTCCAGAGGGAAGAATTTCTGGACCGTTCAGGAGCTATCTGAAACCATGGCATGAAGAAACACGCAGTGGCATCCAAGCCTATTCAGGAAGGAGAACTACCCGGGCTGCGGCAGTTTACTGACTCTTGCCCTAAACTGCTGGTAATGAGGTTTTCATAAAACATCCTGAGAACATGATTTTAACTCCACTTCTGAAGACAAGGAGGAGCCAAGGCTCTAGACGTTAAGATGCCAACTGGGAGGCCCATATGGAAAGGAAAGGAGGCGTGCTCTTCACGCTGAAGCCGGGATCAGCACAGGATGCTTTGGGATTGGAGACCCATACCTATCCCCGATAACTCTATTGACTAGTTCTACAAACATGAAACACTAACCTAAAGGAAAAGAATTGCGATAGAAAACATGCATCTTTGTGCCAAGGCACATGAAGGACATTGCAGACTCAGCGTTGCTTCTAAGTACGTAGCTTAGCACCCCAGGAATGGCTACTCGTAAACTGTTTGGAAGACTCGAACAGAGTGTCATCTCCCCACCTCACCATTTGACTGCATTAGGTCCTTGTTTCATTGGTGTTTTGCACTGAGGTCGGTGCGGAATGGACTGCTAAGGCAGGAGTCTCCTGCAGTACAGGTTGGTTTCTCTTTCAACCATATCCAGGGCCACGTCATGCACTGAAATTTTACTCTCGGGGAAACTCCGGGAGCAACTTGCAGCAGGCCGTGAATCGTTGGAGACGGTGGCAAGATTTCTGGTTCAACGCAAGTAGGCACAAATGTGCTCAGTTCTCTCAGGCGAAGCCCAAGTCGTCTCAAAGCATTTCAGGGTGTCAGCAAAGGCCTCTTCCGCCAAGCTTTTGTCCTTGCTTGGTTTCTTGTCCTCAGGGACACCTGGCGAGTCACCGTAGACCACGGGTTCCCGGCAGCAGTTCTAACAGGAAGTAGTGCGACCCTTTAGGCCGTGACCCATAGCATTATCAGAAAACGACCTCTTTCCCGAGGGTTCCCTTCCTGACCTCGTACTTCTGCTCCACACTGCAGGCTATGGCGTAAGATTAGTAGCCAAGCCCGTTTACCTGCTGCCCGGTGAAGAGGTTCGAGGTCGATCCGTGTGTCCTCAGAGACCACCCGCGTGGAGTCATCCCACCTTTGTGGGAAGCAAGTCGACACGTGCTGCAGGGAATTTGTCAAGCGGGTCCTAAACTCCTCTTGAAGGGCCGCTGGTAATTGCTCCCGTGAAAGAACGGCAGCCGCACTTGCTCGTGAAAAGGGGGAAATCACAGATAGTGCGACGGTACTGTGGAGCCTGGGTGGCCTATAGGGGAAGGATAGGTGGCTTGCTGCCTGAGCTAAGGATAAGCTCTGCCAAGTGTGTTTTTCAAGAGAGAAAGACCCAGCTGATTCCAGGACCTGTACTGACATTTTGCAGGAATGAGGAACACTACCGTATGTGGCATGGCCTCGTAACACTAAAACTCCTCGTTTCTCACAAGGCACGTAATACAGCGTTGGAGACACAGTGTTGTTTTGGAATCCGGAGTTTCAGGCCAAGGTGCTGCTTCTCGTAAACTGTTTCAGGGATTCGTATTACTGCCATCTCCACCCCTAAGAGTTCAGCTCCCCGTCAAAACCGTGCTGCAAGGGCGCGTTCAAGTGATGCCTCTTCCCACCGCTTGGGAAGGCAGGTGTCTCCTGTGGCACCAGCACTGCTCTCTTTCAACTAACACCAGGGACATGTCAGGCACATGACTTTTGGGGCTGGCAGAACTCATGGAGAATCGTGTAGCAGCTGGTGAATAGTTGGAGACAGCGTCAAGATTTCTGGTTCCATGGAGGTATGCACTACGCTGCTCACCTCTGTGTTCGAAAGCAAAATGGGTCTCAAAGGCTTTCAGAGAGCTGGCAAAGGCGTCCTTTGCTCTCTGTGCACCTTCCTGCCCTGTCATGTTTCAGGGTACTTGGCAATACATAGAGAGGCACCGTCGAGAAGAGGTTCACTGCAGCAGGTCGAACAGAAACAAGTTTTACCTTTGGTCTCCCGTGCTTTGTTAGCATCTTCTCTAAACTTCCTACCTCCCAAGGGGCCCGCTGGGTGACCTGTACTTCATCTCCCAACAGGAGGACTCGAGGAGAGAATGGCAGCCCATGCTGTTTAAGTGCTCCAGAGTGAAGAGATTCTGGACCGTTCAGGAGCTATCTAAAAGCATGGCATGAAGAAACACGCAGTGGCATCCAAGCCTCTTCAGGAAGGAGAACTACCCGGGCTGCGGCAGTTGACTGACTCTTGCCCTAAACTGCTGGTAATGAGGTTTTCATAATACATCCTGAGAACATGATTTTAACTCCACTTCTGAAGACAAGTATGAGCCAAGGCTCTAGACCATGAAGATGCTACAAGATGCTACCTGCGAGGCCCATATGGGAAGGAAAGGAGGCGTGCTCTTCACCTTGAAGCTGGGATCAGCACAGGATGCTTTGGGATTGGAGACCCATACCTATCCCTGATAACTCTATTGACTAGTTCTACAAACATGAAACACTAACCTAAAGGAAAAGTATTGCGATAGAAAACGTGCATCTTTGTGCCAAGGCACATGAAGGACATTGCAGACTCAGCGTTGCTTCTAAGTACGTAGCTTAGCACCCCAGGAATGGCTACTCGTAAACTGTTTGGAAGACTCGTACAGAGTGTCATCTCCCCACCTCACCATTTGACTGCATTAGGTCCTTGTTTCATTGGTGTTTTGCACTGAGGTCGATGCCGAATGGACTGCTAAGGCAGGAGTCTCCTGCAGTACAGGTTGGTTTCTCTTTCAACCATATCCAGGGCCACGTCATGCACTGAAATTTTACTCTCGGGGAAACTCCGGGAGCAACTTGCAGCAGGCCGTGAATCGTTGGAGACGGTGGCAAGATTTCTGGTTCAACACAAGTAGGCACAGCTGTGCTCAGTTCTGTCGGGCAGAGTCAAAGTCGTCTCAAAGCATTTCAGGGTGTCAGCAAAGGCCTCTTCCGCCAACCTTTCGTCCTTGCTTGGTTTCTTGTCCGCAGGGATACCTAGCGAGTCACCGTAGACTAAGGGTTCCCGGCAGCAGTTCTAACAGGAAGTAGTGTGACCCTGTAGTCCGTGTCACATAGCAACATCAGAAAACGACCTCTATCCCAAGGGTTCCCTTCCTGACCTCGTAATTCTGCTCCACACTGCAGGCTACGGCGTAAGATTGGTAGCCAAGCCCGTTTACCTGCTGCCCGGTGAAGAGGTTCGAGGTCGATCCGTGTGTCCTCAGAGACCACCCGTGTGGAGTCATCCCACCTTTGTGGGAAGCAAGTCGACACGTGCTGCAGGGAATTTGTCAAGCGGGTCCTAAACTCCTCTTGAAGGGCCGCTGGTAATTGCTCCCGTGAAAGAACGGCAGCCGCACTTGCTCGTGAAAAGGGGGAAATCACAGATAGTGCGACGGTACTGTGGAGCCTGGGTGGCCTATAGGGGAAGGATAGGTGGCTTGCTGCCTGAGCTAAGGATAAGCTCTGCCAAGTGTGTTTTTCAAGAGAGAAAGACCCAGCTGATTCCAGGACCTGTACTGACATTTTGCAGGAATGAGGAACACTACCGTATGTGGCATGGCCTCGTAACACTAAAACTCCTCGTTTCTCACAAGGCACGTAATACAGCGTTGGAGACACAGTGTTGTTTTGGAATCCGGAGTTTCAGGCCAAGGTGCTGCTTCTCGTAAACTGTTTCAGGGATTCGTATTACTGCCATCTCCACCCCTAAGAGTTCAGCTCCCCGTCAAAACCGTGTTGCAAGGGCGCGTTCAAGTGACGCCTCTTCCCACCGCTTGGGAAGGCAGGTGTCTCCTGTGGCACCAGCACTGCTCTCTTTCAACTAACACCAGGGACATGTCAGGCACATGACTTTTGGGGCTGGCAGAACTCATGGAGAATCGTGTAGCAGCTGGTGAATAGTTGGAGACAGCGTCAAGATTTCTGGTTCCATGGAGGTATGCACTACGCTGCTCACCTCTGTGTTCGAAAGCAAAATGGGTCTCAAAGGCTTTCAGAGAGCTGGCAAAGGCGTCCTTTGCTCTCTGTGCACCTTCCTGCCCTGTCATGTTTCAGGGTACTTGGCAATACATAGAGAGGCACCGTCGAGAAGAGGTTCACTGAAGCAGGTCGAACAGAAACAAGTTTTACCTTTGGTCTCCCGTGCTTTGTTAGCATCTTCTCTAAACTTCCTACCTCCCAAGGGGCCCGCTGGGTGACCTGTACTTCATCTCCCAACAGGAGGACTCGAGGAGAGAATGGCAGCCCATGCTGTTTAAGTGCTCCAGAGTGAAGAGATTCTGGACCGTTCAGGAGCTATCTAAAAGCATGGCATGAAGAAACACGCAGTGGCATCCAAGCCTCTTCAGGAAGGAGAACTACCCGGGCTGCGGCAGTTGACTGACTCTTGCCCTAAACTGCTGGTAATGAGGTTTTCATAATACATCCTGAGAACATGATTTTAACTCCACTTCTGAAGACAAGTATGAGCCAAGGCTCTAGACCATGAAGATGCTACAAGATGCTACCTGCGAGGCCCATATGGGAAGGAAAGGAGGCGTGCTCTTCACCTTGAAGCTGGGATCAGCACAGGATGCTTTGGGATTGGAGACCCATACCTATCCCCGATAACTCTATTGACTAGTTCTACAAACATGAAACACTAACCTAAAGGAAAAGTATTGCGATAGAAAACGTGCATCTTTGTGCCAAGGCACATGAAGGACATTGCAGACTCAGCGTTGCTTCTAAGTACGTAGCTTAGCACCCCAGGAATGGCTACTCGTAAACTGTTTGGAAGACTCGTACAGAGTGTCATCTCCCCACCTCACCATTTGACTGCATTAGGTCCTTGTTTCATTGGTGTTTTGCACTGAGGTCGATGCCGAATGGACTGCTAAGGCAGGAGTCTCCTGCAGTACAGGTTGGTTTCTCTTTCAACCATATCCAGGGCCACGTCATGCACTGAAATTTTACTCTCGGGGAAACTCCGGGAGCAACTTGCAGCAGGCCGTGAATCGTTGGAGACGGTGGCAAGATTTCTGGTTCAACGCAAGTAGGCACAGCTGTGCTCAGTTCTGTCGGGCAGAGTCAAAGTCGTCTCAAAGCATTTCAGGGTGTCAGCAAAGGCCTCTTCCGCCAACCTTTCGTCCTTGCTTGGTTTCTTGTCCGCAGGGATACCTAGCGAGTCACCGTAGACTAAGGGTTCCCGGCAGCAGTTCTAACAGGAAGTAGTGTGACCCTGTAGTCCGTGTCACATAGCAACATCAGAAAACGACCTCTATCCCAAGGGTTCCCTTCCTGACCTCGTAATTCTGCTCCACACTGCAGGCTACGGCGTAAGATTGGTAGCCAAGCCCGTTTACCTGCTGCCCGGTGAAGAGGTTCGAGGTCGATCCGTGTGTCCTCAGAGACCACCCGCGTGGAGTCATCCCACCTTTGTGGGAAGCAAGTCGACACGTGCTGCAGGGAATTTGTCAAGCGGGTCCTAAACTCCTCTTGAAGGGCCGCTGGTAATTGCTCCCGTGAAAGAACGGCAGCCGCACTTGCTCGTGAAAAGGGGGAAATCACAGATAGTGCGACGGTACTGTGGAGCCTGGGTGGCCTATAGGGGAAGGATAGGTGGCTTGCTGCCTGAGCTAAGGATAAGCTCTGCCAAGTGTGTTTTTCAAGAGAGAAAGACCCAGCTGATTCCAGGACCTGTACTGACATTTTGCAGGAATGAGGAACACTACCGTATGTGGCATGGCCTCGTAACACTAAAACTCCTCGTTTCTCACAAGGCACGTAATACAGCGTTGGAGACACAGTGTTGTTTTGGAATCCGGAGTTTCAGGCCAAGGTGCTGCTTCTCGTAAACTGTTTCAGGGATTCGTATTACTGCCATCTCCACCCCTAAGAGTTCAGCTCCCCGTCAAAACCGTGTTGCAAGGGCGCGTTCAAGTGACGCCTCTTCCCACCGCTTGGGAAGGCAGGTGTCTCCTGTGGCACCAGCACTGCTCTCTTTCAACTAACACCAGGGACATGTCAGGCACATGACTTTTGGGGCTGGCAGAACTCATGGAGAATCGTGTAGCAGCTGGTGAATAGTTGGAGACAGCGTCAAGATTTCTGGTTCCATGGAGGTATGCACTACGCTGCTCACCTCTGTGTTCGAAAGCAAAATGGGTCTCAAAGGCTTTCAGAGAGCTGGCAAAGGCGTCCTTTGCTCTCTGTGCACCTTCCTGCCCTGTCATGTTTCAGGGTACTTGGCAATACATAGAGAGGCACCGTCGAGAAGAGGTTCACTGCAGCAGGTCGAACAGAAACAAGTTTTACCTTTGGTCTCCCGTGCTTTGTTAGCATCTTCTCTAAACTTCCTACCTCCCAAGGGGCCCGCTGGGTGACCTGTACTTCATCTCCCAACAGGAGGACTCGAGGAGAGAATGGCAGCCCATGCTGTTTAAGTGCTCCAGAGTGAAGAGATTCTGGACCGTTCAGGAGCTATCTAAAAGCATGGCATGAAGAAACACGCAGTGGCATCCAAGCCTCTTCAGGAAGGAGAACTACCCGGGCTGCGGCAGTTGACTGACTCTTGCCCTAAACTGCTGGTAATGAGGTTTTCATAATACATCCTGAGAACATGATTTTAACTCCACTTCTGAAGACAAGTATGAGCCAAGGCTCTAGACCATGAAGATGCTACAAGATGCTACCTGCGAGGCCCATATGGGAAGGAAAGGAGGCGTGCTCTTCACCTTGAAGCTGGGATCAGCACAGGATGCTTTGGGATTGGAGACCCATACCTATCCCCGATAACTCTATTGACTAGTTCTACAAACATGAAACACTAACCTAAAGGAAAAGTATTGCGATAGAAAACGTGCATCTTTGTGCCAAGGCACATGAAGGACATTGCAGACTCAGCGTTGCTTCTAAGTACGTAGCTTAGCACCCCAGGAATGGCTACTCGTAAACTGTTTGGAAGACTCGTACAGAGTGTCATCTCCCCACCTCACCATTTGACTGCATTAGGTCCTTGTTTCATTGGTGTTTTGCACTGAGGTCGATGCCGAATGGACTGCTAAGGCAGGAGTCTCCTGCAGTACAGGTTGGTTTCTCTTTCAACCATATCCAGGGCCACGTCATGCACTGAAATTTTACTCTCGGGGAAACTCCGGGAGCAACTTGCAGCAGGCCGTGAATCGTTGGAGACGGTGGCAAGATTTCTGGTTCAACGCAAGTAGGCACAGCTGTGCTCAGTTCTGTCGGGCAGAGTCAAAGTCGTCTCAAAGCATTTCAGGGTGTCAGCAAAGGCCTCTTCCGCCAACCTTTCGTCCTTGCTTGGTTTCTTGTCCGCAGGGATACCTAGCGAGTCACCGTAGACTAAGGGTTCCCGGCAGCAGTTCTAACAGGAAGTAGTGTGACCCTGTAGTCCGTGTCACATAGCAACATCAGAAAACGACCTCTATCCCAAGGGTTCCCTTCCTGACCTCGTAATTCTGCTCCACACTGCAGGCTACGGCGTAAGATTGGTAGCCAAGCCCGTTTACCTGCTGCCCGGTGAAGAGGTTCGAGGTCGATCCGTGTGTCCTCAGAGACCACCCGCGTGGAGTCATCCCACCTTTGTGGGAAGCAAGTCGACACGTGCTGCAGGGAATTTGTCAAGCGGGTCCTAAACTCCTCTTGAAGGGCCGCTGGTAATTGCTCCCGTGAAAGAACGGCAGCCGCACTTGCTCGTGAAAAGGGGGAAATCACAGATAGTGCGACGGTACTGTGGAGCCTGGGTGGCCTATAGGGGAAGGATAGGTGGCTTGCTGCCTGAGCTAAGGATAAGCTCTGCCAAGTGTGTTTTTCAAGAGAGAAAGACCCAGCTGATTCCAGGACCTGTACTGACATTTTGCAGGAATGAGGAACACTACCGTATGTGGCATGGCCTCGTAACACTAAAACTCCTCGTTTCTCACAAGGCACGTAATACAGCGTTGGAGACACAGTGTTGTTTTGGAATCCGGAGTTTCAGGCCAAGGTGCTGCTTCTCGTAAACTGTTTCAGGGATTCGTATTACTGCCATCTCCACCCCTAAGAGTTCAGCTCCCCGTCAAAACCGTGTTGCAAGGGCGCGTTCAAGTGACGCCTCTTCCCACCGCTTGGGAAGGCAGGTGTCTCCTGTGGCACCAGCACTGCTCTCTTTCAACTAACACCAGGGACATGTCAGGCACATGACTTTTGGGGCTGGCAGAACTCATGGAGAATCGTGTAGCAGCTGGTGAATAGTTGGAGACAGCGTCAAGATTTCTGGTTCCATGGAGGTATGCACTACGCTGCTCACCTCTGTGTTCGAAAGCAAAATGGGTCTCAAAGGCTTTCAGAGAGCTGGCAAAGGCGTCCTTTGCTCTCTGTGCACCTTCCTGCCCTGTCATGTTTCAGGGTACTTGGCAATACATAGAGAGGCACCGTCGAGAAGAGGTTCACTGCAGCAGGTCGAACAGAAACAAGTTTTACCTTTGGTCTCCCGTGCTTTGTTAGCATCTTCTCTAAACTTCCTACCTCCCAAGGGGCCCGCTGGGTGACCTGTACTTCATCTCCCAACAGGAGGACTCGAGGAGAGAATGGCAGCCCATGCTGTTTAAGTGCTCCAGAGTGAAGAGATTCTGGACCGTTCAGGAGCTATCTAAAAGCATGGCATGAAGAAACACGCAGTGGCATCCAAGCCTCTTCAGGAAGGAGAACTACCCGGGCTGCGGCAGTTGACTGACTCTTGCCCTAAACTGCTGGTAATGAGGTTTTCATAATACATCCTGAGAACATGATTTTAACTCCACTTCTGAAGACAAGTATGAGCCAAGGCTCTAGACCATGAAGATGCTACAAGATGCTACCTGCGAGGCCCATATGGGAAGGAAAGGAGGCGTGCTCTTCACCTTGAAGCTGGGATCAGCACAGGATGCTTTGGGATTGGAGACCCATACCTATCCCCGATAACTCTATTGACTAGTTCTACAAACATGAAACACTAACCTAAAGGAAAAGTATTGCGATAGAAAACGTGCATCTTTGTGCCAAGGCACATGAAGGACATTGCAGACTCAGCGTTGCTTCTAAGTACGTAGCTTAGCACCCCAGGAATGGCTACTCGTAAACTGTTTGGAAGACTCGTACAGAGTGTCATCTCCCCACCTCACCATTTGACTGCATTAGGTCCTTGTTTCATTGGTGTTTTGCACTGAGGTCGATGCCGAATGGACTGCTAAGGCAGGAGTCTCCTGCAGTACAGGTTGGTTTCTCTTTCAACCATATCCAGGGCCACGTCATGCACTGAAATTTTACTCTCGGGGAAACTCCGGGAGCAACTTGCAGCAGGCCGTGAATCGTTGGAGACGGTGGCAAGATTTCTGGTTCAACCCAAGTAGGCACAGCTGTGCTCAGTTCTGTCGGGCAGAGTCAAAGTCGTCTCAAAGCATTTCAGGGTGTCAGCAAAGGCCTCTTCCGCCAACCTTTCGTCCTTGCTTGGTTTCTTGTCCGCAGGGATACCTAGCGAGTCACCGTAGACTAAGGGTTCCCGGCAGCAGTTCTAACAGGAAGTAGTGTGACCCTGTAGTCCGTGTCACATAGCAACATCAGAAAACGACCTCTATCCCAAGGGTTCCCTTCCTGACCTCGTAATTCTGCTCCACACTGCAGGCTACGGCGTAAGATTGGTAGCCAAGCCCGTTTACCTGCTGCCCGGTGAAGAGGTTCGAGGTCGATCCGTGTGTCCTCAGAGACCACCCGCGTGGAGTCATCCCACCTTTGTGGGAAGCAAGTCGACACGTGCTGCAGGGAATTTGTCAAGCGGGTCCTAAACTCCTCTTGAAGGGCCGCTGGTAATTGCTCCCGTGAAAGAACGGCAGCCGCACTTGCTCGTGAAAAGGGGGAAATCACAGATAGTGCGACGGTACTGTGGAGCCTGGGTGGCCTATAGGGGAAGGATAGGTGGCTTGCTGCCTGAGCTAAGGATAAGCTCTGCCAAGTGTGTTTTTCAAGAGAGAAAGACCCAGCTGATTCCAGGACCTGTACTGACATTTTGCAGGAATGAGGAACACTACCGTATGTGGCATGGCCTCGTAACACTAAAACTCCTCGTTTCTCACAAGGCACGTAATACAGCGTTGGAGACACAGTGTTGTTTTGGAATCCGGAGTTTCAGGCCAAGGTGCTGCTTCTCGTAAACTGTTTCAGGGATTCGTATTACTGCCATCTCCACCCCTAAGAGTTCAGCTCCCCGTCAAAACCGTGTTGCAAGGGCGCGTTCAAGTGACGCCTCTTCCCACCGCTTGGGAAGGCAGGTGTCTCCTGTGGCACCAGCACTGCTCTCTTTCAACTAACACCAGGGACATGTCAGGCACATGACTTTTGGGGCTGGCAGAACTCATGGAGAATCGTGTAGCAGCTGGTGAATAGTTGGAGACAGCGTCAAGATTTCTGGTTCCATGGAGGTATGCACTACGCTGCTCACCTCTGTGTTCGAAAGCAAAATGGGTCTCAAAGGCTTTCAGAGAGCTGGCAAAGGCGTCCTTTGCTCTCTGTGCACCTTCCTGCCCTGTCATGTTTCAGGGTACTTGGCAATACATAGAGAGGCACCGTCGAGAAGAGGTTCACTGCAGCAGGTCGAACAGAAACAAGTTTTACCTTTGGTCTCCCGTGCTTTGTTAGCATCTTCTCTAAACTTCCTACCTCCCAAGGGGCCCGCTGGGTGACCTGTACTTCATCTCCCAACAGGAGGACTCGAGGAGAGAATGGCAGCCCATGCTGTTTAAGTGCTCCAGAGTGAAGAGATTCTGGACCGTTCAGGAGCTATCTAAAAGCATGGCATGAAGAAACACGCAGTGGCATCCAAGCCTCTTCAGGAAGGAGAACTACCCGGGCTGCGGCAGTTGACTGACTCTTGCCCTAAACTGCTGGTAATGAGGTTTTCATAATACATCCTGAGAACATGATTTTAACTCCACTTCTGAAGACAAGTATGAGCCAAGGCTCTAGACCATGAAGATGCTACAAGATGCTACCTGCGAGGCCCATATGGGAAGGAAAGGAGGCGTGCTCTTCACCTTGAAGCTGGGATCAGCACAGGATGCTTTGGGATTGGAGACCCATACCTATCCCCGATAACTCTATTGACTAGTTCTACAAACATGAAACACTAACCTAAAGGAAAAGTATTGCGATAGAAAACGTGCATCTTTGTGCCAAGGCACATGAAGGACATTGCAGACTCAGCGTTGCTTCTAAGTACGTAGCTTAGCACCCCAGGAATGGCTACTCGTAAACTGTTTGGAAGACTCGTACAGAGTGTCATCTCCCCACCTCACCATTTGACTGCATTAGGTCCTTGTTTCATTGGTGTTTTGCACTGAGGTCGATGCCGAATGGACTGCTAAGGCAGGAGTCTCCTGCAGTACAGGTTGGTTTCTCTTTCAACCATATCCACGGCCACGTCATGCACTGAAATTTTACTCTCGGGGAAACTCCGGGAGCAACTTGCAGCAGGCCGTGAATCGTTGGAGACGGTGGCAAGATTTCTGGTTCAACGCAAGTAGGCACAGCTGTGCTCAGTTCTGTCGGGCAGAGTCAAAGTCGTCTCAAAGCATTTCAGGGTGTCAGCAAAGGCCTCTTCCGCCAACCTTTCGTCCTTGCTTGGTTTCTTGTCCGCAGGGATACCTAGCGAGTCACCGTAGACTAAGGGTTCCCGGCAGCAGTTCTAACAGGAAGTAGTGTGACCCTGTAGTCCGTGTCACATAGCAACATCAGAAAACGACCTCTATCCCAAGGGTTCCCTTCCTGACCTCGTAATTCTGCTCCACACTGCAGGCTACGGCGTAAGATTGGTAGCCAAGCCCGTTTACCTGCTGCCCGGTGAAGAGGTTCGAGGTCGATCCGTGTGTCCTCAGAGACCACCCGCGTGGAGTCATCCCACCTTTGTGGGAAGCAAGTCGACACGTGCTGCAGGGAATTTGTCAAGCGGGTCCTAAACTCCTCTTGAAGGGCCGCTGGTAATTGCTCCCGTGAAAGAACGGCAGCCGCACTTGCTCGTGAAAAGGGGGAAATCACAGATAGTGCGACGGTACTGTGGAGCCTGGGTGGCCTATAGGGGAAGGATAGGTGGCTTGCTGCCTGAGCTAAGGATAAGCTCTGCCAAGTGTGTTTTTCAAGAGAGAAAGACCCAGCTGATTCCAGGACCTGTACTGACATTTTGCAGGAATGAGGAACACTACCGTATGTGGCATGGCCTCGTAACACTAAAACTCCTCGTTTCTCACAAGGCACGTAATACAGCGTTGGAGACACAGTGTTGTTTTGGAATCCGGAGTTTCAGGCCAAGGTGCTGCTTCTCGTAAACTGTTTCAGGGATTCGTATTACTGCCATCTCCACCCCTAAGAGTTCAGCTCCCCGTCAAAACCGTGTTGCAAGGGCGCGTTCAAGTGACGCCTCTTCCCACCGCTTGGGAAGGCAGGTGTCTCCTGTGGCACCAGCACTGCTCTCTTTCAACTAACACCAGGGACATGTCAGGCACATGACTTTTGGGGCTGGCAGAACTCATGGAGAATCGTGTAGCAGCTGGTGAATAGTTGGAGACAGCGTCAAGATTTCTGGTTCCATGGAGGTATGCACTACGCTGCTCACCTCTGTGTTCGAAAGCAAAATGGGTCTCAAAGGCTTTCAGAGAGCTGGCAAAGGCGTCCTTTGCTCTCTGTGCACCTTCCTGCCCTGTCATGTTTCAGGGTACTTGGCAATACATAGAGAGGCACCGTCGAGAAGAGGTTCACTGCAGCAGGTCGAACAGAAACAAGTTTTACCTTTGGTCTCCCGTGCTTTGTTAGCATCTTCTCTAAACTTCCTACCTCCCAAGGGGCCCGCTGGGTGACCTGTACTTCATCTCCCAACAGGAGGACTCGAGGAGAGAATGGCAGCCCATGCTGTTTAAGTGCTCCAGAGTGAAGAGATTCTGGACCGTTCAGGAGCTATCTAAAAGCATGGCATGAAGAAACACGCAGTGGCATCCAAGCCTCTTCAGGAAGGAGAACTACCCGGGCTGCGGCAGTTGACTGACTCTTGCCCTAAACTGCTGGTAATGAGGTTTTCATAATACATCCTGAGAACATGATTTTAACTCCACTTCTGAAGACAAGTATGAGCCAAGGCTCTAGACCATGAAGATGCTACAAGATGCTACCTGCGAGGCCCATATGGGAAGGAAAGGAGGCGTGCTCTTCACCTTGAAGCTGGGATCAGCACAGGATGCTTTGGGATTGGAGACCCATACCTATCCCCGATAACTCTATTGACTAGTTCTACAAACATGAAACACTAACCTAAAGGAAAAGTATTGCGATAGAAAACGTGCATCTTTGTGCCAAGGCACATGAAGGACATTGCAGACTCAGCGTTGCTTCTAAGTACGTAGCTTAGCACCCCAGGAATGGCTACTCGTAAACTGTTTGGAAGACTCGTACAGAGTGTCATCTCCCCACCTCACCATTTGACTGCATTAGGTCCTTGTTTCATTGGTGTTTTGCACTGAGGTCGATGCCGAATGGACTGCTAAGGCAGGAGTCTCCTGCAGTACAGGTTGGTTTCTCTTTCAACCATATCCACGGCCACGTCATGCACTGAAATTTTACTCTCGGGGAAACTCCGGGAGCAACTTGCAGCAGGCCGTGAATCGTTGGAGACGGTGGCAAGATTTCTGGTTCAACGCAAGTAGGCACAGCTGTGCTCAGTTCTGTCGGGCAGAGTCAAAGTCGTCTCAAAGCATTTCAGGGTGTCAGCAAAGGCCTCTTCCGCCAACCTTTCGTCCTTGCTTGGTTTCTTGTCCGCAGGGATACCTAGCGAGTCACCGTAGACTAAGGGTTCCCGGCAGCAGTTCTAACAGGAAGTAGTGTGACCCTGTAGTCCGTGTCACATAGCAACATCAGAAAACGACCTCTATCCCAAGGGTTCCCTTCCTGACCTCGTAATTCTGCTCCACACTGCAGGCTACGGCATAAGATTAGTAGCCAAGCCCGTTTACCTGCTGCCCGGTGAAGAGGTTCGAGGTCGATCCGTGTGTCCTCAGAGACCACCCGCGTGGAGTCATTCCACCTTTGTGGGAAGCAAGTCGGCACGTGCTGCAGGGAACTGGTCAAGCGGGTCCTAAACTCTTCTTGAAGGGCCGCTGGTAATTGCTCCCGTGAACGTACGGCAGCCCCACTTGCTCGTGAAAAGGGGGAAATCACAGATAGTGCGACGGTAGTGTGGAGCCTGGGTGGCCTATAGGGGAAGGATAGGTGGCTTGCTGCCTGGGCTAAGGATAAGCTCTGCCAAGTGTGTTTTTCAAGAGAGAAAGACCCAGCTGATTCCAGGACCTGTACTGACATTTTGCAGGAATGAGGAACACTACCGTATGTGGCATGGCCTCGTAACACTAAAACTCCTCGTTTCTCACAAGGCACGTAATACAGCGTTGGAGACACAGTGTTGTTTTGGAATCCGGAGTTTCAGGCCAAGGTGCTGCTTCTCGTAAACTGTTTCAGGGATTCGTATTACTGCCATCTCCACCCCTAAGAGTTCAGCTCCCCGTCAAAACCGTGTTGCAAGGGCGCGTTCAAGTGACGCCTCTTCCCACCGCTTGGGAAGGCAGGTGTGTCCTGTGGCACCAGCACTGCTCTCTTTCAAGCAACACCAGGGACATGTCAGGCACATGACTTTTGGGGCTGGCAGAACTCATGGAGAATCGTGTAGCAGCTGGTGAATAGTTGGAGACAGCGTCAAGATTTCTGGTTCCATGGAGGTATGCACTACGCTGCTCACCTCTGTGTTCGAAAGCAAAATGGGTCTCAAAGGCTTTCAGAGAGTTGGCAAAGGCGTCCTTTGCTCTCTGTGCACCTTCGTGCCCTGTCATGCTTCACGGTACTTGGGAATACCTAGAGAGGCACCGTCGAGAAGAGGTTCCCTGCAGCAGGTCGAACGGAAACAAGTTTTACCTTTGGTCTCCCGTGCTTAGTTAGCATCTTCTCTAAACTTCCTACCTCCTAAGGGGCCTGCAGGGCGACTTGTACTTCACCTCCCAACAGGAGGACTCGAGGAGAGAATGGCAGCCCTTGCGGTTTAAGTGCTCCATAGGGAAGAATTTCTGGACCGTTCAGGAGCTATCTGAAACCATGGCATGAAGAAACACGCAGTGGCATCCAAGCCTATTCAGGAAGGAGAACTACCCGGGCTGCGGCAGTTTACTGACTCTTGCCCTAAACTGCTGGTAATGAGGTTTTCATAATACATCCTGAGAACATGATTTTAACTCCACTTCTGAAGACAAGGATGAGCCAAGGCTCTAGAAGTTAAGATGCTACCTGGGAGGCCTATATGGGAAGGAAAGGAGGCGTGCTCTTCACGCTGAAGCCGGGACCAGCACAGCATGATTTGGGATTGGAGACCCATACCTATCCGCAATAACTCTATTGCCTAGTTCTACAAACATGAAACACTAACCTAAAGGAAAAGTATTGCGATAGAAAACGTGCATCTTTGTGCCAAGGCACATGAAGGACATTGCAGACTCAGCGTTGCTTCTACGTACGTAGCGTAGCACCCTAGGTATGGCTACTCGTAAACTGTTTGGAAGACTCGTACAGAGTGTCATCTCCCCACCTCACCATTTGACTGCATTAGGTCCTTGTTTCATTGGTGTTTTGCACTGAGGTCGGTGCGGAATGGACTGCTAAGGCAGGAGTCTCCTGCAGTACAGGTTGGTTTCTCTTTCAACCATATCCAGGGCCACGTCATGCACTGAAATTTTACTCTCGGGGAAACTCCGGGAGCAACTTGCAGCAGGCCGTGAATCGTTGGAGACGGTGGCAAGATTTCTGGTTCAACGCAAGTAGGCACAAATGTGCTCAGTTCTCTCAGGCGAAGCCCAAGTCGTCTCAAAGCATTTCAGGGTGTCAGCAAAGGCCTCTTCCGCCAAGCTTTTGTCCTTGCTTGGTTTCTTGTCCTCAGGGACACCTGGCAAGTCACCGTAGACCACGGGTTCCCGGCAGCAGTTCTAACAGGAAGTAGTGCGACCCTTTAGGCCGTGACCCATAGCATTATCAGAAAACGACCTCTTTCCCGAGGGTTCCCTTCCTGACCTCGTACTTCTGCTCCACACTGCAGGCTATGGCGTAAGATTAGTAGCCAAGCCCGTTTACCTGCTGCCCGGTGAAGAGGTTCGAGGTCGATCCGTGTGTCCTCAGAGACCACCCGCGTGGAGTCATCCCACCTTTGTGGGAAGCAAGTCGACACGTGCTGCAGGGAATTTGTCAAGCGGGTCCTAAACTCCTCTTGAAGGGCCGCTGGTAATTGCTCCCGTGAAAGAACGGCAGCCGCACTTGCTCGTGAAAAGGGGGAAATCACAGATAGTGCGACGGTACTGTGGAGCCTGGGTGGCCTATAGGGGAAGGATAGGTGGCTTGCTGCCTGGGCTAAGGATAAGCTCTGCCAAGTGTGTTTTTCAAGAGAGAAAGACCCAGCTGATTCCAGGACCTGTACTGACATTTTGCAGGAATGAGGAACACTACCGTATGTGGCATGGCCTCGTAACACTAAAACTCCTCGTTTCTCACAAGGCACGTAATACAGCGTTGGAGACACAGTGTTGTTTTGGAATCCGGAGTTTCAGGCCAAGGTGCTGCTTCTCGTAAACTGTTTCAGGGATTCGTATTACTGCCATCTCCACCCCTAAGAGTTCAGCTCCCCGTCAAAACCGTGTTGCAAGGGCGCGTTCAAGTGACGCCTCTTCCCACCGCTTGGGAAGGCAGGTGTCTCCTGTGGCACCAGCACTGCTCTCTTTCAACTAACACCAGGGACATGTCAGGCACATGACTTTTGGGGCTGGCAGAACTCATGGAGAATCGTGTAGCAGCTGGTGAATAGTTGGAGACAGCGTCAAGATTTCTGGTTCCATGGAGGTATGCACTACGCTGCTCACCTCTGTGTTCGAAAGCAAAATGGGTCTCAAAGGCTTTCAGAGAGCTGGCAAAGGCGTCCTTTGCTCTCTGTGCACCTTCCTGCCCTGTCATGTTTCAGGGTACTTGGCAATACATAGAGAGGCACCGTCGAGAAGAGGTTCACTGCAGCAGGTCGAACAGAAACAAGTTTTACCTTTGGTCTCCCGTGCTTTGTTAGCATCTTCTCTAAACTTCCTACCTCCCAAGGGGCCCGCTGGGTGACCTGTACTTCATCTCCCAACAGGAGGACTCGAGGAGAGAATGGCAGCCCATGCTGTTTAAGTGCTCCAGAGTGAAGAGATTCTGGACCGTTCAGGAGCTATCTAAAAGCATGGCATGAAGAAACACGCAGTGGCATCCAAGCCTCTTCAGGAAGGAGAACTACCCGGGCTGCGGCAGTTGACTGACTCTTGCCCTAAACTGCTGGTAATGAGGTTTTCATAATACATCCTGAGAACATGATTTTAACTCCACTTCTGAAGACAAGTATGAGCCAAGGCTCTAGACCATGAAGATGCTACAAGATGCTACCTGCGAGGCCCATATGGGAAGGAAAGGAGGCGTGCTCTTCACCTTGAAGCTGGGATCAGCACAGGATGCTTTGGGATTGGAGACCCATACCTATCCCCGATAACTCTATTGACTAGTTCTACAAACATGAAACACTAACCTAAAGGAAAAGTATTGCGATAGAAAACGTGCATCTTTGTGCCAAGGCACATGAAGGACATTGCAGACTCAGCGTTGCTTCTAAGTACGTAGCTTAGCACCCCAGGAATGGCTACTCGTAAACTGTTTGGAAGACTCGTACAGAGTGTCATCTCCCCACCTCACCATTTGACTGCATTAGGTCCTTGTTTCATTGGTGTTTTGCACTGAGGTCGATGCCGAATGGACTGCTAAGGCAGGAGTCTCCTGCAGTACAGGTTGGTTTCTCTTTCAACCATATCCAGGGCCACGTCATGCACTGAAATTTTACTCTCGGGGAAACTCCGGGAGCAACTTGCAGCAGGCCGTGAATCGTTGGAGACGGTGGCAAGATTTCTGGTTCAACGCAAGTAGGCACAGCTGTGCTCAGTTCTGTCGGGCAGAGTCAAAGTCGTCTCAAAGCATTTCAGGGTGTCAGCAAAGGCCTCTTCCGCCAACCTTTCGTCCTTGCTTGGTTTCTTGTCCGCAGGGATACCTAGCGAGTCACCGTAGACTAAGGGTTCCCGGCAGCAGTTCTAACAGGAAGTAGTGTGACCCTGTAGTCCGTGTCACATAGCAACATCAGAAAACGACCTCTATCCCAAGGGTTCCCTTCCTGACCTCGTAATTCTGCTCCACACTGCAGGCTACGGCGTAAGATTGGTAGCCAAGCCCGTTTACCTGCTGCCCGGTGAAGAGGTTCGAGGTCGATCCGTGTGTCCTCAGAGACCACCCGCGTGGAGTCATCCCACCTTTGTGGGAAGCAAGTCGACACGTGCTGCAGGGAATTTGTCAAGCGGGTCCTAAACTCCTCTTGAAGGGCCGCTGGTAATTGCTCCCGTGAAAGAACGGCAGCCGCACTTGCTCGTGAAAAGGGGGAAATCACAGATAGTGCGACGGTACTGTGGAGCCTGGGTGGCCTATAGGGGAAGGATAGGTGGCTTGCTGCCTGAGCTAAGGATAAGCTCTGCCAAGTGTGTTTTTCAAGAGAGAAAGACCCAGCTGATTCCAGGACCTGTACTGACATTTTGCAGGAATGAGGAACACTACCGTATGTGGCATGGCCTCGTAACACTAAAACTCCTCGTTTCTCACAAGGCACGTAATACAGCGTTGGAGACACAGTGTTGTTTTGGAATCCGGAGTTTCAGGCCAAGGTGCTGCTTCTCGTAAACTGTTTCAGGGATTCGTATTACTGCCATCTCCACCCCTAAGAGTTCAGCTCCCCGTCAAAACCGTGTTGCAAGGGCGCGTTCAAGTGACGCCTCTTCCCACCGCTTGGGAAGGCAGGTGTCTCCTGTGGCACCAGCACTGCTCTCTTTCAACTAACACCAGGGACATGTCAGGCACATGACTTTTGGGGCTGGCAGAACTCATGGAGAATCGTGTAGCAGCTGGTGAATAGTTGGAGACAGCGTCAAGATTTCTGGTTCCATGGAGGTATGCACTACGCTGCTCACCTCTGTGTTCGAAAGCAAAATGGGTCTCAAAGGCTTTCAGAGAGCTGGCAAAGGCGTCCTTTGCTCTCTGTGCACCTTCCTGCCCTGTCATGTTTCAGGGTACTTGGCAATACATAGAGAGGCACCGTCGAGAAGAGGTTCACTGCAGCAGGTCGAACAGAAACAAGTTTTACCTTTGGTCTCCCGTGCTTTGTTAGCATCTTCTCTAAACTTCCTACCTCCCAAGGGGCCCGCTGGGTGACCTGTACTTCATCTCCCAACAGGAGGACTCGAGGAGAGAATGGCAGCCCATGCTGTTTAAGTGCTCCAGAGTGAAGAGATTCTGGACCGTTCAGGAGCTATCTAAAAGCATGGCATGAAGAAACACGCAGTGGCATCCAAGCCTCTTCAGGAAGGAGAACTAACCGGGCTGCGGCAGTTGACTGACTCTTGCCCTAAACTGCTGGTAATGAGGTTTTCATAATACATCCTGAGAACATGATTTTAACTCCACTTCTGAAGACAAGTATGAGCCAAGGCTCTAGACCATGAAGATGCTACAAGATGCTACCTGCGAGGCCCATATGGGAAGGAAAGGAGGCGTGCTCTTCACCTTGAAGCTGGGATCAGCACAGGATGCTTTGGGATTGGAGACCCATACCTATCCCCGATAACTCTATTGACTAGTTCTACAAACATGAAACACTAACCTAAAGGAAAAGTATTGCGATAGAAAACGTGCATCTTTGTGCCAAGGCACATGAAGGACATTGCAGACTCAGCGTTGCTTCTAAGTACGTAGCTTAGCACCCCAGGAATGGCTACTCGTAAACTGTTTGGAAGACTCGTACAGAGTGTCATCTCCCCACCTCACCATTTGACTGCATTAGGTCCTTGTTTCATTGGTGTTTTGCACTGAGGTCGATGCCGAATGGACTGCTAAGGCAGGAGTCTCCTGCAGTACAGGTTGGTTTCTCTTTCAACCATATCCACGGCCACGTCATGCACTGAAATTTTACTCTCGGGGAAACTCCGGGAGCAACTTGCAGCAGGCCGTGAATCGTTGGAGACGGTGGCAAGATTTCTGGTTCAACGCAAGTAGGCACAGCTGTGCTCAGTTCTGTCGGGCAGAGTCAAAGTCGTCTCAAAGCATTTCAGGGTGTCAGCAAAGGCCTCTTCCGCCAACCTTTCGTCCTTGCTTGGTTTCTTGTCCGCAGGGATACCTAGCGAGTCACCGTAGACTAAGGGTTCCCGGCAGCAGTTCTAACAGGAAGTAGTGTGACCCTGTAGTCCGTGTCACATAGCAACATCAGAAAACGACCTCTATCCCAAGGGTTCCCTTCCTGACCTCGTAATTCTGCTCCACACTGCAGGCTACGGCGTAAGATTGGTAGCCAAGCCCGTTTACCTGCTGCCCGGTGAAGAGGTTCGAGGTCGATCCGTGTGTCCTCAGAGACCACCCGCGTGGAGTCATCCCACCTTTGTGGGAAGCAAGTCGACACGTGCTGCAGGGAATTTGTCAAGCGGGTCCTAAACTCCTCTTGAAGGGCCGCTGGTAATTGCTCCCGTGAAAGAACGGCAGCCGCACTTGCTCGTGAAAAGGGGGAAATCACAGATAGTGCGACGGTACTGTGGAGCCTGGGTGGCCTATAGGGGAAGGATAGGTGGCTTGCTGCCTGAGCTAAGGATAAGCTCTGCCAAGTGTGTTTTTCAAGAGAGAAAGACCCAGCTGATTCCAGGACCTGTACTGACATTTTGCAGGAATGAGGAACACTACCGTATGTGGCATGGCCTCGTAACACTAAAACTCCTCGTTTCTCACAAGGCACGTAATACAGCGTTGGAGACACAGTGTTGTTTTGGAATCCGGAGTTTCAGGCCAAGGTGCTGCTTCTCGTAAACTGTTTCAGGGATTCGTATTACTGCCATCTCCACCCCTAAGAGTTCAGCTCCCCGTCAAAACCGTGTTGCAAGGGCGCGTTCAAGTGACGCCTCTTCCCACCGCTTGGGAAGGCAGGTGTCTCCTGTGGCACCAGCACTGCTCTCTTTCAACTAACACCAGGGACATGTCAGGCACATGACTTTTGGGGCTGGCAGAACTCATGGAGAATCGTGTAGCAGCTGGTGAATAGTTGGAGACAGCGTCAAGATTTCTGGTTCCATGGAGGTATGCACTACGCTGCTCACCTCTGTGTTCGAAAGCAAAATGGGTCTCAAAGGCTTTCAGAGAGCTGGCAAAGGCGTCCTTTGCTCTCTGTGCACCTTCCTGCCCTGTCATGTTTCAGGGTACTTGGCAATACATAGAGAGGCACCGTCGAGAAGAGGTTCACTGCAGCAGGTCGAACAGAAACAAGTTTTACCTTTGGTCTCCCGTGCTTTGTTAGCATCTTCTCTAAACTTCCTACCTCCCAAGGGGCCCGCTGGGTGACCTGTACTTCATCTCCCAACAGGAGGACTCGAGGAGAGAATGGCAGCCCATGCTGTTTAAGTGCTCCAGAGTGAAGAGATTCTGGACCGTTCAGGAGCTATCTAAAAGCATGGCATGAAGAAACACGCAGTGGCATCCAAGCCTCTTCAGGAAGGAGAACTACCCGGGCTGCGGCAGTTGACTGACTCTTGCCCTAAACTGCTGGTAATGAGGTTTTCATAATACATCCTGAGAACATGATTTTAACTCCACTTCTGAAGACAAGTATGAGCCAAGGCTCTAGACCATGAAGATGCTACAAGATGCTACCTGCGAGGCCCATATGGGAAGGAAAGGAGGCGTGCTCTTCACCTTGAAGCTGGGATCAGCACAGGATGCTTTGGGATTGGAGACCCATACCTATCCCCGATAACTCTATTGACTAGTTCTACAAACATGAAACACTAACCTAAAGGAAAAGTATTGCGATAGAAAACGTGCATCTTTGTGCCAAGGCACATGAAGGACATTGCAGACTCAGCGTTGCTTCTAAGTACGTAGCTTAGCACCCCAGGAATGGCTACTCGTAAACTGTTTGGAAGACTCGTACAGAGTGTCATCTCCCCACCTCACCATTTGACTGCATTAGGTCCTTGTTTCATTGGTGTTTTGCACTGAGGTCGATGCCGAATGGACTGCTAAGGCAGGAGTCTCCTGCAGTACAGGTTGGTTTCTCTTTCAACCATATCCAGGGCCACGTCATGCACTGAAATTTTACTCTCGGGGAAACTCCGGGAGCAACTTGCAGCAGGCCGTGAATCGTTGGAGACGGTGGCAAGATTTCTGGTTCAACGCAAGTAGGCACAGCTGTGCTCAGTTCTGTCGGGCAGAGTCAAAGTCGTCTCAAAGCATTTCAGGGTGTCAGCAAAGGCCTCTTCCGCCAACCTTTCGTCCTTGCTTGGTTTCTTGTCCGCAGGGATACCTAGCGAGTCACCGTAGACTAAGGGTTCCCGGCAGCAGTTCTAACAGGAAGTAGTGTGACCCTGTAGTCCGTGTCACATAGCAACATCAGAAAACGACCTCTATCCCAAGGGTTCCCTTCCTGACCTCGTAATTCTGCTCCACACTGCAGGCTACGGCATAAGATTAGTAGCCAAGCCCGTTTACCTGCTGCCCGGTGAAGAGGTTCGAGGTCGATCCGTGTGTCCTCAGAGACCACCCGCGTGGAGTCATTCCACCTTTGTGGGAAGCAAGTCGGCACGTGCTGCAGGGAACTGGTCAAGCGGGTCCTAAACTCCTCTTGAAGGGCCGCTGGTAATTGCTCCCGTGAACGTACGGCAGCCCCACTTGCTCGTGAAAAGGGGGAAATCACAGATAGTGCGACGGTAGTGTGGAGCCTGGGTGGCCTATAGGGGAAGGATAGGTGGCTTGCTGCCTGGGCTAAGGATAAGCTCTGCCAAGTGTGTTTTTCAAGAGAGAAAGACCCAGCTGATTCCAGGACCTGTACTGACATTTTGCAGGAATGAGGAACACTACCGTATGTGGCATGGCCTCGTAACACTAAAACTCCTCGTTTCTCACAAGGCACGTAATACAGCGTTGGAGACACAGTGTTGTTTTGGAATCCGGAGTTTCAGGCCAAGGTGCTGCTTCTCGTAAACTGTTTCAGGGATTCGTATTACTGCCATCTCCACCCCTAAGAGTTCAGCTCCCCGTCAAAACCGTGTTGCAAGGGCGCGTTCAAGTGACGCCTCTTCCCACCGCTTGGGAAGGCAGGTGTGTCCTGTGGCACCAGCACTGCTCTCTTTCAAGCAACACCAGGGACATGTCAGGCACATGACTTTTGGGGCTGGCAGAACTCATGGAGAATCGTGTAGCAGCTGGTGAATAGTTGGAGACAGCGTCAAGATTTCTGGTTCCATGGAGGTATGCACTACGCTGCTCACCTCTGTGTTCGAAAGCAAAATGGGTCTCAAAGGCTTTCAGAGAGTTGGCAAAGGCGTCCTTTGCTCTCTGTGCACCTTCGTGCCCTGTCATGCTTCACGGTACTTGGGAATACCTAGAGAGGCACCGTCGAGAAGAGGTTCCCTGCAGCAGGTCGAACGGAAACAAGTTTTACCTTTGGTCTCCCGTGCTTAGTTAGCATCTTCTCTAAACTTCCTACCTCCTAAGGGGCCTGCAGGGCGACTTGTACTTCACCTCCCAACAGGAGGACTCGAGGAGAGAATGGCAGCCCTTGCGGTTTAAGTGCTCCATAGGGAAGAATTTCTGGACCGTTCAGGAGCTATCTGAAACCATGGCATGAAGAAACACGCAGTGGCATCCAAGCCTCTTCAGGAAGGAGAACTACCCGGGCTGCGGCAGTTGACTGACTCTTGCCCTAAACTGCTGGTAATGAGGTTTTCATAATACATCCTGAGAACATGATTTTAACTCCACTTCTGAAGACAAGGATGAGCCAAGGCTCTAGAAGTTAAGATGCTACCTGGGAGGCCTATATGGGAAGGAAAGGAGGCGTGCTCTTCACGCTGAAGCCGGGACCAGCACAGCATGCTTTG
The DNA here is from genome assembly GCF_026419965.1 of Kogia breviceps. Classification (NCBI taxonomy): domain Eukaryota; kingdom Metazoa; phylum Chordata; class Mammalia; order Artiodactyla; family Physeteridae; genus Kogia; species Kogia breviceps. The sequence continues at coordinate 31,418,083 of NC_081324.1, forward strand.
GGATTGGAGACCCATACCTATCCGCAATAACTCTATTGCCTAGTTCTACAAACATGAAACACTAACCTAAAGGAAAAGTATTGCGATAGAAAACGTGCATCTTTGTGCCAAGGCACATGAAGGACATTGCAGACTCAGCGTTGCTTCTACGTACGTAGCGTAGCACCCTAGGTATGGCTACTCGTAAACTGTTTGGAAGACTCGTACAGAGTGTCATCTCCCCACCTCACCATTTGACTGCATTAGGTCCTTGTTTCATTGGTGTTTTGCACTGAGGTCGGTGCGGAATGGACTGCTAAGGCAGGAGTCTCCTGCAGTACAGGTTGGTTTCTCTTTCAACCATATCCAGGGCCACGTCATGCACTGAAATTTTACTCTCGGGGAAACTCCGGGAGCAACTTTCAGCAGGTCGTGAATCGTTGGAGACGGTGGCAAGATTTCTGGTTCAACGCAAGTAGGCACAAATGTGCTCAGTTCTCTCAGGCGAAGCCCAAGTCGTCTCAAAGCATTTCAGGGTGTCAGCAAAGGCCTCTTCCGCCAAGCTTTTGTCCTTGCTTGGTTTCTTGTCCTCAGGGACACCTGGCGAGTCACCGTAGACCACGGGTTCCCGGCAGCAGTTCTAACAGGAAGTAGTGCGACCCTTTAGGCCGTGACCCATAGCATTATCAGAAAACGACCTCTTTCCCGAGGGTTCCCTTCCTGACCTCGTACTTCTGCTCCACACTGCAGGCTATGGCGTAAGATTAGTAGCCAAGCCCGTTTACCTGCTGCCCGGTGAAGAGGTTCGAGGTCGATCCGTGTGTCCTCAGAGACCACCCGCGTGGAGTCATCCCACCTTTGTGGGAAGCAAGTCGACACGTGCTGCAGGGAATTTGTCAAGCGGGTCCTAAACTCCTCTTGAAGGGCCGCTGGTAATTGCTCCCGTGAAAGAACGGCAGCCGCACTTGCTCGTGAAAAGGGGGAAATCACAGATAGTGCGACGGTACTGTGGAGCCTGGGTGGCCTATAGGGGAAGGATAGGTGGCTTGCTGCCTGGGCTAAGGATAAGCTCTGCCAAGTGTGTTTTTCAAGAGAGAAAGACCCAGCTGATTCCAGGACCTGTACTGACATTTTGCAGGAATGAGGAACACTACCGTATGTGGCATGGCCTCGTAACACTAAAACTCCTCGTTTCTCACAAGGCACGTAATACAGCGTTGGAGACACAGTGTTGTTTTGGAATCCGGAGTTTCAGGCCAAGGTGCTGCTTCTCGTAAACTGTTTCAGGGATTCGTATTACTGCCATCTCCACCCCTAAGAGTTCAGCTCCCCGTCAAAACCGTGTTGCAAGGGCGCGTTCAAGTGACGCCTCTTCCCACCGCTTGGGAAGGCAGGTGTCTCCTGTGGCACCAGCACTGCTCTCTTTCAACTAACACCAGGGACATGTCAGGCACATGACTTTTGGGGCTGGCAGAACTCATGGAGAATCGTGTAGCAGCTGGTGAATAGTTGGAGACAGCGTCAAGATTTCTGGTTCCATGGAGGTATGCACTACGCTGCTCACCTCTGTGTTCGAAAGCAAAATGGGTCTCAAAGGCTTTCAGAGAGCTGGCAAAGGCGTCCTTTGCTCTCTGTGCACCTTCCTGCCCTGTCATGTTTCAGGGTACTTGGCAATACATAGAGAGGCACCGTCGAGAAGAGGTTCACTGCAGCAGGTCGAACAGAAACAAGTTTTACCTTTGGTCTCCCGTGCTTTGTTAGCATCTTCTCTAAACTTCCTACCTCCCAAGGGGCCCGCTGGGTGACCTGTACTTCATCTCCCAACAGGAGGACTCGAGGAGAGAATGGCAGCCCATGCTGTTTAAGTGCTCCAGAGTGAAGAGATTCTGGACCGTTCAGGAGCTATCTAAAAGCATGGCATGAAGAAACACGCAGTGGCATCCAAGCCTCTTCAGGAAGGAGAACTACCCGGGCTGCGGCAGTTGACTGACTCTTGCCCTAAACTGCTGGTAATGAGGTTTTCATAATACATCCTGAGAACATGATTTGAACTCCACTTCTGAAGACAAGGATGAGCCAAGGCTCTAGACGTTAAGATGCTACGTGGGAGGCCCATATGGGAAGGCAAGGAGGCGTGCTCTTCACGCTGAAGCCGGGATCAGCACAGCATGCTTTGGGATTGGAGACCCATACCTATCCCCGATAACTCTATTGACTAGTTCTACAAACATGAGACACTAACCTAAAGGAAAAGTATTGCGATAGAAAACGTGCATCTTTGTGCCAAGGCACATGAAGTACATTGCAGACTCAGTGTTGCTTCTACGTACGTAGCGTAGCACCCTAGGTATGGCTACTCGTAAACTGTTTGGAAGACTCGTACAGAGTGTCATCTCCCCACCTCACCATTTGACTGCATTAGGTACTTGTTTCATAGGTATTTTGCACTGAGGTCTGTGCAGAATGGCATGCTAAGGCAGGAGTCTCCTGCAGTACAGGTTGGTTTCTCTTTCAAACATATCCAGGCCAACGTCATGCACTGAAATTTTACTCTCGGGGAAACTCTGGGAGCAACTTGCAGCAGGCTGTGAATCGTTGGAGACAGTGGCAAGATTTCTGGTTCAACGCAAGTAGGCACAACTGTGCTCAGTTCTGTCGAGCAGAGCAAAAGTTGTCTCAAAGCATTTCAGAGTGTCGGAAAAGAACTCTTCTGTGTACGGTTGTGGTCTTTCTGGTATTCTTGTACTCAGGAATACCTCGTGAGTCACCATCGAGTCTGGGTTCCCTGCTCAGGTCCAATGGGTAATGGTGGGACCCTCTAATCTGTGACCCATAGCGTCTTATGGGAACTTCCTCTCTCCTTAGTGTTCCCCTTAGTTACCTTGTAGTTGAGCTCCATACAGCATGCTACGGTGTGAGAATAGTAGCCAAGGCCTTTTACGGGCTGCCCAGTGAAGACGTTCTAGGTTCATCCAGGTGTCCTCACAAACCACCCACGTGAAGCAATCCCACATTTACGGGAAGCAATTGGACACGTGCTGCGCGGAACTTGTCACCGTGGTCGTAAACACCTATTGAGGGGCCGCCGGTAGTTATTGCCGTGAAGGTACGCCGGCTCCACGTGCTCATGAAATGGGGGAATAACACATTCTCTGATGGTAATGTGTAGACCGCGAGGCCTATATGGGACGTATATGCGGCCTGCTGCCTAGTCTTCGGCTATGCTCTTCCAAGTGTGCTTTTCAAGGGAGAAAGACCTACCTGATTCCCAGACCTGTATTGACACTTTGCAGAAATGGGGAACACTACCATAGGAGGCATGGCCTCCAAAGAGTAAAACTCCCAGTTTCTCAAAAGGCATCGCATAGAGCATTGGAGACACAGTGTTCTTTTGGAAACCGGAGGTTCAGGCCCAAGGTGCTGCTTCTCGTAAAGTGTTGCAGGGATTCGTATTACTGCCATCGGCATCCTTAAGAATTTAGTTCCCGTCAAAACCGTGTGGCAAGGGCGCGTGCAAGTGACTGCTCTTCACACGGCTTGGGAAGGCACGTGTCTCCGGTAGGACCAGTACCGGTCTCTTTCAACAGACACCCGGGACATGTCATGCACATTGACTTTCACGTCAGCCACAACACATGGAGTAACGTGCAGCAGCTGGTCACTAGTTGGAGACATCGTCCAGATTTCTGCTTCCAAGGAGGCATGTACTTTGCTGCTCACGTGTGTCGTCGAAAGCAAAACGGGTCTCAAAGGCGTTCAGAGAGTTGGCCAAGTCTTCCTTTGCACTCTATGGACCTTTGTGCTCTTTCATGCTTTAGGGTACTTGGCAATACCTAGAGAGGCAGCATAGAGAAACGGCCCCTTACAGCAGGTCGAACTGAAACAAGATTGACCTTTTGGCCCCCTTGCTTAGCATCTTCTCTTAACTTTATACCTTCCAAGTGTCCCACACTGGGTGAACTGTAGCTCTGCTCCAAACAGGATGACTCGAGGAAAGAATGGCAGCCCATGTCTCTTACCTGCTCCCGTGGGAAGAGATCCTGGGACTGTTCAGGATTCCACTACAACCATGGCATGAAGAAACACACAGTGGCTTCCCAGCCTCTGCAGGAAGGAGAAATACACAGGCTGTTGACGCTGTAGTGACTGCAGCCCTAAATTGCTAGTAGTGAGATTGTACTCATTAATCCTGAGAACATGATTCCTGCTCCACTTCCTGAAAACAAGGATGATCAAAGGCTCTAGCACGTTGTGGTGCCACCGGGGAGCCCTATAGGGTCAGGAGACTGGGAGTGTTTCGCACGCTGAGGCCGGGCTGGGAACAGGGTTATCTGAAAGTTAGTAACAGAAATCTGTCTTCCGAAACCTGTATTCACTAGTTCCACAAACCTGAAACACTACCCGACGAGGAAAAGCACTGGGAGGGAAAACGTCCATGTTTCAGCCAAGGCACATGAAGGACATTGGAGACACATTGTTGCTTCCAAGTATGTAGATTCGGGCCCGAGGTATGACTACTTGTAAACTGTTTGGAGGACTCGTACTTCTGTCATCTCCACACCTCAGAGTGTCGCTGCATTGGGTACTTGTTACATTGGTATTTTGCACGGAGAGGTGCGCCGCATGGCATGGTAAGGCAGGTGTCTCCTGCAGTACACGTATTTTTCTCTTTCAACGATCTCCAGGGCAATGTCAGGCACAGCAATTTTCTTCTCGGTTAAAATCCTGGAGCAACGTGCGGCAGGACATGAATAGTTGGAGACAGTGGTAAGATATCTGGTGCAGTGGATGAAGGCACAGCTGTGCTCAGTTATGTCGTGCAGAGCCAAAGTCGTCTCAAAGCATTTCAGGGTGTCAGCAAAGGCCTCTTCCGTGAACCTTTCGTGCTTGCTTGGTTTCTTGTCCTCAGGAATACCTAGCGAGTCACTGTAGACTAAGGGTTCCCGGCAGCAGTTCTAACAGGAAGTAGTGCGACCCTGTAGTCCGTGACCCATAGCATCATCAGAAAACCACCTCTGTCCCGAGGGTTCCCTTCCTGACCTCGTAATTCTGATCCACACTGCAGGCTACGACGTACGAATAGTAGCCAAGCCCGTTTACCTGCTGCCCGGTGAAGAGGTTCGAGGTCGATCCGTGTGTCCTCAGAGACCACCCGCGTGGAGTCATCCCACCTTTGTGGGAAGCAAGTCGACCTGTGCTGCAGGGAACTTGTCAAGCGGGTCCTAAACTCCTCTTGAAGGGCCGCTGGTAATTGCTCCCGTGAACGTACGGTAGCTCCACTTGCTCGTGAAAAGGGGGAATCACAGATAGTGCGAAGGTAATGTGTAGCCTGGGTGGGCTATAGGGGAAAGATAGGTGGCTTGCTGCCTGGGGTAAGGATAAGCTCTGCCAAGTGTGTTTTTCAAGAGAGAAAGACCTAGCTGATTCCAAGACCTGTACTGACATTTTGCAGAAATGAGGAACACCACCGTATGTGTCATGGCCTCCTAACAGTAAAACCCCTCGCTTCTCCCAAGGCACGTAATACAGCGTTGGAGACACAGTGTTGTTTTGGAATCCGGAGATTCAGGCCAAGGTGCTGCTTCTCATAAACTGTTTCAGGGATTCGTATTATGGCCATCTCCACCCCTAAGAATTCAGCTCCCCGTCAAACCCGTGTTGCAAGGGCGCGTTCAAGTGACGCCTCTTCCCACCGCTTGGGAAGGCAGGTGTGTCCTGTGGCACCAGCTCTGCTCTCTTTCAACCAACACCAGGGACATGTCAGGCACATGACTTTTGGGGCTGCCAGAACTCATGGAGAATCGTGTAGAGGCTGGTGAATAGTTGGAGACAGCATCAAGATTTCTGGTTCCATGGAGGTATGCACTACGCTGCTCACCTCTGTGTTCGAAAGCAAAATGGGTCTCAAAGGCTTTCAGAGAGTTGGCTAAGGCGTCCTTTGCTCTCTGTGCACCTTCGTGCCCTGTCATGTTTCACGGTACTTGGGAATACCTAGAGAGGCACCGTCGAGAAGAGGTTCCCTGCAGCAGGTCGAACGGAAACAAGTTTTACCTTTGGTCTCCCGTGCTTAGTTAGCATCTTCTCTAAACTTCCTACCTCCCAAGGGGCCTGCTGGGTGACCGGTACTTCATTTCCAAACAGGAGGACTCGAGGAGAGATGGCAGCCCATGCTGTTTAAGTGCTCCAGAGTGAAGAGATTCTGGACCGTTCAGGAGCTCTCTAAAAGCATGGCATGAAGAAACACGCAGTGGCATCCAAGCCTCTTCAGGAAGGAGAACTACCCGGGCTGCGGCAGTTGACTGACTCTTGCCCTAAACTGCTGGTAATGAGGTTTTCATAATACATCCTGAGAACATGATTTGAACTCCACTTCTGAAGACAAGGATGAGCCAAGGCTCTAGACGTTAAGATGCTACGTGGGAGGCCCATATGGGAAGGAAAGGAGGCGTGCTCTTCACGCTGAAGCCGGGATCAGCACAGCATGCTTTGGGATTGGAGACCCATACCTATCCCCGATAACTCTATTGACTAGTTCTACAAACATGAGACACTAACCTAAAGGAAAAGTATTGCGATAGAAAACGTGCATCTTTGTGCCAAGGCACATGAAGTACATTGCAGACTCAGTGTTGCTTCTACGTACGTAGCGTAGCACCCTAGGTATGGCTACTCGTAAACTGTTTGGAAGACTCGTACAGAGTGTCATCTCCCCACCTCACCATTTGACTGCATTAGGTACTTGTTTCATAGGTATTTTGCACTGAGGTCTGTGCAGAATGGCATGCTAAGGCAGGAGTCTCCTGCAGTACAGGTTGGTTTCTCTTTCAAACATATCCAGGCCAACGTCATGCACTGAAATTTTACTCTCGGGGAAACTCTGGGAGCAACTTGCAGCAGGCTGTGAATCGTTGGAGACAGTGGCAAGATTTCTGGTTCAACGCAAGTAGGCACAACTGTGCTCAGTTCTGTCGAGCAGAGCAAAAGTTGTCTCAAAGCATTTCAGAGTGTCGGAAAAGAACTCTTCTGTGTACGGTTGTGCTCTTTCTGGTATTCTTGTACTCAGGAATACCTCGTGAGTCACCATCGAGTCTGGGTTCCCTGCTCAGGTCCAATGGGTAATGGTGGGACCCTCTAATCTGTGACCCATAGCGTCTTATGGGAACTTCCTCTCTCCTTAGTGTTCCCCTTAGTTACCTTGTAGTTGAGCTCCATACAGCATGCTACGGTGTGAGAATAGTAGCCAAGGCCTTTTACGGGCTGCCCAGTGAAGACGTTCTAGGTTCATCCAGGTGTCCTCATAAACCACCCACGTGAAGCAATCCCACATTTACGGGAAGCAATTGGACACGTGCTGCGCGGAACTTGTCACCGTGGTCGTAAACACCTATTGAGGGGCCGCCGGTAGTTATTGACATGAAGGTACGCCGGCTCCACGTGCTCATGAAATGGGGGAATAACACATTCTCTGATGGTAATGTGTAGACCGCGAGGCCTATATGGGACGTATATGCGGCCTGCTGCCTAGTCTTCGGCTATGCTCTTCCAAGTGTGCTTTTCAAGGGAGAAAGACCTACCTGATTCCCAGACCTGTATTGACACTTTGCAGAAATGGGGAACACTACCATAGGAGGCATGGCCTCCAAAGAGTAAAACTCCCAGTTTCTCAAAAGGCATCGCATAGAGCATTGGAGACACAGTGTTCTTTTGGAAACCGGAGGTTCAGGCCCAAGGTGCTGCTTCTCGTAAAGTGTTGCAGGGATTCGTATTACTGCCATCGGCATCCTTAAGAATTTAGTTCCCGTCAAAACCGTGTGGCAAGGGCGCGTGCAAGTGACTGCTCTTCACACGGCTTGGGAAGGCACGTGTCTCCGGTAGGACCAGTACCGGTCTCTTTCAACAGACACCCGGGACATGTCATGCACATTGACTTTCACGTCAGCCACAACACATGGAGTAACGTGCAGCAGCTGGTCACTAGTTGGAGACATCGTCCAGATTTCTGCTTCCAAGGAGGCATGTACTTTGCTGCTCACGTGTGTCGTCGAAAGCAAAACGGGTCTCAAAGGCGTTCAGAGAGTTGGCCAAGTCTTCCTTTGCACTCTATGGACCTTTGTGCTCTTTCATGCTTTAGGGTACTTGGCAATACCTAGAGAGGCAGCATAGAGAAACGGCCCCTTACAGCAGGTCGAACTGAAACAAGATTGACCTTTTGGCCCCCTTGCTTAGCATCTTCTCTTAACTTTATACCTTCCAAGTGTCCCACACTGGGTGAACTGTAGCTCTGCTCCAAACAGGATGACTCGAGGAAAGAATGGCAGCCCATGTCTCTTACCTGCTCCCGTGGGAAGAGATCCTGGGACTGTTCAGGATTCCACTACAACCATGGCATGAAGAAACACACAGTGGCTTCCCAGCCTCTGCAGGAAGGAGAAATACACAGGCTGTTGACGCTGTAGTGACTGCAGCCCTAAATTGCTAGTAGTGAGATTGTACTCATTAATCCTGAGAACATGATTCCTGCTCCACTTCCTGAAAACAAGGATGATCAAAGGCTCTAGCACGTTGTGGTGCCACCGGGGAGCCCTATAGGGTCAGGAGACTGGGAGTGTTTCGCACGCTGAGGCCGGGCTGGGAACAGGGTTATCTGAAAGTTAGTAACAGAAATCTGTCTTCCGAAACCTGTATTCACTAGTTCCACAAACCTGAAACACTACCCGACGAGGAAAAGCACTGGGAGGGAAAACGTCCATGTTTCAGCCAAGGCACATGAAGGACATTGGAGACACATTGTTGCTTCCAAGTATGTAGATTCGGGCCCGAGGTATGACTACTTGTAAACTGTTTGGAGGACTCGTACTTCTGTCATCTCCACACCTCAGAGTGTCGCTGCATTGGGTACTTGTTACATTGGTATTTTGCACGGAGAGGTGCGCCGCATGGCATGGTAAGGCAGGTGTCTCCTGCAGTACACGTATTTTTCTCTTTCAACGATCTCCAGGGCAATGTCAGGCACAGCAATTTTCTTCTCGGTTAAAATCCTGGAGCAACGTGCGGCAGGACATGAATAGTTGGAGACAGTGGTAAGATATCTGGTGCAGTGGATGAAGGCACAGCTGTGCTCAGTTATGTCGTGCAGAGCCAAAGTCGTCTCAAAGCATTTCAGGGTGTCAGCAAAGGCCTCTTCCGTGAACCTTTCGTGCTTGCTTGGTTTCTTGTCCTCAGGAATACCTAGCGAGTCACTGTAGACTAAGGGTTCCCGGCAGCAGTTCTAACAGGAAGTAGTGCGACCCTGTAGTCCGTGACCCATAGCATCATCAGAAAACCACCTCTGTCCCGAGGGTTCCCTTCCTGACCTCGTAATTCTGATCCACACTGCAGGCTACGACGTACGAATAGTAGCCAAGCCCGTTTACCTGCTGCCCGGTGAAGAGGTTCGAGGTCGATCCGTGTGTCCTCAGAGACCACCCGCGTGGAGTCATCCCACCTTTGTGGGAAGCAAGTCGACCTGTGCTGCAGGGAACTTGTCAAGCGGGTCCTAAACTCCTCTTGAAGGGCCGCTGGTAATTGCTCCCGTGAACGTACGGTAGCTCCACTTGCTCGTGAAAAGGGGGAATCACAGATAGTGCGAAGGTAATGTGTAGCCTGGGTGGGCTATAGGGGAAAGATAGGTGGCTTGCTGCCTGGGGTAAGGATAAGCTCTGCCAAGTGTGTTTTTCAAGAGAGAAAGACCTAGCTGATTCCAAGACCTGTACTGACATTTTGCAGAAATGAGGAACACCACCGTATGTGTCATGGCCTCCTAACAGTAAAACCCCTCGCTTCTCCCAAGGCACGTAATACAGCGTTGGAGACACAGTGTTGTTTTGGAATCCGGAGATTCAGGCCAAGGTGCTGCTTCTCATAAACTGTTTCAGGGATTCGTATTATGGCCATCTCCACCCCTAAGAATTCAGCTCCCCGTCAAACCCGTGTTGCAAGGGCGCGTTCAAGTGACGCCTCTTCCCACCGCTTGGGAAGGCAGGTGTGTCCTGTGGCACCAGCTCTGCTCTCTTTCAACCAACACCAGGGACATGTCAGGCACATGACTTTTGGGGCTGCCAGAACTCATGGAGAATCGTGTAGAGGCTGGTGAATAGTTGGAGACAGCATCAAGATTTCTGGTTCCATGGAGGTATGCACTACGCTGCTCACCTCTGTGTTCGAAAGCAAAATGGGTCTCAAAGGCTTTCAGAGAGTTGGCTAAGGCGTCCTTTGCTCTCTGTGCACCTTCGTGCCCTGTCATGTTTCACGGTACTTGGGAATACCTAGAGAGGCACCGTCGAGAAGAGGTTCCCTGCAGCAGGTCGAACGGAAACAAGTTTTACCTTTGGTCTCCCGTGCTTAGTTAGCATCTTCTCTAAACTTCCTACCTCCCAAGGGGCCTGCTGGGTGACCGGTACTTCATTTCCAAACAGGAGGACTCGAGGAGAGATGGCAGCCCATGCTGTTTAAGTGCTCCAGAGTGAAGAGATTCTGGACCGTTCAGGAGCTCTCTAAAAGCATGGCATGAAGAAACACGCAGTGGCATCCAAGCCTCTTCAGGAAGGAGAACTACCCGGGCTGCGGCAGTTGACTGACTCTTGCCCTAAACTGCTGGTAATGAGGTTTTCATAATACATCCTGAGAACATGATTTGAACTCCACTTCTGAAGACAAGGATGAGCCAAGGCTCTAGACGTTAAGATGCTACGTGGGAGGCCCATATGGGAAGGAAAGGAGGCGTGCTCTTCACGCTGAAGCCGGGATCAGCACAGCATGCTTTGGGATTGGAGACCCATACCTATCCCCGATAACTCTATTGACTAGTTCTACAAACATGAGACACTAACCTAAAGGAAAAGTATTGCGATAGAAAACGTGCATCTTTGTGCCAAGGCACATGAAGTACATTGCAGACTCAGTGTTGCTTCTACGTACGTAGCGTAGCACCCTAGGTATGGCTACTCGTAAACTGTTTGGAAGACTCGTACAGAGTGTCATCTCCCCACCTCACCATTTGACTGCATTAGGTACTTGTTTCATAGGTATTTTGCACTGAGGTCTGTGCAGAATGGCATGCTAAGGCAGGAGTCTCCTGCAGTACAGGTTGGTTTCTCTTTCAAACATATCCAGGCCAACGTCATGCACTGAAATTTTACTCTCGGGGAAACTCTGGGAGCAACTTGCAGCAGGCTGTGAATCGTTGGAGACAGTGGCAAGATTTCTGGTTCAACGCAAGTAGGCACAACTGTGCTCAGTTCTGTCGAGCAGAGCAAAAGTTGTCTCAAAGCATTTCAGAGTGTCGGAAAAGAACTCTTCTGTGTACGGTTGTGCTCTTTCTGGTATTCTTGTACTCAGGAATACCTCGTGAGTCACCATCGAGTCTGGGTTCCCTGCTCAGGTCCAATGGGTAATGGTGGGACCCTCTAATCTGTGACCCATAGCGTCTTATGGGAACTTCCTCTCTCCTTAGTGTTCCCCTTAGTTACCTTGTAGTTGAGCTCCATACAGCATGCTACGGTGTGAGAATAGTAGCCAAGGCCTTTTACGGGCTGCCCAGTGAAGACGTTCTAGGTTCATCCAGGTGTCCTCACAAACCACCCACGTGAAGCAATCCCACATTTACGGGAAGCAATTGGACACGTGCTGCGCGGAACTTGTCACCGTGGTCGTAAACACCTATTGATGGGCCGCCGGTAGTTATTGCCGTGAAGGTACGCCGGCTCCACGTGCTCATGAAATGGGGGAATAACACATTCTCTGATGGTAATGTGTAGACCGCGAGGCCTATATGGGACGTATATGCGGCCTGCTGCCTAGTCTTCGGCTATGCTCTTCCAAGTGTGCTTTTCAAGGGAGAAAGACCTACCTGATTCCCAGACCTGTATTGACACTTTGCAGAAATGGGGAACACTACCATAGGAGGCATGGCCTCCAAAGAGTAAAACTCCCAGTTTCTCAAAAGGCATCGCATAGAGCATTGGAGACACAGTGTTCTTTTGGAAACCGGAGGTTCAGGCCCAAGGTGCTGCTTCTCGTAAAGTGTTGCAGGGATTCGTATTACTGCCATCGGCATCCTTAAGAATTTAGCTCCCCGTCAAAACCGTGTGGCAAGGGCGCGTGCAAGTGACTGCTCTTCACACGGCTTGGGAAGGCACGTGTCTCCGGTAGGACCAGTACCGGTCTCTTTCAACAGACACCCGGGACATGTCATGCACATTGACTTTCACGTCAGCCACAACACATGGAGTAACGTGCAGCAGCTGGTCACTAGTTGGAGACATCGTCCAGATTTCTGCTTCCAAGGAGGCATGTACTTTGCTGCTCACATCTGTCGTTGAAAGCAAAACGGGTCTCAAAGGCGTTCAGAGAGTTGGCCAAGTCTTCCTTTGCACTCTATGGACCTTTGTGCTCTTTCATGCTTTAGGGTACTTGGCAATACCTAGAGAGGCAGCATAGAGAAACGGCCCCTTACAGCAGGTCGAACTGAAACAAGATTGACCTTTTGGCCCCCTTGCTTAGCATCTTCTCTTAACTTTATACCTTCCAAGTGTCCCACACTGGGTGAACTGTAGCTCTGCTCCAAACAGGATGACTCGAGGAAAGAATGGCAGCCCATGTCTCTTACCTGCTCCCGTGGGAAGAGATCCTGGGACTGTTCAGGATTCCACTACAACCATGGCATGAAGAAACACACAGTGGCTTCCCAGCCTCTGCAGGAAGGAGAAATGCACAGGCTGTTGACGCTGTAGTGACTGCAGCCCTAAAGTGCTAGTAGTGAGATTGTACTCATTAATCCTGAGAACCTGATTCCTGCTCCACTTCCTGAAAACAAGGATGATCAAAGGCTCTAGCACGTTGTGGTGCCACCGGGGAGCCCTATAGGGTCAGGAGACTGGGAGTGTTTCGCACGCTGAGGCCGGGCTCAGCACAGGGTTATCTGAAAGTTAGTAACAGAAACCTGTCTTCCGAAACCTGTATTCACTAGTTCCACAAACCTGAAACACTACCCGACGAGGAAAAGCACTGGGAGGGAAAACGTCCATGTTTCAGCCAAGGCACATGAAGGACATTGGAGACACATTGTTGCTTCCAAGTATGTAGATTCGGGCCCGAGGTATGACTACTTGTAAACTGTTTGGAGGACTCGTACTACTGTCATCTCCACACCTCAGAGTGTCGCTGCATTGGGTACTTGTTACATTGGTATTTTGCACGGAGAGGTGCGCCGCATGGCATGGTAAGGCAGGTGTCTCCTGCAGTACACGTATTTTTCTCTTTCAACGATCTCCAGGGCAATGTCAGGCACAGCAATTTTCTTCTCGGTTAAAATCCTGGAGCAACGTGCTGCAGGACATGAATAGTTGGAGACAGTGGTAAGATATCTGGTGCAGTGGACGAAGGCACAGCTGTGCTCAGTTATGTCGTGCAGAGCCAAAGTCGTCTCAAAGCATTTCAGGGTGTCAGCAAAGGCCTCTTCCGTGAACCTTTCGTGCTTGCTTGGTTTCTTGTCCTCAGGAATACCTAGCGAGTCACTGTAGACTAAGGGTTCCCGGCAGCAGTTCTAACAGGAAGTAGTGCGACCCTGTAGTCCGTGACCCATAGCATCATCAGAAAACCAACTCTTTCCCGAGGGTTCCCTTCCTGACCTCGTAATTCTGATCCACACTGCAGGCTACGACGTACGAATAGTAGCCAAGCCCGTTTACCTGCTGCCCGGTGAAGAGGTTCGAGGTCGATCCGTGTGTCCTCAGAGACCACCCGCGTGGAGTCATCCCACCTTTGTGGGAAGCAAGTCGACCCGTGCTGCAGGGAACTTGTCAAGCGGGTCCTAAACTCCTCTTGAAGGGCCGCTGGTAATTACTCCCGTGAAGGTACGGCAGCTCCACTTGCTCGTGAAAAGGGGGAATCACAGAGAGTGCGAAGGTAATGTGTAGCCTGGGTGGGCTATAGGGGAAAGATAGGTGGCTTGCTGCCTGGGCTAAGGATAAGCTCTGCCAAGTGTGTTTTTCAAGAGAGAAAGACCTACCTGATTCCAGGACCTGTACTGACATTTTGCAGAAACGATGAACACCACCGTATGTGGCATGGCCTCCTAAGAGTAAAACTCCTCGCTTCTCCCAAGGCACGTAATACAGCGTTGGAGACACAGTGTTGTTTTGGAATCCGGAGATTCAGGACAAGGTGCTGCTTCTCATAAACTGTTTCAGGGATTCGTATTATGGCCATCTCCACCCCTAAGAGTTCAGCTCCCCGTCAAACCCGTGTTGCAAGGGCGCGTTCAAGTGACGCCTCTTCCCACCGCTTGGGAAGGCAGGTGTGTCCTGTGGCACCAGCTCTGCTCTCTTTCAACCAACACCAGGGACATGTCAGGCACATGACTTTTGGGGCTGGCAGAACTCATGGAGAATCGTGTAGCAGCTGGTGAATAGTTGGAGACAGCGTCAAGATTTCTGGTTCCATGGAGGTATGCACTACGCTGCTCACCTCTGTGTTCGAAAGCAAAATGGGTCTCAAAGGCTTTCAGAGAGTTGGCTAAGGCGTCCTTTGCTCTCTGTGCACCTTCGTGCCCTGTCATGTTTCACGGTACTTGGGAATACCTAGAGAGGCACCGTCAAGAAGAGGTTCCCTGCAGCAGGTCGAACGGAAACAAGTTTTACCTTTAGTCTCCCGTGCTTAGTTAGCATCTTCTCTAAACTTCCTACCTCCCAAGGGGCCTGCTGGGTGACCGGTACTTCATTTCCAAACAGGAGGACTCGAGGAGAGATGGCAGCCCATGCTGTTTAAGTGCTCCAGAGTGAAGAGATTCTGGACCGTTCAGGAGCTCTCTAAAAGCATGGCATGAAGAAACACGCAGTGGCATCCAAGCCTCTTCAGGAAGGAGAACTACCCGGGCTGCGGCAGTTGACTGACTCTTGCCCTAAACTGCTGGTAATGAGGTTTTCATAATACATCCTGAGAACATGATTTGAACTCCACTTCTGAAGACAAGGATGAGCCAAGGCTCTAGACGTTAAGATGCTACGTGGGAGGCCCATATGGGAAGGAAAGGAGGCGTGCTCTTCACGCTGAAGCCGGGATCAGCACAGCATGCTTTGGGATTGGAGACCCATACCTATCCCCGATAACTCTATTGACTAGTTCTACAAACATGAGACACTAACCTAAAGGAAAAGTATTGCGATAGAAAACGTGCATCTTTGTGCCAAGGCACATGAAGTACATTGCAGACTCAGTGTTGCTTCTACGTACGTAGCGTAGCACCCTAGGTATGGCTACTCGTAAACTGTTTGGAAGACTCGTACAGAGTGTCATCTCCCCACCTCACCATTTGACTGCATTAGGTACTTGTTTCATAGGTATTTTGCACTGAGGTCTGTGCAGAATGGCATGCTAAGGCAGGAGTCTCCTGCAGTACAGGTTGGTTTCTCTTTCAAACATATCCAGGCCAACGTCATGCACTGAAATTTTACTCTCGGGGAAACTCTGGGAGCAACTTGCAGCAGGCTGTGAATCGTTGGAGACAGTGGCAAGATTTCTGGTTCAACGCAAGTAGGCACAACTGTGCTCAGTTCTGTCGAGCAGAGCAAAAGTTGTCTCAAAGCATTTCAGAGTGTCGGAAAAGAACTCTTCTGTGTACGGTTGTGCTCTTTCTGGTATTCTTGTACTCAGGAATACCTCGTGAGTCACCATCGAGTCTGGGTTCCCTGCTCAGGTCCAATGGGTAATGGTGGGACCCTCTAATCTGTGACCCATAGCGTCTTATGGGAACTTCCTCTCTCCTTAGTGTTCCCCTTAGTTACCTTGTAGTTGAGCTCCATACAGCATGCTACGGTGTGAGAATAGTAGCCAAGGCCTTTTACGGGCTGCCCAGTGAAGACGTTCTAGGTTCATCCAGGTGTCCTCACAAACCACCCACGTGAAGCAATCCCACATTTACGGGAAGCAATTGGACACGTGCTGCGCGGAACTTGTCACCGTGGTCGTAAACACCTATTGATGGGCCGCCGGTAGTTATTGCCGTGAAGGTACGCCGGCTCCACGTGCTCATGAAATGGGGGAATAACACATTCTCTGATGGTAATGTGTAGACCGCGAGGCCTATATGGGACGTATATGCGGCCTGCTGCCTAGTCTTCGGCTATGCTCTTCCAAGTGTGCTTTTCAAGGGAGAAAGACCTACCTGATTCCCAGACCTGTATTGACACTTTGCAGAAATGGGGAACACTACCATAGGAGGCATGGCCTCCAAAGAGTAAAACTCCCAGTTTCTCAAAAGGCATCGCATAGAGCATTGGAGACACAGTGTTCTTTTGGAAACCGGAGGTTCAGGCCCAAGGTGCTGCTTCTCGTAAAGTGTTGCAGGGATTCGTATTACTGCCATCGGCATCCTTAAGAATTTAGCTCCCCGTCAAAACCGTGTGGCAAGGGCGCGTGCAAGTGACTGCTCTTCACACGGCTTGGGAAGGCACGTGTCTCCGGTAGGACCAGTACCGGTCTCTTTCAACAGACACCCGGGACATGTCATGCACATTGACTTTCACGTCAGCCACAACACATGGAGTAACGTGCAGCAGCTGGTCACTAGTTGGAGACATCGTCCAGATTTCTGCTTCCAAGGAGGCATGTACTTTGCTGCTCACGTGTGTCGTTGAAAGCAAAACGGGTCTCAAAGGCGTTCAGAGAGTTGGCCAAGTCTTCCTTTGCACTCTATGGACCTTTGTGCTCTTTCATGCTTTAGGGTACTTGGCAATACCTAGAGAGGCAGCATAGAGAAACGGCCCCTTACAGCAGGTCGAACTGAAACAAGATTGACCTTTTGGCCCCCTTGCTTAGCATCTTCTCTTAACTTTATACCTTCCAAGTGTCCCACACTGGGTGAACTGTAGCTCTGCTCCAAACAGGATGACTCGAGGAAAGAATGGCAGCCCATGTCTCTTACCTGCTCCCGTGGGAAGAGATCCTGGGACTGTTCAGGATTCCACTACAACCATGGCATGAAGAAACACACAGTGGCTTCCCAGCCTCTGCAGGAAGGAGAAATGCACAGGCTGTTGACGTTGTAGTGACTGCAGCCCTAAAGTGCTAGTAGTGAGATTGTACTCATTAATCCTGAGAACCTGATTCCTGCTCCACTTCCTGAAAACAAGGATGATCAAAGGCTCTAGCACGTTGTGGTGCCACCGGGGAGCCCTATAGCGTCAGGAGACTGGGAGTGTTTCGCACGCTGAGGCCGGGCTCAGCACAGGGTTATCTGAAAGTTAGTAACAGAAACCTGTCTTCCGAAACCTGTATTCACTAGTTCCACAAACCTGAAACACTACCCGACGAGGAAAAGCACTGGGAGGGAAAACGTCCATGTTTCAGCCAAGGCACATGAAGGACATTGGAGACACATTGTTGCTTCCAAGTATGTAGATTCGGGCCCGAGGTATGACTACTTGTAAACTGTTTGGAGGACTCGTACTACTGTCATCTCCACACCTCAGAGTGTCGCTGCATTGGGTACTTGTTACATTGGTATTTTGCACGGAGAGGTGCGCCGCATGGCATGGTAAGGCAGGTGTCTCCTGCAGTACACGTATTTTTCTCTTTCAACGATCTCCAGGGCAATGTCAGGCACAGCAATTTTCTTCTCGGTTAAAATCCTGGAGCAACGTGCTGCAGGACATGAATAGTTGGAGACAGTGGTTAGATTTCTGGTGCAGTGGACGAAGGCACAGCTGTGCTCAGTTATGTCGTGCAGAGCCAAAGTCGTCTCAAAGCATTTCAGGGTGTCAGCAAAGGCCTCTTCCGTGAACCTTTCGTGCTTGCTTGGTTTCTTGTCCTCAGGAATACCTAGCGAGTCACTGTAGACTAAGGGTTCCCGGCAGCAGTTCTAACAGGAAGTAGTGCGACCCTGTAGTCCGTGACCCATAGCATCATCAGAAAACCAACTCTTTCCCGAGGGTTCCCTTCCTGACCTCGTAATTCTGATCCACACTGCAGGCTATGACGTACGAATAGTAGCCAAGCCCGTTTACCTGCTGCCCGGTGAAGAGGTTCGAGGTCGATCCG
The DNA here is from genome assembly GCF_026419965.1 of Kogia breviceps. NCBI lineage: Eukaryota > Metazoa > Chordata > Mammalia > Artiodactyla > Physeteridae > Kogia > Kogia breviceps. The sequence goes on from NC_081324.1 coordinate 31,436,137, forward strand.
TGTGTCCTCAGAGACCACCCGCGTGGAGTCATCCCACCTTTGTGGGAAGCAAGTCGACCCGTGCTGCAGGGAACTTGTCAAGCGGGTCCTAAACTCCTCTTGAAGGGCCGCTGGTAATTACTCCCGTGAAGGTACGGCAGCTCCACTTGCTCGTGAAAAGGGGGAATCACAGAGAGTGCGAAGGTAATGTGTAGCCTGGGTGGGCTATAGGGGAAAGATAGGTGGCTTGCTGCCTGGGCTAAGGATAAGCTCTGCCAAGTGTGTTTTTCAAGAGAGAAAGACCTACCTGATTCCAGGACCTGTACTGACATTTTGCAGAAACGATGAACACCATCGTATGTGGCATGGCCTCCTAAGAGTAAAACTCCTCGCTTCTCCCAAGGCACGTAATACAGCGTTGGAGACACAGTGTTGTTTTGGAATCTGGAGATTCAGGACAAGGTGCTGCTTCTCATAAACTGTTTCAGGGATTCGTATTATGGCCATCTCCACCCCTAAGAGTTCAGCTCCCCGTCAAACCCGTGTTGCAAGGGCGTGTTCAAGTGACGCCTCTTCCCACCGCTTGGGAAGGCAGGTGTGTCCTGTGGCACCAGCTCTGCTCTCTTTCAACCAACACCAGGGACATGTCAGGCACATGACTTTTGGGGCTGGCAGAACTCATGGAGAATCGTGTAGCAGCTGGTGAATAGTTGGAGACAGCGTCAAGATTTCTGGTTCCATGGAGGTATGCACTACGCTGCTCACCTCTGTGTTCGAAAGCAAAATGGGTCTCAAAGGCTTTCAGAGAGTTGGCTAAGGCGTCCTTTGCTCTCTGTGCACCTTCGTGCCCTGTCATGTTTCACGGTACTTGGGAATACCTAGAGAGGCACCGTCAAGAAGAGGTTCCCTGCAGCAGGTCGAACGGAAACAAGTTTTACCTTTAGTCTCCCGTGCTTAGTTAGCATCTTCTCTAAACTTCCTACCTCCCAAGGGGCCTGCTGGGTGACCGGTACTTCATTTCCAAACAGGAGGACTCGAGGAGAGATGGCAGCCCATGCTGTTTAAGTGCTCCAGAGTGAAGAGATTCTGGACCGTTCAGGAGCTCTCTAAAAGCATGGCATGAAGAAACACGCAGTGGCATCCAAGCCTCTTCAGGAAGGAGAACTACCCGGGCTGCGGCAGTTTACTGACTCTTGCCCTAAACTGCTGGTAATGAGGTTTTCATAATACATCCTGAGAACATGATTTGAACTCCACTTCTGAAGACAAGGATGAGCCAAGGCTCTAGACGTTAAGATGCTACGTGGGAGGCCCATATGGGAAGGCAAGGAGGCGTGCTCTTCACGCTGAAGCCGGGATCAGCACAGCATGCTTTGGGATTGGAGACCCATACCTATCCCCGATAACTCTATTGACTAGTTCTACAAACATGAGACACTAACCTAAAGGAAAAGTATTGCGATAGAAAACGTGCATCTTTGTGCCAAGGCACATGAAGTACATTGCAGACTCAGTGTTGCTTCTACGTACGTAGCGTAGCACCCTAGGTATGGCTACTCGTAAACTGTTTGGAAGACTCGTACAGAGTGTCATCTCCCCACCTCACCATTTGACTGCATTAGGTACTTGTTTCATAGGTATTTTGCACTGAGGTCTGTGCAGAATGGCATGCTAAGGCAGGAGTCTCCTGCAGTACAGGTTGGTTTCTCTTTCAAACATATCCAGGCCAACGTCATGCACTGAAATTTTACTCTCGGGGAAACTCTGGGAGCAACTTGCAGCAGGCTGTGAATCGTTGGAGACAGTGGCAAGATTTCTGGTTCAACGCAAGTAGGCACAACTGTGCTCAGTTCTGTCGAGCAGAGCAAAAGTTGTCTCAAAGCATTTCAGAGTGTCGGAAAAGAACTCTTCTGTGTACGGTTGTGCTCTTTCTGGTATTCTTGTACTCAGGAATACCTCGTGAGTCACCATCGAGTCTGGGTTCCCTGCTCAGGTCCAATGGGTAATGGTGGGACCCTCTAATCTGTGACCCATAGCGTCTTATGGGAACTTCCTCTCTCCTTAGTGTTCCCCTTAGTTACCTTGTAGTTGAGCTCCATACAGCATGCTACGGTGTGAGAATAGTAGCCAAGGCCTTTTACGGGCTGCCCAGTGAAGACGTTCTAGGTTCATCCAGGTGTCCTCACAAACCACCCACGTGAAGCAATCCCACATTTACGGGAAGCAATTGGACACGTGCTGCGCGGAACTTGTCACCGTGGTCGTAAACACCTATTGATGGGCCGCCGGTAGTTATTGCCGTGAAGGTACGCCGGCTCCACGTGCTCATGAAATGGGGGAATAACACATTCTCTGATGGTAATGTGTAGACCGCGAGGCCTATATGGGACGTATATGCGGCCTGCTGCCTAGTCTTCGGCTATGCTCTTCCAAGTGTGCTTTTCAAGGGAGAAAGACCTACCTGATTCCCAGACCTGTATTGACACTTTGCAGAAATGGGGAACACTACCATAGGAGGCATGGCCTCCAAAGAGTAAAACTCCCAGTTTCTCAAAAGGCATCGCATAGAGCATTGGAGACACAGTGTTCTTTTGGAAACCGGAGGTTCAGGCCCAAGGTGCTGCTTCTCGTAAAGTGTTGCAGGGATTCGTATTACTGCCATCGGCATCCTTAAGAATTTAGCTCCCCGTCAAAACCGTGTGGCAAGGGCGCGTGCAAGTGACTGCTCTTCACACGGCTTGGGAAGGCACGTGTCTCCGGTAGGACCAGTACCGGTCTCTTTCAACAGACACCCGGGACATGTCATGCACATTGACTTTCACGTCAGCCACAACACATGGAGTAACGTGCAGCAGCTGGTCACTAGTTGGAGACATCGTCCAGATTTCTGCTTCCAAGGAGGCATGTACTTTGCTGCTCACGTGTGTCGTTGAAAGCAAAACGGGTCTCAAAGGCGTTCAGAGAGTTGGCCAAGTCTTCCTTTGCACTCTATGGACCTTTGTGCTCTTTCATGCTTTAGGGTACTTGGCAATACCTAGAGAGGCAGCATAGAGAAACGGCCCCTTACAGCAGGTCGAACTGAAACAAGATTGACCTTTTGGCCCCCTTGCTTAGCATCTTCTCTTAACTTTATACCTTCCAAGTGTCCCACACTGGGTGAACTGTAGCTCTGCTCCAAACAGGATGACTCGAGGAAAGAATGGCAGCCCATGTCTCTTACCTGCTCCCGTGGGAAGAGATCCTGGGACTGTTCAGGATTCCACTACAACCATGGCATGAAGAAACACACAGTGGCTTCCCAGCCTCTGCAGGAAGGAGAAATGCACAGGCTGTTGACGTTGTAGTGACTGCAGCCCTAAAGTGCTAGTAGTGAGATTGTACTCATTAATCCTGAGAACCTGATTCCTGCTCCACTTCCTGAAAACAAGGATGATCAAAGGCTCTAGCACGTTGTGGTGCCACCGGGGAGCCCTATAGGGTCAGGAGACTGGGAGTGTTTCGCACGCTGAGGCCGGGCTCAGCACAGGGTTATCTGAAAGTTAGTAACAGAAACCTGTCTTCCGAAACCTGTATTCACTAGTTCCACAAACCTGAAACACTACCCGACGAGGAAAAGCACTGGGAGGGAAAACGTCCATGTTTCAGCCAAGGCACATGAAGGACATTGGAGACACATTGTTGCTTCCAAGTATGTAGATTCGGGCCCGAGGTATGACTACTTGTAAACTGTTTGGAGGACTCGTACTACTGTCATCTCCACACCTCAGAGTGTCGCTGCATTGGGTACTTGTTACATTGGTATTTTGCACGGAGAGGTGCGCCGCATGGCATGGTAAGGCAGGTGTCTCCTGCAGTACACGTATTTTTCTCTTTCAACGATCTCCAGGGCAATGTCAGGCACAGCAATTTTCTTCTCGGTTAAAATCCTGGAGCAACGTGCTGCAGGACATGAATAGTTGGAGACAGTGGTAAGATATCTGGTGCAGTGGACGAAGGCACAGCTGTGCTCAGTTATGTCGTGCAGAGCCAAAGTCGTCTCAAAGCATTTCAGGGTGTCAGCAAAGGCCTCTTCCGTGAACCTTTCGTGCTTGCTTGGTTTCTTGTCCTCAGGAATACCTAGCGAGTCACTGTAGACTAAGGGTTCCCGGCAGCAGTTCTAACAGGAAGTAGTGCGACCCTGTAGTCCGTGACCCATAGCATCATCAGAAAACCAACTCTTTCCCGAGGGTTCCCTTCCTGACCTCGTAATTCTGATCCACACTGCAGGCTATGACGTACGAATAGTAGCCAAGCCCGTTTACCTGCTGCCCGGTGAAGAGGTTCGAGGTCGATCCGTGTGTCCTCAGAGACCACCCGCGTGGAGTCATCCCACCTTTGTGGGAAGCAAGTCGACCCGTGCTGCAGGGAACTTGTCAAGCGGGTCCTAAACTCCTCTTGAAGGGCCGCTGGTAATTACTCCCGTGAAGGTACGGCAGCTCCACTTGCTCGTGAAAAGGGGGAATCACAGAGAGTGCGAAGGTAATGTGTAGCCTGGGTGGGCTATAGGGGAAAGATAGGTGGCTTGCTGCCTGGGCTAAGGATAAGCTCTGCCAAGTGTGTTTTTCAAGAGAGAAAGACCTACCTGATTCCAGGACCTGTACTGACATTTTGCAGAAACGATGAACACCATCGTATGTGGCATGGCCTCCTAAGAGTAAAACTCCTCGCTTCTCCCAAGGCACGTAATACAGCGTTGGAGACACAGTGTTGTTTTGGAATCTGGAGATTCAGGACAAGGTGCTGCTTCTCATAAACTGTTTCAGGGATTCGTATTATGGCCATCTCCACCCCTAAGAGTTCAGCTCCCCGTCAAACCCGTGTTGCAAGGGCGTGTTCAAGTGACGCCTCTTCCCACCGCTTGGGAAGGCAGGTGTGTCCTGTGGCACCAGCTCTGCTCTCTTTCAACCAACACCAGGGACATGTCAGGCACATGACTTTTGGGGCTGGCAGAACTCATGGAGAATCGTGTAGCAGCTGGTGAATAGTTGGAGACAGCGTCAAGATTTCTGGTTCCATGGAGGTATGCACTACGCTGCTCACCTCTGTGTTCGAAAGCAAAATGGGTCTCAAAGGCTTTCAGAGAGTTGGCTAAGGCGTCCTTTGCTCTCTGTGCACCTTCGTGCCCTGTCATGTTTCACGGTACTTGGGAATACCTAGAGAGGCACCGTCAAGAAGAGGTTCCCTGCAGCAGGTCGAACGGAAACAAGTTTTACCTTTAGTCTCCCGTGCTTAGTTAGCATCTTCTCTAAACTTCCTACCTCCCAAGGGGCCTGCTGGGTGACCGGTACTTCATTTCCAAACAGGAGGACTCGAGGAGAGATGGCAGCCCATGCTGTTTAAGTGCTCCAGAGTGAAGAGATTCTGGACCGTTCAGGAGCTCTCTAAAAGCATGGCATGAAGAAACACGCAGTGGCATCCAAGCCTCTTCAGGAAGGAGAACTACCCGGGCTGCGGCAGTTGACTGACTCTTGCCCTAAACTGCTGGTAATGAGGTTTTCATAATACATCCTGAGAACATGATTTGAACTCCACTTCTGAAGACAAGGATGAGCCAAGGCTCTAGACGTTAAGATGCTACGTGGGAGGCCCATATGGGAAGGCAAGGAGGCGTGCTCTTCACGCTGAAGCCGGGATCAGCACAGCATGCTTTGGGATTGGAGACCCATACCTATCCCCGATAACTCTATTGACTAGTTCTACAAACATGAGACACTAACCTAAAGGAAAAGTATTGCGATAGAAAACGTGCATCTTTGTGCCAAGGCACATGAAGTACATTGCAGACTCAGTGTTGCTTCTACGTACGTAGCGTAGCACCCTAGGTATGGCTACTCGTAAACTGTTTGGAAGACTCGTACAGAGTGTCATCTCCCCACCTCACCATTTGACTGCATTAGGTACTTGTTTCATAGGTATTTTGCACTGAGGTCTGTGCAGAATGGCATGCTAAGGCAGGAGTCTCCTGCAGTACAGGTTGGTTTCTCTTTCAAACATATCCAGGCCAACGTCATGCACTGAAATTTTACTCTCGGGGAAACTCTGGGAGCAACTTGCAGCAGGCTGTGAATCGTTGGAGACAGTGGCAAGATTTCTGGTTCAACGCAAGTAGGCACAACTGTGCTCAGTTCTGTCGAGCAGAGCAAAAGTTGTCTCAAAGCATTTCAGAGTGTCGGAAAAGAACTCTTCTGTGTACGGTTGTGCTCTTTCTGGTATTCTTGTACTCAGGAATACCTCGTGAGTCACCATCGAGTCTGGGTTCCCTGCTCAGGTCCAATGGGTAATGGTGGGACCCTCTAATCTGTGACCCATAGCGTCTTATGGGAACTTCCTCTCTCCTTAGTGTTCCCCTTAGTTACCTTGTAGTTGAGCTCCATACAGCATGCTACGGTGTGAGAATAGTAGCCAAGGCCTTTTACGGGCTGCCCAGTGAAGACGTTCTAGGTTCATCCAGGTGTCCTCACAAACCACCCACGTGAAGCAATCCCACATTTACGGGAAGCAATTGGACACGTGCTGCGCGGAACTTGTCACCGTGGTCGTAAACACCTATTGATGGGCCGCCGGTAGTTATTGCCGTGAAGGTACGCCGGCTCCACGTGCTCATGAAATGGGGGAATAACACATTCTCTGATGGTAATGTGTAGACCGCGAGGCCTATATGGGACGTATATGCGGCCTGCTGCCTAGTCTTCGGCTATGCTCTTCCAAGTGTGCTTTTCAAGGGAGAAAGACCTACCTGATTCCCAGACCTGTATTGACACTTTGCAGAAATGGGGAACACTACCATAGGAGGCATGGCCTCCAAAGAGTAAAACTCCCAGTTTCTCAAAAGGCATCGCATAGAGCATTGGAGACACAGTGTTCTTTTGGAAACCGGAGGTTCAGGCCCAAGGTGCTGCTTCTCGTAAAGTGTTGCAGGGATTCGTATTACTGCCATCGGCATCCTTAAGAATTTAGCTCCCCGTCAAAACCGTGTGGCAAGGGCGCGTGCAAGTGACTGCTCTTCACACGGCTTGGGAAGGCACGTGTCTCCGGTAGGACCAGTACCGGTCTCTTTCAACAGACACCCGGGACATGTCATGCACATTGACTTTCACGTCAGCCACAACACATGGAGTAACGTGCAGCAGCTGGTCACTAGTTGGAGACATCGTCCAGATTTCTGCTTCCAAGGAGGCATGTACTTTGCTGCTCACGTGTGTCGTTGAAAGCAAAACGGGTCTCAAAGGCGTTCAGAGAGTTGGCCAAGTCTTCCTTTGCACTCTATGGACCTTTGTGCTCTTTCATGCTTTAGGGTACTTGGCAATACCTAGAGAGGCAGCATAGAGAAACGGCCCCTTACAGCAGGTCGAACTGAAACAAGATTGACCTTTTGGCCCCCTTGCTTAGCATCTTCTCTTAACTTTATACCTTCCAAGTGTCCCACACTGGGTGAACTGTAGCTCTGCTCCAAACAGGATGACTCGAGGAAAGAATGGCAGCCCATGTCTCTTACCTGCTCCCGTGGGAAGAGATCCTGGGACTGTTCAGGATTCCACTACAACCATGGCATGAAGAAACACACAGTGGCTTCCCAGCCTCTGCAGGAAGGAGAAATGCACAGGCTGTTGACGTTGTAGTGACTGCAGCCCTAAAGTGCTAGTAGTGAGATTGTACTCATTAATCCTGAGAACCTGATTCCTGCTCCACTTCCTGAAAACAAGGATGATCAAAGGCTCTAGCACGTTGTGGTGCCACCGGGGAGCCCTATAGCGTCAGGAGACTGGGAGTGTTTCGCACGCTGAGGCCGGGCTCAGCACAGGGTTATCTGAAAGTTAGTAACAGAAACCTGTCTTCCGAAACCTGTATTCACTAGTTCCACAAACCTGAAACACTACCCGACGAGGAAAAGCACTGGGAGGGAAAACGTCCATGTTTCAGCCAAGGCACATGAAGGACATTGGAGACACATTGTTGCTTCCAAGTATGTAGATTCGGGCCCGAGGTATGACTACTTGTAAACTGTTTGGAGGACTCGTACTACTGTCATCTCCACACCTCAGAGTGTCGCTGCATTGGGTACTTGTTACATTGGTATTTTGCACGGAGAGGTGCGCCGCATGGCATGGTAAGGCAGGTGTCTCCTGCAGTACACGTATTTTTCTCTTTCAACGATCTCCAGGGCAATGTCAGGCACAGCAATTTTCTTCTCGGTTAAAATCCTGGAGCAACGTGCTGCAGGACATGAATAGTTGGAGACAGTGGTTAGATTTCTGGTGCAGTGGACGAAGGCACAGCTGTGCTCAGTTATGTCGTGCAGAGCCAAAGTCGTCTCAAAGCATTTCAGGGTGTCAGCAAAGGCCTCTTCCGTGAACCTTTCGTGCTTGCTTGGTTTCTTGTCCTCAGGAATACCTAGCGAGTCACTGTAGACTAAGGGTTCCCGGCAGCAGTTCTAACAGGAAGTAGTGCGACCCTGTAGTCCGTGACCCATAGCATCATCAGAAAACCAACTCTTTCCCGAGGGTTCCCTTCCTGACCTCGTAATTCTGATCCACACTGCAGGCTATGACGTACGAATAGTAGCCAAGCCCGTTTACCTGCTGCCCGGTGAAGAGGTTCGAGGTCGATCCGTGTGTCCTCAGAGACCACCCGCGTGGAGTCATCCCACCTTTGTGGGAAGCAAGTCGACCCGTGCTGCAGGGAACTTGTCAAGCGGGTCCTAAACTCCTCTTGAAGGGCCGCTGGTAATTACTCCCGTGAAGGTACGGCAGCTCCACTTGCTCGTGAAAAGGGGGAATCACAGAGAGTGCGAAGGTAATGTGTAGCCTGGGTGGGCTATAGGGGAAAGATAGGTGGCTTGCTGCCTGGGCTAAGGATAAGCTCTGCCAAGTGTGTTTTTCAAGAGAGAAAGACCTACCTGATTCCAGGACCTGTACTGACATTTTGCAGAAACGATGAACACCATCGTATGTGGCATGGCCTCCTAAGAGTAAAACTCCTCGCTTCTCCCAAGGCACGTAATACAGCGTTGGAGACACAGTGTTGTTTTGGAATCTGGAGATTCAGGACAAGGTGCTGCTTCTCATAAACTGTTTCAGGGATTCGTATTATGGCCATCTCCACCCCTAAGAGTTCAGCTCCCCGTCAAACCCGTGTTGCAAGGGCGTGTTCAAGTGACGCCTCTTCCCACCGCTTGGGAAGGCAGGTGTGTCCTGTGGCACCAGCTCTGCTCTCTTTCAACCAACACCAGGGACATGTCAGGCACATGACTTTTGGGGCTGGCAGAACTCATGGAGAATCGTGTAGCAGCTGGTGAATAGTTGGAGACAGCGTCAAGATTTCTGGTTCCATGGAGGTATGCACTACGCTGCTCACCTCTGTGTTCGAAAGCAAAATGGGTCTCAAAGGCTTTCAGAGAGTTGGCTAAGGCGTCCTTTGCTCTCTGTGCACCTTCGTGCCCTGTCATGTTTCACGGTACTTGGGAATACCTAGAGAGGCACCGTCAAGAAGAGGTTCCCTGCAGCAGGTCGAACGGAAACAAGTTTTACCTTTAGTCTCCCGTGCTTAGTTAGCATCTTCTCTAAACTTCCTACCTCCCAAGGGGCCTGCTGGGTGACCGGTACTTCATTTCCAAACAGGAGGACTCGAGGAGAGATGGCAGCCCATGCTGTTTAAGTGCTCCAGAGTGAAGAGATTCTGGACCGTTCAGGAGCTCTCTAAAAGCATGGCATGAAGAAACACGCAGTGGCATCCAAGCCTCTTCAGGAAGGAGAACTACCCGGGCTGCGGCAGTTGACTGACTCTTGCCCTAAACTGCTGGTAATGAGGTTTTCATAATACATCCTGAGAACATGATTTGAACTCCACTTCTGAAGACAAGGATGAGCCAAGGCTCTAGACGTTAAGATGCTACGTGGGAGGCCCATATGGGAAGGCAAGGAGGCGTGCTCTTCACGCTGAAGCCGGGATCAGCACAGCATGCTTTGGGATTGGAGACCCATACCTATCCCCGATAACTCTATTGACTAGTTCTACAAACATGAGACACTAACCTAAAGGAAAAGTATTGCGATAGAAAACGTGCATCTTTGTGCCAAGGCACATGAAGTACATTGCAGACTCAGTGTTGCTTCTACGTACGTAGCGTAGCACCCTAGGTATGGCTACTCGTAAACTGTTTGGAAGACTCGTACAGAGTGTCATCTCCCCACCTCACCATTTGACTGCATTAGGTACTTGTTTCATAGGTATTTTGCACTGAGGTCTGTGCAGAATGGCATGCTAAGGCAGGAGTCTCCTGTAGTACAGGTTGGTTTCTCTTTCAAACATATCCAGGCCAACGTCATGCACTGAAATTTTACTCTCGGGGAAACTCTGGGAGCAACTTGCAGCAGGCTGTGAATCGTTGGAGACAGTGGCAAGATTTCTGGTTCAACGCAAGTAGGCACAACTGTGCTCAGTTCTGTCGAGCAGAGCAAAAGTTGTCTCAAAGCATTTCAGAGTGTCGGAAAAGAACTCTTCTGTGTACGGTTGTGCTCTTTCTGGTATTCTTGTACTCAGGAATACCTCGTGAGTCACCATCGAGTCTGGGTTCCCTGCTCAGGTCCAATGGGTAATGGTGGGACCCTCTAATCTGTGACCCATAGCGTCTTATGGGAACTTCCTCTCTCCTTAGTGTTCCCCTTAGTTACCTTGTAGTTGAGCTCCATACAGCATGCTACGGTGTGAGAATAGTAGCCAAGGCCTTTTACGGGCTGCCCAGTGAAGACGTTCTAGGTTCATCCAGGTGTCCTCACAAACCACCCACGTGAAGCAATCCCACATTTACGGGAAGCAATTGGACACGTGCTGCGCGGAACTTGTCACCGTGGTCGTAAACACCTATTGATGGGCCGCCGGTAGTTATTGCCGTGAAGGTACGCCGGCTCCACGTGCTCATGAAATGGGGGAATAACACATTCTCTGATGGTAATGTGTAGACCGCGAGGCCTATATGGGACGTATATGCGGCCTGCTGCCTAGTCTTCGGCTATGCTCTTCCAAGTGTGCTTTTCAAGGGAGAAAGACCTACCTGATTCCCAGACCTGTATTGACACTTTGCAGAAATGGGGAACACTACCATAGGAGGCATGGCCTCCAAAGAGTAAAACTCCCAGTTTCTCAAAAGGCATCGCATAGAGCATTGGAGACACAGTGTTCTTTTGGAAACCGGAGGTTCAGGCCCAAGGTGCTGCTTCTCGTAAAGTGTTGCAGGGATTCGTATTACTGCCATCGGCATCCTTAAGAATTTAGCTCCCCGTCAAAACCGTGTGGCAAGGGCACGTGCAAGTGACTGCTCTTCACACGGCTTGGGAAGGCACGTGTCTCCGATAGGACCAGTACCGGTCTCTTTCAACAGACACCCGGGACATGTCATGCACATTGACTTTCACGTCAGCCACAACACATGGAGTAACGTGCAGCAGCTGGTCACTAGTTGGAGACATCGTCCAGATTTCTGCCTCCAAGGAGGCACGTACTTTGCTGCTCACGTCTGTCATCGAAAGCAAAACGGGTCTCAAAGGCGTTCAGAGAGTTGGCCAAGTCTTCCTTTGCACTCTATGGACGTTTGTGCTCTTTCATGCTTTAGGGTACTTGGCAATACCTAGAGAGGCAGCATAGAGAAACAGCCCCTTACAGCAGGTCGAACTGAAACAAGATTGACCTTTTGGCCCCCTTGCTTAGCATCTTCTCTTAACTTTATACCTTTCAAGTGTCCCACACTGGGTGAACTGTAGCTCTGCTCCAAACAGGATGACTCGAGGAAAGAATGGCAGCCCATGTCTCTTACCTGCTCCCGTGGGAAGAGATCCTGGGACTGTTCAGGATTCCACTACAACCATGGCATGAAGAAACACACAGTGGCTTCCCAGCCTCTGCAGGAAGGAGAAATGCACAGGCTGTTGACGCTGTAGTGACTGCAGCCCTAAAGTGCTAGTAGTGAGATTGTACTCATTAATCCTGCGAACCTGATAACTGTTCCACTTCCTGAAAACAAGGATGATCAAAGGCTCTAGCACGTTTTGTTGCCACCGGGGAGACCTATAGGGTCAGGAGACTGGGAGTGTTTCACACGCTGAGGCCGGGCTCAGCACAGGGTTATCTGAAAGTTAGTAACAGAAACCTGTCTTCCGAAACCTGTATTCACTAGTTCCACAAACCTGAAACACTACCCGACGAGGAAAAGCACTGGGAGGGAAAACGTCCATGTTTCAGCCAAGGCACATGAAGGACATTGGAGACACATTGTTGCTTCCAAGTATGTAGATTCGGGCCCGAGGTATGACTACTTGCCAACTGTTTGGAGGACTCGTACTACTGTCATCTCCACACCTCAGAGTGTCGCTGCATTGGGTACTTGTTACATTGGTATTTTGCACGGAGAGGTGCGCCGCATGGCATGGTAAGGCAGGTGTCTCCTGCAGTACACGTATTTTTCTCTTTCAACGATCTCCAGGGCAATGTCAGGCACAGCAATTTTCTTCTCGGTTAAAATCCTGGAGCAACGTGTGGCAGGACATGAATAGTTGGAGACAGTGGTTAGATTTCTGGTGCAGTGGACGAAGGCACAGCTGTGCTCAGTTATTTCGTGGAGAGCCAAAGTCGTCTCAAAGCATTTCAAGGTGTCAGCAAAGGCCTCTTCCGCGAACCTTTCGTGCTTGCTTGGTTTCTTGTCCTCAGGAATACCTAGCGAGTCACTGTAGACTAAGGGTTACCGGCAGCAGTTCTAACAGGAAGTAGTGTGACCCTGTAGTCCATGACCCATAGAATCATCAGAAAACGACCTCTTTCCCGAGGGTTCCCTTACTGACCTCGTAATTCTGTTCCACACTGCAGTCTACGACGTACGAATAGTAGCCAAGCCCGTTTACCTGCTGCCCGGTGAAGAGGTTCGAGGTCGATCCGTGTGTCCTCAGAGACCACCCGCGTGGAGTCATCCCACTTTTGTGGGAAGCAAGTCGACCCATGCTGCAGGGAACTTTTTAAGCGGGTCCTAAACTCCTATTGAAGCGCTGCTGGTAATTGCTCCCGTGAACGTATGGCAGCTCCACTTGCTCGTGAAAAGGGGGAATCACAGATAGTGGGACGGTAATGTGTAGCCTGTGTGGCCTATAGGGGAAGGATAGGTGGCTTGCTGCCTGGGCTAAGGATCAGCTCTGCCAAGTGTGTTTTTCAAGAGAGAAAGACCTAGCTGATTCCAAGACCTGTACTGACATTTTGCAGAAATGAGGAACACTTCTGTATGTGGCATGAGACTAGATATCAATTACAGGAAAAGATCGTAAAAAATACTACCACAAGGAGTCTAAACAATACACTACTTAATAACGAAGTGATCACTGAGGAAATCAAAGAGGAAATCAACAAATACTTAGAAACAAATGACAATGGAGCCACGACGACCCAAAACCTTTGAGATACAGCAAAAGCAGTTCTAAGAGGGAAGTTTATAGCAATACAGTCATACCTTAAGAAACAAGAAACATCTCGAATAAGCAAACTAACTTTGCATCTATAGCAATTAGATAAAGAAGAACAAGAAACCAGCCAAATTTAGCAGAACTAAAGAAATCATAAAGATCAGATAAAAAATAAATGAAAAATATATGAAGGAAACAATAGCAGAGATCAATAAAAGTAAAAGCTGGTTCTTTGAGAACATAAATAAAAATGATAAACCTTTAGCCAGCTTCATCAAGAAAAAAAAGGGAGAGACTCAAATCAATAGAACTAGAAATGAAAAAGAAGATGTAACTGACACTGCAGAAATACAAAGGATTATTAGAGATTAGTACAAGCCACCGTATGCCAATAAATTGGACAACCACAAAGAAATGGACAAATTCTTATAAATGCACAAGCTGCCGAGACTGAACCAGGAAGAAATAGAAAATATGAACAGACCTATCACAAGCACTGAAATTGAGACTGTGATTTAAAATCTTCCAACAAAGAAAAGCCCAGGACCAGATAGCTTCATAGCCGAATTCCATCAAATATTTAGAGAAGAACTAAAACCGATCCTTCTCAAAATCTTCCAAAAGATAGCAGAGGGAGGAACATCCCAAACGGATTCTCTGAGGACACCATCACCCTGACACCAAAACCAGACAAAGATGTCACAAAGAAAGAAAACTACAGGCCAATATCGCTGATGAACATAGATGCAAAAATCCTCAACAAAATACTAGCAATAAGAATCCAACATCACATTAAAAGCATCACACACCATGATCAAGTGGGGTTTATTCCAAGAATGCAAGGATTCTTCAATATATGCAAATCAAACAACGTGATATATCATAACAACAAACTGAAGGAGAAAAACCATATGATCATCTCAATACATGCAGAGAAAGCTTTTGACAAAATTGAACACCCCTTTATGGTAAAAACCCTGCAGAAAGTAGTCATACAGTGAACTTTACTCAACATAATAAAGGCCATATATAACAAACACACAGCCAGCATTGTTCTCAATGGTGAAAAACTGAAACCATTTCCACTAAGATCAGGAAAAAGAAAAGGTTGTCCTCTCTCACCAATCGTATTCAACCTAGCTTTGGAAGTTCTAGCCACAGCAATCAGAGAAAAAAAAAGAAATAAAAGGAATCCAAATAGGAAAAGAAGAAATAAAGCTGTCACTGTTTACAAATGACGTGATACTATACATAGAGGATACTAAGGATGCTACCAGAAAACTACTAGAACTAATCAATGAATTTGGTAAAGTAGAAGGATACATTATTAATGCACAGAAAACTCTGGCACTCTTATACACTAATGATGAAAAATCTGAGAGTGAAACTAAGAAAACACTGCCAATTACCATTGTAACAAAAAGAATAAAATATCTAGGAATAAACCTACCTAAGGAGAAAAAAGACTTGTATGTAGAAAACTATAAGACACTGATGAAAGAAATTAAAGATGATAGGGCTTCCCTGGTGGTGCAGTAGTTGAGAGTCCTCCTGCCGATGCAGGGGACACGGGTTCGTGCCCCGGTGTGTGGGGATCCCACATGCTGCGGAGCGGCTGGGCCCATGAGCCATGGCTGCTGAGCTTGTGCACCCGGAGCCTGTGCTCTGCAACAGGAGAGGCCACAACAGCGAGAGGCCTGCATACCTCAAAAAAAAAAAAAAAAAGAAATTAAAGATGATACAAATAGGTGGAGAAATGTACCATGTTTTTGGATTTGAAGAATCAACATTGTGAAAATGACTCTACTACCCAAAGCAATCTACAGATTCAATGCAATCCCTATCAAATTACCACTGGCATTTTTTACAGAACTAGAACAAAAAGTTTCACAATTTGTATCGAATCACAAAAGACCCCGAATAGCCAAAGCAATCGTGAGAACGAAAAGTGGAGCTGGAGGAATCAGGCTCCCTGTCTTCAGACTGTACTACAAGGCCACAGTAATCAA
Source organism: Kogia breviceps (assembly GCF_026419965.1). Classification (NCBI taxonomy): domain Eukaryota; kingdom Metazoa; phylum Chordata; class Mammalia; order Artiodactyla; family Physeteridae; genus Kogia; species Kogia breviceps. The sequence goes on from NC_081324.1 coordinate 31,451,603, forward strand.
GACAATATGGTACTGGCACAAAAACAGAAATATAGATCAATGGAACAGGATAGAAAGCCCAGAGATAAACCCACACACATATGGTCACCTTATCTTTGATAAAGGAGGGAAGGAAACACAGTGGAGAAAAGACAGCCTCTTCAATAAGTGGTGCTGGGAAAACTGGACAGCTACCTGTAGAAGTATGAAATTAGAACACTCCCTAACACCACACACAATAATAAACTTAAAATGGGTTAAAGACTTAAATGTAAGGCCAGACACTATCAAAATCGTAGAGGAAAACATAGGCAGAACACTCTATGACATCAAGCACAGCAAGATCCTTTTTGACCCATCTCCTAGAGAAATGGAAATAAAAACAAAAATAAACAAATGGGATCTAATGAAACTTAAAAGCTTTTGCACAGCAAAGGATACCATAAACAAGACCAAAAGACAACCCTCAGAATGGGAGAAAATATTTGCAAATGAAGCAACTGACAAAGGATTAATATCCAAAATTTATAAACAGCTCAGGTAGCTCAATAACAAAAAAACAAACAACCCAATCCAAAAATGGGCAGAAGAACTAGATAGACATTTCTCCAAAGAAGATATACAGATTGCCAACAAACACATGAAAGAATGCTCAACATCATTAATCATTAGAGAAATGCAAATCAAAACTACAATGAGATACCATCTCACACCGGTCAGATTGGCCATCATCAAAAACTCTAGAAACAATAAATGCTGGAGAGGGTGTGGAGAAAGGGGAACACTCTTGCACTGCTGGTGGGAATGTAAATTGATACAGCCACTATGGAGAACAGTATGAAAGTTCCTTAAAAAACTACAAATAGAACTACCATATGACCCCGCAATCCCACTACTAGGCATATACCCTGAGAATACCATAATTCAAACATAGTCATGTACAAAAATGTTTATTGCAGCTCTATTTATGATAGCCAGGACATTGAAGCAACCTAAGTGTCCATCAACAGATGAATGGATAAAGAAGATGTGGCACATATATACAATGGAATATTACTCAGCCATAAAAAAATGAAAGTGAGTTATTTGTAATGAGGTGGATAGACATGGAATCTGTCATACAGAGTGAAGTAAGTCAGAAGGATAAAAACAAATATCATATGGTAACACAAATATATGGAATCAAGAAAAAAATGTCATGTAGAGATTAGTGGTAGGACGGGAATAAAACATAGACCTACTAGAGCATGGACTTGAGGATATCGGGAGGGGGAAGTGTAAGCTGTGACAATGTGAGAGAGTGGCAGGGACATATACACACTACCAAATGTAAATTAGATAGCTAGTGGGAAGCTGCCACATAGCACAGGGAGTTTACCTCTGTGCTTTGTGACCACCTAGAGGGGTGGGATATGGAGGATAGGATGGAGTGTGACGCATGAGGGAAGAGATATGGGAACATATGTATATGTATAACTGATTCATTTTGTTGTAAAGGAGAAACTAACACACTATTGTAAAACAGTTATACTCAAATAAAGATGTAAAAAAAAACAAGTTCAATGTCATGCACAGAGTATTTCTGTTGAGGGAAAATCATCTAGAAATGTGCAGCAGTCCGTGAATGGTTAGAGACAAGTGCAAGATTTTTGGTTCCGTAGATGTATGCACAATTATTCTCAGTTCTCTTTGGGCAAAGCAAAAGCTGTCTCAAAGCCTTCAGAGTGTCGTGAAAGGTCTCTTTCACAGTAACTGGACCTTGGTGCTCTTTTGGGTTTTTTCGTACTTAAGAATCCTAGAGAGTCACGGTAGAGTGGGGTTCCCCACAGCAGGTTAAAGTGATGAAAGTTTGACGCTCTTGGCTGTGGTGGTTAGAGTCTTGAGGGAATTTCCTGTGGCCCGAAGTTTCCCCTAATAAGCTTGTAGTTCTGTTCCACACCACAGGCTTTGACACGAGAATACAAGACAAGGTCTTTTACCCGCTGCCCAGGGAGTAGATTCTAAGACTATCCAGGCATCATCACCAACTGCACTCATGACGACTTCCTAGCCTTTTCTGGAAGCAGGTTTACTCATCTTGTGGGATTACTGCCATCCTTGTCCTCATCTCCTTTTGATGGGCTTTTTTTTTTTTTTTTTTTTTTTTTTTTTTTTTCGGTACCGGGCCTCTCACTGTTGTGGCCTCTCCCTTTGTGGAGCACAGGCTGCGGACGTGCAGGCTCAGCAGCCATGGCTCATGGGCCCAGCCGCTCCACGGCATGTGGGATCTTCCTGGACCGGGGCATGAACCCGTGTCCCCTGAATCGGCAGGCAGACTCTCAACCACTGCACCAGTAATGTGTTGTCCAGGAGGGCTAAGTGTTAGATAAGTGGCTAGATGCATAGGCCGAGGCCATATACTGGAAAGAGCGCCTTTCAAACGGGAAAGACAACCTTGTTTCCAAAACCTGTCATGACTTTTGCCAGAAACGTGCAACATTACTGTAAGAGGAAAGACCTCACAGAGAAAAAAGTCCCTATTTTTCACAAGGCACATGAAGGATATTGGAGAAACAGTGTTGGTTCCTTGTACCTAGTTTTGGCCCCAAGATGCGGCTTCTCATAATTGTAAGGGGTTTGTACTACTGTCATCTCCACTGCTCAGAAATTAGCTGCCTGAAACACTGTTTTGCAAGGGTGCTTTCAAATGAATGCTGTTCACAAGTCATACAGGTGGGTCCTGTAGTACTGCAACAGGTCTCTTTCAACTGACACCAGGGTACGTCAAGCACAGTGATTTTTCTCTCTGGCAGAACCCATGGAGAAATGTGCAGCAGATGGGACATAGTTGGAGAAAGCTGCAAGATTTCTGGTTCAACAGAGATACTCTCAATGGTGCTCAGATTTGTTTCCAAAGCCAAAGAGGTCTGCAAGGCTTTCAAAGTGTCGGGAATGGCTTTTTTCCCACTAAGCGGACCTTTATGCCATTTCATGTTTTCTAGTACCTGGGAACACCTGGAGAGACACCCTAGAGTATGGGTTCACTGCAGCAGGTCAAACCGAATAAAGGTTGACCTTTTTGGATCTAGCATTTAGAGTCTTCTGTAAGTTCCTACCTCTCATAGGTCCCCTAGACAAAATTGTAGTTGTGCTCCAAACTTGGGGCCGTGAGGAGAGAATGGCAGTAAATGTCTTTTACCTAATCCTGAGTGGAGAGTTTCTGCAACAATGTGGGAATCCTCAAAAGCCACCCAGGTGAAGGCACAAACACAGTGGCATCAAAAACTTTTCGGCAAGGAGGGAACGACAAGATGGCGGCAGGGAGCGAGAAGATGGCGGAAGAGTAAGACGCGGGGATCACCTTCCTCCTCACAGAGACATCAGAAATACATCTACACGTGGAACTTCTCCTATAGAACACCCACCGAACGCTGGCAGAAGACCTCAGACCTCCCAAATGGCAAGAAACTCCCCACGTACCTGGGTAGGGCAAAAGAAAAAAGAATAAACAGAGACAAAAGAATAGGGACGGGAGCTGCACCAGTGGGAGGGAGCCGTAAAAGAGGAAAGGTTCCCACACACTAGAAGCCCCTTCACGGGCGGAGACTGCGGGTGGCGGAGGGGGAAGCTTCGGAGCCGCGGAGGAGAGCGCAGTAAGTGGGTACGGAGGGCAAAGCGGAGAGATTCCCGCACATAGGATTGGTGCCCATCAGCACTCACCAGCCCGAGAGGCTTGTCTGCTCACCCGCCGTGGTGGGCGGGGCTGGGAACTGAGCCTCCGGCCCATCCCAGGGAAAGGGCTGGAGTTGGCGGCAGAGTGAAAACAGCCTGAAGGGGTTAGCGCACCACAGCTGGCCGGGAGGGAGTTCGGGAGAAGTCTGGAGCTGCCGAAGAGGCAAGAGACCTTTTCTTCCCTCTTTACCTCCTGCTGCGCGAGGAGAGGGGTTTAAGCGCGCCGCTTAAAGGAGCTCCAGAAATGGGCGCGGAGCTGCCGAAGAGACAAGAGACTTTTTCTTGCCTCTTTGCTTCCTGGGGCACGAGGAAAGGGAATTAAGGGCACCACATAAAGGAGCTCCAGAAACGGGCGCGAGCTGTGGCTGTCGGCACGGACAACAGAGACGGGTGTGGGACGCTAGGGTTGCTACTGCCGCCACCAAGAGGCCTGTTGTGAGCACAGGTCACTCTCCACACCGGCCCTCCCGGGAGCCTGTGTAGCCCGCCACCGCCAGGGTCCCGGGTTACAGGGACTGCTTCCCCGGGAAAACACGCGGTGCGACTCGGGCCGGTGCAGCGTCACGCCCGCCTTTGCCACCGCGGACTCGCCCCACATCCGTGCTCCCCCCCGCCCCCGCCCCCGCCCCCCACCTGAGTGAGCCAGAGACCACGAATCAGCTGCTCCATTAACGCTGCTCCTTTGACCCCGCCCTGTCTGAGCGACGGGCAGACGCCCTCGGACTACCTGCGCGCAGAGGCGGGGCCAGGTCCAGGGCTGAGCCCCAGGAGCTGTGCGAACAAAGAGAGGGGGAGGTCCCTCCCAGCAGCCTCAGAAACAGCGGGTTAAAGCTCCACATTCAGCTTGAAGTGCCCTGCATCTGTGGAAAACCTGAATAGACAGTGAAATATCCCAGGTTGCAAAAGTGGACTTTGGGAGCAAGATATACTATTATTTTCCCCTTTTTTCTATTTGTGAGTGTGTATGTGGGTGCTGCTGTGTGAGATTTTGTCTGTGTAGCTTTGTTTTCACCATTTGTCCTGGGGTTAGACTGACCATTTTTTTTGGTCTTTTTTTTTTCTTTAATAGAAATTTTTCTTCTTAATGATTATTTTGTTATTTTAATAACTGTATTTTACCCTACTTTATTTTGTCTTCTCCCCTTTCTTTCTTCCTTTCTTCCCTCCTTTCTTGCCTATTTCCCTCCTTCCTTCCTTCCTCCCTTCCTTCCTTTATTCCCTCCTTCCTTCCTCCCTTCCTTTCTTCCTCCCTCCCTTCCTTTCTTTATTCCCTCCTTCCTTCCTCCCTTCCTTTCTTCCTCCCTCCCTTCCTTTCTTTATTCCCTCCTTCCTTCCTCCCTTCCTTTCTTCCTCCCTCCCTTCCTTTCTTTATTCCCTCCTTCCTTCCTCCCTTCCTTTCTACTTCCCTCCCTTCCTTTCTTCCTTCCTTCCCTCCCTTCCTCCTTTCTTCCTTCCTTTCTTGACTTTCCATTTTTTTCTCCCTTTTGTTTTGAGCCGTGTGGATTAAAGGATCTTGGCACTCCAGCCAGGTGTCAAGGCTGTGTCTCTGAGGTGGGAGAACTAACCTCAGGACACTGGTCCACAAGAGACCTCTCAGCTTCACGTAATATCAAATGGTGAAAATCTCCCAGAGATCTCCATCTCAACGCCAAGACCCAGATTCACTCAAGAACCAGACACAAACAATGTTGGACACCCTATGCCCAACAAAGTGTGAGACAGGTCTACAGCCCCATCCATTAGCAGAGAGGCTGCCTAGAATCACAGTAAGGCTACCGACATACCCATACAGGCCCCCAGAAGTGGACCTGCCCACCAGGGAGACGGGATCCAGCCTCATCCACCAGAACAGGGGCACTGGTCCCCCCAACCAGGAAACCTGCTCAACCCACTGAACCAACCTCAGCCACTGGGGACAGCCACCAAAAATCGATAGAAATACGAACCTGCAGCCTGCAAAAGGGAGACCCCAAACACAGTAAGATAAGCAAAATGAGAAGACAGAAAAACACACAGCAGATGAAGGAACAAGATAAAAACACACCAGACCTAACAAATGAAGAGGTAATAGCCAATCTACCTGAAAAAGAATTTAGAATAATGATGGTGAAGATGATGCAAAATCTTGGAAATAGAATAGACAAATTGCAAGAAACTGTTAACAAGGACCTAGAAGAAATAAAGAGGAAGCAAGTAACGATGAGCAACACAATAAATGAAATGAAAAATACACTAGACGGGATCAGTAGCAGAATAACTGAGGCAGAAGGACGGATAAGTGACCTGGAAGATAAAAGAGTGGAAATAACTACTGCAGAGCAGAAGAAAGAAAAAAGAATGAAAAGAACTGAGGACAGTCTCAGAGATCTCTGGAACATTAAAGGCACCAACATTCAAATCATAGGGGTCCCAGAAGAGGAAGAGAAAAAGAAAGGGATTGAGAAAATATTTGAAGAGATTATAGTTCAAAACTTCCCTAATATAGGAAAGGAAATAGTCAACCAAGTCCAGGAAGCACAGAGAGTCCCATACAGGATAAACCCAAGGATAAACATGCCGAGACACATAATAATCAAACTGTCAAAAATTAAATACAAAGAAAACATATTAAAAGCAGCAAGGGAAAAACAACAAATAACACACAAGGGAATCCCCATAGGGCTAATATCTGATCTTTCAACAGAAACTCTACAAGCCAGAAGGGAGTGGCAGGACATATTTAAAGTGATGAAGGAAAAAAACCTACAACCATGATTACTCTACCCAGCAAGGATCTCATTCAGATTGGATGGAGAAATTAAAACCTTTACAGACAAGCAAAAGCTGAGAGAGTTCAGCACCACCAAACCAGCTTTACAACAAATGCTAAAGGAACTTCTCTAAGCAAGAAACATAAGAGAAGGAAAAGACCTACAAGAACAACCCGAAACAATTAAGTAAATGGTAATAGGAACGCACATATCAATAATTACCTTAAATGTAAATGGATTAAATGCTCCCACCAAAAGACACAGACTGGCTGAATGGATACAAAAACAGGACCCATATATATGCTGTCTACAAGAGACCCACTTCAGACCTAGGGACACTTACAGGCTGAAAGTGAGGGTATGGAAAAAGATATTCCATGCAAATGGAAATCAGAAGAAAGATGGAGTAGCAATTCTCATTTCAGACAAAATAGACTTTAAAATAAAGCTATTACAAGAGACAAAGAAGAACACTACATAATGATCAAGGGATCGATCCATGAAGAAGATATAACAATTGTAAATATTTATGCACCCAACATAGGCGCACCTCAATACATAAGGCAAATACTAACAGCCATAAAAGGGGAAATCGACAGTAACACAATCATAGTAGGGGACTTTAACAACCCACTGTCACCAATGGATAGATCATCCAAAATGAATATAAATAAGGAAACACAAGCTTTAAATGATACATTATAAAAGATGGATTTACTTGATATTTATAGGACATTCCATCCAAAAACAACAGAATACACATTTTTTTCAAGTGCCCATGGAACATTCTCCAGGATAGCTCATACCTTGGGTCACAAATCTAGCCTTGGCAAATTTAATAAAATTGAAATCATATCAAGTATCTTTTCTGACCACAATGCTATGAGACTAGATATCAATTACAGGAAAAGATCTGTAAAAAATACAAACACATGGAGGCTAAACAATATACTACTTAATAACAAAGTGATCACTGAAGAAATCAAAGAGGAAATCAAAAAGTACTTAGAAACAAATGACAATGGAGACACGACGACCCAAAACCTATGGGATACAGCAAAAGCAGTTCTAAGAGGGAAGTTTATAGCAATACAATCATACCTTAAGAAACAGGAAGCATCTCGAATGAACAACTGAACTTTGCACCTAAAGCAATTAGAGAAGGAAGAACAAAAAAACCCCAAATTTAGCAGAAGGAAAGAAATCATAAAGATCAGATCAGAAATAAATGAAAAAGAAATGAAGGAAACAATAGCAAAGATCAATAAAAGTAAAAGCTGTTTCTTTGAGAAGATAAATAAAATTGATAAACCATTAGCCAGACTCATCAAGAAAAAAGGGAGAAGACTCAAATCAATAGAATTAGAAATGAAAAAGGAGATGTAACAACTGACTCTGCAGAAATACAAAACATTATTAGAGATTACTACAAGCAACTCTATGCCAATAAAATGGACAACCTGGAAGAAATGGACAAATTCTTAGAAATGCACAACGTGCCAAGACTGAACCAGGAAGAAATAGAAAATGTGAACAGACCAATCACAAGCACTGAAATTGAAACTGTGATTAAAAATCTTCGAACAAACAAAAGCCCAGGACCAGATGGCTTCACAGGCGAATTCTATCAAACATTTAGAGAAGAGCTAACACCTATCCTTCTCAAACTCTTCCAAAAGATAGCAGAGGGAGGAACACTCCCAAACTCATTCTACGAGGCCAACATCACCCTGATACCAAAACCAGACAAAGACGTCACAAAGAAAGAAAACTACAGGCCCATATCACTGATGAACATAGATGCAAAAATCCTCAACAAAATACTAGCAAACAGAATCCAACAGCACATTGAAAGGATCATACACCATGATCAAGTGTGGTTTATTCCAGGAATGCAAGGTTTCTTCAATATCCGCAAATCAATCAACGTGATACACCATATCCACAAACTGAAGGAGAAAAACCATATGATCATCTCAATAGATGCAGAGAAAGCTTTTGACAAAATTCAACACCCATTTATGATAAAAACCCTGCAGAAAGTAGGCATAGAGGGAACTTTCCTCAATATAATAAAGGCAATATATGACAAGCCCACAGCCAGCATTGTTCTCAATGGTGAAAAACTGAAACCATTTCCACTAAGATCAGGAACAAGACAAGGTTGCCCACTCTCACCACTCTTATTCAACATAGTTTTGGAAGTTCTAGCCACAGCAATTTGAGAAAATAAAGAAATAAAAGGAATCCAAATAGGAAAAGAAGAAGTAAAGCTGTCACTGTTTGCAACTGACATGATACTATACATAGAGAATACTAAGGATGCTACCAGAAAACTACTAGAACTAATCAATGAATTGGTAAAGTAGCAGGATACAAAATTAATGCACAGAAATCTCTGGCATTCTTATACACTAATGATGAAAAATCTGAGAATGAAACTAAGAAAACACTCCCATTTACCATTGCAACAAAAAGAATAAAATATCTTGGAATAAACCTACCTAAGGAGACAAAAGACTTGTATGCAGAAAACTATAAGACACTGATGAAAGAAATTAAAAATGATACAAATAGGTGGAGAAATATACCATGTTCTTGGATTGGAAGAATCAACATAGTGAAAATGACTCTATTGCCCAAAGCAATCTACCGATTCAATGCAATCCCTATCAAATTACCACTGGCATTTTTTACAGAACTAGAACAAAGAATTTCACAATTTGTATGGAAACACAAAAGACCCCAAATAGCCAAAGCAATCGTGAGAACGAAAAATGGAGCTGGAGGAATCAGGCTCCCTGACTTCAGACTATACTACAAGGCCACAGTAATCAAGACAATATGGTACTGGCACAAAAACAGAAATATAGATCAATGGAACAGGATAGAAAGCCCAGAGATAAACCCACACACATATGGTCACCTTATCTTTGATAAAGGAGGGAAGGAAACACAGTGGAGAAAAGACAGCCTCTTCAATAAGTGGTGCTGAGAAAACTGGACAGCTACCTGTAGAAGTATGAAATTAGAACACTCCCTAACACCATACACAAAAATAAACTCAAAATGGGTTAAAGACCTAAATGTAAGGCGAGACACTATCAAAATCGTAGAGGAAAACATAGGCAGAACACTCTATGACATCAAGCACAGCAAGATCCTTTTTGACCCATCTCCTAGAGAAATGGAAATAAAAACAAAAATAAACAAATGGGATCTAATGAAACTTAAAAGCTTTTGCACAGCAAAGGATACCATAAACAAGACCAAAAGACAACCCTCAGAATGGGAGAAAATATTTGCAAATGAAGCAACTGACAAAGGATTAATATCCAAAATTTATAAGCAACTCAGGCAGCTCAATAACCAAAAACAAACAACCCAATCCAAAAATGGGCAGAAGAACTAGATAGACATTTCTCCAAAGAAGATATACAGATTGCCAACAAACACATGAAAGAATGCTCAACATCATTAATCATTAGAGAAATGCAAATCAAAACTACAATGAGATATCATCTCACACCGGCCAGATTGGCCATCATCAAAATCTCTAGAAACAATAAATGCTGGAGAGGGTGTGGAGAAAAGGGAACACTCTTGCACTGTTGGTGGGAATGTAAAATGATACAGCCACTATGGAGAACAGTATGGAGGTTCTTTAAAAACTACAAATAGAACTACCATATGACCCAGCAATCCCACTACTGGGCATATACCCTGAGAAAACCATAATTCAAAAAGAATCATGTACCAAAATGTTTATTGCAGCTCTATTTACGATAGCCAGGACATGGAAGCAACCTAAGTGTCCATCAACAGATGAATGGATAAGGAAGATGTGGCACATATATACAATGGAATATTACTCAGCCATAAAAAGAAATGAACCTGAGTTATTTGTAATGATGTGGATAGACCTGGAATCTGTCATACAGAGTGAAGTAAGTCAGAAGGAGAAAAACAAATACCTTATGCTAACATATATATATGGAATCTAAAAAAAAAAAAAAATGTCATGAAGAGATTAGTGGTAGGATGGGAATAAAACACAGACCTACTAGAGCATGGACTTGAGGATATGGGGAGGGGGAAGGGTAAGCTGTGACGATGTGAGAGAGTGGCAGGGACATATACACACTACCAAATGTAAATTAGATAGCTAGTGGGAAGCTGCAGCATAGCACAGGGAGTTTACCTCTGTGCTTTGTGACCACCTAGAGGGGTAGGATAGGGAAGGTGGGAGGGAGGGTGACACAAGAGGGAAGAGTTATGGGAACATATGTATATGTATAACTGATTCACTTTGTTGTAAAGGAGAAACTAACACACTATTGTAAAACAGTTATACTCAAATAAAGATGTTTAAAAAAAAAAAAGAATTAATGGAATAAAAAAAAAAAAAAAAAACTTTTCCGCAAGGAGGACTACACATGTGGTGGAACTGTAGCGAATCTTGCCCTAAACTCCTAGTAATGAGCTGTTACTAATCGCTCTGTGAACTTGATGTCAGCTCCTCTTGCTAAAGACATGAGGGAATCAAAAACTGTCAGAATTAAGTCTGTAGTCTGGGAGTCAAATATGGAAAACAAATGTGACGTGTTATATAGGTTGAGGCCACACTCCCCAATGTATTCCTCTCAAAAGATAAACACCTTCCTAACTTCCTAAACTTCTATAGAGCTGTCCTGGAAACAGGGAGCAGTAACATAAGAAGAAGGGCTTTGAGAGAGGCAGAGTCTACATTTCTCCCAAGACTCTTGAAGAATATTGGAGACACAGTGTTGGTTCCACATACATAGTTTTGGGTCCACAGGATGGCTGCTCATTAATTTTTTGAGGGACTTTCCTACTGCCATCAAAAAACCTCAGAGTTTAGCTGCCTTAAGCACTCTGTTCCAAAGGTCTTTTGCAGTGGAACCCATTCAGAGGGGCATGGAAAGGTATATGTCTAATGCAGTGCAGTTAGGTGGCTCTTTCATCCATCACCAGGTCAATATCAGGTTACTGCACAGAGATTTTTCTCTGAGGGAAACTCATGCAGAAATGTGCAGTGGGTGGTGAATGGTTGGAAAAAATGCAAGATTTTTGATTCCGCAAATGTACACACAAATATGCTCAGTTTTGTGTGGCAAAGCAATGGCGGTCTTAAAGCCTTTCAGAGTGTCAGGAAAGATCTCTTTCACAGTAACCGGATGTTGGTGCTCTTTCAGGTTTTATTATACTTGAGAATACCTAGTAGAGTGGGGTTCCTGGCAGCAGTTTAAACCGATGAAATTTTGACGCTCTTGGCTCTGGCATTTAACGTGTTGAGGGAAAGTCTTGTGGCTCGAGGGTTCCCCTAAGTAAACCTGTATTTCTGTGCCACACCACAGGCTTCAACATGAGAATAGAAGCCCAGATCTTTTACCAGCTGCCCAGGGAGCAGATTCTAGGACTGTACATTCATAGTCACCATCCTCCATCTTGAAGGCATACTAGCTTTTGTGGATGCCGGTCTACTCATGTTGCGGGACTGCTGCCACCCATGTCCTAATCTCTTCTTGATTGGCTTTTGGTATTGTGCCTGTGAACGTGATGCCAGCTCCACTTCCTAAGGACAAGTAGGAAGCACAGGCGCTCAGACGGTAATGTGTTGTCTGGGGATGCAAAATGATGGGAAAAGAGGCTTGATCCCTAGGCCGAGACTATGTTCTGCAAAGTGTGCTTTTCAACGGGGAAAGACACACTTGTTTCCAAGACCTGTAATTACTTTTGCCAGAAACGTGCAACATTACCATAAGAGGAATTACCCAACAGAAAGAAATGTCCCCATTTCTCAAAAGGCACATGAAAAATATAGGAGCCAGAGTGTTGGTTCCTTGTACATATGTTTCGTCCCAAGATGAGGCTTCTCGTAAATTGTCGTGGAGTTGTACTACTGCCATCTCCATTCCTCAGAAATTAGCTGCCTTCAAACACCGTGTTTCAAGGGCGCTTTCAAGTGAATGCTGTTCAGAAGGGATAGAAATGCAGGTGTATCCTGTAGTACTGGTAGAGGTCTCTTTCAACCAAAACGAAGCCCATAATGTACAGTGATTTTTCTCTCTGACAGAACTCAATGGAGAAATGTGCAGCAGGTGAAATATAGTTGGAGACAGCTGCAAATTTTATGGTTCAATGGAGATATGCTAAACTGTACTCAGATTTGTGTTCCAAAGCCAAAGAACTCTGCAAGGCTTTCAAAGAGTCGGGAATGGCTTTTTTCCTCTTAGGCGGATCTTTATGCCATTTCATGTTTTCTAATATCTGGGAACACCTGGAGTTACAACCTAGAATAGGGGTTCCCTACAGCAGGTCTAACCAAATAACGGTTGACCTTTTTGGGTCTAGCATTTAGCATATTCAGTAAGTTCCTACTTCTCATAGATTCCCTGGGCAAAATTGTAGTTGTACTCCAAACTCGAGGCTGCGAGGAGAGAATGGCAGCAAATGTCTTTTACCTAATCCTGAGTGAAGAGTTTCTGGGACAATGCGGGAATCCTCAAAAGCCACCCACATGAGGGCACACACAGTGGCAGCAAAAACTTTTTGGGAAGGAGGACTACACATGCTATGAAACTGTAGCAACTGTTAACCTAAACTCCTAGTAATGTGCTGTTACTAATCACTCTGTGAACTTCATGTCACCTCCTCTTGCTAAAGATATGGGGGAATCAAAGACTCTCAGAAGTGAGTCTGCAGCCCACGGGCCAAATACGGAAACGACATGAGGTGTGTTATGTAGGCTGATGCGACACTTCCCACGGTATGCCTATCAAAGGGTAAGCATATTCTTAACTTCAGAAAACTCTATTGAGTTGTCCTGGAAACAGGGAACAGTAACCTAAGAGGAAGGGCCTCGAGAGAGACAGAGTTCACATTTCTCTCAAGATACTTGAAGACACAGACTTGGAGACACAGTGTTGGTTCCACATACATAGCCTAGGGGCCACGGGATGGCTGCTCATTAATTTTTTGAGGGACTTTCCTACTGCCATCAACAAACCTCAGAGTTTAGCTGCCTTAAGCACTCTGTTCCAAAGGTCCTTTGCAGTGGAACCCATTCAGAGGGTCATGGGAAGGTAGATGTCTCATGCAGTGCAGCTAGGTGGCTCTTTCAAACATCACTAGGTCAGTATCATGCAAAGAGATTTTTCTCTGAGGGAAACTCAGGCAGAAATGTGTAACAGGTGGTGAATGGTTGGAAAAAAAGCAAGATTTTTGATTCCGCAGATGTACACACAAATATGCTCAGTTTTGTGTGGCAAAGCAAAGGCGGTCTCCAAGCCTTTCAGAGTGTCAGGAAAGGCCTCTTTCTCAGTAGCCAGACCTTGGTACTCTTTCAGGTTTTATTATTCTTGAGAATACCTAGGGAATCACCATAGAGTGGGGTTCCCGGCAGCAGTTTAAACTGATGAAATTTCGACGCTCTTGGCTGTGGCGCTTAGTGTGTTGAGGGAAAGTCTTGTGGCCCGAGGGTTCCCCTTAGTATTTTTAGTATATTTCTGTGCCACATCACAGGCTTCAACATGAGAATAGAAGCCAGGACCTTTTACCAGCTGTCCAGGGATGATAGTCTAGGACTGTCCATTCATAGTCACCAACCTCCATCGTGAAGGCATACTGCCCGTTTTGGGTCTACTCTTGTTACGGGACTGCTGTCACTCATGTCCTAATCTCCTCTTGATAGGTGTTTGGTATTGTGCCTCTGAATATGATGCCAGCTCCACTTCCTAAGCACAAGTGGGAAGCACAGGCGCTCAGAAGGTAATATGTTGTCCGGGAGGGCTAAGGGATGGGAAAAGAAGTTTGATCCCTAGGCCGAGACTATGTTCTGCAAAGTGTGTTTTTCAACGGGAAAGACACGCTTGTTTCCAAGATCTGTAATGACTTTTGCCAGAAACGAGCAACACTACCATAAGAGGAATGACCCCCCCAGCGAGAAATGTGCCCGTTTCTCAAAAGGCACATGAAGAATATAAGAGTCAGAGTGTTGGTTCCTTTGGCCCTAACATGCAGCTTCTCGTAAATTGTCAGGGAGTTGTAATACTGCCATCTCCCTTCCTCAGAAATTAGCTGTCTTAAAGCACACTTTTTCAAGGGCGCTTTCAAGTGAATGCTCTTCAGAAGAGATAGAAAGGCAGGTGTGTTCTGTAGTATTGGTAGAGGTCTCTTTCAACCCAAACGAGGCCCATCATGTACAGTTATTTTTCTCTCTGACAGAACTCAATGTAGAAATGTGCAGCAGGTGGAATATAGTTGGAGAGAGCTGCAAATTTTTTGGTTCAATGGAGATATGCTCAACTGTAATCAGATTTGTGTTCCAAAGCCAAAGAGCTCTGCAAGGCTTTCAAAGAGTCAAGATTGGCTTGTTTCCCAGTAAGCATACCTTTATGCCATTTCATGTTTTCTAGTACGTGGGAAAACCTGGAAAGACACCCTAGAGTAAGGATACCATGAAGCATGTCAAATCAAAAAGTGGTTGACCTTTTTGGCTCTAGCGTTTAGTGTCTTCAGTAATTTCCTACCTCTCCTGTGTCCCATGGGTGAACTTGTACTTCATCTCCAAAGAGGAGGTTGAGAGGACAGAATGGCAGCAAAGACTTTTACCTGATCTCCATTGAAGAATTTCTGGGACAATGTCGGGATCCTCAAAAACCTCCGACGTTTAGTCACACACACACTGGCATCCAAGCTTCTTCAGGAAGGAGGACTACACATTCTTTTGGAGCTGTAGTGACTTTTGTCCTAGCCTCCTAGTAATGAGCTGTTACTAATTGCTCTGTGAATCTGATGCCAGCTCCACTTGCTAGAGACAGGGGGAAACAAAAGCTCTCAGAAGTTAGTTTGTAGCATGGGAGGCAAATAGTGAAAACACACAAGGCGTGCTACGCAGGCTGAGGCCACACGCAGCAACGTATCCCACTCAAGGAGGAAAATCACTTCTGAGTTAGGAAAACTCTATTGAGTTGTTTTGGAAACAGGGAACACTA
The DNA here is from genome assembly GCF_026419965.1 of Kogia breviceps. Lineage (NCBI taxonomy): Eukaryota > Metazoa > Chordata > Mammalia > Artiodactyla > Physeteridae > Kogia > Kogia breviceps. Next base: position 31,467,060 of record NC_081324.1, read on the forward strand.
CGCTATGTGGAAGGGCCTCGAGAGGGAAAGAGTCCACATTTCTCCCAAGGCACATTAAGGTATTGGAGACCCAGAATTGGTTCCATGTACGTAGCTTAGGGCTCAAGGGACGGCTGTTAATTAATTGTTTGAGGGAGTTTCCTACTTCCATATCCATACCTCAGAGTTTAGCTGCCTTAAGCACTCTGTTCCAAAGGTCCTTTGCAGTGGAACCCGTTCAGAAGGGCATGGGAAGGCAGGTGTCTCATGCAATACAAGTAGGTGGCTTTTTCAACCATCACCTGGTCAATGTTATGCACAGAGATTTTTCTGTGAGCGAAACTCAGGAGAAATGTGCAGCAGGTGATGAATGGTTGGAGACGATGCAAGTTTCTTGCTTCTCCGGATGTATGCACAAGTATGCTCAGTTCAGTTTGTCAAAGCAAATGCGGTCTCAAAGCCTTTCAGATTGTCAGGAAAGGCCTGTTTCACCATAACCGCACCTTAGTGCTCTTTCAGGTTTCATTGTATTTGAGAATACCTAGAGAGTTACCGTAGAGTGGTTTTCCCAGCAGTAGGTTAAACCAATGAAAGTTCGACCCTCTTGTCCCTGGCACATGGCGTCTTACAGGGAGGTCCTGTGGCCCTAGCTTTCCCTATGTAAGCCTTAGTTCTGCTCCACACCGCAGACTTTGAAGCGAGAATAAAAGCCAAGGTCCTTTACCAGCTGCCCAGTGAGGAGATTCTATTACTATCCAGGCGTCTTGACCCACCACCCACGTTTAGGCATTCCAGCCTTTTTAGGAAGTAGGTCTACTCATGCTGTGTTATTGCTGCCATGCTTGTTCTAAACTCTTGATGGGCTTTTGATAATTGCTCCCGTGAAAAAGATGTCAGCTCCACTTGCTAAGGACAACAGGGAATCATGTCTCTAGACAGTAATGTGTAGTCTGGGAGGCCTAAGGGAAGGAATGTAGGCTTGATCAGTAGGCTGAAGCTATGCTCTGCAAGATGTGTTTTCAACGTGGAAAGATACCCTTGATTCTGAGACCTTTAATGACTTTTGCCAGAAACATGCAACACTAGTATAAGAGGAATGTCCTCACAGAGAGAAATGTCCCTGTTACCAACAGGTCACATGAAGGATGTTGGAGAAACTGTTGGTTCCTTGTACAGAGTTTCAGGTCCAAGGTGCAGCTTCTCGTAAATTGTCAGAGACTTGTACTACTGCCATCCACACCTCCGAAATTAGCTTCCTGAAACACTGTGTTTCTTGGTGCTTTCAATGAATGCTGTTCAAAAGGTGTGACCTGTAGAACTGGTACAGGTCTCCTTCAACCGAGAGCAGGGCCCGTCGTGCACAGTGATTTATCTCTCAGACAAAACACATGGCGAAATGGGCAGCAGCTGGAACACAGTTGAAAACAGCTGCAAGATTTCTGGCTCTACGGAGATGCACTCAACGTTGCTCAGTTTTGTGCTCTAAAGCCAAAGTGGTCTCGAAAACTTTCAGAGATTTGGGAAGGGCTTGTTTCACCCTAATCGGACCTTTGTGCCATTCCACGTGTTCTAGTACCTGGGAATACCTGGAGAAGCTCCCTAGAGTACTGGTCCCCTGCAGCAGGTCGAACCAAAAAACTGCTGACCTTGGCTCTAGCGTTTAGCATGTTCAGTAAGTTCCTACATCTCATGAGTTTCCTGGGCGACATTATAGTTCTGCCCCGAACAGGAGGCCATGAGGAGAGAATGACAGCCAACGTCTTTTACCTGATCCTGTGTCAATAGTATCTGGGACAACACGAGAGTCCTCAAACACCATCCACGTTGTGATACACATGGACACTGGCATCCAAGACTCATCGGGAAGGAGGATTACACATGCTGTGGAACTGTAGTGACTGTTGCCCTCAACACCTAATAATGATATGTTAGTAATAGTTTTGTGAACTTCATGTCAGCTCCTATTGCTAAAGACATGGATGAATCTAAGTCTCTCAGAAGTCAGTTTGTACTTTGTGAGACAAATATGGGAAACACACGAGGCATGCTACATAGGCTGAGGCCACGCTCAGCAAATTATATCTCTCAAGGAGGAAATACATTCCTGATTTTGGAAAACTATATTGACTTGTTCTGGAAAATGGGAAAACTACCGTAAGTGGAAGGGCCTCGACAGGGAAAGAGTCCACATTTCTCACAAGACTCTTGAAGGTTATTGAAGACACAGTGTTGGCTCCTAGTACACAGTTTGGGCCCAAGGGATGGCTGCTCATTAATTGTTTGACAGACTTTCTTACTTCCATCTCCATACCTCAGAGTTTAGCTGCCTTAAACACTCTGTTCCAAAGGTCCTTTGTAGTAGAACATATTCAGAAGGGCATGGGAAGGTAGTGTCTCATGCAGTGCAGGCAGACGGCTCTTTCAAACATCTCAAGGTCAATGTCATGCACAGAGATTTTCTGTTGAGGAAAAATCATGGAGAAATGTGCAGCAGTCTGCGAATCGAGGTGTCGTGACCCACTGCCCACATTTAGTCATCCCAGTCTTTTCTGGAAGCACATCTACTCATGCTGCATTACTGCTGCCTCACTTGTTCTAAATTCCTCCTGATGGGCTTTTGGTAATTGCTCCTGTGAACATGATGCCAGCTCCACTTGCTAAAGGCCACCAGGAATCACAGGCTCTAAAAGGTAATGTGTAGTCTGGGAGGCCTAAGGGGAAGGAATCAAGGCTTGATCCATAAGCCGAAGCTGTTCTCTACAAAGTGAGATTTTCAAAGGGGAAAGACACCCCTCATTCTGAGACTTGTAATGACTTTTTCCAGAAACGTGTAACTCTATCCTAAGAGGAATGACCTCACAGAGAGAAATGTCCGCGTTTCTCACAAGGCTAATGAGGAATATTGGAGAAGCAGTGTTGGTTCCTTGTACCTAGTTTCAGTCCCAAGATTTGACTTCTTGTAAATTGTCAGGGACTTGTCCACTCCTCAGAAATTAGCTGCCTGAAACACCATGTTGCAAGGGTGCTTTCAAATGAATGCTGTTCACATTTCATAGGAAGTCAAGTGTGTCCTGTAGTACTGCTACAAGTCTCTTTCAACCGAAACCAGGATCCGTCAAGCACAGTGATATATCTCTCTGTCAGAACTCATGGAGAAATGTGCAGCAGATGGAACATAGTTGGAGAAAGCTGCAAGATTTCTGGTTCTACCGAGATATGCTCAACAGTGCTCAGTTTTGTGTTCCAAAGACAAAGAGGTCTCCAAGACTTTCAGGGGCTTGGGAATGAGTTGTTTCACACTAAGTGGACCTTTGTGCCGTTTCATGCATTCTACTTCCTGGAAACACCTGGAGCAGCACCCTAGACTAGGGGTTCCCTGAAAATGTGGAACCAAAAAATGGTTGACCTTTTTGGCGCTACTGTTTATCATCTTCAGAAAGTTCCTACCCCTCATGGGTCCGCTGGGCCACCTTCTATTTCTGCTCCAGACAGGAAGCCGTGAGGACAGAATGGCAGTCAATGTCTTTTACCTGATCCACATGAAGAGTTTCTGGGACAATGCGGGTTTCCTCAAATATCACCCACGTGGAGACACAAACACACTTGCATCCAATCCCCTTGGGGAAGGAGGACTGCACATGCTGTGGAACTGAAGTGACTGTTGCCCTAAACTCCTAGTAATGAGCTGTAATTAATAGCTCTGTGAACTTGATACCAGGTCCTCTTGCTAAAGACAGGGGGGAATCAGAGGCTTTCAGAAGTGGGTTTGTAGCTGGGGAGGCAAATATGGAAAACACATGAAGCGTGCTATGTAGGCTGAGACCACACTCAGCAATGTATGCCTCTCAAGGGGGAAACACATTCCTGTCCTCAGAAAACTCTATTGAGTTGTTCTGGAAACACAGAACACTACCCTAATAGGAAGGGCCTCAAGAGAGAAAGAGTTCCCATTTTCCCAAGATGCTTGAAGGATATTGGGGACCCAGAGTTGGTTCTAAGAACATAGCTTTGGGCCCAAGGGATGGCTGCTCATTAATTGTTTGAGGGTCTTTCCTATTTCCATCTCCATACCTCAGAGCTTAGCTGCCTTAAGCACTGTGTTCCCAAAGTCCTTTGCAGTGGAACAAGTTCAGAAGGGTATGGGAAGGCAGGTGTCTCATGCAGTATTTTTAGGGCGCTCTTTAAACCATCACCAGGTCAATGTCATGTAAAGAGATTTTTCTCTGAAGGAAACTCATGAGGAAATGTGCAGCAGTAGTGAATGGCTGGAGAGAAGTGCAAGATTTTTGGCTCCACGGATGTAAGCACAGGTATGCTCAGTTCTGTTGGGCAAAGCGAAAGTGGTCTTAAGGCCTTTCAGAATGTCGTGAAAGGCCTCTTTCGATGTAACCAGACCTTAGTGCTCTTTCAGGTTTTATTATACTTGAGATTACCTAGAGTCACCATAGTGTGGGGTTCACTTAAGCAGGTTAAACCAATGAAAATTCGTTCCTCTTTGCTCTGGCACTTAGTCTCGTATGGGAAGGTTCTCTGACCTGATGATTCTCCTACGTAAGCCTGTAGTTTTGCTCCACACCACAGACTTCAATGTGAGAATAGAAGCCATGGTCTTTTGCCAGCTTCCCAGTGAGGAGATTCTATTACTCTCCAGGTGTCATGACCCATCACCTACGTTTAGGCATCCCAGCCTTTTCGGGAAGCACGTCTACTTATGTTGCAGGACTGCTGCCACCTTGGTCTAAATTCCTCTTGATGGGCTTTTGTTAATTGCTCCTGTGAACATGATGCCAGCTCCACTTGCTAAGGACCACCAGGAATCACAAGCTCTAGATGGTAATGTGTAGTCTGGGAGGCCTAAGGGGAAGGAAACGAGGCTTCATCCCTAGGCCAAGGCTATGCTCTGCAAAGTGTGTTTTTCAATGTGGAAAGACACCACTGATTCCGAGACCTGTAATGACTTTCTCCAGAAACGTGCAACAATACCATAAGGGGAATGACCTCACAGAGAGAAATGTCCCCATTTCCCACAATTCACATGAAGGTTATTGGAGACACAGTGTTGGTTCCTTGTATATGTACTTTTGGGTCAAAGATGTGGCTTCTCATAAATTATCAGGGAGCTGTACTACTACCATCTGTATGCCTCAGGAATCAGCTGCCTGAAACACCGTGTTGCAAGGGTGCTTTCAAGTTAATTCTGTTCAGAAGGCAGGTATGTGCTGTAGTACTGGTACAGGTCTCTTTCAAGTGACACCAGGGCCCATCATGCACAGTGATTTTTCTCTCTGACAGAACTCATGGTGAAATGTGCAGCAGGTCGAACATAGTTGGAGACAGCTGCAAAATTTCTGGTTCCATGGAGATACACTCAATGGTGCTCAGTTTTGTGTTCCAAAGCCAAAGTGGTCGCCAGGCTTTCAGAGAGTTGGGAATGGCTTGTTTCACGCTAGGTGGACCTTTGTGCTCTTTCATGATTTCTAGTTCCTGGGAACACCTGTAGAGGCACCCTAGAGTAGGGTTTCTCTGAAGCAGGTCAAACCGAAAAATGGTTGACCTTCTTGGCTCTAGCTTTTAGCGTCTTCAGTAAATTCCTACCTCTCATGGGTTCCGTGAGTGACCTTGTAGTTCTTCTCCAAAAAGGAGGCCACAAGGAGATAATGGCAGCCAATGCCTTTTACGTGATCCCGAGTGAAGAGTTTTGGGGACAATGCAGGAGTCCTCAAAAACTACCGACGTGGAGACACACATACACTGGCGTCCAAGCCTCTTGGGAAGGAGGACTACACATGCTGTGGAACTGTAGTGATCATTGCTGTAAACTCCTAGTAATGAGCTGTTAGTAATTGCTCTGTGAACTTGATGCCAACTCCTCTTGTTAAGGACAGGGGGGAATCAAATGCTCTCAGAAGTTACTTTGTAGCCTGGGAGGCAAATATGGAAAAGACTCGAAGCGTGCTACTTAGGCTGAGACCATACTCGGCAACATACGTCTCTCAAGGGGGAAACACATTCTTGACTTCGGAAAATGCTATTGAGTTGTGGAAACAAGGAACACTACATTAAAAGGAACGACTTCTAAGGGGAAAGAGTCCATATGTCTCATAATAAATATAAAGGATATTGCAGACACAGTGTTGGTTCTGAGTACATAGTTTCAGGTCCAAGGTATGGCTACTCGTAAATTTTTTTAGGGAGTTGTACCATTGCCATCTCAACATCTCCGATATAAGTTGCCTTAATGTCTTTGTTCCAAGGTCACTTACCATTAAAAGCCGTTCAGAAGGGCATGGGAAAGCAGGTGTCTCACGTAGTACTGGTAGAAGTCTCTTTCAACTCCATGGCAATGTCATGCACAGTGACTTTTATCTGTGGGAAACTCATAGAGCAATGTACAGCAGATGGTGAATGGTTGGAGACAGCTGCAAGATGTCTGGATCCACGGAGGTATGCAAAACTGTGCTCAGCTGAGTGTTCCAAAGTGAAAATGGGCTCAAAGACTTTCAGAGTGTCAGGAAAGTCTTATATTGTACAAAGAGGTCCTTTGTGCTCTTACATGTTTTATTTTACTCTGGAATACCTAGAGAGACACCATAGTGTAGGGGTTCCCTGCAGCAGATCAAAGTGAAAAACGTTCAGCTCTCCTGGCTCTAGGGCCTAGCATCTTAAGGAAGCTTTCTGTCTCCCAAGGGTCTCCCTGGTCGACCTTGTAGTTATGCTCCACACATCAGGCTTTGACGAGTGAATGGTAGCCAAAGTCTTTTGCTGGCTGCTGATTGAGTAGATTTTAGGACAATCTTGGAGTCATCAGAAACCATCCTCTTGATGAAACACACACAGTGACTTCACTGCCTTCTTGGGATAGAGGACTACTCATGCTGTCAGGACTGTAGCAACTGTTGTCCTAAACTCCTACTGATGGGCTTTTGTTAATTGTTTCTGTGAACATGATGCCAGCTTCCCTTCCTAACAACAAGGGGAAATAAATATCTATCAGAAGGTAAGTTGCAGGCTGGGTGGCCTATGTGGGAAGGATACAAGGCCTGCTCCCTAGGCTCAGGCCAGTTCCACAAAGTGTGCTTTTCATGGGGAAAAGACAACCTGACTTCAGAAACTTGTATTGAGTTATTCCTGAAACATGGAACACAACCCTAAGAGAGAAGGCATTGATAGAGGAAAAGTCCAGCCCTCTCAAAAGGAAGATAAAGGACATTGAAGACAGAGTGTTGTTACCAAATAAATAGTTTTGGGCCCAAGGTACGACAGCTCATAAATTGTTCGTGGGACTTGTACTACTGTCATCTCCACATCTCAGAGTTTAGCTGCATTAAGCACTTTGTTCCATGGGCGCTTTGCAGTGAGAGTGGTTCAGAAGGGCATGGGAAAGCAGGTGGTTCATATGGTACTGGTAGGTGGCTCTTTCAACCATCACAAAGACAATGTCATGCACAGTGAAGTTTTTCTCAAGGGAATACATGGAGAAATGTGCAGCAGGCAGTGAATTTTTGGACACAGCTGCAAGATTTATTGTTCCATGGAGGTATGCACAAAACTGCATACCTCTTTCAAAGGAAAAGTGGTCTCAAAGGCTTTCAGAGTGTTGGGAAAGGCTTGTTTCACATTGAGTGGTCCTTTGTGCTCTTTCATGTTTTATTTTACTTGGGAATACATACAGAAGCACCGTAGTGTAGGTGTTCCCATGGGCAGGTCAAACTGAAAAAACGTGGACCATCTTGGCTTCTAGCATTAGCATCTTATGTAAATTTCCTGCCTCCCGGGGGTCCCCCTGAGCCACATTTTAATTCTTCTCCACACAGTAGGACTCAAAGAAATGAATGGCAGCCAAGGTCTTTTACCAGTTCAAGATTTAAGAGATTATTGGACTATCCCAGAGTCCTCTGAAACTGACCTCATGAAGAAACATATACCAAGTCTTCACAGCATTCTTGGAAAAGAGGGCTACAGATGATCATGAGACTGTAGTGACTTACTGTGGGCCCCTCACTGTTGTGGCCTCTCCCATTGCGGAGTACAGGCTCCGGAAATGCAGGCTCAGTGGCCATGGCTCACGGGCCCAGCTGCTCCATGGCACGTGGGATCCTCCCAGACCGGGGCTCGAACCCATGTCTCCTGCATCAGCAGGCAGACTCTCAACCACTGTACCACCAGGGAAGCCCCTGACTGTAGTGACTTTTAACCTAAACTCCTATTAATGGTAGTTAGGCTACTGTGAATGTGATGCCAGCTCCACTTGCTAAAGACAAGGGGGAATCAAAGGCTCTCAGAGGGTAATTAGCAGCTTGGGAGGCCCATAATGGAAGGAAAAGAGGCTTTCTCCCTAGGGCATGGACAAACTCAGTGAAGTGAGCTTTTGAAGGGGTAAAGACATACCTAACATCCAAGGCCTATGTTGACTAGTTCCAGAAATATGGAACACTACACTAAGAGGGAAGACCTTGGGAGAGGAAAAGTCTTCGTTTCTCACAAGGAATATTAAGGACATAATGGACACATTGTTTGTTCCAAGTATGTAGATACGAGCCCAACGTTTGGCTACCTGTTAATTGTTTGAGCGATTTGTACTACTGCCATCTTCACACCTCAGAATTTAGTTTCTTTAAGCACTTTTTCCCAAGGTGACTTTGCAGTGAAAGCCATTCAGAAGGCATGAAAAGGCAGGTGTCTCATGTAGCACAAGTATGTGTCTCCTTCAACTGATACCACTGCAATGTTGTGAACAGTGATTTTTCTTTCTGGGAAATTCATGGAGCAAAATGAGGTAGGTAGTGAATGGTTGGAGACAGCTATAAGATTTCTGGATCCATGGAAATACACACATCTGTACTCAATTTTGTATTCCAAAAGAAAGTTGTCTCAAATTCTTTGAGTGTGTTGGGACTGGCTTCTTTTTCACTAAGTGGACCTTTGTGCTCTTTCTTGTTTTATTGTAATTGGGAATACCGAGAGAGGCAACATAGTTTAGGTGTTCCCTGCAGTAGTTCAAAACGAACAAAATTCTACACTCTTGTCTCTAGCATTCACTTTTTCCAGAAAGTTCCTGTCTCTCTATGGTACCTCTGATGACATTGTATATCTTCTCCACACAGCACATATTGATGAGCAAATGGCAACCAATGCCTTTTAATTGCTCCTGATTGAAGAGATTCGAAGACTATCCAGGTATCCTCTGAAGATTCCCTGGGGAAGAAACACACAGTGGCATCACAGCCTACTCAGGAAAGAGAGGTACACATGATCCTGGGACTGTAGCAACAGTTGTTTTAAACTCCTAACGATGGGCTGTTGTTAATTGCTCCTGTGCACGTGATACCAGCTCCATTTGTTAAGCACAAAGTGAAATCAAAGACTCTCTGAAGGTAATTTGTAGCCAGGGAGGCCTTTATGGAAAGCATGTGATGCTCGTGGTCAAGACCACGATCAGCAAAGTGTGATTTTCAATGGGAAAAGATGTAACTGACCTCTGATACCTGTATTGTGTTGTTCTAGAAACATGGATCAATAACTTAAGAGGGAAGGCCTCAGGGGAGGAAAAGTCCATGTTTCTCATAAGGCACATGAAGAACATAGAAGACATGGTGTTGGTTCCGAGTACGTAGATTCAAGCCCATTGTATGGCTACTCATAAATTGTTTGAGGGAGTTGTACTATTGCCATCTACACACTTCAGAGTTTACATGACTTTAGCTCTTTATTCCAAGGGCACTTTCCATTGAAAGCCATTCAGAAGGGCATGGGAAAGCAGGCGTCTCATGTAGTACAGGTATGTGTATCTTTCAACCTACTCCAGGGCAATGCCATGAATAGTGAGTTTTATCCTTGGGAAACTCATATAGAAGTGTGCAGCAGACAGTGAATGGTCGGAGACAGCTTCAAAATTCCTGGATCCACAGAGGTATGCAAAAATGTGCTCAGCTGTGTGTTCCAAAGTGAGAATGGTCTCAATGACTTTCAGAGAGTCAGGACAGGTTTGTTTTCAACTAAGGGGACCTTTGTGCTTGTTCATGTTTCATTGTACTCTGGAATACCTAGAGAGACACTGTAGACTAGGGGTTCCCAGCATCAGGTCAAACTGAAAAGTTTGACCATCCTGGCTCTAGCAACTAGAATCTTAAAGAAAGTTCTTCTCTCCCAAAGATCTCCCTGGTCGAACTTGTAGTTCTGCTCCACACATCAGGCTTTGATGTGAGAATGGTAGCCCAGGCCTTTTAATGGTTACCAATTGAAGAGATTGTAGGACTATCTCAGAGTCCTCTGAAACACCACACACATGATGAAACACCCACAGTGGCATCACAGCCTTCTTGGGATGGAGGACTACACATGATGACAGGACAGTAGTGACTGTTGTCCTAAACTCCTGTTGAAGGGGTGTTGTTAATTTCCCCTGTGAACATAGTGTCACCTACCCTTCCTAAAGATAAAGAAGAATAAAAATCTCTCAGAAGGTAATTTGCAGGCTGTGTGTTCTAAGTGAGAAGGACATCAGGCCTATCCCCTAAGCCAAGGCCAGTGATTCTCTGTCCTCTTTCTAGTCTTACTGTACTTGGGAATATGTAGAGAGACACCATATAGTGGTTTTCCCAGCAGAAGGTCGAACTGAAAAAACACATTGAAAATCTTGGCTCTAGCATTAACAACTTACATAATGTTCCCGCCTAGCGAGGGTCCCCCTTGGTGAAATTACAGTTTTTCTCCACACAGCAGGACTCAACGAGAGAATGACAATCCAAGGTCTTTTACCAGCTCACAAATGAAGAGGTTCTAGGACTATCTCAGCATCCTCTAAAACTGCCCTCGTTAAGAAACACACACAGTTTCATCACAGCCTTTTTGGAAAAGAGGGCTACACATTATCCTGGGACTTAGCGATGGTTTTCCTAAACTCATATTAATGGGCTGTTGGTATTTGTTCCTGTGAATGTGAGGCCAGCTCCACTTTCTAAAGACAAGGGAGACTCAAAGGATCTCAGATGGTAATTTGCAGCCTGGGAGGCCCATAAAGGAAGAACAGAAAGCTTGCTCCCTAAGGCATGGACACACTCAGCAAAGTGGGCTTTTCAATGGGGAAAGACATACCTAACATCCAAGGCCTGTATTGACTTGTTTCAGAAACGTGGAACACTACACCAAGAGGAAAGGACTCAGTAGAGGAAAAGTCTACGTTTCTTACAAGGCACATTAAGGACATAGGTGACACTGTTTGTTCCATGTATGTAGATTTGGGCCCAAGGTATGGCTGTTCTTAAATTGTATGTGGAACTTGTACTACCGCCATCTCTGCACCTCAGAATTTAGCTACATTAAGCACTTTGTTCCATGGGTGCTTTGCAGTGAGATCTGCCAGAGGGCATGGGAAGGCTGGTGTCGCATGTAGTACAGGTAGGTGTCTCTTTCAACTGTCACCAGGACAATGTCATGCACAGTTTTTTTTCTCTCAGGGAAAATCATGGAGCAACATGCAGCAGGCAGTGAATGGTTGAAAACAGCTGTAAGATTTCTGGATCCAGGGAGGTACGCACAACTGTGCTCAACTTTGTGTTCCAAAAGAAAGTTTTCTTAGTCTTTGAGTGTCTTTGACACTTTGAGAGTGTCGGGACTGGCTTCTTTTGAACTAAGCAGACCTTTGAGCTCTTTCATATATTATTCTACTTGGGAATACGTAGAGAGGCAACATAGAGTAGGTGTTCCCTACAGTTGGTCGAAACGAACAAAATTCTACACTCTTGCCTCTAACGTTAGCATCTAAAGGAAAATTCCTCCTAACGGTTCCCTGGGTGAGCTTGTGTATCTTCTCCACACAGCAGACCTCTATGAGAGAATGGCAGCCAATGTCTTTTACCTGCTCCCGAATGAAGAGATTCTAGGACTATCCAGGTGTCTTCTGAAATAGCCCTAATGAAGAAACACACTCAATGGCATCACAATCTTCTCAGGAAAGTGGGCTACACATGACCTTGGGACTGTAGGGACTGTTGTACTAAACTCCTATTGATGGGCTGTTGTTAATTACTCCTGTGAACATGACGCCAGCTCCACTTGCTAAGCACAATGGGGAATCAAAGTGTTTCCAACGATAATTTGTAGCCAGGGATGCCTATATGGAAATCACACGAGCCTTTCTCCCTAGGTCAAGACCACAATCAGCAAAGTGCTCTTTTCAAGGGGGAAAGACATACCTGACCTCCGAAACCTGTATTGCATTGTTCTAGAACCATGGAACATTAACCTAAGAGGAAAGGCCTCAGGAGAGGAAAAGTTCCCATTTCTCACAAGGCATGTGAAGGATTTTGGAGAAACGGTGTTGCTTCCGTGTATGTAGATTATGGCCCAAGGTATGGCTACTCTTAAATTGTTTGAGGGATTTGTACTGCTGCCATCTCCACACTTCAGAGTTTAGCTGACTTAAGCTCTTTGATCCAAGGGCTCTTTCCATTGAACGCCATTCAGAAGGACATGGGAAGGCATGCGTCTCGTGTAGTACTGGTAGGTGTCTCTTTCAACTGACACAAGTTGTCATGCACAGTGATGTTTACCTCTGGGAAACTCATGGAGAAACATGCAGCAGACAGTGAATTGTTGGAGAGAACTGCAGGTATTCTTGGATACACGGAGGTATGCAAAACTGTGCTCAGCTGTGTGTTCCAAAGTAAATGCGGTCTAAAATTTTCAGAGTGTTGAGACAGGGTTGTTTTACACTAAGTGGACCTTTCTGCTCTTTCAAGTTTTATTGTGCTCTGGAATACCTAGAGAGACACCATAGAGTAGTGGTTCCTTCAGCCAGTCGAACCGAAAAAAAGTTCGACCTTCCTGGCTCTATCACCTAGTGTCTTAAGGAAAGTTCCTGACTCCCAAATGTCTCCTTGGTCGACCTTGTATTTCTGTTCCATACATCATGCTTTGATGAGAGAATGGTAGTCAAGTTCTATTACTGGCTGCCAATTGAAGAGATTCTTGGAGTCCTTTGAAAACCCCCTCATGATGAAACACACACAGTGGCATCACAGCCTTCTTGGGAAGGAGAACTACACATGCTGATGGGACTGTAGCAACTGTAGTCTGAAACATCTTATATATGGGCTTTTGTTAATTGCTCCTGTGATCGTGATGCCAGCTCCCCTTCCTAAAGTCAAGGCGGAATAAATATCTCTCAGAAGGTAATTTTCAGACTGGGAGGTCAACGTGGGAAGGACACAAGGCTTGCTCCCTAGGCTGAGGCCACGCTCAGCAAAGTGTGCTTTTCAAGGGGAAAAGATATACCTGACTTATGAAACTTGTATTGAGTTGTTCTAGAAACATGGGACACTCCCCTAATAAGAAAGGTCTCGAGTGAGGAAAAGTCCACGTTTCTCACAAGAAACATGAAGGACATTGGAGATAGAGTGTTGGTACTGAATAAGTAGATTTGGACCCATGGTACGGGTGATGGTTAATTGTTTGAGGGCCTTTTACTACTCCCATCTCCACCTCTCAGGGTTTAGGTGCCTTTAGCACTTTGTTTCAAAGGTACTTTGTACAGAAACCCATTCAGAAGGGCATGGGAAGGCAGGTGTCTCATGTAGTACCAATAGGTTTCTCTTTCAAAAGACTCCAAGGCAATGTCATGCGCACTGATTTTTCTCTCTAAGAAACTCTTGGAGAAACGTGCAGCAGGTGGTGAATTGTAGACAGCTGTAAGATTTTTTGTCCCACAGAGGTAGGCACAAATATGCTCAGCTCTGTTTATCAAAGGAAAAGTGGTCTCAAAGGGTTTCAGAGTGTCAGAAAAGCCTTGTTTTCACTGAGCAGTCCTTTGTGCTCCTTCATGTTTTATTCTACTTGGGAATACATAGAGAGTCACCATATAAAATGTGTTTCACAGGCAGGTCAAACTGAAAAAATCTGGGCCATCTTAGCTCGAGCTCGAGCATTAGCATCTTACGTAAAGTTCCTGCCTCCTGAAGGTCCCCCTCGGCAACATTGTAATTCTTCTCCGAGCAGCAGGACTCGACGAGAGAATGGCAACAAAAGTCTTTTACCAGCTCATGATTGAAAAGATTCTAGGACTATCCCAGAGTCCTCTGAAACCACCTTCATGAAGGACCACACACAGTGCCATCACAATCTTCTCGGGAAAGAGGGCTGCACATGATCCTAGAACTGTAGCAACTCCTATTAATGGGCTGTTGGTAATTGCTCCTGTGAATGTGATGCCAACTCTACTTGTTAAAGACGAGGGGTAATCAAAGGCTCTCAGAGGCAATTTGCAGCCTAGGAGGCCCATAAGGGAAGGACACGAGGCTTGCTCCCTAGGGCATGGACACACTCAGCAAAGTGTGCATTTCAAGGAGGAAAGATACACCTAACATCCAAGGCTTGTATTGGCTTCTTCCAGAAACATGGAACACTAACCTAAGAGGAAAGGACTTGGTAGAGGAAAAGTCTACGTTTCTCACAAGGCACATTAAGGGCATAGGCGAGATGGTGTTTGTTCCAAGTACTTAGATTCAGGTCCAAGGTACAGCTGCTCACAAATTGTTTTGGGGACCTGTACTACTGCCATCTCCATACCTTAAGCACATTGTTCCATGGGCATTTTGCAGTGAGAGCTTTTCAGAAGGGCATGGGAAGGCAGGTGTCTCATGTAGTACAGGTAGGTGTCTCTTTCAACTGTCAGCAGGCCAATGTCATGTACAGTGTTTTTTCTCTCAGGGAAACTCATGGAGCAATGTGCAGCAGGCAGTGAATAGATGGAGACAGTTGTAAGATTTATGGATACCCAGAGGTACTCACAACTGTGCTCAACTCTGTGTTCCAAAGGAAAACTGGTCTCAAAGTCTTTTACAGTGTCAGGACAGGTTCTTTTGCACCAAGAAGAGCTTTGTGCTCTTTCATGTTTTATTGTACTTGGGAATACCTAGAGGCACCATAGAGTAAGGGTTCCCTGCAACGGGTCAAAACAAACATAGTTCAACACTCTTGGCTCTAGCGTTAGTGTCTTATGGGAATTTCCTGCCTCCCAATGGTCCCTGTGGGCAGCCTTGTAGATATTCTCCACACAGCAGGCCTCGATGAGAGAATGGCAGCCAATGCCTTTTACCTGCTCAAGGTTGAAGATTCTAGGACTATGCAGGTGTCCTCTGTGATGATAATTTGTAGCCAGCGAGGCCTATATGGAAAGCACATGAGCCTTGCTCCTTAGGCCTAGATCACGTCCAGCAAAGTGTGCTTTTTAAGGGGGAAAGACATACCTGAGCTCCGAATCCTGTATTGAGTTGTTCTAGAAACATGGAACACTCACTTAAGAGGAATGGCCTCGAAAGAAGAATATTCCACGTTTTTCACAAGGAACATGAAGGATTTTGGAGACACAGTGTTGGTACCGAATAAGGAGTTTCGGGCCCAAGGTATGAGTGATTGTTATTTGTTTGAGGGACTTGTACTACTCCCATCTCCACACCTCAGAATTTAGCTGCCTTAAGCACTTTGTTCTAAGAGCACTTTGCACTGAAAGCCGTTCAGAAGGTCATGGGAAGGCAGGTGTCTCATGTAATACCAGTAGGTGTCTCTTTCAATTGACTCCAGGGAAATGTCATGCACAGTGATTTTCCTTTCTGGGACGCACAAGGAGAAACATGCAGCAGGAAGTGAGTAGTTGGAGACAGCTACAAGATTTTTTGTTTCACGGAGGTATCCACAAATGTTCTCAGCTCTGTGTTTCAAATTAAAAGATTTATCAAAGGATTTCAGAGTGTCAGGAAAGGCTTGTTTCATCCTGAGTGGTCCTTTGTGCTCTTTCATGTTTTATTGTACTTGGGAATATGTAGAGAAACATCATACAGTAGAAGTTCCCTGCAGCGGGTCAAACCAAACAATCTTGACCATCTTGACTCTAGTGTTAGTGTCTTACATAAAGTTCCTGCCTACCGAGGGTTCCCCTTGAGGACCTTGTATTTTTTTCTCCACACAGCAGTCCTTGATGAGGGAATGGCAGCTAAGGCCTTTTACCAGCTCACAACTGAAGAGATTCTTGGACTATCCAAGAGTCCTCTGAAACCGAGCTCATGAAGAAACACACAGTGTTTTATCCAGACTTCTCGGAAAGAGGGCTACACATGATCCTGGGACTGTAGCAACTGTAGTCCTAAACTCCTATTCATGGGCTGTTGACATTTACTCCTGTGACTGTGATGGCATCACCACTTGCTAAGAACAAGAGGGAATCAAACACTTTCAGACGGTTATTTGCATCCTGGGAGGCCCATAAGGGAATGACACGAAGCTTGCTCCTAGCACGTGGACACTCTCAGCAAGTTGTGCTTTTCAAGGGGAAAGACATACCTCACATCCAAGGCCTGTACTGACTTGTTCCAGAAACATGGAAAACGAATCTAAGAGGAAAGGCCACAGGAGAAAAAAAGACTACGTTTCTCACAAGGCATATTAAGGACAGAGGGGACATGGTGTTTGTTCTGAGTATGTAGATTCGGGCCCAAGGTATGGCTGCTCATTAATTTTTTGAGGGACTTGTAGTACTGCCATTTTCACACCTCAGAGGATAGCTACATTAAGCACTTTGTTTCAAGGGTGCTTTGCAGTGAAAGCCATTCAGAAGGGCAAAGTTAGGCAGCTATATCATGTAGTTCCAGTAGGTGTCTCTATGAACCAACACCATGGCAATGTCATGCACAGTGATTTTCCTCTATGGCAAGCTCATGGAGCAACGTGCAGCAGGCGGTGAATAGTTGGAGACTGCTGCAAGATTTCTGCATCCACGGAGGTATGCACAAATGTGCTCAACTCTGTGTTCCAAAGAAAAATTGGTCTCAAAGTCTTTGAGAGTGTCCGGACAGTCTTCTTTTGCACCAAGCGGACCATTGTGCTTTTTCATATTTTATTGTACTTGGGAATATCTAGAGAGGCACCACAGAGTAGGTGTTCCCTGCAGCAGGTCCAAACGAACATAGTTCGACACTCTTGGCTCTAGCGTTAGTGTCTTACAGAAAGTTCGGGTCACCTGACTGTCCTCCTGTTTAACCTTGTAGATCTTCTCCACACAGCAGGCCTGGATGAGAGAATGGCAGCCAATGTCTTTTACCTGCTCAAGATTGAAGAGATTTTAGGATTATCTAGGTGTCCTCTGAAACCATCCTGGTGAAGAAACAGATACAGTGGTATAAGAGTCTTCTCAGGAAAGAGGGCTACACATGATCCTGGGACTGCAGTTATCCTAAATTCCTATTGATGGGCTGTTGTTAATTGCTCCTGTGAACGTGATGCCAGCTCCACTTGCTAAGGACAATGGGGACCCTAAGGGGAACAAATACTCTCCAATGGTTATTTGTAGCCAGGGAGGCCTATATGGAAAGCACACGAGGCTTGCTCCCTAGGCCGAGGTGACAGTAAACAAATTGTGGTTTTCAGGGGGGAAAGACGTACCAAACCACCAAAACCTGTATTGAGTTGTTCCAGAAACATGGAACATTAACCTAAGAGGAAAGGCTCTGGGTGAGGAAAATTCCACTATTCTCACAAGGCATATTAAGGACA
Organism: Kogia breviceps; assembly: GCF_026419965.1. Lineage (NCBI taxonomy): Eukaryota > Metazoa > Chordata > Mammalia > Artiodactyla > Physeteridae > Kogia > Kogia breviceps. Next base: position 31,484,583 of record NC_081324.1, read on the forward strand.
TTGCAGACACAGTGTTTGTTGGGAGCGTGTAGTTTTGGGCCAAAGGTACAGCTACTGGTAAATTGTTTGAGGGAATTGTAGTTCTGCCATCTCCACACCTCAGAATTTAGCTGCTCTAAGCTCTTTGTTCCAAGTGTGCTTTCCATTGAAAGCCTTTCATAAGGTCACGGGAAGGCAGGCGTCTCATGTAGTACATGTAGGTGTGTCTTTCAACTGACTCCAGGGCAATGTCATGCATAGTGATTTTTATCTCTGGGAAACCCATGGAGAAACGTGAAGCAGGTGGTGAATGGTTGGAGACAGCTGCAAGATGTCTGGATCCATGGAGGTATGCAAAACTGTGCTCAGCTGAGTGTTCCAAAGTGAAAATGGGCTCAAAAATTTTCAGTGTCGAGACAGGCTTGTTTTGCACTAAGGGGACCTTTAGGCTCATTCACGTTTTATTGTACTCTGAAATACCTAGAGTAACACCATAGAATAGGGGTTCCCTGCAACAGGTCGAAAAGAAAAATGTCCGCCTGTCCTGGCTTTAGCACCTAGTGTCTTAAGGAAAGTTCCTGTTTACCGAGGGTCTCCCTGGTCGACCTTGCAGTTCTGCTCCACCTGTCAGTCTTTGATGGAAGAATGGTAGACAAGGCCTTTTATGGGCTGCCAATTGAAGTTTCTAGGGCTATTTCAGAGTCCTCTGAACACCCTCCCCCATTGATGAAATGCACAAAGTGGCATCACAGCCTTCTTAGGAAGGAGGACTACACATGTTGACAGGACTGTAGTGACTGTTGTCCTAAACTCCTATTGATGGGCTGTTGTTAATTGCTCCTGTGAACCTGATGCCATCTCCCCTCCCTAAAGACAGGGGGAATAAAACTCTCACAGAAGGTAATTTGCAGGCTGGGTGGTCTATATGGGAAGGACATAAGGCTTGCTCCCTAGACTGAGACAAGGCTCAGCTAAGTGTGCTTGTCAAGGGGAAAAGATATAGCTGAATTCCAAAACCTGTATTGAGTTGTTGTAGAAACATAGAACACTACCTTAAGAGGAAAAACCTTGAAAGAGGAAAAGTCCACATTTGTCACAAGGAACATGAAGGAAATTGAAGACAGAATGTTGGTACCAAATAAGTAGTTTCAGGCCCAAGGTACAGGTCATTGTTTATTGTTTGATGGACTTGTACTACTGCCATTACCACCCCTCAAAGTTTAGCTGCCTTAAGCACTTTGTTCCAAGGGTGCTTTGCACTGGAAGCTGTTCAGAAGGGCATGGGAAGGCAGGTGTCTCATGTAGTATGGGGAGGTGTCTCTTTCAACCACCTCCAAGGCAGTGTCATGCACAGTGATTTTTCTCTCTTGGAAATTCATGGAGAAACGTACAGCTGGCAATGAATGTTTGGAGACAGCTGGAAGATTTCTGGATCCCGGAGGTATGCACAACTGTGCTCAGCTCGGTGTTACAAAGGAAAATTTGTCTTAGAGGCTTTCAGAGTGTCAGGAAAGGCTTATTTCACTCTAAACAGTCCTTTGTGCTCTCTCATGTTTTACTGTATTGGGAATACATCAGGGACACCATAGAGTAAGTCTTCCCTGTAGCAGGACAAACCAAAAAACATTTTATGCTCTTGGCTCTGGCGTCAGCATCTTACTAAAATTTCCAGCCTCACGAGTGTGCCCCTGGGCAAACTGGTAGTTCTTCTCCACACAGCAGACCTCGACAAGAGAATGGCAGCAAATGTCTTTTACCTGCTTGCAATTGAAGAGATTCTAGGACTATCCAGGTGTCCTCAGAATCTGCCCCTGTGAAGAAACAGCACACACTGTGGCATCACAGCCTTCTCAGGAAGGAGGACTATTCATGCTGCAGTGACTATAGCAACTGTTGTCCTAAAATCCTATTGATGTCCTGTTGTTAATTGCTCCTGTGAATGTGATGCCAGCTCCACTTGTAGAGACAAAGGGAGTCAAAGGCTCTCAGATGGTAATTTGCAGCCTGGGAGTCCTATATGGTTATCACACTAGGCTTGCTCCCTAGGTCGAGGCCACACTCAACAAACTGTGCTTTTCAAGGGGGAAAGACATACCTGACTTCTGAAAACTGTATTGTGTTCTAGAAACATGGAACAGTATGCTAAGAGAAAAGGCCTCAGGAGAAGAAAAGTCCACGTTTCTCACAAGACATATGAAGGACATTAGACACACTGTGTTGGTCCTGAGAACGTAGTTTCAGTCCCAAGTTATGGCTGCTCAATAATTGTTTGAGGGACTTGTACTACTGCCATCTCCACCCCTCAGAGTTTCACTGTCTTAAGCACCGTGTTCCAAGGGTGCTTGGTAGTGTAAGCCATTCAGAGGGGGCATGGACAGCAGGTGTCTCATGCATTACCGGTAGGTGTCTCTTTACTGACATCAGGGCAATGTCCTGCACAGTGACTTTCTCCCTGGGATACTCATGGAGAAAAGTGCAGCTGGCGGTGAATGGTTGGTGGCTGCAGCAAGATTTCTGGATCCATGGAGGTATGCACATCTGTGTACAGCCCTGTGTTACAAAGTAAAAATGGTCTCAAAGTCTTTCTGAGTGTCAGGACAGACTGATTTCTCACTAAGCAGACTTTTGTGTTCTATCATGTTTTATTGTACTAGAGAACACCTGGAGAGGCACCTTAGTGTAGGGGTTCCCTGCAGAAGATCGAACCGAAAAGTTGGACACTCTTGGCTCTAGCTCTTAGCGTCTAAGTAAAGTCCCTTGATACCGTAGTGTCTCCCTGGTCGATCTTGTAGTTCTGCTGCACACATTAGGCTTCATTGAGAGAATGGTAACCAAGGCCTTTAACTTGCTGATGAGTGAAGAGATTGTAGGACTACCCCAGAATCGTCTGAAACCACCCTCGTAAATAAACACACAGGATGGCATCTAGGTCATTTCATAAAGGAGGACTACACATGCTGCTGTGACTGTATGACTGTTGTCCTAAACTCCTATAATGGACAGTTGGTAATTGCTCCTGTGAATGTGATGTCAGCTCCACTTTAAAGGCCAGTGTGAATCAAAGGCTCTCACATGTTAATTTTTAACCTGGGAGGCCTATAGGGTAAGGACAAGAGGCTTGCTCCCTAGCTGATACCACACTCAGCAAAGTGTGCTTTTCAAAGGAGAAAGACATACCTGACTTCCAAACACTGTATTGATTTTTTTCTAGAAACATGGAACACTAACCTAAGAGGAAAGGCCTCTGGAGAGGAAAAGTCCACTTTTCTCACAAGGCATATGAAAGGCATTGGAGACACAGTTTTGGTTCCAAGGATGTAGTTTGGGGCACAAGGTACAGCTGCTCGTTAAATGCAGTGAAAGCCATTCAGAAGGGCATCTGAAGGCAGGTGTTTCATTTAGTACCAGTAGTTGTCTCTTTTTAAGGACATCAGGGCAAAGTTAAGCACAGTGATATTTCTCTCTGGGAGATCTCATAGAGAAACGTGCTACTGGTAGTGAATGGTTGGAGACTGCTGCAAGATTTCTGGATCCACAGAAGTATGCACAACTGTGCTCAGTTCTGTGTTCCAAAAGAAAGTGTTCTCAAAGGTTTTGAGAGTGTGGGGACTGTCTCATTTCTCACTAAGCAGAAGTTTGTGCTCTTTCATATCTTATTGTACCTAGGAATACCTAGAAAGGCACCCTAGAGTGGGGTTTCCCTGCATGATGTGGTACTGAAAAAGTTCGACCCTATTGGTTCAAGCGTTTAGGATCTTAAGGAAAGGTCCTGTATCCACAGGGTCCCCCTGGTCGACCTTTCAGTTCTGCTCCACACAGCAGGTCTCAATGAGAGAATGGCAGCTAAGGCCTTTTACCTGCTGCCAAGTGAAGAGATTCTAGGACTCTCCAGGAGTCCTCTGAAACGGCCTGCATGAAGAAACAGAAACTGTGACATTCTGCCCTTCTCAGGAAGGAGGAGTATACATGCTGTTGGGAATGTAACAACTGTTGTCCTAAACTCCTTTCAATGGAGTGTTGGTAATTGCTCCTGTGAACGTGATGCCATCTCCACTTGCTAAACAAGTGGAATCAAAGGCTCTCAGATGGTAATTTGCAGCCAGGAATGCCTATATAAGAAGCACATGAGGCTTGTTCCCTAGGCTGAAGCCACGCTCAGCAAAGAGTTATTTTCTAAGGGGAAAGACATACCTGACTTCCGAGGCTTGTACTGATGTTTTACAGAAGTGTGGAACACTACCATAAGAGGAATGGCCTCAGAAGAGGAAAAGTCCATGTTTCTCATAAGGCACATGAAGGACATTGAAGACACAGTGTTGGTTCCGACTATGTCGTTTTGGGACCATGGTATGGTTACTCATAAATTGATTGAGAGTCCTGTGCTACGGCCATCTCCACACCTCAGAATTTGGCTGCCCTAAGCACCATGTTGCAAGGGCGCTTTGCAGTGAATGCCATTCAGAAGGCATGGGAAGTCAGATGTCTCTTGAAGTACCGGTAGGTGTCTCTTTCAACCGACACCAGGGCAATGTCATGCACAGTGATTTTTCTTTTTGGGAGAACTCACAGAGAAACGTGCAGTAGGCAGTTAAATGCTGGATACAGCTGAAAGGTTTCTCTTTCATTGGAGATCTGGATAACTGTGTTCATCTCTTTGTTCCAAAGGAATTGAGGCCTCAAAGTCTTTCAGAGTATCGGGAGAGGCCTGTTTCGCACCAAGGGGACGTTTGTGCTCTTTTATGTTTTATTGTACTCGGGAATACCTAGAGAGGACACTAGAGAAGTTCCTTGCAAGAAGTCGAACCCCAAAAATTTCGACCCTCTTGGCTCTAGCACCTAGAGGTTTAAGGAAAGTTCTTGTCTCCCTAGGGTTCCCTTGGGCGGCATGTCGTTCTGTTCCACACAGCAGGCCTCAATGATAGAATGGCAGCCAAGGCCTTTTACCTGCTGCCGAGTGAAGAGATTCTAGGACTATCCAGGAGTTTTCTGAAACCGTGATTTACATCTTGAGGGCCCAGTATGGGAAGGACACCGGGCTTGCTCCCAAGCCTAGGCCTCACTAAAAAAATGTGATCTTTAATGGATTAAGACATACCTGACTTCCGATACCCACACTGACTGGTTCCAGAAATATGGAAGACACCTTAAGAGGAATGCCTAAGGAGAGGAAAAGTCCACGTTTCTCACAGGGCACAAGAAGGACATTGGAGACACACTGTTGGTTCCGAGTACTTAGGTTCAGGCCTGAGGTGTGACTGCTCATAAATTGTTTGAGGCCCTTGTACTATTGCCTTCTCAACAACTCAGAGTTTATCTGCCTTAAGCACCATGTTCCAAGGGTGTTTTGCAATGAAAGACTTTCAGAAGAGCATGGGAATGCAGGTGTCTATTTTTGTGCGGATAGGTGTCTCTTTCAACCGACACAAGAGTAATGTCATGCACAGTGATTTTTCTCTCTGGGAGAACACATGGAAAGATGTATAGCTGATAGTGAATATTTGGAGACAGCTGCAAATTTCTTGTTCCATGGAAGTACACACAACTGGGCTCAGCTCTGTGTTCAAAAGGAAAAGTTTTCTGAAAGTCTTTCAGAGTGTCAGGGCAGGCTTGTTCCACTCTAAGCAAAACTTTGTGCTCTTTCATGTTGTATTGTACTCGTGAATACCTAGAGAGGCACCCTAGAGTAGTGGTTCCATGCAGGATGTCCAACCAAAAAAAGTTCTACTCTCTTACCTCTAGTTCCCAGAGTATTAAGGAAAGGTCCTGTCTCCCAAGGGTCCACCTGGGTGACCTTGTAGTTCTGCTCTTCCGCACAGCACACCTCGATAAAATTTTGGCAGCCAAGGCCTTTGACCACTGGTGAGTGAAGAGATTCTAGGGCTATCCAGGGGGCCTCTGAAACTGCCCACATGAAGAAACAAACACAGTGGCAGCCAGGCCTTTTCAGAAAGGAGGACTACACAGGCTGCAGGCCTTTAGCACCTCTTGTCCTAAAAACCTATTGTATGGCTGTTGGTAATTGCTCCTGTGAATGTACCAGCTCCACCTGCTAAAGACATGGGGGAATCAAAGGCTCTCAGATGGTAATTTGCAACCTGGGAAGCCTATATGGGAAGGACATGCAGCTTGACAAGAGGCCTAGTCCCTGCTTAGCAAAGTGTGCTTTTTCAATTGGGAAACACATACCTGATTTCTGAGACCTGTATTGACTTGTTCCAGAAACATGGAAGACACTCTCAGAGGAATTGCCACTGGAGAGGTAAAGTCCACGTTTCTCACAAGGCACATGAAGGATATTGGAGACACGGTGTTGGTTCTGAGTATGTAGTTTTGGGCCCAAGGTGCAGCTGCTTATAAATTATATGAAGGCTTTGTACTACCTTCTCCAGACCTCAGAGTTTAGCTGCCTTCTCCAGACCTCAGAGTTTAGCTGCCTTCAGCACCATTTTCCAAGGGCACTTTGCAGTGAAATCCATTCAGAAGGGCATGGGAAGGCAGGTGTCTCAAGTAGAACCCATAGATGTCTCTTTCAAACCACACCAAGCCAACGTCATGCACAGTGATTTTTCTGTCTGGGAAAACTCATGGAAAAACAAGTAGCTGGTGGTGAATCATTGGAGACACCTAAAAGATTTCTGGTTCCACGGAGGTATGCACAACTATGCTCAGTAATGTGTTACAAAGGAAAAGTGGTCTCCAAAATTTTCAGTGTTGGGACAGGTTTATTTCCCACTAAGTGGAACTTTGTGCTCTTTCATGTTCTCTTGTACTCGGGAATGCCTAGAGTGGCACCCTAGACTAGAGGTTCCAAGCAGGAGGTCGAACCACAAAAAGTTTGACCCTCTTGGCTCGAGCACCTAGTGACTTAAAAAAAGGTCTTTTCTCCCCAGGGTCACCCTGGGCGACCTTGTAGTTCTGCTCCACACAGCAGGTTTTGATGATAGAATGGCAACCAAGGCCTTTTACATGTTGCCAAGTGAAGGGATTCTAAGACTATCCAGGGGTCTTCTGAAACCACCTGCATGAAGAAACACACACAGTGAGTGACATTCCAGCCTTCATAGGAACGAGGACTACATGGGCTGTGGGGAATGTAGTGACAGTTGTCCTAAACTCCTATTGATGGGCTGTTGGTAATTGTCGTGTGAACATGATGCCAACTCCACTTTCAAAGACAAGTGGGAATCAAAGTCTCTCGGTGGTAATTTGCAGCCTGCAAGACATATAATGGAAGGACACAAGGCTTGTTTCCTCAGCCTAGGCCACACACAGCAAAAGGTGCTCTTCAATGGGGAAAGACACACCTGACTTCCAAAAGCTGTTTTGACTTGTTCAAGAAACGTGTAAGACACCCTGAGAGGAATGGTCTCGGGAGAGGTAAACCCAACCTTTATCACAAGACACATGGAGAAAACTGGAGACACAGGGTTGGTTCCAAATATGTAGTTTCATCCCCAAGGGCTAGTTGCTTATAAATTTTATGAGGGCTTTGTACTACTCCCTTCTCCACACCTCAGAGTTTAGCTGTCTTCAGCACCATGTTCCAAGGGCGCTTTGTAGTTCAGAAAGGCATGGGAGGACAAGCGTCTCATATAGTACCAGTAGTTGTCTGTTCCAACAAGCACCAGGGCAATGTCTTGAACAGTGATTTTACTCTCTGGCCGAACTCATGGAGAAACGTGCAGCTGGTGCTGAATTGTTGGAGACAGTTGCAAGTTTTCTGGTTCCATGCAGGTACACAAAACTGTGCTGAGCTCTGTGTTACAAAGGCAAATTACTCTCAAATGTTTTCACAGTGTCAGGACAGGTTGTTTCACAATAAGTGGACCTTTGTGCTCTTCTATATTTTATTATACTTGGGAATACCTAGAAAGACACCCTAGAGTAGGGGTTTCCTGCAGGAGGTTGAAACCAAAATAGTTCGACACTATTGACTCTTACACTTAGCATCTAAAGGAAATGTCCTGTCTCCTGAGGGTCTCCCTGGGAGAACTTGTAGTTCTGCTCCACACCGCAGGCCTCAACAAAAGAATGCAGCCAAGCCCTTTTACTTCCAATTGAAGAGATTCTAGGATTATCCAGGAGTCCTCTGACACCATCCTCTTGAAGAAAAACACTCAGTGACTCACTGGCTTCTTAGAAAGTAGTTATACAAATGGGAACTGCACTGGGAACTTTCTGAAGTGTGATTCCTGAGTCTGGAAGGCAGGGACTTTCACAATGACTAGTCGAGCCAGTGTCTGCTGGAAAGAATGCCACCAAATGTTTCTTGACAAGTGCGAAGACCTGAGAAGATATGTGGTCTTTCTCTCAGTGGACGCTGTGCCTGCAGGGTGTGGCCTCTAGCATAGGGTTCAATGGATCTGTTAGTTGGCTCTTTGAGAGGAATTTGAGAGCTGTGCCAAGCTGTGTGTTCCTGAGACTGATGGTCGTGATGATCTTTCACCCTGGATGAAAGGTCTCGCTTGCCATTCAGGAACCACATGTAATGCTTAGAAGAGAAACGAATGCAGAGGGAAAAAGATCAGTGTCTTCTGGTAGGCACATGTCCCCCGAATTTGAGGCAGCTTCCGAAGTGTTGGAAGGAAGTACCAACGGTGGATTTTATGACACTGCAGTAATTCTGGGGCAAGCCCTGTGCTCATGTGTCAGGAAGGAGTGAGAGCCCTTAGGAATTCATTGAAAGAAAGCGTTCCCTTTTCACATCAAACTTGGAAAGGTTGTTCATAAGCCAGAGGCAAGAACTGTCATGAGTCACCCTCTGGCCCTGCATGGAACTTAAGAGTCTGGGGTCTCAGCAGGTAGGGATTTCTTTCACAGATATATCAACGTAGGTTTGGAAGTGGCTGCTTTGCATCTTTAACGGGTGCCAGCCCCTCAGGAGAGAAGGAAACAAAGACCAGATTAACCCTACAACATGAAAAACTTCCCAGAGGATCCGGAAGATAGAGTTGAATGGACAAGCATAAAGGAGTCCTGCAGGTCTCCATCTGGTGAGAAGGGACGTTGAAGTTTCCCTGTGATATGTGGAGTGGAAGATGCAATAAGAGGGCCAAGTAAACATACATAATGTCCATAGGTTGTTGAGCTAGCATAAAGGTGGTCCTGGCACTGGAGAGGGTAAGGCCTTTCCCAGGGAAGAAGACACATTGCACCTAGAACGAGTGCGGCCCCTGTTCCTTAGAAGAAGAAGGAAGCGCCTGGGCAATGTGTTCTCTCCATGAGTGGAAGAGGTTTGTGAAGTGTGCAGCCTGGAATTATGGTGGCATGGAGGACAACAGCCTTGATGCTCTTTTCTGAGGGTAACTCCTCAGGGTAACTGAGGTAGGGTAACACTTGAGGTAGTTTCAAACTGTGCTAAGCACTGCCCTCTAAGGACCAATAAGAGCCCAGTCGTGCACAGTCTGCGAACAGGATGGTTCCCCAAAGAGAAAACGAAACGTGTTTCATCGTGGCACAATGAATGAAGTTTAATGCTGATAGTTGTTTCATGGTTTTGACAGTAGGCAGGACTGGGGTCAGCTTAGTGAACAGTTTGCAGGACACTCCAACCTAACCTTCCCAGCATTCCATTCCATGGAACCTGTGCGAGGTTCCGTGTTCAAATTCGCAACAAGAGTGAAAGTCTCTCAGACTGGGTGGAAAGAAAGACGGGTCGTAAAATGGGTGTGTTTCTCACAGAGGCAGATGCGAGACCTTCTATGGCCAGGATCCTGTCAGGACTCAGCCATGATTCAACGGTCCAAAGCATGAGGGGTTTTCTTTCATAGAATGAAGGTACTGCTCATGTGTCTACACATTGCTTTGAGCCTCTCCTCAAAGCAGGTACCTAGCACAGACTAGAAGCCAAGTCCCCTTTCAGGCCTGTAAATGCAAGGCTTTAAGCCTAGTAACCCGAATGGCTTTGAGAGCATTATCCTCACAGTTGCAGTGTTGTTTCCCAGAAGGGAAGCGATGGGAGTCCTGGGCCAGATAGGAGTGCTTTATGACACAGGTTTGCAAATCTCACATGTGGGATTCTCAGGTGAGGGTCTGCCACCCAGAGGGGGCTCCTCATGATGTAAAGTAAAGCCTTTCAGAGACTAGAGTCCAGCATGAGACCCAGGGTGAGAGGGCAGTCCCCTGTTTCATAGCAGAAGAATGAAAGAACTAGGCCCTGTGGTTCTTACACTATGGGGAACAGGGTGTTACAGCGTGATGCCTGTAGAGGCCCTCAGTACTTCCCATTCAAGTGGCTGCTGTGCAGCCCCCATAATCTCCATATTGGGATGGCCCGTAGCAGGGAAGGTCTAACCCAGGGCATGAAAATGCTTGATTCCCTTTCAGGTATGCTCCTGCATTTCTTACCATCCAGATGAATGAATTTCGATGCAGGGTGTTCTTTGTTGGGAAGGCACTTTGGATCCAGGGCATGGGGGAGCTGGGGAGAGGTTGGAACCACATGCCCCTCTAGGCTTTCTAAATTTCATGGCACTCTGGGTAATGCCCCATACTCCATGGCCACATAAGAGTGAGAGACTTTCCCACTGTGAGGAAAGGCAGTTTTCCCACTTAGTACAGGGATTTTTTTTCTCACAAGTTAGACACCAGAACTTTGATGAGCCTCAGTTTCTCAATGTCTGGACTTCTCTATCTAAGTGGCTTCAGCAGGCCAGCTTTTGTTTCAGAGTCACCTGACAGGTGGGTTCATCCAAACTCCCTGAAATGACTCTGAGTGTTCTGAATGAGGACATTAGTCAAAGCTAGAAGACCGGGTTGGCTTTACTGTACCCCAGGAAGAGCTTACCTCAGTGAGTACAAGACTGTTCTGAATGGAGTGGCACAAAAGTGTCATTTGTGGTGTTCCCTCTGGGAAGGGAAGGTTCACCTTGCCTGGGGCCTAGGGAGTCTTTGGTGGGGCTACACTTGCATATGAGCTATTGGTGATTTCTCTGCACTGGGAAATTTCTGAAGTGTGCTCCCTGCTGCTGGAAGGCAGAAACTTTCACAATGCCTAATCGAGCCTGAGCTGCTCAGAAGAATGATAACAGTTTCTTACAAAGGTGAAATCCTGTGAGGATCTGCTGTCTTTCCCTGAGTGGAAGCTGTGCCTCCATTATGTGGCCTCCAGCATAGAGTATAAGGGATTTGTCAGTCGGCTCTTTGAGAGACATTTGACAGCTGCACCAAGCTCTGTGTTCCTCAGGCTTTTGGTCGTGATGGTCTTTCACTTGCCATACAGAAACCACATGCAATGCTTAGAAGGGAAACAAATGCAGAGCGTGAGAGACCAGTGTGTTCTAGTACAGTACATATCCTTGGGATTTGTGACAGCTTCTGAAGCCTTGGAAGGAAGTGCCAACAGTGCATTTTATGACATTGCCTGCCACACTGGGGTAATCCTGGTGCTCGTGTGGCAGGAAGGAGTGAAAGCCCTTCGGAATTCTTAGAAAGAGAGCTTTCCCTAACTGGCTTAAGCTGTTATGGTTTCATTTCACAGATACGTTACACTACTGTTTTTGTAGGCAGTTTGATTCGTTCCTCAAAACAGGTACCTATCTGGAAATAGAGGTAAGTATCTGTTTATCCAGTGTACAATGAAGAGCTCTTTATATTTACCAGAATTCTATTTTTCCAAGTAATGTACTGAAAGTTTTTCTTTCAGTATTCTTTCAGTGAAGGGAAATTTTACCTTTTATGTCACATATGCAGTGGTGTGCTCTATAAACTTGCAAAGTAACCATTTGTAATTCCTATATTGCTTATCTAAAGTAATTGTGTTCAATGCAACGGGAATGTAAAGACTTTGTTTGTCACAAACATCATTTTCATATAAATAATGCAGCCGACTTTTTCTTACATTATAAAGAATTACTATGCACTGTGTTCTTTCAATGTGTGGCAGATTTATTTTAATTGTGATGCTTGTAGTTTGTTATATAAGGGATCTGTAATACTGCTCTTCCAGAGGTAATTTAAAGCTGCACCAAGCTTTGTGTTCTAATGTCAAATAGGAGTGGAAGCTGTTCACACTGTAGGATAAAGCTTGTTTCCCTTACAGAAAATATACCTGTTTATTACAAGTTAGATTAATAAAATTTTATACAGCTTTTTCTTCCATGCTATGGAACTTTTATGCACGATATTCTGTACCTAGTGAAATGTTTGAGTAATCTGCAATATACTGTTTTTAACATGTCATGTGCAGCTGGGTGAAACTCTGTGTTCAACGGCCAAATAGGAGTGAAAGCCATTTCAACCCCATGAAAATACTTTTTCCCCATATTTCAAATGTATGTTTTTCTCACAAGCTAGATGAAAGTACTTTTTTCAGTGTATAAAACTTAACCCAGGGCTTCCCTGGTGGCGCAGTGGTTGAGAATCCGCCTGCCGATGCAGGAGACACGGGTTCGTGCCCTGGTCCGGGAAGATCCCACATGCCGCGGAGCAACTAAGCCCGTGAGCCATGGCCGCTGAGCCTGTGCGTCCGGAGCCTGTGCTCCGCAACGGGAGAGGCCACAATAGTGAGAGGCCCGCATACCGCAAAAAAAAAACAAAACAAAACAAAACAAAACTTAACCCATGTTGATTAAGCATGTAGGTTTTTATTTCACAGACTTGTTACACTATTGTTTCTGTAGGGTGCTTTTGCTCTTTCCTCAAAACAGATACCTAAAATAGAATAAAAGCAGAGACCTTTTCAACCTGCATGTAATCAAGATTTTTCCATAATTACCGCAAGATACTTTTACTTAGCCCCATGAAGGAGTTTTCTTCAGAGTGTTCTTTCTGTGAAGGGAGTTCATAACCAGAGTTGATGTTTGTAATGATTTATTTTTTAACTTTTAATACTAAATTCCCCTATGATGTTCAGGGAAGCTGTGTACTTAATGGTACATGGAAGTTACTTTCTTTAGTATTATTAAACACATTTTATATGTGTAATGTATCTAATATTATTTTTTGGTATGTGAAAGGAATACTCTGCACTCTGTTCTTTCATTGAATGGGAGATAAACTTGAAGTGTGATGCATGTAGTATACTGTAAAAATAAATTATATTTATGCTCTTTCTAGAGGTACTTTTAAGCTGTGCTAAACCTCTCCAATGAACGTCAAGCCATTCAGATGTCACAGAAAGTTCTATTTTCCATATAATAAATGTATATGTTTTTTACAAGCAGGTGAAAGGAATTTTATACAGTTTGTTCTTGCTGTATATGGAATATGTAGCCCACACTGGGAGTTATTAAGAGACCTGTGAACCAACAATTTTTAGTGTTTAATGTTGTGCTAAGTTCTCGGTTCTAAAAGCAAATAGGAGCAAAAGCCTTTCAGACTACATGGAAAAACGTGTTTCTCATAGAGTTCATGTATGTGTTTCTTTTACAAGTTAGTAGAAAGAAATTTTATGCATCATGTTCTTTCAGTATGTGAAACTAAACCAAACATCTGACGGAGGTAATATATTGTATAAATGAATTGTAACCTAGGTGTTTCTATAGGCTACCTTGAGTTTATTTTCCATATTTGTACCTAACCAAGAATAGAAGCAAATGCTTTTTCAATCCATATACAATGGAGTGTTTCCCACATTTGCCACATGGTCTTTTTACCTAGCTCTTTGAAGTTTTCCTTGAAAGTATTCTTTCAGTGAAGAGAAGTGTGTGATAGATGTAGTGATTTACATTTTAGCTTGTAAATCTGGCATTTCCAAGTTCTCTGATGATGTTAGGTAAGATAACTGGGCTTCAGGAACATGGAAATTAAAACTTTTCTTTGTAATGTTTAAACATGTTTGTATATATGGAATGTAGACAATTGTTTTCTTGTTATGACAAAGTAACATTATGCACTCTGTTCCTTCATTGAGTGGAATATAAACTAGAAGCATGATGCATGTAGGATATTCTTTAAAATACCTGTATTTCTTTCATTTATTTTATTGTATTTTTTAAATTTTATTTTATTTTTTTATACAGCAGTTTCTTACTAGTTATCTGTTTTATACATATTAGTATATACATATATCAATCCCAATATCCCAATTCATCACCCCCCCTCCACTTTCCCCCCTTGGTGTCCATACATTTGTTCTCTACATCTGGGTCTCTATTTCTGCCCTGCAAACCGGTTCATCTGTACCATTTTTTTTTAACATCTTTATTGGAGTATAACTGTTTTACAATAATGTGTTAGTTTTTCCTTTACAACAAAGTGAATCAGTTATAGATATACATATGTTGCTATATCTCTTCCCTTTTGCATCACCCTCTCTCCAACCCTCCCTATCCCACCCTTCTAGGTGGTCACAAAGCACAGAGGTGATCTCCCTGTGCTATGTGGCAGCTTCCCACTAGCTATCTAATTTACATTTGGTAGTGTGTATATGTCCCTGCCACTCTCTCACATTGTCACAGCTTACCCTTCCCCCTCCCCATATCCTCAAGTCCATGCTCTAGTAAGTCTGAGTTTTATTCCCGTCCTACCACTAATCTCTTCATGACATTTTTTTTTCCCTTAGAGTCATTATATATGTGTTAGCATACGGTATTTGTTTTTCTCCTTCTGACTTACTTCACTCTGGATGACAGACTCCAGGTCCATCCACCTCATTATAAATAACTCAGTTTCATTTCTTTTTATGGCTGAGTAATATTCCATTGTATATATGTGCCACATCTTTATCCATTCATCTGTTGATGGACACTTAGGTTGCTTCCATGTCCTGGCTATTGTAAATAGAGCTGCAATGAACATTTTGGTACATGACTTTTTTGAATTATGGTTTTCTCAGGGTATATGCCTAGTAGTGGGATTGCGGGGTTGTCATCTGTACCATTTTTCTAAGTTCCACATATATGCATTAATATACGATATTTGTGTTTCTCTTTCTGTTTTTCTCTTTTCTTCACTCTGTATGACTGTCTCTAGATCCATCCACATCTCTACAAATGACCCAGTTTCATTCTTTTTATTGATGAATAGTATTCCATTGTATATATATATATATATATATATATATATATATATATATATATATATACCACACCTTCTTTATCCATTTGTCTGTTGATGGTCATTTAGGTTGCTTCCATGAAGTGACTATTGTAAATAGTGCTGCAATGAACATTGGGGTGCATGTGTCTTTTTGAATTATGTTTTTTTCCAGGTATATGCCCAGTAGTGGTATTTCTGGATCATATGGTAATTCTATTTTTAGTTTTTTAAGGAACCTCCATACTGTTCTCCATAGTGGCTGTATCAATTTACATTCCCACCAACAGTGCAAGAAGTTTTCCTTTCATCCACACCAGCTCTAGCATTTGTTGATTGTAGATTTTCTGATGATGCCCATTCTAACAGGTG
Source organism: Kogia breviceps (assembly GCF_026419965.1). NCBI lineage: Eukaryota > Metazoa > Chordata > Mammalia > Artiodactyla > Physeteridae > Kogia > Kogia breviceps. Next base: position 31,499,910 of record NC_081324.1, read on the forward strand.
TGAGTTGATACCTCACTGTAGTTTTGATTTGAATTTCTCTAATAATAAGTGATGTTAAGCAGATTTTCATGTGCTTCGTGGCCACCTGTATGTCTTCTTTGGATAAATGTCTGTTTAGCTATTCTGCCCACTTTTTGACTGGGTTTTTTGTTTTTAAAATATTGAGCTGCATGAGCTGTTTGGGAGATTAATCCTTTGCCTGATGATTCGTTTGCAAATATTTTCTCCCATTCTGAGGGTTGGCTTTTCGTCTTGTTTGTAGTTTCCTTTGCTTTGCAAAAGCTTTTAAATTTCATTAGGTCCCACTTGTTTTTGTTTTTATTTCCATTTCTCTAGGAGGTTGGTAAAAAGGATCATGCTGTAATTTACATCAAAGAGTGTTCTTCCTATGTTTTCCTCTAAGAATTTTATAGTGGCAAGTCTTACATTTAGGTCTCAAATCCATTTTGAGTTTATTTCTGTGTATGGTGTTAGGGAGTGTTATAATTTCATTCTTTTACATGAAGCTGTCCAGTTTTCCCAGCACCACTTATTGAAGAGACTCTCTTTTCTCCACTATATATCCTTGCATCCTTTGTCATAGATTAGTTGACCATAGGTGTGTGGGTTTATCTCTGGGCTTTCTATCCTGTTCCATTGATCTATATTTCTGTTTTTGTGCTAGCTCCATATTGTCTTGATTAGTGTTGCTTTGTAGTATAGTCTGAAGTCAGATAGTCTGATTTCTCCAGCTCCGTTTTTTTCCCTCAAGACTACTTTGGCTATTTGGGGTCTTTTGTGTCTCCATACAAATTTAAAGATTTTCTGTTCTAGTTCTGTAAAAAATGCCATTGGTAATTTGATAGGGATTGCATTGAATCTGTAGATTGCTTTGGGTAGTATAGTCATTTTCACAACATTGCTTCTTCCAATCCAAGAACATGGTATATCTCTCGATCTGTTTGTATCATCTTTACCTTCTTTCATCAGTGTCTTATAGTTTTCTGCCTATAGGTCTCTTGTCTCCCTAGGTAAGTTTATTTCTATGTACTTTATTCTTTGTGTTGCAATGGTAAATGGGAGTGTTTTCTTAATTACTCTTTCCGATTTTTCATCATTAGTTTATAGGAATGAAAGATATTTGTGTGCATTAATTTTGTATCCTGCAACTGTACCAATTTCATTGATCAGTTCTAAAAATTTTCTGGTGGCATATTTAGGATTCTCTATGTATAGTGTCATGTCATCCGCAAACAGCAACTGTTTTACTTCTTCTTTTCCAATTAGTATATTTTATTTCTTTTTCTTCTCTGACTGTCATGGCTAGAATTTCCAAAACTATGTTAAATAATAGTGGTGAGAGTGGACATTCTTGTCTTTTTCCTGATCTTAGAGGAAATGCTTTCAGTTTTTCACCATTGAGAATGATGTTTGCTGTGGGTTTGTCATATACAGCCTTTATTATGTTGAGGAAGGTTCCCTCTATGCCCACTTTCTGGGAATAAATGCGTGTTGAATTTTATCAAAAGCTTTTTCTGCATCTATTGAGATGATCATATGGTTTTTATTCTTCAGTTTGTTAATATGGTGTATCACATTTTGATTTGCATATATTGAAGAATCCTTGAATCCCTGGGATAAATCCCACTTGGTCATGGTTATGATCCTTTTAATGCATTGTTGGATTCTGTTTGCTAGTATTTTGTTGAGCATTTTTGTATCTATATTCATCAGTAATATTGGTCTGTAATTTTCTTTTTTCTTTTGTAGTATCTTTGTCTGGTTTGTTATCAGGGTGATGGTGGCCTCATAGAATGAGTTTGGAAGTGTTCCTTCTTCTGCAATTTTTTGGAAGAGTTTGAGAACAATGGATGTTAGCTCTTCTCTAAATGTTTGATAGTGAAGCCATATGGTCCTGGGGTTCTGTTTGTTGGAAGATTTTTAATCACAGTTTCAAATTCATTACTTGTGATTGGTCTATTCATATTTTCTATTTCTTACTGGTTCAGTCTTGGAAAGTTATACCTTTCTAAGAATTTGTCCATTTCTTCCAGGTTGTCCATTTTATTGGCATACAGTTGCTTGCTGTAGTCTCTTATGATGCTTTGTATTTCTGCAGTGTCTGTTGTAACTTCTTTTTCATTTCTAATTTTATTGATTTTAATTCTCTACTTTTTCTTGATGAGTCTGGCTAAAAGTTTATCAATATTGTTTATCTTCTCAAAGAACCAGCTTTTAGTTTTATTGATCTATGCTATTGTTTACTTTGTTTCTATTTCTTTGTTTTTATTTCTGCTCTGATCATTATGATTTCTTTCCTTCTACTAACTTTGAGTTTTGTTTGTTCTTCTTTCTCTAGTTCCTTTAGGTGTAAGGTTAGAATTTTTATTTGAGATTTTTTTTTGTTTCTTGAGCTAGGCTTCTATTGCCATAAACTTCCCTCTTAGAACTGCTTTTGCTGCATGCCATAGGTTTTGCATCATCGTGTTTTTGTTGTAATGTGTCTCTAGGTATTTTTAAATTTTCTCTTTGATTTCTTCCATGATCTCTTGGTTATTTAGTAACGTATTCTTTATCCTCTATGTGCTTGTGTTTTTTAAAGTTTTTTTCCCTGTAATTAAGTTCTAATCATATAGTGTTGTGGTCAGAAAAGATGCTTGATAGGATTTCAATTTTTTAATTTACTAAGACTTGATTTGTGACCTAAGATATGATCAATCATGGAGAATGTTCCATGTGCACTTGAGGAGTGTAATCTGCTATTTTTGGATGGAATGTCCTATAATTATCAATTATATCTCTCTGGTCTATTGTGTCATTTAAAGCTTGTGTTTCCTTATTAATTTTCTGTTTTGCTGCTCTGTCCATTGGTGTAAGTGTGGTGTTAGAATCTCTCACTATTTTTGAGTTACTGTCAATTTCCTCTTTTGTAGCTGTTAGCAGTTGCCTTATGTATGGAGGTACGAGGTACTCCTATGATGGGTGCATATATATTTATAATTGTTATATCTTCTTCTTGGATTGATCACTTAATCATTATATAGTGTCCGTCCTTGTCTCTTGTAACATTCTTTATGTTAAAGTCTATTTTATCTGATATGAGTATTGCTAATCCAGCTTTCTTTTGATTTCCATTTGCTTAGAATATCTTTTTCAGTCCCCTCCCTTTCAGTCTGTATGTGTACGTAGGTCTGAAGTGGGTCTCTTGTAGACAGCATATATATGGCTCTTGTTTTTGTGCCTATTCAGTGAGCCTGTGTCTTTTACTTGAAGCACTGAATCCATTTATGTTTAAGGTAATTATCGATATGTATGTTCCCATTACCATTTTCTTAATAGTTATGGGTTTCTTTTTATAGGCCCTTTTCTTCTCTTCTTACCTAAGTTTCCCACTTAGGTAAATTCCTTTAGTATTTGTTGTAGAGTTTGTTTGGTGGTGCTGAATTATCTTAGCTTTTGCTTCTCTGTAAAGCCTTAGGTTTCTCCCTGTCAAATCTGAATGAGATCTTTGCTGGGTAGAGTAATCTTGGTTGTAGGCTCTTCCCTTTCACCTCTTTAAATATATCATTCCACTCCCTTCTGGCCTGTAGAGTTTCTGCTGAGGAATCAGCTGTTAACCTTATGGGAATTCTCTAGTATGTTATTTGTCATTTTTCCCTTATTGCTTTCAATAATTTTTCTTTGTCTTTAATTATTGTCAATTTGATTACTATGTGTCTCAGCATGTTTCTCCTTGGGTTTATTCTGTCTGGGACTCTATGCTTCCTGGACTTGAGTGGCTATTTCCTTTCCCATATTTGGGCTTTTTTTTTTTTTTTTTACTATAATCTCTTCAAATATTGTCTCAAGTCATTTATCTCTCTCTTCTCCTTCTTGGACCCCTATAATGTGAATGATGTTGCATTTAATGTTTTCCCAGAAGATTCTTAGTCTGTCTTCATTTCTTTTCATTCTTTTTTCTTTATTCTGTTCTATGGCAGTGAATTCCACCATTCTGTCTTCTAGGTCATTTATCCATTCTTCTGCCTCAGTAATTCTGCTATTGATTCCTTCTAGTGTATTTTTCACTTCAGTTATTGTATTGTTCATATCTGTGTGTTTTTCTTTAATTCTTCCAGATGTTTGTTCTTTAATTCATCTAGGCCTTTTAAAAACATTTCTTGCATCTTCTCAATCTTAGCCTGTATTCTTTTCCGAGGTCCTGGATCATCTTCACTATCATTATTCTGAATTATTTTTCTGTAATGTTGTCTACCTCCACTCTATTTAGTTGTTTTTCTGAGGTTTTATCTTGTTCCTTCATTTGGTACAAAGTCTTCTGCTATTTCATTTTGTCTGTCTTTCTGTGAATGTGGTTTTCCTTCCACAGGCTGCAGAATTGTAGTTCCTCTTGCTTCTGCTGTCTGCCCTTTGGTGGATGAAGCTATTTAATACCTGTATTTCTGAACTTTGTAAGATACTTTAAAAATTTTTTAATTTGTTCAAGTACAGCTGACTTACAATGGTGTGTTAATTTCTACTCCAAGGTGATTCAGTTATACATTTATATATATTCTTTTCCACTATGGTTTATCACAGGATATTGAATATAGTTCCCTGTGTTACACAGTAGGACCTTGTTGTTTATTAATTCTGTGCATAATTTGTGTCTTTTAATCCCAAACTTCCAATCCATCCCTTGCCCACACCCCCAACTTGGCCAACACATGTCTGTTCTTTATTTCTGTGAGTTTGTTTCTGCTTGATAGATAAATTCATTTGTGTCATATATTAAATTTCACATATAAGTGGCATCACATGGTATTTGTCTCTCTCTTCCTGACTTAAGTCATCTCCAGGTCCATCCATGTTGCTGCAAATGGCATTATTTAATTCTTTTTTTATGCCTGAGTTAGTATTCCATTGCATATATGTACCACATCTTCTTTATCCATTCATCTGTTGTAGGACATTTAGGTTATTTCCATGTCTTGGCTATCGTAAACTCTACTGCAGTGAACATAAAGATGCATGTGTGTGTCTTTTTGAATTATCATTTTCTCTGGATATATGCCCAGGATTGAAGTTGCAGGATCTTATGGCAACTCTATTTTTAGTTTTTTGAGGAACCTTCATATTATTTTCCATAGTGGCTGCACTAATTTACATCCCCACCAACAGTGTAAGAGGGTTCCTTTTCCTCTACACTCTCTCCAACAGTTGTTATTTGTAGACTTTTTAATGGTGGACATTCTTACTGGTTTTTGGTGGTACCTCATTATAGTTTTGATTTGTATTTCTCTAATAATTAGTGACTTGAGCATATTTTCATATACCTGTTGGCCATGTGGGTATCTTCTTTGGAGAAATGTCTATTTAGATCTTCTGCCCATTTATCACTTGAGTTTGTTGTTGTTGTTGTTATTGTGTTGTATGAGCTGTGTGTATATTTTGGAAATCAATCCCTTGTCCATTGAAACATTTGCAAATATCATCTCCCAGTTTGTAGGTTGTCTTTCCATTTTGTTTAGAGGTATTTTTAAGCTGCATTAAGCTCCATGTTCTAAAGTCAATTAAAAGTGTAAGCCATTCAGACTGCATGAAAAGTTGTTTCCCATATAATAAATGTTGTTTTTTACAAGTTAGATGAAGGAAATTATATAAAGATTGTTCTTTCAGCATATGGAACTTAACTTATGAGTGTGAAGCAGGTAGGGTATTATATTATGGACTTGTAACCCTAGTATTTCTATAGGCTACCTTGAATCTTTCCTCCATAAAGCTACCTAATTGATAATGAAGCAAAGGTCTTTTCAACCTGCATACAATTAAGAGTTTTCCATAGTTAACTAAGATCTTTTTTTATCTAGCTCCTTGAAGAAGTTTTCCTGAGAGTGTTCTTTCAGTGAAGAGAGGTCATACCCAGGGTGTGACACGTGTAGTGATTTATTTTAAACTTGTAGAACTAGTATTGCTAAATTCCCTGATGAAGTTGAGGAAAGCTAAGAGTGTTTAAGAAACATGGTAAAGAAAGCCTTTCATATATCATGATTAAACACATTTATCATGTAAGGAGTGTAGCCAGCTGTTTCTTGCTATGTGAAAAAAATACTCTGCACTGTGTCCTTTTATTGAGTGGAAGATCAAATTGAAGTGTGGTTTATGGTATACAGTTTAAGAGACCTGTATTACTGCTCTATCTAGAGATATTATAAAGTTGCATTACACTCTGTTTTTAAAGCAGAATATGAGTGAAAGCCTTTCAAACTGCATTGAAAAATTTGTTTCCTATATAATTAATGTATGTGTTTTTCACAAGCCAGATGAGAGAAATTTTATAGAGTGTTCATTCAATATATGGAAATTTTAGTTAAAATTTGGAGGACCTAGAGAAATGTTTGACAGACCTGCAGACTCACACTTTCTGAAATTTAATTTAAAGCTGCATTAAGCTGTGTGTTCTAAAGGCCAATAGGAGAGAAAGCCTTTCACACTGCATGGAAAGATTTGTTTCTTATATCATTAATGTATGTGTTTTTTACTAGATAGCTTAAAGAAATATTATGTTCCTTCAGTATATAGAACATAAACCAAGTGACTGAAGAAGAAATGTATTATATAACAGAATTATAACATAGTGTTTCTATAACTATTGAGCCTTTTCTCCACACAGGTACCTAACTGAGAATAGAAGCCAAAGCATTTTCAACCCACATACAATGAAGAATTTTAGAAAGTAAACAAGAGCCCTTTTTATAAAGCTACTTTAAGTTTTCCTGAGAGTGCTCCTTCAGTGAAGGGAAGTCTTATTTAGTGTGTGATAAGTATGGTAATTTGTTGTTTTTACTTGTAAATCTAGCATTTCTAAATTCCCTAACAATGTTGAGGGAAGTCTAGTGTGCTTATCTGAAATGGAAGGTAAAGACTTTCTATGGCATGATTACAAATGGTTTTCCTAATGGAAATTAACCAATTTGTTTCTAGCTATGCAAAGGAGATACTATGCATCATGTTCTTTCATTGAGTAGAAGATAAACTTGAAGTGTGTTATTTAAGGGACAAATACTACTGCTCTTTTTAGACATACTTTAAACCTGAGCTAAGATCTGTGCTCTAAATGCCAATAGAAGGTAAAGACTTTCAAACTGCATGGAAGGGCTTGTTTTCCATATATTACTAAATGTGTACAATTTTTATAAACTAGATGAAAGAAATTTTATACAGACTGTGTTTCCAGTATGTGGAACTTGGAGCCCAAAATTTGGAGGATCTAGTGAAATACTTGAGAGACCTGAAAACCTACTTTCTATAAAGTTTAACTTAACGCCAAGTTCTAAGTGCTAAGTTCTGTGTTCAAGAGGCAAATAAGAGTGAAGCCCTTTCAGACTGCATAGAAAGTCTTGTTTCCCATAGATTAATTGTATGTATTTTTTTCAGGCTGGTTGAAATGTTTTGCATGTTCTCCTTTCAGTATATGCAGCAGAGATTGCAACTCATTTTTCCTTACTCTGTGTTTTAAAATTATTTTGCAACTAAATATGACTTTTTAATAATTGTTTGATTTATACTTTCTTCAAGGAATTTTTCTTAATGTAGTCATATTTTCTCCTTCCTGAAATATTTTTGCCTCGTTTGCTGAATCTGGACATGTATCACTGAATATAGTTAAACTTATATAATTTATGTTTATTGTATGATTATTGTAGTCTACTCAAGGAGGCATACTGGGTCTTCCTAACAAATGCAGAGATTATTATTATATCATATATTTTAAAAATACCTCTTCAATCCTAAATCATCATATTTGTTAAACTAATACTAATTCAAAACCAACACATGGGTACTATTTTTTAATTATAGCAGATAATACTATCATTAGAAGGTTAAATGGTTTTTTAAAATTCATTGAATAAATACTTTTATAAACAAGAATAATAGTCAGAAGTGGAGTCCAGGAACCCTGAGGAGAGTGTGTGAACCCACTGAAGACATGATGGTGGAGTAGAAGGAAGTGAGCTCTTTGTTTCTTACAAAAGACACCAAAATCACCACTGGCTGATGAACAATCACCAACAAAAAAATGCTTGAACCTACCAAAAAAGATCCCTTACATCCAATGGCACAGAAGAAGTTACAGAAGCAGAAGCAAAAAAGAACTACAACTCTGCAGCTTGTATAACAGAACCAGTCACTAAATTTAGACAAAATGAGATGGCAGAGGATTGTATACCAGATGAAGGAACAAAAAACCCCAGAAGAACTACTAAATGAAATGGAGGTAAGCAATCTGCACAAAAAAGAATTCAGAATAATGACAGTAAAGAATATCCAAGATCTCAGAAAAAGAATGGATCGAGAAGATACAAGAAATGTTTAACAAAGACCTGGAAGAACTAAAGAACAAAAAATCCAGAGATGAGCAATACAGTATCTGAAATTTAAAAATGCACTAGAAGGAATCAATAGTAGAATAATTGAGGCAGAAGAACGGATAAGTGAGCTGGAAGACAGAATGATGGAAATCACTGCCATGGAGTAGAATAGAGAAAAAAGAATGAAAAGAAATAAAGACAGTCTAAAAGACCTCTGGGTCAATGTCAAATGCAACAACATTCACATTATAGGGGTCCCAGAAAGAGGAGAGAGAGAAAGGACCTCAGAAAATATTGGAAGAGGTAATAGCTAAAAATTTCCCTAACATGGGAAAGGAAATAGTCACTCAAGTCCAGGAAATGCAGAGTTCCAAGCAAAATAAACCCAAGGAGGAACATGCAGAGACACATAGTAAACAAACTGACAAAAATTAAAGACAAAGAGAAAATATTAACCAAAAATGGAAAAGCAACAAACAATATACAAGGGAATCCCAATAAGGTTATGAGAAGTTTCTCAGAACAAACACTGCAGGACAAAAGGGAGTGACACAATATATTTAAAGTGATGAAAGGGAAGAACCTACAACCAATAATACTCTACTCAGCAAGGATCTCATTCAGATTTGACAGGGAAATCAAAAGCTTTACAGGCAAGCAAAAGCTAAGAGAATTCAACACCACCAGGCCAGCTTTGCAGCAAAGGATAAAGGAACTTCTCTAGGTGGAAAAGGAGTGGTCAAAACTAGAAATGAGAAAATTCCAAATGAAAAAACTCTTTGGGGAAGGCAAACACATAGTAAAGGTAGGAAATCATCCACACATATATGATATCAAAACCAGAAAAAATGAGAGCACAAATACAGGAGATTGGAAATGCACTTGAAATTAAAAGACAAGTAACTCAAAACAATCTTGTTTATATATAGACTGCTATTTCAAACCTCATGGCAACCTCAAACTGGAAGTCTACAACAGATCCACACAAAAAAAGCAATCCAAACAGAATGCTAAAGTTACTCATCAAATCACAAGAGAAGAGAACCAAAGAGGAAAGGGAAGAAAAAAGCTCTACAAGAAAAAATCCAAAACAATTAAGAAAATGGCAGTAGGAAAGTATATATCAATAATTACCTTAAATGTAAATGAATTAAATGATCCAATCAAAAGACAAGAGTATGTGAATAGATACAAAAACAAGACTCAGAGACGGGGAAGACGGCGGAAGAGTAAGACACGGAGATCACCTTCCCCCCCACAGATACATCAGAAATACATCTACAAGTGAAGCAACTCCTAGAGAACACCCACTGAACACTGGCAGAAGACCTCAGACCTCCCAAAAGGCAAGAAACTCACCACGTACCTGGGTAGGGCAAAAGAATAAAGAATAAACAGAGACAAAAAATAGGGATGGGACCTGTACCAATGGGAGGGAGGTGTGGAGGAGGAAAGATTTCCACACACTAGGAAGCCCCTTTGCAGACAGAGACTGTGGGTTGTGGAGGGGGGGAAGCATTGGAGCCATGGAGGAGAGTGCAGGAACAGGGGTGCAGAGGGCAAAGTGGAGAGATTCCCACACAGAAGATTGGTGCCGACCAGCACTCACCAGCCCGAGAGGTTTGCCTGCTCACCCTCTGGGATATGCGGAGGCTAGGAGGTGAAGCTCGGGCTTCAGTAGGATCACAGGGAGAGGCTGGTGGCTTGAACACAGCCTGAAGGAGTTAGTGCAGCACGGCTAGCCAGGAGGGATTCCGGGAAAAAGTCTGGATGTGCCAAATAGGCAAGATACTTTTTCTTGCCTATTTGTTTCCTGGTGCGCAAGAAGAGGGTATTAAGAGTGCTGCTTAAAGAGCTCCAGAGACAGGAGTGAACCGCGGCTATCAGTGTGGACCCCAGAGACGGGTATGGGATGCTAAGGCTGCTGCTGCTGCCACCAAGAAACCTCCGTGCAAGCACAGGCAACTCACCACACTGCCCCTCCAGGGAGCCTGTGCAGCCCACCAAGGCCAAGATCCTGTGATCCAGGGACAACTTTCCCGGAAGAACGCACAGCATGCTTCAGGCTGGTTCAACGTCATGCCAGTCTCTGTCACCACAGGCTCACCCCACATCCGTACCCCTCGCTCCACCCAGCCTGAGTGAGCCAGAGCCCGTGAAGCAGCTGCTCCTTTAACCCTGTCCTGTCTGAGCAAAGGACAGACGCCCTCCGGTGACTTACATGCAGAGGCAGGGCCAAATCCAAAGCTGAACCCCAGGAACTGTGCGAACAAAGAAGAGAAAGGGAAATCTCTCCCAGCAGCCTCAGAAGCAGCGGATTAAATCTCCACAATCAATTTGATGTATGCTGCATCAGTGGAATACCCGAATAGACAAAGAATCATCCAAAATTGAGAGGGTGGATTTTGAGACCAAGATATATATATTTTTTTCCACTTTACCTCTTTTTGTGAGTGTGTATGTATATGCTTCTGTGTAACATTTTGTCTGTAGAACTTTGCTTTCACCATATGTCTTAGGATTCTGTCCTTCCTTTTTTTGTTTTTATTTTCTTAAAAAATAATTTTTTCTTAATAATTATTATTTTTTTATTTTAATAACTTTATTTTATTTTTTCTTACTTTATTTTAGCCTCTTCCTTTCATTCTTTCTACTTTCTCTCCCTTTTATTCTGAGCCATGTGGATGAAAGGCTCTTGGTGCTCCAGTCATGCATCAGGGCTGTGCCCCTGAAGTGGGAGAGCCAATTTCAGGACACTGGTCCACAAGAGACCTCCCAGGTCCATGTAATATCAAATAGCAAAAGTCTCCCAGAGATCTCCATCTCAATGCCAAGACCCAGTTTCACTGAACGACTAGCAAGCTACATTGCTGGAAAACCTATGCCAAACAAGTGGCAAGACAGGAACACAGCCCCATCGATTAGCAGAGAGGTTGCCTAAAATCATAATAAGGCCACAGAACAACAAAACACACCACCAGACATGGACCTGCTGACCAGAAAAACAAGATCCAGCCTCATAAACCAGAACATAGGCACTAGTCCCCTCCACCAGGAAGCCTACACAACCCACTGAACAAACTTTAGCCACTAGGGACAGACACCAAAAACAATGGGAACAGCAAACCTGCAGCCTGCTAAAAGGAGACCCCAAACACAGTAAGAGAAGCAAAATGAAAAGACAGAAAAACACACAGCAGATTAATGAGCAATATGAAAACCCACCAGACATAACAAATGGAGAAGAAATAAGCAGTCTACCTGAAAAAGAATTTAGAATAATGAGAGTAAAGATGATCCCAAATCTTGAATATAGAATAGAGAAAATGCAGGAAACATTTAACATGGACCTAGAAGAACTAAAGAGGAAACAAGCAATGATGAATAACAAAATAAATGAAATTGAAAATACCGTAGAAGAGATCAATAGCAGAATAAAGGAGGCAGAAGAACGGATAAGTGACCTGGAAGGTAAAATAGTGGAAATAATTACTGCAGAGCAGAATAAAGAAAAAAAGGATGAAAATAACTGAGGACAGTCTCAGAGACCTCTGGGACAAAATAAAATGCACCAACATTCGGATTATAGGGACCCAGAAGAACAAGAAAAATAGAAAGGGCATGAGAAAATACTTTAAGGGATTATAGTTGAAAACTTCCCTAATATAGGAAAGGAAATAGTCAATCAAGTCCAGGAAGCACAGAGAGCCCCATACAGGATACATTCAAGGAGAAATATGCCAAAACACATATTAATCAAACTGTCATAAATTAAATACAAAGAAAACATATTAAAAGCAGCAAGGGATAAACAACAAATAAAACACTAGGGAATCCCCATAAGGTTAACATCTGATCTTTCAGCAGAAACTCTACAATCCAGAAGGGAGTGGCAGGACATATTTAAAGTGATGAAGGAGAAAAACATACAACCAAGATTACTCTACCCAGCAAGGATCTCATTCAGATTTGATGGATAAATTAAAACCTTTACAGACAAGCAAAAGCTGAGAGAGTTCAGCACCACCAAACCAGCTTTACAACAAATGCTAAAGGAACTTCTCTAGGCAAGAAACACAAGAGAAGGAAAAGACCTACAAGAACAAACCCAAAACAATTAAGTAAATGGTAATAGGAACATACATATCGATAATTACCTTAAATGTAAATGGATTAAATCCTCCCACCAAAAGACACAGACTGGCTGAATGGAAACAAAAACAAGACCCATATATATGCTGTCTACGAGAGACACACTTGAGACCTAGGGACACATACAGACTGAAAGTGAGGAGGTGGAAAAAGGGTATTCCATGTAAATGGAAATCAAAAGAAACTGTAGTAGCAATTCTCATATCAGACAATATAGGCTTTAAAATAAATACTATTATAAGAGACAAAGAATGACACTACATAATGATCAAGGGATTCAACCAAGAAGATATAACAATTGTAAATATTTATGCACTCAACATAGGAACACCTCAATACATAAGACAAATACTACAAGCCATAAAAGGGGAAATCGAAAGTAGCACATTCATAGTAGGGGACATTAAATCCCACTTTCATCAATGGACAGATTATACAAAATGAAAATAAATCAGGAAACACAAACTTTAAATGATACATTACACAAGATGGACTTAATTCATATTTATAGGACATTCCACCCCAAAACAACAGAATACACATTGTTCTCAAGTGCTCATGGAACATTCTCCAGGATAGATCATATCTTGGGTCACAAATCAAGCCTTGGCAAATTTAAGAAAATTGAAATCGTATCAAGTATCTTTTCTGACCACAACGCAATGAGACTAGATATCAATTACAGGAAAATATCTGTAAAAAATACAAACACATGGAGGCTAAAAAATTCACTATTTAATAACGAAGTGATCACTGAAGAAATCAAAGAGGAAATAAAAAAATACCTAGGAACAAATGACAATGAAGACACGATGACCCAAAACCTATGGGATGCAGAAAAAGCAGTACTGAGAGGGACGTTTATAGCAATACCATCCTACCTTAAGAAAAAGGAAACATCTCAAATATACAACCTAACCTTGCACCTAAAGCAATTAGAGAAAGAAGAACAAAAAAATCCCACAGTTAGAAGAAGGAAAGAAATCATAAATATCATATCAGAAATAAATGAAAAAGAAATGAAGGAAATGACAGCAAAGATCAATAAAACTAAAAGTTGGTTCTTGGAGAAGATAAACAAAAATGTTAAACCATTTGATTCATCAAGAAAAAAAAGGGAGAAGGCTCAAATCAATAGAATTAGGAATGAAAAAGGAGAATTAACAACTGACACTGCAGAAAAACAAAAGATCATGAGAGATTATTACAAGCAACTGTATGCGAATAAAATGGATAACCTGTAAGAAATGGACAAATTCTTAGAAATGCACAACCTGCCAAGACTGAACCAGGAAGAAATAGAAAATATGAACAGACCAATCACAAGCACTGAAATTGAAACTGTGATTAAAAATCTTCCAACAAACAAAAGCTCAGGGCCAGATGCCTTCACAGGCGAATTCTATCAAACATTTAGAGAAGAGCTAACACCTATCCTTCTCAAACTCTTCCAAAAGATAGCAGAGGGAGGAACACTGCCAAACTCATTCTACAAAGCCACCATCAACCTGGTACCCAACCCAGACAAAGACGGCACAAAGAAAGAAAACTACAGGCCAATATCACTGATAAACATAGATGCAAATATCCTCAACAAAATACTAGCAAACAGAATCCAACAGCACATTAAAAGGATCATACCCCATGATCAAGTGGGGTTTATTCCTGGAATGCAAAGATTCTTCAATATATGCAAATCAATCACCATGGTACCCCATATTAACAAATTAAAGGAGAAAAACCATATGATCATCTCAATAGATGCAGAGAAAGCTTTTGACAAAATTCAACACTCATTTATGATAAAAACCCAGCAGAAAGTAGACATAGCAGGAAATTTCCTCAACATAATAAAGGCCATATATGACAAACCCACATCCAACATCATCATCAATGGTGAAAAACTGAAACCATTTCCACTAAGATCAGGAAGAAGATAAGGTTGCCCACTCTCACCACTCTTATTCAACATAGTTTTGGAAGTTTTAGCCACAGCAATCAGAGAAGGAAAAGAAATAAAAAGAATCAAAATAGGAAAAGAAGAAGTAAAGCTGTCACTCTTTGCAGATGACATGATACTATAGATAGAGAATCCCAAAGATGCTACTGGAAAACGACTGGATCTAATCAATGAATTTGGTAAAGTATCAGGATACAAAATTAATGCACAGAAATCTCCGGCATTCTTATACAATAATGATGAAAAAAATCTGAAAATGAAATTAATGAAACACTCCCATTTACCATTGCAACCAAAAGAATAAAATGTCTAGAAATAAACCTACCTAAGGAGACAAAAGAACTGTATGCAGAAAATTACAAGACACCTATGAAAGAAATTAAAGATGATACAATTAGATGGAGAGATATACCATGTTCTTGGATTGGAAGAGTCAACATTGTGAAAATGACTCTACTACCCAAAGCAATCTATAGATTCAATGAAATCCCTATCAAACTACCATTGGAATTTTTCACAGAACTAGAACAAAAAATTTCACAATTTGTATGGAAACACAAAAGACCCCGAATAGCCAAAGCAATTTTGAGAACGAAAAATGGAGCTGGAGGAATCAGGCTCCCTGACTTCAGACTATACAACAAGGCTACAGTAATCAAGACAGTATGGTACTGGTGCAAAAACAGAAATATAAGTCAATGGAACAGGAGAGAAAGCCCAGAGATAAATCCACTCACATATGGTCACCTTATCTTTGATAAAGCAGGCAAGAAGATACAGTGGAGAAAAGACAGCCTCTTCAATAAGTGGTTCTGGGAAAACTGGACAGGTACATATAAACGTATGTGATTAGATCACTCCCTAACACCATACAGAAAAATAAGCTCAAAATGGGTTAAGGATCTAAATGTAAGGCCAGAAACTATCAACCTCTTAGAGGAAAACAGGCAGAACACTCTATGACATAAATCACAGCAGGATCCTTTTTGACCCACCTCCTAGAGAAATGGAAATTTTTTAAAAAGTAAACAAATGGGACCTAATGAAACTTAATAGATTTGCACTACAAATGAAACCATAAACAAGACCAAAAGGCAACCCTCAGAATGGGGGAAAATATTTGCAAATGAAGAAACTGACAAAGGATTAATCTCCAAAATTTATAAGCAGCTCATGCAGCTCAATAACAAAAAAACAAGCAACCCAATCCAAAATGGGCAGAAGACCTAAATAAACATTTCTCCAAAGAAGACCTACAGATTGCCAACAAACACATGAAAGAATACTCAACATCATTAATCATTAGAGAAATGAAAATCAAAACTACAATGTGATATAATCTCACACCCTTCAGAATGGCCATCATCAAAAAATCTATAAACAATAAATGTTGGATAAGGTGTGGAGAAAAGGGAACACTCTTGCACTGCTGGTGGGAATGTAAATTGATACAGCCACTATGGAAAACTCTATGGAGGTTCCTTACAAACTACAAATAGAACTACCATATGACCCAGCAATGCCAGTACTGGGCATATACCCTGAGAAAAGCATAATTCAAAAAGAGTCACACACCAAAATGTTCATTGCAGCTCGATTTACAATAGCCATGAGATGGAAGCAACCTAAGTGTCCATCTTCGGATGAATGAATAAAGATGTGGCACACATATACAATGGAATATTACTCAGTCATAAAATAAACGAAATTAAGTTATTTGTAGTGACATGGATGGACCTAGAGTCTGTCATACAAAGTGAAGCAAGTCAGAAAGAGCAAAACAAATACTGTATGCTAACACATATATATGGATTCTAAGAAAAAAAAAGTTCATGAAGAACCTAGGGGTAAGACATGAATAATGACACAGACCTACTAGAGAATGTACTTGAGGATATGGGGAGGGTCAGGGTAAGCTGGGACAAAGTGAGAGAGTTGCATGGACATATATACATTACCAAACATAAAATAGATAACTAGTGGGAAGCAGCTGCATGGCACAGGGAGATCCACTCAGTGCTTAGTGACCAGGGAGAGGGGTGGGATAGGGAGGGTTGGAGGGAGGGAGATGCAAGAGGGAAGAGATATGGGAACATATGTATATGTATAACTGATTCACTTTGTTATAAAGCAGAAACTAACAAACCATTGTGAAGCAATTATACTCCAATAAAGATGTTTAAAAAAAACCCTCATATGTAGGCTGTCTACAAGAGACCTACTTCAGATCGAGGGAAACGCACAGAATGAAAGTGAGGTAATGGAAAAAGATATTCCATGCAAATGGTATCAAATGAAAGCTGGAGTAGCAATACTCATATCAGACAAAATAGATTTTAAAATAAAGACAGTTACAAGAAACAGTAAAAGACATTACATAATGATCAAGGGATCAATCCAAGAGGAAGATATAAAAATTGTTAATATATATGCACCCAACATAGGAGCACCACAATAGGCAAATACTAACAGCCACAACAGGAGAAATTGACAGTAATGCATTAAGAGTGGGGAGCTATAACACTACACTTTCATCAATGGACATCCAGACAAAAGATCAATAAGGAAACACAGGCCATAAATGACACATTAAACCCAATTGACTTAATTGATATTTATAGAGCATTTCATCCCAAAGCACCAGAATACACATTCTTCTTCATTGCACATGTAACATTCTCTAGGATTGATTACATGCTGGGCCACAAAGCGAGCCTGTGTAAATTCAAGAAAAGAAAAATCATATCAAGCATCTTTTCTGACCACAATGCTATGAGATTAGAAATCAACTACAAGAAAAAAAATGTAAAAAATATAGAGGCTAACACATAGAGGCTAAATGATATGCTATCAAACAACCAATGGATCACTGAAGAAATCAAAGAGGAAATTTTAAAAAAATACCTACAAACAAATGAAAATGAAAGCATGGTGATCCACACTTATGGGATGCACCAAAAGAGGTTCTAAGAGGCAAGTTTATAGTGATACATTCTTACATCAGGAAACAAGAAAAATCACAAATAAACAACCTAACCTTACACCTAAAGCAACTAGAGAAAAAAGAAGAAACAAAACGCAAAGTTAGTAGAAGGAAAGAAATCATAAAAAATAGAGCAGAAATAAATAAAATAGAAACAAACAAAAACAATAGGAAAGATCAATGAAACTAAGCTGTTTTTTTGAAAAGATAAACAAAAGTGGTAAACCTTTAGCTGGACTCATTAAGAAAAAAAGGGAGAAAGCTCAAATCAATAACATTCAAAATAAAAAAAGAGAAGATACAATTGTCACCTTAGAAATACAAAGGATCATAAGAGACTACTACAAGCAATTCTATGCCAATAAAATGGACAACCTGGAAGAAATGGAACAATTCTTAGAAAGGTACAATCTCTCAAGACTGAACCAAGAAGAAATAGAAAATATAAACAAATCAGTCCCAAGTACTGAAAATGAAACTGTGATTAACAAACTCCAAACAAACAAAAGTCCAAGACCAGATGGCTTCACAGGCAAATTCTGTCAAACATTTAGAAAAGAACTAACATCTATCATTCTCAAACTCTTCCAAAAATATGCAGAGGAATGAATACACTCAAGCTCATTCTCTGAGGCCACCATCACCCTGATACAAAACCAAAGATACCACCAAGAAAATTTTCAGGTCAATATCACTGATGAACATAGATGCAAAAATCCTCTACAAATACTAAAAATCTGAATCCAACAATGCATTAAAATGATAATACAGCACAATCAAATGGGATTTATTCCATGAATGCAAGGATTTTCCAATATCCACAAATCAATGAGTGTGATACACCTTATCAACAAATTGAAGATTAAAAACCATATGATCATCTCAATAGATGCAGTAAAACTTTTGACAAGAGGACAGAGAAAATGGTGGAAGAGTAAGACATGGAGATCACCCTCCTCACCACAGATACATCAGAAATAGATCTACATGTGGAACTGCTCCTATAGAACATCCACTGAACACTGGCAGAAGACCTCAGACCTTCCAAAAGGCAAGAATCTCCCAATGTACCTGGGTAGGGCAAAAGAAAAAAAGAATAAACAGAGACAAAAGAATAGGGATGGGACCTGCACAAGTGGGAGGGAGCTGTGAAGGAGGAAAGGTTCCCACACACTAGAAGTCCTTTTGTGGGGGGGACTGTGGGTGCTGGAGGGGGGAATCTTCAGAGCTGCCGAGGAGAGCACAGCAACAGGGTGTGGAGGGCAAAGCGGACATTCCCACACAGAGGATTGGTGCCGACCAGCACTCACCAGCCCAAGAGCCTTGTCTGCTCACCCGCTGGGGTGGTCGGGGGCTGGGAGCTGAGCCTCGGGCTTCAGATCCCAAGGAGAGGTCTGGAGTTGGCAGAGTGAAAACAGCCTAAAGGGGTTAGTGCATCACAGCTAGCCAGGAGGGAGTACGGTTGAAGTCTGGAGCTGCCAAAGAGGCAAGGCACCTTTTCTTCCCTCTTTGCTTCCTGGTGCTAGAGGAGAGGGGTTTAAGCATGCTGCTTAAAGGAGCTCCAGAAACGGGCACAGAGCTACCAAAGAGACAAGAGATTTTTTCTTGCCTCTTTGATTCCTGGTGCTAGAGGAGAGGGGGTTAAGAGCACTGCTTAAAGGAGCTCCAAAAAACAGGCGTGAGCCGTGGCTGTTGGTGCAGACACCAGAGACAGGTGTGGGACACTAGAGTTGCTGCTGCTGCCACCAAGAAGCCTGTGTGCGAGTGCAGGTCACTCTCCACACCTCCCCTCCTGGGAGCCTGTGCAGCCCGCCACTGCCGGGGTCCTGGGATCCAAGGACAACCTCCCCGGGAGAATGCGCGGTGCACCTCAGGCTGGTGCAACGTCATGCCAGCCTCTGTCACCACAGGCTCACCCTGCATCTGTGCCCCTCACTCCCCCCTGCCTGTGCCAGAGCCCCCAAATCAGCTGCTCCTTTAACCCCGTCCTGCCTGAGTGAAGAGCAGATGCCCTCAGATGACCTATGTGCAGAGGCGGGACCAAGTCCAATGCTGAATCCCAGGAGCTGTGAGAACAAAGAGGAGAGGGGGAGGTCTCTCCCAGCATCCTCAGAAGCAGTGGATTAAAACTTCACAATCAACTTGAAGTGCCCTGCATCTGTGGAAAACCTGAATAGACAGTGAAATATCCCAAGTTGGGAAGGTGGACTTTGGGAGCAAGATATATTATTATTTTCCCCTTTTTTTGTTTTTGTTAATGTGTATGTGTGTGCTTCTGTGTGAGATTTTGTCTGTATAGCTTTGCTTTCACCATTTGTCCTAGGGTTACACGGACCATTTTTTTTTTAATAAAAATATTTCTCCTTAATAATTATTTTTTACTTTAATAACTATATTTTATCCTACTTTATTTTGTCTTCTTCCTTTCTTTCTTCATTTCTTCTTTCCTTTCTTCCCTCCTTCCTTCCTCCCTTCCTTCCTCCCTTCCTTCCTTTCTTTCTCCCTTCCTTCCTCCTTTTCTTCCTCTCTTCCTACCTTCTTTCCTTTCTTGCTTTCTTCCTTCCTTCATTTCTTCCTTCCTCCCTTCCTTCCTTCCTTCCTTCTTTCCTTCCTCCATTTCCTTCTTTCCTTTCTATTTTTTCTCCCTTTTATTTTGAGCCGTGTGGATTAAAGGCTCTTGGTGCTCCAGCCTGGCATCAGGGCTGTGTCTCTCAGGTGGGAGAACCAACTTCAGGACACTGGTCCACAAGAGACCTCCCAGCTCCGTGCAATATCAAATGGTGAAAATCTCCCAGAGATATCCATCTCAACACCAAGACCCAGCTTCACTCAAGGACCAGCAACGAACAGTGCTGGACACACTATGGCCAACAAGACAGGACTACAGCCCCATCCATTAACAGAGAGGCTGCCTAAAATCATAATAAGGCTATCAGCATCCCCAAACATACCACCAGATGTGGACTTGCCCAACAGAAAGACAAGATCCAGCCTCATCCACCAGAACATAGGCACTAGTCCCCCCAACAAGGAAACCTACTTAACTCACTGAACAAACCTTAGCACTGGGGACAGCCACCAAAAACAACAGGATCTACGAACCTGCAGCCTGCAAAAAGGAGACCCCAAATACAGTAAGATAAGCAAAATGAGAAGACAGAAAAATACATAGCAGATGAAGGAGCAAGACAAAAACCCAACAGAGCTAACAAATGAAGAGGAAATAGGCAGTCTACCTGAAAAAGGATTCAGAATAATGATAATAAACATGATCCAAAATCTTGGAAATAGAATAGACAAATTGCAAGAAACAGTTAACAAGGATCTAGAAGAAATACAGAGGAAGCAAGCAATGATGAGCAACACAGTAAATGAAATTAAAAATACTCTAGATGGGATCAATAGCAGAATAACTGAGGCAGAAGAATGGATAAGTGACCTGGAAGATAAAATAGTGGAAATAATTATTGCAGAGCAGAATAAAGAAAAAACAATGAAAAGAACTGAGGACAGTCTCAGAGACCTCTGGGACAACATTAAATGCACCAACATTCAAATTATAGGGGTCCCAGAAGAAGAAGAGGAAAAGAAAGGGACTGAGAAAATATTTGAAGAGATTAGAGTTGAAAACTTCCCTAATATAGGAAAGGAAATAATCAACCAAGTCCAGGAAGCACAGAGAGTCCCATACAGGATAAACCCAAGGATAAACACGCCAAGACATATAATAATCAAATTGTCAAAAATTAAATACAAAGAAAACATATTAAAAGCAGCAAGGGAAAAACAACAAATAACACACAAGGAAATCCCCATAAGGTTAACATCTGATCTTTCAGCAGAAACTCTACAAGCCAGAAGGGAGTGGCAGGGCATATTTAAAGTGATGAATGAAAAAAACATACAACCAAGATTATTCTACCCAGCAAGGATCTCATTCACATTTGATGGAAAAATTAAAAACTTTACAGACAAGCAAAAGCTGAGAGAGTTCAGCACCACCAAACCAGCTTTACAACAAATGCTAAAGGAACTTCTCTAGGCAAGAAACACAAGAGAAGGAAAAGACCTACAAGAACAAACCCAAAACAATTAAGTAAATGGTAATAGGAACATACATATCGATAATTACCTTAAATGTAAATGGATTAAATGCTCCCACCTAAAGACACAGACTTGCTGAATGGAAACAAAAACAAGACCCATATATATGCTGTCTACGAGAGACACACTTGAGACCTAGGGACACATACAGACTGAAAGTGAGGAGGTGGAAAAAGGGTATTCCATGTAAATGGAAATCAAAAGAAACTTTAGTAGCAATTCTCATATCAGACAATATAGGCTTTAAAATAAATACTATTATAAGAGACAAAGAATGACACTACATAATGATCAAGGGATTCAACCAAGAAGATATAACAATTGTAAATATTTATGCACCCAACATAGGAACACCTCAATACATAAGGCAAATACTACAAGCCATAAAGGGGGAAAATGACAGTAACACAATCATAGTACGGGACTTTAACACCCCACTTTCACCAGTGGGCAGATCATCCAAAATGAAAATAAATAAGGAAACACAAGCTTTAAATGATAAATTAAACAAGACGGTCTTAATTGATATTTATACGACATTCCATCCAAAAACAACAGAATACACATTTTTCGCAAGTGCTCATGGAACATTCTCCAGGATATCTTGGGTCACAAATCTAGCCTTGGCAAATTTAAGAAAATTGAAATCGTATCAAGTATCTTTTCTGACCACAACGCAATGAGACTAGATATCAATTACAGGAAAAGATCTGTAAAAAATACAAACACATGGAGGCTAAACAATATATTACTTAATAACAAAGTGATCACTGAAGAAATCAAAGAGGAAATCAAAAAATACTTAGAAATAAATGACAATAGAGACACGATGACCCAAAACCTGTGGGATACAGCAAAAGCAGTTCTAAGAGGGAAGTTTATATCCATACAATCCTACCTTAAGAAACAGGACACATCTGGAATAAACAACCTAACTTTGCACCTAAAGAAGTTAGAGAAAGAAGAACAAAAACACCACAAATTTAACAGAAGGAAAGAAATCATGAAGATCAGATCAGAAATAAATGAAAAAGAAATGAATGAAACAATAGCAAAGATCAATAAAAGTAAAAGCTGGTTCTTTGAGAAGATAAATAAAATTGATAAACCATTAGCCAGACTCATGAAGAAAAAAAGGGAGAAGACTCAAATCAATAGAATTAGAAATGAAAAAGGAGTTGTAACAACTGACACTGAAGAAATACAAAAGATTATTAGAGATTACTACAAGCAACTGTGTGCTAATAAAATGGACAACCTGGAAGGAACGGACAAATTCTTAGAAATGCACAACCTGCTGAGACTGAACCGGGAAGAAATAAAAAATATGAACAGACCAATCACAAGCACTGAAATTGAAAAAGTGATTAAAAATCTTCCAACAAACAAAAGCCCAGGACCAGATGGCTTCACAGGTGAATTCTATCAAACATTTAGAGAAGAGCTAACAGCTATCCTCTCAAACTCTTCCAAAACATAGCAGAGGGAGGAATACTCCCAAACTCATTCTATGAGGCCACCATCACCCTGATACCAAAACCAGACAAAGACGTCACAAAGAAAGAAAACTACAGGCCCATATCACTGATGAACATAGATGCAAATATCCTCAACCAAATCCTAGCAAACAGAATCCAACAGCACATTAAAAGGATCATACACCATGATCAAGTGGGGTTTATTCCAGGAATGCAAGGATTCTTCAATATACACAAATCAATCAACGTGATACACCATATCAACAAACTGAAGGAGAAAAACCATATGATCATCTCAATAGATGCAGAGAAATCTTTTGACAAAATTCAACACCCATTTATGATAAAAACCAGGCAGAAAGTAGGCATAGAGTGAACTTTCGTCAACATAATAAAGGCCATATATGACAAACCCACAGCCAGCATTGTTCTCAATGGTGAAAAACTGAAACCATTTCCACTAAGATCAGGAACAAGACAAGGTTGTCCTCTCTCACCACTCTTATTCAACAGTTTTGGAAGTTCTAGCCACAGCAATCAGAGAAGAAAAAGTAATAAAATGAATCAAAATTGGAAAAGAAGAAGTAAACTGTCATGTTTGCAGATGACATGATACCCTACATAGAGACTCCTGAAGATACTACCAGAAAACTACTAGAGCTAATCAATGAATTTGGTAATGTAGCAGAATACAAAATTAATGCACAGAAATCTCTGGCATTCTTATACACTAATGATGAAAAATCTGAGAGTGAAATTAAGAAAACACTCCCATTTACCATTGCAACAAAAAGAATAAAATATCTAGGAATAAACCCACATAAGGAGACAAAAGACTTGTATGCAGAAAACTATAAGACACAGATGAAAGAAATTAAAGATGATACAAATAGGTGGAGAGATATCGCATGTTCTCGGATTGAAAGAATCAACATTGTGAAAATGACTCTACTACCCAAAGCAAACTACAGATTCAATGCAATCCCTATCAAATTACCACTGGCATTTTTTACAGAACTAGAACAAAATATTTCACAATTTTTATGGAAACACAAAAGACCCCGAATAGCCAAAGCAATCTGGAGAACGAAAAATGGAGCTGGGGGAATCAGCCTCCCTGACTTCAGACTATACTACAAGGCTACAGAAATCAGTACAGTATGGTACTGGCACAAAAACAGAAATATAGATCAATGGAACAGGATAGAAAGCCCAGAGATAAACCCACACACATATGGTCACCTTATCTTTGATAAAGGAGGGAAGGATATACAGTGGAGAAAAGACAGCCTCTTCAATAAGTGGTGCTGGTAAAACTGATCAGGTACATGTAAAACTATGAAATTAGAACACTCCCTAACACCATACACAAAAATAAACTCAAAATGGGTTAAAGACCTAAATGTAAGACCAGACACTATCAAACTCTTAGAGGAAAACATAGGCAGAACACTCAATCACAGCAAGATCCTTTTCGACCCACCTCCTAGAGAAATGGAAATAGAAACAAAAATAAACAAATGGGACCTAATGAAACTTAAAAGCTTTTGCACAGCAAAGGATACCATAAACAAGATGAAAAGACAACCCTCAGAATGGTATCAGGTCTTATGTTTAAGTGTTCAATATATATTTTAGTTATTTTTTGTCAGTGGTGTGAGATAAGGATTCAAGTACATTTTTCTGCTTGTATTTCTCCAGTTTTCCCAGCACTGTTTTTTGAAGAGACTACCTTTTCAGTTTGGGGATTTCTTTTAAATTGATGTTTACTAATCAAGACTCCAGCAGATTCAGTGTCTCATAAAAGCCTACTTCGTGGTTCACAGACAGCCATCCTTTTGCTGTGTCCTCATGGTGGAAAGAGTGATAGAGCTCTCTAAAAGAACATTAACCCCATTCATGAGAACTTCACCCTCACTGCTTAAGGTGACATAGCCACCTCCCAAAAGCATACCCTTCTAAGTCCATCACTTGTGGGAGTTTAGGGTTTCAACATATGAATTTGAGAAGGCTACATAGAAACATTCCGTCTATAGTATAATTTATGATAGATAATTTTGCTGGATACAGAATTCTAAGTTATCAGATTTTTTTCTTTTCAGTATTTTATAGATATCTTCTTTTTTTCATTGTTTTCAATGAAAAAAATCTGTTTTATATTTGTTCTTCTGTATTTCTTTCTCATGCTGCATCTAAGATTTTCTCTTTATTACAAGCTTTGAGCAACTTTATTGTGATGTGTCTTTTTGTAGTTTTGTTAGCGTTTTCTCTGGCTTCATTGAACTTTCAGGATCTGTGGATTTAGAATTTCCACCAAATTTGGGACTTCTTGGCCATTATTTCCTCAAATGTTTTTTCCTCTGTCTCCTCTGGGGACACCAATTACACATATATTAAAGTGCTTGAAGTTTTCCCCAAACTCATTGATGTTCTGCTCAATTTTTTCAGCCTTTTTACTTGTATGTCTTATTTTGAACAGTTTCAATTGCTATTCCAGTTTAGGAAATGTCCCAGGCAGAAAGCCAGTATGAATGTGGAACTCATCTCATGTGTTTTTCCTTTTCTCAAAGATCATAACCCTGTGATATCTAATATGTAATACCTGAAAAGTTCCTTCATATATTTTGTCTTATTTGTGTGAGGTGTGTGTGTGTGTGGTGTTTGTTCCTAACAGATTTTTTTAAAAAACATCTTTATTTGAGTATAACTGTTTTACAATAGTGTGTTAGTTTCTCCTTTAAAACAAAGTGAATCAGTTATACATATACATATGTTCCCATATCTCTTCTCTCTTGCATCACCCTCCCTCCCACCCTCCCTATCCCACCCCTCTAGGTGGTCACAAAGCACAGAGGTGAACTCCCTGTGCTATGCGGCAGCTTCCCACTAGCTATCTAATTTACATTTGGTAGTGTGTAGATGTCCCTGCCACTCTCTCACATCATCACCGCTTACCCTTCCCCCTCCCCATATCCTCAAGTCCATGCTCTAGTAGGTCTGTGTTTTATTCCCATCCTACCACTAATCTCTTCATGACATTTTTTTTTCTTAGAATCCATATATAACCCTTCCCCCTCCCCATATCCTCAAGTCCATGCTCTAGTAGGTCTGTGTTTTATTCCCATCCTACCACTAATCTCTTCATGACATTTTTTTTTCTTAGAATCCATATATATGTGTTAGCATACGGTATTTGTTTTTCTCCTTCTGACTTACTTCACTCTGTATGACAGACTCCAGGTCTAACCACCTCATTACAAATAACTCAGTTTCATTTCTTTTTATGGCTGAGTAATATTCCATTGTATATATGTGCCACATCTTTATCCATTCATCTGTTGATGGACATTTAGGTTGCTTCCATGAACTGGCTATCGTAAATAGAGCTGCAATAAACATTTTGGTACATGACACTTTTTGAATTATGGTTTTCTCAGGGTATATGCCTAGTAGTGGGATTGTGGGGTCATATGGTAGTTCTATTTGTAGTTTTTTAAGGAACCTCCATACTGTTCTCCATAGTGGCTGTATCAATTTACATTCCCACCAGCAGTGCAAGAGTGGTCCCTTTTCTCCACACCCTCTCCAGCATTTATTGTTTCTAGAGTTTTTGATGATGGCCAATCTGACCGGTGTGAGATGATATCTCATTGTAGTTTTGATTTGTATTTCTCAAATGATTAATGATGTTGAGCATTCTTTCATGTGTTTGTTGGCAATCTGTATATCTTCTTTGGAGAAATGTCTATCTAGTTCTTCTGCCCATTTTTGGATTGGGTTGCTTTTTTTTTGTTATTGAGCTGCATGAGTTGCTTATAAATTTTGGATATTAATCCTTTGTCAGTTGCTTCATTGGCAAATATTTTCCCCCATTCTGAGGGTTGTCTTTTGGTCTTGTTTATGGTATCCTTTGCTGTGCAAAAGCTTTTAAATTTCATTAGATCCCATTTGTTTATTTTTGTTTTTATTTCCATTTCTCTAGGAGATGGGTCAAAAAGGATCTTGCTGTGATTGATGTCATAGAGTGTTCTGCCTATGTTTTCCTCTAAGAGTTTGATAGTGTCTGGCCTTACATTTAGGTCTTTAACCCATTTTGAGTTTATTATTGTGTGTGGTGTTAAGGAATGTTCTAATTTCGTACTTTTAGAGGTAGCTGTCCAGTTTTCCCAGCACCACTTATTGAAGAGGCTGTCTTTTCTCCACTGTATATCCTTCCCTCCTTTATCAAAGATAAGGTGACCATATGTGTGTGGGTTTATCTCTGGGCTTTCTATCCTGTTCCATATCATTTTTAATTTCTCTCATCAGTGTCTTACAGTTTTCTGCATACAAGTCTTTTGTCTCCTTAGGTAGGTTTATTCCTAGATATTTTATTCTTTTTGTTGCAATGGTAAATGGGAGTGTTTTCTTAATTTCACTCTCAGATTTTTCATCATTAGTGTATAAGAATGCCAGAGATTTCTGTGCATTAATTTTGTAACCTGCCACTTTACCAAATTCATTGATTAGTTCTAGTAGTTTTCTGGTAATATCTTCAGGATTCTCTATGTATAGTATCATGTCATCTGCAAACAGTGACAGCTTTACTTCTTCTTTTCCTATTTGGATTCCTTTTATTACTTTTTCTTCTCTGATTGCTGTGGCTAGAACTTCCAAATCTATGTTGAATAAGATTGGTGAGAGTGGGCAACCTTGTCTTGTTCCTGATCTTAGTGGAAATGGTTTCAGTTTTTCACCATTGAGAACAATGCTGGCTGTGGGTTTGTCATATATGGCCTTTATTATGTTGAGGAAAGTTTCCTCTATGTCTACTTTCTGCAGGGTTTCCTAACATAGATTTTTGAATAAAACATGAATTCCCTTAATAGATGAAAAGCTTTCTAGAATCTTGGGCTATATATTAAATTTCTATATGAGCTAAATATACTATTTCAATAGAATAGCATTAAATATATATATTTTAATAATATTATTTTTAAAAATTAAATTATTTACATAAGTATGAACTAGATGACCAGGAATGGGATATGACTTTCAGGATCATTCAAACCATACAGTTATTGTCAGATGTTCTTCTAATATCCTACTGTACTATTTTCAATTTCAGAGGTACACACAGACCAAAGAGTATACAAACATAATATACAAACATAAACACAGATTCTAGTTTCAAATCTTTTTAACAAAAAGTCATGGGTGTCCTAAAAGTTTTGTAAATCTTAGAAAGCATAAAGATAATAAGAAAGACTATGCATGCCTATTTAAAATTTGCCTGTATCTGAGATTCTGTCCAGTGGTACAGGATTAACTAGAGTAACTGACATAAAACACAGGGCAGAGGAATGAGATTAGCAAGAGGGGCAATATTTGAAATGATGGATATGCATTTATGCACTTGAGCATATTGGAGGGTGCATCCTGGTTTCATCAAGTCCAGATAATTTTTTTACTCAAGTTCTTCATTAAAGAAATGTTTTCTAAAGTATTATATGATAAGGAATCTATAACTGTGTTTATTGTCGTAGTAATTGTTAGGCAAAGGCAATTGTCTTTTCAGTTGCAACTCAGTAAAAATTCCATGTGAGTTCCATTTTTGATAGCATTGCTGTATATTTTCCAGTAGATGGCGATATATACCTATTTGATGTCCTTAAACACAAAGCATTTCCAACTTGAAGTTGCACACCTGAATCCTGAACTTCTGTAAAACCTCTTCATTCATGCATTTATTCATTCAGTACTTTCAGAGCATCTATTACATGCCAGCATGAATATTAGGGATACAAAGATTAATAAGACAGAGTTGTCCAAAAGTTCTCACAGCCTTCTGGTTGGGATCGACAAATATGTAACCCACTAACTAAAATTAAAAATAGTAAGTATTGTGATGGAAAGAAGCTCTGAGAGCTCCTGACTTGAGGAGCAGCCGAAATATCTATCAACTGCTTTGGCCTCTTTCTAGTACTGTATTTTTATTTTTAACTTGGGTTTATTTTATAATGAGAGGGTCAATGTTTAAAAATTAATCTAATGCAATAAATATTTATTGAAGATGTGGTTATGCAAATGTGCAAACCAAGATATTAAGTGCTACCATGGAAAATAAACTCCATTTTTCATTTATTCACTGCTTAAGAAACAACCTCAGATGAGGGAGTTTAAACAAATACACAGATAAGTATAACATGGGAAATACTATAAGATGAAGACAAATTTCTGAAGAGAGAAAGTTAATTTCTAGCTAGGGGAATCAAGAAGGTCTTCATCTGAGAAGTTCCATGTAAGAGATATTTTTAGTATAAATAAGATTCAGCAAAAATGACTAGAAATCTCACTTCAGCCAGAGGAATAACTGGGAGGAAACATTACAATTGGTATAAAACCCCTGGCCTGTTTCAAAGACTTTATCCAATTCTAACACTGCTATTGACTGACCAGCTCTCATTCCTCGAGTAGGTCAGTTAATTTTTCTTTTCAGAAAGCCCCAGGTTTCTTCTCTATTAATGATTGAATAGATATGTGTAATTATGTCTTTTCTCAAACATAGCTCAAAAGTGAGGTGGTGGGGAAATATGTATAGGTTTTATTTAGATAATGGGAATTCTGCCTTTCTGGCTAAAGTATAAAGTCTGGTTAGAGTCTGTTATAGCCTGAATCATGTGCACACTAACTTTCATATGTTGAAACTCTAACCCAGAGTATCTCGAAACTGTATTTGGAGATAGGACCTTAGAGAGGTAATTTAATCTGAATAAAGCGATTAGAGTGAGCTCTAATTCAACCTGACTGGTGTTCTTAAAACAACACCAAGTGTTATTTAGACATGCAAAGAGACACGCATGGAATGCATGTGCATAGAATAAAGACCATGTAAGGACACAATGAGAAGACAACCAGCTGCAAATGAAGGAGAGAGGCCTCAGAAGAAACCAAACCTGTTGACACCTTGATCTTAGACATCTAGCTTCCACAACTGTGAGAAAATTAATTTCTGTTGTTTAAGCCAACCAGTCTGTAGTGCCTTGTTATGGTAGCCCTAACAAACTAACAAAGAGTCTATTATCAAATAAGTCTGGAAAAGTAATGTGTGATCATTCTATAGAGTTCTATAAAACTGAGATAGAAAGTATACATTTGATTTGGTGTTCAGTAAGAAACTATCACATGTTATGAGCTGGAGAAAGGGACGCTCTTGCCAGCACCCACACAGCAGCTTGAATCCTTGAAATTAAATATGGCAGGAAAAGAAGCAAAGATGGAAAGGATTTTTAACACTAGTTACAAAGAAGAAAATGGAATATGTGGAATTAAAGTGGCAAGGTTTAATAGAAGGCACTCTAGATCAGCAGCCAGGAGGTCATGACAAATGTGTGCTCTCTAATTCAAGTTCTTGGTGAATTTTCAAAAGGTTCTTGATCTCATGGGGCTGTTGTTTCATTGTCTGCAATGCAAAAATACAGTACGTCTCCTACATATGAACAAGTTCCATTTCAAGATTTTGTTCGTAAGTCCACTTTGTTTGTAAGTCTAAACAAGTTAGCCTAGGTATCCAGCTAACACAGTCAGCTATATAGTACTGTAATAGGTTTATAATACTTTTCACACAAATAATACATAAAAAAACATAAAAAATAAAGAAAACATTTCGAATCTTCTAGTACAGTACTTTGAAAAGTACAGTAGTACAGTACAACAGCTGGCATACAGGGGTTGGCATTGCATGAACAGGCAAGAAGAGTTACTGACTGGAGAAGTGACAGGAGGTTGGAGATGGCAGAGCAGAAGGATCATCAGCAACAGGAGATGGAGGGAAAGCTGCAGTTTCACTCATGCCTGATGTTGATGGAATGCACATTTGCATCTTTGAAAATTAACAACTTAAAAGTTTGTATGTAGGGGACTTACTGTATTAGTCATTAGTCATTTTCCTTTCACAGAATGTTTGTTGGGAAAAATAAGAAAACAGTTGACAAAGTGCTTTAAAAATTAGAGCTCTAGATTGATAGATAATTTACATGTTCTTAGTGTTGCAAGAGATGATAAGGTCATGGGGTTTAATCTCATTACTTTAAGTAACCCTGTAATTGACTCCCCTTGTATTTTGTGGTGAACTAATATCTAAAGTCAAAGATGTTTGCTAAAATAGTACAAAAAGTATGTCCCAAACATGAAAAATAGAAAGTGTTGAGTCTTATCAGTCTTCATGGTGATTAATGGAACAATAAGGCCAATTAGGAGGCATGGCTAAAATTTCCATAATAATTTAGAATGATTATGTTTTGTATCATTTAGAGGATGCAAACATTTACATGTGGCATGGTACAAAATTATGTCTATTTGAAATGAAACTATGATAAATCTCTCAGAAGTGCTGTCTTATTTACATGTGTGTATCTTATACTATTTTAATAGTGATGATGAAATGTTCACAGGAAAAAGGGTGGTAAAGGACAAAAAGTCCAAAGATCCTATCTCTTCTACACCTGCTTCTCAGCCCCTCAGAGAGGTCCTGGCTTCCCTTCTTTGTATTTAAATTTGTCAATCACCAAACTAGTGTTCTTGGTGTAGAGATGCCACTTAAAATCATCATCATACAAGTGAAACTGCCACTCAAAATGGCTGCCTGGCAAATTGAGCTGTCTGTCATTTTGAACAATTAGTCTGTTGCATTGTCAATGACATGGGCTGATGTATACTGAAAACTGCCTCATCAGATTTAATAGAACTTAAAGTCTTGATTAAACCTCTAGTCTGAAGTTCCCCAACTTTCTTTCTTTTTGATGAAAAATTACTTTTTACTTCCCAATGTTTATAACTAAAAAGTAAAACCAAAGCGGGTATTGAGAAGAATATACTTAGGATAAAAATTGCTAATGAAAGAGGATAAAAAATTGGTTTGGCTGTCTACTCAACTTGTCATCATAAGCCAAAGAGAATCGTGTATAGTTCGTAATAAACATTGTTTGACATTCATTTATTCATTCCATAGATCTTAATGGTATGCCTGCTGGGACCCAGTCAATATCTTTTGAAATAAGACATTAATATGTTCAGAGAAAAGCAGAAGTTCATTAGCTTCAATTTCTCCACAGGCTCTGAATAAAATGCACTGAATTAAATTGTGATGCTCCTATTTTGCCTGCTACTTTACCATTCTTGGTGCAATTTTACATGTTTGATGGAATCTCTTTTTATGGGCTGTGCTACTACAGGTGATGTTTCCAACTTAATTGTTAACTTAGTGTCTACAATTGTCCAAAGCTACTTTAATTTAAAAATTTTATGGTAAAAGGATGAATTTGGGGGTATTATTTTAATCTACTTCTACAAAGTATCAATTGTAAAAATAATTTTAGGTGACACATTTAATATAAGAATTTCAAGCCACACACACTAGCAGACAGTTAAGATAATAACCTGTAGTTTCATCTTAGTTCATCCAGTAGCTGCATCTAGTTGGCAAGGAAATTCCAGCTCCGTGTTGGCAGGAAATGCATTTGTTTTTAACTATTGTGTTAGAAACCAACACTTTGCTCAACACAGGATAGACCCTCAGTACATAGTGTTAAATGAAGAATATTAGTCATAGCAGAGTGTGAAATAGAAGGTCTCTTTCTCATATAAGACCACTACAGACAATTTAGTTGGCACAAATAGGTCCAGTATTTGGAATGACCAGGCAAGTTCCTTGGCTCCTGTGTGCTCAAAGTGACTCATCCTGGTTCTAAACATTGTTGTGTTGTCCTACACTGAAATATTGACCCACTGTCTTCATTTGTTTGGCCTGCAGCATAATTGACACCTGGAATGCAAGTTTTCTATCAATAAAATCAAGAGCCTAACATACTGGTATCCTAATCCTTCTCAGTAGTCCATCCCCCAGAATTAGAAGCAACTTTGCCATCCAAGTCCCAACTAGAAAACTGATATAGGTGCCTTACCTGATTATGAGCATTACTCCCGATTTACACTTCTGATGCACAACTCTTAACAGAAAACTGGAACTCTTTAGATATTTGATAGTATACTAATTTATGACATCTTTGGACTCTGATTAGTGGACCCCTTCAGTCTCTTTCTTCAGCCCCTTTCTTCCTCTTCCTGGTTCTTGCCCAATTGATGTCATGCCTATTAGTCCAGTTGCACTAAGTTATGGCAAACAAATCCTGCCCTATATTTGTTCTGTTCAACTAAATAAACATATAATTATTACAATAATCTTTATTTTAAATGACAGAAACTATAAAAAGTACTACATTGTCCTTCATACATTTTACAATATTTTCTTTCTTTAATTACATTTGTTAGTTACTTCTCTTAGCTATGTTTTGTCTCCTTAATTGATTGTAAACTCTATGAGTTAAGGCATGGTGAACATAATGTCAAAAGCATTTTATTGAGAGGATAGAGGCCTGTGTTCTTCTGATGAATCTGCCACTAACTTCTTGGCTGAATTTCATGAAAAGTTTGCATTAGGTTATTTTGAAGTCCCTTCCCACTCTAGAAATTACACCAATGAGCAGAGAAGTGAGGAAATGAGGAAAATAATTTTTTTTTTCTAGGAAATGGGGAATTAAAGAGTGTGAATGAGGAGTACCAAATCCCTCTCTAGGCTGATGCTAGGATTTCTCAGTGGTGAGGTTCAAATGAGGGATAACATGTCATCATGGAGAGATGTATCATATGATTAATATAAATCACAGTAACCTCAGTAAATGTGGGTATGCCACTCTGATTTCATTGAAGGTACAGTTTTAATATTTCTAACTGTATTTTCCTTGATAGACACCAGGTGGCATAAAGCCTTGATTTTTCTAAAATAAAGACAAGCCTACACCTTGTCAGAAACATGCTGTAGCACAACTCATTCAGACTCACTTAAGTAATAAGGTTTTGTTTTAAGAATTATGTAGACCATTCTATCAGTACAATTAGCAGTAAAAGTGTGCTACTCTGAGATACAGAATATTGATAATGAAAAACCTGTCAAATGTGGGTCATTAATATGCAGAGGACAGAGAAGAAAGGAAAGATTAGGGGAAAAAACTAATGAAAAGAAGACAAGGAAGATAGAAACAAAGAAAGGAAAGAAACGAAAAGGGAATGTCTTACCAAAGCAGCAATGGTGCAAGTAGATTTGGATAAAAGTATAACAGATTCTTTCTAGAATTGAAAAAAATTTTGCGGTGAGTTACTCTAATTCTTTCCAGATAGGGAAATGAAGAATCCAAATGTAATGTAAAGTGCTTAAGCACATATTAACAGAGTAAGAATAGAAGTCTTTACACATCTAGCTATGCAGATATATCCAACAAGTTTCACCACTGTAATGGTAAATTTGTTTTTGTTGACACATTGAGAGACCAATTAGAGGAAAATAAACTACTTCTAAGCAGTCAATCATATCTGTTTTCAGTCAATAAATTCAATGAAGTTAATCTGGTAGCAGAGCTAGCCATTTCAGAATCTCAGAGATTCTTTTTACAATTTGTCTACTAAAGGCAAATTTAGTGGTCAAAATAAACAGTTTTAAATAAACTTGAGTGCCTCTACTACAGATATTTTCCTTTTTCTAATTGCTTTTTTGTCTTCTTATCCATCAAATCTCATGCCTTTGTTTTAGGTGGTAATGAAAAAGAAACAGCATTTCAACAAAAATTTCTTTGACATATGCTAGATAGGGTTACCATAGAATTTATGAATCAAACTGAGACTCTTTAAAAAAAAAGCTTTATTGAAGTTTAATTCACACATGATAAACTGCACATATTTATCTATTTAAAAAACTTTTAGAGGATAAAAATTGTTCTTCCACTTATACAGAGTTGAAATTGAAATATAGCACTGTAAAAATGTAAGTTGTACAACATAATAATTTGATTTACATACACAATAAGTTTAGTGAACATCCATCATCTCATAAAGGCAGAAAATAAAAGAAAAAAGAAAAACAATTTTCATTGTGATGAGAACTCTTAGGTTTTACTCCCTTAATATCTTTCTTATATAATCTATTGCAGCATTAATTATATTAATCATGAGAACATTATACCCCTAGTATTTATCTTAAATTGGAAGTTTGTCCACCTTTTGACCACCTTCATCTAATTCCCTTACCCCTAACTCCTACCTCTGGTAACCACAAATATGATCTCTTTTTCTATGAATTTGTTTTTGTTTTGTTTTAGAAGTATAATTGACCTACATTAATTCCTGGTGTAGAGCATGGTGATTGATATTTCTATGCATTACAGAATGATCACTATAATCAGTCTAAATACCATCTGTCACCATTCAGAGATATTATATCATTACTATTATATTCCCCATGCTGTACTTTTTATTCCCATGACTCATTTATTTTGTAACTGGAAGTTTTTGCCTCTTAATCTCTCTATCTTATCATCCCACCCATCCCTTCCTTCTGGCAATCACCTATTTGTTCTCTGTATCTATGTCTCCGTTTCTGCTTTGTTTGTTTTGTTTTATAGATTCTACATGTAAGTGAAGTCATATGGTGTTTGTCTTTCTCTGTCTGACATATTTCACCTAGCACAATACCCCTAGGTCTATCCATCCACAAATGCCAAGATTTCATTCTTTTTTGTGGCTGAGTAATATTTCTTTGTGTGTGTGTGTATAAACATATATATATTTCATCTTCTTTATCCATTCATCCAATTATGGGTACAAGATTGCTTCCATATCTTGGCTATTGTAAATAATGCTGCAATTAACATAGAGTTGTACATATCTTTTGGAATTAACATTTTTGTTTTCTTTGGAAAAATACCCACAAGTGGAATTTCTGGATTAAAAATAGTAGTTCTATTTTTATTTTTTTGAGGAAAATTCATACTGTTTTCCAAAGTGGATGCACCAATTTACATTTCCACAGACAATGCACGAGAGTTCCATTTTCTTCACATCCTCACCAACACTTATTTATTGTCTTTTTGATAATGGCCATTCTGACAAGTGTAAGGTAATATTTCATCTTGGTTTTGATTTGTATTTCCCTGATGATTAGTGATACAGAGCATCTTTTCATGCGTTTGTTGACCACCTGCATGTCTTCTTCAGAAAGATGTCTATTCAGATCCTTTGTCCTATTTTAAATTAATTTTTTTTGATGTTGTTGTAGTTGAGTTACATGACTTTTTGTATATTTTGGGTATTAATCCCTGATTCTTAATATCCAATATACTGTTTGGAAATATATTATCCCAAGCAGTAGGTTGCCCTTTCATTTTGTTAGAAGTTTCCTTCACTGTGCAAAAGCTTTTTAGTTTGATGTAGTTGCATTTGTTCATTTTAGCTTTTGTTTCTGTTGCCTGAGGAAACATATCCCCCCCTCCAAAAAACTAAATATTACCTAGACAAAGGTCAAAGAGTAAACTTCTTATATTACCTTCTAGAATTTTTATGGTTTCTGGTCTTACATTTAACTCTTTAACTCATCTTCAGTTTATTTTGTATATGGTATGAGAAAGGATTTCAGTTTGATTCCTTTGCATGTTGCTGTCCAGTTTTCCAAACATCATTTATTGAAAAGCTGTATTTTTTTTTTTTTTCGGTATGTGGGCCTCTCACTGTTGTGGCCTCTCCCGTTGCGGAGCACAGGCTCCGGACGCGCAGGCTCAGCGGCCATGGCTCACGGGCTTAGTTGCTCCGCGACACGTGGGATCTTCCTGGACCAGGGCACGAACCCGTGTCTCCTGCATCGGCAGGCGGATTCTCAACCACTGCGCCACCAGGGAAGCCCGAAAAGCTGTATTTTATCCATTGTACAGTCTTGCCTCCTTTATCATAGATTAATTGCCTATGTAAATATGGGTTAATTTCCAGGCTCTCAATCTGTTCCATTAATCCCTGTGTCTGTTTTTGTGTCAATACCATGTTGTTTTGATGACTGTAGTTTTGTAGTATAGTTTAAAATTAGGAAGGCAATACCTCCAGCTTTATTATTCTTTCTTGAGATTGTTTTGGCTCTTCAAGATGTTTTGTATTTCCATACAAATTTTAGAATTATTTGTTCTAGTTCTGTGAAAAATGTCATTGGTATCTTGATAGGGAGTGCATTCATTTTGGTGAGCATATAGGCAATAAATGGACCTGGGGGATATTGTTATTTTAACATTAATTTTCCCAATCTATGAGCACACTATATCATTCTATTTGTGTAATCTTCAATTCCTTTTTTAAAAAAATTGAGTTCTCAGTTACTTCTCAGTTTTATTGAGAAACAATTGACATAAAGCACTGTGTATATAAAAGTCTAAGGTGTATAACCTAATGATTTGACTTACATGCATTATGAAATGATTACCACAATAAATTTAGTGAGCATCCATCAACTCATATAGATACCAAATTAAAAGAATAGAAAACATTTTTTCCTTTTTATGAGCACTCTTAGGATTTACTCTCTCAACTTTAATATATAACATACAGCAGTGTTAATTATATTTATCATGTATATTACATCCTTAGGACTTATTTATCTTAAACTGGAATTTTGTACCTTTTGCCTACCTTCATACAATTCTCCTTGTCCTATCTCTTGCCTCTGGTAAACACAAATCTGATCTTTTTTTTCTATGAATTTTTCTGTTTGTTTTTGAAGTATAATGACCTACAACACTAAGTTAGTTAGTTCTTATTACACAACAGAGTAATTCAATATTTCTATACATTTCAAAATGATCACCAAGACAAGTCTTGTTCCAATCAATCACCATACAAAGGTAGTATATAGTTATTAACTATTTTTCTTACTCAGTTCATTTCATCCCCATGACTCACTCATTTTGCAACTGGAAATTTGTACCTCTTAATCTCTCCCACCTATTTCTTTTCTTCCCCCATCTCCTCCTTTCTGGCAATTGCCTATTTGTTTTCTGAATCTGTAACTCTCTTTCTGTTTGTTCATTTGGTTTTTAGGTTCCACATATAAGCAAATTCTTATGGTATTTTTCTTTTTCTATCTCACTTATTTCATGTAACATAATACCCTTTTGGTCCTTCCATGTTGTCACAAATGGCAAGTTTTCATTCTTTTTGGTGGCTGAGTAATATTTCATTGTATTTATATACTGCATCTCCTTTATCCAATCATCTATTTGATGGTCACATAGGTAGTTTCTATATCTTGGCTATTATAAATACTGTTGCAATGATCTTTTTGAATTAGTGTTTTTGTTTTTTTCAGATGATGATATATCTTTCCATCTGTGTCATCTTCAATTTTTCATCAGTGTCTTATGGTTTTCTGACTATGTCTTTTAAATACATCCTTTGGTAGTTTTATTCTTAAGTATTTACTATTATTGTTATTATTATTATTATATTTAGCCACACCATGCAGCATGCAGGATTATTTTTGAGGGGGCAGCACAGCACAGTTTGTGGGATCTTAGTTCCCCAACCAGGGATCGAACACACTCTCCCCTGCAGTGGAAGCACAGAGTCTTAACCACTCGACTGCCAGGAAAGTCCTGGTATTTTATTATTTTTGAAGTGATTGTAAGTGGTATTGTTTTCTTAATTTCTCTTTCTGATAGTTCATTATTAGTGTATAGAAATGCAATAGATTTCGACATACTAAATTTGTATCCTGAAACAACTAAATAGATTTATTATTTCTTATAGTATTTTGGTGGTAGCTTTAAGATTTTCTCTATATGGTATCATGTTATCTGCAAACAGTGACAGTTTTACTTCGTCCTTCCCAGTTTGGATGCCTTTCATTTTCTTTCTTTCTTTCTTTCTTTTTTTTTTTTTTTTTTTTTTTTCTGTCTGATTGCTGTGGACAAGACTTCCAATACTATGTTTGAATAAAACTGGTAAGAGTGGGCATTCCTTGTCCTATTCCTGATCTTAGAGGAATATTGGCTGAAGGTTTGCCATATAATGCCTTCTTTAGTTTGAGGTATGTTTCTTTTATATGACCTTTATTGAGAGTTTTTCATAAATGGTTGCTGAATTTTGTCAGAAACTTTTTCCACATCTATTGGCATAATCATTCTTATTCAATTGGTTAATGTGGTGTATCATGTTGATTGTTTTGTGAACACTGAACCATCCCTGAATTCCTGGGATAAATCCCAGTTGATCATGTTGTATGATTCTTTTAATGTATTGTTAATTTTGTTTACTAATGTTTTATTAAAAATTTTTGCACCCATGTTAATTAGGGATATTTGCATGCAATTTTTTTTTTTGGCTGTGTCTTTTTTTTTTTTTTTTGGTTTTGGTAGCAGGATGATGCTGGCCTTGTAGAATGCATTTGGAAGGGCAACTTCCATTTCAATTTTTTGGAATAGGTGAAAAGGACAGCTGTTAACTCTTCTTTAAATGTTTGGTAGACTTCACCTTTGGATCTATCTGAATCTGGACTTTTAGTTGGTTAGGAGTTTTTTTTTTTTGGTTTTTGTTTGTTTTTTTAAAATTACTGATTAAAATTCAGTACAGGTAATTGGTCTGTTTGTTTTCTATTTCTTCCTGGGTTAGACTTGGGAGACTGTACATTTCTAGGAATCAACAATGTATCCATTTCTTCTATGTTGTCTATTTTATTGACCTATAATTGCTTGCAGTAATCTCTTATGATCCTTTGCATTTACTACTTTTGTCTTTTAACACTCTTATTAGCTTTATAAGTGGTTGATCTACTACATTTACTATATATATTTGCTTTACCAATTAGATTTTTTTCTCTTTATTTTCATATTTCCAGTTCTGGTCTTTCTCTTCTACTTAGAGAAGTCTCTATAATATTTCTTGTAAAGTTGATTTAGTGGCACTGATCTAGTTTAGGTTTTGCTTGTCTGTAAAACTTTTTATCTCTATTTAAATCTGAATGATAGTCTTATTGGATACAGTATTTTTGTTTGTATGGTTGTTTTCCTTTCATCACTTTAAATATATTGTGCCTCTCTCTTCTAACATGCAGAGTTTATGCTGAAAAGTCAGCTGACAGTCTTATGGGAGTTTCATATGTATACATATGGTTATCTGTATATGGTATATGTATGTATACATACATATACATTCCATATACATATATATGTATATATATGTATATATATACATACATGTATACATGTATATATACATATATATACATAACCAGTTGCTTTTCCCTTGCTGTGTTTAAGATTCTCTCTTATTTTTTTTCCATTTTAATTAAAATATGTCTTGGTGTGAATCTCTTTGCATTCATATTGTTTGTGATTCTCTGTGCTTCCTAGACCTGGGTGTCTGTTTCCTTTTCCAGGTTAGAAAAGTTTCAGCTATTTATCTCTAAAAATAATTGTTATGCTCCTTTCTCTCTCTCTTCTCCTCCTGGGACCCTTACAATGCAAAAGTTAGCATGCTTGATGTTGTCCCAGAGATCTCTTAAAAACTCCTCATTAAAAAATTTTTTTTTCTCTTTGGTTTGTGTTGTTTCCTCTATTCTGTCTTCCAGTTCAATGATCTACTCCTCTGTGTTATCTAATCTGCTCTTGATTTCTTCTAGTGTATATATATTTTTAATTTCAATTACTGTATTCTTTAGTTCTGTATGGTTCTTCTTTATATTTTCTAACTCTTTGTTAAACTTCTCACTGTGTTCATTCTTCTCTGAGTGCATTACACATCTTTACCATTACCTTGAGCTCTTTATTAGGTAGATTGCTTATCTACACTTTGCTTAGTTTTTCTTATGGGATTTTACCTTGTTCCTTCATTTGGAACATATTTCTTTGTTGCCCCATCTTGCCTGATTTCTGTGTTTATTTCAATGTATTAGGTAGGTTGGTTACATTTCCTGAACTTTGAGAAGTACTTTTTGTAGGAGTTGTCCAATTGGCCCCACTGTCTTCTGGTCATCAGAGTCATATGCTTTAAGGTTGCCTACTATATAGGCTGAGTAAGCCCTTCTGTTGTGGCAGGGCTGATTACTATGGGTGCACTGGGAAGAAGGGCTGGCTCCTTGTCCAGTTGGCTGCCAGACCCTGCCTTGTGTGGAGTTTGTCAGCTCCTGTTGTGTTGCTCAGAGTCCTGTCATGACTGGTTTTACAGACTGATAGTCCCAGGTCTGGTGCAAGCCTGCAGGTCAAGGTCATTTCCTAGGGCACCTGGCTGCAAGAACTGAGGGTCTTGGGGTTGTTGCTGGCCCCTGGTGGGCAAGGCCAGGTCCAAGGGCTGCTGGATGAGAATCCTAGTGGTCTCAAGGCTGGTGTCCACCCACTGGTACTGGGGTTTGATCCTGGACCCACTTGTGTATGGAGTCCTGTCCTAAGGCAACTGACTGGAGACCTGGAGGTGTTCATGGCTGGTGTTGGCCCTCTGGTAGGTGGGGCTGTGTGCCCATAAGCCTAGCTTCTTACCTTGGGCTTAA
The DNA here is from genome assembly GCF_026419965.1 of Kogia breviceps. Taxonomy (NCBI): domain Eukaryota; kingdom Metazoa; phylum Chordata; class Mammalia; order Artiodactyla; family Physeteridae; genus Kogia; species Kogia breviceps. The sequence continues at coordinate 31,541,302 of NC_081324.1, forward strand.
CTGGCTGGTGGCGGGTAAGCTCCCCGCCCCACTCTAATAGGCTAAAATGAGTGCTCCAAACTGACATTTTCCAACACCAGTGGTATAATAAGCTCCTCAAAATGGCTGCTGCCAGTTTCTGTCTCCCAAGGGTGAGTCCTAGGTGTGTCCTGCCTCTCCAGGAGGGTCTCCAAGATCAGGCTCTTTTCAAATGACTGTTTTTGTGCTGGGTCTTAGAATGTGTGAGATTTCTTTTAAAAGTGGAGTTTCTTTTTCATACAGCCCTGTGGCTCTCCCGTACATAAGCCTGACTAACCTTCAAAAACAGACATTCTTCTGGCTCATTTCCTTGTGTAGATGCCCCATGCTGGAAAGCCCAATGTGGGTTTCCAATCACTCTCTCCTTGTGGAGAAACTCTGCAAGTGTGATTATCCTTTCATTTGTAGGTTGCCTACCCAGAGTGTGAGTCTTGTTTATACCACATCTCTGTCTCTCCTACCCATCTCATTGTGGTTCTTTCTTTATATTTTTATATGTAAAGAATCTTTTATAGTAGTCTTCAGGTCATTCTAATTGATAGTTACTCTGTGAATAGTTTTAATTTTGGTGTGTCCATGAGAAGAGGTGAACTCTGGATCTTCCTATTGCATCATCTTGGTCACTGTCAACCCTGAACTGCACATACTTAAATTGTAATATGTAATACATTTGCCATAGTTATACAACCATAAAGCCATCCCCACAATCAAAATAGTGAACATATTACCCACAAAACTTTCCTCATGCACCCTTGTAATTCGAAGCTCCTGCCTTTCTCCCCATCCAACTTGCCATATATCCACTGATCTATTTCAGTCACTATAAATTAGTTTGCATTTTCTAGAGTTTTAGATAAATGTAATAACAAAATAGTACTGTTTTCTGATTTCTTTGACACATTATAATCATTCTGAGAGTTGATCAAATAGTTGTGTGTATCAATAGTTTCCTACTAATGATCAATATTCCATTGTAAGGAATTTATCCATTTGCCTGTTTATGTGCATTTGTGTTGTTTCTGGTATTTGCCTGTTACATACAAAGCCTACTTACTTGTTTTAGGTCCCCCTCCCCTGCCAAAGGAATCCACACAGGAACATGGCATCTTCATCTCTCTCTCTCTTTTTCTTAAGTAATTTTTATTGGAGTATAGTTGCTTTACAATGTTGTGTTAATTTCTGTTCTAGAGCAAAGTGAATAAGCTATATGTATACATTTACTCCCTATTTTGGGGGGGTTTCCTTCCCATTTAGGTCATCACAGAACATTGAGTAGAGTTCCATGAGCTATACAGTAGGTTCTCATTAGTGTCTCTCCCTCTCCCTTAATATCAATTCTTCAATGAGTTCAGGCTTTTACAAAATGGGGAAGAACCTAATGACTTGGAAATTTTTCTGTTTTCAGCTTAGACAAAAATCCTGAAGAAACGAAATACTAAGAATCTAATTCAGGGTTTCTCTGTCTCAGCTGTATCGACATTTGTGACAATTCTTGCCATGTGGGGCTGAACTATGCATTGCATGTTTAGCAACATCCTTTCACTCTATCCATTATATGCCCATAGCAGCCTTCTTCACAAGTTGTGACAACCAAAAATGTCTTCAGACATTATCATATACTAAATGTACCCTTGATGGCAAATTTATCCCTTTTGAGAATTTCCTATCTAATGGCTTAAAATGGAGGAAAGAGAAAAGATTGGCCAAAAAAGATGTAGAATTGAATTTAATAAAATGGTTGCAAAGTCATTTATAATATGTACTGTTAATCATCTTAAATATGTTGTCTCATTTTATACTCACATGAAACTGACAGTGAAAGTTTTTAAAAGGTCTTCATTTTACAGTTGAGAAAAATGATACTGGGTCATTTATGATTCAGTCAGAAGTCACAAATCTCATGAGTTATTTAAACATATATAGAGATTTTAAGCTAAAGACATCTCAACTAGGTATTAAGTTATTAACAATATTACTAAAAAGTTAAAAAGAGAGCTCTAAGGTGCCGTGGGCTAGTAAACTGGCTTTGAGATGTGGATGTAGGAATGATGAACATACTTTCACCCTGGCTGATGTGAAGCTAACACTTGACATTATTAGATGCAAAGTTGGGGTGAAAAGGACACAATCAACTTACACAAACTGATATCAGGAGCTTCATTCAGCACACCACACACATTAAGGTACACAAAGGTAACAACTGTAGGAAGCAGTTACCCAGCCTACAGCTGTAAAAACAAAGAGGTGAGATTGGAATTATGAACACTAGAAGCTTAGAAGAGGACCCCAAGGAGCTGAAATTCTGACCTCTGAGGAAGAAGTGCTGCTTGACTTTGGAGGAGGAATCCTATGGGACTTTGATCTTGGAGGAGGAATCCCATAGGACTAGGACCCAAATCTTTGAAAAGAGGACACAAGAACCAACTGACAGATACTGGTGTCTCTAAGAGGGTACATTAAAGCTGGTCTACAAACCACAAATTGGATTCAGCAGCTGCCACAGGAGGGAATTGCTGTTGCTGGAATGAAGAAATGTTGCTATGATGCTACTGACAAGAAAAGCAAACAGAGAGAAAGGAAGAGTCTCTTTTCCATCCTCCACCTTTGTAATCTCCCTGAAGTGCAGGGCACAACAGGGAACCACTGGCAAAACAGAAATATGGTTTGTAGGGTCCCATGCCGAGTATCACAAAACATAATATAGAAGAACATAATATAGATTTGGAACTGAGAGTTGGTGGCACAGATTTTTAGTGAGACACAAGTCACTTAGGTAATTATTAATAAGTATAAAATATCTACGCCTACTTAATATATATATACATTCAAGTAAATCAGGCTCCATACAACATATTCTTATTCACTCCCTTACATTATAAATTAGTATCAATAAAATTTCTTTTTCTCTCTCTTGATGTTGATCTTTAATATCAACATATTATACTACAACTTTAATCTATGGTGGTGACACTTTTTAAAAAAAAATTCTAACATGATATTTGCTTCTTCTTGAAAGCAAATAAACCAAAAATGAAAATGAGGGCTTGATTTAATGAAAATTTATGGAATCTGAGTTCCAAAAAGAACATTCTTATCATGTCTTCAACATATTCACAAAACTGACTAAAGATTCAATAGTGAAGAGTCTCATGGTATTCAAACATTTCATTTATAAACATAATTTTAAGATTTTCTTTCTGATAACTAAGAAAGAAATGTTGTAATAGAATGGATAAATCAAGCTGAAATATGGAAAAATTAAAAGATCCCCCTCTATTACACAAATAACCAATAAAATGGAGATGGAGAAAACATAAAATGTTTGGTTCAGAGGTCTACACACACACACTCACATACACACACAATATATATATATAGGGAAAATGTATAAAGCAAAAATAGAAAATTTGGTAGAATTTAGATGTCAATGATCATAAAATACTCCATTAATTTACTTATCATTAAGGAAGAAAGGATGCTGCTTATATGACATATCTGTACTTTAAAAAGACATCACATAGATGCTAAAATGTGAAAACATTTACCTTAGAATCAATAAAATATGGTAGAAATAAAGGATACAAAGAATTAAGTATATGGGTTAATAATGTCTTTTTTTTTTTTTTTTTTTTTTTTTTTTTTTTTTTTGGTATGCGGGCCTCTCACTGCTGCGGCCTCTCCCGCTGCGGAGCACAGGCTCCGGACGCGCACGCCCAGCGGCCATGGCTCACGGGCCCAGCCGCTCCGCGGCATGTGGGATCCTCCCGGACCAGGGCACGAACCCGTGTCCCCCGCACCGGCAGGCGGACTCTCAACGACTGCGCCACCAGGGAAGCCCCAATAATGTCATTTTTAATTACATGGATACATTAAAGAAGACAGAATGTATCAAATACCTTGGTTCAACTCTTCAGATATAGAAATACTTTATTCTTTCTATGTTTTTTCTCCATGTCCACCAAACAATAAACTGGAGTGTTAATTTTTTTGCTAGTATGTAGAGTTATAATTGAACCTAAGGGAGGTTTTCTACTAGTAAGTTGCATTAGTATGTGTACTTCAAGAAGCAGACATCCCTTCAAGGTGGGATTAGAAATGACAGAGGTGTATTGGGGGACAAAGTAGGGGAAGAAGGAGAGAACCTTAAGACTGTGATGTAGCTATATCACCTATATAAAGAGAGAGGCAAAGAAGATGGATTGGGGTTAGGAAGAGTCTCTGACTGCAGTAAAGTTACAAGAAAGTTTTGACAAAGTTCATGGGAAGATCCAAGCCCAGGTCACCTGGAGGAGTAACATGTCTTGCTGGAATGGGCTTGCTTTCAGTTCCCACAATTCTCAGTCATTTCCTGGGAGCAGCCACAGGAAGCATGACCTTGGTGAAAATGTTGTGGATCCAAAGGGATAGCAGCTGCAGCTGTCAGTCAATTGCACTTCCTGTAAAAAGAGAACTAAGCAGATCATTTTCATATTTGAAATATAAGGACCAATAAACATTGGATGTAGACTGAGGATTTTTCTCAGTAATATGTGAAAATAAAGTGAAATCAAATCTTTTGAAATGAGATTCATTTTATAGGCAAGGGACAAACTATATGAACTATTTAAGTTTTTCTCAGAACTGTAATTCCATTACTTTACAAATTGATATTGTAATCTACAGTTTATGAAAATTTAAGAGCCAAAATCACAGCTGGAAATAAAAGACATTGAAATTGCAAGAATGTTACTGAGCACGGACCAGACGATTATGTAGAAGCAATATTTAGAAGTCAATCTGTATATGATGCTGACTGGTAATAATGAGCATAGTGTATTCATACACTGAACAACTTCAGCCATTTAGTTACTATGCTAAGCTAACATGATAAATGCACCTGGACACAAATCAATGTTAAGTGGTTTCCAGAACAAAGCACTCAAGAAAACCTTGTATACTAAATAGAATAGAGTTTGCAGGATACAACCAGAAATAATTTTGACTTTAGAGCACAGGGTTGAGGCAGCAGAATTCTAATTATATCTTGAAAGTGGCTCTGGTAGGTGAATAACTTTCTGGCTAAAAATGTGCTATTTTTGCAGGTACTATTAGGTTCAGAAATACTATTTAGTACACAAAATGCCTCTCTATGTCCCGGAGTAGAAGAATAAATGTCTACTCCCTCTATGGAAGTCTCAACTCAAAGTGAACACCCTATATTCATGCAGTCAGAAATCCTAATGGGTAAGACCATGTGTCTCTTTCTCAAACTCTTTCACAAAGAGAAATATATGTGATACCAGGGGAAAATGTCACTCACAAACTGAGGACACTACACAATGACCTCATTTTTCCCAATGAGTTTAATCAATGATAACCTCTATTTTTTCATTATTCCTAAGATAGAGGTGGTGTGTGGGAGTCCATGGCCATTTTTACCTTTGAAACTATTAAAAAAAAATCTACAGTAGAGAGCTGAGAAACCTATATGGTATCTATTACTTACAAATATATTATTAAGTTAGTTAGTAAAAATTACTTTGTTAAAAATACCACTTTTTATAAAAACAGATATTGACTTTTGGAGTTCTGAACCTTTTACTCACAGCCTTAAAATAATCACTTATTTTATTTAAGGCCTTATATAAAGATTGAATTTCCGTCTGACAAATGGCTATGTAGATGTGTCACATACATTTATAATTCTAGAGACAATAAAGCTTTATCTATTTATGAGTTTATTCATCATTTCTTCTCTCAATATGTGTAGAGAGAAGAAACTTAGGTACCTAGAGAATGCAAAAAGTCAATATGGTGTATATGCTTTGTATTTTGAGCTACAAGACTTTCCATCACACACTTTGAGAAAGAGCTCCCTTGTCTGTTTAGGGATTTCCATCCCCTTCCCTTATTCTCAGAATGTGTAAAGTTCTTAGAAAGTTGACTAACCCAGACTCAGTAGTGGAACATGTGAGCAATGATTATTAACAAATCAGCTCATTCTATTCCCTGACACTAGATGACTTGAGGATGCACACATGCTTCTATGAGATCAGTCAGAGATCCAAAGTCTCAATGCATGTACTTAAATTTTTTTTGAGGTATATTTTATTTACAATATTCTATTAGCTTTGGGTGTATAACAAAGTGATTCAAACTTTTATACATTATACCCTATTTACAGTTATTATAAAATATTGGCTATATTCACTGTCCTGTACAATATGTCCTAGTAGCTTATTTATTTTATACATAGTAGCTTGTACCTCTAATCCCCTCCTTAATTTCACTTCCCCCTTCCCTCTCCCCATTCGTAACCACTAGTTGGTACTCTATATCTGTGAGTTTCCTTCATTTTGTTTTATTCATTAGTTTGTTTTATCTTTTAGAGTCCACATATAATTTGTAATATATATTATTTGCTTTTCTGTCTGTCTCATTTCACTAAGCATAATACCCTCCAGGTCCATCCATGTTGTTGCAAATGGCAAGATTTAATTCACTTTTATGGCTGAGTAGTGTTCCATTGTATATATATACCACATCTTTTTTAACAGATGATTATTTGTTGATGGACACTTGGGTTGCTTCCATATCTTGCCTATTGTAAATAAGGCTGCTATGAACGTTGGAGTGCATGTATATATTCAAATTAGTGTTTTCATTTTCCTAGGATATATCCCCAGCATTTGGATTGCTGATCATATGGTAGTTCTATTTTTAATTTTTTGAGGAAACTCCATAATGTTTTCCATAGTGGCTGCATCAATTTGTAATCCCACCAAGAGCATACTAGCGGTCCTTTTCTTCACATCCTCACCAACATTTGTTATTTGTGGTATTTTTGATAACAGTAAATTTCACAGTTGTGAGGTGATATCTCCTTTTAGTTTTGATTTACATTTCTCCAGTTAGCAACATTGGGCTTCTTTTCATGTGCCTGTTGGCCATCTGTATGTCTTCTTTGGAGATGTGTCTATCCAGGTATACTGCCCATTTTTTAATTGGGTTGTTTTTTGATATTGTTTTGTATGGGTTCTTGATATATTTTAGATATTAACCCCTTATCACTCTGTCATTTGCAAATAGTTTCTCCCAGCAGGTTATCTTTTCATTTTGTCAGTGGTTTCCTTTTCAGTGCAAAAGATTTTAAGTTTAATTAGGTCCCATTTGTTTACTTTTGCTTTTGTTTCCTTCACCTTAGGAGAGAGATCCAAAACAGTATTGTGACCATTTATGTCAAAGAGCATTCTACTTATGTTTTCTTCTAGGAGTTTTATGGAGTCTTATATTTAGGTCTTCTAGGAGTCTTATATTTAAGTTTTTAATCCACTTTGAATTTATTTTTGTATATGATGTTAGAGAATACTTTAATTTCATTCTTTTACATGTGGCTGTCCAACTTTCCCAGCAACACTTATTGACTAAACTGTCTTTTCTCCATTGTATATTCTTGCCTGCTTTGTTGTAGATCAATTGACCATAAATGTGTGGATTTCTGGACACTCTATTCTGTTCCCTTGATCTATGTGCCTGTTTTTGTAACAGTACCATACTGTTTTGATTGCTGTAGTTTTGTGGTATATTCTGAAGTCAGGGAGTGTGATTCCTCTATCCGTCTTTCTCATGGTTTTTTCAGCTACCTGGAGTCATTTGTGTTTCCACAAAAATTTTTAAATTAATTGTTGTAGTTCTCTGAAAAATGTCATTGGTCATTTGATAGGAATTGTTTTTAATCTGTAGATTGCTTTGGGTAGTTTGGTCATTTACAATATTAATTATTCCAATCCATGAACACGGTATACTTTCCATCTATTTGTGTCACTTTTTTTCCTCAGTATCTTACAATTTTCCAAATACAGGTCTTTTACATCCTTAGGTAGGATTATTCCTAGGTATTTTATTCTTTTTGATGTGATGGTAAATGGGATTGCTCTCTTAATTTCTCTTTCTGACATTTCATTTTTAGTGTATAGAAATACAACAAATTTCTGTATATTAATTTTTTATCCTGCAACTTTGGCAAATTCATTGATAAGCTCTAGTAGTTTTTTAGAAGCATCTTTAGGATTTTCTATGTGAGTATCATATGATCTGAAAACAATGATAGTTTTACTTCATCCTTTCTAATTTGAATTTCTCATTTCTGATTGATGTGGCTATGACTTCCATTACTATGTTGAATAGAAGTGGAGAGAATGGGCACCCTTGTCTTATTCCTGATCTCAGAGGAAATGCTTTCAGGTTTTCTATGTTGAGTAGGATGTTAGCAGTGGGCTTACCATATATGGCATTTATTATGTTGAGGTCTGTTCCCTTTATGCCCACTTTGTTGAGGTTTTTTGTTTTTTAACATGAATGGATGTTGAATTTTGTCACAAACTTTTTCTGCATCCTTTGAGATGATCGTATGGTTTTTTTTCTTCAATTTGTTAATGTGGTGTATCAAATAGATTGATTTGTGTATATTGACCCATCCTTGGATTCCTGGGATAAATCCCACTTGATCATGGCGTACAATCTTTTTAATATACTGTTAATTTGGTTTGCTAATATTTTATTGATGATTTTTTTCATCTATGTTCATCAGTCATATTGACCTGTGATTTTCTTTTGCTGTAATATTTTTTGTATGGTTTTGGTATCAGGGTGATTCTGGCCTTGTAGAATGATTTTGAAAGCCTTCTTTCTGCAATTTTTTGGTACAGTTTGATAAGGGTAGGTGTTAACTCTTCTCTAAACATTTGGGAGAATTCACCTGCTTAGCCATTTGGTCCTGGACTTTTGTTTGTTGGGAGTTTTGTTGTTGTTATTGATTCAATTTCAGTACTGGAAATTAGTCTGTTCATATTTTCTATTTGTTCCTGGTTCAGTCTCAAAAGATTGTACTTTTCTAGGAATGCATTCATTTCTTCTAGGACATCCATTTTTTGGCATTTTTTTATAGTAATATCTTATAATCCTTTATATATCTGTGATGTCAGTTGTAACTTTTCCCTATTCATTTCTGATTTTATTCATTTGGGCCCTCTCTCTTTTTTCATTGGTGATTCTGACTGAGGTTTATCAATTTTATCTATCTTGTCAAAGAAACAGCTTTTAGTTTCATTGATCTTTTCTCTTTATTTTGTCTCTTATTTATATCTGCTCTGATACTTATGATTTCTTTTCTTCTACTGCCTTTGGGTTTTGTTTATTATTCCTTTTCTAGTTCCTTTAGGTGTAAGGTTAAGTTGTTTATTTGAGATTTTTCTTGTTTTTTGGGGTAGGATAGTATTGCTATAAACTTCCCTTGTAGAACTGCATTTGTTGCCTCCCATAGATTTTGGATCATAGTGTTTTTGTTTTCATTTGTCTCCAGGTATTTATTTAATTTCTTCTTTTATTTTTTCACTCATCCATTGCTTGTTTAACAACATATTGTTTAGCCTCTACGTGTATTTTGCATTTTTTTTTCTTATAGTTGATTTCTGGTTTTATAGTGTTGTGGTCAGAAAAAGATGGTTGATATGATTTCAAATTTCTAAATTTACTGAAGCTTGTTTTGTGGTCTAACAGGTCATCTGCCCTGGAGAATCTTCCATGTGCACTTGAAAAAAAAAATGTGTACTCTGCTGCTTTTGGATGAAATTTTTATATATCAATTAAGTCCATTGTCTAAGGTGTCATTGAAGACCTGTGTTTCCTCATTTATTTTCTATCTGGATGATTTATCCATTGATTTAAGTTGGGTGTTAAAGTTCCCTATTATTTTTGTGTTACTGTCAATTTCTTCCCTTATGTATGATAATATTTGCTTTAGGTATTCAGGTCTAAATGTTGGGTGCATATATATTTTCAATTGTTCAAACTTCTTCTTGAATTGATCCATTGATCATTATGTAGTGTCTTTCTTTGTCTCTTCTTTTAGTCCTTGTAATAAAGTCTTGTCTCTTCTTTTAGTCCTTGTAATAAAGTCTATTTTGTCTGATATAAGTATTGATACCCTGGCTGTCACTTTATTTCCATTTGCATGGAATACCTTTTCCTGTCCCCTCACTTTCAGTCTATGTGTGTCTCTAGATCAGAACTGACTTTCTTGAAGGCAGCATATATATGGTTCTTGTTTTTGTATCCATTCATCCACTCTTTGTCTTTTGATTAAAGAATTATACCATTTGCATGTGAACTAAGTATTGATAGTTATGTACTTATTGCCATTTTCTTAATTGTTTTGGGCTTGTCTTTTTAGTTCTTTCTTGTTCCTTTCTTCTTCTCTTCTCTTCCCTTATGATTTGATGACTGTCTTTAATGCTATGTTTGGATTCCTTTGTCTTTTTTTATGTGTGTATCTATTTTAGTTTGTTGTTATCATGAGTTTTATGTATATAGATATATTTCATTGTTTTAGTTGTTTACCTCTTAATTTCAAATGCATTTTTGCAACCCTGCATTTTTACTCCCTTTCACAATCACTGTTTTTGACATCATAGTTTACATCTACTTGTTTTGTGTATCTCTTAACTGCTTATTGTGATACAGATGGTTTTACTACTTTTGTCTTTTTACCTTTTTACTAGCTTTGAATGTGGTTGTTTTTACTACCTTTACTGTATATTTGTCTTCACTGATGAACTTTTTCCTTTTGTAATTTTCATGTTTCTAGTTGTGGCCTTTTTCACTTAGAGAAGTCCTTTTAACATTCCTTTAAAAGCTGGTTTGCTGGTGCTAAAATCTTTCATCTTTTACTTCTCTGTAAAACTTTTGACTTTCCATCAAATCTGAATGATAATCTTGCTTGGTGGAGTATTCTTGTTTGTAGGTTTTTCCCTTTCATCACTAAATATATTGTGCCATTTCCTTCTGGACAGCAAAGTTTCTGCTGAAAAATCAACTGATAATCTTATGAGAGTTTCTTCATATGTATCTTGCTGTTTTTCCCTTGCTGCTTTTAATATTTTCTCTTTATCTTAAATTTTTGTCATTTTAATTACAATGTGTCTTGATGTTGTCCTCTGTGGTTTGATCCTCTTTGGGACTCTCTTTGCTTCCTGGATTTAGATGTCTTTTTGTTTCCCCATGTTTGGGAATTTTTCAGCTATTATGTATTCAAATATTTTCTTTGTCTTTTCTCTCTTTCTTGGACACCTATAATGTGAATGCTAGTACGCTTGATATTGTTCCAGAGGTCTATTAAACTGTTTTAATTTATTTTAATTCTGTTCTCTGTTCAGCTTCAGTTATTTCCACTGTTTTGTCTTCCAGCTTGCTGATCTGTTCCTCTGTATCATTTAGTCTGCTGTTGATTTCCTCTAGTGTATTGTTCCATTTTTGCATTTTTCTTCTCTTTGGTTGTTCTTTTTATGCTCTTTTTTTAAAAAAAACTTCTTTTTTCTTTGTTCATCCATTCTTCTCCAAGTTCTTTGATCATTTTTATAATCATTACCTTGAGTTCTTTCTGAGGTAGAATGCTTTTCTCCACTGCACTTAGTTCTTCTAAGTTCTTCTTATCTGTTCCTTCATTTGGAATATGTTCCTCTGTCACCTCAGTTTCCCTAATTTGCTGTTCTTATTTCTATGTATCTGGTAATTTGGTTAAGTATCCTGACCTTGTAGAAGTGACCTTTTGTAGGAGTTGTCCTATGTGTCCCAGCAGCATTCTCCCCTCTGGCCACTAGAGACATATGCTTTAGGGCTTCCCCTATGTGGGCTGTGTGGATCCTTCTGTTGTGGTAGACTATGACTGTGGGTGGTCTTATAGCTGTGTCTGGCCCCTGGTCAACCAATTGGTTGCCAAGCCCTGCCTTGGTTGGAGACTGTTGACTGTTGGTTCATGGGTCTGGGTCATAAGGCAGCTGGCTATGGAAAATTGGGTGGTCCTGATACTAGTGCTGGCTCACTAGTGGGCAGACTCAAGGCCTCAGGAGCTGGCCATGGAAAATTGGGTGGTCCTAATACTAGTGCTGGCTCACTACTGGGCAGACTCAAGGTCCAGGAGATTCCAAAGCTGATGCTCACCAACCAATGGGTGAAGCCAGGTCCTGGTAATAGTGCTACCCCACTGGCAGGCAGAATCCTGTGGCCTGCCAGCAGGGCACAGGGATCCCAGAACTGGTGTCTGACCACTGGTAGCTGGATCCAGCTCCTGACACAGCTGGTTTTAGTATCTTGTATTGGCCAGCTGGTGAATGGGGCTGGATCTATGGTGGTTGGCTTAAGGGCCCATGGTGTCACAGAGCTGGTGTTGGCCTACTGGTGAGTAAGCTGGGTGTTTCCATTGCAGGCTGCAGTGATTCAGATTTCCAGGGGGTGGTGTTCACCTGCTGATATATGAGTCTTGTCCTGAGGCTAGAACAGGCTTGTAGGTGGACACATCTTGGGCCCAGGAGCTTCTGGGACTACTGCCTTTCCACTGATGGGTGGAGCTGAATCCTGGGATCTCTGGCTGCAGTGCCCTGAGGGTTCAAGATCTAGTGTCTGCACACTGTTGTTGGGATCATGCCCTGTGCCTTCCAGTAGACAAGGCCATGTCCAGGGGTGGCTGTGCACTCAGGGGTACTTAAGGCAGCCTGCATGCTGGTAGATGGGGTGGTTTTCATTGCTTAACCAGAGGCATCCAAGTACCAGTGCCCATATGCTATGTGCATGGGCAGGGAGTAAATCCTGAGGCTAGTAAGCTAGAGGGAGGATTCCCAAATGGAGCTTGCCAGCATGTGTCCACATGGTACAACAAGCTTTCCAAAATGGCTACCTCCAGTGTTTATCTCCCCAGGGTGAGATACAATTACCTCCTTCCTCTCTGGGAGACTGAGAACAACAGGTACTTCTGACCCAGGGTCCTTTCTAATTACTGTTTCTGCCCCAGGTCCTGGATCATGTGATATTTTGTATACTTCTTTTAAGAGTGGAGTCTTTATTTCCCACAGCACTCTGGGTCTCCAAAAAACAAGCCCCACTGGCCTCCAAAGCCAAAGTTTCTGGGGGTTCATCTTCCCAGCATAGGATCCTCAGACTAGGGAGCTTGATGTGGGGCTCAGATCCCTTGCTCCTTAAGGTGAACCCATGCAATTGTAATTATTCTCCAATTTGTGGGTCAGCCATCTGGGGGCATGAATCTTGGCTATAACACAACTCCATCACTCCTATCCATCTCACTGTGGTTTCTACTTCATATCATCATTTGTAGAAGATCTTTTTTGGTAGGTCCTCATTGTGGATGAAAAATGTCACCTACCATATCAGTAAACATGCTGATGTTGCAGCCATCAAGCCATCAGCTGTTGCAGCTGCCCCTGACTGGGCACCTTGAAGGTACTCAAATGGATCTGGCCCTGGATAGTTAAGTTGCATATCAAAGGAATGATTTCAATGAACCCAGACTCTTGCATCTTCTCATACATAGAAAAGCACTACATTTATTAACTTGAGATATCTGGTTTTCTTAATTACAGTAAACTTTTGATGTTCTAACTACCTGGATTTTTTTGCAAAACTCCTATTTATATCCTTGCTACTCCTTTACCTCTTTGAAGCAGTCCCTCAGAGTTATAGAAGAGGCTGTCTCTTGGACTTAAGTCCTCAGCATATCTGCCATTAAGCCATAATTCTCAACTTTTAGGTTGTGCATTTTTTCAGTCAACATAGACTTTTTCATTGATAGTTCTGTAAATGGTAATAATTTTCCTGTGCCCATGAGTGGAGGTGAGCTCAGGGTCTTCCTACTCCACCATCTTGGAAATCCTCAATGCCACTACTTTTGTTTGAGCCATTGTGAGAGTAGATTTACTTTCTCTTACACAATATAAACTTGAGTGGATGTACTAACTGCACCTGTTCCTGTCATCTTCTTATCAGTTGAAACTTGAGACTGAAGCCAACACAGCACATGGCTGAGCAAGAAATAGAGAACAAATTGAGCCCTGAAAACTTTACCTAATATTCCAGTACAACAATGCTGGAGTTAATTCTCTCACTAGATATTTCAGTTATATCAGCCAATAAATCCTCTCTTAATTAAGTGGTTTGTATCAGATTTTTGTACCTGCAACCAGAAGTGTCCTGACTTTACCCAACAGTGAGATATGGGCGTGGTGGAAAAGACTACATTTAAATGACAAAAAAATTGGAAGTAAACCTGAAACTCACTTTGTTTAGCCTATCATGTTAAATATGCCACTATTCTTCCTTAATAAGTGTAGTAACAACTGAATGAGCTAGAAATATAGATGGCAATAGGTGTAACGTGTTTGAAAAGAATTGGGATACTATATCATACCAAGCTTCCTTTCTTCAATAGTAAGTACTCTGAGCAAGCTCTTTGAGGAACTCACAGTTCATTCAATCATTCAACAAGTGTTAACTGAGTGTCTACTCTAAGTAGATCTTGTGATGTGCTGATAAGAACTGCAGAATTCTCAGCGTGTAACAACTCTGTCCAAATCCTTGCACTAAGAGACTTGACCAAACAGTAGTACGGTTTCTGGCAGTATATGAGTTTGTGTCTCTAGGATGACCCCAACCCCTCATTAAACATAGCATTTTCAGCTAACAATGGAGAGGGTTTGCAGCTAAAGTTGTAATTACCAAGTAAAGCAAGTCTATATCAGCATTTGAATGCAAGGAGTTAGTCTACATTTGCTGATTCAAAGGAAAACTTAGCCAGGCCTGCTTGACTAGCACCTTCTAAGTAAATAGGAGCTGAAGAATGGGGTTTAGGCTGACTAGGTAATTGCTCCCTGAGACAGTTTGCAGTATGAAGCTAGTAGTCTGGAGAAAGGAAGAAGGACTCTATGTCCCCTAATCCTTAGTCACTTTGTTAGTCAGTAATTCTCTCTAAAGAAACTGTGATATTTAGCAAAGTAGGGATGAGATCATTATTTGGTGAGATAGGATTTTTTAAAATTATGGTTCGTTTTGAAAGTAAGAAATGAAGCAGACAAAACTTCAATATTCACTGTCAGGTGCAACTGCACCCTCACAAGCTGTACTTGAAGACATCTGCAGACATTTTCAGAGCAAGTTTCTATCTTAAATTTAAGGGACAGCAGCTTCTATTTGCAAAAAGATAAGATGAATATAAATTTCAAATTATGTGCTACAAACCCCTTTTAAAGTTCAACAGTTCCAACAGCAGGAAACTCTAATTTTTTCTTCCCTACAGATCTCTATAACAATGGCTCAGTCTTTTCAAAAAAGCATACATGGGAGGGGCTTGAAGATGGCAGAGGAGTAAGACATGGAGATTACCTTCCTCCACACAAATACATCAAAATTACGTCTACGTGCAGAACAACTCTCACCTAACACCTACTGAATGCCGGCAGACCTCAGACTTCCCCAAAGGCAAGAAAATCCCTACATACCTGAGTATGGCAAAAGAAAAAAGAAAAAACAGAGACCAAAAAATAGGGATGGGACCTGCACCTCTGGGAGGGATCTGTGAAGGATGAAAAGTTTTCACAGACTAGGAAGCCTCTTCACTGTTGGAGACGGAGGGTGGGCAGGGAGGAAAATTTGGAGTCATGGAGGAGAGCAGAGCAACAAGGGTGCAGAGAGCAAAGTGGAGAGATTCCCACACAGAGGATCAGTGCCAACCAGCACTCACCAGCCTTAGACACTTTTCTGCTCACCCACCAGGGTGGGTGGGTGCTAGGAGCTGAGGCTAGGGCTTCAGAGGACAGATCCCAGTGAGAGGACTGGGGTTGGCTGCCTGAAGATAGCCTGAAGGGTGCTACTGTGTCACAGCTATCTGGGAGTTAGGGAAAAAGTCTGGACCTACTTAAAGGCAAGAGACCATTATCTCAGAGTATGTGAGGAGGAGGGATTCCTTCTGTGTGTGCTCACAGAAGGCAGAGCACCACCTAAGTGAGCTCCAGAGTTGAGCTTGAGTTGCTGCTATCAGCTCGGACCTCAGAGACTCATATGAAACACTAAGGCTGCTGCTGCTACCACCAAGAATCTTGTGTGCAAACACAAGTCACTACCCACACTCCCTCTGGGAGTCTTTGCAGCACACCACTGCTGGGCTCCAGAGATCCAGGGACTACTTCCCTGGAAGAACACACAGTGTGCCTCAGGCTGTTGCAATGTCATGCTGGCCTCTGCTGATGCAGGCTCACCCTGCATTCCAATTATGACTGCAATATGCCTCCCTCTCTCAAGTCTGAGAGAGCAAGAGAGCCCTACTCAGTGCTGCTTTAACCCTTTCAAGTCTGAGTAGGGAAACAGATGGCTGAGAATGACCTTCCACAGAGACAGGGCCACACCAAAGCTGAACCCCAGGAGCTGTACGAACACAGAAGAGAAAGAGAAATTTCTCTGTACAGCCTCAGGAGCAGTGGATTAAATTGCCAAAATCAAGTTGATGAACCCTGCATCTGTGGAATACCTGAAGAGACAAAAAACATTCCCAAAATTGAGGCAGTGGAATATGGCAGCAACTGTAGACTTGGGATTTTCTGTCTGTGAATGATATGTTTCTGATTTTTATGTTTATCTTAGTTTAGTTTTTAGTGCTGTTTAACATTGGTGGATTAGTTTATTGGTTTGATTGCTTTCTTCTTTTATTTATTTTATTTTCTTTATTTTATTACTTTTTATTTTATTATTATTAATTATTTATTTAATTGGTTTGATATGATTTGATTCATTTTTTTTCTGTTTTTTTTCTTACTTTTCTTCTGAGCCTGGTGGCTGACAGTGTCTTGGTGCTCCGGCCAGGTGTCAGGCCGGAGCCTCAGAAGTGGGAGAGCTGAGTGCAGGACATTGGACCACCAGAGACCTCCCAGCCCCATGTAATATCAATCAGCAAGAATTCTCCCAGAGATATATGTCTCAACACTAAGACCAAGCTCCACCCAAAGGACAGAAAGCTCCAGTGCTGGATGTCCCATGACAACAGCTACCATGACAGGAACACAAAGCCACTCATTAGCAGAGAGGCTGTCTAAAATAATAGTAAGTTCACAGACACCCTAAAGCACACCACCAGATGTGGCCTTGCCCACCAGAAAGACAAGATCCAGTCCCAGCCACCAGAACACAGGCACAAGTCCCCCCCACCAAGAAGCCTAGACAGGTCACTGAACCAACCTTATCCACTGGGACCAGACACCAAAAACAATGGGAACTATGAATCTCCAGCCTGCAAAAAGGAGACCACAATCACAGGAAATTAAACAAAGAATGAAGACAGAGAAATATGCAGCAGATGAGGGAGCAAGGTAAAAACCACCCAGACCAAATAAATGAAGAGAAAATAAGCAGTCTACCTGAAAAAGAATTCAGAATAATGATAGTAAAGTTGTTCCAAAATCTTGAAAGTAGAATGGAGAAAATAGAAGAAACATTTAACAAGAACATAGAAGAACTAAAGAACAAGCAAACAATGATGAACAAAACAATAAATGAAATTAAAAATTCTCAAAAGGAATCAATAGCAGAATAACTGAGGCAGAAGAATGGATAAGTGACCTGGAAGATAAAATTGTGGAAATAATTGTCACAGAGCAGAATAAAGAAAAAGGAATGAAAAGAACTGAGGACAGTCTCAGAGACATCTGGGGAAAAACTAAACACACCAGCATTCGAATTATAAGGGTCCCAAAAGAAGAAGAGAAAAAGAAAGGGACTGAGAAAATATTTGAAGAGATTATAGTTGAAAACTTCCCTAATATAGGAAAGGAAATAGTCATTCAAGTCCAGGAATCACAGAGAGTCCCATACAGGATAAACCCAAGGATAAACACGCCAAGACATATAATAATCAAACCATAAAAAATTAAATACAAAGAAAAAGTACTAAAAGCAGCAAGGGAAAATCAACAAATAACATACAAGGAAATCTCCATAATGTTAACAGCTTATTTTTCAACAGAAACTCTGAAAGACAGAAGGGAGTAGCAGGACGTTTTTAAAGTGATGAAAGGGAAAAACCTACAACAAAGATTACTCTGCATAGCAAGAATCTCATTCAGATTTGATTAAGAAATTAAAAACTTTACAGGCAAGCAAAAGTTAGGAGAATTCAGCACCACCAAACCAGTTTTACAACAAATGCTAAAGGAACTTCTCTAGGCAGTAAACATGAGAGAAGGAAAAGACCTACAAAAACAAACCCAGAACAATTAAGAAAATGGTAATAGGAACATATATATCAATAATTACCTTAAATGTAAATGGATTAAATGCTCCAATCAAAAGACATAGACCAGCTGAATGGATACAAAAACAAGACCCATATATATGCTGTCTACAAGAGACCCACTTCAGACCTAGGGACACATAGAGACTGAGAGAGAGGGGATGGAAAATGATATTCCATGAAAATGGAAAACAAAAGAAAGCTGTAGTAGCAATTCTCATATCACACAAAATAGACTTTAAAATAGAGATTGTTACAAGAGACAAAGAAGGACACTACACAATGATCAAGGGATAAGTCCAAGAAGAAGATATAACAATTGTAAACATTTATGCACCCAACATAGAAGTACCTCACTACATAAGGCAAATGTTAGCAACCATAAAAGGGAAAATCAACAGTAATACAATCATAGTAGGGGACTATAACAGCCTACTTTCACCAATGGACAGATCATCCAAAATGAAAATAAATAAGGGAACACAAGCTTTAAATGACATTTAACAAGATGGACTTAATTGATATTTTTATGACATTCCATCCAAAAACAACAGAATACACTTCTCAAGTGCTCATGGAACACTCTCCAGCATAAATCATATCTTGTGTCACAAATCACACTTTCATAAATTTAAGAAAATTGAAATTGTATCAAGTATCTTTTCTGACTACAATGCTATGAGAACAGATATCAATTACAGAAAAAAAAGAAAAACTGTAAAAAATACAAACACATGGAGGCTAAACATTATGTTACTAAATAACCAAGAAATAATTGAAGAAATCAAAGAGGAAATCAAAAAATATCTAGAAACAAATGACAATGAAAACACAATGACTCCAAACCTATGGGATACAGCAAAAGCAGTTCTAAGAGGGAATTTTATAGCAATAGAACCCGAACTCAAGAAACAAGAAAAATCTCAAATCAACAAACTAATCTTACCCTAAAGCAATTAGAGAAAGAAGAAAAACAACCAGAAAACCCCAAAGTTAGCAGAAGGAAAGAATTCATAAAGATCTGATCAGACATAAGTGAAAAAGAAATAAAGGAAAAAATAGCAAAGCTCAGTAAAACTAAAAGCTCATTCTTTGAGAAGATAAACAAAACTGATAAACCATTAGCCAGACTCATCAAAGAAAAAATGGAGAATACTCAAATCAATAGAATTAGAAATGAAAAAGGAGAAGTAACAACTGACACTGCAGAAATACAAAGGATCATGAGAGATTACTACATACAACTATAGGCCAATAAAATGGACAATCTGGAAAAAATGGACAAATTCTTAGGAAAGCACAACCTTCCAAGAGTGAACCAGGAAGAAATAGAAAATAAGAACAGAATAATCACAAGCACTGAAATTGAAACTGTGATTAAAAATCTTCCAACAGCAAAAGTCCAGGACCAGATGGCTTCACAGGTGAATTCTATCAAACATTTAGAGAAGAGCTAACACCTATCCTTCTCAAACTCTTCCAAATAGAGCAGAGGAAGGAACACTCCCAAACTAATTCTACAAGGCCATCATCACCCTGCTATGAAAACCAAAGATATTAACAAAAAAAGCAAACTACAGGCCAACATTACTGATGAACATAGATGCAAAAATCCTCAACAAAATACCAGCAAACAGAATCCAACTTCACATTAGAAGGATCATACACTATGATCAAGATGGGTTTATCCCAGGAATGCAAGGATTCTTCAATATATGCAAATTAATGTGATCAACCATATTAACAAACTGAAGGAAAAAACATATGATCATCTCAACAGATGCAGAAAAAGCTTTCAACAAAATTCAACACCTATTTATGATAAAAGCTCTCCAGAATGTAGGCATAGAGGGAACCTACCTCAACATGATAAAGGCCATATACGACAAAACCCACAGCCAACATCTTCTCAATGGTGAATAACTGATAACATTTTTTCTAAGATCAGGAGCAAGACAAGGTTGCCCATTTTCACCAATATTATTCAACATGTTTTGGAAGCTTTAGCTAAAGCAATTGGAGAAGAAAAAGAAATAAAAGAAATCTAAATCAGAAAAGAAGTAAATTTGTCACTATTTGCAGATGACATGATACTCTCCATAGGGAATCTTAAAGACATTACCAGAAAACTACCAGAGCTAATTAGTGAATTTGGTAAAGTAGAAGGATACAAAATTATTTCATGGAAATCTCTTGCATTCCTATACACTAATGATGAAAAATCTGAAAGAGAAATTAAGGAAACACTCCCATTTAACATTGCAATAAAAACAATAAAATACCTTGGAATAAATGTATCTAAGGAGACAAAAGACCTGTATGTAGAAAACCTTAAGACACTGATGAAAGAGATTAAAGATGATACAAATAGGTGGAGAGATATATCATGTTCTTGGATTGGAAAGATCAACATTGTGAAAATGACTATACTAACCAAAACAATCTACAGATTCAATGTAATCACTGTCAAACTACCAATGGCATTTTTCACAGAACTAGAACAAAAAATTTCACAATTTGTATGGAAACACAAAGAACCTTAATAGCCAAAGCACCCTTGAGAAAGAAAAATAGAGCTGGAGGAATCAGGCTCCCAGACTTCAGACAATACTAAAAGCTACAATAATCAAGACAGTAACGTATTGACATAAAAACAGAACATAGATAAATGAAGCAGGATCGAATGCCCAGAGATATACCCATGTACATATGGTCACCTTATGTTTGATGAAGGAGGCAATAATATACAATGGAGAAAAGACAGCATCTTCAATAAGTGGTGCTGGGAAAACTGGACAGCTACATGTAAAAGAAGGGAATTAGAACACTTCCTAACACCATACACAAGAATAAGCTAAAAATGGATTAAAGACCTATAAGTCCAGACACTATAAAACTCTTAGAGAAAAACATAGGCAGGACAATCTATGACATAAATCACAGCAAGTTCATTTTTGACTCAACCCCAAGAGAAATGTAAATAGAAATAAAAATAAACAAATGGAACCAATGGAACTTAAAACCTTTTGCACAGCAAAGGAAACCATAAGCAAGATGAAAAGCCAAACCTCAGAATGGGAGAAAATATTTGCAAATGAAGCAACTGACAAAGGATTAATCTCCAAAATATACAAGCAGCACATGCAGCTCAATATCAATAAAACAAACAACTCAATCCAAAAATGGGCAGAAGAACTTAATAAATAGTTCTTCAAAGAAGACATACAGATTGCCAACAAAAGCACAAAGGGATGCTCAACATCACTAATCATTAGAGAAATGCAAATCAAAACTACTATGCGGGGCTTCCCTGCTGGTGTAGTGGTTGAGAGTCATCCTGCCAATGCAGGGGATACAGGTTTGTGCCCCGGTCCAGGAAGATCCTACATGCAGCAGAGTGGCTAGGCCCATGAGCCATGGTCACTGAACCTGCACGTCCAGAGCCTGTGCTCCACAACGGGAGAGGCCACAACAGTGAGAGGCCTGCATACCACAAAAAACAAACAAACAAACAAACAAACAAAAAAACCCACTATGAGGTATCACATCACACTGGTCAGAATGACCATCATCAAAAACTCTACAAACAATAAATGCTGGAGAGGGTGTGGAGAAAAGGGAACACTCTTGCACTGCTGGTGGGAATGTAAATTGATACAGCCAGTATGGAGAACAGTATGGAAGTTCCTTAAAAAAATAAAATAGAACTACCATATGACCCCACAATCCCACTACTGGGCATATACTCTGAGAAATCCATAATTCAAAAAGAGACATGTACAACAATATGCATTAGCAGTATTTACAATAGCCAGGACATGGAAGCAGCTTAAGTGTCCATCAACAGATGAATGGATAAAGAAGATGTGGCACATATATACAATAGAACATTACTCGCCATAAAATGAAAGAAAATTGAGTTATTTGTAGTGAGGTGGATGGACCTAGAGTCTGTCATACAGAGTGAAATAAGTCAGAAAGAGAAAAACAAATACCGTATGCTAACACATATATATGGCGTCTAAAAAAAAATAGTTCTGATGAACCTTAGGGCAGGACATGAATAAAGACGCAGACGTAGAGAATGGACTTGAGGACACAGGGAGGGGTAAGGGTAAGCTGGGACGAAGTGAGACAGTAGCATCGGTATATATACACTACAAAATGTAAAATAGATAGCTAGTCGGAAGCAGCTGCATAGCACAGCGAGATCAGCTAAGTGCTTTGTGACCACCTAGAGGGGTTGGATATGGAGGATGGAAGGGAGACACAAGAGGGAGGGGTTATGGGGACATATGTGTATGTATAGCTGGTTTACTTTTTTATACAGCAGAAACTAACACAACATTGTAAAGCAATTATACTCCAATAAAGATGTGTTTTTTAAAAAATAATACATAGAATACCTAGTATTTGTTAAGATACTGTTAGGTACTGAAATTTAAAATGATGGCATGTCATATCCTTTACCTTAATAAATGTACGTTGTGTGGGACCAGGCATCCAGTTATGTACATTACTAATTGAAAATGATAACCATTGTAACAAAACTATAAGAAAAACTAATGTGAGAATACTCACCCAGAGGAGAGTGGGAAAATACTGGCTTAATAAAGTGTGGGATATACGGAGCTGAACTTGAAGAACAAGTACCTTATTAATAAGGGAAACCATGAGAAAGCATATGGATAGAGGAAGCTGCATGAGAATGGAGCTAGAAGGATGAAAGGATATTGCTTTTTGTGTCTGTGTGTGATATGCGGGCCTCTCACTGTTGTGGCCTCTCCCGTTGCAAAGCACAGGCTCCGGATGCGCAGGGTCAGCAGCCATGGCTCACGGGCCCACCCGCTCCGCGGCATGTGGGATCTTCCCAGACCGGGGCACGAACCCATGTCCCCTGCATCGGCAGGCGGATTCTCAACCACTGCGCCACCAGGGAAGCCCTGGATATTGCTTTTATTTTATTTTATTTATTTATTTTTTTAACATCTTTATTGGAGTATAATTGTTTTACAATAGTGTGTTAGTTTTTCCTTTACAACAAACTGAATCAGTTATACATATACATATGTTCCCATATCTCTTCCCTCTTGCATCACCCTCTCTCCCACCCTCCCTATCCCACCCCTCTAGGTGGTCACAAAGCACAGAGGTGATCTCCCTGTGCTATGCAGCAGCTTCCCACTAGCTATCTAATTTACATTTGATAGTGTGTATATGTCCCTGCCACTCTCTCCCTTCGTCTCAGCCCACCCTTCCCCCTCCCCATATCCTCAAGTCCATGCTCGAGTAACTCTGTGTTTTATTCCCGTCCTACCACTAATCTCTTCATGACATTTTTTTCCCTTAGAGTCCATATATATGTGTTAGCATACGGTATTTGTTTTTCTCCTTCTGACTTACTTCACTCTGTATGACAGACTCCAGGTCCATCCACCTCATTATAAATAACTCAGTTTCATTTCTTTTTATGGCTGAGTAGTATTCCATTGTATATATGTGCCACATCTTCTTTATCCATTCATCTGTTGATGGACACTTAGGTTGCTTCCATGTCCTGGCTATTGTAAATAGAGCTGCAATGAATATTTTGGTACATGAGTCTTTCTGAATTATAGTTTTCTCTGGGTATATGCCCAGTAGTGGGATTGCTGGGTCGTATGGTAGTTCTATTTGTAGTTTTTTAAGGAACCTCCATACTGTTCTCCATAGCGGCTGTATCAATTTACATTCCCACCAGCAGTGCAAGAGGGTTCCCTTTTCTCCACACCCTCTCCAGCATTTATTGTTTCTAGAGTTTTTGATGATGGCCAATCTGACCGGTGTGAGATGATATCTCATTGTAGTTTTGATTTGCATTTCTCTAATGATTAATGAGGTTGAGCATTCTTTCATGTGTTTGTTAGCAATCTGTATATCTTCTTTGGAGAAATGTCTATTTAGTTCTTCTGCCCATTTTTGGATTGGGTTGTTTGTTTTTTTGTTATTGAGCTGCATGAGTTGCTTATAAATTTTGGAAATTAATCCTTTGTCAGTTGCTTCATTTGCAAATATTTTCTCCCATTCTGAGGGTTGTCTTTTGGTCTTGTTTATGGCATCCTTTGCTGTGCAAAAGCTTTTAAGTTTCATTAGGTCCCATTTGTTTATTTGTGTTTTTATTTCCATTTCTCTAGGAGATGGGTCAAAAAGGATCTTGCTGTGATTGATGTCGTATAGTGTTCTGCCTATGTTTTCCTCTAAGAGTTTGATAGTGTCTGGCCTTACATTTAGGTCTTTAACCCATTTTGAGTTTATTTTTGTGTGTGGTGTTAGGGAGTGTTCTAATTTCATACTTTTACATGTAGCTGTCCAGTTTTCCCAGCACCACTTATTGAAGAGGCTGTCTTTTCTCCACTGTATATCCTTCCCTCCTTTATCAAAGATAAGGTGACCATATGTGTGTGGGTTTATCTCTGGGCTCTCTATCCTGATCCATTGATCTATATTTCTGTTTTTGTGCCAGTACCATATTGTCTTGATTACTGTAGCCTTGTAGTAGAGTCTGAAGTCAGGGAGCCTAATTCCTCCAGCTCCATTTCTCGTTCTCAAGATTGTTTTGGCTATTCGGGGTCTTTTGTGTTTCCATACAAATTGTGAAATTTTTTGTTCTAGTTCTGTAAAAAATGCCAGTGGTAATTTGATAGGAATAGCATTGAATCTGTAGATTGCTTTGGGTAGTATAGTCATTTTCACAATGTTGATTCTTCCAATCCAAGAACATGGTATATTTCTCCACCTATTTGTATCATCTTTAATTTCTTTCATAAGTGTCTTATAGTTTTCTGCATACAAGTTTTTTGTCTCCTTAGGTAGGTTTATTCCTAGATATTTTATTCTTTTTGTTGCAATGGTAAATGGGAGTGTTTTCTTAATTTCACTCTCAGATTTTTCATCATTAGTGTATAAGAATGCCAGAGATTTCTGTGCATTAATTTTGTATCCTGCAACTTTACCAAATTCATTGATTAGCTCTAGTAGTTTTCTGGTAGCATCCTTAGGATTCTCTATGTATAGTATCATGACATCTGCAAACAGTGACAGCTTTACTTCTTCTTTTCCTATTTGGATTCCTTTTATTTCTTTTTCTTCTCTGATTGCTGTGGCTAGAACTTCCAAAATTATGTTGAATAAGAGTGGTGAGAGTGGGCAACCTTGTCTTGTTCCTGATCTTAGTGGAAATGGTTCCAGTTTTTCACCATTGAGAATGATGCTAGCTGTGGGTTTGTCATATATGGCCTTTATTATGTTGAGGAAAGTTCCCTGTATGCCTACTTTCTGCAAGGTTTTTATCATAAATGAGTGTTGAATTTTGTCAAAAGCTTTCTCTGCATCTATTGAGATGATCATATGGTTTTTCTCCTTCAGTTTGTTGATATGGTGTATCACGTTGATTGATTTGCGTATATTGAAGAATCCTTGCATTCCTGGGATAAACCCCACTTGATCATGGTGTATGATCCTTTTAATGTGCTGTTGGATTCTGTTTGCTAATATTTTGTTGAGGATTTTTGCATCTATGTTCATCAGTGATATTGGCCTGTAGTTTTCTTTCTTTGTGACGTCTTTGTCTGGTTTTGGTATCAGGGTGATGTTGGCCTCATAGAATGAGTTTGGGAGTGTTCCTGCCTCTGCTATCTGTTGGAAGAGTTTGAGAAGGATAGGTGTTAGCTCTTCTCTAAATGTTTGATAGAATTCGCCTGTGAAGCCATCTGGTCCTGGGCTTTTGTTTGCTGGAAGATTTTTAATCACAGTTTCAATTTCAGTGCTTGTGATTGGTCTGTTCCAATTTTCTATTTCTTCCTGGTTCAGTCTCGGCAGGTTGTGCATTTCTAAGAATTTGTCCATTTCTTCCAGGTTGTCCATTTTATTGGCATACAGCTGCTTGTAGTAATCTCTAATAATCTTTTGTATTTCTGCAGTGTCAGTTGTTACATCTCCTTTTTCATTTCTAATTCTATTGATTTGAGTCTTCTCCCTTTTATTCTTGATGAGTCTGGCTAATGGTTTATCAATTTTATTTATCTTCTCAAAGAACCAGCTTTTACTTTTATTGATCTTTGCTATTGTTTCCTTCATTTCTTTTTCATTTATTTCTGATCTGATCTTTATGATTTCTTTCCTTCTGCTAAATTTGGGGTTTTTTTGTTCTTCCTTCTCTAATTGCTTTAGGTGCAAAGTTCAGTTGTTCATTCGAGATGCTTCCTGTTTCTTAAGGTATGATTGTATTGCTATAAACTTCCCTCTTAGAACTGCTTTTGCTGTATCCCATAGGTTTTGGGGCGTTGTGTCTCCATTGTCATTTGTTTCTAAGTATTTTTTGATTTCCTCTTTGATTTCTTCAGTGATCACTTCGTTATTAAGTAGTGTATTGTTTAGCCTCCATGTGTTTGTATTTTTTACAGATCTTTTCCTATAATTGATATCTAGTCTCATAGCGTTGTGGTCGGAAAAGATACTTGATACGATTTCAATTTTCTTAAATTTGCCAAGGCTAGATTTGTGACCCAAGATATCCTGGAGAATGTTCCATGAGCACTTGCGAAAAATGTGTATTCTGTTGTTTTTGGATGGAATGTCGTATAAATATCAATTAAGACCGTCTTGTTTAATTTATCATTTAAAGCTTGTGTTTCCTTATTTATTTTCATTTTGGATGATCTGCCCACTGGTGAAAGTGGGGTGTTAAAGTCCCCCATTATAATTGTGTTACTGTCGATTTCCCCTTTTAAGGCTGTTAGTATTTGCCTTATGTATTGAGGTGCTCCTATGTTGGGTGCAGAAATATTTACAATTGTTATATCTTCTTCATGGATCGATCCCTTGATCATTATGTAGTGTCCTTTTTTGTCTCTTGTAATAGTCTTTATTTTAAAGTCTATTTTGTCTGATATGAGAATTGCTACTCCAGCTTTCTTCTGATTTCCATTTGCATGGAATATCTTTTTCCATCCCCTTACTTTCAGTCTGTATGTGTCCCTAGGTCTGAAGTGGGTCTCTTGTAGACAGCATATATATGGGTCTTGTTTCTGTATCCATTCAGCCAGTCTGTGTCTTTTGGTGGGAGCATTTAATCCATTTACATTTAAGGTAATTATCGATATGTATGTTCCTATTACCATTTACTTAATTGTTTCAGGTTGTTCTTGTAGGTCTTTTCCTTCTCTTGTGTTTCTTGCCTAGAGAAGTTCCTTTAGGATTTGTTGTAGAGCTGGTTTGGTGGTGCTGAACTCTCTCAGCTTTTGCTTGTCTGTAAAGGTTTTAATTTCTCCATCAAATCTGAATGAGATCCTTGCTGGGTAGAGTAATCTTGGTTGTAGGTTTTTTTCCTTCATCACTTTAAATATGTCCTGCCACTCCCTTCTGGCTTGTAGAGTTTCTGCTGAAAGATCAGATGTTAATCTTATGGGGATTCCCTTGTGTGTTATTTGTTGTTTTTCCCTTGCTGCTTTTAATATGTTTTCTTTGTCTTTAATTTTTGACAGTTTGATTATTATGTGTCTTGGCGTGTTTCTCTTTGGGTTTATCCTGTATGGGACTCTCTGTGCTTCCTGGACTTGATTGATTATTTCCTTTCCTATATTAGGGACGTTTTCAACTATAATCTCTTCAAATATTTTCTCAGTCCCTTTCTTTTTCTCTTCTTCTTCTGGGACCCCTATAATTCGAATGTTGGTGCGTTTAATGTTTTCCCAGAGGTCTCTGAGACTGTCCTCAGTTCTTTTCATTCTTTTTTCTTTCTTCTGCTCTGCAGTAGTTATTTCCACTATTTTATCTTCCATGTCACTTATCCGTCCTTCTGCCTCAGTTATTCTGCTATTGATCCCATCTAGAGTATTTTTAATTTCACTTATTGTGTTGCTCATCGTTTCTTGCTTCCTCTGTATTTCTTCTAGGTCCCTGTTAACTGTTTCTTGCAAATTGTCTATTCTATTTCCAAGATTTTGCATCATCTTCACCATCATTATTCTAAATTCTCTTTCAGGTAGGTTGGCTATTACCTCTTCATCTGTTAGGTCTGGTATGTTTTTATCTTGCTCCTTCATCTGTTGTGTGTTTTTCTGTCTTCTCATTTCGCTTATCTTACGGTGTTTGGGGTCTCCTTTTTGCACGCTGCAGGTTCATAGTTCCTGTTGTTTTTGGTGGCTGTCCCCAGTGGCTAAGGTTGGTTCAGTGGGTTGAGTAGATTCCCTGGTTGGGGGGACTAGTGCCTCTGTTCTGGTGGATGAGGCTGGATCTTGTCTTTCTGATGGGCAGGTCCTCGTCTGGCAGTGTGTTTGGGGATGTTGGTTACCTTATTATGATTTTAGGCAGCCTCTCTGCTAATGGATGGGGCTGTAGACCTGTCTTGCTCTTTGTTGGGGATAGGGTGTCCAGCACTGTTCTTTGCTGGTCCTTGATTTAAGCTGGGTCTTGGTGTTCAGATGGAGATCTCTGGGAGATTTTCGCCGTCTGATATTACGTGGAGCTGGGAGGTCTCTTGTGGACTAGTGTCTTGAGGTTGGTTCTCCCACCTCAGGGACACCGCCCTGTTGCCTGGCTGGGGCGCCAAGAACCTTTAATCCACACGGCTCAAAATAAAAGGTAGAATAAATAGAAAGGAAAGAAAAGGAAGGAAGGAGGGAGGGAGGGAAGGAAGGAAGAAAGGAAGGAAGAAATGAAGGAAGGAAGCAAGAAAGGAAGGAAGGAAGGTGCAGAGGAAGAAAGGGAGGAAGGAAGAGAGGAAGGGAGGAAAGAAGGGGGGAAGGAAGGGAGAAAGGAGGGAAGAAAGGAAGGAAGAAAGGAAGAAAGAAAGGGAGAAGACAGAGTAGTATAAAGTATAGTTATTAAAATAAAAAATAATTATTAAGAAGAAAAATTTCCGTTTAAAAAAAAAAAAAAAAAAACAGAAAAATGGGTCGGTCTAACCCTAGGACAAATGGTGAAAGCAAAGCTATACAGACAAAATCTCACACAGCAGCACACACATACACACTCACAAAAAGAAAAAAAAAGGGAAAATAATAGTATATCTTGCTCCCAAAGTCCACCTCCTCAACTTGGGATGATTCGTTGTCTATTCAGGTTTTCAACAGCTGCAGGGCACTTAAAGTTGATTGTGGAGCTTTAATCCGCCGCTTCTGAGGCTGCTGGGAGAGACCTCCCCCTCTCCTCTCTGTTCGCACAGCTCCTGGGGTTCAGCTTTGGACTTGGTCCCGCCTCTGCGTGTAGGTTGTCCGAGGGCGACTGCCCTTCGCTCAGACAGGATGATGTTAAAGGAGCAGTTGATTCGGGGGCTCCAGCTCACTCAGGCTGGGGGGAGGGAGTGGCACGGGGGCGGGGCGAGTCTGCGGCGGCAGAGGCCGACGTGACGCTGCACAGGCCCAAGGCGCGCCGTGCGTTCTCCCAGGGAAGCTGTCCCTGGATCCCGGGACCCCGGCAGTGGCGGGCCACACGGGCTCCCGGGAGGGCCGGTGTGGAGAGTGACCTGCGCTCGCACACAGGCCTCTTGGTGGTGGCAGCAGCAACCTTAGCGTCCGACACCCGTCTCTACTGTCCTTGCCGACAGACGCGGCTCACGCCCGTTTCTGGAGTTCCTCTACACGGTGCTCTTAATCCCCTCACCTCACACCCGAGGAAGCAAAGAGGCAAGAAAAAGTCTCTTGTCTCTTCGGCAGCTCCGCGCCCGCCCCTGGGGCTCCTTCAAGCAGCGCACTTAATCCCCTCTCCTCGTGCCCAGGCAGCAAAGAGGGAGGAAAAGGTCTCTTGCCTCTTCGGCAGCTCCAGACTTCTCCCGAACTCCCTCCCGGCCAGCTGTGGCGCACTAGCCCCCTTCAAGCTGTCTTCACTCTGCCAACTCCAGACCTTTCCCTGGGATCCGACTGAAGCCCGAGCCTCAGCTCCCGGCCCCGCCCGCCCCGGCAGGCGAGCAGACAAGCCTCTCGGACTGGTGAGTGCCGGGCGGCACCGATCCTCTGCGGGAATCTCTCCTCTTTGCCCTCCGCACCCCTGTGGCTGCGCTCTCCTCCGCAGCTCCGGAGCTTCCCCCTCCGGCGCCCGCAGTCTCTGCCCGCGAAGGGGCCTCTAGTGTGTGGGAGTCTTTCCTCCTTCACGGCTCCCTCCCACTGGCGTAGGTCCCGTCCCTATTCTTTTGTCCCTGTTTATTCTTTTTTCTTTTGCCCTACCCAGATATGTGGGGAGTTTCTTGCCTTTTTGGAGGTCTGAGGTCTTCTGCCAGCGTTCGGTGGGTGTTCTATAGGAGAAGTTCCACGTGTAGATGTATTTCTGATGTCTCTGTGAGGGGGAAGGAGATCTCCGCGTCTTACTCTTCCGCCATCTTTAAGCCGTCTCTCCTGGATATTGCTTTTAAAAAACAGTTGTCTGAGAGACAAGCAAAGGAAAATAGAAAGTAATTATTTTGTCTATTCTGTCGTGGCAAAGGACTTAAAGATTTGAATTTATTTATTTATTTTAAAATGTATTTATTTTTGGCTGTGTTGGGTCTTCGTTGCTGTGCATGGACTTTCTCTAGTTGCAGTGAGCGGGAGATACTCTTCATTGCAGTGCACGGGCTTCTCATTGTTGTGGCTTCTTTTGTTGCAGAGCATGGGCTCTAGGCACGCAGGGTTCAGTAGTTGTGTATTGTGGGCTCTAGAGTTCAGGCTCAGTAGTTGTGGCGCACAGGTTTAATTGCTCTGTGGCATATGGGATCTTCCCAGGCCAAGGCTCAAACCTATGTCCCTTGCATTGGCAGGCAGATTCTTAACCACTGCCCCACCAGGGAAGCCCAAAGATTTGTATTTAATTCTTTACTTTTCATAAAGTGCAGGATAATGAGGGAGTAAAGAGAAATTCTTTTACTGCAGTTGGAGAGTAATATAAAGAAATAGTGTATTCTATTTTTAGGAGCTTATTCTGGAGGCAGGCTCTGGATGCTGACTGAGCACCTGCACTTACACGTTCTGTGACCTTGGGCAAGTTATTCAACTAACCTGAAACTTGGTTTGCTCGTCTATAAAATGGTCATAATAACATTACTCCCTCAACAGCATATTATGGTGTATTGAGTCAATACATATGAAAGTTTTGGAGATTTTTTTCCTGGAAATTATTGATTCTATATATTGTCTAGTCTTTATTTTTGTCAAAAAGCCTCATCCACTAGTTATTTGATAGTTTATTGCTCCACATATTAGTGGATGGGAGTTGGTATTATTATCAATTTATTTAGGGTCAAACTATGTTTTTATATGTAGGCATCATGGGTGCAGGTACCCATATTGCAGAAGGTGCATGGCTATGTACTTCTTTTTCTCATAGGAAAGCACGTGGCAAAATAGAACGTTAAAGTCACCTGTTTTGACTTTTGAAAAGCTAAAGACCCTTGGAGATTCCCAGGTGCAGACAGACTGCCTTGAAATTACCTGAAGGGATTATTTCCCATAGATGAGGAAGAGACATCTGGAGCTAGTAGAGGGGCTGTTATTGGGAATAGTCTATTCTTTTCTTCCTGGCATCTCTGCTGAGGAGGCAGAAATGCCCAGAGACTGATTGGAGCTTAAGAAGGCAAACTAGAGCCTATTGGGTTGGCCCAAGAATGACATAGGATAAGCCTACCTGAGGGACATTATGAAGCCTGGGACGGTTCTGTCTTTGCACCAGCCTATGTGACTTTATGACAGAGCATTACCACCAACACAACTACTGATATCTCTCAGAAGCTAGGTGAAATCCCAGGGGAGTGAGATGCCAGGAAATCCCTGGAACGACTGAGGTCCTTTTTGGGCTGCCAATCAATAGAACGGTTGTACCAAATTTGTCACCAAGTTATGTAAAATAAAGAAATTGACCTGACTTGCCCACCTCAGATTATGGTTACATACCAGTTAAATATTGCCTATAAAGGAAAATATATAATTTCAGACAAATTCAGTTAACTCTTCCTCAGTTTTGCTTTCTTTATCTTGTTACAAGAAAGAAAATAGGGTGAAACTTGGAAAGCTAAGTCTCACAAGTTATCAAGCTAGTCCTTAATTCACTTAAAAGAAACTCAGAGGTTATATTATCCACTAGAAGTGACCACAAATCTAGACCAAATTTTATAATCAGTTCGTTTTCATTAATCTCCCAAGGCCTATACTGAGACCCTTTCAAATCATCTGTCTCCTTTTTCTGGTCTTCAGGACAACAATTTTTCTCACACTACCCACTTCTTACCAAAAGTTGTTCTACAATTTCTCTTTTCTCAATTTCTATGATAATCCCAAGCCTTCATTATTACTTTCTGCCTTATAGAATTGATTGTATTATCTAATTAAAGTAATTTAGAGTAAGGTTGGAGGGAACATAATTTTCCCACAGGACATTTTCATTTTGTTAATATGAAGGAAATGCCAGTTATTAGAAGGTATAAGGAAAATACATTTAACACAGGATAATATCTTGAGCTCCTGCTTATTTAATACTTAGTTTTCCAAGATTTCAAATATGTGAGATCAGAGTGAGAACATTATTTCAATTACCTTATCTCATTTGATCTTCATAATAACCTTTATGGTAGGCAGGACTAGCACCACCGTCTTTAAATGAGCTTTTACCAATTGCTCATACCTCTTAATGTTATGCACCAAACTTCTTCTGAACTCAAAATTTTGTGCAATTTTTAAACTCTTCAACAATGCACTCATAATTATCATTTTAAAGATTTTTAATAATTTTATTCTACAACAAATATTCAAAGTATGAATTTTAAGTAAAATTCAGTTTCCTCTGACTCAGGATAATAAATGTATAGAAAAAAATAGTTTGACTTCAAAGACTGATTAAAAGTTACTTAAAGGCTTCTAGTTCTTGTCAAGTTAAAGCCTAAAACAAGCTACCCAAGGCTAATGGGAAAGACAGATATAAGTTGCTCCTCTATGCTTAGATGACTCTGTTCACTCTCTCCCTTTAGGCCTTTAACTTCACAGTGAAATCTCTTGTTTATTGTTCTTTGTTCCTACTTAGAAGGGCTTTGTCACATATTAAAATCATAGCTACCAAATGCTAAAGCTGAAAAAATCTTTAAGAACATTTGACTCCAACTTCTACTTTCCAAATTAGGAGATTAGGGGTTTAAAATCCACACAATTCACAGATTTGTTGCAGGTCACAAATAGAAATCAGGCATTAGGTATTGGTTTCCTAACTCACATATCCTACACTACAGTCAGGTTAAAACCCATATACTACCCCTCCCACCAAAGCATACAATTTTAAAGCTATTGGTATTTCTCTATCTGAAAATATATATTAATGTCTTTCTCCTCTCCCTTCTCATTAGTCAGTAAATCCTGTCTATTAGAGAAATCCACTTATTTCTTTGTAACTCGTCTCTACTGAGATTATTTCAGATACCATTATCATTCTTGGTCTGTGTCTTAATTTGTCTTTCTGACTCTAGTCGTATCTCTTATTCTGCCTACTGCAACCTAGACAAATATTCTAAGAGGCAAATATGATCATGTCACTCACCTCATTAGACTATTTCAATAATGACAACCAATAATTCATTTACTATTTATTAAGTGTAGTCTTTAGTCTCATTAGTGCATTCAATCCTCACAGTTTACAGAGAAGAAAACTGTGGCACCAAGAGGTTAAGAAGCTTGTCAGAGTCATATTGAGTAAATGACAGAAGTAATGTTCAAACTTCAGAATTCAAGCCCTTAATGCACTGTCTGTGGAGACAACACACCAGGGCTCTTACCACAATCTAAACTCCTCCTATGCCATAGGTTGTTGTTGAATATAGAGAAAGTTGAAATGACATTTCTCTCACCCCTTGCCATTACTCATATTCCATAAATATATTTAAGCCTGAATAAACTCTAGTAATTTCCCAATACCTTATGCTTTCTCCCTCTTCTAGATAAGATAGGATTAAGAATTCTGGAAGACTTCATTGCTGGAAAGATATGGTGTTTCTCCACTTTCATGCAATTAAAATTAAACATAATATTACACTTATAATAATTAAATACCCTATAATTAAGTATATAGTATATTATTAATGTAGATTATAACTGAGTGTAATTGTACTATATTAATCACATTATATTACACTTATATAAATACATAAGTATATTATATGTTGTGTAAGGAAACACAATTAAGTTATTTTTTCTGCAATAGAGAGAAAGATATTTCAAATACCAAATATTTATTAATATTTATTTCAAAATTTTCTGAATCCCTGCTTTTCTCAGCCCTGATCCTGTACTTAGTCTGCCTGTTAGATAACTTGGCTTGGTCCTCTGAGATTCTCTTTCTGTTCATGCTTTTTTTTTTTTTAACATCTTTATTAGAATATAATTGCTTTACAATGTTGTGTTAGTTTCTGCTTTATAACAAAGTGAATCAGCTATATATATACATATATCCCCATATCTCCTCCCTCTTGCGTCTCCCTCCCACCCTGCCTATCCCACTCCTTTAGGTTGACACAAAGCACTGAGCTGATCTCCCTGTGCTATGAGGCTGCTTCTCACTAGCTATCTATTTTACATTTGGTAGTATTTATAAGTCCAGACCACTCTTTCACTTCGTCCCAGCTTATGCTTCCCCCTTTGCTTGTCCTCAAGTCCATTCTGTACCTCTGTGTTTTTATTCCTGTCCTACCCCTAGGTTCTTCAGAACCATTTGTGTTTTTTTGATTTATTTTTTTAGACTCCATATATATGTGTTAGCATATGGTATTTGTTTTTCTCCTTCTGACTTACTTCACTCTGTATGACAGACTCTAGATCCATCCACCTGACTACAAATAACTCAAATTCATTCCTTTCTTTGGCTGAGTAATATTCCATTGTATATATGTGCCACATCTTTATCCATTCATCTATCGATGGGCACTTAGCTTGCTTCCCTGTCCTGGCTATTGTAAATAGAGCTGCAATGAACATTGTGGTACATGACTCTTTGAATTATGCTTTTCTCAGGGTATATGTCCAGTAATGGGATTGATGGGTCGTATGGTAGTTCTATTTTTAGTTTTTTTAAGGAATCTCCATACAGTTCTCCATAGAGGATGTATCAATTTACATTCCCACCAACAGTGCAAGAGGGTTGCCTTTTCTCCACACCTGCTGCAGC
The DNA here is from genome assembly GCF_026419965.1 of Kogia breviceps. Taxonomy (NCBI): domain Eukaryota; kingdom Metazoa; phylum Chordata; class Mammalia; order Artiodactyla; family Physeteridae; genus Kogia; species Kogia breviceps. Next base: position 31,576,568 of record NC_081324.1, read on the forward strand.
ATTTATTGTTTGTAGATGTTTTTTATGATGGCCATTCTGACTGGTGGGATGTGATACTTCATTGTAGTTTTTATTTGCATTTCTCTAATGATTAGTGATGTTGAGCATCCTTTCATGTGTTTGTTGGCAATAGGTATATCTCCTTGATATAAATGTATATTTAGGTCTTCTGCCCATTTTTGGATTGAGTTGTTTGTATTTTTGATATTGAGTTTCATGAGCTCTTTGTAAATTTTGGAGGTTAATCCTTTGTCAGTTGCTTCATTTGAAAATGTTGTCTCCCATTCTGAGGGCTGTCTTTTCATCTTGTTTATGGTTTCCTTTGCTGTGCAAAAGCTTTTAAGTTTCATTGGGTTCCATTTGTTTATTTTTGTCTTTATTTCCATTTCTCTAAGAGGTGGTCAAAACCGAACTTGTTGTGATTTATCTCATAGAGTGTTTGGCCTATGTTTTCCTCTAAGAGTTTTATAATGTCTGGCCTTATATTTAGGTCTTTAATCCATTTTGAGTTTATTTTTGTGTATGACGTTAGGATTTGTTCTAATTTCATTCTTTTACATGTAGCTGTCAGTTTTCCGAGCACCACTTATTGAAGAAGCTGTTTTTCTCCATTGTATATTCCTGCCTCCTGTATGAAAAATATGGTGACCATATGTGTGTGGGTTAATCTCCAGGCTTTCTATCCTGTTCCATTGATTATATTTCTGTTTTTGTGCCAGTACCATACTGTCTTGATTACAGTAGCTTTGTAGTATAGTCTGAAGTCTGGGAGACTGATTAATCCAGCTCCATTATTCTTTCTCAAGATTGCTTTGGCTATTTGGGGTCTTTTGTGTTTCTGTACAAATTGTGAAAATTTTTGCTCTAGTTCTGTGAAAAATGCCATTGGTTTTTTGATAGGGATTCCATTGAATCTGCAGATTGCTTTGGGTAGTATAGTCATTTTCAGAATGTTGATTCTTCCAACAAAAAAAACATGGTATACCTCTCCATCTATTTGTATCATCTTTAATTTCTTTCATCAGTGTCTTATAGTTTTTTACATATAGGTCTTCTGTCTCCTTAGGTAGGCTTAATCTTAAGTATTTTCATCTTTTTGTTGCAATGGTAAATGGGAGTGTTTCCTTAATTTCTCTTTCAGATTTTTCATCATTAGTTTATAGGAATGCAAGAGATTTTTCTGCATTAATTTTTATCCTGCTACTTCACCAAATTCGCTGATTAGCTCTAGTAGTTTTCAGGTAGCATCTCTAAGATTCTCTATGTATAGTACCACATCATCTGCAAACAGTGACAGCTTTACTTCTTCTTTTCTGATTTGGATTCCTTTTATTTCTTTTCCTTCTCTGATTCCTGTGGCTAAAGCATCCAAAACTGTGTAGAATAATAGTGGAGAGACTGGACAACCTTGTCCTTTTCCTGATCTTAGAGGAAATCTTTCAGTTTTTTACCATTGAGACCGATGTTGGTTGTGGATTTTGTCATATGTGGCCTTTATTATACTGAGGTACTTCCCTCTATGCCTACTTTCTGGAGTTTTCTTTTATGATAAATGGGTGTTGAATTTTTCAAAGCTTTTTCTGCATTTATTGAGATGATCATATGTTTTTTCTCCTTCAATTTGTTAATATGGTTTATCACATTGATTGATTTGCATATATTGAACAAACCTTGCATTCCTGGGATAAACCTCACTTGAACATGGTGTATGATCTTTTTAATGTGCTCTTGGATACTGTTTGCTAGTATTTTGTTGAGGATTTTTGCATCAATATTCATCAGTTATATTGGCCTGTAGTTTTCTTTCTTTGTGAAATAATTTTCTGGTTTTGGTAGCAGTGTGATGGTGGCCTCATAGAATGAGTTTGGGAGTGTTCCTCCCTCTGCTCTATTTTGGAAGAGTTTGAGAAGGATATGTGTTAGCTCTTCTCTAAATGTTTGATAGAATTCTCCTGTGAAACTATCTGCTCCTGGGTTTTACTTTGCTGCAAGGTTTTTAATCCCAGTCTCCATTTCAGTGCTTGTGATTGGTCTGTTCATATTTTCTATTTCTTCCTGGTTCAGTCTTGGAAGGTTGTGCTTTTATAAGAATTTGTCCATTTCTTCCAGGTTTTCCATTTTATTGGCATAGAGTTGCTTGTAGTAATCTCTAATAATCCTTTGTATTTCTGCAGTGTCACTTGTTACTTCTGCTTATTCATTTCTAATTCTATTGATTTGCCTCTTCTCCCTTCTTTTCTTGATGAGTCTGCTAACAGTTTATAGTTATGTTTATCTTCTCAAAGAATGAGCTTTTAGTTTTATTGATCTTTGCTATTGTTTCCTTCATTTCTTTTTCATTTATGTCAGATCTGATATTTATTAATTCTTTCCTTCTGCTAACTTTGGGTTTTTTTGTTCTTCTTTCTGTAATTGATTTAAGTGTATGGTCAGGTTGTTTATTTGACATGCTTATAGTTGCTTGAGGTAGGACCCTATTGCTATAAACTTCCCTCTTAGAACTGCTTTTGCTGCATCCCATAGGTTTTGGGCCATTGTACTTTCATTGTCATTTGTTTCCATGTATTTTCTGATTTCCTCAGTGATCTCTTGGTTATTTAGCAATGTATTGTTTAGCCTCCATGTGTCTATTTTTCGTCCAGATTTTTTTCCTGTAATTGATATCTAGTCTCATAGCGTTGTGGTCAGAAAGGATACTTGATATTATTTCAATATTCTTAAATTGACCAACACTTGATTTGTGACCCACGATATGATGTATCCTGGAGAATGTTCCATGAGCACTTAAGAAGAAAGTGTATTCTGTTGTTTTTGGCTGGAATATAAATATCAATTAAGTCCACCTATTGTAATGCATCATTTAAAACTTATGTTTCCTTATTTATTTTCATTTTGGATGATCTGTCAATTGGTGAAAGTGAGGTGTTAGTGTCCCCTACTATGATTGTGTTACTGTTGATTTCCCCTTTTATGGCTGTTAGCATTTGCTTTATGTATTGAGGTGCTCCTATGTTGGATGCATAAATATTTACAATTTGTTATATCTTCCTCTTGGATTGATCCCTTGATCATTATGTAGTGTCTTTTTTGTCTCTTTTAATAGTCTTTATTTTACAGTCTATTTTGTCTGATGTGAGAATTGCTACTCCAGCTTTCTTTTGATTTCCATTTTCATGGAATATCTTTTTTCCCATCCTTTCCCTTTCAGTCTGTATGTGTCCCTAGGTCTGAAGTGGGTCCCTTGTAGATAACATATATATGGGTCTGGTTTTTGTATCCATTCAACCAGTCTATGTCTTTTGGTTGGAGCATTTTAACCATTTACATTTAAGGCAATTATCGATATGTATGTTCCATTTTTCTTAATTGTTTTGTGTTTCCTATTGTAGGTCTTTTTCTTCTCATATTTTCTGCCTAGAGAAGTTCCTTTAGCATTTGTTGTGAAGCTGGCTTGGTGATGCTGAATTCTCTTAGCTTTGTTTCTCTGTGAAGGATTTAATTTCTCCATCTAATCTTAATGAAGTCATTTTTGGGTAGAGAAATCTTGGTTGTAGGTTTTTCCCTTTCATCACTTTAAATATGGCCTGCCATTTCCTTTTGGCTTCCAGAGTTTCTGCTGAAATATCAGCTGTTAACCTTATGGAGATTTCCTTGTGTGTTATTTGTTAATTTTCCCTTGCTGCTTTTAATATTTTTTCTTTGTATTTAATTTTTGATAGTTTGATTAATATGTGTCTTGGCATGTTTCTCCTTGGATTTATCCTGTATGGGACTCTCTGGTCTTCCTGGACTTGACTGACTGTTTCCTCTCCCATATTAAGGAAGTTTTCAACTCTAATCTCTTCAAATATTTTTTCAGTCCCTTTCTTTTTCTCTTCTCCTTCTGGGACCCCTATAATTCGAATGTTGGTATGTTTAATGTTTTCTCAGTGGTCTCTTAAGACTATCCTCAATTCTTTTCATTATTTTTTCTTTATTGTGCTCTGCAGTAGTTATTTCCACTATTTCATCTTCCAGGTCCCTTATCTGTCCTTCTGCCTCAGTTATTCTTCTATTGATTACTTCTAGAGAATTTTTAATTTCATTTATTGTGTTGTTCATCATTGTTTCTTTGCTCTTTCATTCTTCTAGGTCTTTGTTAAACATTTCTTGTATTTTCTGTATTCGATTTCCAAGATTTTGGATCATCTTTAGTATCATTATTCTGAATTCTTTTTCAGGTAGTGTGCCTCTTTCCTCTTCATTTGTTTAGTCTGGTGGATTTTTACTTTGCTTCTTCACCTGCTGTGTGTTTCTCTGTCTTATTTTGCTTCACTTACTGTGTTGTGGTCTCCTTTTCACAGGCTGCAGATTCATAGTTCCCATTGTCTTTGGTGTCTGCCCCCAGTGGCTAAGGTTGGTTCTGTAGGTTGTGTAGGTTTCCTGGTGGAGGGGACTTGTGCCTGTGTTCTGGTGGATGAGGCTGGATCTTGTCTTTCTGGTGGACAGGACCACATCCTGTGGTGTGTTTTGGGGTGTCTGTGGCCTTATTATGACTTTAGGCAGCCTCTCTGCTAATGGATAGGGTTGTGTTCCTGTCTTGCTAGTTGTTTGGCATAGAGTGTCCAGCACTGTAGCTTGCTGGTTGTTGAGTGGAGTTGGGTCTTAACATTGAGATGGAGATCTCTGGGAGATCTTAAGCTATTTGATATTACATTGAGTTGGGAGGTCTCTGTTGTACCAAAGTCCTGAACTCAGCTCTCCCACCTCAGAAGTACAGACCTGACACCCGCCCAGAGCACCAAGACCCTGTCAGCCACATGGCTCAAGAGAAAAGGGGGAATAAAAGGAAGGAAGAAAGAAAAAAGTAAAATAAAATAAAAACTAAAAAATAATTATTAAAATTAAAAAAAAAATTAAAATGTAATTTTAAAAAAAGAAAGAAGAAAGAAAGATAGATGGGAGCAACCAAACAAGAAAACAATGATAACAAGCACTAAAAATTATACTAAAAAAAATAAAAATAAAGGACAGAGAGAACCCTAGGACAAATGGTAAAAGCAAAGCTATACAGATAAAATCACACAAAGAAGCAAACATATACACAGTCACAAAAGGAGAAAAAGGAAAAATTATATATATATAATATATATTTCTTTTTAAGGAGGCAGAGAACAGCCAAATCAATAAACAAATCTACCAATAATAATAAACTCTAAATACTAAACTAAGATAAAGAGAAAGCCTGGAACAAATTAGATGTAGAAAGTAAACCCTAAGTCTATGCTTTCTCCCAAAGTCCACTGCCTCAATTTTGGGATGATTCGTTGTCTATTCAGGTATTCCACAGATGCAAGGTACATTAAGTTGACTGTGGACATTTAGTCTCCTGCTCCTGCTGGGAGAAATTTCCCTTTCTCTCTATGTTCGACTAGCTCCTGGGGCATAGGTTTCAAGTTGACCCTGCCTCTGCATGTAGATTTCCTGAGGACATCTGTTCTTCACTCAGACAATATGGGGTTAAGGTAGAAGCGGTTAGGGGGCACTGGCTCACTTAGGCTGTGGAGAGCAAGGGGTATGGAATGCAGGGCAAGCTTGCAGCAGCAGAGGCAAGTGTGACAAACATCCTGAGGGGCATGGTGTGTCCTCCCAGGAAAGTTGTCCCTGGATCACAGGACCCTGGCAATGACAGGCTCCTCAGCCTCCCAGGAGGAGAGGTGTAGATAGTGACCTGTGCTTGCACACAGTACTCTTGGTGACTGCAGAATTAGTCTTAGTGTTTCATATCTGTCTCTGGTGTCTGCACTGTTAGCCACAGCTCACGACCATCTCTGGAGCTCATTTAGGCAGTGCTTTGAATCCCCTCTCCTCGTGTACCCCAAAACAATGGTCTCTTGCCTCTTAGGCAGGTCCAGACTTTTCCCAGAATCCTTCCCAGCTAGCTGTGTCACACTAGCCCCCTTCAGGCTGTGTTTATGCAGCCAACCCCAGTCCTCTCCCTGGGATCTGACCTCCAAAGCTGAAACCTCAGCTTCCAGCCCTCACCAGCACTGGCAGGCGAGCAGACAAGCCTCTCAGGCTGGTGAGTGCTGGTAGGTACTGATACTCTGTGTGGGAATCTCTCTTCTTTGCCCTATGCACCCTTGTTGCTACACTCTCCTCCATGGCTCTGAAGCTTCCCCTCCCTGTCCAGCCCCCGTCTCTGCCAGTGAAGGGACTTCCTGGTGTGTGGAAACTTTTCTTCCTTCACAACTCCCTCCCAGAGGTGCAGGTCCCATCCCTATTCTTTTGTCTCTGTTTTTTCTTTTTTCTTTTGCCCTACCCAGGTTCATGGTGAGTTTCTTGCCTTTTGGGAAGTCTGAGGTCTTCTGACCATGTTCAGCAGGTGTTCTTTAGGAGTTGTTCCACATGTAGATATATTTCTGATGTATTTTGGGGGAGGAAGGTGATCTCCATGTCTTATTCATTCACCATCTTGAAGGTCTCTCTCTCTCTCTCTTTCTGTTCATGGTTTCTGCCTAATTTACTAAATTTTCAGAATCCTGGAAAGATTACTCCATTTTGGAATAGTTTTCTCTGAGTCTGGGTTAGCCACTCAGACTTTCTTCTGTCTGTCACAGCCCTATGCACATTCCTTCTAATGTGGCTCTTTATCATACTGCCCATTTATTTGTCTATCTCCTTAACAGAATAATTGTTTAATCAGCACCTGTTACATCCTAGCAGATTACAAGTAATCAATTTTTACAGATTGAATAAATATGTGAATAAGAGTTAAGTCCTATCATTATACTCTATTTGTATTATAAATATAACAAGTTAGAAATTCAGAGATACTGGTTTTAATCTTGAGTCTGTAATAAAACGTTTTATGATCATGGTCACCATCTCTTCATTTCCTAACAAAATACATTTTTGAAAAAATTGTTTTACCTACACCATAGGCACTTCATGAGGATTTAAGAAGATAATGTGAATAAGAGCAATTAAAAAGGAGAATTTTGTCAAAGAAACATATTTTTATTTTTACAAAGTGTATTGATACCTCTGAACAACATTTGCTACTTATTGAACATCAAATAATGGGCAACCAACGATTACTACCATGGTGTTCAGAACTTGAGTCTTTAAATCTGGAACAGTAATGAGTCTTGACAATACGGATTAAGGGGATAAGACATGAAGGAAAGCCACACCTCAGTGCCACTGGATAAAATCAATAAAGTGTTCAAGAGATCTGGCTACTGGCTTGATTTGGCAAAACTAGCTAAAAACTAGCATTGGATTAATAAACATGAAAGGAAAGTGACTGATTTACATAATGAGTTGAATTCCATTCCACCATTTCCTACTGGAGTCAGTTGAAAAATTGCTATAGCTGGAGGGACCCAGGAGGCATTTATTTTGCATTGGAGTGGAAGTAGGGACAGCATAACTCATTATGAAGTAGACACCCTGCATCATGTCCAGAAATCTTTTGGTGGACAGAGTCCAAAATATATGGATTATTTATTTTGTGTCTATAGGTACTACTTATTTCCAAAATTCAAAGCAGTGTTTCATGTGGGAAGAATACTTCACCAAGAGGTGAATACTTCACCTGATGACTGGATTTCTTCCTTTCACTAGATGTGTAGCCCAAGGCAAGTTATTTAGCCTCTACTTCTTATCTGGGAAAATATTTGCTGCATCTACCAGCCAGGGTTATTATATGGATTTAACTTCCCCCAAAGATAGTGAGAAAGGGATGGAGAACCTAACCTCCACAGCAGAATAAATCCATTAATAGGCACATTGGGCATTTCAATTAATCTAGTTCTCACAATTGGATTGTCTAAGATACACAGACTGAGGCTTTTTTAATAATACAAGTTTTAGGTAAGCCACCATAACAGGGATTCTTTGAATTTCAGGTCTCTAAGAAATAACTGGGGCTGGGGCAGGAGGCGACACTTGTTAAAATGCCAGTATTTAAGGCTCATCTTTAAGGGTCGATTCAGTAATTTGGGGATGGAACTAAAATTTGTATTTTTAAAGAGCACTCCAGATAATTCTATTGTGGGTAGTACAAGGATTGCACTTTGAGAAACATGTGTGTCCAATCTGTAGTCTTGAAGTATAAACAATTAACTGTACTGTTAACTTTTACAATGATGTCTCATTAATTCACTATCATTATAGAAGGTGAACTACCCTGTACAATTATTTTCCAGAAAATTGAAACATCCTTTTAAAAATGAGATTTTCCTTTGTTTTAAAAATTTAGTGACTATTTTTAAATTATAGTACTAATATTTGGTCTTCTTACTGAAATTCCATACTCGGTGTCTTTCCTATGGTTATTAACTTTACCATTAGTTGATGCAATAATGTTCCTCAGTGTTATTAAGGCAAACAGTAAAATTTATCTATATGCTTAAAAAGACCCTTGCTGGTAGTAAAATTACAATTTAAGAGTAGGATTATTGGGCTTCCCTGGTGGTTCAGTGGTTGAGAATCCACCTGCCAATGCAGGGGACACGGGTTCGTGCCCCGGTCCGGGAGGATCCCACGTGCCGCGGGGCGGCTGGGCCCTGTGAGCCATGGCCGCTGAACCTGCGCGTCCAGAGCCTGTGCTCCGCAACGGGAGAGGCCACAGCGGTGAGAGGCCCGCGTACCGAAAAAAAAAAAAAAAAAAAAAAAAAAAGAGTAGGATTATTATAGTTGTTTTAATAGTTTATTTTGAAATAATTTCAATCTTTAAAAAGCAAGTACAGTTCAGAAAACTTCCCATTTCCACAAAGGTTACTCAACTATTAAACTTCCATTCTGACCAGTGGGAGGGAGCCGTGAAGGAGGAAAGGTTCCCACACATTAGGAGCCCCTTCGTGGGTGGAGACTGCGGGTGGCGGAGGGGAAGCTTCGGAGCCGTGGAGGAGAGCTCAGCAACAGGGTGCAGAGGGCAAAGCAGAGAGTTTCCCGCAGAGGATCGGTGCAGACCTGCACTCACCAGCAGGAGACGCTTGTCTGCTCACCCACTGGGGAGGGCAGGGCTGGAAACTCAGCCTCAGGCAGATCCCAGGGAAAGGTCTGGAGTTGGCAGAGTGAAAACAGCCTGAAGGGGTTAACGCACCACGGCTGGCCGGGAGGGAGTTCGGGAGAAGTCTGGAGCTACTGAAGAGGCAAGAGACCTTTTCTTCCCTCTTTGCCACCTGGTGCACAAGGAGAGGGGTTTAAGCCTGCCGCTTAAAGGAGCTCCAGAAACGGGTGCGGAGCTACCGAAGAGACAAGAGACTTTTTCTTGCCTCTTTGCTCCCTGGGGCGCGAGGAGAGGGGATTAAGGGCACCGCATAAAGGAGCTCCAGAAACGGGCATGAGCCGCGGCTGTCGGCACAGACAACAGAGACGGGTGTGGGATGCTAGGGTTGCTACTGCCGCCACCAAGAGGCCTGTGTGCGAGCACAGGTCACTCTCCACACCGCCCCTCCCGGGAGCCTGTGCAGCCCGCCACTGCCGGGGTCCCGGGATCCAGGGACAGCTTCCCCAGGAAAATGCATGGTGCACCTCGGGCCGGTGCAGCGTCATGCCACCCTCTGAGGTCACAGGCTCGCCCCGCATCTGTGCCCCTCCTTCCCCCTGGCCTGAGTGAGCCAGAGCCCCCGAATCAGCTGCTCCTTTAACCCCGTCCTGTCTGAGCGAAGGGGAGACGTCTTCGGACGACCTACGCACAGAGGCGGGGCCAAGTCCAAAGCTGAACCCCAGGAGCTGTGTGAAAAAAGAGAGGGAGAGGTCTCTCCCAGCAGCCTCAGAAGCAGCGGATTAAAGCTCCACAGTCAACTTGAAGTGCCCTGTATCTGTGGAAAACCTTAATAGATACCGAAATGTCCCAAGTTGAAGAGGTGGACTTTGAGAGCAAGATATACTATTTTTTTCCCCTTTTTTCTTTTTGTGAGTGTGTATGTGGGTGCTGCTGTTTGAGATTTTGTCTGTATAGCTTTGTTTTCACCATTTGTCCTAGGGTTAGACCGACCCGTTTTTTTTTTTTTTTTCTTTAATAGAAATTTTTCTTCTTAATAATTATTTTTTATATTAATAACTATATTTTATCCTACTTTATTTTGTCTTCTCCCTTTCTTTTTCCTTTCTTCCCTCCTTTCTTTCCAACTTTCCTCCTTCTTTCCTCCCTTCCTTCCTATCTTCCTTCCTCCCTTCCTTTCTTCCTCCATCCCTAACTTCCCTCCCTTCCTCCTTCCTTCCTTTCTTTCCTTTCTGTTTTTTTCTCCCTTTTATTTTGAGCCGTGTGGATTAAAGGCTCTTGGCACTCCAGCCAGGTGTCAAGGCTGTGTCTCTGAGGTGGGAGAACCAACCTCAGGACACTGGTCCACAACAGACCTCCCAGCTCCATGTAATATCAAATGGCGAAAATCTCCCAGAGACCTCCATCTCAACACCAAGACCAAGCTTCACTCAAGGACCAGCAACGAACAGTGCTGGACAAACCCTATGCCCAACAAAGAGCAAGACAGGTCTACAGCCCCATCCATTAGCAGAGAGGCTGCCTAGAATCATAATAAGGCTACTAACATCCCGATACACACCACCAGATATGGACGTGCCCACCAGAAAAACAAGATCCAGCCTCATCCACCAGAACAGAGGCACTAGTCCCCCCAACAAGGAAACCTGCTTAAATAAACTGAACCAACCTCAGCCACTGGGGACTGCCACCAAAAACAGAGGGAACAACGAACCTGCAGCCTGCAAAAAGGAGATCCCAAACACAGTAAGATAAGCAAAATGAGAAGACAGAAAAACACACAGCAGATGAAGGAGCAAGATAAAAACACACCAGACTTAACAAATGAAGAGGTAATAGCCAGTCTACCTGAAAAAGAATTCAGAATAATGATGGTAAAGATGATTCAAAATCTTGGAAATAAAATAGACAAATTGCAAGAAACAGTTAACAAGGACCTAGAAGAAATAAAGAGGAAGCAAGTAACGATGAGCAACACAATAAGTGAAATGAAAAATACTCTAGATGGGATCAATAGCAGAAAAACTGAGGCAAAAGGACGGATAAGTGACATGGAAGATAAAATAGTGGAAAAAACTACTGCAGAGCAGAAGAAAGAAAAAAGAATCAAAAGAACTGAGGACAGTCTCAGAGACTTCTGGGACAACATTAAACGCACCAACATTCGAATTATAGGGGTCTCAGAAGAAGAAGATAAAAAGAAAGGGACTGAGAAAATATTTGAAGAGATTAGAGTTGAAAACTTCCCTAATATAGGAAAGGAAATAGTCAATCAAGTCCAGGAAGCACAGAGAGTCCCATACAGGATAAACCCAAGGATAAACACGCCAAGACACATAATAATCAAACTGTCAAAAATTAAATACAAAGAAAACGTATTAAAAGCAGCAAGGGAAAAACAACAAATAACACACAAGGGAATCCCCATAAGGTTAACATCTGATCTTTCAGCAGAAACTCTACAAGCCAGAAGGGAGTGGCAGGACATATTTAAAGTAATGAAGGAAAAAAACCTACAACCAAGATTATTCTACCCAGCAAGGATCTCATTCAGATTTGATGGAGAAATTAAAACCTTTAAAGAGAAGCAAAAGCTGAGAGAGTTCAGCACCACCAAACCAGCTTTACAACAAATGCTAAAGGAACTTCTCTAAGCAAGAAACACAAGAGAAGGAAAAGACCTACAGGAACAACCTGAAACAATTAAGTAAATGGTAAAAGGAACATACATATCAATAATTTCCTTAAATGTAAATGGATTAAATACTCCCACCAAAAGACACAGACTGGCTGAATGGATACAAAAACAGGACCCATATATATGCTGTCTACAAGAGACCCACTTCAGACCTAGGGACACTTACAGACTGAAAGTGAGGGGATGAAAAAAGATATTCCATGCAAATGGAAATCAGAAGAAAGCTGGAGTAGCAGTTCTCATATCAGACAAAATAGATTTTAAAATAAAAACTATTACAAGAGACAAAGAAGGACACTACATACTGATCAAGGGATTGATTCATGAAGAAGATATAACAATTGTAAAGATTTATGCACCCAACATAGGAGCACATCAATACATAAGGCAAATACTAACAGCCATAAAAGGGGAAATCGACCGTAACACAATCATAGTAGGGGACTTTAACACCCCACTGTCACCAGTGGACACATCATCCAAAATGAAAATGAATAAGGAAACACCAGCTTTAAATGATACATTGCAAAAGATGGGTTTACTTGATATTTATAGGACATTCCACCCAAAAACAACAGAATACACATTTTTCTCAAGTGCTCATGGAACATTCTCCAGGATATCTTGGGTCACAAATCTAGCCTTGGCAAATTTAAGAAAATTGAAATCCTATCAAGTATCTTTTCTGACCACAACGCTATGAGACTAGATATCAATTACAGGAAAAGAGCTGTAAAAAATACAAACACATGGAGGCTAAACAATACACTACTTAATAACGAAGTGATCACTGAAGAAATCAAAGAGGAAATCAAAAAGTACTTAGAAACAAATGACAATGGAGACACGATGACCCAAAACCTATGGGATACAGCAAAACCACTCTAAGAGGGAAGTTTATAGCAATACAATCATAACTTAACAGGAAGCATCTCGAATAAACAACTTAACTTTGCACCTAAAGCAATTAGAGAAGGAAGAACAAAAAACCCCCAAATTTAGCAGAAGGAAAGAAATCATAAAGATCAGATCAGAAATAAATGAAAAAGAAATGAAGGAAACAATAGCAAAGATCAATAAAAGTAAAAGCTGGTTCTTTGAGAAGATAAATAAAATTGATAAACCATTAGCCAGACTCATCAAGAAAAAAAGGGAGAAGACTCAAATCAATAGAATTAGAAATGAAAAAGGAGATGTAACAACTGACTCTGCAGAAATACAAAAGATTATTAGAGATTACTACAAGCAACTCTGTGCCAATAAAATGGACTACCTGGAAGAAATGGAAAAATTCTTAGAAATGCACAAGCTGCCGAGACTGAACCAGGAAGAAATAGAAAATATGAACAGACCAATCACAAGCACTGAACTTGAAACTGTGATTAAAAATCTTCCAACAAACAAATGCCCAGGACCAGATAGCTTCACAGGTGAATTCTATCAAACATTTAGAGAAGAGCTAACACCTATCCTTCTCCAACTCTTCCAAAAGATAGCAGAGGGCAGAACACTCCCAAACTCATTCTATGAGGCCACCATCACCCTGACACCAAAACTAGACAAAGATGTCACAAAGAAAGAAAACTACAGGCCAATATCACTGATGAACATAAATACAAAAATCCTCAAGAAAATACTAGGAAACAGAATCCAACAGCACATTAAAAAGATCATACACCATGATCAAGTGGGGTTTATTCCAGGATTGCAAGGATTCTTCAAAATATGCAAATCAATCAACGTCATACACCATATCAACAAACTGAAGGAGAAAAACCATATGATCATCTCAATAGATGCAGAGAAAGCTTTTGACAAAATTCAACCTCCATTTATGATAAAAAACCCTGCAGAAAGTAGGCATAGAGGGAACTTTCCTCAACATAATAAAGGCCATATATGACAAACTCACAGCCAGCATTGTTCTCAATGGTGAAAAACTGAAACCATTTGCACTAAGATCAGGAACAAGACATGGTTGCCCACTCTCACCACTCTTATTCAACCTAGTTTTGGAAGTACTAGCCACAGCAATCAGAGAAAATAAAGAAATAAAAGGAATCCAAATAGGAAAAGAAGAAGTAAAGCTGTCACTGTTTGCAGATGAAATGATACTATACATAGAGAATCCTAAGGATGCTACCAGAAAACTACTAGAACTAATCAATGAATGTGGTAAAGTAGCAGGATACAAAATTAATGCACAGAAATCTCTGGCATTCTTATACACTAATGATGAAAAATCTGAAAGTGAAATTAAGAAAACCCTCCCATTTACCATTGCAACAAAAAGAATAACATATCTAGGAATAAACCCACATAAGGAGACAAAAGACTTGTATGCAGAAAACTATAAGACACTGATGAAAGAAATTAAAGATGATACAAATAGGTGGAGAAATATACCATGTTCTTGGATTGGAAGAATCAACATAGTGAAAATGACTCTATTACCCAAAGCAATCTACCGATTCAATGCAATCCCTATCAAATTACCACTGGCATTTTTTACAGAACTAGAACAAAAAATTTCACAATTTGTATGGAAACACAAAAGACCCCGAATAGCCAAAGCAATCTTGAGAATGAAAAATGGAACTGGAGGAATCAGGCTCCCTGACTTCAGACTATACTACAAGGCCACTGTAATCAAGACAGTATGGTACTGGCACAAAAACAGAAATATAGATCAATGGAACAGGATAGAAAGCCCAGATATAAACCCACACACATATGGTCACCTTAACTTTGATAAAGGAGGGAAGGATATACAGTGGAGAAAAGACAGCTTCTTCAATAAGTGGTGCTGGGAAAACTGGCCAGCTACCTGTAAAAGTATGAAATTAGAACACTCCCTAACACCACACACAAAAATAAACTCAAAATGGGTTAAAGACCTACATGTAAGGCCAGAACATTTCAAACTCTTAGAGGAAAACATAGACAGAACACTCTATGACATAAATCACAGCAAGATCCTTTTGACCCATCTCTTAAAGAAATGGAAATAAAAACAAAAATAAACAAATGGGATCTAATGAAACTTAAAAGCTTTTGCACAGCAAAGGATACCATAAACAAGACCAAAAGTCAACCCTCAGAATTGGAGAAAATATTTGCAAATGAAGCAACTGACAAAGGATTAATATCAAAAATTTATAAGCAACTCATGCAGCTCAATAACAAAAAAACAAACAACCCAATCCAAAAATTGGCAGAAGAACTAAATAGACATTTCTCCAAAGAAGATATACAGATTGCCAACAAACACATGAAAGAATGCTCAACATCATTAATCATTAGAGAAATGCAAATCAAAACTACAATGAGATACCATCTCACACCGGTCAGATTGGGCATCATCAAAAACTCTAGAAATGCTGGAGAGGGTGTGGAGAAAAGGGACCACTCTTGCACTACTGGTGGGAATGTAAATTGATACAGCCACTATGGAGCACAGTATGGAGGTTCCCTTAAAAACTACAAATAGAACTACCATATGACCCCACAATCCCACTACTAGGCATATACCCTGAGAGAACCATAATTCAAAAAGAGCCATGTACCGAAATGTTTATTGCAGCTCTATTTACAATAGCCAGGACATGGAAGCAACCTAAATGTCCATCAACAGATGAATGGATAAAGAAGATGTGGCACATATATGCAATGGAATATTACTCAGCCATAAAAAGAAATGAAACTGAGTTATTTGTAATGAGGTGGTTAGACCTGGAGTCTGTCATACAGAGTGAAGTAAGTCAGAAGGAGAAAATCAAATACCGTATGCTAACACATATATATGGAATATAAGAAAAAAAATGTCATGAAGAGATTAGTGGTAGGATGGGAATAAAACACAGACCTACTAGAGCATGGACTTGAGGATATGGGGAGGGGGAAGGGTAAGCGGTGACGATGTGAGAGAGTGGCAGGGACATATACACACTACCAAATGTAAATTAGATAGCTAGTGGGAAGCTGCCACATAGCACAGGGAGTTCACCTCTGCTTTGTGACCACCTAGAGGGGTGGGATAGGGAGGTTGGGAGGGAGGGTGATGCAAGAGAGAAGAGATATGGGAACATATGTATATGTATAACTGATTCACTTTGTTGTAAAGGAGAAACTAACACACTATTGTAAAAGTTATACTCAAATAAAGATGTTAAAAAATAATTCCATTCTACTGCATTTGCTCCATAACCTGCCTCCCCAACTCCTCTAAATATTCTAGTGTTTATTACACCCAAATAAGGAAATGCCCTTCTATCTAACCAGTATACAACCTTTTAAATCAGGAAATCAACATGAAACATGAAAATACTATTGCCGTCCAACTATGTCTCTTTTTTCTTTCTTGTTGAAGTTCTCATTCAGAAACATCTATTAATTTAATTATTATGTTAATACAGATCTCTCCAACCTGCAATAGTTTCTGAGCCTTTCTTTGTCTTTAGTATCTTAGACCTTTAGTCTATAGGTCTTAAATTCTGTAGGATGACTTTTAACTGGATTGTTCACCATTACCTCATGATCAGACACATGGCATGTTTTCTTGGCAGAAATTCAAAGAGAGAGAGAGAGATTCTGTGTTCTTCTTAGTGATTCATAACGGGTGCATTGAATATCCATACATCCCACCCACCACTAATAATGTTAACCATAGATGCTTTATCCTGTTATTGTCTGCCCCACTATAAATTCACATTTTTTCCTTTGCAAATGATGAGTATTTTCCTAGAGTACACCGACGTGCTGTTCTTCATTAAACTGCTGCCCAAAAGTCTTAGCTTCCTTTGTCAATTCCTACCTGATACAATTAACACTAAGATGATTGTCATACTGTGATTTTCAGTTTTCATCATTTTTTTCTACATCTATTATGGGCATTCTACAGCAAAGTAGAGCTTTCCATTTCTCCACTACTTATAAATTAATTCATAATTTATTTATATCAGTATGAACTTATGGATTTCTATTTTATTCAATATTTTAAATCTGTTGCCATTAATATTTATTGTGATACTCTAATCTTCCCATATTTGGACAGAAGGGATTCCTTTTAACCTGGCTCTTGTGTCTTCTCGACATATTTCTGACATTCACTCAGCATATGCCACAATAAGTTGTTCTCAGCTCTTCTTGTTCTTTCCCTCTCATAGTCCTAGAATATTGCATTTCTTTAAAGGACCTTGATGGTATTTAGAAAGCAAGATCTGGGTACTAGATGTATTCACTATAGGGTGTCATTACTTTTAAGTCTTTTAGAAAATGAGCTATGTAATATACATATTTATATGTATGGATTCTAACATCAGGGATAATTTCTCACTCTACCCTTTGAGTATTTTGAAGTGCTTTCTCCAATGAGAAACCTGATTTTCATTCCTTCAGTGTATTTACTTATTTGCTCAATATAACCAATGTCACAACTATGCTCTTTATTTCCTCCATCTCTGCCATCAGCTACATCTACACACAACCCCTTCAGCATGCTGTGTCCTAGGCTGCCAATATGCTTTGTGTAGCTTCCCCTGCTATAGAGTGTTTTGTAATCAGGTGCTAGTGAGTATTTTACCGTGCTTTTGTCTGGTGTTTTATACCCTGTGCAGCACCTCACATCTTTGGACACTGGCAGGCACAGTGTTGTTGTGTCTGAGAACGTCTCATCTCCCCACTCTCACCACTATTCAGCAAGCTCTCTGGTACCCGTCAACAACTGTGTTCTGTGAAGAGAAGGGAAAAGAATATGGGAAGAGCAAGGACAATGGGAATGGAAAATTATTATTGGCTTTTACATGCCCTTGCCTTGTATGAGACTATCAGCAGTTGCTTTTTCTGCTGTCAATATGTTTATCTCTAATGATCATTCTCCCACATCTATGTATTTGATGTTTACATCAAGGTTGTCTAGTAAAGATACTTATTGTCTCTGTGCATTAGCTTCCTCATCTGTGTTATGGGATTATTACACTACATAGCTGATAAAGTTGTTGTGGGGTTAAATGAGTTAACAAGGAAAAAGTGCTTGAAATAGTGTTCATTTAAGTATGAGCACTGAATAAACATTAATAAACACTAATGGTTATTGTATTCCTGTGTGAGCTGAGTGTTGACGCCAGAAGCTCTGTTTTCAGGCTCAGCAATGGACATCCAGATTGGTGAAGTTCAGATTTTCCTGCTCTGTTAGCACTTGGAAGATCTGACCACAGAAGCAGATTAGTGTTTTTGGAAACTTTGTTCATGAAGAAACAGGCTATAGGTCAGGGACAATTTTATTGTGGCCAAAACAAGATGGGGGCCTTGGGAAGAGGTCATGGGAATTATAAATGTTACCTTCTTTATAAATAAAGTGTGAACATTTTTGATAGGCTAAAATGGATGGGAAAAAATGACTGTAGAAACATAATACTTTAAACTCACAGCTTTCATGCACTTTTATTTCCCTTTGCAGTCTTTAGTGCTAATTGAGGTTCTTTGTTTTGTGTTACCTTTTTTTTTTTTTTTTTTTTTAAATGTTTAATTTTACTCTTCTGTTTAACTAGGATGCTGGATGCATACATTTGTTTTCACATAATCTTAATTATTACTTTGGTAAGAGGGAGCTATTGTATTTCTTTTTTTTTTTTTTTTTTTTTTTTTTTTTGTGGTACGCGGGCCTCTCACTGTTGTGGCTTCTCCCGTTGCGGAGCACAGGCTCCCGATGCGCAGGCTCAGAGACCATGGCTCACGGGCCCAGCCGCTCCGCGGCATGTGGGATCTTCCCGGACCGGGGCACGAACCCGAGTCTCCTGCATTGGCAGGCGGATTCTCAACCACTGCGCCACCAGGGAAGCCCTTGTGTTACCTTTTTAAAAATATGTTTTACGTATAAGTCAGCTTGAATTCTCTTCCACGCGGTAATTTTTATCTCTCCATCACCTAGAAATGGCAAGGCTTTATATACAGACTTACTTAAGGAGAATATAGTAACTCCTAATTCTTTTGCCATTTTTTGAGTCTGTCTCTATTGCAGCAAATATCCCATTGTTGTTTCAGTGATGTCACATCATTAGTTGCAAACAATCTGATCCAAGCATAAAGATATATAGCATAAAGTGATGTTAAATTGTGGCAGTTGTAACCAAGTTCATCCTAAGGAGCAGATGGAATTGATCATTTACCACCTTATCAAGAACTTGGTGCTTTATTTACCATTTTTTCCAGTGTCTATCATTCACATTACAGACAACCAGACAAAATATTCCTTATAGAACCTACAGTACTTTCTTGATTAGTATGTCCCTGATTGTTGCCTTATTGCAACAGGATCATTCTTCCTTCTAAGATAACTGACAGAGCCTTAGGGTTCTCTAGTAACATTAACTAATTTCACCCAGAGTCCTTGACCAGGCCATTCATCTCCTAAAGTATACTTTTAAGAGTTTCAAAAAAGTTTCAAAACTAGCATATGGCAGTTAATTTGGACCTTAAGTCTCTACTTTGAAAAAACAAATGAACATCAAGCTGTTTCAAACCTAAACCTACAATTAAGAAGAATAATTTATTATCCAAACAAAAATCTTTTAATTAATCAAGACAACATTAAAGTCAGAATTAAGTTATGCTACCAAGACCATCTGTTGCCAGGCACACACAGATTTTCTTCTTCTATTGAAACAATATTTTCTCCTAGGTAAATTTAAAAGCTAGTTGTTGTCGTTGTTTTTAAGTTAATTAAACTCAGTTCACTTAATGACTTAAGTGTTGGCTGCAGTAAAAAGTTATCACACATTTCCAGAAAAGAGAAAGACAGTAGAATACAGCAAATAAATGAAGAATCGGGCAAAAGAAACAGTTACCAATTTGCCAGGGAAAGAATGACAGAGAAGTGAAAGATTGCATTATTGACAATAATGAAAAAATCCATCTAATCTGCCATGAAATTATGATCCAACAGCAAAAAATCTTTTGTCTTCTTGATTTCTTAACAAACTGCAATTTACTTGTCTAGCAATTTTAAACATACAGGGTGCAGACAAGTCTGGGAAAGAAATAAAATCTGAAACAGTTACAAGTGAACAAAAAAATAAAAGTCCCCAAACAAGTGTCAATTAGCATGCTCCTCATGCAATGCTCAAAATTTATTTATGAAGTTGTTTTGAACACAATTATAACTATTTGCCAGTAAGTTTATGTTTGCAAAATTATAATAGATAAAATGTAGAAAATTGGAAATTTTTTTCCAATTTTAAAACAAGTTATAAGAAGCAGCATAGAGTAACACAAAATTATAACTGATGATAACATGAAAGGAGGCAATGTTAAATTAATCCTCAAAAGGGATTTTAAAAATCTGTGTATAGCTATTTCTTGCAGTAAGATATAGCATATATATTTCATGAGATCTTGAAAACATTATTTTAGTGCAATTGAAAGTATTGTAATAAATATTGACTCAAGAATAATGTTATATTATGCTTACTTACCATAACTTAAGAAAGTAATTATGCACTGCATTTAATGTTATAAAAATTTAAATTAAAAATAATTTATTGGGCTTTCCTGGTGGTGCAGTGGTTGAGAGTCCGCCTGCCGATGCAGGGGACGCGGGTTCGTGCCCCGGTCCGGGAGGATCCCACATGCCGCGGAGCGGCTGGGCCCGTGAGCCGTGGCCACTGAGCCTGCACGTCCGGAGCCTGTGCTCCGCAACGGGAGAGGCCACAACAGTGAGAGGCCCGTGAACCACAAAAAAAAAAATAATAATAATAATAATAATAATAATTTAGTATCCAAAAAACATGTTTAATAGAACAACATATTTGTTTCCCTGGTAAGCTAGGTTTAAAAGTTTACCCTTTATTTTTCTGGTTTAAAGTTAATGTGGCCTAAGAAATTTAAAGAATACCTATGGTAGACTATGGGCTTTATAGAATAAGTTTACATTAGACTACTAGTTAAGTTAACTTGGAAGACAATTTTAAGTGAAGGATAGAACTGGGCTTTCTATAAGTCCTTTATGTACATTGTGAATCCATTCAGTATTCATGTTGAAATATAAAAACCTAGGAGATAAGTTTTTAGAAGTGTTTGTCAAATACTTTTCAACATAAACCTAAAGTTTCAGCACCTAGTTCAATGAAACTTTAGTATGAAAGAAGAAAATTTTTCTTAAATTTCACTTCTCCACATACTTACTTTAGGGTCAAATGTTGAAACTCTCAAAATAATCGATAGTTCTGTAGTTGATTTTCTTCAGAAGAATACTTCACCCTCACTTTCAGTTGTCTGTTCTGATTCTTTGGTAGAAAAAAATCCCAGAATATTCAAAGAAGGGCACAAGTCTTGGTTCCTTCATATTCACGCTAATGCTACATATAAGGATTGGCTAATTTACAAGTTTGCTAAAAAATGCCAAAATAATTAGATTTTTGGATACTTGATACTGGCCATTCATCAGCTAGTGAATAGCAGGGTCTTATGGGTGTAAAAGTGGCCTGAGAATATCAATTTGAGGAAAAGAGCTGTCAGGGATAAAATGCTTCACACATACAGTAGAAATTCAGGGGAGTAAGGAGCTCCATGGAATGCAGTAGTTAATTTCATGAGCAGTAAAGAGGAATGAAGAAGTGCTGAAGTCAGACTTCCTTGCATAGTCATATTTAAGTCAATCCTGGATGGTTAATGCAGCTTGCTGTGCCAGAAAGCTCTGAAACGTGTGTGTGTGTGTTTGTGTGCATGTGTGTGTATGTGTGTGTGGGGGGGTTAAGAGTATAACTAGCAGAGGATACCATAGACACCCAAAGACTGAGTGTCTCACAGTATATTTCTGTTTCTTTTTGAGAATTTTCCTAAAGTGTGAGAGAGAGAGAGAGAGAAAGAGAGAGAGAGAGAGAGCTTAAAAATAATCTAAAATATTAAAGCTTAAAAAAGTATCTACATATATTTTTACTACTGATCTTGTTTAACACACAGGAAATAAATGCCCACAAATTTCATGTTACTGATCCAATGACATAAAGAGATTATTCCAGAACCATAATGAGAAACTTATCATATAATTTGTCATGCACTGTTTTTACTTTGATTTCCCTATCCCAATGTGTTATACCAGATATATGACTGCATAATCTTTGTGATTTATGTGGGTAGCTGACAAATAAAAATGAATGAGAAGAGAGAAATATTGATAGGGTGTGGGATCTTATAACTCGCTAATGAACTATTATTTTAGGTTTTGTATTTGGGATTGATTTGAAATTACCAATCTTCCTCCGACCCCACTGCCATTCCCTCCTTTCTTCCTTCCTTCCTCTTACTTTTCTTCCTCTCCTCCACCCATCTCTTCTCACTGCCCCACACCCCCATCATTATCACATTCTTTTTATATGTATCTTCCTTTAATGCTTTGTGTTTTTTTGTTTTCCAATTTAGCTTTCCTTTCCATTGAAATGTTGTGATTGCTGTCCATATAATCTATTGATGAGTATGACCTGGCTAACATTCTATATACTCAGATCTGCCTTTTATTCAGTAGCATTTGGTTAAAGAGGAAAGTATTTATTTGAGACAATATAATGAAAAGATTATGTAGTTCTATAATTATGAATTTTAATGAAAATTATGTCTGTGTGTTAATATAAGAGCAATAATCTCATTCACTTTTGGAATACTAATGGAATAGTTTAATTCTCACATAAGATACTATGGAAAGTATCATAGTTTGTACTAATAAGACAAGTGAACGCTTTTCATGCTTTAAACTTCATGTTCATTTTTCATCATAAATGTTTTTAAAAGTTCTCATTAAGCAAATACCTATTTTCTTTTGTTTGTTGAATTCAAGATTCAACAACTATAGAGACTCTTGATATTTCTCTTTTTTGTTTTTTTAATTGAATTATAGTTAGTTTCAAGTGTACAGCAAAGTGATTCAGCCATATATAAAAGTATATATTATATATATATATATATATATATATATATATACACTTTTTCAGATTCTTTTCACATATAGGCTATTACAAAATATTGAATATAGTTCCATGGACTATATGCTAGACCCTTGTTTCTTATATATTTTATATACAGTAGTGTGTATATGTTATTCCCACATTCCTAATTTATCCCCACCACCACCTTTCCCTTTTGGTAACCATAAGTTTGTTTTCTATGCCTGTGAGTCTGTTTCTGCTTTGAAAGTAAGTTCATTTGTATCATTTTGTTAAGATTCCACATGTAAGTGATATCATATGATATTTGTCTTTCTTTGTCTGACTTACTTCACTTAACTGATCATCTCTAGGTCCATCCATTTTGCTGCAAATGGCATTATTTCATTCTTTTTTATGGCTGAGTAATATCTATTGTATATACATATACCATGCCTTCTTTATCCATTCATCTGTCAATAGGCATTTAGATTGTTTCCATCTGTTAGCTACTGTACATAGTGCTGCTATGAACATTGGTGTGCATTTATCTTTTCATATTATTTTTTTCTCCAGACATATCCCCAGGAGTGAGATTGTAGGATAAGGTAGTTCTATTTTTAGCTTTTTTAAGGAACCTCCATACTATTCTCCATAGTGGCTGTGGCAATTTACATTCCCACCAACAGTGTAGAAGGGTTCCCTTTCCTTCACACTGTCTCCAGCATTTATTATTTGTAGACTCTTTGATAGTGGCCATTCTGACTTGAGTGAAGTGTTTGATTTGCATTTATCTAATAATTAGTGACCTTGAGGAACATTTCATGTGCCTTTTGGCTGTTTGTCTTCTTTGGAGAAATATCTATTTAGATCTTCTGCACATTTTTTGATTGGGTTATTTTCTTGATATTGAACTGTATGAGCTGTCTGTATATTTTGGAGATTAATACCTTGTCAGTGGCATCATTGGAAATATTATTCTCCCATTCTGTAGGTTATCTTTTAATTTTGTTCATGGTTTCTTTTGCTGTGCAAAAGCTTTTAAGTTTAATTAGGTCCTATTTGTTTATCTTTGTTTTTATTTTCATTACTCTAAGATGTGAATCCAAAAAGATTGCTGTGATTTATGTGAGTGTCCTGCCTATGTTTTCCTCTAGGAGTTTTATAGTATCCAGTCTTATATTTAGGTCTTTAATCCATTTTGAGTTATTTTTATGTATGGTGTTAGAGAATGTTCTAACTTCAATCGTTTACATTTAGTTGTCCAGTTTTCCCAGCATCACTTATTTAAAAGACTGTTTTTTTCCTCCCTTGTATATTCTTGCATTCTTTGTCATAGATTAATTGACCTGAGATGCATGGGTTTGTTTCTGGTCTTTCTATCTTATTCCCATTGCTCTATATTTCTGTTTTTTTGCCAGTATCATACTGTTTTGATTACTGTAGCTTTCTAGTATAATCTAAAGTTAGGGAGCCTGATTTTTTTCAGCTCCATTTATAGCTTTGGCTATTTGAGGTCTTCTGTGTTTCCATAAACAATTTAAAAAATTTAGTTTTATTCTGTGAAAAATGTCATTGGCAATTTGATAGGGATTTCACTGAATATGTAGATTACCTTGGGTAGTACAGTCATTTTGACAATATTGATTCTTCCAATCCAGGAACTTTGTATAGCTTTCCATCTGTGTCATCTCTGATTTCTTTCAGAGTACAGGTCTTTTGCCTCCTTAGTTAGGTTTATTCCTAGGTATTTTATTCTTTTTGATGCAATGGTAAGTGGAATTGTTTACTTAGTTTCTCTTTATGATCTTTTGTGTTAATGTATAGAAATGCAATAGGTTTGTGGGCATTAATTTTGTATGCTGCAACTTTACCAAATTCATTGATTAACTCTAGTAGTTTTCTGGTAGCATTTGTAGGACTTTCTATGTATAGTATCATGTTATCTGCAAACAGTGATAGTTTTACTTCTTCGTTTTCAGTTTGAATTCCTTTTATTTCTTTTTCCACTCTGCTGTGGCTAGGACTTCCAAAACTATGTTGAATAAAAGTGGCATGAGTGGGAAGTCTTTTTCCTGATTTTACAGGCAATGTTATAAGTTTTTCATCATTGAGAATGATGGTTGCCGTGGGTCATATATGGCCTTTATTACATTGAGGTATGTTCCCTCTATCTCCACTTTCTAGAGAGTTTTTATCATAAATGGATGTTGAATTTTGTAAAAAGATTTTTCTGCATCTGTTGAGATGAGATGATCATATGGTTTTTATTCTTCAATTTGTTAATGTGGTATATCACATTGATTGATCTGCAGATATTGACCCTTTCTTTTGTTTTTTTATTGGAGTATACCCCTGGAAAAAAATCCCAGTGGATTATAGTGTATGATCTTTTTAATGTATTTTTTGATTTGGTTTGCTAGTATTTTGCTAAGGATTTTTGCATTTATGGTTATCAGTAATATTGGCCTGTAATATTCTTTTTGTGGTATCTTTGATTTTGGTATCAGGGTGATAGTAGATTCATAAAATGGGTTTGGATGTGTTCCTTCCTCTACAATTTTTTGGACTCCTCCAGATTTTTAGACTAGTTTGGTTTGCAGTTACCATGAGGTATTGATATAGCAGTCTATGCAAACACATGATTAAGCTGATGAACTCTTAATTTCACATACATTTCCAATATTCTACATTTCTACTCTCGTCTCCTTAGGGTTACTGTTTTTCATATAATATTTTGTGTATGGATGATTTCCTATATGTACTGTATGTTTGCTTTACTGGTGAGCTTTCCTATTTCATAATTTTTGTTGTTGTTGTTTCTAGTTGTGGCCTTTTCTTTTCCACCTAGAGAAGTTCGTTTAGTGTTAACTCTTCTCTAAATGTTTGGTAGAATTTGCCTTTTAAGTCATCTGGTCCTGGAGTTTTGTTTGTTAGGAGTTTTTAAATCACAGATTGAATTTCAATTCTTGTAATTGGTCTGGTCATATTTTCTATTTCATCTTGGTTCAGCCCTGGGAGAGCATACCTTTTTAAGAATATGTCCATTTCTTCTAGGTTGTCTATTTTATTGGCACATAGCTGCCTGTTTTGGTCTCTTATGGTCCTTTGTATTTCCATGCTGTCCATTGTGATTTCTTTTTAATTTCTAATTTTATTGATTTGGATGCTCTCCATTTTTTTCTTGATGAGTTTGGTTAAGATTTATCAATTTTATTTATCTTTTCAATGAATCAGAGTTTGTTTCCTTGATATTTTCTATTGTGTTCTTATCTCTATTTCATTTATTTCTGCTCTGATTTTTTTTTTTTTTTTTTTTTTTTTTTCAGTACGCGGGCCTTTCACTGCTGTGGCCTCTCCCATTGTGGAGCACAGGATCCAGACGCACAGGCTCAGCAGCCATGGCTCATGGGCCCAGCCACTCCATGGCATGTGGGATCTTCCCAGACTGGGGCACGAACCTGTGTCCCCTGCATTGGCAGGCGGACTCTCAACCACTGCGCCACCAGGGAAGCCCTCTGCTCTGATTTTTATGATTTATTTCCTTCTACTAAATTTGCATTTTGTTTGTTCTTCTTTATTTGTTCTTCTCTCTTAGAATTGCTTTTGTTGAGTCCCATAGGTTTTGAGTCATTGTGCTCCATTTTTATTTGTCTGTTGGTATTTTATATTTCCTCAGTGATCCATTGGTTGTATAGTAGCATGTTGCTTAGTGTCCATGTGTTTATGTTTCTTGAATCTTTTTATTTTTCTTGTAGTTGATTTCTAATATCATAATGCTGTTGTTCGAAAATATATTTGATATGATTTCAATTTTCTTAAACTTACTGAGGCTTGCTTTGTGGCATAACTTGTGAACAGTCCTGGAGACTGTTCCATGTGCACTTGAGAAGAATGTGTATTCTGCTTGTTTCAGATAAAATGCTCTATAAATATTAATTAAGTCCACCTGGTTTAATGTGTCTTTTAAGGCATGTGTTTCCTTATTGATCTTCTGTCTGGATGATCTGTCCATTGATGAAAGTAGGGTGTTAAAGTTCTCTGGTGTTGTTGTTTTACTGTCAATTTCTCCTTTTATATTTGTTAACATTTTTCTTATATATTGAGGTGCTCCTGTGTTGGTTGCATATATGTTTACAATTGTTATATCTTCTTCTTGGATTGATCATTATGTAGTGTCCTTCTTTGTCTCTTGTAAGTCTTTATTTTAAGTCCATTTTGTATGATATGAGTATTGCTATTCCAGCTTTCTTTGGTTTTTGCTTGCACTTAAAACTTTTTTCCATTCCCTCACTTTCAGTCTTTATGTGTCTCCATATTTGAGGTGGGTCCCTCTTTTTCTGATATAAATTTATTTATTTATTTATTTATTTTTGGATGCATTGGGTCTCTGTTCCTGTGTTCAGGCTTTCTCCAGTTGCAGCAAGTGGAAACTACTCTTTGTTGCAGTGCATGGGCTTCTCATTGAGGTGGCTTCTCTTGTCGTGGAGCATGAGCTCTAGGAGCATGGGCTTCAGTAGTTGTGTCATGTGGGCTCAGTAGTTGTGGCTCATGGGCTCTAGAGCACAGGCTCTGTTGTTGTGGCACATGGGCTTAGTTGCTCAGTGGCATGTGGGATCTTTCCAGACCAGGGCTTGAACCCGTGTCCCATGCAGTCACAGGCAGATTCTTAACCACTACTCCACCAGGGAAGTCCCTGAAGTGGGTCTCTTGTAGACTGCATATATATGAGCCTTGTTTTTGTATCCATCAGCCAGTCTATGTCTCTCAGTTGGAGCATTTAATCCCTTTATCTTTAAGGTAATTATTGACATGTATGTTCTTATTGCCATTTTGTTTTGCATTTGTCCTTTTAGGTCTTTCTTCTTCCTTTCCTCTTTTGTTCCTTTTGACTTGATGACTAATTTTAGGGTTGTGTTTGGATTCCTTTTTCTTTTTTGTGTGTATATCTATTATAGATTTTTGGTTTGCAGTTAAAATGAGGTCTTTATATAGCAGTCTATTATATAAATACATGATTGTTTTAAGTTCCTGATCAATTAATTTCATATACATTTCTGTATCTGTACTCTCCTCTTCTCAGGATTACTGGTTTTGATATCATATTTTTGTGTGGATGTTGTCCTACCTTTACTAGAAATTTGCCTTTACCAGTGAGTTTTCCGATTCTGTAATTTTTTTTGTTTCTAGTTGTTATCTTTTCTTTTCCATCTAGAGAAGTTCCTTTAGCATTTGTTGTAAAACTGGTTTGGTGGTGCTGAATTCTTTTAGCTTTTGCTTGTCTGTAAAGCTTTTGATTTCTCTGTCAAATTTCAACAAGAGTTTTGCTGAGTAGAGTATTTTTGATTGTAGGTTGTTTTTTCATTTCATGACTTTAAATATACAGTGCCACTTCCTTCTCGTTGGCAGAGTTTCTCTTGAAAAATCAGCTGATAACCTTATGGAGAGTCCCTTGTATGTTATTTGTTGCTTTTTGCTTGTTGCTTTTAATATTTTCTCTTTGTCTTTAATTTCTGTGAATTTGATCACTATATTTCTCAATAAGTTCCTCCTTGGGTCAATCCTTCCTGGGACTCTGTGCTTTCTGGACTTTGGTGACTGTTTCCTTTCCTGTGTTAGAATAGTTTTCAGCTATTATCTCTTCAAATATTTTCTCAGGCCCTTTCTCTCTCTCTCTCCTTCTGGGACCACTATAATGTGAATGTTGGTGTGTTTAATGTTGTCCCAGAGGTCTTTTAACTGTCCTCATTTCTTTTCATTCTTTTTTCTTTCTTCTGTTCCATGGCAGTTATTTCCACCATTCTGTCTTCCAGATCACTTAGCTATTTTTCTGCCTCATTTATTCTGCTGTTGATTCCTTCTAGTGTATTTTTCTTTTCAGTTATTGTATTAATCAACTCTGTTGTGTTGTTCTTTTTTGTGTGTATGTGGTATGCAGGCCTCTCACTGTTGTGGTCTCTCCCACTGTGGAGCACAGGCTCTGGACACGCAGGCTCAGCATCCATGGCTCACGGACCTAGCCACTCCACAGCATGTGGGATCTTCCTGGACCAGAACACAAACCCATGTCCCCTGCATCGGCAGGCGGAGTCTCAACCACTGCACCACCAGGGAAGCCCAGTTGTGTTGTTCTTTATATTTTATAATTCTTTGTTAAAAATTTCTTGTAACTTCTTGTACTATGCATTTATTATTTTTCTGAGATCTTGGATCATCTTTATGATCATTACTCTGATGACTTTCTCTTGTAGATTGCCTATCTCTACTGCATTCAGTTGTTCTCCTGGGGTTTTATCTTGGCCCTTCATCTGAAACATATTCCTCTGCTCTCTCATTTTGTCTAAGTTTCTGCATTTGTAGACTAACTTCTGCAGGCTTCCGTATTGTGCTACTCTTGCTTCTGGTTTCTGCTCCCTGGTAGGTGAAGCTGGTCTAGAGGCTTGTGCATGCTTCCTGGTGGGATGGACCAGTGCCTGTCTACTGGTGGTTGGAGTTGGGTCTTTTCCCTCTGGTGGGCAGGGGCATGTCAATTGGTGTGTCTAGAGGCATCTGTGGGCCCAGGAAGTCTTTAGGCAGCCTGTCGGCTGATGAGTGGGTCTATGTACCTACCCCATTGGTTGTTTCACTTAAGGTATCCCAGCATTGGAGCCTACATACATTTGGGCAGGGTCAAGTCTTGGTGCTGTTGACCCAAGCAAGCTGTATACCTCATCAAGAGTTCACGTAGCTGAACACTTCTCAAAATATCCACCACCAGTGTCCATTTGCCTAAAGAGAGCTACAGCCACACCTCATCTCCCCAGGAGATCCTCCAAGACTAGGAAATAGGTACAGTCTAGGCTCCTATGAAGTCACTACCTTTCCTCTGGGTCCCAGTATGCATGAGACCTTGTGTGTGTCCTCCAAGAGTGGAGTCTCTGCTTCCACCAGTCCTGTGGCACTTTTGGTCTTCAAAGCCATATGCTTTCAGGGCTGACATGGAACTCAGAACTCTCACTAATGTAGGAGAATTTCTGTGATATAATTATTGTCTAGTTTGTGGATTGCTCACTTAAGAAGAATGGGATTTGTTCATATCGTGTATGCATGTTTCCTATGGCCTTGTTGTGATTTGTTTTTTATATTTTTGGATGTAGAATATCTTTTTTGGCAGGTTCCAGTCTTTTTTATCAGTGGCTGTTCAGCAGTTAGTTGTGGTTTTGGTATGCTCATAAGAGGAGATGAGTCCAAGTCCTTCTACTCCACCATCTTGGTTTTCACTCTTCTGATATTTTTTAATAGAGATGTTTCAGCATTTCTTTTGGAACTCTGGAAAGAAGGGAGAAGTTGTTAATTATTGGGAACTTCAGTTAGTTGTTAGTTATTGTTCCACTTTGGTTGCTATAGAAACTATTCAAGCAAGTATTTTGTCCTTTCTTATATTAGTCTGGTAATTAGGAGACATATTTAGTGTCTCACTAAATCCACTGCAAATGAAAAAGGAATCTTGTTTCTGAGAGACACAGGTTGAAATTTTAACTGTAGACTTCCTTCCCTGTCAAATCCATCCCCAATTAAAGCAGTTGCAAAAGGCAGTCAAACTTTTTATTTTAGTGTTCTCTTTTTAATATGTATTGAATTAAATGCATTTATTTTTAGCAGAATCATTAAATTCTGGTCCTATTATTTACTAGCTGCATGACATTAAGCAGGTTCTTTAAGCCTCATTTTCCTCACTCATATTTAAGCATAAAACAATACTTGTCTCATATCCCAAATAAGAGCTATTTGTAGAGATAAAACTAATTCAAAGTGTCTTGTTTAATGTTTTGTCAGATACAATACTTTTGAAATGCTGGTTATAATAATATTATTGATTATAATAATATTAATTATGATATAATGTAAACTTTTCTAAATTCTCTAAGTTTTCTGCTAACAAAATGTTTATATCATATCACAGTGCTAAGAGTACAGGAGGGTGTTTTAATTTCTCTATATCAATTTAGAGTACTCCTGTTGATTTAACACTGTAATGCATTTAGACTCATAGAGGTGAAAGGAAACTTAGAGATTAATTGATCCATACAGCTGGCATTTTCCTTTGTCCTTTTACTAAGCCCCCTTCTCTTTCTCCATTTTCCTACTTGGAATACTGACATGATGACTTGGGTTTCAGCAGTGATATTTGACCATGGACCAATATGAGAAAAAAAGTCAACTGTTAAACATAGTAGAACAAAAATGTAGACAAAGTCTTTGGCATTGCTGGCAACATGAAGTTGATATATCATCAACCTATTTTACCTACCCCTGTTCTTCAACAACTGCTGGTATATCCAGTTTCTTAATTACTGAAATCAATTCCTCATAGATGGCAACATTTAACAGAAGACTAAGATGGATTTTATTGAATTATTAGACCTCTTTTGTACACATGTGAAAAGTCAATTAAAAAGGAGAAAGAAGAAGGTTCCTTTTATTTTTGTGCCAGTTCTTACTCTTTGGCTAAGCAGTTTCTGATAAAGGAGAGTAGTCTTTCCAAATACATAAACTCTATGAAGCTTTTAACTAAAAATCGACATGTCACTAGTGTAAAACATTGGTAATCTTCTGAAGTAGTTTCTAGCTTCCTTTCTTTTTGGAGGGCAAATCATTTTCCTCTGCTTCTTACTTTATGAACTTTCTTCACTTTTTGATGTAGTATCAATTACTATGTACTGGTTTGGGAGGTTTCAAATGCATTGACTTACCTTTAACATGGCTCTCATCACTGTGTCCCATGGCCTTCCACCCTCCTGAGTCCCCTCAGGTGTTTGCCTGAATTCCCAGGGGTCTACCAGGACAAATTTCAGTCAGGTTTGCCTTCCAAAGGTATCTCTTGCTCCAGGATTACCATCATCTTACTAATTTTCAAGTCATCCAAACTCACATTTTCCTTTTTCCCTCAGTCTTCCCAGAAAAAAAGAAAATTATCAACTAACTCACTTTGGGGCATTACTGATGAACTCTAGTTTTGTATCCCCCCTAAAATTTTCTTGAGCTATTCTAGTCTTTGTGGATCAGTTTATCTCCTAAACTTCTATACGTTTTATAACTTTACCACTCATACAACTTTAAATTCATAATGTCTTGTATTCCTCAAAGATCTTTTGTATGTTTACCCCTTTCTTCTAGGTTGTATATCTCCTGACAGTAAAACATTAAGAAATAATTACATCCTACAGCAAATATCTCAGCACTAGGCATACTATACTTTAATTGATTTGACATTTAATGGTTTTCAAACTCTGCTATTGTAAAACATGAACTATATTCTCATGACATAATTAGTGTTGAATGAAAAAAACAACAGAACAACTTAAAAATTGAGAATTATTTTTAACTCAGAGAACTTTCTAAGGATTCAAGCCCAGGAGGCAACCTCTCAGTTCTGAGGGACTGATCCAAAGAAGTAAAGAGGAAGCCAAGATGTATATAAGAGTTTTGCAACAAAATCCAGGAAGTTGGAACATCAAAAGATTACTGTTGAAAAAAGAAAACTGGTCATCTCAATTTAGTAATGAATTTAGTGCTTTTCTATGTATGGGAAGATGAAAAAGTTTGGGTTCATTTAAATCAGTCCTTTGATATGCACCTTAACCATTGTTTACTGAAAATAAATGCACAACATGAAAGTTGTTAGTTAAGTTTAATTGGGGGCAAAATGAGGGTTATAGCCTGGGAGACAGCCTCTCAGAAAGCTCTGATGACCTGCTCCAAAGTGGTAGGGGGAAGGTCAGCACTATGTATGATTTTGGTGAAGGGGGATATGCACAGTTAAGCACATATTTTGGCAGAGCTTTGCTGCTACTCATGAGAAATAGATGTTTCCATTAATGAGTTTAATGTTTTACTGAATATGAGAAGATGCAATAATTTGGGCTCATAAAATGTTCTCTTAAAATATCTAACTATCTGAAGGCTTCTGCCAGTTTTTCCTAGAGCAGAGTTCCTTATTCTTGATCTCTGCCGTGAACTCCTTTCAGTGTGTGTTGAAGGTCAGCAACTGCAGTGGCTAATGACCTTATAGAGGCCGATGGCAAGTGATAATTTTTTTTGGAACTATCTAGGGTCAGTATCCTGCTTTTCTCCACTCTGAATCCACTCAGTATGCACAGTTGGAGGTGGCTGTAGTGGCTGCTGGCTTGAAGGCTTTAGCATTCTTTGTTTACTGATATGACAGGCTACATTCTTTGTCCACTGGGCCTCCTCTTGGTCATAAATTCAACCAATGTTTTGGAGGCATTTCATGACCAATTTTGTCACATGGTGCTAGGAAGGCTCATTCCTAGATCAGGTGAAGATTCTGTTAATAGATACTCAAGGTGTTAATTTTTGGATCAGGCCCTGTTGATAATTTAAAATTCTCTTGATAACCTGTCTTACTTGTCTTCTTCCCTTTTTGCTTCTGCCAATATCTAGAGTTGCACTATTAAACTATACAGAGTTATATATATGATCAGTTGCCTCAAAACTTTTAGCCATAATTAATTTTCATCAGAGACCTTGTTACATGTTGGGTAATGCAAGAAACAGTCTTATAAAATATACAGTATATGTGTAATGCAGCTAGTAACATTAATAAATGCACAGTGCAGCAGAGACAGAAACCATAAATAATTGGAAAATAATAAGAGAGAGCAAATTAAAACAATGATTAGTTTTACTTAGTTGTAATCTGTTGCAGTAAGACATCAAGTCCACAGTGGAGCCAGCTGGAGAAGCAAAATTCTGGAAGGATCAGGTAGAGAGAAAAAGATAAATGTTTCATCTTTGTTTATAGTAGTATAGTTTATCATACTTTATCAACTTGTGTTTTCTGAAAAACAAAAATTAAAAACCAGTATATTTCAAAAAAGTCATAAAATTATAAATCATATTTATCAGTTCATTCAGTCCTATGTAATTAATTCCTACTGACCTGCATGAAGGTATCATGTTTTTTATTAGAGTTTTGTAATTTCATACCAAGTTCAGTGCTACAATCTAAAAGTTATCAGAAACATATTTGTCAAAATATATATGAATACTTTTCATGAATCTTCTTGAAAATCTTCATTTATAAAACATCAGAGTAAAACAATGGTTGTCTATAAAAGACAAGACTTAAAATGGCATGGTTAAAGATCTGATTATAATGTAACTGATGATAAACTTGGATATTTCTGTGTCACACAGCATTTTAAGGTGAAAGTTAGAATTATGACTGATAACATTATATCAGGACATATCTTATTTTTAGGAATTCCATATAAATTTTGGAATATCTATATTAATGACATTTAACTATGCAATATAACTTAAGGTTCATCTCCAATCACTTGACAATGATTCTCAAGTAATTTAACATGCCAAATAAGTCTAGTTAATTTAATATTCCTCTCTGAGATGTCTCAGGGTTCCTTGGAAGCATCTCAGAGTTAGCTGTAAGTCAAGAAAACTTTAATTAGAATTTGATATTTGGAAAGTTTGTCAAAAGTATCAAAAAGTTTCTGAACACTTGGTCAAATAAGATTATAGGTCATTATGAAACAATGCTTATTCACTTAATGAAAGTGACAAAATATTTCAGAAAACAAATACAGATCATTTAAAGGCAAAAAAAAAAAAAATCAAAAAACCCTCACACAATCTGTTACTATAAGCAGTATTCCAAGAAAATTTTGTTCTCTTAACAGAGAGAGGAACCAAATTCAGTCTTGCACAACCTACTTTTAATAATAAAACACATTTATCTAATTAAATTTAATGTAATCTGAGCCTGACCAGGCACAAAACTCCTTTTTCAGGCCTCCCTTGATACAAACCTACAATTTTCTGTATTCATATTAGTGTGTCTCTTATTTTTTACATCCAGAATTAACCAGCTCTAGGACAAAATCATTCTTTCCCCTTAACAAAATGTATTTCCATTCCTCATACTTTCTTTTGCTGAAAACACACATCCTACTTTTCTTGCATACTGAAATGTTTCCCTTATTATCTTTAGTAGCATTAATTGCATTATAATTTTAACCCTTAAACACCTTAATCTTTAGTGAAAACTGACAAGCAGCAAGTAATTGTGAACTGTTTGTCATGTCAACATTTCCTGATTGGAATACCCCAACACCTCCAGAAACATAATCTTCTCATAGTACAATTTCCTTTTTTTTTTTTTTTAAATGTCGGACAAGATGTGTGTCTAATAAATACCAAATACCTTTAGATTTCCTTTTGTAAGAAGACAAAATTGGTTAAATTTAGACCTGTTTAGCAATTGATGTTTCAGAATTTTATCTTATTTGAAATGATCTGGATATTCAATGAATTCCCATCATTTAACTTAGTTTATCAAAACTCGAGTTACCACATATCTGGAGAGGGCTTCCCTGGTGGCGCAGTGGTTGAGAGTCTGCCTGCCGATGCAGGGACACAGGTTCGTGCTCCAGTCTGGGAAGATCCCACATGCCGCGGAGCAGCTGGGCCCGTGAGCCATGGCCGCTGAGCCTGCGTGTCCGGAGCCTGTGCTCCACAACGGGAGAGGCCACAACAGTGAGAGGCCCGTGTAGCACAAAAAAAAAAAAAAAAAAAAAAAAAAAAAAATCTGGAGAAACTCTTTTAGATAGACATACCCAAAACATAATTATTTCTGAAAGAGTTCACCTGAAAACTCATCTCATTTATCTTTATTTTATAATTTATAAAAATGTAATTATACCAAGTTAATATTTTGCTGACAAACACTGCAACAGAAATAACATGAACTTATTTATCTTCAGTAAGCCTAGGTACAATAAAAGAAGGAGATGCTTATATTGATTAAACCAGCCAGCTTAAGCTAACTTTAATACCAGAAAATAATTTAATGTTGAATATTTTCTAGATCACATGAAACTGAAAATCGTTCTGGCCAGTTTCCTTTATATTTAGAAATATTTAATTTATAACTGCTTACTCTTAAGTCAATTAAATAGAGCTCTTTTATAAGTTTAATTTTGATAATATTTCCCAGAGGTAGACATCTCCTATGTATAAAGTGTACACAGACATACAAGCACACAAAATTAGAGATCTCATAGTTTCACTTGAACCCTTAGTTATGAATCAGGTATTACAATATAAATTTACTAGGTTATAAATAACGGTTGGAATGAGTTCAATCTGCTTGTTCAGATGACTAAGGCTTTACTGTTTGTGGAAAAGACTCCTAAGATATGTATTTGTCCTTGATAAACCTTTAAGGAGGCTATGAATTAGATTATGGGTGAGGGAGCCTTTCCAACAGTTTGAGTTTAAAAAGGCCACTTTTCCCCTTGGTTTCAGGTTCTACCTGATTGAGCTAATTATACCCAGTCTCAGGTCACTATAGGCTGTATTTCCATCTTTGATTTATAGAGATTTACAAGACAAAGGCAGTTGCTTTTAATTCCCCGAAGAATGGGTCTGTCACCTAAATGATTTATTTGCCCAATTATATTTTCTTTAATTTGATTTTTTATATCAGTGAGAAGATTTCCAATTGAAATTCAAGGGTTTTATGTTCTAGAATTTTAGGACTTAATTTATCATGTCCTTAAAAGCTGCAAAAGGCATTCAACAAAGTCCTCTCTGAGTGCACAGGTTAGACACAGAGCAAAATCTAACATTACATTTATTAGCCCCTGACTATTAGTTTCCAGTTTTACTTTGTATTTTATGGGCTCAGGTAACACCATTAGTTTCCTTTAGTATGTTAGTTAGTGTTTCCTGAGGGGCAGATTCATATGCCCTGTCTTATAATACCAAGTAGGGGTAGCATTCACCGGTAAAACATGTATATCCCACAGTACAGTTAAGCAAAAGAGATGTAACCATTTTATATAAAGCTCGTTTAAATGTACCAATTTTTATAAACTTTTATTTCAATTCTGTACCTTTTAGTTTCCATTACAACCCTATCAATGTGTTTTTGTTTTACAGGAGTTTTAGAACTTTACTTTTTATCTCCTGACCATTTTATCTATTTTTGTATAAAAGGCTCTGGGGTCCTCAGTAAGTGGTTGAGCCAAGAGACTCAGGCCCTTTTATCAACTTTTCAACTTGATTAATTGGCCTAACTGTTGTCTCAATTAATTGTTTGTTAGGTATCTCAGTGTAATAGCTTTTCATCCTTTTAAATGTATATTTAAAACTGGGGTAAAGAGAGTTGACTTATTTGGGTCCTTTAATATTGAAGACCAATAGGGGATCTCTTTGGCCCGTCCAATCTTAAGTAGTGTTATATCAAACCTTTGACTTAATCCCATTAATGTCCATCTTATTTATTCCACTTTGAAATAACCATCTAAAGATTTCTTTATCCATTTGGGGCAAGACCC
Source organism: Kogia breviceps (assembly GCF_026419965.1). Lineage (NCBI taxonomy): Eukaryota > Metazoa > Chordata > Mammalia > Artiodactyla > Physeteridae > Kogia > Kogia breviceps. Next base: position 31,613,534 of record NC_081324.1, read on the forward strand.
TGTAAAATTTCCACCTTATTGAGAAATAGTTTCTGGACTTTCCCTTCAGTTTTTTCTTATTTTCCTGTTAAGCAACCTAATTAACATTAATTACTCTAATTTTGTTCTTAGCATCTGTAAGACTCATTGAGGGAAAGCAGAAGCCACAAATAAGGTTTCTCAACCCTTTTCTTGTTGTTCTTGCTTTATTTTAAACTAAAGGAGTCCTTAGGTTAACCATTAAATATATTTTTCACCTTTTAATTTGTTTTTCCCTGCATATGTACCAATAAAACAGCTGTTTATAATGAGAGTTTTCTAAAAATTTACCAATTTAGAAATTTCTCCAATAGTTTTCTGTATACAGGTATTTGTCTCCTTAGGTATGTTTATTCCTAGATATTTTTTTCCTTTGCAATGTTAAACGGGAGTGTTTCCTTAATTTCTCTTTCAGATTTTTCATCATTAGTGTACAGGAATGCAAGAGATTTTTCTGCATTAATTTTGTATCCTGGTACTTTACCAGATTCACTGATTAGCTCTAGAAGTTTTCTGGTAACATCTTTAGGATTCTTTATGTATAATACCATGTCATCTGCAAACAGTGACAGCTTTTCTTCTTCTTTTCTGATTTGGATTCCTTTTATTTCTCTTTCTTCTCAATTTCTGTGGCTAAAACTTCCAAAACTATGTAAAATAAGAGTGGTGAGAGTGGACAACCTTGTCTTGTTCCTGATCTTAGCGGAAATGTTTTCAGTTTTTCACCATTGAGAATGATGTTGTCTGTGAGTTTGTCATATATGGCCTTTATTATTTTGAGATAAGTTTCCTCTATGCCTGCTTTCTGGGTTTTTTTTTAAATCATAAATTGGTGTTGAATTTTGTCGAAACTTTTTTCTGCATCTATTGTGATGATCATATGTTTTTCTTCTTCAATTTGTTAATATGGCTTATCACATTGACTGATTTGTGTATATTGAAGAATCCTTGCATTCTTGGCATAAACCCCACTTGGTCACGGTGTATGATCCTTTAAATGTGCTGTTGGATTCTCTTTGCTAGTATTTGTAGAGGATTTTTGCATCCATGTTCATCAGTGATATTCGCCTGTAGTTTTCTTTTTTTGTGGCACCTTTGTCTGGTTTTGGTACCAGGGTGATGGTGGGCTCATAGAATGAGTTTGGGAGTTTTCCTCCCTCTGCTGTATTTTAGAATAGTTTCAGGAGGTTAGGTGTTAGCTCTTCTCTAAATGTTTGATAGAATTCGACTGTGAAGCCATCTGGTCTTGGGTTTTTATTTGTTGGAAGATTTTAAATCACAGTCTCATTTTCAGTGCTTGTGATTGGTCTGTTTGTATTTTCTATTTCTTCCTGGTTGTGTCTCAGAAGCTTGTGCTTTTCTAAGAATTTTTCCTTTTCTTCCAGGTTGTCCATTTTACTGGCATATTGTTGCTTGTAGTAATCTCTCATGTTCCTTGGCATTTCTGCAGTGTCATTTGTTACTTCTTTTTCATTTCTATTGAATTGAGTCCTCTCCCTTTTTTTCTTGATGAGTGTGTCTAATGATTTATCAGTTTTGCTTATCTTCTGAAAGAACCACCTTTTAGTTTTATTGTTATTTGCTACTGTTTCTTTCTTTTGTTTTTCATTTATTTCTGATCTGTTCTTTATTTTGTTTTCAAAGCTAGTTTTTGTCTAATATTAATGGTCACTTCAGCTCTTTTATGATTACTGTTTGCATCGTATATGATTTTTCATACTTTTACTTGCAACCTATTTGTATTTTTAATGTAAACTCTGTCTCTTATCTATTGCATAGATTTGGGCTTTTTCTTTAATGGAAGGAGGACTAATTATCCAATCTGGCTATCTCTGTCTTATAATTGGTTGTTTAATCCATTAACATTTAATGTTATTGATAGGCTTGGATTTACATATAACAATCTTATTTTTTGTTTTCTTTATATCTCATGATATTATTGTTCTTTTATTTTCTTCTATTGTCTTCTTTTTTATTAAGTGGATATTTTCCAGTGTAACATTTAAATTTTTTTTTTCTTTTTCCTTCATGCTTCTTCTATGGCTTAAAATGTATAAATTTACTAACCAGAGTCTACCTCAGATTTATACTGAATTAGTTCATATAGAGATAGTTAATTTAATCCCATACAGCTCTGTTCCATTTTCCTCCTTTCTGGCACTATTATTGTTATATCTATCATATTAAATATTAAATTATATAATCCAGTACATTTATATGTATAAATATATTATATTTATTACATATGCTACTTTATTGACACTTGAATAGCACAGATTTGATCTCCATGGGTCTTTTTTTTTTTTTTTTGTGGTACGCGGGCCTCTCACTGTTGTGGCCTCTCCCATTGCGGAGCACAGGCTCCCGACGCACAGACTCAGAGGCCATGGCTCACGGGCCCAGCCACTCCGCGGCATGTGGGATCTTCCCAGACCCGGGAACGAACCCGTGTCTCCTGCATCGGCAGGCGGATTCTCAACCACTGCGCCACCAGGGAAGCCCCACATGGGTCCTTTTATACATGGATAAATAAATATACTGAAAATTTTTTATAGATTTGTGACTAATTGAAAAAACTCACAGCCAACCACATCACAGCAAACCACATAGCCTAGAAATATTTTAAAAATAAGAGAAAGTTATGTATTCATAAATGCATAATATATACGTAGATACTAGCCTATCCTATTGTATGCGTAAAGTGAGTGATATTTATTATAAAATTAATAATGTTTACTTTTCTTACTGTTTTATAACTTACTTTCAAAGAATTACATTATCATATAGTATACCTGTCTCATAATTAGAGAAACTGTGTATCAGCCTATTACTTCAGGTAAGTTTTTCTTTTAACTATGTTTCCATTAGTGTATTATTAGTATGACTGTAACTCTGTATGCCATAAAAAATTTATTATAATTCGTTCATTATTTTATAGGCTATGATACTGTGAAACAATTGTATTGATTACATTAGATTTCTATAAAGCAATCATATTTCTTCTCTTTCATTATTAGTGCATGAATCTTTATACCTATAAATATGAATTTATTCTTCATATCTTTTCATTTTTGATGTATAGCATTAGTAATATGTATAATATCTATAGTGTTTTCTATTATATAAGTCAATATTGATTTAGGTACTGACAGATGATTCATCTTGTAATGATGACATAAACTTAAAATATTGATAAATACTGTACAGTGCTATAAATGTATTTTCTTATCCTTATTATTTTCTCACTAACATTTTCTTTTCTCTAGCTTCCTTTATTGTATGAATACAGTATGTAATACCTATAACCTACAAAATACTTGTTAATGAAATGTGTATGTTATCAGAAGGTTTCCAGTGAATAATAGCATTTTAGTAGTTAAGTTTTGGGGAGCCAAATTTATATAGGGATTTTTGACTGTGTGGGGGTTTGGCACCCCTAACCTCTACATTGTTTGAGAGTCAACTGTATATCTATCTATCTATCTATCTATCTATCTATCTATCTATCTATCTACCTATCATCTATCTATCACCTATCTATCCATGCACATACATATATAATATGTATGCATTGTATATATTTTATATAATATGTTACATGTATATAGTATGTATATAATGTATATATTTGAAACTTAATAATACATTGTTATAATTATTAATTATATACTTGCTATGGACTGAATGATTTCGTCTCCCCAAAATTCGTATATTGAAACCTTAATCCCTAATATGCGGTTATTTGGGGATGAGGACTTCTGGGGATAATTATGTCATGAGGGTGGAGTCCTGATGCTGGGACCAGTGTCATAAGAGACACAAAAGTACTTGCTTCCTTTTTCTCTGCTTACTGCCACATGAGGATACAATGAGAATATGACCATCTGCAAACCAGGAAGCAGGTTCTCACTAGACATCAGAACTCCTAGCACTTTAGTTCTGGACTTCTTTGTCCCCAGAACTGTGAGAAATAAATGTTCGTCATTTAAGTATCTCAGTATATGGTAATTTGTTACAATAGCCCAAACTAAGACAATAATCATGCAATTTTTTAATTATATGTTACGTGTACACTACAGTAATTCACAATTTTTAAAGGTTATACTCAATTTATGGCCACTGTAATATATTGCTTATATTTCCCATATTGTACAACATATCCTTATAGCTTATTTTATACCTAACAATCTGTACCTCTTAATCCCCTGCACCTATATTGCTCCTCATCCCTTTCCTCACCTTATTGATAACCATTAGCTTGTTCTCCATATCTATGAGTCTGTTTCTTTTTTGTTATATTCACTGGTTTGTTATATTTTTTAGATTCCGCATATGAGTTAGAATACAGTATTTGTCTTTATCTGGCTTATTTTACTTAGCATAATACCATTCAAGTTCACCCATGTTGCTGCAAATGGCAAAACTTCATTCATTTTTATGGCTGAGTTGTATTCCATTGTATATATTTACCACATCTTCATTAATCATTCATCTGCTGATGAGCACTTAGGTTGCCCATATCTTGGCAATTTTAAATAATGCTGCTATGAACATTGGGGTGTATGTATCTTTTAGAATTAGTGTTTTTTTTTTTTTTTTCTTGGGCAGTGATATATGCCCAGGAATGGAGTTGCTGGGTCATATGATAGTTCTATTTTTAGTTTTTTGACACTTGTTTTTCACAGAGGCTGCACCAATTTACATCCCCACCAACAGTATATGAGTGTTCCATTTTTACCAACATTTGTTATTTGTATTCTTTTTGATGATAGCCATTCTGACACCTGTGAGTTGATATCTCATTGTGGTTTTGGTATGCATGTTGCCCATTTGCCTGTCATCTTTGGAAAAATGTCTATTCAGATCTTCTGCCCATTTTTGGATTTTTTTTTTATGTTAGTGGTATGAGCTGTTGGATATTAATACCTTATTAGTCATAGAATTTTCAAATATGTTCTTCCAATCAGTAGGTTGTCTTTTCATTTTTTCAATGTTTTCCTTTGCTGTGCAAAAGTTTTTAAGTTTAGCTAAGTTCTATTTATTTATTTTTACTTTTATTTCCTCTGTTTTAGGAGATGGATCCAAAAAATATTGCTACAATTTATGTCAAAGAGTGTTCTGCCTATGTTTTCCTCTAGGAGTCTTATAGTGTTACATAGGTCTTACATTTAGGTCTTTAACCCATTTTTAGTTCAATTTTGTACATAGTGTTAGATAATGTTCTAATTTTATTCTTTTTCAGGTAACTGTTCAGTTTTCCTCATGTGTCTTTTAATAATGCTGAGAGTAAATAAAGGCAAGTACAGTAAGTCCCCTATATAAGAACCTTCAAGTTGCAAGCTTTCAAAGATGCAAACGTGTGTTCCATCAATGTGAGGTGTGAGTGAAATTGCAGCTTGCCCTCCATCTCCTTTTGTTTTGATCCTTCAGCTCTACCATCTCCCACCTCCTCTCCCTCTTCCAGTCAGTAACATTTTTTGCCTGTTCACTTGATGCCAGGCCTTGTATGCCAGCTGTTGTACTTTACTACTGTATTTTCAAGGTACTGTACTGTAAGATTAAAAACGCTTTCTTTTTTTTGGTTTATTTTAATGTATTATCTGTGTGAAAAATATTACCAACCTATTACAGTACAGTACCGTATAGCCTTCTGTTTTTGTTGGGTGCCTAGGCTAACTTTGTTGGACTTATGAACAAATTGGGCTTATGAAGTTCTCTTGGAATGGAACTTGTTCATTTGTAGGGAATTTACTGTATATATTTACAGAGTTTGTTATATTAAACTTCTTGTTCACTACTTACGGTTGTCTTCATTTATTCCTGTGGATCTGTGTTACAAACTGCTCTTATTTTCTTACTCTCATTCACTTTTTTTCCCACCTATTTCCTTCATAATGTTATTGTCAAATATATAATGGGATCATTAATGCAATTATATACATATCATTTTATGCAATCTATTTTTGAAATCAGGAGAAGTAAGAAATCAGTTAGGAGAAGAAGAAGAAATAAGTAATTACACTGTATTTTGTAATTACCTTCATATTTACTTTTATTAACACTCTGTTTCCTTGTATGGTTTGAATTAATGTCTGGTGTCACTTTCAGACTGAAGAACTTCCTTTAGCAGTTCATGTAGGACAAGTCTCCAACAATACATTCTGTTTTTTTATTTCTTGCAATTTGAGAATGCATTTTTAAAAAAATTTTGAAATTTGGTTTTGCTGGGTTTAAGATTCTTGATTGAGAGTTTTTAAAGCACTTTGAATATGTTCTCCCACTGCCTCCCTGACTTCATTATCTTATGCGGTGTCAACTGTTTACCTTAATGGGGTTCCACTTTATATATGAATTATTTTTCTCTTACTGCTTTCAAGATTTTCTCTTTCAACATTTTGACTAATATTTGTATAGGTATTATCTTTTTGTTCTTATCTTACTTGGAGATTGTTGAGCTTAACCATGTAAAATAGTGTTTTCATCAAATTTGAGATGGGTTCAGATATTAATTCTCCAAATATTTTTTCTACTCCTTTCTTTCACTCCCCTCATCTGGTTTCCCATTATACACATGTTGGTGGGATTAATGATGTCCCAGATGTCTCTGAAGCTCTGTTCATTTTTCTTCTCTTTGTTCTGTTAAAGTCATCAGAAAAACATGGTTACCTAGTTGGAAAGTAAATAAAGAACTATATTTAAAGAAGAGAATGCTTTTTGATATTATGAAAATGAAATAAAAATGTGGGAAAGCAGCACTATTGTCAAACTAGGCCATGATATGTGATCTCTGAGAGATAAAGAAAGCTGCAACACATCTTAATGCAGTTGTGGATGGGGAGACTGCATGAAGGGTGTACTTTAGGAATATAGTCAAACAGTAACTTGAAGGTGTATAAGAAATAGATGAGAACCTAGGAAGACAATTTGTATTTAAAAAAAGATGGAGGAGGGTTATTGGTTAAATATATGAAGGAAAAATGGGCCAGATCTGGTAGCAGAAGAAATATATCATCCAGTCATTTCTTGGTGCCGTGTGCTATATCAGAACAAAGTGAAGATTAACTGCAATATTCTTATTTCTAATTATTTCATAGTGATATATCTTTAGTCTTTTTTCAAAAAAGCTTGCTATATAAAATGATTTGTATGCTTATTTTTCTATCCAAAGTAAGATTTTTAATTGGCTGTTGCTTCTAAACTAATTTCTTACTAATATTCATAGATGATCTTTGGAGAAATAAAATGTTCCTCATATATTTGTCTTTACAGAAAACTCACTAGGGTTCTAATTAGTATATAAGTGGTTTGCAAAATAATCTTCTTTATAATACAAAATAATTTAGCTTTTCAATTAAATTTTATGTTAGCAAAATATGGATATGATTAGATTTCTGAAGGACTTGGGTATTATGGCTGAGTCTTTTTTTTTTTTCCTCATGAGAGAGAGAGGAGGAAGAAATAAAGTGGATAATGCAGCATGTTCTTACTTGTGTACATTTGTGAATATAGTCCTTTATTTTCTAAGTTTTTGGTCTTGTCTCTTCTCTTCTCCTTCTTTATTGATTGATTGGCTGATAGCTCAGTGTGTTTGTGCAAAAATAAGTGTTCCCCTAACAGGAGGGGTAAGTAGAAGGATGGCCATTTATTTTTAAGAGAAGAGCTTACAAAACAAGTTCAATAAAATTTTAGTAAAAATCTAATATGGTTCTTAAAGATGAATATTAGCATTATTATAAAACATTGAGTATGGGAGGAGATAATTTTAGTGAGATACATGAAACCTAGATCATATAGGTCCTTGTTAATGACTTGAGGGAGTGTTACCTTTACTTAAGAAAAATGATATATAATTAAAAAGTTTTACGTGAAGGAGTACTGGAACAAGTTAAATAAGAATGGAATGGATGAGAATATAAATAATCATGTCTCAATTTCTTCCAATGACTGTGCCTTCAGCAAATATTACTAGAGTACCTACCATGTGGTAAACTTTAGTTTACTCCAATACCAATTGGAGTTACTGTCCCTTTCCTCCAGTTGGCAATATTGATAAACATATTGTTTTAATATTTTCAGGTTCTCAACTCAAGACTCCACAGTCTACCTATTGATCTAACTTGCATAGCTGGTTTTGAAGAAAAGGTGATTATTGTCTGAGTTAGAGCTCATTCTGTTTCTCTTTTTTCTTTATAGTAGACATTTATATAATATATACATAATTTATAATGTGCTGAACATTCTTCTAGACACTGAATGTGTATCATTGAACTGAAGAAGAATCTGCCCTCCTGGACCTCATAGCTAAACCTCTATACACTAAGAAAAAAGAAAAATAAAATAAATACTATCAGTAATAAATAAAATCATAAATGAAAAATGAGGCACTACAATTTATAACAGAAATACTAAGGATCATAAAAAAACTGCTATAAACGATTATACATCAACTAATTAGATAACCTAAAGAAATGGTAAGTTCCTAGAAACATACAACTTAACAGACTGAATCATGAAGAAATAGAAGTTCTGAACAGATCAATTTGTAGTAAAGATATTAGTCAGTAATCAAAAACCTCCCAAAAAAGAGAAGTCCAAGATCAGGTGACTTCATTGTCAAATTCTACAAAGCAGTTAAAGAAGAATTAATGCCAATCCTTTTCAAATTCTTCCAAAAAGTAGAAAATGTGGGTACACTTCCCAACTCATTTTATGAGGCCAACATTATTCTATTGCCAAAGTCAGACAAGAAAATAAAATTATAGACCACTATCCCTGATGAACATAGATGCAAAATACCCTAAACAAAATATTGGCAAAATGAATTCATCAATACATTAAAATGATCATACACTATGATCAATTGGAATTTATTCCAGGGATAAAAGAATGGTTCAACATACACAAATCAATAAATGTGATACACCTCATTTAAAAAATGAAGATAAATTAATATTGATCATCTCAATAGATGCAGAAAAAGCATTTGACAGAATTCAACATTGCTTTCATGATAATTCTTTCAACTAATTATATGTAGATGGAATGTACCTTAACAAAGTAAAAGCCACATATAACAAGCCCATAGCTTACACCATACTCAACAATGAAAATCTAAAAGCTTTTTCTCTAAGATCAGGAACAGTATAGGATACCTACTCTCACTACTTTTATTGAACATAATATTAGAAATACTAGCCAGAGCAGTCATGTAAGAAATACATAAAAGGCATTCAAGTCAGAAAGGAAGAATTAAATTGTCTGTTTTTGCAGATAGCATGACATTGTCAAGAGAAAATCCTAAAGACTCCACCAAAAATCTGTTAGAATTAATCAACAAATTTGCTAAAGTTGTAGGATACAAAATAATTATACAAAAATAGTTTCTATACGTTAATAAAGAACTATTGTAAATAAAAATTAAGGAAATAATCCCATTTAAAATAGCATCAAATAAATAAAATACTTAGAAATAAATTTAACCAAGAAGGTAAGATATGTATACTGAAAACTATAAAGTATTGATGAAAGAAACTGAAGAAAAGAATAAATAGAAAGATTATGTATTCAAGACTGGAATAGATAATATCATTAAATGTCCATACTATCCAAAGCCATCTATCAATGTAATCCCCTATCAAACATATCATCCAGCCTTAAAAAAGAAAAAAAATCATGCCATTTACAACATCATAGATGAACCTAGACAGCATTATACTACGTGAAATAAATCAGAGAAAAACAAATATTGCATGGCATCACTTATACATGAAACCTTAAATAACAACAATAAAAATGTTAAATTCATAAATACAGAGAGTATAATAGTGATTGCCAGGGGCTGGGGATAGAAGAAATTTGTATAGGCTCTTGTGAAAGAGTAAAAACTTTCAGTTATAAATTCTGTCTGAGGATCTAATGTATTACAGGTACTACAGTTGATAATATATTACATTATTGAAATTTGCCAAGAAAGTAGAACTTAGGTGTTCTCACCAAAAAAAACTGGTAAATATGTGAGGTGATGAATATATTCATTAATTCAATGGAAATCCTTTCACAGTGTATATATGTATTAAATCATTACATTGTATGCTTTAAATGCATTGCAATTTTATTTGTCAATTCAATAAAACTGAAAACACACATACTTAATTGTCACCCTTTAGAAAAGTATCTGAGACAAATTATAATAAAAGATGTATGCAAATAAAAAAGTATTTATTCACTACTCTCCAAACACTGAATTTCCATCACTTTTCCATTTTGTAGTTCATTATTTTCAAAAAGAATCAACCACTTTTCATTAACTGTTTTACCATTGCAATTAACTTAGAGTGAAGATCTTGGGCTGACTGGAAGAATCTCCATGAGCTTATACTTCCCTTCTCTGAGCACCATATCCTTTGTCACTATAATGAGAAAATAATCCTACTCTTACAACATCATGCTTTTAAAAAATTTCTTTTATTAAAGTATATTTACATAAGTAAATTTCAACGTTTTTATTGTAAAGTTTTTGAAGTTTTGATAAATGTATTTGGTCATGTTACCATACAAAATATTGAACACAGAACAGTTCCATCACCCCAAAATTTCCCTCTTGTCACTTTTTCACCAAATTCTCTGTCTTCCCTCTCTCCCCTAAAATCCATCCCCTGGAAACAATTGAGATTTTTTTTTTGCCTCTTAAGTATTTGCCTTTTACAGAACACTGTATAAATTGATTAATATAGTATAGGGCCTTTTGTCTGGTTTCTTTACTTAGCTTATGCATTTAAAATTCATTTATCTTGCTTCATGTATCAGTAGTAGTTTGATCGTTTTTATTACTGAGTAGTATTTCATAGAATGATGTACATCTGTTATTCTACAAATTCCACAGCTGAGAAAACTTTGGGATGTTTTTAATATTTTTGCAGTAATGAATAAAATCTCTACAAACATTTGTACAGAAATTTTGGTGTAAAGATAAGAGCTTATGTCACTTTGATAAATACAAGTTGGGTTGTTAGTCTATATTGTTTAACTTTATAATAAGTCACCAAACTGTACTCCAAAGTGGCTGTACCAGTTTTCATTCCTATCAGCTATGTAGGAGAGTTCCAGTTGCTCTGTAACTATGCCAGCATTTGGAACTATTCATTGTTTTAAAATCCATTCTAATAGTCATATAATGTCATTTCCTTGATGTTTTAATTTTTATTTCTCTAATGACTATTGACTGTAACTCTATTTTCTGGAGCTTATTTGTATATGTATGTTCCTTTTTTGTTAAGTATCTGTTCAAATATTTTTCTCACTTTAAAATAATTATGTTTTTAAAAATTATTGAATTTTAAGATTCTTTTAAAATATTCTAGATGAGGTCCATAGCTAATTTGCAAACATTTTTGTGGTTTATTTTAATAGGTTTTGTAAATTTCAGTATACAAATTTTACATTTGTTTGGTTAGATTTATATTTGTTTTTAGATTTTTGTGGCACTACTGTGAATCTTATTTTTCTGCTTTGTTTTGTTTTGTTTGTTTGTTTTGATTTTTGGTCTCCAGTAGTTTATTGCTAGAATATAAAATTACAGTTGAGGGGAGCGAGAAGATGGTGGAAGAGTAAGACACGGGGATCACCTTCCTCCTCACAGATACATCAGAAATACATCTACACGTGGAACTTCTCTTATAGAACACCCACTGAACACTGGCAGAAGACCTCAGACCTCCCAAAGGCAAGAAACTCCACACGTGCCTGGGTAGGGCAAAAGAAACAAGAATAAACAGAGACAAAAGAAGAGGGATGGGACCTGCACCAGTGGGAGGGAGCCATGAAGAAGGAAAGGTTCCCACACACTAGGAGTCCCTTTGCGGGCGGAGATGACGGGTGGCGGAGGGGGAAGCTTCAGAGCCACGGAGGAGAGCTCAGCAACAGGGTGCAGAGGGCAAAGCAGAGAGTTTCCCGCAGAGGATCGTTGCTGACCAGCACTCACCAGCCCAGGAGGCTTGTCTGCTCACCCGCCGGGGCGGGCGGGGCTGGGAACTGAGCCTCCGGTGTATCCGAGGGAAAGGTCTGGAGTTGGCAGAGTGAAAACAGCCTGAAGGGGTTAGTGCACCACGGCTAGCCAGGAGGGAGTCCAGTTGAAGTCTGGAGCTGCCTAAGAGGCAAGAGACCTTTTCTTCCCTCTTTGCCACCTGGTGCACAAGGAGAGGGGTTTAAGCCCACCGCTTAAAGGAGCTCCAGAAATGGGTGCGGAGCTACCGAAGAGACAAGAGACTTTTTCTTGCCTCTTTGCTCCCTGGGGCGCGAGGAGAGGGGATTAAGGGCACCGCATAAAGGAGCTCCAGAAACGGGCGTGAGCCGCGGCTGTTGGCACAGACAACAGAGACGGGTGTGGGATGCTAGGGTTGCTACTGCCGCCACCAAGAGGCCTGTGTGCGAGCACAGGTCACTCTCCACACCGCCCCTCCCGGGAGCCTGTGCAGCCCGCCACTGCCGGGGTCCCGGAATCCAGGGACAGCTTCCCCGGGAAAACGCATGGTGCGCCTCGGGCCGGTGTAGCATCATGCCGCCCTCTGAGGTCGCAGGCTCGCCCCGCATCTGTGCCCTTCCTTCCCCCTAGCTTGAGTGAGCCAGAGCCCCAGAATCAGCTGCTCCTTTAACCCCGTCCTGTCTGAGCAAAGGGCAGACGTCTTCAGACGACCTACGCACAGAGTCGGGGCCAAGTCCAAAGCTGAAACCCAGGAGCTGTGCGAACAAAGACAGGGGGAGGTCTCTCCCAGCAGCCTCAGAAGCAGTGGATTAAAGCTCCACAGTCAACTTGAAGTGCCCTGCATCTGTGGAAAACCTGAATAGACAGCAAAATATCCCAAGTTGAGGAGGTGGACTTTGGGGGCAAGATATACTATTATTTTCCCCTTTTTTCTTTTTGTGAATGTGTATGTGGGTGCTGCTGTGTTGGCTTTTTTTTTCTTTAATAGAAATTTTTCTTCTTAATAATTATTTTTTATTTTAATAACTATATTTTATCCTACTTTATTTTGTCTTCTCTATTTCTTTTTCCTTTCTTCCCTCCTTTCTTTTCTACTTCCCTCCTTCCTTCCTCCTTTCCTTCCTTTCTTCCTTCCTCCCTTCCTTTCTTCCTCCCTCCCTTACTTCCCTACCTTCCTCCTTCCTTCCTTTCTTTCCTTTCTATTGTTTTCTCCCTTTTATTTTGAGCCGTGTGGATTAAAGGCTCTTGGCACTCCAGCCAGGTGTCAAGGCTGTGTCTCTGAAGGTTAGATTTTACCTAGTATGTTTAATTATCTACACAACTTGATTTAAAAAGAAAAAGTTGTTAGAAAATGAACAATTAAGTTTTGAATATGGGAGAAGGAAATCCCAGGGTATCTGAAGAAGAAGATTCCAAAATGGAAGGAAGTAATTCAAAGGAATGCAGAACCAATGGAAACAACCTTGGTCTGTCTTAATGTAATAGCCTATGGTTGGTCCTGTTCTGACCAATTCTGTGAACATTTCCTGCTAGATGTTTTGCATGTGCAGCTCATCAAAGAGGGCATTCACTGATTCTGCACAAACTGTATTCTGTTAAATTGACTCTGATGCCTTGACAGCCTACTAAAGCAAAACAAAACCTGAGCCAGAGTGAATGCAGTTGAATCCAAGAAAATGAAACTTAAGAACAACCAATTACAAAGGCCAACTAGGTTTTCCCAAATAAGGTAACTGCTTAAGCTATAACCAATTAAATAATTTCTTTCCTGTGTTTCTAAGTAGTCTCCATAAAAACCTCTGTCCTGGATTCCTTCTCTCTTCCTCCACACCATCCCAAAGTGCTTCTTCAAACAGCAGTCAAAGTTTCTTTTTTAAACATAAGCATGTCTCGCCTCCTTGTTTAAATTTTTTAATGGCTTCCATACCACATAATGTAAAAACCAAATCTCAGTGCTACATTTTTCTGCCACATTGGCTTTCTTCTTCACTAGGGACATGACGCTTGACATCTTTTCTACTTGGGATCCTCTTTCCCAGATTTTCATGTGGCTGACTATTTCTCATCACTCAACACAAATGACTCAGCTTCTCATCACTCAAGTCAGCTCAACTCTCCTCCCTAAAAAATGAAGTGTTTGTTATCCTTCTCTCCCATTCAAACTAACATTTGTTCAAAAGCAGGCTTTTTATCTGTGTTGTTCACTGCAATGTAGCCAGTCCCTAGAATACTGCCTGGTATATAAATAATATGCAAAAAACCAATTGTTTACTGATTGCTGTAATTTTTTAATGGTGTTTATTTCCATTGATATAGCCATGGTTAGAGAATGTTGAAATATTATGATCTAGGATTAGGAAATCTGAGATCAAATAGGACAAAATTATTATTTACAGCTGACTAAGCTTATGTTCTGAAAGATAAACTAGTAAGTGAGGAAGCTGGTCACAAATACATATAACTCCAGTGTTGCCTATCTTTTGTTTTATATTTACTACTACTGGTCAGTATTAATGTGGGCAGGAAAAGAGATTTTTAATTAGCCATAAACCACTTATATAATCATGTATTTGTTTGTGTCCAGGATATGTGTGGAAAACAAAAGACCTTTGAGATGTAAACACTGCCCTCAAAAAGGCTAGTAATGGATAAACTTATTTTATCTTTAGTCATTTATTTGAGTCAATGAAAAAAAAATCTTAAGCAGCTAAATAGGATCAAAAGAGGTACAGACTCTACAAATATAGAGGACTGAAATTACTAGGCATATGACTATGAGCTGTAAGGGAGAGGCTGGAAGAGGAACTATGCTTGAGCTCTCATTTGAGGAAGAAAAGTATTTCTACCCAGAGAAGAAAATGGCAGATAGAAGAAAAGCTTTGAGGGACAGAACACAACAGAGGACTCTACACCATTACAGTGGATTCAGTTTGTTTTTAAATGCATTTGTGAAACAAAATTTTAAAATGATGTTGACCCATCCTTTTGTTTTAAATGGAAAACTCCAGGGAGTGAAACACAAAAGTTTGGAATAAGAGGAATGGATGGGAGGGAAAAAACAAAACAGAGTATCTTACTTTAAGGATTTTCAACAAAAGTTCCAAATTAACTGGACTTTGGGAAACATGATCATTGTAGGGGAGGGGATTAAAATAAGGAAAGGAGAGTGCATTAGGAAGAGGCAAAAAAATAAGGAAAATTACACTTAACTCTTAGACATAAGAATGAGAAGACATAAGAATGAGAATGGTAAAGAAACCTGTACTATAAGGAAAGTCACATTTCTTCACTTCATAGTGTACAAGTATGTGGTGGAGTCAAATGCCCTGTGGCAGAAACACACATTTGTGCAGTAGTGGATGGGGTATGCCTAAAATGGAGTTTCATTCAACTATGGAAAGAGAAAGGAAGGAAGAGGAGCAGAGTGAGACACAGAAAATCACAAAATTAATGAAAAGGGAGACAGAGAGGAGGAAGAACAGAAAGGAGGAGGAAAAAAAACACAAAGAAGTTAACATTATAAAATGACACAGTAACATAGGTTTCGTTTTCATTATTGGTGTTCAAAGTTAGCCCATGTGTACTGAATCTCTGGAGGAGCCTGGAATTATCAGTACCATGTAGACAATTCTATCAATGGCTGGTTTATTTTCCAAATCTAATACTGAAGTACAGTAGCCTTCAAAGCTTGGAAATAAATGTGTCTGTTCTTCCTCAGGAATCACCTTGATCGGGAAATGACTGTAACTCCATCTTTACCATTTACTGTCTTGGACAGTTCCAATGGTACCTGTAAGATAGTAAGGAGGTGTCGTATTTTTCTTATCTTTTAATTGCTCCTAGTCAAATGTCTTTTGTTATCCTGTAGGCAAAATTGTAACATGTGGCTAAGCATACAGTGGATAAAAGGAGATATAGAAGTTCAGACTAAAATATTCTTTTAAGTACCCATTACATTGGATAGCTATGAGCACAATGTCATTTTGCAGTAAAACCTTTACATTGCTAAAAGTTAAATTGCTTTTAAACCGCTTTATTACATGCAAACAGTTAAAATATTTATATCAAGCTGCAGCTGCTGTTCTGGTATGTCTGGCTACAAAATAACATACATAAAAAGGAAAGAGAAATAAAACAAAGTGAAGGGAAAGGAAAACAAAAGAAAGTGTAAATCACAAGAGCAAATTCAGGAGCTTGTGAAATCAAATAATCTAAAATCAAAGTCATACACTATTCATTGAGTTTAAGGAATTTTCTTACATACACGTCCATATTTATAAGAAAAATAATATAATGCATCCCACACTATTTATAAGGTTTCATGGAACATTTGTATTTTGTGAAGTGTGAGAAATACTGCTTTACAGAATCCCCTCACCTTGATTTAGAACACTTTGTCAACAAGTTAGACAGCCCTGTGCCATGATAAGAAAATGATTTCAAAAGAATACAGAAAATTGGAAATTTCAACATCTCTGAAATTTTATTTGACCCCCATACATTTGTGCATTAGTTTTAGGTAAAACACTTATGTATTAGGATAATTCAGTAAGAAATTGCAAATGATTTCTGTGTGCCTAAGATTGTGTGGAGTTCTGTGGGACAAAAGAAGGCAAGGTATGCATGCATACAACAGACAAAGAAAACCATATGAGCTCCAATTCCAT
Organism: Kogia breviceps; assembly: GCF_026419965.1. Taxonomy (NCBI): domain Eukaryota; kingdom Metazoa; phylum Chordata; class Mammalia; order Artiodactyla; family Physeteridae; genus Kogia; species Kogia breviceps. Next base: position 31,630,199 of record NC_081324.1, read on the forward strand.
CCATTTTCCATCCTTTCAACATTTTTATTAATATGCATGGTTAATATTTAAATTCAAATTCAAATTTATCTAACTCTAAAGATATTGTAATAAGCCCGAGTTTCTCTTTTTAGAAGACAAACTGTTTCTAAACTTACTTAGTATACCTACACAGGCTCTAAGTTGATGCCACCATGCTTGGCTTTGAAAATCATTTAGTTATTTCTCTAGTGTCCAATATTATACCTGTCTATGGTGTTTCCCTTTTGATGAAGAGAAACTTTAATTTCAATTTATGTGAGTTTAATATATTTGACTTTATACTTTGTGCATTTTATGACTTGTTTCAAGAACCTTTAAAGCATACTAATCTTTTCTATTGTCTTCCAAAAAAGTTGTCTTTTATTTTTTTTCTTTAAATCACCTGGTCATGGACTTTACGTATGGTTTTAGGTATGGTACAATTTCATTGCTTTCTGTATAACAACAAGTAGTCAATTGTCTAGGACTATTTGTTAAAATAAAGAACTGGTCTACAATTTTCTTACTTAGCTGTAATTACAGGTTTATCATAAATTCTGTTTCCAAAAATGTATGAATTGCAGTTTATCATGTTGCCTGTCTTTATACCCATATCACCTGTCATGATTACTTTCAGGCATACTCCTTATTTTTTAAAGATAGCCTTCGCTATTCATAGATATTTTTCTCTTACATATAATTATAGAATTAGCCTGTAAAGTTCCAATAAATAAATAAGGCATGAAATTTCTGATTGGAGCTGCACTGAATCTAAATATGAAGTGTGAGAATTAATATATTTCCAATTCATAGATAGAATAGATCACATCTTGGGTCACAAATCAAGCCTCAGTAAATTTAAGAAAATTAAAATCATATCAAGCATCTTTTCTGACCACAACACTATGAGACGAGATCAATTACAGGGAAAAAACTGTAGAAAACACAAACACATAGAGGCTAAACAATGTGTTACTAAATAACCAATGAATAACTGAAGAAATCAATGAATTAATCAAAAAATAGCTAGAAACAAATGACAATGAACACATGAAGACCTAAAACCTATGGGTTGCAACAAAAGCAGTTCTAAGAGGGAAGTTTATAGCAATACAATCCTACCTCAAGAAACAGGAAAATCTCAAATAAACCACCTAACATTACACCTAAAGCAACTAGGGAAAGAAGAACAAACAAAACTCAAAGTTAGTAGAAGAAAAGGAATCATAAAGATCAGAGCAGAAATAAATGAAAAAGAAACAATGAAAACAATAGAAAAAAATCAATGAAATTAATAACTGGTACTTTGAGAAGATAAACAGTTGACAAACCTTTAGCCAGACTCATCAAGAAAAAAAGGGAGAGGACTCAAAACAATAAAATTAGAAATTGAAAAGGGACAGTTACAATAGACACTACAGAAATACAAATGATCATAAGAGACTAGTACAAGCAACTCTATGCCAATAAAATGGACAACCTGGAAGAAATGGACAATTTTTTAGAAAGGTACAACCTTCCAAGACTGAACCAGGAAGAAATAGAAAATATGAACAGACAAATCACAAGTAATGAAATTCAACCTGTGATTAAAAACATCTAAACAAAAAAGTCCAGGTCCAGATGGTTCACAGGTGAATTCTATCAAACATATAGAGAAGAGCTAACACCTATCCTTCTCAAACTCTTCCCCCCCCCCAAAAAAAAAAACACAGAGGGAGGAACACTTCCATGCTCATTCTAATGGGCCACAATCAAGTGCTACCAAAACCAGACAAAGATATCACACTAAAAAAGAAAATTATATTCCAATATCACTGATGAGCATAGATGTAAAAATCCTCAACAAAATACTAACAAACTGAAAGCAACAACACATTAAAAGGATCATACACCATGATCAAGTGGGATGTATCCCAGGAATGCAAGGATTCTTCATTATACACAAATCAATCAATGTGATATACCGTATTAACAAATTCAAGAATAAAAACCATATGACCATTTTAGCAGATGCAGAAAAAAAACTTTTGACAAAGTTCTACAACCATTTATGAAAAAAACTCTCCAGAAAGTGAGCATAGAGTGAACCTACCACAATATAATAAAGGCCATATATGACAAACCCAAAGTAAACATCATTCTCAGTGGTGAAAAACTGAAAGCATTTCCTCTAACATCAGGAACAAGACAAGGGTGTCCACTCCTGTCACTATTTTCAACATAGTTTTGGAAGTCCTAGCCATGGCATCAGTGAAGTAAAAGAAATAAATGAAATTCAAACTGGAAAAGAAGTAAAACTGTCACTGTTTGCAGATGACATGGTACTATACATAGTAAATCCCAAAGATACCACCAGAAAACTACTAGAACTAATCAATGAACTTAGCAAAGCTGCAGGATACAAAATTAATATGCAGAAATCTCTTGCATTCCTATATATTTAGAATGAAAGATCAGAAAGAGAAATTAAAGAAACAATCCAATTCACCATTGCAACAACAAAAAATAAAATATCTAGGAATAAACCTACCTAAGGAAGTAAAAGACCTGCACTCAGAAAACAATAAGATACTGATGAAAGAAATCAAAGTCAACACAAACAGATGGAGGGATGTACCATGCTCTTGGAGTGGAAGAATCAATATTGTGAAAATGACTATACTACCAAGAACAATCTACAGATTCAGTGAAATCCCTCTCAAATTACCAATGGCATTTTTCACAGAATTTGAACAAAACATTGTACAATTTGTATGGAAAAACAAAAGACCCCAAATAGCAAAAACCATCTTGAGACATAAAAATGAATCATCCTCCCTGACTTCAGACTATACTACAAAGCTACAGTAATCAAGACAGTATGGTACTGGCACAAAAATGGAAATATAGATCAATGGTACAGGATAGAAAGCCCAGATATAAACCCATGCACCTATGGTCACCTAATTTATGATGAATGTGGCAAGAATATACAATGGAGAAAACAGTCTCATCAATAATGGTGTTGGGGCAACTGGACAGCTACCTGTAAAAGAATAAAATTAGAACACTTCCTAACACCATACACAAAAATAAACTCAAGATGAATTAATGACCTAAAATGTAAGGCCAGAAACTACAAAATTCTTAGAGGATAACATAGGCAGAACACTCTTTGGCATAAATCACAGAAAGATCTCTTATGACCCACCTCCTAGAGTAATGAAAATAAAAACAAAAATGAACAAATGGGACCTAATGAAACTTAGACGCTTTTGCACAGCAAAGAAAATCATACAGAAGATGAAAGCTACAGTAATAAGAAAAGAAAACCTTCAGAATGTGAGAAAATATTTGCCAATGAAACAATTGACAAGGGATTAATCTCCAAAATACACAAAGAGCTCATGCAGCTCAATATAAAAAACAAAAACAAAAACAAACCCAATCAAAAAATTTGCTGAAGAGCTAAATAGTCATTTCTCCAAAGAGGGTATACAGATGGCTAACAAACACATGAAAAGATGCTCAAAATCACAAATTATTAGAGAAATACAAATCAAAAGTACAATGAAGTATCACATCACACTGGTCAGAATGGCCATTGTAAAGAAATCTACAAACAATAAATTCTGGAGAGGGTGTGAAGATTTTGAAGACTCTTAAAATTTTGGTGAGAATGTAAATTGATATAGCCACTATGGGGAACACTATGGAAGTTCCTTAAAAAACTAAAAATAGAACTACCATATGACTAAGCAATCCACTCCTGGGTGTATACCCAGAGTAAACCATAATTCAAACAGATACATGCACCCCAAGTGATACATGCAGCACTATTTACAATAGCCAGGACATGGAAACAACCTAAATGTCCTTCAACAGAGGAAAGGATAAAGAAGATGTGGTACATCTATACAATGGAATATTACTCAGCCATAAAAAGGAATGAAATTGTGTCATTTGCAGAAACATGGATGTACCTAGAGACTGTCATACAGAGTGAAGTAAGTCAGAAAGAAAAACAAATAGTGTATATTAATACATATATATGGAATCCAGAAAAATGGCATAGATTATCTTATTTGTAAAGCAGAAATAGAGGCACAGATATAGAGAACAAAATATGGATATCAGGGGGGAAGGGGGTGTTTGACATATAGGAGACTGGGATGACTTATATACACTACTCTGTATAAAATAGGTAACCTATGAGATCCTACTGTATAGTACAGGGAACTCTACTAGGTGCTCTATGGTGAGCTAAATGGGAAGGAAATCCAAAAAAGAGGGGATATATGTATACATATGGCTGATTCATTTTGCTGTACAGCAGAAACTGACATAACAGTGTAAAGCAACTATACTCCAATTTTTAAAATTAAATATATGGATTATGACCTTTTACTTCGGACAGAAGAAATGTACAGTACAAAAAATCCCAATCAAGGATCTTTTTCAGGCAAGAGAATGGAAGTCACCAGCCACATTGAAAGAGAACAGTAATTACAAAGAAACAAGGCATCAGGCAATTTTTTAAAGCTAAATTTTGAAAGAAATATGAGATAATGCATGCAACTGAAAACATTCAAACATCAGGGCAGGAGTGAACAAATATTGATATGTATGCAGCATTCCAGAAACTTTTACCATACAGTGCAAATATTTTTTCAGAATTCAAATAAAATACAGTAGGAGTTATAGCAGAAATAGCTGACTGTGGGAATTGTCACTGACACCCTTTGAGAGATTCTAGGAATACAAGCAGAGGAACTTGGAGGTGTTCATTGTTCTTACCTACATTTTTGAAGATTTATTTGTATTGAGTTTTTTTTCTAGTTTCAGAGATTGCATGCGTAATTCATAAATATCTAGCTTTTATCATTATAAATATGTACAATTTAAGGTAATCTTTTTTAACTTTTTGTGACTATTTTCTTTTTTAAATTTTTTTAGCATCTTTATTAGAGTATAACTGTTTTACAATCCTGTGTTAGTTTTTCCTTTACAACAAAATAAATCATTTGTACATATACATATGTTCCCATAACTCTTCCTTCTTGCATCTCCCTCCCTCCAACCCTCCCTATCCCACCCCTCTAGGTGGTCACAAAGCACCAAGCTGATCTCTCTATGCTATGCAGCTGCTTCCCACTAGCTATCTATTTTACATTTGGTAGTGTATATATGTCCATGCCACTCTCTCACTTCATCACAGCTTATTCTTCCCCCTCCCCATATCCTCAAGTCCATGCTCTAGTAGGTCAGTGTTTTATTCCAGCCCTACCCCTAGTCTCTTCATGACATTTTATTTTTCTTAGATTCCATTATATGAGTTAGCATATGGTATTTGTTTTTCTCCTTCTGACTTACTTCACTCTGTATGACAGACTCCAGGTCTATCCACATCATTACAAATAACTCAGTTTCGTTTCTTTTTATGGCTGAGTAATATTCCATTGCATATATGTGCCACATCTTCTTTATCCATTCATCTGTTGATGGACACTTAGGTTGTTTCCATGTGCTGGCTATGGTAAATAGAGCTGCAATGAACATTTTGGTACATGACTCTTTTTGAATTGTGGTTTTCTCAGGGTATATGCCCAGTAGTGGGATTGTGGGGTTGTATGGTAGTTCTATTTTTAGTTTTTTAAGGAACCTCCATACTGTTCTCCATAGTGGCTGTATCAATTTGCATTTCCACCAACAGTGCGTGAGTGTACCCTTTTCACCACACCCTCTCCAGCATTTATTGTTTCTAGATTTTTTGATGATTGCCATTCTGACCAGTGTGAGATGCTATCTCATTGTAGTTTTGATTTGCATTTCTCTAATGATTTATGATGTTGAGCATTCTTTCATGTGTTTGTTGGCAACCTGTATATCTTCTTTGGAGAAATGTCTATTTAATTCTTCTCCATTTCTCTAGGAGGTGGGTCAAAATGGATCTTGCTGTAATTTATGTCATAGAGTGTTCTGCCTATGTTTTCCTCTAAGAGTTTGGTAGTGTCTGGCCTTACATTTAGGTCTTTAACCCATTTTGAGTTTATTTTTGTGTATTGTGTTAGTGAATGTTCTAATTTCATACTTTTACATGTACCTGTCCAGCTTTCCCAGCACCACTTATTGAAGAGGCTGTCTTTTCTCCACTGTATATTCTTGCCTCCTTTATCAAAGATAAGGTGACCATATGTGTGTGGGTTTACCTCTGGGCTTTCTATCCTGTTCCATTGATCTATATTTCTGTTTTTGTGCCAGTACCATACTGTCTTGATTACTGTAGCTTTGTAGCATAGTCTGAAGTCAGAAAGCCTAGTTCATCCAGCTGCAATTTTCGTTCTCAAGATTGCTTTGGCTATTTGGGGTCTTTTTTATTTCCATAAAAATTGTGAAATTTTTTGTTCTAGTTCTGTAAAAAATGCCAGTGGTAATTTGATAGGGATTGCATTGAATCTGTAGATTGCTTTGGGTAGTAGAGTCATTTTCACAATGTTGATTCTTCCAATCCAAGAACATGGTATATCTCTCCATCTATTTGTATCATCTTTAAATTCTTTCATCAGTGTCTTATAATTTTCTGCATACAGGTCTTTTGACTCCTTAGTTAGGTGTATTCCTAGATATTTTATTCTTTTTGTTGCAATGGAAAAGGGCAGTGTTTTCTTAATTTCACTCTCAGATTTTCATTATTAGTGTATAAGAATGCCAGAGATTTCTGTGCATTAATTTTGTGTCCTGCTACTTTACCAAATTCATTGATTAGCACTAGTAGTTTTCTGGTAGCATCCTTAGGATTCTCTATGTATAGTATGATGTCATCTGCAAACAGTGACAGCTTTACTTCTTCTTTCCAATTTGGAATCCTTTTATTTCTTTTTCTTCTCTGATTGCTGTGGCTAGAGCTTCCAAAACTGTTGAATAAGAGTGGTGAGAGAGGACAACCTTGTCTTGTTCCTGATCTTAGTGGAAATGGTTTCAGTTTTTCACCATTGAGAATGATGCTGGCTGTTGGATTGTCATATATGGCCTTTATTATGTTGAGGAAAGTTCCCTCTATGCTTACATTCTGTAGGGTTTTTATCATAAATGGGTGTTGAATTTTGTCAAAAGCATTCTCTGCATCTGTTGTGATGATCATATGGTTTTTCTCCTTCTGTTTGTTGATATGGTGTATCATGTTGATTGATTTGCATATATTGAAGAATCCTTGCATTCCTGGAATAAACCCCACTTGATCATGGTGTATGATCTTTTTAATGTGCTGTTGGATTCTGTTTGCTAGTATTTTCTTGAAGATTTTTGCATCTATGTTCATCAGTGATATTGGCCTGTAGTTTTTTTCTTTGTGATGTCTTTGTCTGGTTTTGGTATCAGAGTTATGGTGTCCTCATATAATGAGATTGGGAGTGTTCTGCCCTCTGTTTTCTTCTGGAAGAGTTTGAGAAGTGTAGGTGTTAGCACTTCTCTAAATGTTTGATAGAATTCAGCTGTGAAGCCATCTGGTCCTGGGCTTCTGTTTGCTGGAAGATTTTTAATCACAGTTCCAATTTCAGTGCTTGTGATTGGTCTGTTCATATTTTCTATTTCTTCCTGGTTCAGTCTCTGCATGTTGTGCATTTCTAAGAATTTGTCCATTTCTTCCAGGTTGTCCATTTTATTGGCATAGAGTTGCTTGTAATCTCTAATAATCTTTTATATTTCTGCAGTGTGTTGTTATGTCTCTCTTTCCATTTCTAATTCTATTGATGTGAGTCTTCTCCCTTTTTTTCCTTGATGAGTCTGGCTAAAGGTTTATCACTTCAGTTTATCTTTTCAAAGTACCAGCTATTAGTTTCATTGATTTTTTTTCCTATCATTTTCTGCGTTTCTATTTCATTTATTTCTGCTCTGATTTTTATGCTTTCTTTTCTTCTACTAATTTGGTGTTTTGTTTGTTCTTCTTCCTCTCGTTGCTTTAGGTGTAAGGTTATGTTGTTTATTTGAGATTTTTCTTTTTTTCTTGAGGTAGAATTGTTTTGCTATAAACTTCCTTCTTAGTACTGCTTTTGCTGCATCACATTGGTTTTAGGTCTTCATTACCATTTGTTTCTTAGTATTTTTTTGATTTACTCTTTGATTTCTTCAGGGGTTATTTAGCAACACATTGTTTAGCCTCCATGTGCTTGTTCCTCTCACTGTTTTTTCCTGTCATTGATTTCTAATCTTATAGTGCTGTGGTCAGAAAAGGTGCATGATATGATTTTAATTTTCTTAAATTTACTGAGGCTTGATTTGTGACTGAAGATGTGATCTATGCTTGAGAATGTTCCATGTGCACTTGAGGAGAAAGTGTATTCTGCTGCTTTTGGATGGAATGTCCTATAAATTTCAATTAAGTGTATCTGGTCTAATGTGTCATTTAAGGGCTATGTTTCCTTATTAATTTTTTGTCTGGATGATCTGTCCATTGGTTTCAGGTGGGTGTTAAAGTCCCCCACTATTATTGTGTTACTGTTTATTTCCCCATTTATGACCATTAGCATTTGCCTGATATATTGAGGTGCTCCTAAGTTGGGTGAATAAATATTTACAATGGTTATATCTTCTTCTTGAATTGATCCCTTCATCATTATGTGTTGTCCTTCCTTGTATCTTTAAAAGTCTTTATTTTAAAGTTTATTTTGTCTGTTATGAGTCTCGCTACTCCAGCTTTCTTTTGATTTCTATTTACTTGGAATATCTTTTTCCATCCCCTCACTTTCAGTCTGTATGTGTCCCTAGGTCTGAAGTGTAGGTTAAGACTCTAGGAACCTAGTCCCTAGGTTCTCTTGTAGACAACATATATACAGGTCATGTTTTTGTATCCATTCAGCCAGTCTGTGTCTTCAGGTTGTAACATTTAACCCATCTATATTTAAGGTAATTATTGCTATGTATGTTCCTATTACCATTTTCTTAATTGTTTTGGATTTGTTTTTGTAGGTCTTTTTCTTCTCTTGTGTTTCCTGCCTAGAAAATTTCTTTAACGTTTGTTGTAAAGTTGGTTTCATGGTGCTGAATTCTCTTAGCTACTGCTTGTCTGTAACACATTTTATTTCTCCATCAAATCTGAATGATGTGCTTGCTGCTTAGACTAATCTTAGTTGTAGGTTTTTCCCTTTCATCACTGTAAATATATCATGCCACTCCCTTCTGGCCTACAGAGTTTCTGCTGAAAAAACTGCTAATACTCTTATGGGGTTCCATAGTATGTTATTTTTTACATTTCCCTTGCTGCTTTTAATATTTTTCTTTGTATTTAATTTTTGTTATTTTGATTAATATGTTTTGGAGGGTTTCTCCTCGGGTTTTTCTTGTATGGGACTCTGTCCTTCCTGAACTTGGGTGACTATTTCCTTTCCCATGTTAGGGATGTTTTCAACTATAATCTCTTCAAACATTTTATCAGAACATTTCTCTTTCTTTTCTTCTTCTGGGACCCCTATAATTCAAATGTTAGTGTGTTTGTCTCAGATGTCTCTGAGACTCTTTTCAATTATTTTCATTATTTTTCCTTTATTTTGCTCTATGGCAATTATTTCAACCATTCTTTCTTCCAGCTCATTTATCCATTCTTCTGTTTCAGTTATTCTGCTATTGATTCCTTCTAGTGTACTTTTCATTTCAGTTGTGTTTTTCATCACTGTTTGTTGTTCTTTATTTCTTTCAGGTCCTGTGAATCATTTCTTCTATCTTCTCGATTCATGCTTCCATTCTATTTCCAAGATCTTGGATTATCTTTACTGTCATTTCTCTGAAATCTTTTTCAGGCACTTGCCTCTTTCCTTTGTATTTATTTGACCTTATGAGTTTATACCTTGCTCCTTAGTCCACAACTTATTTTTCTGTTGTCTCATTTTGTCTAACTTATTGTGGTTTTGGTTTCCTTTCTGTAGGCTTCAGGGTCATAGTTCCTCTTGCTTCTGGTGTCTGCCACTTGGTGGGTTTTGTTGCCCCAGTGGCTTGTGTAGGCTTCCTCGTGGGAGGGATTGGTGCCTGCACTCTGGTGGGTGGAGCTGTCTTTTCCCACTTATAGGCAGGGCTGTGTCAGGTCACGTGTTTGGGGTTGTCTGTGATCTTAGTAGAACCTTAGGAAGCCTGTCTGCTGATGTGTGGTGCTGTTTTCCTGTCTTGATGGTTGTTTGGCCTGAGGAGTCCAGCACTGGATCCTGAGACAGTTGGGTTGAGCCAGGGCTTGTTTTCGAGATGGAGAGCTCATACTGATTAATAATGCCTGAGGCTGGGAATTCTCTTGAAGTCCAGCATCCTGGACTCAGTGCTCCCACCCCAGAGGCTCAGGCCCAACCCCTGGCTGGGGAACAAAGATCCCTCAAGCTGTGCAGCATGGCAGAAAATAAAAAGGAAAAGAAAACAGACACATAGCCCAAGACAAATAGCAAAACAAACAACAACAACAAAAGAGAAAACAGACAAATGAAACTCAAGACAAATGGCAAAATCAAATCCAGCCAAACAAAAACAAAGAAATAGACAAAAATCAAAGAAAACTAAAACATCAGAACAACCTAACAAACAAAAGAATCAAAAAACAAACAATAAAAACAAGACTAATAAAAATCAAAACAAAACAAAACAAGAAAGCAAACTTAAAAAAGAAAAAAATGTAAACACAAAAATGATAAAAAAGATAAAAACTGAGAAAACTAATAAGAAAACAATTAAAAACAAAAAACAAAGAAGTGAAATACAAAAATTAAAAATATATTAAATTTTTTTAAAAAGAAAAGAAAAATAAACAAAAGTAAAAAAATAATAGTAAAAAATCAATAGAGCAAAATGAAATAAAAGAAAATATAATAGTAATATTAAAATTTTCCTGGGGGCTCAGCTGTCAGTGTCCTTTCTTCCACAGTGAGCCATAACTAACACCTGCCTCCCCAGGAGGCCTTCCAATACCTCTAGATCTCTGGACACACTGTGGGCACTGTGGGGGCATATCAGACTCTGACCTGGCTCAACTCCCATGTGTACTTTCCCCCAAAGTCCACAGCTGCTAAAGCTAGACCCATCTCTGTTGTGGGAGCACTCATTGTCCATTCAGATATTCCACAGATTCAGGGTCTACCAAGCCAATCATGGAGATTTAATCTGTGGCTTGTGCAGCTGCAGAAAGATTTCTGCTCCTCTTCGTTAGTCACAGAGCCCCTAGGGTTCAGCTTTGGTTTTAGTCCCACCTCTGAGTGTGGTCCACCTTCAGGAGTCTGTTCCTCACCCAGGTGAGAGGGGTGAAAGCAGCAGCTGATTGGGACACACTTACTCACTCAGCTTGGGGAGGGATAAGGCAGCCACAACTGGGGCATGTGTGAAGTGGCAGCAGAGACTGGCAGGAAGCTCCAAAAACTGGGGTGTGCTGTGTGTTCTCCCAGGGAGGCTGGCTCCAGATCATGGGACTCTCAGCAGTGGCTGGCCATGCAGGCTCCCAGGAAGGTGATGGCAGTGACCTGCACTCGCTCACAGGATGATTGGTGGCAGAAGCAGCAGCAGTGGTAGTGGTCTGTGCCCACTTCTGAGGGCCAAGATAGCAGCTGTGACTTGTGTCCACCCCTGGAGCTCATGTAGGTGGTGCTCTGCCATCTGTAAGTGCACAGAGAAAGAAGTTCCTATGTTGGGTAGGCCCCTCTCCTCATGCATCCCCCAACAATGGTCCCTTACCTCTTTGGTGGGCTCAGGCTTCTTCTTGCACTCCCTCAGATTTGGCACACTACACCTTAGCCCACTCAGACTGTCTTCATGCAGCCAACCCCAGTTCTCTCCCTGGAGTCTGACCTCTGAAGCCTGAGCCTCAGTACCCAACCCCAACCTGCCCCAGTGTTCAAGCAGACAATCATCTCAGGCTGGAGAGTGCCAGTTGGCACTGATCCTGTGTGCAGGTTTCTCTCTACTTTGCCCTCTGCACACCTGCTGCTGCACTCTCCTCTGAAACTCCTAAGCTCTCCCTCTGTCCCTGCCAGTGAAGGGACTTCCTAGTGTGTGGAAACATTTCCTCCTTCACATCTCCCTCCCAGAGGCACAGGTCCCATCCCAATTCTTTTCTCTCTCTCTCTCTCTTTTTCTTCTTTTGCCCTACTCAGTTGCATGGAGATTTTCTTGCCCTTTTGGAAGCCTGAGGTCTTCTGCCAGTGTTCTGTAGATGTTCCATGAGATTGCAGATGTAGATATATTTTTGATGTATCTGTGGAGAGAAGGTGAGCTCCACGTCCTACTCCTTTTCTATCTTGATCTCTAGTCAAACACGTTGTTTAAATAATTGTCTGTCATGGTAAAATGCTTTACATGGCTTTCTAAACCCATTGCTGCACTTTTGCTAATGCTGATTTCACAACCAGCTCCCATTAGAAACACTAGATAATGTCATGCATTATCATTTTTTTTCTCTTGTCCATCTAGCAAGCAGCAACTTATTAGAAACCTCTTTACATTTCCTCTCTCTGAAGCCCATTCCATCTGCTTTGGACAACTGATAGTCTTCTTCTTTGTATTTCAAAAATAAAAATATGTTGAAACTTTTGTTATCTAAAAACTGGGTTTTCCTCTTGGTAGGTGTTAAGCCAAAATACACTTAAGCCAAAGAGCAGGAGAAGGAAGGGTTTATTACTTGCAGCAAGCATAGAGAGTACCAGAGATATTTCCCAAAGCAGTGTCTCCCTGAACAGCAAAGTTGAGAAAATTTTAAGCTAAAGGAGGCATGAATACTCCTGAAGAGGCTTGAGCAAAGGAGAATTCAGCATAGAACTGGTGCAATTGTTGACAAGCTCCAGACTGTAGTTGATTGAAGTCATGAGGGTTAGAAAAGTTTAGCATTCTTTTTCCTTTGGTTCCAGTTAATTTGGTGGTTGAGTGCTGAAGGGGATTTGAATTCTGCGAAACAGCCCAAGAATGTGCTTTATTCTAATCTTTATCTTTGAAATAGAACTGGGAGTCTTTACAACTAATAAACTGTCTCAGATATGGTTATCTCCCTGACCTGGTAATAGCTGTTTTTACCTCCTTTTGTTACCTTAAAATCATTAAGTACTGAGACCTATTCTTCTGCAGGGCAAGCATTGTGGCCAGGCTTAGATCACCAAATGGCTTAAACCTAAAATGGCTTCTCTTATGTTAAAAAACTTATGTATGGTTGTTTCTCCGGGGACCCCCTACCTTATCTGCTTAGACTTCTATTAAAATTATTATTTCACATTCATATATGTGTGCGTGCATATATATATATATATATATATATATATATATATATATATAAAATTTATTCAACTTCCTAACTGCACTGTGAGTTTTTGATAAATAGAACCATGACCACATTATCACTAAGGCTAAAGTTGTTATCTTCATGTTTTAAATCCACGTTTCAATATGGATTTGAAAAAATATATAGTCTTACCTCTTCTGTAAAAATTACTCTATTTTTCCAGATTATGCTGATTACACTATCCTACATAACATACTTTAACCAACGAAAATTGACAATAATTTAATGTGAGTAAACTGTGCTTTATAATCCAAGGTTTGATATATAGCTGGGCAATTAAGAGAGGCTGCTAGATAAGCTTGGCAAATAGATGCATAAATAGATGGGAAAAAAGGAAGGAATAAAAAGAAGAATGGAAAATAGACCAGGGCTAATTGACAATATACAAATAACAAAGGCAAAATCATGTTTGACAAAAGAATTCTGACCCACAGTCTCTTGAGCCATCAGTTCAGGGAGCCAAACCCCAACCTCTGTGGGATCAGGCCAGAACTTGGACTTAAGGTTTACTCCCTCTCCCAACACCTGACCCACCAGAGAAACATAAATATGCTTCCCAAACCAATGACATAAGATGCCTTGATTCTAGTTAGCCTGTTTCTAGCTTTGCTAAGAAACAACCTTCTACAATAGCATACCTGAAGCCATCCTTTTTTTCCATTATAAAGTTTTCATGCTCCCCTTCCTGCCTTTGAGTTTTTGCCAAGTGCAAGTGATGGTGTTGACTCACTTGCTATAGCAAAATCTGAATACAAAGACTTTGTTCCCATTTTTGTGATTTTTGCTTAATTTCATAGGGCTCTCTGTGACCCTAGTTCTGTCAGTGACAATTTGAAGAAATATCAGTCTAACAGAAAAATAATAATGAACTAAATTGCATTTTTAAAAAATCAAGACTCTTTACCTAATACAGAAGAGTTGGAAATACAAATATCTTTGAAATCCTCACTGTCTGTTATTATTATTTTCAATGTTCTTCACAATAAAGCAAATATAGTCCTAAAACCCTCTCCCACACTTTCTGCCTGCAACTAAAATGTTATTTTAAACTAAGAGACTCTTTCCTTCCAACTCAACCCATGAAATTCCTCCACTTCCCTCTCCCATAATTTTAATAACTCATGTGAAATTTCAGCCCTTTTTGATACAAATTTTCTGTGATAAGTTTTCCTGTTGTTTCCTTTTTCATACTTTGCTCAGGTTCTGAATCAAAAGACAATTTGTAAATAAAACTGGGGAAATCTGAGTAAGATGGGAATATCCTGGTTATGATATTCTATTATAGTTTTTAAAATAAACTTTATTTCTTAGAGTAATATTCACAGGAAAATTGAGTAGATGAAGGGATTTATCCTACATCCTCTGACCCCACACATGGATAGACATTATCTAAAGCTCCCACCAAAATGGTACCTTTGTTACCTACATTAACACATCATTTTCACTCAGAGTCCATAACTTACACTAATATTCACTCAGTGTTGTATATTCTATGGGTTTGGACTAATTTATAATGACATGTATCATACATTTATTATAGTATCATACAGAGTAGCTTCATGCCCGAAATTTCTTCTGTACACCATCTATTCACAACTCTCTTCCCACTAAACCTGGGAAACCACTGCTACTTTACTGTCTCCATAGACTGCCTTTTACAGAATGTCATATAATTTGAATCATGCAGTATATAGTCTTTTCAGATTGGCTTCTTTAACTTAGTTATACACATTTAAGTTTTCTCCATGTGTTTTCACTACTTGATACCTCATTTCTTTTTAACACTGGTTGATATTTAATGTACTATAGTTGATTTATCCATTCCCCTACTAAAAGACATCTTGATTGCTTCCAAGTTTTGGTAATTATGAATAAAACATCATAAGCACCCATGTACAGAATGAATAATTTTAGTTGACTTCATCCCAGGTTCTAAAGATCACCTTTGTTTCTTCTTAATGTTTACTAGTAATCCTTTAATAGTTCCTTTCAAATATTCCCGGAGGTTGAGGTAAAATGTATAATTTGTGGAATGCACCTCCCCCTCCCCTTTTAAATAGAAATGTCATGATACGCACAACTATTTCATCCTGGAAGAACTCAAACTGTTCATTATTATTTTTTTTTACATTTTATTGGAGTATAATTGCTTTACAATGTTGTGTTAGTTTCTGTTGTATAACAAAGTGAATCAGATATATATATATATATATATCCCCATATCTCCTCCCTCTTGCATCTCCCTCCCACTCTCCCTATCTCACCCCTCTAGGTGGTGGTCACAAAGCACAGAGCTGATCTCCCTATGCTATGTGGCTGCTTCCCACTAGCTATCTATTTTACATTTGGTAGTGCATATATGTTAAGGTAGATTAGTAATTTTCCAAGCCAGAAGTTACATTGTATATTTAGCTGGAATTTACCTACATGAGGAGACTTAAAATTGCTTGAAAAGTCCAGTTCCTCTCTTTTAAACACCTCATCTGTTCTGAGCTTCAGTCTTTCTCTGTGAAGGTTTTTCTCCTCCTTTCAAATCAAAGAAACTTTTCCTTGACAGTGTATCCAAGAGACAAATAGAGGTCAAGGTTTTCTTTTTTATGTTGACTATTAATAATACATCACCTCCAAGGACAACAGTGCTTATCCTTTTGATGCATATTATGGTTCCAAATCTCACTCTGGTTTTCTTGGCATTTTTTTTTCAAGACTTGATTTTAACCAATCCATGATATACTGTTAACTTTGTTTATTATTTATATTTTAAAATATATTTTGATGTCTTTGCTCATTAAAATATCAGAAGTACAGTTTTGTCTTATCTGTAGAGTTTTATCAGCACAATCACAATAACAATTTGCAATTTGGGGCCTGACAGATTCTGCAAAGTTTTTCCTCTCCATTCCAATTGTTCCTGAGAAGCCATTTATATTCTATGATTAGGTTTCTCTTACCTGTAAAAATGGAAATTGTAATGGGTTGAATGGTGACCCTCAAAATGATATCTCCATGTCCTAACTCCTATAATTGGAATCATACAGTATATAGTCTTTTCAGATTGTTTTGTTTCACTTTGTAATATACATTTATGATTCCTCCATGTCTTGTCACTGCTTGATAGCTCATTTCTTTTTAACAGTATAATATTTCATGCACTATAGTTTATTTATCCTTATAAGAAAAGGGAATGAAAAATTGATAAAGAAACATGGGAAAATTTGGAGAAGATGGCGTAAGAGTAAGACACGGAGATCACCTTCCTCCTCACAGATACATCAGAAATACATCTACATGTGGAACTTCTCCTATAGAACACCCACCGAATGCTGGCAGAAGACCTCAGACCTCCCAAAAGGCAAGAAACTCCCCACGTACCTGGGTAGGGCAAAAGAAAAAAGAATAAACAGAGACAAAAGAAGAGGGACGGGACTGCACCAGTGGGAGGGAGCTGTGAAGGAGGAAAGGTTCTCACACACTAGAAGCCCCTTCGCGGGCGGAGACTGCGGGTGGCGGAGGGGGAAGCTTCAGAGCCACGGAGGAGAGCACAGCAAAAGGGTGCGGAGGGCAAAGCGGAGAGATTCCACAGAGGATCGGTGCCGATCAGCACTCACCAACCTGAGAGGCTTGTCTGCTCACCCGCCGTGGTGGGCGGGGCTGGGAACTGAGCCTCGGGTGGATCCCAGGGAAAGGTCTGGAGTTGGCAGAGTGAAAACAGCCTGAAGGGGTTAGTGCACCACCGCTGGCCGGGAGGGAGTTCAGGAGAAGTCTGGAGATGTCAAAGAGGCAAGAGACCTTTTCTTCCCTCTTTACCTCCTGCTGCGCGAGGAGAGGGGTTTAAGCACGCCTCTTAAAGGAGCTCCAGAAACGGGCGCGGAGCTGCCTAAGAGACAAGAGACATTTTCTTGCCTCTTTGCTTCCTGGTGCGCGAGGAAAGGGAATTAAGGGCACCACATAAAGGAGCTCCAGAAACGGGCGCGAGCTACAGCTGTCGGCATGGACAACAGAGACGGGTGTGGGATGCTAGGGTTGCTACTGCCGCCACCAAGAGGCCTGTGTGCGAGCACAGGTCACTCTCCACAGCGGCCCTCCTGGGAGCCTGTGCAGCCCACCACTGCCAGGATCCCGGGATCCTGGGACTGCTTCCCCGGGAAAACGCGCGGTGCGCCTTGGGCCGGTACAGTGTCACGCCGGCCTCTGCTGCCACGGACTCGCCCCACAAACGTGCCGCCCCCCCCCCCGCCTGAGTGAGCCAGAGACCACGAATCAGCTGCTCCGTTTAAGCTGCTCCTTTGACCCCGCCCTGTCTGAGCGAAGGGCAGACGCCCTCGAAAGACCTGCACGCAGAGACAGGGCCAGGTCCAGGGCTGAGCCCCAGGAGCTGTGCGAACAAAGAGAGGGGGAGGTCCCTCCCAGCAGCCTCAGAAACAGCGGGTTAAAGCTCCACAGTCAGCTTGAAGTGCCCTGCATCTGTGGAAAACCTGAATAGACAGCGAAATATCCCAGGTTGAGGAGGTAGGCTTTGGGAGCAAGATATTATTTTCCCCTTTTTTCTTTTCGTGAGTGTGTATGTGGGTGCTGCTGTGTGAGATTTTGTCTGTGTAGCTTTGTTTTCACCATTTGTCCTGGGGTTAGACCGACCCCCTTTTTTTTTTTTTTTGGTTTTTTTTTTCTTTAATAGAAATTTTTCTTCTTAATAATTATTTTTTATTTTAATAACTGTATTTTACCCCAGTTTATTTTGTCTTCTCCCCTTTCTCTCTTCCTTTCTTCCCTCCTTTCTTTCCTATTTCCCTCCTTCCTTCCTTCCTTTATTCCGTCCTTCCTTCCTCCCTTCTTTTCTTCCTCCCTCCCTTCCTTTCTTCCTTCCTTCCCTCCCTTCCTCCTTCCTTCCTTCCTTTCTTGCCTTTCTATTTTTTTCTCCCTTTTATTTTGAGCCGTGTGGATTAAAGGCTCTTGGCACTCCAGCCAGGTGTCAAGGCTGTGTCTCTGAGGTGGGAGAACTAACCTCAGGACACTGGTCCACAGGAGACCTCTCAGCTCCACGTAATATCAAATGGTGAAAATCTCCCAGAGATCTCCATCTCAACATCAAGGACCAGCTTCACTCAAGGACCAGCAAGGAACAGTGCTAGAAACCCTATACCCAACAAAGAGCTAGACAGGTCTACAGCCCCATCCATTAGCAGAGAGGCTGCCTAGAATCATAGTAAGGCTACCGACATCCCCATACACACCACCAGACGTGAACCTGCCCGCCAGGGAGACGGGATCCAGCCTCATCCACCAGAACAGGGGCACTGGTCCCCCCAACCAGGAAACCTGCTCAACCCACTGAACCAACCTCAGCCACCAAAAATAGATAGAACTACAAACCTGCAGCCTGCAAATGGGGACCCCAAACACAGTAAGATAAGCAAAATGAGAAGACAGAAAAACACACAGCAGATGAAGGAGCAAGATAAAAACACACCAGACCTAACAAATGAAGAGGTAATAGCCAGTCTACCTGAAAGAGAATACAGAATAATGATGGTAAAGATGATTCAAAATCTTGGAAATAGAATAGACAAATTGCAAGAAACAGTTAACAAGGACCTAGAAGAAATAAAGAGGAAGCAAGTAATGATGAGCAACACAATAAATGAAATTAAAAATACTCTAGATGGGATCAGTAGCAGAATAACTGAGGCAGAAGGATGGATAAGTGACGTGGAAGATAAAATAGTGGAAATAACTACAGCAGAGCAGAAGAAAGAAAAAAGAATCAAAAGAACTGAGGACAGTCTCAGAGATCTCTGGGACAACATTAAACGCAACAACATTCAAATCATAGGGGTCCCAGAAGAAGAAGAGTAAAAGAAAGGGACTGAGAAAATATTTGAAGAGATTATAGTTGAAAACTTCCCTAATATAGGAAAGGAAATAGTCAATCAAGTCCAGGAAGCACAGAGAGTCCCATACAGGATAAACCCAAGGATAAACATGCCGAGACACTTAGTAATCAAACTGTCAAAAATCAAATACAAAAAAACATATTAAAAGCAGCAAGGGAAAAACAACAAATAACACACAAGGGAATCCCCATAAGGCTAACATCTGATCTTTCAGCAGAAACTCTACAAGCCAGCAGGGAGTGGCAGGACATATTTAAAGGGATGAAAGAAAAAAACCTACAAACAAGATTACTCTACCCAGGAAGGATCTCATTCAGATTTGATGGAGAAATTAAAAACTTTACAGACGAGCAAAAGCTGAGAGAGTTCAGCACCACCAAACCAGCTTTACAACAAATGCTAAAGGAACTTCTCTAAGCAAGAAACATAAGAGAAGGAAAAGACCTACAAGAACAACCCAAAACAATTAAGCAAATGGTAATAGGAAGGCACATATCAATAATTACCTTAAATGTAAATGGATTAAATGCTCCCACCAAAAGACACAGACTGGCTGAATGGATACAAAAACAGGACCCATATGTATTCTGTCTACAAGAAACCCACTTTAGACCTAGGGACACTTACAGGCTGAAAGTGAGGGGATGGAAAAAGATATTCCCTGCAAATGGAAATCAGAAAAAAGCTGGAGTAGCAGTTCACATATCAGACAAAATAGACTTTAAAATAAAAGCTATTACAATAGACAAAGAAGGACACTACATAATGATCAAGGGATCGATCCATGAAAAAGATATAACAATTGTAAATATTTATACACCCAACATAGGTGCACCTCAATACATAAGGCAAATTCTAACAGCCATAAAAGGGGAAATTGACAGTAACACAATCATAGTAGGGGACTTTAACACCCCACTGTCACCAATGGACAGATCATCCAAAATGAAAATAAATAAGGAAACAAGCTTTAAATGATATATTATACAAGATAGATTTACTTGATATTTATAGAAATTTCCATCCAAAAACAACAGAATACACATTTTTCTCAAGTGCCCATGGAACATTCTCCAGGATAGATCATATCTTGTGTAACAAATCTAGCCTTGGCAAATTTAAGAAAATTGAAATTATCAAGTATCTTTTCTGACCACAATGCTATGAGACTAGATATCAATTACAGGAAAAGATCTGTAAAAAATACAAACACATGGAGGCTAAACAATATGCTACTTAATAACGAAGTGATCACTGAAGAAATCAAAGAGGAAATCAAAAAGTACTTAGAAACAAATGACAATGGAGACACGACGACCCAAAACCTATGGAATACAGCAAAAGCAGTTCTAAGAGGGAAGTTTATAGTAATACAATCATACCTTAAGAAACAGGAAACATCTCGAATAAACAACCTAACTTTGCACCTAAAGCAATCAAAGAAGGAAGAACAAAAAACTGCCAATTTTTCAGAAGGAAAGAAATCATAAAGATCAGATCAGAAATAAGTGAAAAAGAAATGAAGGAAACAATAGCAAAGATCAATAAAAGTAAAAGCTCGTTCTTTGAGAAGATAAATAAAATTGATAAACCATTAGCCAGAATCATCAAGAAAAAAAGGGAGAAGACTCAAATCAATAGAATTAGAAATGAAAAAGGAGATGTAACAACTGACTCTGCAGAAATACAAAAGATTATTAGAGATTACTACAAGCAACACTATGCCAATAAAATGGACAACCTGGAAGAAATGGAAAAATTCTTAGAAATGCACAAGCTGCCGAGAATGAACCAGGAAGAAATAGAAAATATGAACAGACCAATCACAAGCACTGAAATTGAAACTGTGATTAAAAATCTTCCAACAAACAAATGCCCAGGACCAGATGGCTTCACAGGCGAATTCTATCAAACATTTAGAAAAGAGCTAACACCTATCCTTCTCAAACTCTTCCAAAAGATAGCAGAGGGAGGAACACTCCCAAACTCATTCTATGAGGCCACCATCACCCTGATACCAAAACCAGACAAAGACATCACAAAGAAAGAAAACTACAGGCCAATATCACTGATGAACATAGATGCAAAAATCCTCAACAAAAATACAAGCAAACAGAATCCAACAGCACATTAAAAAGATCATACACCATAATCGAGTGCGGTTTATTGCAGGAATGCAAGGATTCTTCAATATATGCTAATAAATCAACGTGATACACCATATCCACAAACTGAAGGAGAAAAAGAATATGATCATCTCAATAGATGCAGAGAAAGCTTTTGACAAAATTCAACACCCATTTATGATAAAAACCCTGTAGAAAGTAGACATAGAGGGAACTTTCCTCAGTATAATAAAGGCCATATATGACAACCCCACAGCCAGCATTGTTCTCAATGGTGAAAAACTGAAACCATTTCCACTAAGATCAGGAACAAGACAAGGTTGCCCTCTCTCACCTCTCTTATTCAACATAGTTTTGGAAGTTCTAGCCACAGCAATCAGAGAAAATAAAGAAATAAAAGGAATCCAAATTGGAAAAGAAGAAGTAAAGCTGTCACTGTTTGCAGATGACATCATACTATACATAGAGAATCCTAAGGATGCTACCAGAAAACTACTAGAACTAATCAATGAATGTGGTAAAGTAGCAGGATACAAAATTAATGCACAGAAATCTCTGGCATTCTTATACACTAATGATGAAAAATCTGAGAGTGAAATTAAGAAAACACTCCCATTTACCTTTGCAACAAAAAGAATAAAATATCTAGGAATAAACCTACCTAAGGAGACAAAAGACTTGTATGGAGAAAACTATAAGACACTGATGAAAGAATTTAAAGATGATACAAATAGATGGAGAGATATACCATGTTCTTGGATTGGAAGAATCAACATTGTGAAAATGACTCTACTACCCAAAGCAATCTACAGATTCAATGCAATCCCTATCAAATTACCACTGGCATTTTTTACAGAACTAGAACATAAAAATTCACAATTTGTATGGAAACACAAAAGACCCCGAATAGCCAAAGCAATCTTGAGAATGAAAAATGGAACTGGAGGAATCAGGCTCCCTGACTTCAGACTATACTACAAGGCCACAGTAACCAAGACAGTATGGTACTGGCACAAAAACAGAAATATAGATCAATGGAACAGGATAGAAAGCCCAGAGATAAACCCACACACATATGGTCACCTTATCTTTGATAAAGGAGGGAAGGAAACACAGTGGAGAAAAGACAGCCTCTTCAATAAGTGATGCTGGGAAAACTGGACAGCTACCTGTAGAAGTATGAAATTAGAACACCCCCTAACACCACACACAACAATAAACTCAAAATCAGTTAAAGACCTAAAGGTAAGGCCAGACACTATCAAACTCTTAGAGGAAAACATAGGCAGAACACTCTATGACATCAATCACAGCAAGATCCTTTTTGACCCATCTCCTAGAGAAATGGAAATAAAAACAAAAATAAACAAATCGGATCTAATGAAACTTAAAAGCTTTTGCACAGCAAAGGATACCATAAACAAGACCAAAAGACAACCCTCAGAATGGGAGAAAATATTTGCAAATGAAGCAACTGGCAAAGAATTAATATCCAAAATTTATAAGCAACTCAGGCAGCTCAATAACAAAAAAACAAACAACCCAATCCAAAAATTGGCAGAAGAACTAAATAGACATTTCTCCAAAGAAGATATACAGATTGCCAACAAACACATGAAAGAATGCCCAACATCATTAATCATTAGAGAAATGCAAATCAAAACTACAATGAGATACCATCTCACACCGGTCAGACTGGCCATCATCAAAAACTCTAGAAACAGTAAATGCTGGAGAGGGTGTGGAGAAAAGGGAACTGTCTTGCACTGCTGGTGGGAATGTAAAATGATACAGCCACTATTGGGAACAGTATGGAAGTTCCTTAAAAAACTAAAAATAGAACTACCATATGACCCAGCAATTCCACTACTGGGCATATACCCTGAGAAAACCATAATTCAAAAAGAGTCATGTACCAAAATGTTTATTGCAGCTCTATTTATGATAGCCAGGACATGGAAGCAACCTAAGTGTCCATCAACAGATGAATGGATAAGGAAGATGTGGCATATATATACAATGGAATATTACTCAGCCATAAAAAGAAATGAAACTGAGTTATTTGTAATGAGGTGGATAGACCTGGAGTCTGTCATACAGAGTGAAGTAAGGCAGAAGGATAAAAACAAATACCGTATGCTAAGACATATATATGGAATCTAAAAAAAAAAAAAATGTCATGAAGAGATTAGTGGTAGGATGGGAATAAAACACAGACCTACTAGAGCATGGACTTGAGGATATGGGGAGGGGAAAGGGTAAGCGGTGACGATGTGAGAGAGTGGCAGGGACATATACACACTACCAAATGTAAATTAGATAGCTAGTGGGAAGCTGCCGCATAGCACAGGGAGTTCACCTCTGTGCTTTGTGACCACCTAGAGGGGTGGGATAGGGATTGTGTGAGGGAGGGTGACACAAGAGGGAAGAGTTATGGGAACATATGTATATGTATAACTGATTTCAGTTTGTTGTAAAGGAGAAACTAACACACTATTGTAAAACAGTTATACTCAAATAAAGGTGTGAAAAAAAAAAAAAAAAAGAAACATGGGAAAGAAGGCCATGTGAAGATGGAGCAGAGATTGGAGTTATGCAAGAGCCACCAGAAACTGGAAGAGGCAATGAAGGATTCTTCTCTAAAGCCTTCATTGGGAGGGGTGGCCCTGCTGACACCTTGATGTTGGTCTTTTCACTTCCAGAAGTGTGAGAGAATAAATATCTATTGTTTGAAGTCACCAATTTTGTGGTAATTTGTTACAGAAGGCCTATGAAACTAATAAAGAAATATCACTTTTTGAGGAAAAAAAATTCTGATAACCCATTAATAATTTTAGCAGAGAATCTTGTACATATCTTTGAACATTAATTCACTTCCTCTTTCTTAGATTTCCCTTTGAAATATAATGGCATTGAATTCAGGCTAAATATTTTGTGTTTTTGGAGTCTACATTTTAAAAAGTTGGCTACCATACTAAGATGATACACATTCTTCAATTTCCTTATTATTGTCACCTTATCAAACAGTCAATGTTACTTACAATAAGATAGAATTAGAGAATCACATCTAGCCACAGCTATGTTTGACTTTGTCATTAAACTGACCCCTGACTTAATCAGGTCTCCATTCTTTCGCCTTGTGTGTCCTGCTGGTTTCTTTGTTCTGTCACCAGCCTGGGAAAATGTTTCATGCCTAGGTTCATTTGATTCAACTTCTCACACAAACAAAATGTCTACCATATATTTAGAGCCTGGTTTTCATGGTTTTATAGTCAAGAGAAAGGGAATATCAATGTCATAGAAGAATGAATAGGATTTTACCTTTCTCCAGAGAAATATACTTTACTTTGCTTGAAAGTGAGAGGCTGACTTAAGAAACCACCTATAATCAATTTCTAGTTTTCTACTTTATTAAAGAAAGCTCAAAAATATTTTTATTTAGTAGAAACCAATTGAACTTCTACAACTTTCAGACTGTAGACTCATTTAAATTTGAGATATCTTACCTTGAAATTTGCATTTAAGTGTCAATATTAAGACAGGTTTACCTTAATAAAATGACAACCTGATAGTACAGTAACTGTTTCCTAAATGTAATAATGTGAACCTCTCTGAATCAGATGAAATAAATGTTGGTCTATAAAAGCAGTAATCCATTCTCACTGCTTGCTTTATTGTAATGTAAAAAATTATTATCATTATGCTTACTAACCTGAACAAATAAACATTCATTGATCACATTTCTTTTTTGCTATGATTTTCACAATAATAAAGGTGTCTAAATTTTTCTTTTACATTATGTGTATGTTAAACATCTCAGATGGAAATGAGATGAACAATGTGATCAAAGTATTGAGGATAAAACTATTTAAGAAGAAATAACTTATATTACCAGAAAAGAACCTGTTTCTTTTCTGATATTCTTTTTATTTCCTTTTCTTTGTCACACCATGCATGCTCTCTGTCTCTCTCCTTTTCCTTCATCTTCCTTTCCCTTTTCCCTTCCATCCTTCATTCTTTTCTTCCTTCTTGCTGTCATTCTCCCATTCATCAAGTATGCATTGAGGATTGTCTATGTGTCACACATGAGAATCTGGGTCTATGACAGGTAACAAGACAAAGTCACTGACCTCATGAAGTTGACAAGTGAACTCTGTGGAGAGATTTTCCTCTACCCTTCTAGTTTCTCTGCCTAGTTTAAGAATTAATTGACATGAGATAGATTAAAAGGAGAAAATAAAACAGAAGTTTAATAACACGTATACATGAGAGAGACCCAGGAAAACTGAATAACTCAACAAAATGGCTGAAGGCCTCACCTTAAATACTATCTTCAGCTAAAGACAAAGAAGGATTTGGGGATGGGGGTTTGGGACTTCAAAGGGAAGGAAGGCAGTTGACATTGAGATGGAAAAGCAAATGTTTGCTGGGCCATGTAGAGACAATGGAACACAGAGTAGACTCTGACCTCTAGGCTCTCCTGAGTTTCCCTACCACATCTATCCCATATTCTTTGCATATCTCTCTGGTGATAGCTCTATACTGGGAACAGGTCATCTATGGAAATATTTTTAGGCAGTTAAGAGGAAGTTGAAATTTCTTCTTGAGTCTTTTGGACCTTGATTATATTCAACTCAATATAATCTGCATGCCAAAGAAACATTTTGGGGTGGCAAATTTTGCTCCCGTATACTTCTTTATGCAGCCAGAGTTTTGTACACAACCCCTAATTAGAAATCATTACCTGGTTGTCATTCTACAATTGCAGCAAATATTACATCTACAAATTAAACTCATTTTAAAATCTCTGACCCCTTATGGATTACTTTTGCTCCTATATTCTTTATATCTAGTCACCAAAACAAGTTTATTTTACCTCTATATTTCTTGAATTTTTGATTACTTCTTTCCTGGTCTCAATGTGGTTATTCTCCAAATTCCTCTTTATCTTGTCAATAAATGATCTCTCTATAATTTAAATTGTATCATATCTGAATACCTAATGAAAATATTAAGATGTTTTGACAAAAAATGCTGCCTGATATTCCAGTAAATAATGAATGTTGCTTGACATCAAGCCTTCAGCCACTGCAGCTTCCCCCGATGGTGTACCCTGAGGAGAATGCAAGATGGAGAAAAACAGAATACTAGTCCTAGATAGTTATGATGCGTATCTATGAAATAATTACAGTGAGTCCAAACTCTTGTATCTTCCCATACATAGAAAGGCACTAAAATCATTAACTTGAGATATCTGATTTTTGTGATTAGCAGTAATCTTTTGATGTTCAACTACATTTTGTTTTCCTTTTTTCAGCAAAAACTCCTATGTATCCTGGCTCCTCCTTTATCTTTCTGGAACAGTTCCTCAGAGCTACTTGAGAGGTTAATTCCTCGGCTATAGTCCTCAGCAAGGTCCCTGAATTAAACACAACTCTCCATTTTAGATTGTGTATTTTTTTTGAGTTGACAGTTTCAACAATGAAGAAGTGTCCCACAGCAGACTTCTCTCCTTTGCTTGAAGTCTATGAGGAACCAGAACTTTGGTACCAGCAGAGGCCTCTTTGCAGCCAGTAGAATAAACTGGCATTCTGAGCAGTCTTTTTGTCTACCTGTGCCAAATCGCAGGGAAATTTGACATAAGGGGTTTTAGCCCATAAGGCGCCTTTGTCGTCTTAATCTTTGTTTTGTCTGCCTGTACAATGAAGGACCTTTACTTTCTTAGACTATTTTGGGGGATAAACTTTCTAGATCTTGTGAAGACTGCATCCTTTGTACTCTCTTGTGGGGATGACTCTTGTGTCATTGTTTTGAGTCACTATTAAGATACTACTTATCAATAGCAAGATAATGGATACTTTAAATTGGAAAAAAAACATCTAATTTGTTAAACTTTTAGAGAGCTCTCATTGTTAACAGCTATTTTATTGACATCTATGAAAAAACTTGAAAGGTGGATAAATATATATATATATATATATATTATATACAAATATATATACATATATAAGTGTATATATACATATATATGTATATATGCTAACTTAAAACTTTCTTAGTTTAAAAAAACAAAACATAGCACCTTAGGAAGCTTTATTTACATATGAAAATATGCTCAACATCACTACTTATTAGAGAAATGCAAATCAAAACTACAATTAGGTATCACCTCACACCAGTCAGAATGGCCATTGGTAAAAAATCTACAAATAATAAATCCTGGAGAGGGTGTGGAGAAAAGGGAACCTTCCCACTCTGTTGGTGGGAATGTAAGTTGGTACAGCCACTATAGAGAACAGTGTGGAGGTTCCTTAAAAAACTGGAAATAGAGCTACCATATGACCCAACAATTCCACTACTGGACATGTATCCAGAGAAAACCATAATTGGAAAAGATACAGGCACCCCAATGTTCATTGCAGCACTATTTACAATAGCTAAGACTTGGAAACAACCTAAATGTCCATTGATGGATGAATGGACAAAGATGTGGTGCATATATACAATAGAATATTACTCAACCATAAAAGAGAATGAAATAACGTCATTTGGCGTGACATGGATGGACCTAGAGATAGTCATATTTAGTGAAGTAAGTCAGACAAAGAAACACAAATATATGATATATCTTATATGTGGAATCTGAAAAAAGATGGTACAAATGAACTTATTTACAAAACAGAAAGAGAGTTACAGATGTAGAAAACAAACTTATGGTTACCAAGGGGGAAAAGGGGGAAGGATAAATTTGGAGATTGGGATTGACCTATACACACTACTATACACAGAAAGTGCCCTACATACGAACCTTCAAGTAGTGAGCTTTTGAAGATGCAGACTTGCATTCCATCAGTCAGGCATGAGTGAAAATTGCTGCTTGCTCTTCATCTCTTATTGCTTATGATATTTCAGCTCTACCATCTCTCACCTCCTCTCCCTCCTCCAGTCAGTAACTCTTCTTGCCTGTTCACTCTATGCCAGCCCCTATATGCCAGCTGTTGTACTGTACTACTGTACTTTTCAAGCTACTGTACTGTAAGATTTTAAATGTTTTCTTTTTTTGTGTTTTTTAATATATTATTTGTGTGAAAAGTATTACAAACCTGTTACAGTATGATATTATGTAGCTGATTGTGTTATCTGGGTACCTAGACTAATTTTGTTGGATTTAAGAATAAATTGGACTTAAAACACACTCTCAGAATGGAACTTGTTCATATGTAGGGGACTTACTGTATAAAATAAACTAATGGGGACCTACTGTATAGCAAAGGAAACCCTACTCAATACTTTGTAATGACCCATATGAGAAAAGAATCTAAAAAAAAAATCACACATGTCAGGTGGTGTGGAGAAAAAGAAAAAGAGTGGATATAAATATATATGTATAACTGATTCACTTTGCTGTACAGCAGAAACTAGCACAACATTGTAAATCAACTATACTCCTATAAAAATTAATTTAAAAATAATAAATTTGAAAAGCATCTAATTTGGTAAATTTTTAGAGAGCTCTCATTATAAATAGCTATTTTATTGGCATCTATGTAAAAACTTAAAAGGTGGATAAAAATGTATTATATATAAATATATAAAAATGTATATATAAATATATATTTATGTATATAGTATATATACAAATGTATATATACATATATATGTATTATATGCTAACTTTAAAACTTTCTTAGCTTAAAAAAACACAAAAATATACTTTAGGAAGCCTTATTTGTGGTAGCATGTTTATTTCAATGGGTCTTACACATGGTAATAAAAACATTAGTTTAATTAATATTAATTAGGTTGATTAAGATCAAATAAGAAAAAACTGAGGGGAAAGTCTAGAGAATTCTTCCCAAAAAAGTAGAAAGTTAATGGGACTTGTCCCAACAGCATAGAAATCATCAGATGATAGTTAAGAAATGGGATAGATAAAAAGGGCATCAATGGGATTAAAATGAAGGGTTGTTATTATTACTATTTTTTTTTGTGGTACGTGGACTTCTCACTGTTGTGGTCTCTCCCATTGTGGAGCGCAGGCTCCGGACATGCAGCCTCAGTGCGCATGGCTCACGGGCCTAGCCACTCCACGGCATGTGGGATCTTCCTGGACCAGGGCACGAACCCGTGTCCCCTGCATTAGCAGGCAAACTCTCAAC
Source organism: Kogia breviceps (assembly GCF_026419965.1). Lineage (NCBI taxonomy): Eukaryota > Metazoa > Chordata > Mammalia > Artiodactyla > Physeteridae > Kogia > Kogia breviceps. Next base: position 31,659,645 of record NC_081324.1, read on the forward strand.
CACAGCACCAGCAGGGAAGCCCAATATGAAGTGTTTTGATAAAACACTACCTAAGGTTGCATAGATAGGCCAAAGAGAGTCCCTACTCGTCCCCAACATTAGAGGGCCTCAAACAAATCTGCTCTATTGCTGCAGTTATCTATCTATCTATCTATCTATCTATCTATCTATCTATCTATCATCTATCATCTATCTATCTATCTATCTATCTATCTATCTACATATGACTGAAGAAAGTTACACTAACATACCCAATCAATAGTTGTTTGGGGCAACCGTTAGACCAATTAATCAAGTTAAAAGATTGACAAAAGTGCCCGAGTCACTTAAATTGATCAGAGGATAAAAAGAAACATTTCTGGACTCCTTGTAATAGCAAGACTGGTTGGTAGTGTTGTAACAGAAGCTAAAGCTTGAAAATGCATATATATGCAGTCTAGAAAAATGGTACAGATGAACATATTTGCAGGGTAGGAATAGAAATGCAGAACTAGAAAACAGACGTGTGGACACAGTGGGGGAAGGGGAGGGTGAGATGAATTGGGAGATTAGGTTTGACATAAATACCCTACCATAAGCAAAATAGATAGCTAGTGAGAACCTGCTGTATAGCACAGGGATCTCAGCTCTGTGCTCTGTGATAAACTAGATGTGTGGGATCGTGGGGAGAGAGATACAAGAGGGAGGGGATATATGTATACATATAGCTGATTCACTTCACTGTATAGCAGAAACTAACACAACATTGTAAAGCAATTATACTCCAATAAAAAATGTTAAAAATGTTGATAGAATTGAGAGAAAAGTTTATAAATGTTGGTATATTTAAATGAACTTTATATAAGATGGTTACAAAACTTTTGTTTATTTATACTATAGGATAGACATTATATCTCACTGGGAATGCTTCCCTTACGTGGCATTATAAGATAGGGCATAGAAATCTGCCTCCCAGGCAATATTAATTAAACATATGAAAGAAAGTCAATAAGTTTACCTAAGCTCACACAATATGAAATAAAAACTGGGAACTAATATTCAGGGGTTAATAAAAACAATAATGGAGGTTCCCTCCACCCACTCCCTCCATCCCCGGTTTAACTTTTACCTTCAAAAGAGGGACTTTGCTGAATGCTTTGGGCAAACTTTTTAAGACATGATAAATTGAACCCTAAAGTTCTAGAACATTGAACTCTTGATTTTCAGTTTTTATGAAAGTCTTCTCACTGATATTAAAAAGTAAATTAAAAAAAAATAGTTGGGCAAATCAATATTTTAATATCATTTAGGTGACAGGTCAGTTCTTTGGAGAATTAAAAGCAACAGTCCTTGTTTTGCAAATCTCTACAAATCAAAAATGTAAGCACAGCCCACAATAACCTGAGACTGAACTTAATTAGCTCCATCAGTTAGAACCTGAAAGCAAAGGGGAAAAAAAGTGGGGTAAAGGCTTGTTTAAACTCCAACTGCTGGAAAGGCTCTCTCACTCAAAATCTAATTCGCAGCCTACTTTAAGGATTTATCAAGGACAAAAACAAATCTTAAAAGTCTTTTTCATAAAGAGTAAAGCCTTAATCATCTGAGCAAACAAATTTAACTTATTCCAATTATTATTTATAAACTAGTAAGTTTACGTTGTAATACCTGATTCATGACAATGTTTTAAAGTGAAACTGTGAGATCACTAGTTATGTCTGTCTATATGTCTATGTGTATGTTACACACATGAAATGCTTCTAACTCAGAATAGTATTAGCAAAATTAAATTATAAAAGTGCTCTAATTGACTTAAAAGTACTGGCCAGAATAAATTTCAAGTTCATGTGATCTAGGAAATATTCAGCATTAAATTAGTATCTGATATTAAACTAGCTTAAGCTTGATGATTAAATCAATACAGGCATGTATTACTTTTATTATACCTAGGTTTTCTGAAAGTCAATGAGTTCATTTTATTTCTACTGAAGAGTTTGTCACCAAGAAAAATTAACTTGGTATGAAGAAATTTTCATGAGTTATAAAATAGAGGTAAAATGAGATAAGAGTTTTCAAGTGAACACTTTAAGAATCATTACATTTGGGACATGTCTATCTAAAATAATTCCTCCAGATTTTGGTAACTTGAAACTTTAGAGTTTTGCTAAGTTAAGTTAAATTATGGAATTCATTGAATATCCAGATCATTTCAAGTAAGATAAAATACTGGAATATTAAATGCTTCTTTTATCTTCTTATGAGAAGGAAACTAAAGATATTTGGGTTTATTAGACACATGTATTGTACCACATTGAGGAAAGAAATTGTACTATGAAAAGATGTATGTTTCTAGAGGTGATGGAATGATCTTAAGTTTGCCAGTCAGGAAATGCTGGTATGACAAACAGTTCCAATGACTTGTTGGTTGGTTTTCACTAGAGTTTAAGGTTTTTGAAGGTTAAATTGTGATATGTGCAATTACTAGAATTAATAAGGGAAACATTCCAGTATGCAAGGAAAGTAGAATGTGAGTTTTAAGTAAAAGAAGGTATGAGGAATGGAAATGCATTTTGTTAAAGGAAAAGAAAGTGATTTTGTTCTAGAGCTGGTTGTTTCTAGATGAAAAAGAAAATAAGAGATAAACTAATATAGATACAGAAAATTACAGAAAGCTGTGGAAAGTGGGTCCTAAAAAAAGAGTTTTATGCATAGTCAGGCTAGGAATGGAATGAATTTAATTAGGTAAATGAAGTTTGTTATTGAGGGTGGACTAATGTAACACTGGTGTTTGGTTTTCCCTATGTTAAGACAACAAATTTTCTGAGAATATTAAGCTACTTTCAGTAGCAGATTTTGAGTTTCTTAGCCTTCTAAATGATGTGTGTTTGTCCTAAAAATATTTTATTGTCATTTTTATTGGATAAGTATTATTTCACAGTGACCTATAAACTTATTTAACCAAGTGTTTTAAAATCTTTTGATATCTTTGACAACCATCGCCAAGTCAAATTCTAAAATTCATTTGACCTCTAGCTAACTTAAGGATGCTTCAAAGGGCTCCTGCAACATCCCAAAGAGTGATATTAAATTAGTTTATTTGCTATCTTAAAGTACATGAGAAACGATGTCAAACAAGTTATAATAAAACATTAAGTTATATTATATGAATAAATATCATTAATATTGTCACTACAAAATTTTTATGGAATTCCTAAAAATCTGGTGTGTCATAGTATAATGTTATCAGTCATAACTATAATATTATCTTACAATTTTTATGTCATATAAATAACTAAGCTTATTATCAGTTACTTTGTAATCAGATCTTTGACTGTGTCATTTTAAGTCTTTTGTCATTTATAGACAATCATTGTTTTGCTTTGATGCTTTTATAAGATGAAGATCTTCAAGAAGATTCATAAAAGGACATATTTTGACAAACGTAAGTTTCTGATGACTTTTAGATCATACCACTGAACTGGAAAACGTTTTTGATTATTCTAACTATGACCTACAATAAGTTGATATAGTACACTTTTGCAAACAAAAATGAAACATTTATCTTTTTCTGTCTACTTGATCCCTCCAGAATTAGACTTCTCCAGCTGGCTCCCCTTTGGACTTGATGACTTATTGCAACTAGATTACAACTAGTTATAGTAATCATTGTTTTAATATGTTCTGTCTTATTTTTTTTCAAATTATTTATGCCTGTGTTTCTCTCTGCTGTACTATGATTTTATTAATGTTATTATCTATATTACTTGTATCCTCTCTATTTAATAAAATTGTTGTCTCTTGCATTACTTAGTGTGTAACCAGGTCTCTGATAATATTAACAGTGGCTAATCATCTTAAGGTAGTCATCATATATATAACTCTACACAGAATAATTGTAATAGTTCAACTCTAAATATGGGAAGAAGCAACAATGGAGAACAATTTCTGTGTCATCATAGACTAGTAAGACAGGTGATCCAGAGAATTGTAGGTTATCAATAGGGCCTAATCCAAAAATTAGCACATTAAGTGGCCTATGAACAGAATCCTCTCCTGATCTAGGAAAGTGACTTCCTAGTGCCAAGGAACAAATGGGTCATGAAATGTCTCAGTAAACTTGGTCAAATTTATGATCAAGAGGAGATTCTGTGGACAAAGAAAACTTTGCCTGTCATTCCAGTAAACAACAAATGTCCACTGAAGCTGCCCCCAAAAATGCACCCTGAGGAGAATTCAGGATAGAGGAACAGGATACTGGCCCTAGATAGTTAAGATGCATATCTAAGGAATAATTTCAAAGTGCCCAGCATCTTGCATTTTTGCCAAGCATGGAAAAATACTAAAATCATTAACTTGAGATGTCTGTTTTTTGTGATTAGCAGTAATCTATTGATGTTAAACTACATGTGTTTTTTTTTTTCCAGCAAAAATTCCTATATGTCTTGGCTGCTCCCTTACCTCTTTGGAACCGTTTCTCAAAGCTATCTGAGAGACATATCCCCAGGCTATAGTCTTGAGTAAGGTCTCCAAATAAAACATAACTCTCAACTTTTAGGTTATTCATTTTTTCCAGCTGACAGCCTCTACAATGAAATAAGCAAGATAATTTTTGGCAGAAATGGAAAAATCGAAATAAATAGAAAGATGTGTTATACTCAGTATTGGAATATCAATATTGGAATGCTTAATATTACAAACATGTTAGTTTTCCCAAAATGGATCTGTACATTTTAACCATTTCTAATTCAAATCTAAGCTTTCTCCCTTCAATTTAACTAAATATTTCTAAAACATTTTTGGAAATACTGTAGGTCACCAAGAACCTAGTCAATTTTGAAAAATCTATCGTAAAGATACATTAAATAAAACCATATAGTATTGATGCAAAGGTAGACATACTGACCAATAAAACTGAATAGAAAGTTCAGAAAGTGATCAGCATATATATGACTGCCTTATTTATGGTGACAGTGGTATCACTATAGAGAAGTGGGGAAAGAATGGTCTTTTCAATAAACAGTGAAACAATTGACTACAGTTTCTTCATACATCCAAATATTAGTGTGAATAAGTTTGGAATGCCATTACAGTTATTCTAAAGAAAAGTTTCACTGGGTCTGGTAATAAAAATTCAAGATTGAAAAGGCTTACTAATAACTATTGATTTTCTTTTAATTCTTGATGACTAATAAAGATAGAAGTCATAGACAGAAACAAGGAAATAGGAGAATTGCATATTTGAGGTAGAGGTACACAAGTTAGGTTTTGGATATTTATTTAAACTCATCATTAGCAGTGAGTGTGTTCTGCTACTCATTGCAAAAACCACCAATATCAACACAAAACAAAAAACTAGGTGGATGAATTCCAGGAAAATTTACTATCTGAAAATCCCTGCTTATTTCACAGACTTATAGAATATATTCATTTTTGCATACTCTTTAATATAAATGTGCCTAAATCTGCAAGAAACAATAAATTTATTTGGAATTGACCTACTAATTGTGTGTAGAGTGACACAGAAGATGGATTGTTAAGGGCAAATATCTTTATTGCGTTTCAAAACTTCCTTTTCTTGGTTCTCCATTTCCAATGTTTAACACTATATAATATTCTGCCACTTAGTTTTTTTACTAAGCCTAGGAATGCAAATGCTGCTCAGTACATCATAGGACTTTAGGAATCATAAAAGCAATAAATTAAATTTTACATGAGGCTGTGAATAACTTAAAAAATACCTGGAGTGAGCATTTGCATTTATTTTCTGCAAACCAGCTCAGGCCAGCCATTCTCCTGTGTCCTGTGTCTCTATGAGTTGTTCAGAGAACAAAGAATACTTTTCATTCCTATGATGATGCTTCAAAGTCTTTAAAACAACACAAGAATCATGTTATTTTACATACATAGCAAAGCCTTACAACAGGAAGATGACAAACAGAAGAGTTCTATCTCCTTGGTACATCATATCAAAAATCTGCTAACTCAAATAAATATGTTCTCTGTTTTTTTTTTTTTCCAGGTAATGTCAAAAGCATGGGCATTTTAGCGGAGCACTGTCATAATATATTTTAAAACAATATGTTAGAGTTTATCTCTTCATCAAAACATAGTTTGGCAATCTCAGGGATAATTTAATTGTCTTTATTAGCAATACCATAAATGAATCTTTTGTGTGACACTGATGAAGCTGCAATCACTGAAGAAAAATAACCTACTGATAGACTTAGTTGCTGTATTTTAAATTCTTAAGGAGTCTCCAAAACCAGGAAGTTGTCTTTGTCTGAAAAGACAGGGGTAAAATAATCTTGCTCTTCTTAATATCATCCTCACACATTAATCAATAATACAAGCCAACCAAATTTTACATGGAAGAAAAATTACCTTCTTCATGAACTTGACAATTGATAAAAATATAAAATGTCAGAAATGAAAAGGGTTTTAGAAGTCCTTTACTTTAACCTTATTATTTGCTATTTGGAAGGCAGCATAGTTAAGTGTCATGATTATAATTATCATCTGAGTGATCTTGGACTGATGAGAAAACATATCTAAATTTATTGTCATCATCTCTATATTATAATTATCCACAGCTTAGTATCCTAAGTGTGTAAAGAATGCTTGTAAATGAGTAAGAAAAAGTAAATGTTTTAATAGAAAAAAAACCCCAGGGGTATGAGGTAGCAATTCACAGAACAGAGAATCTGCAATTCTAATATGCATTTGAAAAGATGTTTATTCTCACTAGTAACCAGAGAAATCAAAATAAAATGACAATGAGATGTACTTCATATCATCAGATTAGCCAAAACAAACAAAATAAAAGAACCAATCAGTATTAGACATTGGTCAAAAGGTACTGCAAAACAGTGGTTTTCCAACTTTTTGAGACTTCCAATTGCTCCAGAGAGCAATATGGCTATATACAGTAAAAGTGAACATTAAAATGCCATATGACCAAAAATGTTCACTTCTAGGTATATTCCCAAAGGGAATTCTTGCAAATATATGCAAGTGGTTATATAACGGAATGTTCATTGTAGCAGTGTTCTCAGTAGCAACTGTTCTATATCAGATAAAATGGAAGAACTAGATTTATTTTTGTTGACATGTTTAAATCTAAAAGTAAATTATTCATAGGAAAAGTTAAGTTGCATAAGGAAGAAAATATCATTTGCTTAAGTAAAACTTTAATGTACAGAAATAATATGTTATTTATGTAAATTTGTAATAAAACTAAAAATATGGGCTGATGTTGTAAAAGTTAATAATGAGAAACCTCAATTAAAATAGAGTTGGGATGGCTTCCCTGGTGGCACAGTAGTTGAGAGTCTGCCTGCCGATGCAGGGGACGTGGGTTCATGCCCCAGTCCAGGAAGATCCCACATGCCACGGAGCGGCTGAGTCCATGAGCCATGGCTGCTGAGCCTGTGCATCCAGAGCCTGTGCTCCACAATGGGAGAGGCCACAACAGTGAGAGGCCTGCATATCACAAAAACATAAAAATAAAATAGAGTTAGGAGACAAGAAGGAGGGGATCTCACATTCTAGGATGTTAGCAGAGCCCACCAGGAGGAAGAAAGACTTCCACTGCTACTCTGGCCAATAAGAGATTTTCACAACCTAGCAAATGAAAAGCCACTATACTTCAAACTCTCAAGTTATCCAATGAAGTCTTTGTTTACTATAGCCCTCCCAACTTCTTTTTCCCCTCTTTAAAAGAGTTCTCCTCTATTTGCTGTGGGGAGACTTGCACGTGGTTCATAATGGTTGCAGATCTAAACATCAATTCTTTGTTGATTCCAAATAAACCAATCTTTGCTGGAGAAATAACTGGCAGTGTACTTGTTTTAGATCAATGATATCAAAATAAATTCATTCTTATGCTACTGGGAAGGACAAAATGTGACTGAGACGTAGAATGAGGGGACTTTAACATTATTTGTTATGCATTTTTTCCTCCAAATTATACAATTCATTGAGGCTGTTTTTAAAAAAGCATGAGGGTATATTTATTAGGGAGAGCAAAATTATGAAGCTACTTACATAAGATTAAAAAAAAGTTTTCATTGAGATCAATCAAGATGGTGGAGTAGGAGCATGTGGAACTCACAAACCAGCATGAACACATCAAACATTCAACTACATGTGGAATAATTCTCACTGAAAACTAACTGGAAACTGGCAGAAATACTCTTATACAAAACAAGGATGTAAGAAAAATCCACATGAAATTGGGTAGGAAGGGAAGAGAGTGAGGAGTCAGTACCTGTGCCCCTGGGAGGGAACTCAGAGGAAAAGGGAGATTACATGGGCAGAGATCCTCCCTAGGGTGTGAGTGGCTCAAACCATATGTTGGATGCTCCAGTCCTGGGGTGTGACACAGGGAAGACAAGCACATTTGGCAGGTTGTATGACCAGTGAGACTAACAGGAGGGTTGTAAAAAGCCCATACTCTGCTCATGAGGAATACACCTGTGCTGACTTGTTCCTGAAGCAGGGCAAAGAGAGAAAATTGAAAACTGCTCAAGTGGTCACCCCATTTCCCACAACTGCTCCAGCACATGCCCCAGCCTGAGCCAAGAAAAAGCACTAAGCACACTTATCTCATATTACAGGTCCACACTGGGACAAGGGCTGGCACAACTGAACAAGATGTTGGCAGTGAGACACAGAGGCAGCTTAGACCCAAAATAGCATGTAAGCAGGTGGCATGACAGCATTACTTCCCCCACAGTAGGGAGCACCTCAAAAGTAGTCCCAATCTCTGATGTTGTCCAGATCATCACAACCTGTGTCTTGACACACACTGAGAAGCCACACATGGCCTGCTTACCCTGTCACAAATCTCCACATGAGGAGGAGAGCTGCAGAGGCCAAAGAGATGGACAAGTTGGGAGGGATGAAGGAGGCTTGGACCTGAAGTGGCATCTGAGTGGGGTCATTACTGATGCTTACACTGGCAGAGAATCAGAAGCAGCCTGTACCTCTGTATGTGGCTGGGCTGCCACAGCCTTTGGCCAATCACATGCCAGGCACCTCATGCTCTAGCACCACACCACTCTAGGACAAGGCCATATGTGTTGGGAGAAGGGAGAGTACAAACTTAAAGGAAACAGAGCAAGCTTGGATCCATCTCTCAGGGCTTCTTCTCCTACAATTTGGGAGCACCCTCCCAACTTCCAATAAGGCAATAACAGACACTGAGCATAAGGGAAGCCCTGCTTCACATCTGGCACTGGCTCTAGCTGCTTCATCTCCAGGGACACTTTCTACCAAGGTGATAGCTGTCAGCATACCATGAGGAAAGATGTGACTTGTGTTCATGTCAAATCTAGCTCTTCCAAAAAACTGACTGGGCAAATGCAGACTATATAGTGATGCTCCCACAGAAGAACACTCTTTCAAGACAGCAATAGTAATTGTTTCACCTAATTTCATAGAGTCAGAGGAAGTTAAACAAAATGGGAAGATGGAGAAACTGGTCTCAGTTGAAAGGGCAAGAGAAAAATCCCTGAAAAAAATAAATAATAAAACAGAAATTAAAACAAATTATCAGGTAAAGAATTCAAAGCCCTAGAAATAAGAATGCTAACTACATTAGGGAAAAGAGTAAACAAACTCAGTGAAAATTTTAACAACAAAATAGAAAATATTAAAAAAAGAGTCAGAACTGAAGAATATAATAACTGAAATGAAAAACACATTAGAAGGAATTAATATCAGACTAGGTGATACAAAAGAATGCATAAGAGATCTGGAAGGTAGAATAATGGAAATCACTCAATTAGAACAGCAAAGAGAAAAACAAATTAAAAACATGAGAAAAATTTAAGAGAAATCTGGAATAATATCAAGCATACCAATTTCATTATAGAGGTCACAGAAGGAGAAGAGAGAGAGAAGGGAGTTGAAAATGTATTTGATGAAATTATGGCTGAAAAATTCTGAAAGCTGAAGAAGGAAAGAGATGTCAAGGTACAGGAAGAAAATAGGATCACAATGAGATGATCCCAAACAGGCCTACTCCATGACATATCATAAGTAAAATGACAAAAGTAAAATAATTCTAAAGGCAGAAAAAGAAAAATAAAGAATCATGTAAAAGGGAACCCCCCCACTTCACACAAGACTATCAACTGATTTCTCTGCAGAAAATTTTCAGTCCAGAAGTGAGTGTTATAATATATTGAAATACTGAAAGGGAAAAGCCTGCAACCTATGATAGTTGACCCAGCATGATTACCATTTAAAACTGAAGGAAAGGTAAATTACTCAGATAAGCAAAAACTAAGAGTTCATCAATACTAAAGCTACCCTAAAAAGAATGTTAAAGGGTCTTTTCTAAGTGGATATGACAAAAATTAAAAATCTATATGAAAAGAAAACTCCCACTAGGAAAGAAAATATATAAGAGCTAAGGATCAACCACTTAAATAAGCTAGTAGGAAGATGAAAAAATATAAAGCATTTATTATATAACATATGTAAAGGGATAAATATGAAAATGAAGATGTAAAATATGACATCAAAATAACAACATATAGGGGAAGGGAGTAAAAATATACACCTTTTAAACTTAAATGACTACAGTTTAAAACAAGTAGATATGGATGTAGATCAACATATATGAACCCCATGGAAATTAAAAATCAACAACTTAAAATAGATAGAAAAAACTAGAGAGAAACAAACACAAACATCATATTAAAGAAAATCATCAAACCACAAAGGAATGAACAAAAAGAAGAAGAAATAAACAGAGAACTATAAAAACATCTAGAAAAAATAATAAAATAGTAATATGTACATACCTATCAATAATTACTTTATATTTCAATGGCCTTAATACTTCAATCAACAGATGTAGGGTAACTGACTGGATAAAAAAACAAGACCTATCTATATGTTGCCTACAAGACACCCACTTCAGAGCTAAAGACACACAGACTGATAATTAGGTGATGGAAAAATTTATTTCTTGCAAATGGGAATGACAAGAAAGCAGAGGTAGTAATACTCATATGAGACAAAAATGACTTAAAAAAAAAAAGGCTAAGGCTTCCCTGGTGGTGCAGTGGTTGAGAATCTGCATGCCAATGCAGAGAACATGGGTTTGAGCCCTGGTCTGGGAAGATCCCACATGCTGCAGAGCAACTGGGCCTGTGAGCCACAGCTACTGAGTCTGCACATCTGGAGCCTGTGCCCCACAACAAGAGAGGCCATGAGAGTGAGAGGCCAGCGCACCGTGATGAAGAGTGGCCCCCACTCGCTGCAACTAGAGAAAGCCCTTGCACAGAAATGAAGACCCAAAACTGCCAAAAATAAATAAATAAATTTATAAAAACGAAAAAACATCAAAGTCTATTACAAAAGACAAAAAAAAAAAAGGCATTATAGGGACTTGCCTGGTGGCGCAGTGGTTGAGAGTCCGCATGCCATGCAGGGGACATGGATTCGAGCCCTGGTCCAGGAATATCCCACATGCCATGGAGCAACTAAGCCCATATGTCACAACTACTAAGCCTGTGCTCTGGAGCCCATGAGCCACAACTACTGAGCTCATGTGCCACAACTACTGAAGCCTGGGTGCCTAGTGCTCTGCAACAAGAGAAGCCACCTCAATGGGAAGCCTGCACACTACAATGAAGAGTAACCCTCACTCACCACAACTAGAGAAAGCCCATGTACAGCAATGCAGACCCAACACAGCCAAAGATAAAATTAAAAAATGAATTTAAAAACGACATTATATAATTATAAAAGGATCAATACAAGAAGAAAATATTATAACACTTATTAATATATATGCAACAAATACAGAAAACCTAAATATATAAAGCAACTATTATCAGTCATAAATGGACAAATTGACAACAGTAAAATAATAGTAGGAGACTTTAACCCTCCCATCAATGGACAGAAGATCAAGAAGGCAACAGAATATAAATATCAATAAGACAATATCGATAAGGCAATGTCAATATCAATATTAAATGACACAGTAGACGAGTTGGACTTTAAATAGATGTTCCATTGAAGAGCAGCAAAATATACATTCTTTTTAACTGCATATGGAACTTTCTTCAGGATAGATCACATACTAGGCCACAAAACAAGTCTCAACAAATTTAAGAGGATAGAAATTATATCAAGGATTTTTTTCAACCACAACAGTATGAAACCAGAAATCAATTACAGAAAGAAAAATGGGAAAAGCTCAAACATGTGGAGACTAAACAACATACTACTTAAAAACCAGTGGGTAAACGAATCAGTGAAAGAGGAAATCAGAAAATATCTCAAATGAAAATGAAAATACAACTTTCCAAACCATCCTTATGAGCTGCAGCAAAAGCAGTTCTAAGAGGGAAGTTTATAGTAATACAGACCTACCTCAAGAAACAAGAAAAATCTCAAATCTACAACCTAAACCACTAATTAAAGGAATTAGAAAAAGAATAACAAAACCTAAGATGTGTTATACATATACAATGGAATATTATCTAGCCATATAAAAATGAAATGCTGCCATTTGCAACAGTGCAGATGGACCTAGAGAGAATTATGCATAGTGAAATAAGTCACACAAAGAAAAATACTGTATGATATCACTTATATAAAAGTGATTAGTGGTTATCTAAAAAAATATATATATATGTATATATAAAACAAAACAGAAATAGACACAAAATAGAGAACAAACTAGTGGTTACCAGTGAGGAGAGGGAAGGGAGAAGCAGTGAGATAGGGATATGAGTTTAAGAAACACAAACAACTATGTATAAAATAAATAAGCAATAAGATATATTGTACAGCACAGGGAAATATAGCCATTGTTTTGAAATAACTTTAAATGGAATATAATCTCTCTATGTATATTGAATAACTATGCTGTATACCTGAAACTAATATAATGTTGTAAGTCAACTATATTTCAATTAAATAAATAAAACAAATAAAATCTTTCCATTATAAAAATTTCAAATATACACCAAAGTACATAGAGTAGTCATGTAGCCTTCAGCCCAGATTGAACAATTGTGGAGTCCTGGTTAATTTGTTATATCTATACTCCCACTCCCCTCTCTGTATTATTTAAAGAAAATCTCAGGCATCATCTCAAGTAGTACATTATTTCATTTAAAATTTAAGATATTGAAACAAGAAGGCAGAAGACTAGGAGGACGTGGAGTTCATCTCTCTCCTTGGATGCACTAGGAATACATCTACATATGCAACAGTTCTCACAGAACATAGGCTGAACACTAACAGAAGACCTTGGACACCAGAAAGGACAATAAAGATCCCTGCATAACAGGGTAGGATGAAAAACAGAAGGGAGAAGGAGGAGAAGAAGCAGGAAGGGAACTGTACCCCAGGGCAGGGGAGCTGAAGCAGAGGAGAGATTCCCAAATTCAGGGAAACCCCCTCTCTGATGGGGAATTGATGGGACAGAAGGGAAGCATTTGAGCCTGTTGGAAGAGGGTGAAGTGGTTGATCTGTGGCAGATGGGACAGAATGAGAAATACATAGATGGTCCATATCATGGCCCTATGTATCCAGGTCTGGGACGTGTGTTCACAGGTGTGCAAGGGGCTGGGAGCTGGAGCATGGGAACTGAAGAACAGGCCCAGAGCAAGAACTGCTGTTGGCTGTGGAGAGATGGACTGAGGGGATGGGAGTGAGGAAATCCGCAGCAGGGAATGCCTAGGGAGGAAGACCAGACTGCCATGGAAGCAGGGAGCTACTGCTGAGTCACACGCAGGGGGAGGAGCCACTATTGTAGTCTCTTTCTGCCCACATGCTGGTGCCTGCTGATGGACAATAAAAGAAGCCCTCTCAGGGCTGGCTCTCGTGTGCTGGCTGCTGAGCAATAAAAAAAAAAAAAAAAAAACCCTCAAGGCTGGCCCTCATGTGTTTTATGCTGAGTACAAGAAAAGGCCCTCAGTAGGGCCATATCTCTTGTGTCCTTGGCCACTGGCTTCCCTGCACATTTGGTGTCATTGGAGATCCTGCAATCCAAGGAGTCATACCACCTCTGTGCCCTGTATTCACTGGGGCAGACCAAAGAGCTCCAAGGCAGACTCAGAACCAGACTCCTGTGGGTGGACAACATGCAGAGGTGAGGATAAAACCAAAGCTGAACCCCAGGGATGGGACGACTAAGGAAGAAGATCAAAAATCTTTCCATCAGCTGTACAAGCTGCAGATTAAATCCCCATGGTCAGCTATGTATACCCTGCATCTACGGAATATCTGAGTAGACAATGAGTATTCCCACACATGAAAACAGTCTACCTCTGACAGCTGTAGACTTTGGGGGCAAGTACACGCAAAAATTCGGCCAGATAAGAGTCTGAGTGGTACCCACAGGGCCCACAGCTGGTCTAGAGACCAGCCCAGTGACAGAGGAGACCCTCTTGGGGAGGCAAACATGGGCTGTGGCTCATGGCTTGTGCAAGGACACTTACAACTGAGAACCCAGGGAAACATACTTATTACTATACACTTTATTATGTTTTGATTGATTTTGATTTTGGTTCTGGCTCTCTGTTGTTTTTTTTCTTTTTTCTTGTCTGTTTCTTGTTGTTTTAGGTGGTTTTTTTAGTCTTTTGGGATTTTCATGTTTTAAAATATATTTTAAAAATTTATATATATATATTTCTATTTTTACTTTGTTTTTCTGTTGTTCTATGTTCTTTTCCCTTATTTTTTCTCCTTCTTTCCCTTTAATGTATTTTTAATTATTTTTATATTTCCTTTTCTACTTTGCTTTTCTGTTGTCCTATTTTTTTTCCTTTTTAATTTTATTTCATTTTATGTATTTTGTTTATTTTATATTATTATTATTTTTAATCATTTTTATCGGTTTGTTCTGTTTCTTTGTTTTATTTTTCAGTTGACACACTGCTTTAGTTTTGATTTTAGGTCTTCCGTTTTTGTTACTGTTTATCCTAATTGTTTGATTTAGTTTTTGAGTCCTCCTATTTGTCTGGTTGTTCTCTTGCTTTTTGTTTTATTTAGTTCTGTTTTTGTTTCTTTTGCATGTGTGTGTTTTGCTGTTTCTATTTTTGCTTGTTTGATTTTGTTTTTAGCATTTCTCTGTGGTTTTCTTTGTCTTTTCTTTTTTCTTTAATATATTTTCTATTTTACTTTGTTATATTTCTATTTCTACGTTGCTTTTTTGTTGTTCTGTCTTTTTTGCCTTTCTCTTTTTCTTTTCCTTTTTAAAAATCATTTTTGTCAGTTTGTTTTTTGCTTCATTCTTCAATTGGCACTCTGTTTTGTTTTGTTTTTTAGTTATGTGTTTTAGTCAGTTTTCTTCTTAATTGATTTTGTTCTTGGGTTATTTTGTTTGTCTGGTTGTTCTCTTGCTTGTTGTTTTATTTCATTCTGTTTTTGATTCTTTTCTGTGTGTGCACCTTCCTTGTTTCTGTTGTTGTTTGTTTGATTTTACTTTTTACCATTTGTCTGAAGTTTTGTTAAACATTTTTCTTTATAATCCCCTTTACTGCTGGGATGAGCAGCTTAATGGGTCTTGGTTCCTCTACGGGAAGTCAGGCCTGAGTCTCTGGGGTGGGAGCACAGTTCAGAATTCTGGACCACTAGAAAATTCCCAGACCCAGGGAAGATTAATCGCTGAGACCTCTCATGAAGACCTCTATCTGAATACAAGTCCTGGCTCCACCCAAATGCCAGAAGCTATCTGTGCAGGACCCCTCACACCAAACAACAAACAAGACAGGAACACAAACCCACCCATCAGCACACAGACTACCTAAAGTCATAATAAGCTCACAGACACCCAAAATACACAACCTGACATAACCCTGCTCATCAGAGGGAAAAGAATTAGCCTCACACACCAGAATTCAGACACCAGTCCCTCCCATCAGGAAGGCTATGCAAGCCACTGGAACAACTTCACCACTGGGAGTAGAGAACAGAAACAAGAGGAACTATGACCCAGTAGCCTAGGGAAAGGAGACCTCAAATATTGTAGAACTCAAAGGAGACCTCAAAGACAGAGAAATATCTTTCAGGCAAAGGAGCAAGATAAAAACTCACAAGACCTAATAATGAAGAGGAAATAGGCAAACTACATGAAAAATAATTCACAGTAATGATAGTAAAGATGATCTAAATTGTAGGAAATAGAATAGAGAAAATATAAGAAACGTTTAACTAGGACCTAAAAGAACTAAAGAGCAAACAAACAGTAATGAACAACACAATAACTGAAATTAAAAATACTCTAGAAGGAATCAATAGCAGAATAACTGAGGCTGAAGAATGGAAAAATAAGCTGGAAGATAGAATGGTGGAAATAAGCATCACAGAGAAAAATAAAGAAAAAAGAATGAAAAGGAAGGAGGAGAGACTCAGAGACATCTGGGACAACATTAAGCACACCAACATTCAAATTATACACATCCCAGAAGAAAAAGAAAAAAAAAAAAAAGGTCTGAGAAAATATTTTGAGAGATTATCCTTGAAAATTTCCTCAGCATGGGAAAGGAAATAATTAATCAAGTCCAGGAAGCATAGAGTCCCAATAGGATAAACCCAAGAAGAAACATGTGGACATACATATTAATCAAACTAACACAAATTAAACACAAAGAAAAAATATTAAAAGCAGCAAGGGAAAAGTAACATATAACATACAAGGGAATCCTCATAAGGTTAGCAGCTGATCTTACAGCAGAAACTCTACAGGTAGAAGGGAATGGCAAGATACATTTAAAGTGATGAATGGGAAAAACCTACAACCAAGGTTACTCTACCCAGCAAGTATCTCATTCATATTCAATGGAGAAATCAAAAACTTTACAGACAAGCAAAAGTTAAGAGTATTCAGCACCACAAAACCAGCTTTACAACAAATGCTAAAGGAACTTCTCTAGGCAGGAAACACGAGAAGGAAAAGACCTACAAAAAAAACCCAAAAACATTTAAGAAAATGGTAACAGGAGCATACATATCAATAATTACATTAAATGTAAATGAATTAAATGTCCAAACTAAAAGACACAGATTGACTCAGTGAATACAAAAACAAGATCCGTATATATGCTGTCTACAAGAGACCCATTTCAGACCTAGGGACACATACACACTGAAAGTGAAGGATGGGAAAATACATTCCATGCAAATGGAAATCAAAACAAAGCTGGAGTACCAATAAACACATCAGACAAAATAGACTTTAAAATAAAGACTATTACAAGAGAAAAGAAAGGACACCACATAATGATGAAGGAATTAATCCAAGAAGAAGATATAATAATTTAAAATATGCACCCAACATAGGAGCACCTCAATACATAAGGCAAAACTAACAGCCATAAAAGGTGAAATTGACTGTAACATAATAATACTAGGGAACTTTAACACTCCACTTGCATCAATGCACAGATAATCCAAACAGAAAATAAATAAGGAGTCACCAGCTTTAAATGACACATTAGACAAGATGGACTTAATTGATATTCATAGGACATTCCATCCAAAACCAACAGAATATACATTCTTCTCAAGTACACATGGAACATTCTCTAAGATAGACAACATCTCGGGTCACAAATCATGCCTCGGCAAATTTAAGAAAATTGAAATCGTATCAAGCAACATTTCTGACCACAATGCTATGAGACTAGATACCAATTACAGGAAAAAAAAAACTAAAAAATACAAACACATGGAGGCTAAACAATATGCTATTAAACAACCAAGAGATGACTAAAGAAATCAAAGAGGAAATTTTAAAAATACCTAGAAACAAATGACTATGAAAACACGATGACCCAAAGCCTATGGGATGCAACAAAAGTACTTCTAAGAGGGAAGCTTATAGCAATAAATCTTACCTTGAGAAACAAGAAATATCTCAAATAAACAACCTAACCTTATACCTAAAGCAATTAGAGAAAGAAGAACAAACCCCAATGTTAGCAGAAGGAAAGAAATCATAAAGATCAGATCAGAAATAAATGAAAAAGAAATGAAGGAAACAATAACAAAGATACATGAAACTAAAAGCTCATTCTTTGAGAAGATAGACAAAATTAGTAAATCATTAGTCAGTCTCATCAGGAAAAAAAGGGAGAAAACTCAACAGAATTAGAAATGAAAAAGGAGAAGTAATAACTGACACCACAAATACAAAGGATCATGAGAAACTACAACAAGCAACTATATGCCAATAAAATGGACAACATGGAAGAAATGGACAAATTCTTAGAAAAGTGCAACCTTCAAAGATGGAACCATGAAGAAATAGAAAATATGAATGGAAAAATCACAGTCACTGAAAATGAAACTGTGATTAAAAATCTTTTGACAAACAAAAGCCAAGGACCAGATGGCTTCACAGGTGAATTCTATCAAGCATTTAGAGAAGAATTAACACCTATCCTTCTGAAACTTTTCCAAAATATAGCAGAAGGAGAAACACTCCCAAATTTATTCTATGAGGTCACCATCACCCTGATACGAAAACCAGACAAAGATGTCACAAAAAAAGAAAACTACAGGTCAATATCACTGATGAAAATAGATGCAAAAATCCTCAACAAAATACTAGCAAGCAGAATCTAAGAGCAAATTAAAAGGATCATACACCATGATGAAGTGGGATTTATCACAGGAATGCAGGGATTCTTCAGTATATGCGAATCAATCAATGTGATACACCATATTAACAAACTGAAGGATAAAAAACTTATGATAAGCTCAGTAGATGCAGAAAAATCTTTTGACAATATTCAACACACATTTATCATAAAACCTCTCCAGAAACTAGGCATAGAGGTCACTTACCTTAACATAATAAAGGCCACATATGAAAAACCCACAGCCAACATCATTCTCAATGGTGAAAAACTGAAAGCATTTCCTCTGAGATCAGGAACAAGACATGGGTGTGCACTCTCACTACTATTTTCAACACAGGTTTGGAAATTTTAGCCATGGCAATCAGAGAAGAAAAAGAAATAAAAAGAGTCTAAATTGGAAAAGAAGAAGTATAACTTTCACTGTTTGCAGATGACATGATACTATACAAAGAAAATCCTAAAGATGCCACCAGAAAACTATTTGAGCTAATGACTGAATTTGGTAAAGTAGCAGGATACAAAATTAATACATAGAAATCTCTGGCATTCCTATACAGTAACAATGAAAAATCAGAAAGAAAAATTAAGGAAACACTCTTATTTACCATTGCAACAGAAAGAATAAAATATCTAAGAATAAACCTACCTAAGGAGGCAAAAGACCTGTATGCAGAAAACTATAAGACAGTGATAGAAAATAAAAATCAAAGATGATACAAACAGATGGAGATATACCATGTTCTTGGATTGGAAGAACTAATATTGTGAAAATGACTATACTACTAAAGCCATGTACAGATTCAATGCAATGTCATCCCTATCAATTACCAATGACATTTTTTAGAGGACTACAGAAAGAAATTTTGCAATTTGTATGGGAACACAAAAGACTCCGAATAGCAAAAGCAATCTTGAGAAAGAAAAAAGGAGCTGGAGGAATCAGGCTCCCTGATTTCAGACTATACTACAAAGGTACAGTAATTGAGACAGTATGGTAGTGACACAAAAACAGAAATACAGATCAATGGATCAGGATAGAAAGCCCAGAGATTAAACCCATCACCTTATCTTTGACAAAGCAGGCAAGAATATACAATGGAGAGAACTAAGCCTCTTCAATAAGTGGTGCTGGGAAAACTGGACAGCTACATGTAAAAGAATGAAATCAGAACACTTCATGACACCATACACAAAAATAAACTCAAAATGGATTAAAGTGCTAAATGTAAGACCAGACAATATAAAACTCTTAGAGGAAAACATAGGCAGAACACTCTATGATATAAATCACAGCAAGATTCTTTTTGACCTACCTCCTAGAGAAATGGAAATAAAAACAGAAATAAACAAATGGGACCTAATGAAACGTAACATCTTTTGCACAGCAAAGGAAGCCATAAACAAAATGAAAAGATGACCCTCAGAATGGGAGAAAATATTTGCAAACAAAGCAACTGACAAAGGATTAATCTCCAAAAATATACAAGCAGCTCATGCAGCTCAATATCAAAAAAAGAAAGAAACCATTCTAAAAATGGGTGGAAAACCTTAGACATTTCTCCAAAGAAGATGTACAAATTGCCAACAAAAACATGAAAAGATGCTCAACATCACTAATCATTTGCAAAATGCAAATCAAAACAACAATGAGGTATCACCTCACATTGGTCATCATTAAAATATCTGCAAACAATGCTAGAGAGGATATGGAGAAATGGGAAGCCTCTTGCCCTGTTGGTGAGAATGTAAACTGATGCAGCCACTATGGAGAACAGTATGAAGGTTCCTTAAAAAACTAAAAATAGTACTACCATATGACCCAGCAATCCCACTACTGGGCGTATACCCTGAGAAAATCATAATTCGAAAAGAGTCATGTACCAAAATGCTCATTGCAGCTCTATTTACAATAGCCAGGACATGGAAGCAACCTAAATGTCCATCAACAGATGAATGGATAAAGAAGATGTGGCACATATATACAATGGAATATTACTCAGACATAAAATGGAACAAAATTGATTTATTTGTAATGAGGTGGATGGACCTAGAGATTGTCATACAGAGTGAAGTAAGTAAGAAAGAAAAATAAATACCGTATCCTAACACATATATATGGGATCTAAAAACAAAAGCAAAAATGGTACTGATGAACATAGTAGCAGGGCAGGAATAAAGATACAGACAATAGAGTATGAGCTTGAGGACACATTGGTGAATGGGAAGCTGGGACAAAGTGAGAGAATAACATTGACATATGTACACTACCAAATGTAAAATAGATAGCTAGTGTGAAGCAGCCACATAGCTCAGGGAAATCAGCTGAATGATTTGTGATGACCTAGAGTGGTGATATAGGGAAGGTGGGAGGGAGACTCAAAAGGGAGGGGATATAGGGATATATGTATACATATAGCTGATTTACTTTGTTGTACAGCAGAAACTGTCACAACATTGTAAAGCAATTATACTCCAATAAAGATGTAAAAAAAAGAAAAAAAGATATTAACATTCAATAGTTCTGAGTGGTAGTTACATAGATTTTTTTTTTTATATTAGCCTTTGGCTTTTTCTGTAACTTTTAATTTAAAAAAAGGAATACTAAAATGGCAAGTGAGAGTAAGAAAGGGAATTTAAAAAGAAAGAAAAGAAGAGATAGTCCTTGACTATTTCTAATCATTTCCTCCAAGGTTAATCATTTCTCATCATTTCCTTCTGTTTCCACTACTAAACTTACTTTGACTTCTAGGGTATTGTTCTCATCTTTCACCCAATTATAGAATTCTTCTTCCTAAACAGAAAGAAGGATGTTCCAAAAGATGTCATCAGACAGTATTGGATTTATTTATTACAAAATAGAGAAATATTGAGTGTGGATTGCATTATAATGATTTCCCTACAGCAAGGTTATCTATGATTAGAAACTTCCTGTTCTGAACCTCATCCATGCACTTTAACAAAAGCAAAGCACTGTTCTACAAAGTGAAGATTAATGTGAGATTTTAAATGTTGTTTTTAAACATTAGAATTGAAAAAACGATTCTCAGAAATACTTTCATCAAATTCACTGAAGCACTCCTGAAATGCACCCTTGCTCCCTCCTCAATAATTTAGAAAGGGAGGGTTTTTACAATTATTTGGGGTTAAATAAATGAAAAATTGTTCACACTTAGAGTTCCCAGAACCTATTTTTGACTGGGAAACATACTCCAATTATGTTAATTAGAAATTTAAACTCACCCAAATACCAGGTGGATTAATCAATGACAAGAGACATAAATTAGAAAGTGGTGAAAAGAAATTTATCATCTTCAGCTATTTTCCACAATGCACACATTATTTGAATGTAAATGACCAGGGCAATTAATTTCATTCAGGTGAGAGAGAAGATAATGAGGTGTCAGGAGAAAGCATGGCTATAGAGCAACCTTTTCTCCTAAAATGTGAAAACTTAATTCACATGTAAGAAGTTAATATAACATCTATTCTGAGATCATGTCAATTGAATTTAAGATGGGAACATGTTATATGTCAAGAACTATTTGCT
The DNA here is from genome assembly GCF_026419965.1 of Kogia breviceps. Classification (NCBI taxonomy): domain Eukaryota; kingdom Metazoa; phylum Chordata; class Mammalia; order Artiodactyla; family Physeteridae; genus Kogia; species Kogia breviceps. The sequence continues at coordinate 31,681,785 of NC_081324.1, forward strand.
TAAATTCATGAATGACATAATTTAGTTAACATTTTTTTCATTAAATGTGATATTTACAAAGTAAAAAATAAACCACAGAGACGTTTGATAATCAGCTCAGCAAGAACTACAGCTACGAAATATACCCAATAATTTCAACAAGTGCAAAAAGAGAAAATATTATTTTTATATACTTTAAATTGATTTTAAACCATATTTTTGTCAATTATATTTTGGGAAATGCTGGGTTATGTAGAAAGCTAGAAATGTGAATGTGTCCACTCAGTAAACTAGAAAGGTAATATATTTGAGATATATTATTATTATTTTACTGATGGCTTCTAATTTTAAATGTGCAGTTTGTATTATCTTCTACCAGATTTTAAATGTTTTCCTCCCAATCCACTCATCTCCAAAGTAAGGTGGCTACTTCAGTTAACTACAAATCATAGTGGTTAAGAGCACAGATGCATGTTCTCTTTCTTCAGCTATTTGAATTTGGAAAAGGAATATAATCTGAGTTTGTGGCTTCACCTGTAAAGTAGGGAAAAAGTTGTACCTGTTTTTATGCTTATAATGAGAATTAGATGACATATTGTGTGCAAAGTCCTTTTCACCATACCTGACAATAGTATGTATTGAATAAATGTTAGTTATGATGACTATATATATTATTTTCTATTTATTTGTTTTCCTTAGTGATGCTGAAAGCTCAGCTTCTCTGTACACCAGTGCCAAATCAAGCCTTGGAGACAGAGTTTTGGGTGAAGTAGAAAAGGATAGCTTTATTACTTTGCCAGGCAAACACGGTGTTCTTCTGCCTAGAAAAACTGTGTCTCCAACTTGGAGAAGATTGTGAGAAGTTTTATAGTAGTGGTTCAAAGAGGGCATGAGCAGCTCATGGACATTCTTCTGATGCGTTGGTGGTGAGATAAGTTGGAGTCAGCATCACCAACCTTCACATTCCAACCTGTCTGGGGTCTACATGCTTGTGGGCATCATACCATCGTTAATCATTAACTTCTCCCACTTGCAGGGGGTTTCAGTATCTGCAAAACGGCTCAAAGATATTGTGTTTACCAGTTGATGGGGAACGTTGCCCCAAGGCTTGGGACCTTGCCCCGAGGCTGCACTATTGTTTCTCTTGACTGTTTGTTTCTCCCTTGTCTCACATCCCCTTCCTTCCCTAATTAACAACTGCTTGAATCTGCTCATTGGAACTCAAGGAAAGTCATGAAGGCTGAATGAAGTCTATATCCTGTAATCAAAATATAGGAACACAGAAATACTTTGTGCCCAGGAGCCCCACAGGGCCCTGCTAGGTATCATTAGGTAGAAATGCTGTAATGTTAGCAGTACCACTGACACTAATATAGTTACTTGCATAATAACATTTTCTTCTTGGGTTAAATATTTTACCAGCATCATTCAGACAAAAAAAGTCATGGCCTGGGAGTCAGAAAACCTGGATTTGAGTTCTGTCTGCTTAATGCTAAATTTAGCTGTCTTTCTTATCTTTTGTGTGTTTTGGGGAAACATTAAAAGGGCAGATGATGACAGGTCCTGAGTGTTATGCCAATCTTAAGAATATTAGACTTAAAGTTATAGTGGGTCTGGGGAGGAAAGTCAGTGGGAACTGAAGGATGTTGAGTAGGACAGTGAATGTTTATTCTGGATGAGTGAGAATGTAATAGGGAAGTAGAAATCTGATTCCATATTGGATCTGTTTCCTTTACTTTAACCTTTGTTTTCTATTTCTCTTATTACAAGTTAATCACTAAAGGGATGTTGTCTATTGCTGAAAATATACATAATGGTCCATCTCTGGGAACCCTGTCCCCCATGTCTGATTGCTAAACTAAAATACCTTTGTTCAGCTCACAGGAAACATCCTGACCCAGCCCACCTGTAAATGGCTGCAGGAAAAAGAACACATCCCCTCCCAGAGTCTGGCCAATATCAGGAGATATTTGTAACAACTTATGGCCTTTTTATGTTACCTCCTCACCTCCCCCTTTATTTGTTCTATAAGATAAATGAGCACAAAGACCCCAGTAAGATGGTTCTCTAGGACACTAGTCCATCATCTTCTTAGACTCTTGACTTTGTGAATAAAGTGGTTATTATTTGCTCCAACACCTCACCACCCAATTTATTGGCCTGTGGCAAGCAAAATGAGCTTAGACTCAGTAACAAGAAGAATCATTTGAATGGAGGTGGTTTGGCCTTAAAAGGCAGGCTGAGTGAGGCTGTTGGAATAATATGGACTGAAAACAAGATCCAGAATTAAGACCATGGGAATAAGAAGGGAAAGAACAGGGTTAATATGGATGCATGGTATCATATGTAATTATATCAAAGAGTTCACTAATATTTGCCCTGTTGGCTTAAATACATTTCCTTTAGTTACTATGGAGAAGGGAGCCCTAAAGATTGATTAACACCAAGACTAGTAAAAATTGAAATGTCATGAGATTATTACTACTGAATAAGGAAGTCCCTTTCAGTTATATAATGTCACTTAAGAATCAATGTTGGGAAGTCTGTCGGGGAGGCATTAATTCCAGTTTTAAAGTAAATACATAAACTGAGACTCAGAGAACTTAAGCAATTCATTCATAGTGTCTCAGTTTTAAATGCTCAGGTCTTCTGTGCTCTAGTCCTCTTTCCATTCTGCTGCCTCTGAAGTTAAAATGCATGGGCAATTATTCTCTCCCTTTGATTAAGGCTGAGCCTCTATGGCAGTCTCAGGAGTTGAAAATGCCCTTTCCTGAGAGCAAGATTCTCACACCCTGAAAGTGAGTCACCCAGAGAAGAGTCAGAACATATTTAAAAGTGAGTCAGAAAGGGGTGGTTTTGCTAGGTAGGAAAAATCTTTTGTAGTATAGTCAAGTCAAAATCCTGAGGCTTTATAATCAACCCCCTACCATATAATGACTACTGGCATAGTCTTCCTACCCCTGGAATCAGAACTGAGAATGGCTGATTTTTCTTATATGACTGAAACATGCTCCAGACCATTGCCTGAAATGCACTTGTTGGATTTCTGATCCTTCAGTCTTATTGGCCTTCTCTCATTGGCATATTCATGAATATAGCAACTGGCATGCTCCTGAGTCCTTTGTCTATTATTTTTCCCTTTTCCAAAAGGGTTTTTTCATCCACCATTCTCAGTGAAACTCCATTCATTATTCAGGTTGTAGCCCTAGTCTCATTACCTCTTTAAGGCTAACTGTCTTACAATACTCACAGGTCCCAACACTCATTTGATTGTGATACAATATGTTGCCATCTGCTATGAGAGATTTAGAAAATGGTTTTTAAGTCAGAAGACTTGAGTTAACCTTCAGCTTCCATAAAATAAACCATGTAGCCTTGAAAGTGCTACTTAAATTCTTACATAGGGCATTTGTTGTAAAGTGTAATAAAAAATATTTGCTGAATAAATATAAATTCAGCTTCCACTTTTCTTTGAAAGTGGTGCAGTATGTTGCTGTATTTCCCAGCCCAACTGCAAACTTATTTTATGAACTAAAGATTAAACAATGAATGAAAACAAAATTAATAACTACTACTAAGGTTGACTCACAGGGTAACACAAATTATTAGTAAAAAATTTTCATTTTTCCACAATTTCCTTCTACTGAATTGTGCCTTGGCTGCAAGTTTTCTTGTTAGCCTGATGTAATGAAATATTAGCAATAAATCACTCTGATAATATTATGGTAATAAGTAAAATTATTTTATCAAATTAAATGAACATTATGATAACATAACCAAGATTCATAGGAAAAAATTGTATTCTTAACTCTTACTAATTTTACTGATGAAGCAATAAGTAGATAGGTAGATTAATCTCTGTTATCTTTGTCAAATGACATATACCACCTTGATATATATACAACTTGACAATACTTTTGAGAAAGGAGTTACATAGCTTTAAAATATTTACTTTCTGTTTAGAATTACTTATTTGAGGGGAAAAGTTTTGTGAGTCTGAAAAAAATATGTCACACCTCCTTAGCTTTCCTCTCTTTAGCCTTAAGGTACCATAAAAAAGAACAGTTCTAATTCTGAGCATTTATAAAGAGGAAACAAATAGAGAGTTATGAAATGTGCAAACCTCTGTCAAAAGTTGGAGAGGGGTAAGACTTTGCAAAATTGAATCAAACTAAAAAGACTAAGTTGATTGAAGCAGAGGCAACATTTTTACTTGGTGTCCTACAGAGGCCATATCTTGTGTATAGGGAAACTCTGACCACATGGTATTTGTCAAGACTTTATAGTTCATGGTAAATATTCCATGTTTATATGATAGTTTTTCTAATTAATGTCTCCTTTGTTTCTTTTTTTCCATAAGTAGGCTTGAATTAGAGCAAACATTTGTTAAAATTTGTATCTCACAATGTCTCTCACCTGCTCTAAAACAAAACAAAATCTTACTTCAGGTCCATGACAGAGTAATTGATATCTTCTTGTCTTTCCATAGAATACATCAGTAAGACTGCACAAAATGTAAAAGGTTGTCATAACGTAAAGCACAGAACTGTGATACTTGAAAAAGGTAAAAACACAATGTGAGTCCCATGATTAAGTTGGCTTTCTGTGTGGAGGAAGGAACATCCATTTATCAAAAAACTCTCAGCCAGAGAGATCCATGAAACAATAAAGCATCAATAGCAAGGAGTACTTCTAGCACAGAGATCTTTACTTCTAGATACTATTTTCTCCATTAAAAGAAACAGGAGTCCTTAGAAAAAAAAGCTGACTCCAGCACTATGGCAGCAAAAGTACAGATGACCCTGGATCATCTTGTAACTCTAGAAAGTACTGAAATATTCTTGGGACATATCAGAGACCAGGTTGAAGGTAAGCTCACTAGAAAAACCTAGGAATATTTGTTCATCAAAATAAATAATGACAGCAGCAAATATAATTAAGAATCCCTAAAACCATATCAATATAAATAAATGAATAAATAAATGGAAAGACAAACTCTTTTAGATATAGAAGAAATAATTGAGTTAGACAATCATCAAGGAATTGAAAATAAGTGGATGAGTGCTTGATAAGAAGAGTGATATTAACATTTTCTCAAAGTATCTTCAAAGTAATAATTAATTTAAAAGGTAAACTGTTAATTTTATAATGCAGATTCCTGGTGGATATCACCTTATCCAACTGATTAAAGTTAACAAACACCAAAATTGGGACTAGCTGACATTATGGGTCTCAGTGATGAACTGAGAAGATGCAACGTCACTTCTGAGAGAGCATGCAAGGGAAGGATTATAATGGTTCACAATGGACTTTCAACTGGCTAAGGAAAAGAGGAGAATCTGAAGGATATGTTATGCTCTTATCCTCACTTTATAGACAAGGACACAAGAAGATCCAGTAGGTCAATCTACCTGTTCAAGTTTACAAACAAGTGCGTCCCAAAGACTTATTATAAGAGTTCTAAGCTCTGTAAATTTTATTCTTTCTGTATAATTTCAAGTAAACAAAACATGAAATTAAGAAATGGAGATTAAATGTGTTTCTTCCCAGAAAAAAAACTGTGAAATTTTATATTCTCAACTTCCCTGGACATCTGTTACTTTTGCTGATTTATATTTTTATTGTTATAAGAGCAGAATGCCTTTGACCTAGGGTTATTCCTTTAAGTGGTAGCCCAATATGCTTGCATGTGGTAAATATATTCTTTGTAAAACTTTCAACCCATTCAACATTTTCATGTGAAGCATGTTGGGGAGGGAGAAATTTATCCCTCTACCCTTCTTGAGTTCTTGTGGCTGGACTAATAATAAAACTGACACAAAACAGATTAACAGGAGAGAAAGAAACAAATTTTAATTCATGTGCATGGACATTCCATAGAAATGGGACCTAAGAAGTGTCCAAAGCAGGCAGCTCTTATACTTTGTAGACAAAGAAACAATTTGTAAGAAATTGAGAGGGCAAAGAAACTTAGGTTTCTGGTGCCCAAATAGTGAAGAATCTAAACAGAGTTTGGGCTTAGGATAGTAAATTCAAGAAGTAACAAGATTTGTTGATATAGCCTTCTCAACCCGAATGGCCTATCTTTGGCCATGAGAGGGTCCTTCTACCTCCAGAAGCAGGGAGTACACTTTTTACATAAGAGACTTATTTCCTGCATTCATGGAGACAGAAAGCAGGAGCAGAATGTTCCTTTTGCATTGGCCATTTATTAAGTAACTTTAGTTCAAAATGACCAATATGCCATTGAGGCACATTTGGGGGCAGCCTATTCTGGACCCTAACAAGGATAAGTCCATTTTGAAATTTTTTTCTGTTTTCTACAAACTGTCAGAAACACAAGTAAAATTAAGTAGTCAGTACTTTCAATATACAACACTGTGCCAACAATGTTTTTATGAAGGAATTTTCATTTAAAACACCTCACCACTCAAAAGCACTTAGGATATTACCCTTCAGAGATTCCAAATTTCTGTCACAGGTTTACTTCTATTTAGAGGCAGTTACAAATAATTACTTCAAATAGAGAATTCTTTGTAAGTTCATGTGAGTTCCTTTCATTTAAATTATTTTAAAAGTTATAAAAATTTCCAGTTTCTCAGAAGTTTTATAGTAAAAATATATAAAACATAACTACATATAAAACATGGTGCCAGAGTAGGATCTATGAGATGTAGTACTACCTGGAAGAGTTTAAAAGTTTACTGATCCAATATCCAACATTCATGCACACACAAATAGAGGATCTCATGTAGTCATATACAGGCAAGGCCAGACTTGTCAGTTTAAAGGCAAAAGAAGCCTGGGCTTTGTCAACTAAAGAATACCTCTTGTCACCTGGTTATAGAAGAATTAAGTCATTATCCATTGCAGTCATTGACCTTCAACACACCCTGAACAGAATTCAGTGCAGAGATCATAAGGAACTCTGTCCTCTGGGAAAACTGGCCAAATAAGCCATCAGATAGTTAGATATTTTCAGGAGAAATTTTTTTTTTTTTTTTTTTTTTTTTTTGCGGTATGCGGGCCTCTCACTGTTGTGGCCTTTCCCGTTGCGGAGCACAGGCTCCGGACGCACAGGCCTAGCGGCCATGGCTCACGGGCCCAGCCGCTCCGCGGCATGTGGGATCCTCCCGGACCGGGGCACGAACCCGTGTCTCCCGCATCGGCAGGCGGATTCTCAACCACTGCGCCACCAGGGAAGCCCCAGGAGAAATTTTTTTATGAACCAAATTCTTCCATCTTCCTATACTTATAAAAGCACTAAAACCATTAACTAGGATATCTGTTCCTGTGGTTAGCCTTCTACCAAGATGTGTGTTTGATTGCACATACCCTTCTGCTAAGATCACATGTATGTATGTAGGGCCTCAACTATACTTACACCCCTACTTCCCTATCGATACTTTTGAGCCTTAAGCTTTTTCGCTGGCAATAAGATAATGGAATGTCCCCGCCCTAGGCAGAAACCGCTCCGAGCAAACAAGTATGGCGGGGGATGAAACCTCAGCAAACCAGTATGGCGGGTGATTAGAATAACTAAGCCAGAGTTTAAAGGTTGCCCTAGCCTACCATAACTCATGTGACTCAACCCCCACTCCGGTAAATGTAAAGTAGGCATCCAACAGTTAACCAATCAAGGAACTAGAGCCAAGACCCCCACTCCGGTAAATGTAAAGCAGGTATCCAACAGTTAACCAATCAAGGAACTAGAGCCAAGACCCCCACTCCGGTAAATGTAAAGCAGGTATCCAACAGTTAACCAATCAAGGAACTAGAGCCAAGTCCCCACTCCGGTCCAGGAACAAACAAACCAATGAGAAAAAAACCCTTGATATATCCACACTTTACATAATGAAAACTATAAAATGTATGTAATTCCGCTTGGGGGGGGTTCCTCTTCGGCCTCCTGCGTGAGGACAAGGAACCCCGGTGCACCGGCTCCTAATAAACCTCTTGCGTGTTGCAGCGACTCTCGACTCTTGGCGGTTCTTGGGCGAGCTGGGATTCTTCGGAGATCGTTCGGGTCTAACAGATTGGGGGCTCGTCCGGGATCCCCACTCGCCCCGGGTCGCCGGAATCTCGGGAGTTGGAGGTATCAGGTAGGCCTAATTGTCTGTCTGTTCGTCTTCTGTCCTCTGTAAGCCGCCATCAGAAAGAAGCCGCGCGAACCGGTTCTCTGTGAAATCTGTATTGGACTCCTGGCTAGGCAGACGTGCCAATAGCTGGTGTCCACGGACCCTGGGGGACGCCCTGGTGGTCCATCTGGAAGGAGAGACAATTTTGTCTCCCCTTCATCGGTCCTGGCAGGATATACAAACTGCCATCTGAATCTGAGTTGGTTGCGGTTTAAAACGAGCTCGCGGCGGCAATATTAATGTGTGTCTTCTGAAATTTTATTGCTCTCCTGTGCTCTATCTTTCTCCTGACGGACGATAATGGGACAAACTATGACGACGCCTCTCTCTCTTACTCTAAGTCACTGGACCGAAGTTAAGTCTAGGGCCCATAATCTCTCGGTAGAAGTAAGGAAAGGGAGATGGCAAGCGCTGTGTACCTCTGAGTGGCCCACATTTCAGACAGGGTGGCCACCCGAAGGATCCTTTATGCTAGATCAGATCAGGCTAGTTAAGTCTAGGGTCTTTAACACAGGACCCCACGGACACCCAGACCAGACACCATATATCCTGGTCTGGGAAGATCTAGTTCTTTTCCCGCCTCCGTGGGTCCGGCCCTTTGTTCTCTCAGCAGGCATGTCCGCATGCGCACCAGCACGGCCGGAAGTACTGGCCCTGAAAAAAACCCCGGACGCCGAGAAGTCATCTGAAGCCCCGGACTCACAGAAGGCGATATATCCAGACTTGCAGTCCGATCTGCTTCTCCTCGATCCCCCACCACCACCTTACCCTCCAGCCCTAGACCCCATACCGCCTCCCGATTCCCCAGTCCCAGCTCCGCAACCCTCCGCACCAATAGGGCCACCTGTTGTGGCAGAAGGGGGGGGTCCCTCGGCGGGCACCAGAAGCCGGAGGGCTATTTCCCCGGATTCTACCGCTTTACCCCTTAGAGAATATGGCCCTCCGGACAACCATGGGAATAGGCCCCTCCAGTACTGGCCCTTTTCCTCTGCAGATCTTTATAACTGGAAGATGCATAACCCTACTTTCTCTGAAAACCCACAGGCTCTCACTGCTTTAATAGAATCTCTTGTTTTCTCCCATCAGCCTACCTGGGATGATTGCCAGCAGCTTCTGCAGACTCTCCTCACCACTGAGGAAAGACAAAGAGTCCTCTTAGAAGCTAGGAAAAATGTTTTAGGCACAAACAGGCAGCCCACCCAGCTGCCTAATGAGATTGACGCTGGCTTCCCTCTTGTCAGACCGAACTGGGATTTTAACACTCCTGAAGGTAAGGAGCACCTGAAAATGTATCGCCAGGCTCTAGTGGCGGGTCTCCATGGAGCGGCCAGACGGCCCACGAATTTGGCAAAAGTAAGAGAGGTAACTCAGGGGCCCCAGGAATTACCAACTGTGTTCCTAGAGCGGCTAATGGAAGCCTTCCGGCGGTTTACTCCCTATGACCCCACTTCTGAGGAACACAAGGCCACCATAGCTATGGCTTTTATTGACCAGGCGGCCCCTGATATCAGAAAGAAGTTACAGAGACTAGATGGTCTCCAGGGTTTCTCTCTCCAGGATCTAGTCAAGGAGGCAGATAAGGTATACAATAAGAGAGAAACCGAGGAAGAAAAGGAAGAAAGGAGACAGAAGGAACAGGACGAGAGAGAGGAAAGGAGACAGAAAGAACAGGAAGCCCGTGAGTTAAGACGGGATAAGAGACAAGAGAGAAACTTAAACAAAATCTTGGCTACCGTAATTGGAGGAGGGAACATTAGAGATAAGGGCAGACAGGGAGGCAACAGAAGGCAACCATTAGATAAAGATCAGTGTGCCTACTGCAAAGAGAAAGGACATTGGGTACTGGAGTGCCCGAAGAAAAAGGACGGGCGACGCCCGCCGCAAGACAAGGTCTTGCCCCTAGATGAAGAAGATTATTAGGGGGGTCAGGGCTCAAGCCCCCTCCTTGAGCCCAGGGTAACCTTGAAAGTTGAGGGGGAACCAGTTCAGTTTTTGGTGGATACTGGAGCTCAGCACTCAGTCCTCCTGCAACCAAGAGGGCCTCTCTCAGACAAACGGTCATGGGTCCAAGGGGCTACAGGAAATAAACAATATTCTTGGACCACCCGCCGGACTGTAGATCTTGGAATGGGGCAAGTGACCCACTCATTTCTGGTCATCCCAGAATGCCCCTATCCGCTGTTGGGGAGAGACCTACTCTCCAAAGTCGGGGCACAGATTCACTTCCAGCCCGGGGGACCCACCATAACGGATAGCCAGGGAAGGGTCCTCCAGATTTTAACTATGAGATTAGAAGATGAACACAGGATCTATGAGAAACCCTCACCTCCTCAAACTGATATGCAGGACTGGATGACCAGGTTCCCTCAGGCCTGGGCTGAGACTGCGGGGATGGGGATGGCAAAATACCGCCCCCCGGTGGTAGTGGAACTTAAGACTACCGCCACACCAGTAACAATCCGCCAATACCCTATGAGCAAAGAGGCTCGGGACGGCATCCGTCCGCATATACAGAGACTGCTGGAATTAGGAATCCTGGTGAGATGCCAATCAGCATGGAACACACCTCTCCTGCCTGTTAAGAAGCCAGGGACTAATGATTACAGGCCAGTACAGGATCTACGAGAGGTAAACAAGCAGGTAACAGACTTACACCCCACTGTGCCAAATCCTTATAACCTCTTGAGTACTCTCCCACCTCAACATACTTGGTACACTGTCTTAGATCTTAAGGATGCTTTCTTTTGTTTGAGACTTTCCTCCCTCAGCCAGCCCTACTTTGCTTTCGAGTGGAAGGACCCTGCCTCAGGAATAGCAGGCCAGCTGACTTGGACACGCCTGCCTCAAGGATTTAAAAATTCTCCTACCATCTTCGATGAAGCACTGCATCAGGACCTGGCATCGTACAGAGAATCTAACCCCCAGGTAACTCTGCTTCAATATGTTGATGATATTCTTTTAGCTGCGGAAACCCGAGAGGACTGCATCAAGGGGACTGAAAGACTGCTGACGGAACTTGAAACATTGGGATACCGGGCATCAGCGAAGAAAGCCCAAATCTGTCAGCGACAGGTCAGTTACCTGGGATATTTGCTAAAAGGAGGACAGAGATGGCTCTCAGAAAGTAGAAAAGACACTGTGGCCCGAATACCTGCCCCTAAGAGTCCCAAACAGGTTAGAGAATTCTTGGGAACGGCTGGATTCTGCAGGCTATGGATTCCGGGGTTTGCTGAACCGGCAGCCCCTCTGTACCCCCTAACCAAGAGCGGCACCCCATTCACATGGGGTGACAAGGAACAACGGGCTTTTGACCAAATTAAGAGAGCCTTGCTATCAGCCCCGGCCCTAGGGCTACCCGATGTAACTAAACCTTTTCGTCTATATGTGGCAGAAAACAAAGGTATTGCAAAGGGAGTACTGACCCAAAAGCTGGGCCCTTGGAATCGCCCTGTTGCATACCTATCAAAGAAATTAGACCCTGTGGCAGCTGGCTGGCCTGCCTGTCTGAAAATAATTGCTGCCGTGGCCACACTGGTAAAAGATGCAGATAAACTGACTTTAGGACAAAATCTGACAATAACTGCACCTCATGCACTAGAAAGTGTAATTCGCCAACCGCCTGATAGATGGCTCACCAACGCCAGAATAACACATTATCAGACTCTACTCCTGAATTCGGACCGCATTAAATTTACTTCAGCCACCGGGCTGAACCCTGCTACACTGTTACCGGACCCTGACATAGAAGGCACCACCATCATTCATGACTGTCAAGAGGTGCTAGCGGCAGCGCACGGAACCAGACCAGACCTGACAGACCAGCCCCTCCCAGACGCTACCCTTACCTGGTTTACGGATGGGAGCAGCTTCCTAGAAGAAGGTAAGCGACGGGCGGGGGCTGCAATGGTAGACGGGAAAGAAATTATATGGGCTGCCGCGCTGCCGCAGGGGACCTCCGCTCAGCGGGCTGAACTAATAGCCATGACTAAAGCTTTGGAGTTGGCTGAAAATAAAAAGGTTAACATCTATACGGACAGTAGGTATGCCTTCGCTACCGCTCATGTCCATGGGGCCATCTATCAACAGAGAGGGTTACTGACTTCGGCGGGAAAAGAAATTAAGAATAAAGAAGAAATAGTAGCCCTGCTGGCAGCCCTGGTGCTCCCAACCAAAGTTAGCATTATTCACTGCCCTGGGCATCAAAAAGGGAATTCGCCACTAATAAAAGGAAATAATATGGCCGATTGAGTGGCCCGAGAAGTGGCATTAGGAGAAATTATCCTGGAACTGACTAACACAGACCCTGAGACACCAGTGCCCACCCCAACCAAGGGGTCCTTGTCCCCCCAGCAAACAAAGTCTATGTTACAGCAAATCCATAGATGGACACATCTGGGCACTAAGAAAATGGTGTCTCTGTTGCAAAAGGCGGGCTATGACACCCCTGGATTAACCAAATTGGCCGAGCAAATTGCTCGGGAATGTATTCCATGCCAACAGGTAAATTCCCACAAAGGAAACATGATAAGCAGCAAGAGGCTCAGAGGGGACAGACCCGGAGCCTACTGGGAGGTTGACTTCACTGAAATCCGCCCAGGCAGATATGGTAACAGATATCTCTTAGTTTTCATAGACACTTTTTCAGGGTGGATAGAGGCCTTCCCCACCAAGAAGGAAACAGCCAATGTAGTAGCTAAGAAGATATTGGAAGAAATTTTCCCCAGGTTTGGAGCTCCTAAGGTAATAGGATCTGATAATGGACCTGCCTTCGTTGCCCAGGTAAGTCAGGGGGTAGCCAAGTACTTGGGGACAGATTGGAAATTGCATTGTGCCTATAGACCCCAAAGTTCAGGACAGGTAGAAAGGATGAATAGGACCCTAAAAGAGACCTTGACTAAATTGTCCATTGAGACTGGCGGTACTGATTGGACGGTGCTCCTTCCCCTGGCCCTGTTTCGGGCCAGAAACACTCCCTCTCGCTATCACCTTACTCCTTTCGAAATTCTGTACGGAGCTCCTCCTCCTCTGCTCATATTGGGGGAAGATGTTAGCCCAGACTGTCAAAATAATACTGATTTATATGCCAGGCTGTTGGGGCTCCAGCTGGTTCAGAAGGAAGTGTGGTCTCAGTTGGCAGAGGCATACCGGCCGGGGACCCCTGCAGAAGCCCATCCCTTCCAAGTCGGAGACTCTGTGTACGTCCGCCGGCATCGGACCCAGACGCTGGAACCCCGCTGGAAGGGCCCCTACATCGTACTGCTCACCACTCCAACTGCAGTCAAGGTAGACGGCATAGCGGCCTGGATCCACGCCTCGCACGTTAAGGCGGCCCCAACATCCACCGGAGGCTTGACCCCATTCCCAACTTCAGCAACACCAGAATGGAAAGTCTACAAGACCAAAAACCCGCTCAAACTCAAGCTCCTGCGATCACCCGACTCCTAATTCTGACTCTGATGCCTCAGCTAATTATGAGTGACTTTAGTCCCCATATGCCCCAGCGATTGACTTGGCAGGTAATTTCCCAAACTGGTGATGTAATATGGTCTGTTAGCCATACCGCTGCCCCTTGGACCTGGTGGCCAGACCTCTTCCCCGATGTTTGTAAGTTGGCCCTGGGAGCCCCCCCTAACTGGGATGTAGGGGGGTATCACAATCAACAAACTGCCCCGAATCAGCGGCCGGGGACAGCGCCCGGGGACTGGGGATTAGTCCCTGGGGGGGGAGGTTGTTCGACCAAGAATCAGAGAATTATGCTCAGGGCCCTCTCCTTTTATGTATGCCCTGGATTCCATCGTCACCAGTCTTTGAATTATCGGTGCGGGGGAAGAGAACATTTCTATTGCAAGAGCTGGGGATGTGAAACCACTGGGGACACTTACTGGAAACCCACCTCTAGTTGGGATTTTATCAAAGTAATGGCAAACTACACTCATCACGACAATGTGCCCGAATGTTCAACGTGGTGCCATCCCCTTAAAATTTCTTTTAGCGAACCTGGGAAGAAAAACAAAAATTGGATAGGTGGCCATTCATGGGGTATAAGGTTTTACAAAGCAGAATATGATGATGGGCTCCTAATGACCATCAAATTAAAGATCGAGACCCCTACTCCCGTCTCCATGGGCCCCAATCCTGAGATTGGGCACCCTCTGCTACCCTTGGCCTCACCCACAATACTACCAGGGATAAGAGACCAGACTTCTGGACTAAGAGAAATAACAGTCGAACCCGGAGCCCCCCGAGACCGAATGCTCTCATTGGTCCAGGCGGCTTTTGGGGTCTTAAATGCCACAAATCCAGAGGCTACCAAATCATGCTGGCTTTGCTATGCTGCTCCTCCCCCTTATTATGATGCTATAGGATATAGTTCTAATTTCAGTAAAGTCAGTTCTTCAGACCAATGTCGATGGAAACAAAAAGGAAATACTAAATTGACTTTATCTTCAGTGTCAGGAAACGGTACTTGTGTAGGGACTCCCCCTTCGTCCCATCGACATCTCTGTGCCAACTCGAATCTTCCACAGGGCTCAGGTTATCTCCTTCCCCCCCAAAATGGATGGTGGGCATGCAGTACAGGGTTGACCCCTTGTGTTTCTCTAGATGTCCTCAATGCCTCAGCCGACTTTTGTGTGCTAGTCCAGCTAGTCCCCAGACTTATTTACCACTCGGATTCGTCCTTCCTAGATGAATATGAAGGAAAAGGGAAATTCAGGAGAGAACCTGTGACTCTTACCCTGGCTGTGCTTTTAGGGTTGGGAATGGCGGCTGGAATAGGGACAGGCGCAACAGCCCTTATCCAGCAACCTCACTATTATGATAGCCTGAGACAGGCTATGGATGTTGATCTCCGGGCATTAGAAAGCTCTATAACTCAGTTAAAGGAGTCACTTACTTCACTCTCTGAGGTAGTGATGCAAAACCGGAGGGGATTAGATCTACTATTTCTTAAAGAAGGAGGACTCTGTGCCGCATTAAAAGAAGAATGTTGTTTTTATATTGATCATTCTGGGGCTATCACTGAAACTATGGACAGGCTTAGGGAGCGCCTGGACAAAAGGCAACAAGAAAGGGAAAATCAAAAAGGATGGTTCCAATCATGGTTTGACAAATCACCCTGGCTTACTACTTTAATTTCCACCTTGTTAGGACCCCTCATTATTTTGTTGCTGCTCTTAACTCTTGGACCATGCATTTTAAATCGCTTGATAGCCTTTATCAGACAACGTGTCAGTGCAGTACAAGTGTTAATGCTAAGACAACAATATCAAAGCTTGCAGAGAGAGACTGAAATTTCATGATTGAAATTAGTTGCAAAAAGAAAAGGGGGGAATGTAGGGCCTCAACTATACTTACACCCCTACTTCCCTATCGATACTTTTGAGCCTTAAGCTTTTCCGCTGGCAATAAGATAATGGAATGTCCCCGCCCTAGGCAGAAACCGCTCCGAGCAAACAAGTATGGCGGGGGATGAAACCTCAGCAAACCAGTATGGCGGGTGATTAGAATGACTAAGCCAGAGTTTAAAGGTCGCCCTAGCCTACCATAACTCATGTGACTCAACCCCCACTCCGGTAAATGTAAAGTAGGCATCCAACAGTTAACCAATCAAGGAACTAGAGCCAAGACCCCCACTCCGGTAAATGTAAAGCAGGTATCCAACAGTTAACCAATCAAGGAACTAGAGCCAAGACCCCCACTCCGGTAAATGTAAAGCAGGTATCCAACAGTTAACCAATCAAGGAACTAGAGCCAAGTCCCCACTCCGGTCCAGGAACAAACAAACCAATGAGAAAAAAACCCTTGATATATCCACACTTTACATAATGAAAACTATAAAATGTATGTAATTCCGCTTGGGGGGGGTTCCTCTTCGGCCTCCTGCGTGAGGACAAGGAACCCCGGTGCACCGGCTCCTAATAAACCTCTTGCGTGTTGCAGCGACTCTCGA